>NC_054377.1:89392503-90760003 GCF_017654675.1 Xenopus laevis
TTCTGTACCAGCCCAAGGCAACCACAGCCCAAGGCAACCATAGCCCTTTAGCAGGGAAGATCTGTGTCTCTGATGATGCCCCAGTAACTCCCCATCTTCTTTTCTGCTGATTCACTGCACATGCTCTGTGCTGCTGTCACATATTGAGCCTACAGACGGACTCACAATATACAGTACACATAGAATATAAATGTCACACTATAAGGCTGATAAGTAATTAATACAGATAATTACTAAATGGCAGCACAGAAACCAGTGCAATTAGCATCAGAATTTAAAAATCAGCCCTGTAGCATCAGCTTATACTACAGGCCAACCTCATTTTCTGCTTGATAATTTGTGACGACCCCTAAGCTTAGCTTCTCAACAGCTGCTCGGAGCCCACTGAGCATGTCAGTGTCACAGCCATTCAAGATGGTGACCCCCTGTGACAAGTTTGAAGTCCTGTATCATTTCTGCTATTGACAAGCTAAAACTTTAGGCTGGTGCAATACGTTTAATATAGCATTGTTAGCCATATACATATTTAGGGGTTAGTTCTCCTTTAAGATTTCTTTAACTACGTCATAGAACGTTCTATTCTTAGCAACTTTTTAATTGGTCATAAATGTTTATAGTTTTTAACTGTTTGCCTTGCTCTTCTGCCTCTTTATAAAACCTGTTGCTCTGCAAGGCTGCAGTGTTATTGTTACTTTTATTATTTTTCTATTCAGGGCTCTCCTATTCATATTCCATCCTCTCATGCTGCCGGTTTGCTAGGGTAAATTAGACCATAACAACCAGTCAGTTGTTGAATTCCAAACAGAACAGCTGCTGAACAAAATGCTAAACAATGAATCATACATCATACTAAAAGGCCAACATTTAAAGGTGAACTACACCTGTAAGTCTTTTCTACTTGTCGTTATGGTTCTTTGTCATTGTTTACTTCCATAGCATATAGTATCCTCAAGGAATGGTTATCAACAATACACCATGTCCTAAGCATTCCAGATAATAGAACCCACACCTGAACCATATGTAAGCATTAGATTAAATGAATCTACAAGGTTTGTGGAGTTCTTCAACAAGCTGGGAACCATAACAATGGTTTGGAGTAAAATCTTCCATTTAAACAGGTACGCTATTAATGTGTGTCTTAATTGCTATCATTGTAAAACATAGTAATAATAATAACTAGAAGCCATGGGTTGATAAACTGTGATACAAATAATAAAGATGTAAAAAAATATTACAGACGTTAGTTTCCCTTTCACATTTTTGGTGAAGGGGCCTTCTTTGAGAATTGAGACCCAGAACAAATGCTCATTCCGTATAACCATTACTACTTCAGAGTTTCTGCACACTAAACACAAAGGAAATGAAGGGAAGGAATGGCCAGCCCCACTGTCTAACAGTTCATTTGCAGACACAGAGTAGGACCAAGAGTTTGGACTGGCCACACATTTAAATGAGAGTTTCCTAACCAACATTTCCATCACATGCTTAACTTCCAACTTGAAGTCTTCCCCTAACAATCCATAAAAAGCAACCACTTTTGAGGGCTTCTTGGAAAAACATTTTGCCTCATAAAAAAGCTAAAGCATTGTTTGTGGCCCCAAAGAGATCAACAAATGGTCTAATGTCTAGTTTTCATTTTTACTGGTTAGCACTTGCTGCATAGGCCCGTGACCTCTTTCTGAAACCCCTTTTACTAGTTTATTTTGGCCTCTTACAGGCATTCATAAAATTCCAAGAGAGCTGGAGGTTTTAAGAACGGCTTGTTAAAAAAAAAAAAAAAAACATGGAGAAACTTTTTTCCATTACCTTGTCACAAAGTTTCTAATGTGAGTCTTGTGTCTTTCAAATCTTTTAAAGCCGCAGCTTCTGAAAGGGAGAAAGAGAGAGAGAGAGGAGGGGTAGGATTTGTAAATGCCTATCTTTCACTGGGTATAAGTCACAATTTGTCTAAGAAGATAGAAGTCTCACAGTATAAGTTGTCAGTCATTCGGCTATAGTCTTTCAGCCTGCTCAGCGGGTTAGCAGAACTGGAGAATAGTGGGAGAAGCTTTGCATCTGAAACAAATTAGATCTCCCTTGTAGCCACCCAGAGTCTGCTGATGGATGGAGGTCTGTATTTACTGCAAAACTAATTGGCAACATACACAGACATCCAAAAGCATATTATTTTGCCAGACTTCAAAATGGTTGTTTTTTTTATTATAGAACATTATACGGCTTAAGATAAAAAAGAACAGTGAGAGTTTTAAATCTCATAAAAGAGTTTGACTGCAGAGTAAAAAATAACATACACCGAGAGGGAAAAAAAAAGGGGGTTTGATTTGGGGTTGAGTTTTATTAATGAAGTCTTCTCTGCAAAATGTTTCCAATTAAAAAACAATTCACTGTGCTGGGCAGTAATAAAGTGTTTTTCTTTTAAATGACCTGAGACTTTTAAAGGTTGTGATGGATAAAAATGCCATTGGATGGTTATTAAAACATAATTCAGTCAAGGCTTAACGGAGCGGGGCCTGCCAGAGGAAAAGCCGGTAGTGTAATATGGGATAAAATTACTAATAATAGATTTTTTTTTCTCATCTGCCAAGATTGCTTCTTTCTTTAACTCATTGGTGACCAGAGTAGAATCATGTATGCTTTGCTCTTTCAAGAAAGGATTCTATTTTAGCAAGAAATCAACAAGCGTTTTTTTTTTTTACTTTTTAAATCTGACAAGATTGTTTCTTTATTCAAATCTTTTTATTCCTTCATGCATAGTTTGTTCTAAATCAAAAATCATTCCACTTCTTTAAGTCAATAATATATTTAAATAGTAGTTTGACTTGAAGGGGGCTCTTAATTAAGGTGTGAAAAATTATTTATGACAAAAAAAACCAATAAGCATGATTTATCACTGCATTTCCTGAAATCGGCCATTAAGGTATTTATAATGTTGTGTGTTTCCTATTATGCCACTTTATTGTCATAATGTGCACTGGACTTTTTCTCCGGGCTATGAAATCACCTAAAATTAATAAACAACTCATTAAATAAACCAAATTTCTTTAAGGGGGTCATTTCATGAATTTTTAGATGAATAAAAAACTCTAATTTTTCGAGATTTATAATATCCCGAAGCTGCAAAAAGTCAGAATCAGAAAATCTGCCATTTCAAACCTGTCAATATCATGTAGAAGTCAATTGCAGAGGTCCCTTTTACAATATGAAAATACTGTGATCTGTGGTGGGTTTCATCTGATAATCCGAAACATTCAGGGTTTTTGGGCGATAACACAAAAAAGTTTAGCGAATTCAGTGATTCGAGTTTTTGCTTGATTTTATCTAATTTTTTTTTTACTCTACTATTATGTTATTTTATTGATAAATAAGATAAAATTGTGGATAGGCGTTTGGTCGAGCTTGGTTTAATAATAATATGAGATAAATTAAAATTATATTAAATAACCCCCTAAGTGATGAATGTAGTGTATGCAATATGGGGTGTTTTTGATCACCGTTTTATATTCTAGATTGTAAAGATGTTAGATTTTTGTCCATGCATCCCATGTGCATATCCTACATAACATAAAATCATACAACAGAAAGCCAAACTTAACTAACCCTTTGACCTTATTTTTATATATAAATCCCTATTAATATTGTGTAACAGTAGTTTTTAATAACCAGAAATGAAAAGCATACCACAGCTTTAGTAAGTGGAATATTATTCTGCTCTTAAGCAGAGTACATGTAAAAAAAAATCTGCCTGACCGACTTCTGTTATTTTTATTTTATATTACGCTGAGCTATCTCCAGATGGTATAATATAATATATGTTTAATGTATTAGAGAAGCTACACATTTGAGGATTGCTTTGTACATTATTTATTTTAATACCATGCAATTTTTATTTTACCACCTGCACCATGAACGGTTTATCCAGGATAACAAAAAATTTATATTTTATAAAAAAAACTATTATGCTACAATATACAGTATATGCAACCAGAGGTATCCAAGTCTGAGTTTTGCTTATGCAGTTGGCATAAAATTTGTAACAGATTCCATACAGATTTATGAGCTATAATTTAAAGTATAACAGGAAATAGTTTACTCATTTTGCCCTGGGTTTCAAAATTATATTACGTACCCGTGCTTTATATTGCATTATTATAAGCAACATAAACATAATAAAGTAAGGGGCTGTTGATCAGACAGAGAGACAGAACTCTTGGGACCTGGGGTTTTCCAGTTCAAGGGGCACATTTACTTAGCTTGAGTGAATGAATAGAATAAAAAATACTTCGAATTTCGAAAGTTTTTTTGGCTACTTCGACCATCGAATTGGCTACTTCGACCTTCAACTACGACTTTGAATCAAACGATTCAAACTAAAAATCGTTCGACTTTTAGACCATTCGATAGTCGAAGTACTGTCTCTTTAAAAAAAAACTTCGACCCCCTACTGGCCAACTAAAAGCTACCGAACATCAATGTTAGCCTATGGGGAAAGCCCATAGGCTTTCCTGGCAATTTGGGATCGAAGGAAAATCGTTCCATCGATAGATTAAAATCCATCAAACGATTTTTCCTACGATCGATCGAATGAATTAAATGCGGTAAATCCTTCAACAATCGAATATCGAGGGTTAGTTAACCTTCGATATTCGACCCATAGTAAATGTACCCCCAAGTGTCCAATTTATCTAAATTTGAGTTTGCTTTTTTCTCGATTTGAGAAAGATTGTGGCAAAAAAAACGTGAATGCAAAAATACTCAATACCATTCTTAAACTGTTAGTTAAATGCTGCAGTAGTTTTAATCCACCTAATTAGTTAATTTTGAAAATATATGTATGGAAAACAACACACACATATATACACAGGATAACCACTTAGGGGTTATTTACTAAAACTCAAATATTTTTTTATTAAAACAAAGTCGAGCAAACTTCCTTCCATGAATTGAACTCATTTAGCAATAATTTTTCTCAAAAAAAATCAGAGCAACGAAACTTTACAACAATATTGAGCATCAATTCGAATCATATGATTTTCACAGCAGAAATTTGACTTTTTCCGGTTATCCAGAGCAGATCACGATATCAAGAAACAACTTCAGGGACATCTGCCGTTGACTTCTACATGACCTCGACAGGTTAGAGATGGAGTATTTTTGGATTTGGCTTTTTAGTAGCTTTGGGGTATGATAAAGCTCTAAAAATGTGAGTTTTTATTTTTCCTAAAAAACTCCACCAGAAAATTCAAGGTTTAATAAATGGGCCTCTTAATGTGACTAGGAATGCAGAAATTGTATAACACCAACTGCTCATTCATGCTTCTAATTACACATTTGTTAAGAGATTTGCCCATGGCCTGGATCAAGATTATAGGGAGATTGTCATCAGAATAAAACTCATTTAACTTTTTCTTGCAATCAAAGAAATGTTGTTAGTAGTGTTGCTTTTTGGAAAAATGTTTTACTTTAATACTTGAAAATTGGCAGTTTATATGCTAGCATAGACAAATTAAAATCAAAGTGCTCACTAGACTCTTTTTATTTACTTTCTGGCAAACAGCATACGTACTACCTTGCTTTATGGCACAGATTCTAAATATAATCTCAAGGCCAGAGACAACATCCCAGACATCCCAGACAACAACAAAAAAAATCTAATACCCTCTATCTGAAAAGAGACTGAAGCAAAGAAACCAGACATACTATGCTTATGAACCTATTCCTTTATGGCCTTTGCCTTTTTCTGCTTTACTAAAAAATAAATTCACTGTAAGATTTATTAGTATCTTCTATCAGAAAAAGTCATTTGGGACAAGTTCACCCTGGTGATTAAGCAACAAGAGAAAGCTGCCCTGCCAACACAAGCCTTATGAAGATTCGGTTTATATAGGATTTCCACAGATAACCAATAATAAGAAAATCAGCTTATATTTGCTTGAATATTTTGACTTGGACCAATGTTTGCTACCATTCTAGTAACCAATCAGGTTATACTGATATAAAACAAATATCTGATTGCTTGCAATGGGAGACTATAATTGGACAATAGTAATGGGCGCCCATCACTATTGGACAAGCTTTGTGCTTTTTATTACATTACCGTGTTGTCTCTAGCTCATCAGTCATCTGTTCAGATATCACCTAAGTATATATAACTTATAAACAGTAAACAGAGCATTATTTGCAACTGTAGTTGTTGCCATATACACTCCATATAGATCTCTTTCTTACTGTCCCAAGTTGTAGACAAAATACTTGACAGTTAGACCAGCCTAGACTTTAATACATGATCCTTAGACCAATATACATTTTTAGGGAGTATGCATTAAATTACTAAAAGCATGTGAGAGTTTCATGACTCTACATGAATAAAATCCATTGCTATTAAAGGGGTGGTTCACCTTTCAGATATCTTTTAGTATGATTTAAAGAGTGATGTTCTGAGACAATTTCAATAGTAGCAATAACAATAGCCTTGCAGAGCATTTGTTTTTTAGAAGGGTTCAGCGACGCCCATTTGAAAGCTGCAAAAAGTCAGACGGAGACGGCAAATAACTATAAAACTATAAAAAAGTAAATAAAACTCAATAAAATTGTGCGAAAACCCGAATCGCTCAAATTTTATGGGCATTTTTCCTGAACCACTAGAGTTTTTCTCTAGTTTTTGCCAAAAACACTGAAAAGTTCAGATTTTTGGGCTAAACCCACCAATGACCACAATAACTTCAATTTGGGGTATGTGCCTTTACTATTGACTTATACAGGACCTCAACAGGTCTGGGATGGAGGATTTTTGGATCATGTATAATTAAACTTAAAAAATTCAAGTTTTTGCTCTTCCTCGAAAAATTCGCTCCAAAAAACTCGACCAGAAAAATTTGAGGTTTAATAAATAACCTCCTTAATGTCCTAATAATTAATATTTTCTCCTTTTCCTTAAAATGTTACCTTCCTGTATGTTATTGTGAGGTTTTCACAGTTTGGTGCTGTGAATAGTTATACTCCTAGACTGGGTATTATAGTGATATGTTCCCTTATAGTTTATTTGCATGATAATCGGCTAACACAGTCATCTAAAAATTTTGGAAAACACGGCACAGAGATTACAGTAACTTTATTCAGTGGCTGAAACAAAACTCCATAATCATATAACTTCTCCCTGACAACAGTAGCTTTATACAGTATACAAAATCATTTAGAACTAGAAATCAAAATGCTGCTAGATATTTTTGGTGCAATAATTGCAGACATGATATACTTCTGGTATAACTTGTGCAAAGAGATTAATATCAAACCCAGGCATTGTTCTGCTTCGGTTTTTAGAACAATCAAACCTTCCCCTCCACATTTTCCATTAGCAATTTCATGCAAATTATATGGGTACATGAAAGATAATAGTGTCTCTCTTACATGTGCTATCATTGTTTATATAGCTCAGAACCACTGTGTCAAATATTTTTACATGAAGATCTAGGTCTACATTCATAACAGAAAAACATTTCCTTGCAAAGCTTAGGTAGGAGCTATAAATGATGTTGCTTTTTTATTCTGGATACAGTGCAATTTTATGAGGCATCAGGAGTTCTTTAAAATTTTATAACATAAATTTATACATCCATGTAAGCCAGGGTTTCTTAACTACACTTAACTTTTCATAGGCATTTCTAATTTTTTATTTTGCATATTGTGTTGTTTATTTGCCATAAACGGTGAAATTAATTTCTGTTTAGGAATCCTACTGTATTTGTATGTTTATTGGCATATGTTTTAAGGCTCCAAAACTAACATTATATATCTTCCTGAATGATGTAATTGTGAAGTTGGGTTGTCTTATATATAGTTTTAATTCTTTGTATTAAATGCATAGAATCTATTATTCAGGATGCTTGGGACCTAGGTTTGGTGTTTGGGCAGACATTAGTTATAATGGGGTGTGGCCTGGGTAGATTGGGGCCATTATTAGCATTTTTAATTGAGGCCCTATTCTACTTGTTGACAGGACCCGCTTTCCAAAACCTTGGGCAACTATAAAACATTAAAAAAAAATGAAGACCAATTAAAAAGTTTTATAGTTGTATAGCCATTCTATAACATACTAAAATGTAACTTTAAGGCAAACCACCCCTTTAAGATAAATACAATGTGTCTTTAAAATAACATGTCATGGAGGATAAATAGTTTTTTTTAATCAAATGAGTTGATTATAACTTTTTTTAAATTAGAATTCATTTTTTACAATTAGGGGCACATTTACTTAGGGTCGAATATCGAGGGTTAATTAACCCTCAATATTCGTCCGTCGAAGTAAAATCCTTCGACTTCGAAGGATTTACCGAATTTAGTACGATCGAACGATCAAAGGAAAAATCATTTTGAAGGATTTTAATCCATCGATCGAACTATTTTCCTTAGATCAAAAAAAGCTAGGAAAGCCTATGGGGCCCTTCCTCAGTAGGTTTTAGGTGGCGAAGTAGGTGGTCGAAGTTTTTTTTAAAAAGACAGTACTTTGACTATGGAATGGTCGAATAGTCAAACGATTTTTAGTTCGAATCGTTCCATTCGAAGTAATGATCGAAGGTCGAAGTAGCCAATTCGATGGTCGAAGTAGCCAAAAAAATACTTCGAAATTCGAAGTATTTTTTATTCTATTCCTTCACTCGAGCTAAGTAAATGTGCCCCTGTATGTATGTATACATTTTCACAACTGGCATCCTGCAAAATGCTATGCATTTTCCACATTTGTACAGTGTTTTTAATCTATGGAATATTTGTTCCATAGACATGCAATCTAATTATGATGGGTGAGTTACAAAATGGTTTGTCCTGCACTAGAATGAACTAGAATTTTCAGTTAGGTTTCCCTGTATGCTACAGATCTCTACTATTATTTTTTTACCAAGCCACTTGTAATAACAACAAAGGTAAAGATCTGTGTATATGTGTCAGAGTAAGAGGCAGATGATCTTACAACACTTAGTAGATTGTATCTATGAGCCTTTTTGTTATGGGAATTGCATTTATTCACTTACAAATCTGCTCAGTGTAAACAGTGAAGTAAAAGGGCATGTTAGAAATTAGTGTTGCTGAAAATACAATCATCTTGTTATTCTAAGCTGTTGAAAATGTTCTTTCTAATTTTTGCCATGGTGCAGTCCTGCCAATCAACTTATGTCAGTGCTAATTGTCTGGGTACACTCAGCCCTATTCACAGACAAACACAAAAAACTATTACTTAATTTACTTATTTATACAGTACACAAAAATAAATATACACCAACACAGTATACATTTATTCTCGAATATCAGGCTTTAAGTATGCAATACAATTTAATGTCCCATAAATACTAGTTTCAAATGACAGCTGAAATTCAGCAATGCCATTAACATTTATTATATTTTTTCATATAGTACCAGGAAGTTGCCCTGCCCTTTACAATAGCATCACAAACATTGAAATTACAGTAAATTACCAAACAAAGGTCTTGTATCACACAGAGAGCATTGTAGACAATTCAAAAGTCACCATAGATTCCAGTGTCCTGTAAGGAGGTATGTGGCCGCAGGTCAAAAACATTACTCATATTGTGCAAAGACTCATTTTAGTATGTCTAAAAGTTATCAGACCTCATTTACAAAAATGGGCTGCCCCCTTTCTGGAAATAAATTCTGGTCTCCCTACATTTTTGTCTTTCTGCCCTATTAATAACATTGGCAAAAAGCATCCATTTTACTGTCCAGCTGGAATAATAATGGCCAGGTGGAAACCATAGTGCTAGCTTGGATGCAAAATTGAACAAATATTTATGCTGTTAAAAAAAGGTACTTGGCCCTATACATGCAACTTATGGCGGGCATCCGTGTGCCTGACCAACCTGCTCTGAATGACGCTCAAGTGCATGAACAATAGGGATCCTTGAAACTTCCACCAGTCTGGCAGTTTTTCCAGGGTCCCTTTAGCGGGCTGCACCAATAGATGCAACTGATGAACCATGTGAATCAGATGGTTATGGTTATTGACAATATACACTGGGACTGACACCATTAAAATACAAATGGGCTGGGGCTAGCTGATCATGAGCTGCTCATGAATTCAGAATTGCTAAAGAAATGCTCATCTTTCAATTTCTACAAGTGACATTCTGTTCTTGTTTTGTACAACCATTTACCAGCACATGCCAAATAGCAATAATCTGATCACGTGGACAGTCTGTAAAAAATACAGTATATGGGCCAAACTGCCTCAGAGTTGATTGCTGGAGGTCATTCATGAATAGGATTGTCTGAACAATTAAATCTGATCTCTCTTTCTTAAAACAATTGGCTATGCCCTTCTGTGCATGGATCGATGACCAGCCAATTATGCTGACTGGGACTAGACTGTTAACCACATAGCATTGTGGGTAACCAACCTTGGTAGACTTAAAGGTGAACATTGCAGGTCTATATAAACATATATCACATAAAACAGGCACTGTTTTACATACATAAGGCTTTTCTTTAAATATACAAATTTCTGGTAGTGCCATTAGATAATCCTATCTTAAAAAAACTGCCATTTTACGAGGCACTGTGCTTACATATTAATTAATCGCAACCGCTTGGTTGCACCCCCCACTACTATTGCTGTTTCCTGCATCAAACCCTTCTCTCTTGCTGTTCCTTATATTTGGAATGCCATTCCTGAATCTCTCCGCGCGCATGTGCGAATTAGCCCTCGTATGCACAATGCACGGAGAAATAGCAGCAACAGTCGGGGGAGAGAGGGGACTGGACATGGGGTACGCAACAGAGAAGGAATGTGGCTGGCGCCCCGCCAGCTTTGTGCCCTAGGCTCGTGCCTACTCTGCCTACCCCTGGGTTTATTCATTTTAATGTAGGATACAAAGCACTCAGATATTATCTGTTTTTGGTCAGATTTATTATTAGTTGTGCCTGTGTTTGTAATCTAGTGATATATAAACTAGAGACGGTACTTTTTGCTTAAACAGTAACATAGTGTAGTAGTAGATATCATTACCAGTCAACCAGAGTTAATGTCAAAAATCACAGAAATTGGCAACATGGGAGTCTTTTTTCTATTGAAAAAGCAGTTGTAGCCTAGTGGATAGCCTAGTGGATAGGAGGTCCTCTAACAATGTAGGGCATGTGTGTGTGTAGCAGTATACTGAGTAAAAAATTCTTATGTTTTGGCCATTTTTCAAGTCTTTTTAAGAAAAAGAACTCTAATTTATCGAGATGTATTATACCCCAACTCTGAGAAAAGCTTGAATAAGGTCATTTAGGAATCAATGGCAGAGGTCCCTTGAACCATTTGAAAAACTTTGCCAGAAAACTTGAATGATTCTTTGAATTGATCGAGTTTTCATCAGAAAAAACCTTGACTTGCTCGTATTGATCGAATATTCGAGCAAAACCCACCAAAAAAACTTGAACATCATGAAAGCTATTAACATCTTCAGATAGTTCAAGGGACCTTTGCCATTGAATTCTGAATGACTGGTTTTAGATGGTGTATTTTCGGATTCGAGCTATTTACAGCTTTGGGGTATAATAAATCTCAAAAAAAATTAAAAGTGTTAAATGGGATTTAAACTTGTGGGCATTCTTTTAATTGTGATATATGTATTAATATATTCTGGCAAATTTTCACTGGTTTCTATTGGTTTTTATGGTGACTTATGGGGGTCAAGTGCAAGAATACGCCCATTAGTGCTAATCTGCGAACAACTTTTGCCCCTCTGCCTGCTGTGCTATGCACTATGCGTATGAAAATATCTGTCTCTCAGTGCAGGTAGGCAATGCTTGATTCAATGTGAACCTTGTTCTCGATCCCAACTGCAATACGATTAATCCTTATTGAAGGAATTTGAATGAACTTCATGCCTACAGAATCAGTGCACACATCCTTTTCACAACAAGCACAAAAGTCACACTATCCAGAATTTTCATTACAATTGTATCCAATTTGTGTTGAAGCACACACAAGTGTGTTCAGTTTTAATTAATTATCTGCAATTGCATCAGGTGCATTATCCAGGAAGCTGGAATTACATCAGGTGCATTAACCTGGAGCTGGAATTATGTGGAAAATGCAATACTGTGCATTGTGCTGCTGGAGAATTACAAAACTCGGAGGTGACTAATAATAGCCTTTTATGTTTTAAGGGGTTTTCATTTATGACACTCCCAGTGTCTTCTCTCTTATTAACAAATTCCAGCACCACTTTTGGGGTCCGCAATTTGTAACGTTTCACAAAAAATAGCGCCACTGGGGTATATGTATGCATAATAGTTCCTATCTACTGTTCTCACAGTGTGCCATGTCAGATCTGTATGTATAAGATATAAATGGAGCAGTCTGAAATAAAAACACTATTTTTAAGAATATAATTTACAGTTTGGTACATTGTAAAAAGGGATGGGCTAGCTATAACTGTCAGGCACGAATCACTTGTAGCATGTACACTTCTGTCAAAGCTGAACAATGTAACCTGTCTTCAGTTTCCCCAGCTAACATCTCCTGCTCTAAGAGATGTTTGATGGGGTGGGGACAGTTAATCAGCAGATTACTTTTTGAAGCTTCGCATGTACTTTATATTAATAAGCTTGGAGAAAAGCAACTGAGGCCTCATGTGGTCAGAGATGGTTTTGCGTGCTCTTGGAAAATTTATAAGAGCTTCCATTACTTTAAATAAAGCATATTCTTCACTCTATCTTAAGTCAAGGCACATTTAAATCACAACTCAACTTGGCTTCATCTGTAATAGGAAGAGGGGTTGATGGAGCTATAGATCCAGATTTAGAATTTTATGCAGCATATTTTACCTGTTTGTATGATTAACAATTATATTATAATGACAAATGTCTAAATTCTGTAAAAATTGTAAATTATGGAGAACCCCTGCTGTTTATTCACCAGCCTATTGTGCATTTTTCTGTAATTCCTTCTCTTACTAAGAACTGTGCGATGCTGTCAGTAAGTGTTGATAAACAAATATATTCAAATTGAATTCATTTCAAACTACTGAGGAGTTGTACTCTTTGCATTGTTATACAAATACTGTCATGGGAAAACATATTTTTTTTTCAAAATGTATCAGTTAATAGTCCAATTCTCAAAAGTGCAAACAGATTTTTTTATATTCAATTTTGAAATCTGACATGGGCTAGACATATTGTCAGTTTCCCAGCTGCCCCCAGTCATGTGACTTGTGCTCTGATAAACTTTAGTCACTCTTTACTGCTGTACTGCAAGTTGAGTGATATCATGTCCCCCCCCCCAGCAGCCTAACAACAGAACAATGGGAAGGTAACGAGATAGCAGCTCCCTAGCAAAAGATAACAGTAAAAGCCAAGTCCCACTGAGACTGATTCAGTTAAATTAAGTAGGAGAAAAAACAGCCTGCCAGAAAGTAGTTCCATCCTAAAGTGCAGGCACAAGTCACATGACTGGGGCAGCTAGGAAACTGACAATATGTCTAGCCCCATGTCTGATTTCAAAATTGAATATAAAAAAATCTGTTTGCTCTTTTGAGAATTGGATTTCAGTGCAGAAGTCTGCTGGAGTAGTACTTTTAACTGATGCGTTTTGAAAAAAACAAGTTTTTCCATGGCAGTATCCCTTTCACTGCTAACTAATGCTATTACAGTTTTGACATGAAAATGAAAACTCAAACTTTAATAGTTTGAATAGTTAAAAAAAATCCTGCAGTGATGTTTGAAATTGGCTTTAGATTGGATCTAAGTCCACTGTGGAATAAATGCCCTGCAAGGCCACAAAGTCCTGGGCCTATGGCGGCACAGAAAAAGTGGTGACATGCCACATGTGGGAAACTCTGGGGTATAGGAGAGCAGGTCTCTGCGCTTCCTGATTCTTCCAGATCTGATCATGCTGCTTCCAATCCTTGGAGAATGGGGGAGAATACCTGCCTGCACACCCAGTCCCCCTCTGTATGAGCGAGATCCATGGGTGCTTTCAGGTGCACACACACATGGGTGGTAATTAATACCGGCCTCAGGGCACCCATAGCCAAAATCTGGCCCTGTGAGCACAGCAGAACCACAGCATTTTGACAAAATACATTGGAGTTAATTAGAAGTTAAAATTACATTGTGGGTGTATTTACACTTGTGTGGACATTTTGGTTAAGGACATTACTGCAGTTTTGCCATTGCCTTGTGATTTATATTGATATTCCTGTTTCTCTCATCCATCTAAGCTGAGAGCAAGTATGGAGCAGGCCAGTCTTACCTGCCATGTTGTAATAAATACACCAGAACACAGCAGGATCATTTAACCCACAGCTATCCAAGCAGTTTATCACAGTGGTGAAGGTGTTTTAGCTCTTCAGTAGTATATACAGTACATTGTCCTACCATGTAAAATAAGCTCCTTTCCATTGTGCTACAACTGTTCTTCATAGAAAAACAAAGCTTCCATATTGTATATTTCTATTGGAGCCTGGACAGGGTTGAAAAGTTCCCCAATCCCACTGGGTGATGTGGAAGGGATGGATAATAATGACATCTGAATCATTGTTTTTGATGCACCAGGCCTTGTCTTTTGTTCCGGTGAAACAGAATTCATGACTTAAGTCTAGTATCACCTTTGGTAATGCCACAAATTCTGCCATGAAATGATACTGGGCAAAAAATAGTTTGCTCATCCCTATTCAGCAACAATAACATATCTTTATGTTGTATTATGATGTTAAGAAGGTATAGAGGAATGTGAATACCTCCCAACATTTTGGAAATAAAAAGAGGGACAAAAAAGTTGCCGTGCATAGTGTGGCGAAATTTTTTTGACCATGCCCATTTTTGTGGCCGCGCCACCTAATTACCATGTTCATTTTACAAAATTTCGCAGGTTATAAAAGTTTGAATATATTTCTGTGGTTTTTTACAGTACAGTTTTGCTAATGAAGATGAATTGCCCTTTAAGCTGTGAGTCTAACCTTTCCCAAGGGCCCTGTTATCTTATATTGTTACAATGACTTATTTGCTTATCTACATTGTTTATCTAGATATATTTGAATTGTTACAAATGTATCTAATCTTCTGTTGTGGCTGTTCTGGGCTCTCTGCCAAAAGCCAATTAAGTTAGAAACATTGTTTTTTTTTTTGGCTGTTCAGTGCAGAGAAAAACTGGACTTTCCAGTACAAATGAGGAGACTGCAGGTTGAGCTGTCAAAAGAGGGACTGTCCCTCTAAAAACAGGACAGTTGGGAGGTATGAATGTGTTCTGAAACATCTTCAACTAGGTGAATAAGTTCAATGGAAGTCTGTGACTTTACTATCCTTAAGGGTTTAAATACCAGACTTCCCTTCCACTCTAAAGTGAACTAAAAGAAGCTGGTTGGATGAGTGGTAAAACATTTTCAAGAAAACTTGGATGCTTTAGACTTAATGACACTTAATTCTACTATATACTGTACAATATATCATAACATGGATGAATAAAAACCGTAATAGATATATGTACTGAAAAATGTGTCTTTTAAATGGACAGAATTTAAGATACATTTTTACACTTTGCACTTGCATTTATAAATATGCCCTCAAGCTTTCCATCTTTTTTTTTTAAGCAAAGTTATAGCTGTAGTCTTCTCTTTCAGTTTGTAAAGTATGCATGAATCCATTTCTCCTATTCGCCAAGATATTTAGTCACAGGGGTATTGCTTCTAAATGATTTTCTGCCTCCTTTTTTGCATTGTTTCTAGGTATGCACTGAATCCAGGATTCGGTTCGGGATTTGGCCAGGATTCTGCCTTTTTCAGCAGGATTCGGATTCGGCCAAATCCTTGTGCCCATCTGAACTGAATCCTAATTTGCATATGCAAATTAGGGGTGGAGAGGGAAATTTGTCACAAAACAAGGAAGTAAAAAATGTTTTCCCCTTTCACCCCTAATTTGCATATGCAAATTTGGATTTGGTTCAGTATTCGGTCGAATCTTTCGCAAAGGATTCGGGGGTTCAGCCGAATCCAAAATAGTGCACTCTGTGCATCTCTAATTGTTTCAGGGTGCATTAACCATGATTCAATGAGAGAAGTAGATCTAATACATCGTATCTTACACTCTCAGTGCCAGATAATGCTACCAATAATTAAAATATTCAGAAGCAAGAATTCTATTTTAACGAGAATTGTTGATGTGAAAGAATGCTAATGAGAACTTACAATATGTCTTCAAGTTGTGGTGCCTTAGTACTCAAGGCTGTGTATACTACCAAATAATGACGTATCATTCAGAAGCCAAGGCCAAATACAAAACAAAGCAGGCACATTCTAATAAACAAGCATGCTATGGAAGAATGTCAGCAAAGTAGAAAACCTTGGAAATGCAGTTCTGAATATTTCACAAACCACACCTTGAATAGTATTTCATTTAATACAGTGCTACTAATGCAATCACATACTATGATTTGTTTTTTGTAGCCGGTGACCCTGGTTCAGATCCCAGGGTGAACTTTCCTTTTGACCACTTGAAAGTCATGCTATGTCCCTTTATGCCAAGCAGTGGTTACCTTGAATGTACAATAGAGCAGAAAACAATGAAGGTTGCATTCTCTCTTCATCAAGGTCAGACTGAGAACCAAGTTATTGATAAAATCTCTCCCTATCTGATTTTCCGATGGGGAGGTTTGTATAGAAAACAGAAACATCTATCTTAATAGAAAAGCTGGACAAACATTTATCTCGCTAACACAGAACACACAGCCCAATGCCTGTCTAGTAAAATATTACGGAAATTGCATACTAAATAGTACACTTAGTACAATAAGAAATTCATTATTCAGAGTAAGCGCATTTTGCAAGGAGAGTCATCACTGTATCTGCATTTGTTTTCCTACCTCAACCAGATTTCAAAATAATGTATGTGAAAACATTTTCATTAGAATAAGGGTACAACAATCACCCTCAGCACACAATAAGCTTTTATTCAAAAGACATTCTATCGCAATACAAAAAGTAGGGCTTCCTTTTTCAATATAAATAAGGAATAAGGTATTCAATTGCCCTTTAATATGCTGTTCTGCAGTCTTTTGTAATAATTTTAGCAACCACTATCAACACAAAGCCTACCACGAGGATCACGTCATTCTATGCAATGCTTCAAGGAGACCCCTAACACAGACTAAATTTCCTTTTTACAAAAAGCCGTGTCACCCTGAAAATAATTTTTGACATATTGTGAAGAATGAAGAGAATGAGAATCAACTTGTGTGGACAAATAACTATAATGTGTGTTAGGGGAAATTCATTCTTAGGTCCTCCAAGTTGTTGTAGTAAAACTACCATCATCATCCTCAAACAGCAAACTGATGCTCGTACTGTAGTTCAGCAATATGCACCATAGTTTGCAGCACCCCAAAATACACCAAGATTGTATTGACATGTACTCAAATTTTTAAATTATTTTTTTTTCTTTTTAGTGATAAAGGAGTTAATGTACAAAGCAGCGGAAAGCAGCTGTATTTGTATGTGTGTGGGCTGACGCTTGAACACAAGTTGAAAACCTATCCAGTTTCACACACGTGCTACGCATTACCATATTTACATTTTCCTGTTTTTAGAGATGGGAGGCAGCAAAGGTGAGGCAAAACCTGAAACATTAAACCCACACGGGCTCATTGATTTTATGATTCTACTGGGGACAATGTTTACACTGATTGTGCAACATCTGGATTAGATAATTTGTTAGGAGTTAGCATGTCTTGATGTTATCGTCCCCCTGCGATTATGCTAGAAAGAGAGATTGTTCAGTAATTGAAAAATAATGACTGAGACATGTTAATATGTTTCAAGATTTTTTTTTTTTGAAAGCGGTACGATTCTACAGTTTTCTTTTGCTCAAGTGATAAATAAATGTATTCTCTCTCCTGCAATTTGGAGGTGAGTGAAAGGTTCCCTTTAGACACAGTTTTGTTTTCAGTAGGAATGATTACATGCACAATTTGCTGTTTACTCTAAAGGTGAAATACTGTGATATTTAATATGCTGAAAGGTATCTTCGAAGAAACACAAACATCAAAATATATGCAAACATGTCAAAAACATGCACAAGCACCAAGTAACATTTATTGTACTGTATATATATATATTTATCGTGTATATATATATATATATATATATATATATATATATATATATATATATATATATATATATATATATATATATATATATATACACACATAAAATAACAAAAATCGTATCAATTAAAAACAACTCTTGCCAGGGTGCTCTACAGACAAACACCTTCAACATATTCAAATTTTAATTTTTTTTTATTAATTTACATTAAAATGATTCATTGTCAACATTTTGGATAAAGGTCTGAGAACCAGACCAAAACTTTATTTTTAATGTGAATTAATAAAAGTCATTTTTATTTATAAAGTCCCAGAAGTGCCACAGATTTTTTGCCAAAAATATATGTTTATAAATATATATTTATATATCATCCCCCTCCACATGTAACCTTGTCATGTCTTCTTTTTTATATTTATATTGAAAAGGAAGACATGACAAAGTTACATGTGGAGGGGGATGATAGCATTATGTACATGCATGTCTTCCGCACATTTTTTATTTAATATTCATTATAAACAGAAGGCTGAGATTTGTATAATAAAACAGAAGGCTGAGATTTGTATAATATACCTCCTGACTATTATAAGTCACTGATTAGTTCCAAGACTGTGTACAGGCACAGAACTGCAGGATAAGTGCTTTTATTTGGTAATAGAACCTGATAGAGCTTCTAACATTCTCATATTTTACAACAGGGGTATATAATTTGTTATCCTTTAGTTTCAATCACTAAGGGGCCCATTTATTAAACCTCAATCGTTTCTGGTAGAGGTTTTTAGGCGAAAGATTTTAGAGATTTATCATACCCCAAAGCTACTAACAATCCAAATCCAAAAACCTCAAACCTGTCGAGGTCATGTAGAAGTCAATGGCAGATGTCCCTGAAGTTGTTTTTTGATCTTGTGATCTGCACTGGATAATCCGAAAAAGTTGGGGTTGTTGCTGTGAAAATTTTAAAAAAAATCGAGTCATTTCGTGACATTTTGATTCTCTGTTTTTTCAAGAAAAATTATTGATAAATGAGTTCAGTTGTGGGAAGGAGTTAGGTTGACTTTGTTTTCAGAAAAAAATTTGACAAATTAGAGTTTTAGTAAATCAGGCCCTAATAGTTACATCACTAAGCAGAACTTATAAGTATATTTAGCAGGTTTTTGTTTCAGTTATTTGGATCCGTAAGGAAGACACCTTTGAAGAAAAAACGTGTTGGGTATACAATGGTGAAATACCAGACAAAGCTTATAAACCTTTGGCTTTGCAAAGTCTAAAATACAATAGTCATACTTTTTAATATTAAAATGAACATTCATAATTAAGTGCGTTCTTCATGTGTATTTCGAGGGAGGGAGCTGTATGTATAATTGGATATTTTATCAGTAGTGATGGGCGAATGGCAGGCACGAATTTGCCCGTTTCACCTCCTGCGAATAAATTAGAATTGCTGCCGGTGTCAAAATCGCCATTTCGCAAATTTTTTCGGAAGTTTCGCGAAATTCGTGTCGAAGCGAAATAGGACAAATTCGCCCATCACTATTTATCAGCATCATTTAGTTTCATCATGATCATCATCTCTTGATTGTCTAGCAATGAGGTCTCTTCATTATTATTTTGTTGTATATCTAGGAGCTAAAGCTGAGACATTTTTATTGATGAATGTTCGATAAACTTATCATTGTGAAAAGCCCTCTGCAGTTTAGTTTTTTTTTATTTTACAGGTTATTCATGGCTTGCATGTTATTTCCAAAACCTGCATAACTTGAAGGGATTTATTTACTAAACCTCAAATTTATCTGGTCTGGCTTTTTGGGGGCAAAACTCAATTCATTTTTTAAATAATAAATAAGGTCAAATCGGGTATGGAAGTTTGGTTGTGTTTTTAACTAAAATAATGAGCTAAGATTGGATTTTAGTAAATAATCCCCTAAGTGTTTGCAAACTCTATTTTTTGCTCAGTCAAAAATAACTTTTCAGAAATTGTGTCAGTTCAAAATAATAGCCTTTTTAAAATCATCCCCTAGGTATTGACATTAAAATTGTCACATTGATTGTCACATATAACCATTTTTCCATTTTTGTTTTACTGCTGTTATGTATTTATGTGTGGTAATATATATTTAATAATACATTTATATGAATTAGGGGCAGTCCTTAAAGTCTACTTGCATTCCATGTTGCATAAAGTCCCCCTTGTCTTAGGACAATCACTGTAGGAGGAGGGGCATATTATTTATTCTTATTCCTCAAATTCACATCTGTGAATAAATGGTCCTTTTTTATTATATCTGGCAAGCAGCAAGTGAAAGAGGAAATCATCATAAGGAGTTCATTATCCTTACATGTTCTGTAAAACCCCTCCTTTGGGACTTATCAGAAGAAGAAGGAGAAGAACACTGTACCTATTTAGAGTATGTATGAAAATGTAATTTAATGGAATGTAACCAAGTGCTCTAGGTTAAACTATTTATTTTCTACATTCGGTCTTAACATGGAAAATAATTATCTGAAACTTCTCGCCTCACATATGATATGCATCAGGGAGCAAGGTTTCAGACAGGTGATCACAACTATCACCACAATCAATCCACTGAACACTATGGCGATCAACTGCAGTTTCCATTAAAAATGTTCCTGTTCATAAAATGTTGATACATGGGAAAAATGTAAAACTGGTAGGAATCCTACAGGAAAGCCTGGTGAGATATTTGACAAATCAGTTTCCTATGTCTCATTTAGTCCACTTTTTCAGGAACCAAGTCCCAATGGAATTATGTAAAACTGCTTTTAATTTGAAATGGTACACATTCATTTCATTTACATAGTTAAATGGAGAACGATGATTTCAAATGAATTCTTTTTGAATCTATAAAATACTGAAATGATTCTTGGGGCAGATTTATTTAGATTTATGTTTTGCTGTGGTTTAAGAAAAAAAAACCCGCTATCTCAAATGTTTTCATGATTCAGTTTTTTAAACATACATTTTAATATATATAGACAAATACAAGAGGTCCTCTGCACTCAACCCATTATCAATATATTAAGGACATTGAAACAGTTTGTGCCTTAAGTTACTAAAAATGCCTTACCCTTTAAACAAAACAGGGATTGTTTGTCCATATATTGCAATCTATGTCAAAGTCATCCCTGGTATGACTTGGCCAGTCCTATACTCAACTTTCATCTGATTCATTAAGGGGCAGATTTATCAAGGCCGAAGTGAATTCGAGGGAATTTTCGAAGTAACAAAAATTTGAAATTCAAAGTAATTTTTGGATACTTCGACCATCGATTGGGATACTACGACTTCGAATTTGATTCGAAGTAAAAATAGGTTGAATATTCGACCATTCGATAATCTAAGTACTGTCTCTTTAAAAAAACCTCGACTTCAATACTTCGCCAAATTAAACCTGCCGAAGTGCTACGTTAGCCTATGGGGACCTTCTACAGCATTTTTCTAAGTTTTTGAAGTCGAAGTAAAAATCATTCAATCATACGATAAAATTGGTCGAATCATTCGATTCAAAGGATTTAATCGTTCGATCATTCGGTTTTACTTCGACTGCAGAAAAGCCAAATTTGATGAAAAAAAGTTTGAATTTGATATTTGAATTCGAAGAATTTTAATTTGGTGGTTGAATTTCGAAGTATTTTTAGTTTCGAAATTCGACCCTTGATAAATCTGCCCCCAAGTATTCAATTGCTTCATTATACATTTTACACAGGGACTAAGTTTTACCTGCAACTTACTTGATGCTTTCAAAGTAAAACCAGTGGGATCACTTGACTATAGCTGAAAACGGTGGCAGCTACAAAATGGAGCTGGCCAGTGCTCCTGTATAAATTATAATATATTAATATATATAATATATTTTCATGACTCTTGTCACTTTATATGAGAGTGAGAAGTGTTTCTTCGGCATTCAAACAAGTAATTTTCTTTCAAATTGTAAAGACTGTCAAGATTTTTAAGCCTAACCAAAAATGAATAAAACAATGAGATTTTTTTTTCGTGGCTTTTACAACTTTCATCTTAAGTATGCTAGTGAATAAATGGCAGTAAAAAATGCACAATCTTGGAGGAAAAAAACAAGTTTACACATTATTGAAAAGTGATACATCTCTTATAAGCTGTGCATAATCATTAACCAAAACTGTTTTTTTTTGGGTTATTAGTCTTCCGCAATTTAGATCACCATACGTTAATTGAGCTAAACCTAATAAGATTTTTTTGCCACTAATATGGATTCATACAGTTTAGTTAACTTCAAGTACAAGTTACTGTTTTAATATTACAGCAAGAAAGTAAATCATTTTTAAAAATTACAATGATTTGCTTAAAATAAACAATGGCCTTCGAGGAATTGTACATTTCTGGATAACAGTTTTCAAGCTAAGGAATTCCAGATATTGTTTTTTACACACAAGGGATACATTTTTGCATTGAGCATACTTTTAGTGAAGTTCTTCAAACAAATATATACTGTAGGTACCATAGCAAATGTTTACCATGGAATAGTGTACCTATTCAGATGGTTTTCTATTTCCTTAATTCCAGAGAAGCTATTGAACCTAATGTTTGGTTATATTATGATTTATAGTACTTATTTCTTAACTCCCCTTTTCATTGGTCGATTCCTAGCACTAGTACATTGTTTTTGTTTATGGTGTTTTTGTGTTTTTTTTTCTTCGTTCTGGTAATCTACTGGTACATAATAGATTAAAAAACATGCTTGCTATGAAAGTAAAATGTAAAATGTCGGAAACGATATACCTCAACAATTTAAGTGCAATCTTTCTACTATGTTGTTTTTTTTTTTCTGTAATTGATATTTTAAATTACTAAATAAAGGAAAATTGTGAGTAAAAAAAAAAACCAGACCTTGGGGTATACAGAGAGGCAAGTGCATATGTGATGCAAATCTGTGGCCAGTACCAGGATCAACAAATTAAAGAAAAACAAAAAAATAAACAGAGCAGGCTCGTGCAAACTGCAGAAACCCTGCGAAACACAAAATCAAGGAAATATATGTATACGTTTATCATATAGCGCTACTAGCATTTACAGAACTTTACATTTTTATAACCGAGTCAAAGTTGAAACAGAACATTCTTCTGGAACTGTGTGTAGAATATTGTAGACCTGACTATTTGCTAAATATATAATAATGTATGTATAAGTTACTGAGGTTTTCTTTTGGAGATTTGTGAAATATTCTTAACATTATGGATGAAAGGGTGCCAGACAATCATGTTCAATAGATATGACTTATAAACTGGTCACAGGGAAGCTCAAGACTATTACACACAATACCCCATCATGTTAAAAATAGACAGTGTTATCGCTGTTCAAGAAAAGTACAGCTTTTAAGGGAGTCTAAATAAAAAAATGACCACTAAAGTATCCAAAACGTGATATAATGTGCAGCTCTCCAGCTTTACTCGGAAGCAGCTGGACAGATCCAAACCGATTATGCCTGGATATCTTTTAAAACATAGATGTTACAGCAAGGAGTGCGGCTGTGAGACTAATTTCTATAAAAACCCACACACACTACAAAATAGTGTTTCAGAGCTTTATTCTTCATATAATATAATTTTCCATTATTTACTTCTGTTTACTTCTTTATTACAAATGTTACAATGTTCTAATTTAAACCGTGTAGTCATTACAAAAAATAAAGCAGCATATACTGGGTTAGATTAGATCCTGTAAAAAAGCTAAAACAGTAATATTTAGCATAGCTGATAATATGGCATATGAATATTTCCTGGCAAATAATTATATGTAAATACATACCATACTCTAAAATCCATAACCGTTTAAATACTGTATTTTCAGAAAGTGGTGCCTCTGCTCCCAGGTGTGTTGAACCTCCCTTGTAATTTGTAATGGTTTCGTGCTTTATTGGTGTGTTTTAGTAGATGAGCATGTTAGGTAGACTTCTGCCACTGGTGGTTAAGTAAATTGCAATGGAGAACAATTGCAATTTATTGTGCTGCATTTTCCCATAGAAGATCATTTTGAGCTGATTTAATGCAGACTTTCTATTCTATCCAGATATATTGTAATGGATTCATATGTTATAACGTTTTTTTTTCTGGTTCTTACCATGAAGAAGCTTGTGATTATCATATTCTATCATGCTGTAAAACCTAATTTCATTATTGCAGTTTTTAGAATGAAAATGAAAACCTTTTAAAAGATATTTACATTGATTTTTTCCCCGTGGTGTCTGAAATATAAGCATATTTATATTGCATACATGGAAGTTACACGAAAAGCAAATTTTATTTAGGAGCCGATTTATTCAAATTCAATTTTTGCATTTGTCTCGGTTCAAGGAAAAATACTTGTGAGTATTTTCTGAAACCACGAATAGTAGAGATTTATTTTTTTTGGCCAAAACTCAAAAAAAACGTTTTTAAATAAAATAGAATTATTTCGAGATTTATTATATCCCAACCCTCAAAATAGCTTGAATCTGGAAATGCACCATCTTAAACTTGTCAAGGTCATGTTTGAGTCAATGGCAGAGGTCTCTTGAACCATTTAAAGATGTTAATAGCCTGAGTGGTGTTCGCATATTTTTTTGGAGGGTTTTGCCATAAGACTTGATTAATTCAAGTGATTTGAGTTTTTTCCTGCGGAAAACTCAATTAACTTGTGTTAACATTCAACCTTTGATAAATAACCCCCTAAATGTATTAAACTCACTCACCTATGTAACCTCACCCACACTTACATCTAAGGAGCATATTTGAAACTGTGTAAAAATAGCATTGAAAAATATTAAATGTTGCCATGAAACACTGTGAAACCCCCAATGTAATTAAAAACTATATAATTACTTTATTCATATGTGTAAATGCAAATTTGAGGTGAATTTCAGTTTTTTGCCGCAAACAAATTAATTCATGAAACTGTGGCGACAATTCACCGGCGAAAAAACCCGTTGCGTCAAAAATAAATTTGACGCAGCTCAAAATTGTCGCAGGCATAAAAATTGTCACGCATCGAAATGATTCGGACGCCAATTGGCTTTAATACATTTGGACCAAATAGTCGAGCGTATAAAAATTGACTTCAATGCGTTTTGAGAATTTCTTGTCGTTTTGCAAATTTCACTGTAAATTTTCAAATTTTTTGGCATAGATTTGTCCATCACTAATTAGAAGCTAATAATATTCAAATTGGTGAATTTTTGAGTTTTTTCTTAATTTGAAAAAATAGCTCACTTAACTCAAATGTGCACTTATTAATTAAAAATTAAATAAATTAAATTAAATAAAAATTAGATAAAGAAAAAACAATGCAACAAAATCACATTCTACTCTTTATTTTCAATGTGTCTACCAAGTTTAAAAAAATGTGAAAATCACTTGAATTTTTCCTAGGACAACTTTCATTGACTTCTTCATGATGCCAAGTTTTTATATTCAAGTTTTTCTAGTTTAATAAATCTTGACCATTCAGGTTTCAGAAATTCAACGTTGTGAGTTTTCACTTATTTGCCTTGTTTTTTTCTCAAATTTAATAAAAGAGCCAACTCAAAAAAAAAAAGCGCCAACTCGATTTCTGATACACAACCCCCATGTGTTTATTCTTAAAAAGTCTAGTAGAAAATCGGGTAGTGCTTTTGGTGTCTGACAATATTATAACTATAGCATACAAATCAGTATACTCAGACTTTAAATACAGAATCCTATTGATGTTAATGGATTATGTATATGTTATTGAATGTCAGTGAGCAAAACTAAGGGTATAGTGACAAGGCCATCATTTATTTGCAAAAATCAGTGCAGTGTGTTCTGAGTGACTGTACCAGACCTATAATGCCCTTTCTCTGCCTGAAAAACACACAGATTTGTTTTTAGACTAGGAAGTGATTTTGATGTTGTTTTCAGCTCACGTCAGATTAGCATTAAACAGACACAAGGTAAAATCATATCTACTGTCTCATTTCTTTTTACTAAATATACTCCTATTCTGTTCAAGCAATTCTATCTATCTAACAGATAAATAAAATCATTTTAAAAACAATCCGTTGTTTAAGAGAGTGTTCTTTTCCTGCCACGGTAAATAAAAACATGTCTGCAAGTGTATTGCATAACTCCACAGCACCTAGTACGATTTCTAAAAATATTTTAAATAAATCCATTTAAGTCTAATGAGAAGGGTGGGTGTTCCTGTGCTTGGATGTCCTCATTTGTCGTTAACAATGAAGCTGCCAGTAAAAGTAGCCAGTGCCTTCTTTCTACTGTTTGTCAATTTCGAAAAGAAGGGGTTAAAGAGGGAAAGACAACATACTTTACAAGAGTAAATGTTTGGCCCCAACAGGAGAGCTTTGCAAAAGCTTCTGCATCAAATGCTCTGGTGGTGGTTAGTGCCCTAGAGCTTTTTTCTATTTGATGCACCCAAGTAATTATGCAACCTCTTGTGACCCTTTCTTTATGTCTCTTTTATCATGGGCTCTGCATCTATTCCCATTCACTGAGAAGGCTGAGTCTGTAGAAGGTGCATAGGGTCCCTCCATCTGCCACTTTCTCTGTGCTCCCACTCAATAAATAAAATAAGGGTCACCTTGTTGGATCACACACCACAGCCCAGTACAAATGAGACCCAGAGGCTTTGATGCCTGTGTTTGGACACAAGCAATTATCTCTAATTATTGTTTTTCTTTTCAGTTTGCCCAACTTAGAGGGTCTTAAAAGAAGAGTAAAGAGGGCTCAGTGGAGTGAATAACACTCTTCTGCAAGAGCCCCTTGCTACAATCAGTTTTTTTTCTCCTCTTTCCCATATTCAGGGGAAAATCTTAACAAATGTGTAAGGCACAATATGGGTTTTTGGGGTTTTGAAGACGATTTCTATAGACAGAAGAACATTTGTACAAATAAGGCGCAGATGGGATACAATGAGCGAAAAACACTGGAGTTTAGTGTTTAATAGGAAGGTAAAATGATTTTCATCTGGAAAGGAAATTGGAAGCAGTGAGTAGCTCTCTCCCAAGATCTGGACAGTGCTCATAAATAAAACATTACAAAACCCATAGCTGGTCAAATGTACATGTATAACTGCTGAAACTAAAGCTTTTTCATAACCAATTTATGCAATGTCTATCTGCTTTTTTGAAATGTTAGCAGTATAGATGTTTTGCGTGCATAAAATATTATTTTTTATTCTTGTTCATAATTACTGCTTGTTTGCCTGTCTGTAGTCATTTACATACATCAATAAGCAAATGATTTTCCTGAGCTTGGACAGATAAAACTATGTTTTCTATGTGGCTCATGTGAGAGTCACAGAGTAAATTACCCCTGATCATTTCATTTAAATTCTGCAATTTTCAAAGAAGTGTATGTGATTTCAATTCATCTGTTAATCAAATGGTATGCTTTAGATTTTTTTAATATGTGCCTTTGTATTCGTATGCAAATGGAAACACAGGTATAGGATCTATTATCTACAATGCTTGGTACCTGGTATCTTCTGGATATGAGATCTTTTGGATATGGGATCTTACTTTAATCTGGGTCAACGGACCACATTTTTAGAGATTTCTTCTTATTATTATTATTAGGTCATCATTGTTTTAATAAAAAAAACAGATACATTAGAATTTTAGGAAAAACCCCCCTTAAACCCCCAAAACTTTAGCTTAGCGACCAATGTGAAAAAAATATTAGAACAAAGTTGCCATGTTTTTTTCCCCACAATGCAGCATTTGTTCCCAAATCTATTGAGGCGGGTCAATTCTCTTAGCACAAATGCCCTGCTCCTACCACAGGTGATTCATTAAAATTAGTGCAATTGGAGGTGTGCCACATACCTGAGGTATGCCAAAGTCTGATGTCATTTCCAGTGTTAGTTGTGCAAGGGATGTATACTCCCTATTCTTCTGGTGCAAGTGCAACTCAAATGTGTTGATTAACATACAGCACCCAGGATCTTACACCTACTCCTGAGGTGGTGGTAGCTCCAGGTTTCACTTTGGTCAAAAGGCTCAGTAGCGCCCCAGTCAGGATGGAAGACAGGAAGGACTGAGCAGTGCAGAGCACAACTATACAGAATGCAGGCATAAAGAACAAGCTGTGAACTGTGCTTGTGGATGTAAATGAGCCCTACTTTCTGTTATTATTATATATTTATTTTCATAAATAGGACTCTATAGGAGCTGGAAGTCTAGTTTTTATGAGCTTGCTGGATAACAGGTTTCCAAAAGAACAGATTTTTATGCCTGTACTGTTCATTATCCAGCTTGTGAAAATCTATCTGTGTATATAGCACCTAATGAAACTATAATACAATCTATGGGCAATGATCCTTTTATTTGCAAGTTCCCAATATATCAATATATTTAAAACACACATGATACACACATGGTACAAATGATTATTTAAACTATTATATTAGCAGCTTATGTTCTGGAACAAAACAGGAGAAGCAGACCAGATCTTCAGAGGCAGGATTCTGCTGTAGATTTTCCTGAATCCAATGGAGTACAGTATGGGGTGGCCTACTGGCCAGGGTTGAAGAACTCATCATAGCATGGAGGGCTAGTAGAACTTTGTAATAATGACTATCTTTACACAAATGTGTGGGGTCCTGAAACATAACTTCTAATTAAACTCCTTCACAGTCACTGGATTAATGCAGATAGCTAAAAATCAACTGTTCCTATAGAAAACCCTACTTCTCATGCACCCCTTGAGACCACACAGAAACAGTGCAGGAGAAAAGGCTTTTGTCTGCTGAACAGAGAAAGCACAAAGCAAAGGGTGAGAATAAAAATCTTTGGTAAACACACAGACACACTACTTCTAGAAACAGCGACTCAAACAGTTGTCAAGCAGAGATCAAAAGTTGTGCTCATTGGAAACAATTAAGGCTTGGATGTGTTGTCTTTAAATGGTTACTCACTTTAATTTAATGGACATACAACAAAAATATAACTACCCATCTCCATGAGACTGGAGGGTCAGGTCCTACGTGCTGAAAATGAGGGTGGGAGTTCTCCTTACTTCTATCTACCTCTATCTCTTTTAGATTTTGAAGTATTATCATTATTTTAAATAAATGGATAATATACATGCATATATATATATATATATATATATATATATATATATATATATATATATATATATATATATATATATATATATATATACATATATATTTATTTACACATGGGGCAAATTCACTAAGCGCCGAAAATACACTAGCGACGCCTTCCCCGCACTTTTTCGCACGTTGCCACACTTCGCCAGGCGAAGTTTCATCAGGGCGCCGCTAATTCACTAAAATCTGAAGTTGCTCTCAGGGAGGCGAAAGGTAGCAAAGTTGCACTAGCTTTAATTCGTCAAGCAAAGCAAAGTTACGCTAGCGATGCTTAATTTGGGCAAGTTAAAGTTGAATGGACGTATATGTAGCAGCAAATACATTACACTACAACAAGAGTTGTTATTTTGCCCTATACATGTGCCCACTGTATAGTTTAGGTGCCATATGTTAGGAAATGTAGGGGGGAAGAAGGGTACCCCCAAAAACATTTACGATCTTTTTCAGCCTATCACCCTTAAAAAAGGAAAAGACGCCAGTGTTTTTTGGGACTTAGAAAAAATGTAAACTTTTTTTGAAGCAAGCCCTATCTACTCTATTGCACTTCAGCTGGTCTGAGGTGGTGAAGGCAAGTCTGGTACAAGAGGTAACGTTCAGTAAAATGCGTAAGTTAGTGAATTAGCGTAGTTACGTCCCTTCGCCATAGCGCAACTTTGCCTGGTGTAAAGGTGCGAAGTAGCGCTAGAGTAGGTCCACTTCACTAGCAAATTTACACCAGCACCCGTTAGTAAATCGGCGAAGTAATGAAATGACGTCACGCTGGCAAATTTGCGCTACCGTTAGCTGCTTCGCGCTTTAGTGGATTTGCCCCATGGTATCTTGTACATTATGGTAACTAAACTGCATAAATCCATTTTGGTGCCAAACAAACTATATAGGTTGCAGAAAATCCTAGACCCCTTGCATTCTGGATCTTAGATTCAATAACTTCATATATACACTGTGTTAAATTTTGAAGTAGCATTTTCAGTACACAGGGCTTTAATATATATTTAAAGCATGCTGATATCTTGAAGTATTAATCTTTCCTTTCTACAGTGTCAAGTATACTAAATTTGCCTACAAACTTCAAATGAATACTAGTATGGTAAGGACCAGGGACCCGTACCATATTACACATGTAGTTAGGGTCCCACATTTGGTGCTCACCCTACTGCAGTGGTGTCTTAGCTTGCCAGTATTCCATTATGCCTCACACATGTCATTGTGTATTAATTGCATAGTATTATAGGGAAATGTATTAAAAAATAATTAAGGAAAAATATGTGCAATGCAAGCAAATTGTCTTTTGCAAACAATTTTTCCTTTGCCATCAACAAGTGGAAGTAAGACTGCATATTTTATTATATGCCCAGTCAGTGTGATAAAACATCAGATTTGTAGACACGAGGCACAAGTGCTAGAGCAAGAAAGGGATGCAAAAGTACTTGCATCTAGAGTCTGGCTGCGCTCTGCACTTAGTTAAAGGGATACTGTCATCGGAAAACATGTTTTTTTCAAAACACATCAGTTAATAGTGCTGCTTCAGCAGAATTCTGCACTGAAATCCATTTCTCAAAAGACCAAACAAATTTTTTTATAGTCAATTTTGAAATCTGACATGGGGCTAGACATTTTGTCAATTTCCCAGCTGCCCCTGGTCATGTGACTTGTGCCTGCACTTTAGGAGAGAAATGCTTTCTGGCAGGCTGCTGTTTTTCCTTCCCAATGTAACTGAATGTGTCTCAGTAAGACATGGGTTTTTACTATTGAGTGTTGTTCTTAGATCTACCAGGCAGCTGTTATCTTGTGTTAGGGAGCTGCTGTCTCGTTACCTTCCCATTGTTCTTTTGTTTGGCTGCTGGGGGGAAAAGGGAGGGGGGTGATATCACTCCAACTTGCAGTACAGCAGTAAAGAGTTGATTGAAGTTTATCAGAGCACAAGTCACATGACTTGGGGCAGCTGGGAAATTGACAATATGTCTAGCCCCATGTCAGATTTCAAAATTGAATATAAAAAAATCTGTTTGCTCTTTTGAGAAATGGATTTCAGTGCAGAATTCTGCTGGGGCAGCACTATATTTTATTTACAGAACCTAATAGTGTTTTATTGCTTAACTGATTTCAGAAAAAGCAGAATTGCACAATGAAAATGCACCGGATCTGGCCAAGTTCGCTACAAGTTACAAAAGAGAGGGGTTTGATCAGCGCACATCACCTGGTCCCCTGTTTCACTAGTAATTTAGTATATTGGCAAGTGTGTATACTTTCAAAAAAAGGTGCAAAGCTATGATCATAAAATTAAAAAAAACACCAATTGGTGGAGGTCTGTGCAATCTCTCTCTCGGAGGAGGACTAAGCCTGTGTAACCAGTGTTTTGGTCTTGGCAAGCTCTCTCCTTTAAAAGCTAATGGCGGGGGAGGATTAGGCCCTTTGAGACCTGTTCCTTGGTAGGAGACACTTATCTCAAGATATACTACATGCAGGGAGTTGCCAGCCTTTGAATACTTCTACTGAAGGTAAATAGTTAGGGGCCACCATATGGGGTCTACCTTGACATGGCTTGTCAATTTTATGCATTAAATATATTTTGTTATCTTAATTTTCTTATGTCCCTGAGGGTAAAAAATAGACCATTTGCAGATGAATTGTCATATTCTATTAGCATGTTTAAATGAATTCAATGCAAAAACAGGGTAAATAAAATGAACATTTTAAAGAACAAGTAACAAAAAAATGCAAGCTTGAAAGTGTCTTGACTTTTATTTTTACAAACAATAATTTTTTTCTAATCTTTCTGCAAATGTTTAGGCTGAAAACATGGATTACTCGTCTTCGGGCAATTTTCCTAATTTCTTTATAGTAGGGGAAATGTAGCAATAATGTTTAAAACAAAAAAAGTCTAAGAAAACCTTCAGATACCTTGCTTTTCAACAGCTATTAATGCTTGTAATACCTTTATGGGGGCAGTTAACAAAAGTCGTAAAGGAAAAACATTAACATAAATGAGAAGAAAAAAAAAAATCTAATTTCACAATGTCATATTCTTCAATAGAATTCTACACAAAGTGTAATTATGCATAGTGCCTTTTGATAGATCTGCTTAAAAGCAGTGTTTTGATGCCAAAATGATTATTTTCAGTACAAAGTTTCATCACATACCCTGTGCAAAATGAGTAATCTTTTGATGGGTCTCTAAAAACCTTCACGGGTTTGCAAAAGCTACACAAAATACATGCACACACAAAATTGCTCTAATTGTGCATATTTTTCTTGTAATGTTTTTATTGCAGTGACAACTGTACCACAAAGTCTATAAAGGCCATTTAGAAAGCCCCTGGGCACAAGTGCAAAAACTGCGTCCCTTAAGCTCCCCATAGACGCTACGATTCTTCTTGCCAAACAAACGATTTTAGGGAAGTCCGACCAATCCTTCGAAATTATCGTGCGGTTAGTGGGATTCGAACGATCGTACATCTTACGATTTTTCGGCCGACATCTGTCAGGAAATTGATCGGCCAGGTCAAAAAATCTTTGTCAGTCCCAGTGCAATCTATCAATGTTTGCAGGGCCAAGCAGGCAGCTCCCCTTTGTTTTCCTGGCAAATTGGTCTTTTTAGTTGATGGTAAATTCGTACGATCGTACGATCATTCCGAGAAGATCGTGGTCTCACAATCAGGATCTGATCTTTTAAAAATCTCAACATCTATGGCCAGCTTTAGTGGTCATCTATTGAGCACTTATGTCCAGGGATCAAAAATTTGGCAATCCATGCAAACAGCAGCGAAAACGTAGCTCATCCCAGCCCTTTCCATGCTTCTTGCCTTTGAGCAGGTAGTAAGGACAGGGCCACGGTGAGGGCTGCATCTCTTGGGTTGTGATGAGCGTTTTTTTTTTACGCCAGCCATGGATTTGCAATGAAATTCCACATTTCACCATCTGCGCAACATGGAATGCTTAGATAACTACGACACGTCAGATTTCTAAGCAAAATTCTTTTAGAAAGTGTGAATATATTCTGAGGTGGCCAGTATGATATTCTTCAATTACCACAATCAGATGAACAGTCAACCACTCTTTTAATTCACCATTTCTATAGAGATACAGTTTCTTTACTGCATACATTCTTTGGATTGATTGATTTGTTTTATGTATTAGTGGCAATTAATTGGGATTTTAAGGAACTGAATATTATTTTATATGCCTATTTATTAATAGATTAACAATTTTGTACAGGAAGTTTGGTAGATATGACCATGCAGGGCAATTTAGCTACCTAACCTATAAGCCCCTGATCCAAATTAAATAAAGACACACACTGCTGCTTGAACATGGGTCACCTAAATAAGAGTTTAGCAATAGGTTTAACATGTCAGTGTAATGAATGTGTAACAATTCAAATGAGATAATGATTAGCACAATAGATCAATGTATTCATGGATGTAGGGATTACTTGGAAGCAATTCTTGTCTGCCCTTGTTATAATTAATTAACATTACAATCCAGGGAGGATTTAAAGAGATAGTCCCAGCAGGGGAATCCATACGAAACCAAACATGTCCAAAAATGTTAACTGAAAAATGCTAGTTAGAGGTAAAAAAACAGGATATATTAATATTAAACTGGAGATTTTCTGAGCACTAGATTATATGAATCAACAGAAAGGGATCCAAAGATACCAAACATCTGTATTATTTATTTTTACAGTAGTTAGGTGATAGATTTTACTTCTTACAATTAAGTTTATTGCTCTTGTATATGCTGCATGTTTTACATGCAGGGATATTTCTTCAATGAGGTGACACGAGCACCTTGCCTTAGATGGCGCTTGTGCAAAAGTGTCAAAAGTGCAAAACTGTCAAATGGTTGCCCACAGGAAATGTTACCTACAGTAGGTTCTTACTGAGCCTAAGTATCTCTAGATCTAAACTCCATGTTTTTACAGACGGTTGGTTTACACAATGTTGGCTGGGGATGGGAATCCTGTAGAATTGGCCACCCGATTGATGAGCGGTCTAGTTCTGCCACCTCTGGAAGAAGAATGGTGTAAATTCTTCCAGTTTTTTTTTTTTTCATAGAAATAGGTGGAAACGGTAATAAAATTTGCAAAAAGAACAAATTTCTGAATAAAAATTTGCATGTCGCAATGTAACATTTTTCATTAGACTTTTATTGCACTGCTAAGCTTAATTGCGCATTGCGAACCTTTGACACATGCTTGAAGGTGGCATAAACTTTTTGAGCTAATGTAACAACTTTTTTATTAAGAAATTGTATTACATACACTACTGCAAACTATGAAAATTGCAATTGCTGTCTTACGGTCGCATGAGGGGCAAAGTGCTCACAAAGGCAACATTTTTGCTTTGTGAACATTTACTCGCATTGCGAATGAATTAGTAACCAATATTACATTCCCCCAATTGTGCTGTACTATTCTGTATTTAAATGCTTTGCAGGTATAAACCAAAAAGAGACTACAGGTAGCTGAGTTCTAACTTTTGTTACCTTGGGATCCCAGATGTTAGTGCACTACAACACCCAGCATAGCAAGCTAATTCAGCCGTTAAAAGTTAGATAGATATGTCACACCCTCTTAGCGACCCCCCTGGTGCCAAGGTTGTACCAGCTTACCAACTCGGGTCCTGAGTTCCCTTTGCAAGTTGAAAGGTACTGGGAAAACTCTTCTCTGGCAGTGCCTCCACCTAATGGGGTCCTGGAATACTCCTGAAGATATTCCCATTAGGAAACAAATCACCCACACACTTTATTATATAACAATATAACTTTATATAAAACAAGTGTACTATTAAAGGGGAAGTAAAACAGATTCACATCATATAAAATGACCCACTCCCATGGGAACCTATGCAAGTCCAATCCTGACACCTCCTTGCCAGGCAAAGTCCCGCACTACTCCTTTTGGCAGCCCAAGAGTTCCATCCCTTGTCCCCAAAAGAGTACACTTGGTCCCAGGTAGTGCTACAGCCCAAAATACCTTTCCCTCCGGTTAGGTACTGGCTCCCTTGTGGCAGGCATCAACAACAGCCTGTGTCATAAACAGAAACCATCCTGGATCCTCTCTTTTTCTACCCTCCCCGTGGCACACCTTATCCTGGGGATTCACACAGATGGGTAGACTCATCCAGAGCTGGAGCAGGCATCCACAGCAATGAATCCATTCCATGAAACACGTGCAGCTTGTTTGATCCTCCATTCATAGCTCCCAGCACTGTATATAGCTCGAGCACAAATTGAGATCATTGCTGGACTGCATCTCTCACCCATTTTCAAAAGGTGAATACAGAAATCCAGCATCCAAACTCCAAACCATCTCAGTTGAGTTATCCAGGCACTGGAGGATCCTGCCCAGCCTTTGGCAGGCCTATCGTACTCCATTAAAGGCCTACATTTTGCCGGTGTTGTCACTCTATCCCAAGTGAAACAAATATCTGCAGCAGTCACTGTAACCTGAACTGTAATGGCTGACAGAGCACATGGCATCATCTTTTATAGGATTGCACAGCACCACCTGGTGGTTGCTTTTGGGATCAGCCATGTGCACCAATCCAAAGGCTCTGCCCCTGGAAAATTCAGGCAGAAAACCCATATCTCAAGCCATGAGGCTCAGGGGAGGGGCCCTTAACCCTTTAAACTGTGGATTAACTCTACGGGTCCCTACAGATATATGCAGGTCCTCCTATTCATCTACTTACTTATTAAAATAATTAGGCAGGTAATGCATTTTCTATCTAGGCAACACTCCTATATTCTATACGCAATGGCAATTGTCATATGCCAAATGGATAATTCTTTACTCATATTAATCAAAATTTGGGTTATTAGTGCACACTTTCTGCCTTCTGCTGCACCAAGAAGTAAGTTATTTAGTTAGGCCTAATACGCAACCTTGTATTCTACTTAGGAACTAGTATAGTTTTCCTTTTGAGCTTGCTTAGCAAAGACAGGACAACAGAGTCTTCTGCTGCTGGACTTAAGACAGAAGCCAGTCAGCCTGCAACCCATTTACTTTACCTGTTAAGGTAACAGGGAGCAGCTTTGCAGTTTTTGCTGATTAATTGTCTTGTGGGTGGGGCCCAATGTAAATGCCAACTCATTGAAACCTGTGTAATATGAAACACAATACATTCCATTGTCGTAATATATCAATATATTTTATGACACTTTTGAGTTCCATGACATGTATAAAATCAATTGTCCTGCAATTGACCATCTATTTGGTCATGGAACTCCTGGGTGACTCCTAAATATACTTATTTTTTAGAATAGGGGTGCATTATTTCCAATATATTCCATAGTAAAAAAAAGCTAAGGGTTATTATAAATAGGTCAGAGGTCGCTTATTATTGTTGATTGCTCACATTCACTTTTGGAGATGTGCCACATTATTTTTACCCCTTTCCCATTTTTACTGAAACGTCTCAAAACAGTGGTTTTACTGTTGTTTTGCTGTAAAGCATTCAGAATACGTTTATTGCAGGCATGGGGGAACTTTATAATTCTTGCTAGACTCATTAGAAATTGGAATACAATTGTATGGCTTTTTTTTAGAATACTAGTGAGTGGTAGAACTAGCTAGATGGCTAGTTTTGTAGTTTAGTATTACTCTGCAGAGCATACAGCGTAACATTTCTCTCTGTCCCTTAACCCCACTGTTTCACTTTTCTTTTTTTGTCATGTTTCACTCCAGAACACCCTTTCCCCTATCATTCATTAATATATAATGGCAAATGTCATAGAACAGAGGATCATAATTACTGAAATCAGAACTATATGATAAATCCACACAATCCAAGTGGGACTTTTAACAATTTTCCAAATGTTGTACAAAATATTTCTGAAACACCAGAGTTTCTTTGCATTGTGCAAGGGGTATCTTTTGTATACATATATTTATCTTGTGCGCTTCACTTCTCTTCTTCTTTCTTACTGGTTCTTTTTATTGCATTATTTTGAGTCTCCCTATTTGGGGGTTATTTACTAACATCCGAATTTTTCTCATATGTTATAAAAAAAAAACCATGACCAAACTCACATGCCCAATTTTAGCTTATTTATTAATAAAAAAAATGTGATATAATCGGATCGTGGAAAAATTCGAATAAAACAGAGCGAAAACTTGAATCGATTACATTTTTTGGCTTTTTTTTTGAGTCTCCCTAATTGGGGGTTATTTACTAACATCCGAATTTATCTCATATGTTATAAAAAAAAACATGACAAAACTCCCATGCCCGATTTTAGCTTATGTATTAATAAAAAAAACCTTAATTTAATCGGTTCGTGGAAAAAATTAGCTAAAACCGAGTGAAAACCTGAATCAGTTGAAATTTTCGGGCTTTTCTTCAGAATCGCTCAATTTTTTTTAATTTTTGTCAGAAAAACCCGAAAAAGTTGGATTTTCAGGCTAAACCCAGCAATAACATAAAATTGAGATACTTCTCCCATTGACTTATACAGAACCTCGACAGGTCTGAGATGGAGGATTTTTGTAGTATCAGGGTATAATAAATCTCGGGGGAAAAAAAGCCAGACCAGAAAAATTTGAGGTTTAGTAATAAAAGTCCGTAACGGAAAAATATTAGCAATGCGAAAAGTTATGCCTCTGTGCGAACAAATTTGCCATTGTGCGAATTTAATATAGCTTTTGCGAACCCGGAAACTGTTTAACAACCATCTCCGACAGTGGAAGAAGGTTTGCGAATTTTATAGTTAGCGCCAGTGCGCAGTGAATGTAATGAAACTTTTTACTAAAAAAGTTGTTATGTTTGCTCCAAAAGATTACGACACCTTCAAGCACTTCTTAAAAGTGGGAAATGCACAATTAAAATTAGCAATGCGAAATTAAAATTCGCAATGTAATAACAGTTTAAGGAAGAGTATTACATTGCGAAATGAGACTTTTCATTCTTATTTGTGATAATTGTTTTGCTCTTTTGCTCTTTGCGACTTTTATTACATTCCCCCATTTATAACATAGTTATTTTGAGTCTTTTTGGGGCACATTTACTATGGGTCAAATATCGAGAGTTAATTAACCCTCGATATTCGACCATCGAAGTTAAATCCTTCGACTTCGAATATCGAAGTCGAAGGATTTACCGCAATTCGTTCGATTGAACGATTCGAAGGATTTTAATCCATCGATTTAACGATTTTCCTTCGATCAAAAAAAGCTAGGAAAGCCTATGGGGACCTTCGGTAGGTTTTCGGTGGCGAAGTAGGTGGTAAAAGTTTTTTTTAAAGAGACAGTACTTCCACTATCGAATGGTCGAATAGTCGAACGATTTTTAGTTAGCCAATTCGATGGTCGAAGTAGCCAAAAAAAACTTTCGAAATTCAAAGTTTTTTTCCTTCTAATCCTTCACTCGAGCTAAGTAAATGTGCCCCTTTGTGTGTATTTTTTTTTTTTTAAATCTTCTTTCTTACCACCCATTGCACCTAAGATGGCCGTGTGAGAAATGTGGTACCTCCTAGTATACTGGGACTCATTTATATGTCCATCTAGCTATCTGTTCAAGATTATCTAAACAATTAAACATAACAAACAATCTTGTGGCGAGAAACTCATAACCAGGTAACAGGGCAGGGTTGCCACCTGTCCAGTTTTGACCCATACAACCCAGTTTTCAGAAGGACTGTAGGGGTCAAAACTGCCTGCCCAGTTTTTCAAATTAGAAAACCATGCAGGATTCCCCTAGACTGATGAGGCAAGCATCGCCATCTGCCCTCCTGACTGGCTTTTCTGAAGTCCTTACACAGCAGCCATCTTGGGATGCAATATGTGCCCTGCGGGGGGCTTCACTATAAACTTTAACTAATATGCAGTGTAAACTCAGAAAAGTTGCTGCACAACACACAGTAACTAAAGCAGAGCATATACATCCTATCGCAGAGGAGGAATGAACCGGGGAGGGACCAGACCATTTGGCAGTATTCAGTACTGCCAAATGTTTACAAGTTTACATGATGCAATTCTGGTTATTGGCAAACCAGAAATATTTGGTGAAGACTTATTTGCATAAATTCATTGTGTTACAGAAGCATACTGAATTGTTTGGCACACATAAGGGGAAAGGACGGAAAGCACATGGCCTCAATATGGTCCACGCTTCCTGCCGCTCTGTATCTTGCATGTATGAATGATATGATGTGACAAGTCAGATCAACTGTTGCAAGCAGAACAGCTCATTGGACAATTTTGGTGAGCACTTCTTTACAACAGGTTACATTGAAAACCCGGCGTCCATTTTTTTTTGGAACCGGCGAATTTTTGCGCCGGTTTCGCTAATTTATTCGCCCATCGCTATTCAGGGCTACAAGCGTATCCATTTATCTATTGATTTGAAGGACGAAAAATCAATATTACTCAAGCAAGATGGACAAAAAGGCTTGAACAGAATACCAACTTGTTCCAGTGTTCAATGCAATGTGCAAAAATAAAACAACTGTGGTCAAAGATGGAAGAATTTTAAGGAAAAAATCTCAGTAAACCAGCTAAACTCACTGCCCAATTATTGTCGTTTGTTATATTGTAGGAGAAATGGTGGAAAATGCAATCCTAGAATTTTTGTCATATAATTTTGTTTTAAAAAAGGATTTTTTAATTGTGCCCATCTGCCATTATGCCCTAGGCATTAGTGATGTGTGAAAATTTGACCTGCCCACTCTCTACCCGTATTGGACCCCAACAGACCAGCAACTCCATTTATAAACCTGCACCCAATCTGCCCATCTCTGATCTCATGAAAGGGGGTGGGGCAGCCATGCACCTATAAATAAAGGCTGCCAGAGGCGAAAGCCAGCAAAGTAAGGTCACAGTTGGGGAGAGCGGAAGAAGAGCTCAACCCAAAACCTCACACAACCTGCAGAATGTGTGTGGCACGCAGTTTGAACCTGTCTGACCCACGGGTCCTGCAGGTATGGGGCTGACCTGCACATCTCTACTAGGCATGTGGTTTTTCTGCCTATTCCTAGTTCCCAGTCCTGTTCCCATTAGTCCTAAAATATTACAGATATATAGCACACAGCATACTTTAGGGGCCATTTACCAGAACAGCAACAAGCATGGTTGTGCTAAAATAGACATAAACATTGTTATTATTATCTCCATTCATTAAAGGAAATGACGTTGAAACGCACCGCTTGCACAATTTGGCAGGCACAGCTACACTGGAATTATGGTAAAGGCTGTTGCATTATAGGTAAAAACATGGCAATTTAAAATTGAATATTCCTCAAAACATCTGCTCTAAAAATCTGAATGAGAGTCCATACAGGTATGGATCTGTTATCCAGAAACCCATTATCCATAAAGAGCTGAATTACAGGAAGGTCATATCCCTCCAAAAATTCAACATTTTAAAAATAGTTTGCTCTGCAATAGTCAAACAGTACCTTGTATTTTATTACAACTAGGATACAATTAATCCTTATTGGAGTCAAAACAACCCTATTGAGTTTAATATTTAAATGATTTTTTAGTAGATTTAAGGTATGGAGTTCCAAATTACGGAAAGACACCTTTATCCGGGTCCCAAGCATTCTGGATAACAGGTCCCATACCTGTATAAGCTAATATGGCACCAATGAGCCAAATTGTGTACTGTATTTCATGACATTGACGCTGCTTTTGCATTTACAGTAAACTGACCTATTAATTGGTTCAAATAGTTTTTACTGACCATGTAAATCAAAGGACTAAATGTTAGATCAGAATGTTGATCGGACAGCATAGATTAAAGGGCCCAAGCATTACTCTGAATTTGAAATGAAATATACAACTCTAGGAAATAACTTGCAACCCACTGCTTTAAACCATAACTCTCACCATTCCAGGCTGTCTTTAAAATGCTTTGTGTGTTACAGTTCAACAGCTGGCTGGCAAGCTGCACATCCTTTGTGTATATATTGAAAATATTGTTATACAATATAATCTGCTTTTTGGCAACCTTTTTCCCACAAGGGTCCTGATAATCCTGGACAAAGGGCCTCTCTACCCTACTTTAAAACTAGAGTTGTTTATGTTACTAGATTGGTTTATTTGTTATTGTTTTAATGCTCAAACTTTACTTTCCATAAAGCAGACAGTATAATTACCATGATTTGTCTTATCAAAGGGAAACAAGAGGACTCCTAAATGCTTGTTAAAAAAAAAAAACTATTGCTTGGTAAACACAAGCAAGTAGTCTACCATTTTTCATTTGAAACAAGGCCTCTGTAGGGAACTGCTTCATAATGGGGGGATGTACTTGAAACTGAAAAGAAAAAAACATTTACAAAAATTCATGAAAAGACACTGCAAAGTTTTATTGTGCATTTTTAAAAAGCTGCATGAATGTTATCAGTGTAGAAAAAATTACCCTTCTCAGTAAGAATCTTTACTGCACACACTGTGCTCTAGTGCAAGATAGGAAAGCACCCAATATTGTTTCCACTGCAAAATTTTGTTTAAATAGAGGCAAATGAAGCATTTTAACATCCTTTTTTTTTTTTCCATTACAATTGACTTTTATAATGTTTCTGTAATGTTTTATAATGTGTCTATGGTTAAGATTAATTTAAGCGAAATATAATGAAATTTGTTGAGGAAAAATATAAGCTTTGAGACTTCTTTTTGCCTTAATGCAGGCAGATTTTCTTTTGTGCATATTTAACATCGGTTTTGTGACCTGTAGCGTTTCATCTGCCAGGGAAAAAAACTGCACATTTTATAACTTGCACCAGTGTGTGTCATAAAGCCTCTAACTTAAATAAAATGCCTTCAAACTCATCTTAAATATGTGCCATTTATAATTACTGTAATAACTGTCTTTTGAAAAAAATTCATATGCTAAAGTTTTGTTCTTGAGGCTTCTGTGTGGCATCTGTACAGTACTGCAGTTAACAAACTGCTCTCGAGTTGAATTTTGGGAAAACACAAAGTAAATCTCTACCTGGGCAACTAATACTGCCATCTAGTGTCTCTTCACATATATTGCACATATTAATAAAAAGGAATTTGAGCAACGTTACGGCAATCAACTCTGCACAGAGCACAAAATTACGTGCAATTTTGTGCATACCTCAAATGCTAATCGCAGCGGTTCTATTGCCTATATGCTGCTTTCAATTTATGCCTATGTGCCAGTTCAGTGTGCTTTCCTAAACTCCAGCCGATTGCACCCCAATGCAAAACTGCTTTCAGGACATATTACTTCCAGACGTTTTTTAAGGAGGAATTTATGCAAAAAGTAGTACAGTATCTTTATAAAAATGTTAAATTTTGATGATAATATTTGAGCTTTTACTTGTGGAAAAATCAACAAAGCATTTTTATAAATATTCCTCAATGGGAAGGGTGCAGGGCAGGGTGCAAATTGAAAAAAAAAAAACAGACACCAGGGCAAATTTAATATTTATTAAAGGTACTAGGAGCAAAATGCGTTCCCTGCACTCCCATATAACTTGCAGCCACAGCCTCCCTAGTCCAAATCAAGGGCATCCTATTGACACAAAGAAGCCCTGGGGATACTGATTCCTCCTCAACAGGAGGTAGCTCCAGGGTTCTCTTGGCATCCTTAGTTAATGGGAGCAGTGCATTTACATCTACAGACTTGGGCACACAATCACATCCCTAACACCAGAAACAGTAGCGTCACTAGAGGGGGGCTGGCCCTGGTGCGTGACGCGCAGGCGGGCCCCGCCCCCTCCATACGGCCGCTTTTGTCAGTGGTGCGTGAGCTGCCGGGGGCCCTGAGGGGGTGCAGGCCCTGGCCCGCTCGCACCCCCTGCTCCCCCGGTAGTTCCGCCACTGACCAGAAATAATGCCAAAGCAGAATAAAAAAAAAAATAAAAAGTGCAAGTGCAGTTATGCTCATTTTGAGATATCAGCTGGAATTGCATCAGGCACAAAGCCCCCTTTTGACTACAACAATGCTGTAAAAAATGGCAAATGCAGAAAAATGCACTTTTGCTCACTGAACTTGCAGATGTAAATACATTTTCTTTTTTTGTTTTTACACCCAGCCCTGCATTTTGTACCACGGGTGCAGGTCTTTGCACTCTGGACCTGCACTACCACAGTGAATACAGTGCTAGCGTTTAGCATTAGTCCCATTAACCACCATCAATTATTAATAATACATTGTAGCTGTCAAGTTAAAAAAATACATTAATAAACCAGTTAACAAATAATTAAAACCTTAAATTAATTAAGATAACTTGAATTCATCATGCAGGTCATTTTTCAGTTCATAATAGAGTGACAAGGATTATACCTATACAATGTTTGTATAAAATGTTAAAAAGGGGAATTATAGAAAGCATGGACTTTTTTGAAATATAAGGACAAGCTTAACGCTTTCCATAAGGGGTCTCATGCTCCAAACCCTCAGCAAGAGGGGAATATGTACAAAAAAATTAAAAAGGAAAGCTGGCACCAATCCATCACCCCAAACAAATTTGATAAGTTAAGTAGAATCCAGGAGTCCCAAAATCTTAGTAAAGTAATAAAAAAAACCTTTATTTTACATCTTATATAAAAAATAATAGGCTATTATTTTTTATACAAGATGTAAAATAAAGATTTTTGTATTACTTTACTAAGATTTTGGGACTCCTGGATTCTACTTAATTTATCAAATTTGTTTGGGGTGACGGATTGGTGCCAGCTTTCCTTTTTTAGGTTTTTTGTATAAAATGTATGTTAATAATAATAATAATTGTTATAGTAGTATTCTTTAAAAATAGCAGGTTGTTGTATGAGCTCAGCAACAAGTATAATTTACACCTTGCAAGGACTAAACAAGCAGTAATTCCAGTTTTCCTCTTTAGCTGAAAACATTTTTTATCAAAGTAGGTTCAGCACAAACCCTATTCATTGCACTCATGTTGAACAAGAAGGTATATTGCTATCAGCTAGCTCCATCCACCACCTTCAGTATTTAAGGTGCGTCTCTCTCTCCCTAATTATTCGTTTGTATAGCACATATAAACAGATACGTCTTCCTTTACCTCTTCCAAAATGATGCTTATTTTGCATTTATGTTTCAATAGTAAATGAAAAATGCTATTGTCTGATCTCAAATAAAATCTGTCAATGATTCTGTATTTTCATAACAAAATTGTAACAAGCTGCATTTCATGAGTCTATTAAAACATAGCTTTTGTGTAGTTCAGCAATGTTTACAAAGGTCACGCTTCCACCCATTATGTATTTAGAGTTGTAACTGAATATGAAAAAGGGTTTACAAGGTCCCTTCTCACATATGCAAACGGACTAGTGTGAAACCTGTTAAAATGATTCATCCGAAAACACATAACACAATAGTGCTATACAGAGACGAGAGTAAAGCACCAGCAGATGCCAGAGCCACACATCTCCTCACAACACCCCACTACAACTACTTTTGCTTTATTCAGTCATTTCTTTGCAGGTTCAAGGACATATGGTCCTTTTAACTAGGTTCAGATATATTAAATATGGATTAATGTCGAAATTTACTGCTGAGAGGTAGTGATGGGAGAATCTGTGCAAAAATTTGCGAAACGCATTGAAGTCAATAATTTTGATGCGAGCGACAATTTTTATACGCGCGACTATTTGGTCCAAATGCATTAAAGTCAATGGGCATCTGAATAATTTTGAAGCGCATCAATTTTTATGTGAGTGGCAATTTTGACACTTTTTTTTTTGATCTTTTGCTGGCGAATTGTCACCGCAGTTTCATTAATTAATTCCCTTGAGGCGAAATGTGGAAATTTGCCACAAATTCGTGTCTGCCGAATTTATTCGCCCATCACTACTGAGAGGGAATAAGGAGCAAATGATGCTTTTATTCCAAAAAAATAAATTTAATTAAAAAAAGCTTCTCACCATATGTGAAAACAGCAAGCTCTAAAGATTATACACCCATGATGCAGTGCATGAGTTATAGAAGTGGCAAAAAAAAATGAATGAATGCTTTATGGGTTAATGTAATGACAGCTTACTTGATGTCCAGTAACCTATAGCAACCAATGAGATGCTTGCTGTTAAAGTACAACTACTCCCCAGCATAAATACGTAACCAACAAATGGTTTATATAATATTAAGTGGCATATTAAAAAATCTTACCAAACTGGAATATAGATATTAGCAAATATTGCCCTTATACGTCTTTTACCTTGTGCCACCATTTCATGATGGTCTGCGTGCTGCCTCAGAGATCACCTGACCAGAAATAATGAAGCTCCAACTGTAACAGGAAGAAGTTTGGGAGTAAAAGATAGAACTTTGTGTGCCCTTGGTTTGTTTGTGTGCACCGTGAATTGTATGGCCCCAGGGAGTGGCCCTTAGTTCTTAAAATGGCACATACTACTAAAAAAGTAAATTTCATTCATTATTTAAATGAAGCAGGCTTTTACATATGGGTTGTTTTACAGTATGCAATATATTATTATAGAGATCTACATCATTTGGGGGGTATAGATTTACTTTAATCAGTAACCCAGCTTGCTGATTGGCTGGTGTGGATTACTAGAACTGCAGCAAACTTACATCTTGCTTTTTTTATTCCCTAATAATATCTTAAAATGTGATTCTTTTTAGTGGCCGTAATAATAAATGGATATGTCAGCTTTAAGTTAGAAACAGATAACTCTATTGGTTTATTTTTAGTTGAATCAACAGAACATTTTTATGTAATAAGTGATGCCCTATAATGTGCATTTGTACAATGCACAGTATGTTGCTCGGTCATGGGCAGTATTGTAGAGGTTTTATATGGAAAATATTAGTACTGACGACCCATTAACACTCTCATTTTGTGGGATCACAGTTGTGCCTCACTACAATCCTGTTTATGTGTACCTTTCTTTCTCCCCTTTCATCCCTAACTCATCTGTCTCTGACTTTCTATCATCCACTGAATGTCTCTTTCTCTCAGTGGTTTCTTTCTCCCCCTTCCCCTCTCTTTGTCTCACGCTAGAGCAGTCAGTATGCGTCACTTTTTTAAAGAACTCCTCTAGAATCATCATGCAATTATGTTTGGCAAACAGTATTTATGGTTTATGGTGCTAAAGTATAATTTCCTTAACTCTGGCATTTTAACAACTGAATGACCTAGAAGTTACCTGGATACACCTTTACCTAGTAATAAAAGAGGAGACATAATGGATGTAGCATTCAAGTCTGAGCCAATAAAATGACCTGTGTTGATTCTAAAAGTCTCAGGCAATTGGACAGGAACAAAGAATAAAGAATAAAATATGTTTAAAGACTCTGCTGACAATTTCCATTCTAATTGCACTTGTACCTTAAACTCCTCAGTTACTAAAACAAACAGCAATGAACAGAAAGCTTTAAAGCCAGAAAATCTAGTAAACTGAGAAAAAAAATGTTGGTTCAAAACACCCGTAGTGTTTATTTAGTATTGAAACCAAAAATAAGGCAAGTGGATGGCCATATTAAATTGAACACTTTCAATAAACCTGGCATTCTGGAAACTGAGATTTGCCCACCATCTGTCACCTCCAACATGGGAGCCTGAAGAGAGTTCAAAAGGGAGGAAGAGGATGGATTTTGGGTATGTTTTTCTAAAAGAATGGAAAAGAATTACCTCTAAAAGAATTACTGGCATATTTTTATTTGCTAAATAAAAACATGCTGCCACCTTTCAGGAAAAATCCCACTACAATTTTTTGAACAAGATAGTGAGTCAAGCCAACGAGTAAATTGTGTGTGCATACAAAGGTTTTTTACGTGCACTGGTGTCATAAGTTGTGTGCATGAGCTTAAGCACATACCGTGGAAGGGACTTTGCTATAAGCTATTTGCAGACAATGGGCCAGATTCAATTCCGGTCGAAAAGGTTTATCAGGTGAAAACTCACGGACGAGATAGAATTCAATTCAGAAAAACTTATCTGATGGTTTATCATGTGAAAACTGTATTGCAGTCTATGGGAAAAACTGGAAGTGAATTAGGAGAAAAGTTTTTTTCTCCTCAAATTGAATCCCATCCAGATTTACTAAAGGGTGAAGTGACTAACGCTGGCTACAATTCGTCAGCATTACCGCTTTCAGGCACTTCGCCAATTTACTAACAGGTGTAGGCGTAACTTTGCTAACGAAAGAGACAGATGCTAGCGGTCATTCGCACTCTATCGCCAGGCGATTTTGCCTTCGCCAGCTCAGACCAGACGAAGTGCATTGGACTGCATAGATCTTCCTCAATCTTCTTACTTACATCATATTTTTAGTGGAAAAAGTCTCTTAGTCCCAAAAAACGTTGGTGTTTTCTCCTTTTTTCAGAGTGATAGCCTGCAAAAGTCCTTAAATTTTTTTTGGGGTAACCGGGTTCCCCCCTACATTTTCTAACATATGGAACATAATCTATACAGTGGGCTCATGTGTAGGGCATTATAACAACTATATTTTCTTTATTAAGGTTCCCTGGACTTGTGTAACTGCAACATATACATCCATTCAACTTTATAATTTCCCACCATATGTAAATTAGCCTGAGCGAAGACCTCTAACGAAGTTTTGCTAGGCATAATTGAATACTAGCGCATCTACGCTTTGATTACCGAAGTAATGCAAGTGAAAATTCGCAAGCGTTCGGCGCCCTGGACGCGACTTCACATTTTAGTAGATTAGTGTAGTTCATTTTTTAAGGTATAGTTTAATGTATTTGCATTTAAATCAACAAAAATAATATAAGGGAGATGTAAGAGGAAGAGTGGAAAATGAATGGAAAATAACAATTGAAGCAATGGTGCAAGGTCAAATTCTGCAGCACACATCAATCAAGTACATCTTTTTACCACTGATGGCTTCAATAATTCTTTTCATAGTAAATAGAACTTGTTATTAAATTAGTTTCATCCAAGATCCAGAACTCTATTTGCCATGACCACCCAATCCATGCTCATACACACCTGTGAGGTAAGGATATTTAGAATCGACAGTGCCAGGCCATATGTAGGAAATATACTGCCATAAAACCACATCTGGGGCATGTATCCTGTGGGTTGCCTCCCATAGCCTGATTGGTGTGATGTAGGATAGGTATAACCATTTCAAGTGAATACATTTATTTTTAATAGAAATAAAATAATATTCTCATACCACTCCTCATTAGTCAACTCAGGCAGACATCCCATCCATTTGTGATACTGTATGCTCTCTGAAATGGGGGGACAGGTTTGCAGCAAAAGCTTATTCAGCATCAAGGTTGGTTTGGGTAAGGCAATAGGCACGAGCGCTGTCTTAAAAGTTGGCTTGGGCTATCCAGATTTCCAGTGCTCCAAATCTCACAAATATAACCTGCCTACCAAAACTGGGAACGATCAACTGTTTTCTCCTTAAAAAAATCACAGATGCCAAATTTATACATCTTGCATGTCGTTCTTAGGCCAATATAAAATAAAAGTGAGGGATCAAAGATTTTGTCCACATTGGCAAATTTGCTGTCATTATTGGATGTTTCAGTGGATAAAATTTAAGTGCCTCCGCCCATATTCTCTCTGGGGGTAAGCATAACGGTAGGGAGTTTCTGTATTTCAATTTGTGCCCTATATGGGAGGAGCTGGCACCCTCCGATTGTTAGTGTCTCATAGAGGTTATTAAAGCACTGCATATCTTGTCGGCACTATATGAAAGGTTTGTTCTCTAGCTAGTTTGTTTTGTGGCTCAACCATAGCACTATGTTGTTGTGGAGTAGCATCAGAGAGATAGACCCACATCATTTTCTCTAGTTCCTCTTCAGAATCAGTTACAATTGTCTTGGATTTGTTCCTAGCTCACTTTATTGCATTAGATAATCTGCCTGTAGACCTTAGTCTGTATTTATTACCCAGCAGTCACCTGCTGCCTCTACTGCTCCCTCCAGAACTGTCTGAGTGTCAGGAATATACTATTTCTCCTGGTTTTTCCACTACCATAAATCAGTGAAACCTCGTGATTGTTCCCATACTGCTAGTTTATATCCAGTAGGATACGGGGTTTAGTTTATCCATCTAGGAGTCCATGATTGTGTTAAAGTCTCCCACTCATTTGATACTGTTGACCATTCTACTCTAATGCAAATTCTCCTTTCAGTTGGTTTCCAGGATCAAGCTACATACTGGTTCTCGTCGTACCTTTCTGACCACTCCTTCTCTGTTACTTTTGCTAAAAAATCCTCCCCAGTTCATCTTAGTGTGAGGGTGACTCAGAGTTCTGCACTTGGTCCTCTGCTGTTCTCCTTGTACACGCTCTCTTTAGAAGACCTTATATCTTAATTTGGCCTTAAATATCACCTGTATGCCAATGACATACAGATATATTTAAACAACCCTTCACTAACCAGTGACATTCTGACCCAGATAGCAAACTGCTACATACAAACTGCTACATACATACTTGTAACATGTGGGAGCTGTAGGTATGTCCCGTGTCAGACTGGGCCAGTGGGACACTGGAAAAAACCTCCTGTGCAACCTCTTCTTTCCGGTTGTGCTGCATGGGGGCATGTGCGCAGGGGGAAGAATCGGCTGCACAGAGGAGTTTGTGGCCACAGGCCCAGTGGGCCCTGGGCAACACAGTGTGACACTGGTTAGGTCTGCTATTTTCTTATTGAGTAGTACATGTACACTATGCAGGAGGGAGGAAGTATAGGGGAAGTTTTCAATTGTATAATGTATAATGATAAATCTGCCATTGAGTTTTCAGGGTGTGTAGAATAAAGAGGATAACCTTCCTAACTTTTTTGGTACTCCCCTTGCATGAATAGATTTGAAAACCCACACAGTGTCTTCAAGAGCAAGAATTTTTTGCCCCTTTAGGTGAGTTTCATGGGAGATTCCTAGAGTATTTAAACATGTGTGCCCTTTTAAATTATTGGTAAGACCTCTCATATTCCAAGGAATAAGTGTTAAATTGCAACCAGTACAGAGTGTAATAGGGGGTGTAGGCCCCCAGTGGCAAACATAGACAAATGCTATGAAGCAGGAGTAGTTTCCCAGGATGGATGCAGCAGGACATTATAATCCAGTCATGTACCTGTTAATTATGAATAGGGTGAAGGTCCAACAAGGAAGAACAATGCTATGTCTCTAAGACCCAGTAGAGGACTGTAAAGAAAGGTTTTATTCATAATTTAATGTTCAAAAACAATTTTGATGTAAACATGTAGGCAGGACTACCATAATGTACCGTGGCAAAAGTAAAATAGTCAATCAACTTCTAAAACAAGAATGTTTTATTTTCCAACAGGCATCAAGGATGCATATATCCAAAAATTTCAGGGCATTCCTTAATGACGCTTATTCCCCAGACAACAGTCCATCTCTTACTCACTGGATGCTTATGCATGATTGCCTCCTTAACATCTCCGGCCCCTTCCATTTCACTGCCCTTGTTACTCGACTTCCGGACAGGAATTTCCATGATGGCCATGGTCCCATAGCCCTCTCTTACAACTATTCTCCTCACTGTCACTGTGACCCTAACTGGTAGAGCATCTTCTGGAAGGCTACTTCCACTTAGCCCCTGGTTGGGGCTCTTAACTGCCTGTGCTACCCTTTTCCTACCTGCCTTGTACACCTAGTGCACACTATTACATTATTCTCCTGACTCTGGCTGAACCTACCACCTAACTTCAGGGCTGGGCTCTTCTCCTCCAGCAAGTGTTCTTCACTGGATCACACCTGCCTACATACTGCTACTCCTCTTGTTTCTTGTCCCCTTTTATTACTTTTCCACCTCTAGCTCCCTCTGGTGTCCAATTAACATGATTCTACTGCCCTCTTGTGGCCAGACCCCCTAAAGTGCAATTTTCCAAACATTACAATTTTCAACATTCAAAACCCTACATGCACACATAACAGGCATTTCACATTTACATTTTCATATGCTTCACTTTTCCACAATACAAAATTTTCACCATCTTACAAACGCCTCTAACATGCAGTACAGAAGCCCTTGGTTATATTAGTAAGCAAATAGGCAGACAAGGTATGAGTATACAGTAAAATAAGGTACATAGCAAGGGATCATTTATTAAACCTCAGTTTTTTCTGGTCAAGGTTTCTAGGGGTAAAATTTGTGCAAAAAAACCCTAAAATTTTTAGAGATTTATCATACCCCAAAGCTGTTAAAAAAACGTGAATTAGAAAATACTTCCTCTGAAACCTGGTCATGTAGAAGTCAATGGCAGATGTCCCTGAAGTTGTTTATTGACATTGTGTTCTGCGCTGGATAATCCAAAAAAGTGGGGGTTTTTGTTGGATAATAAAAGTTGCATTTTTGAAGAAAAAATTCAAAACCATCAAGTTTTCATAGCGTCAATCCTACGATATGAATTGGTGCTCAATTTTGCCATGCCGTTTTGTCACTTTTATTTTTTTCAAGAGAAATTATTTATAAACAGGTTCAATTTGTTGAAGGGAGTTAGGTCACCTTTGTTTTCATAAAAAAAAGATACATTTGAGTTTAAGAAAATCAGTCCCATAGTTTACAAAGTGGTTAAGTATATACATTATAAAATCTTTGTGCTTACTTCAAAGTATACATTTTAATCTCAAAATCAGGGGTTGAAGTAGCTCGTCGCTACTGTAAACATTGAACCCTTTATCAAGCCTTTTTAAGTATGATCAAAGTAACTTTTTTACATACAGTCTGTGAATATCATATAACTATAAACTGGTTGCGCTGGGTACAATTCTTGGTGACAATTCATGTATATTTCGTGTCCAGTTTTATAGAGGCAAATACTCAAACTTTCAACTAGGAATCAAACCCCCTTCTTTTACAAAATTGTATTGCATAATACAAAACATACATAGCATGTTTTTCTTGCTGAAGTAATTTATCTTACAGAGTCTAATAGAATTTATGTTTTCAGAATTACAAAGTAAGGAATTATTGATTAAGAGATAAAATGCCCATAGATTCCCATAGGAACAAACCCTAATCCTAGTCCTGAAACCTGGTTCCTGCCTTCACCCAAAGTCCCCAACAGAGGCTGTCCACCTCCCCCAGGCCCCCCATCCAATTACCATCTTGCCTTGCCCACTGACTATTCAACTAACACCGACCAAATGCGACAAAAACGCCTCTCTGAACCATCACTCGGGAGGGCCATTGCTGTACTTCTGGTCCACCACTAGCTCAAAGCCAAATTTTGAGATAACATTCAGGTCCACACTTAATCCCATAACCCAGCAATCCTGTCCAGCCAATAAGTAACCAGGGGAGGGTAAAAGGGTCAGCCATTCTAACTTCATCATGCTCTACTTCCTCCATTCTTCTATGGGTCAATGAGCTCCATTATTTGAAATAGATGCCAAATGTAATATAACAATAAAAAATAAAAAAACATGCTTTAAATAGTTGATATGCATTTTCTTTCAGCATTGTACTTAGAACCAAAGAATACATGTGCTTTTGTATCATCTTTCTTTTCACATGGCAGTTGGGCACATGGAAAGGAGGAGAAGGACTATATCAGAGGCATGCAAGAGGTAGCAGCCCAGTACCACCAGACTATCAAAATAATGGCAGCTTTCATGGGACTGCCTTTAAAGGCAGATGTTAGTGTGCAAAGGTTACACTGCTTGCACTTTAATACCGTGTTTATGTACTGTTTGCCTAGTGACACAAAACCTTAATTTATGTATACTCAATGTCAAAAGAGAAATATAACAGTAGTTAAGACATTATTACCATCCCTTCATATTTTACAAGGAGAAACATGCTTATTTTGCATAGCAAGTTATTCATACTAAAAGTGAAATAAAATTCTCGTAACTGCCAGCTGAAAACCGGTAAAGACAAGCATGGAACAAAGGCTAAGTTCTTTATGATTTCTGCAAATTCCTTGTAGTTCTGAAGTTTATTATTGTTATTGGAACATGTACTCAACACATGTATGGGCAATTTGTGTATAGGGTGCTACAAGATTTTTAGCATCAGGTATTGAATGAGTTTAGCCACAAATACTAGAGGCAAATTGCACCAATCTACTTCTTTGGCCTTCAAATTAAACAAAGGGAATGCAAGAGAAGCACAAAAAAGGCACTTTCACTTCTGGGTCAGTCATTGTCTGCTAAATGTCACTGAGAGGGACAGGCAGACACATTACAGGTACAAAAAGACCATCTATGATATGGTGAGTTGCTCTGTTTGAATTAAAGCCCCACATGGAACAATAGATCAGTAATTTAAATGCAAACAACCAATTTGGCAATTTATATAATTATGAGTACCTTACATCAATATGGCTGCATGTCATACCTATTCGTCCTGCAAAACTCTTTAGTAAACTCGACAATTGCTACCATTTATAGTACCTTTAGCCTTTACATAATTAATCATTTGGGCCATTAACCAACACCCCATTTGTTGTTAAATCCACACTAGTTCAGTTATGTTACCTACTTGATATTTACACACATTTGCAACGGTCTAGGTATATAAAAAAGATACAATTTGAGTAGATTAATAGTATGGGGTTCAAAGACAACATTAAAATATTGTTAATACCTTTTTACATGGCCTCAAAAGCTCGAGAAGGGAACAAAAGACATAGTTCCAGTTATATACTATCACTTACACTGGGTTGTATGGGCTTGCAACTGTAGGCTGCTCATGGATATACAGTATATCCTTTTACCATAATATAAAGTGCCCGTTCAATTCCTTTCCATAGAAAACTGATTAATTAGAAAATTTGCCAAGGCAGCTTAACAAAGAGTTGTTCTTAGGGTTGTATTTACTATACAGGCTCTTGAGTGCCTATGCCTAAGGTGGCAGCTTTAGGAGGGCAGCCCATGAATACCTATTTGGTAAATAAAACTTTTGGCAAGAAAAAAAACCCTAGCCAGAAACATTCCCCTGAAATCCGGTGGCAGAGATGGGGGTTATCTTGAGCTGGTTGTGAATGGAAGTGACATCATGCACATGCATTATGCTGTGTTGTCACTTCCACCTCCATTACTGCAAACTGTGCGTATGGTTCTTTTTAACCCTTCATTACAGAAAATGAAATATGCAAATTAGGGTTCACATTAGGGGGCACATTTACTATGGGTCGAATATCAAGGGTTAATTAACCCTCGATATTCGACCATCGAAGTTAAATCCTTCGACTTCGAATATCGAAATTGCTAGGAAATTGCTAGGAAATTGCTAGGAAAGCCTATGGGGACCTTCCCCATAGGCTAACATTGGTGCTCGAGTAGGTAGTCAAAGTTTTTTTTAAAGAGACAGTACTTCGACTATCGAATGGTTGAACAGTCTAACGGTTTTTAGTTCTAATCGTTCGATTCGAAGTCAAAGTCGTAGTCGAAAGTCAAATTCAAAGTATTTTTCATTCTAATCCTTCACTCGAGCTAAGTAAATGTGCCCCCAAGGGTCTTGAAGAAGACAGTAAATGTTTTTGCAGTGTCTTTTGTTATTCCCAATCTTTATTTGGTGCCTTGACAGGTAGAAAGCAAAATGCAGTATGACTTGCAGGAATTTCACCTCTTGCAGCAAGTTATAAAAATGTCTATTTAGCATTAGACCTTGTTTTCAGACAAAGATATTTTATGTTAATAAAGCTGCAAATTGTATGTGAATGTTACACACAAAAGACTGTTATTGTTTTGTTTTGATTCCTAACAAGCATTGGCGTATTAACTTATTCGAATTATTCCTGTCTTCGAGAACTAGCGGCTTTTGTTTATGCAAGCGCATTTAATTGCTTTTAAAACATAATTTTTTGTATTCATGATTATATGTCTTGGTCAGTGAAAATAGTATTCTTCTGCTAGATTGTATTTCATAGATAGTTATAGTATCTCTATATTTCCCCCTCTGTACTTATGAAAGTATCAGAATCAATGTTGTATTTGGCCATTTGACCTGAAATTTCTACATGAGTTTTTCTTATAACGACAAGAACTTTCACTGAGCTTGTGTACCTCTTGTAATTGGTTTTGAAAATTTCTATCCACGAAACTACATTATATCAGATTCTAAGACCTTGAAGGATGTAATTAACATTATTCGGTCTCTTTACTCAATCAGCAGCAGCGGACTTCATCCATAAGCAGGGTTATATATACGCTAGAAATCATACAGTATTACCGACTAATATTTGCTGGCAATGCCTTTTTATCTGGTATTTAATGAAAATCATTAAAAACATCAGTTTTGCAGACATATACATTTAATACATTTGAACTTACAGTAAGTTAATACAGGAGGGTTCCAGAACATAGAAATCACTCAGGTTTAGTGCTGGGCGAATTTATTCGCCAGGCATGAAATCGTGGCGAATTTGCGCAAAAAGGCCGTTTTTTTGGACGCCGGCGCATCTTTGCTGGCGTCCAAAAAAACGACGTTGGCGTCAAAAATGATACGCTGTAGCCGTTTCGTGAATTTTCCACCATTTTGCAAATTTCGCAAATTTTTTGGCAAAGGAAACGGCGCAAATTCGCCAATCACTACTCAGGTTCAAGTTATTCAACTACCACCACCTGCATACTGTATAGATGGGATAAAAATGATTATAAACAATATATTAGTTAATTTTCTAATGAGATGAATGGGGATGGTTTATGCTCCTCTAGATAATTAAGTAATTTCAGTCCAAATTTAGAACGTTTGAATAGACCACAAATGATTAAAAATTATAACAATTATATGTGAGCATGCAATGGTGATAAGCATGCTGGAAATACAAAGTACTGCTGCAAATATTAAACGCATACATCCCAGGTTTATACTCAACTGAACCACCTTGGTCATTACTAGTGATGGGCGAATACATTTTGACCATGAATGAATGGATGAACTGTGACGAAAATTTGCCGGTGAAAAATCCGCTGCATCAAAAAAAATTTGTTGCGCGACCACGCCCATTGACTTAAATGCATTTGGACAAAGTAGTTACGCGTTTATAAATTGTAGCTCGTGTCAAAATTGACACACGTCAAAATTACTTTGACACCCATTGACTTCAATGAGTTTCGGAAATATTTCGCCTTCTTGCAAATTTTTCCAACGTTTTGCAAGATTTTCTGAGAAATGGGACAGATTCGCCAATCACTAGTCATTGCAGAAAATCAAAAAATGATTTTACACAAGTGATAGAAAATTAGGTCCTAAGAGTCTGTAGACTGTGATTACCACCGCCACCTAATAGGTATTTCTGCCCTCTTTTCTTCTTTATTAGTATGCACTAATTCACTAAATTCTTTGAATTCTATTGCTTAAGCAGATTTTACATTGCAAGTTATTTAATATAAATATAAAATATATAATTTACTTGATTTTAATTGACCTGCTCCCCTTACTAGTGTTGTGTATGTTCCAATGTGCAACACTGTATACAGTATATACAACAAAAGTGCTCAGTTGTATGCTCCAGGGTCTTTCAAACTGTATCCCGCAAGGCAGTTGAGGAGCAGCAGTGCACATTAATGTGAAAGAGAGACCTATACAACACTGCACAGAAATGTGATACTGGGGCCTGCAAATCATTATACAGCAATACTGTACTGAGCCTGCAGTTCATTGTTCAGTAGTGTGTGTAAGTAGAGCAATGTATAATAGGAGTCTGCAAATTATTGCACAGTGGTGTGTTAAGACCCCTACAGCACTCAAGAGGTTACACTAGAGGCCTTCTGATCTGGCTTTTCAATCAATTTTTGACGTGCAGACCACCCAAAGGATCTTGTGCTGGGGTCTGGTTTCAGAAAATTGGAGGTTTTTTTTCAGCATATAAACAGATGGTTTAATATGGGAGACTATTTTAAACTTCTCTTGAAGGTGTTTACACATCCCTGTCTGTTCATGCTTAGCTTTGGAGCCCCTGAGAGTAACACTCTGACAAAATGAAAATGTGCTATAAATACCAATCACAGTGAGGGCACATATAAAAATAGCTCAGTCCACTGTATTAAACTAATAATGGTATTGAAGGTGTTAACTATGTATGCGGAAACAAGGCACAGTCTAGCGGACATGTTAATGGTTTACTTACTTATTCTAGAAATGGATGATAAAGGGCATTAGAATATATTTTGTGTACAACAATGTATCATATCATACCCGCAAAAATTGCAGCCTATCTTGCACACTCACTACACTAAGGGGCCAATTCATTAACTTCGAGTGAAGGATTCGAAGTAAAAAAACTTCGTATTTCAAAGTGTTTTTTTGGCTACTTCGACCATCGAATGGGCTACTTTGACCTTCGACCACGACTCGAACTAAAAATCGTTCGACTATTCGACCATTCGATAGTCGAAGTACTGTCTCTTTAAGAAAAAACTTCAACCCCCTAGTTCGCCACCTAAAAGCTACCGAACCCAATGTTAGTCTATGGGGAAGGTCCCCATAGGCTTGGCTAAGTTTTTTTGGTCGAAGGATAATCCTTAGATCGTTGGATTAAAATCCTTAGAATCATTCGATCCGAAGGATTTAATCGTTTGCAGTATTTGGGCAAAAACCTTCGACTTCGATTTTCGAAGATGAAGGATTTTCATTCCCAGTCGAATATCGAGGGTTAATTAACCCTCGATATTCGACCCTTGATGAATTTGCCCCTAATTGCCTAGCAATCTATGCCTGCTGCTAGTGGAATTCCTGCAATAAAATGCACTGCTTCACTTAGGGGGTTATTTACTAAACCTCGAATGCAAAAATCCCAAAACATTTGTGATTTTTTTTTTTATAAAATATGACCTTTAACAAATCACAAACTTTTCGGAATTTATGAGGATAGAAAAGTCTGAATCAAAAAATCTCCCCTGTCGAAGCTGCATAGTCAATGGGAGAAGTTCCAATGATATTTTGATGTCCGCTAGGTTTCGTGCAATACCCCGAATTTTTCAGAGTTTTCAGGGAAAAAAGCATAAGAAATTGGAGTTTTCGGGTGAAAAATCCGAAAAAACATGGAAATCAGATTTTTTTTCACAAAGCAAATTTTTGGGAAAATGTAATAATAAATAAGCGTAAAAAACCTGGGTGGATTTGATCAGAGTTTGTAGCAGAAAATGTTGAGATGAAATCGGACTTTGATAAATAACCCCCTAAATTACACAATAACAGGGGTTCACGGTGGAGCTGAAATGGCTTCCTAAATTCTCCAAGCTTCTTGCCCTTGCCAGCGGTGGCCCTTTCTAATGTCTTGTGGCAGCCATCTTTTAGTGATGGAACACTGGGGCAGACTGTGCACTTGTCGTGATCTTCATTACATGTAGAAGTAGGTAGGAAAGATCTGCAAGTACTGGGTACTGTGCTGCTGTTAAATGTTCTCTATGTAGTCCATCTTGTAAAAAGATATATCTCTTTAATATATATATATATATATATATATATATATATATATATATATATATATATATATATATATATATATATATATATATATATATATATATATATATATATATATAGAACAACGCTTGCACTCAGATCCAGTCTTGAAGATAATGTGGGTGCTCGGTCAAAGCTTCAGCATACAATCATTGGAAAAGGACCCGCACTCCAAAATTTCGTGAAAAAAGATTTTTTTATTTTAACTTGTGCATCCAACGTTTCGGCCCATGTCTGGGCCTTTATCAAGGATAAATATATATATGTATATATATATACAGTATCTGTGTGTTATAAACAAACAGAGATGTAGTAAGGGTTTAGAGAAAAAAGAGATAAGGGATCATGTGGGGAAAAAAACAAAAAAAGATTGAGATGAACAATAATGAAATTGTGATGGAAGAATAAATAGAGAGTAGCAGTTAAACTGACGTCAGTTGCCTGCAACTCTCCTTTGTCCACCTCCCTCTCAGCCCCCGACCAGAGCATACCTATTTTTCTAGTGTCAATGGGGGGGGGAGATCACAGATCGCCGGATGAGAGCGGATCTGGGCCGGCTGAGTGGATCTGGGCCGGTGGTGCCCACAAGATGACTTATTTAATGAGTAGATCCAAGCTGAAACATCTTTTTCTTACCCTTTTAAGGTATCATGTTATAAAAATTCCAGGCCAAATGAACATTTAAAAATTAAGAAAAACAATTCCATTTTCATTAGTTGCTCTGACTAACTGCACTGGTACAAATTAGTACTTAATGTTTATTATTCAGCTCCGCAGTGGTGAACCTTAAAAATTGCAGTCTTTTGCTGTCTGAAATATTGTTTACTAACAATCGAATTGCGATTTTTTTCCATGAATCTCTAAAAATATATCAATTTTTTTCAGGTAAAAGTTGTTGAGGTCCTATAGAAGTCAATGGGAGCTGCTCCTGTTGGACTATTTTAAATCAATTCTGAGTTTGTGAGTTTAGTTGTGATTTCAAAAGCCCTTTAAAAACTTATAATTAGACCTTTGATAAATAGGACTCAAAAATGTAATAATGCATTATTATAACATAATTCTATGTATTACTTTTATTATTCTAAACACATAATACCTGTAAGAGTTAACTTCTGATTTTTGAAGTTATGGGTTACTAGACTGGTGCAAAATTGAGGCAATGTTGCTTTATTATCTCCTGCATTTTTACTGTTCTACTAAAGCTTGTATTAGTTTAATCAAACTGTATAAACCCATATACTGAATATGTGTGTCTGTTATACAGTAAAAACATTGAACAGAATACACTATTCTTATTTCATAAGCACCTTGTAATGGCCAAAATGTTTGCTTGTCATAAAAAAATTAAAGAGGGGTGGAAAGTTGTATAAATGTTTGCACAGGAAGTGCAGAAAACAATAGTTTCTCTGCATCAATGTTTGCTTAAAATGCATGAAGTGTTTTACATAATATTTGATAACGTTTACAAGATATTAAGAATAAAAGACATCTGTACATTTATCAGACTCATTCCTCATCCCAATACTTACAGAGGGATATAGGAACCTAAGACTGTTTTTACATCACATCCAGCAGAATATATAGATGTTTTAAAGGGGAACTATCGCAAAAATGAAAATTTAATATGAGCTTCATCACACTGAAATAAGAGGTTTTCTAAATATAATAATTTAAAAATGCTGTACCATTTATGAAATAATCACATTCATCTTAACTTTCCCTCTCTCAGCATCTGTTGACAGTTAGATCCAATATATCTTATAGGGTGGCTCCTTTTGCCTATAAGATGTATTAGAGCTCACTCTATTAAAATCACCAGACATCATGTCTCTCTACATGCAGGATCAGTGCAAAAGGCAGTTATTTTTTTCGATTTCGTTTGTACAGTACTTGAATCAGTTGAGTGAGCTCTAATACATCTGTTAGGAAAAGAAGCCCCCCCTGTAAGATATAGTGGATATATGTGATTTTTTTTTTATTCATGAAATAAGTACAGTACTTAACCTGTAGTCTTGTCCATTGGCAGGATATACAAGAAATAAATCTTTGAAGTTTTGTTCTATTATTCCATTACAAAAATACATTGATATGATAAGAGTGAAACAATTACATTACATTGTCTTAACATTCAATGTTTTTATGAACTCACTTTAGTTATTTATAGTATCCTGTTTCATTCAGGTGTGTTTAACTCTTCATCGTCAATAGCTAAACATCTAAGGTCAGTGGAAAGAGAAGAATGTTGCATGTAACGTCTAGTAACTTACATGAACCAAATAGAAGGTTAAATTTACAGGTCACCTGTCTGGAAGCAAATATGATTTGGTTGAGATGACTTGACGTGGTAATTCTGCAACTTTATTAAACAGAACCATATGGTCCTCTGTAAGTCATATTATAAGACACTAAAAAATGATGGTTCTAGGGCCAAACTCATATTTTATGAAGGCTTTCTCTAGAGTATAGTGAGTAACACCAGTAAGACTCTCAGACCCCATATCCATTTTTAGCAAATCACATGTGAAAACAGTTAACTGAAAACAGAGAACTATACCATCCCCCAGAGTCTCCCACAAAGCACTTCTGGAGATATGGAGTCAAATATAGTGTTACAGTTCAATGAATTGTTCTTAAATTTGATCCAAGAGGTATATTGTCATTACAGAGCATAGTTGTGATTAAATTCTCGCTTCTCCCTTTGATAAATATACCCTATAGCAATGTAAGAATGCTAACTGGTCCATCACTAGTAGCATGGAACAGTCCACACTGGGTGAATATAAATGTCTTTTCATTTAACATCATTTATTTTTCTGAACATGTCATGCATACATAATCCCCCATTTCTATACATTTTCATGTTGTATTTGGTTTCTTTGGGGCCTCCAGAAGGAGGTTTGTAGATAAGAGGATGCTGTCTCAAAGACATAATACCCCCCTTGACTTGTAACTGTTTGAATGACATTTATGTCACATTAGCAAATTTTTCCTTTTCACACAAACTATAAATCAAGTATGTAAGATGACTAGAGTTGTTACTTCAAATGAAGCTTGTTCCATGTAGCTGGCAAGAGATGGTGAATTATAGCTACATTATTTACAAATATTACACTAAATGTTTCCTATTGTGCCTTGTAATTATAAGAAATATTAAGAGGCCTATATACTAATTAACTAATACACATTTTTATTATGATATATAATTCATTATAGTACATGATTGTGTAAACAAATTAATTTCACACATAGTATATTAATTTATTATTATTAATTCACATCAATTTACATTATTTATTCACATAACTATTCACATTTGAGAGTTTTAAAAGGTGGTAAAAACCTTTAAACTATTAATGAAATGCATGTGTGACACTAAGGGGGTTGTTTACTAAACTCCGAATTCAAAAATCACGAAAAATGTGTGTGTTTTTTTATAAAATCTAACTTTTAAAAAACTCACGAATATTTCAGGATTTATTAAACCCCGAGAATGGAAAAGTTCGAATCTGGCATCTGTCGAGGTTGCATATAAGTCAATGGGAAAAGTCCCAATGATCTTTTGATGTGCACTGTTTTTGGCAATACCCCCAAAGTTTTCTGAGTTTTTGGGCAAAATTCACAGTTTTCAGGTGAAAATTTCAAAAAAATCGTGAAAATCAGATGAAAAAATAGTGAAAATCTGATTTTTCAAGATTTTTTCAGATTTTTTTTTTGGAAAGTGTATTAATAAATAAGCCCAAAAAACCTGTGTGGATTTGGTAGGAGTTTTTTTTTAGAAAATATTGAGATAAATTCGGACTTTGATAAATAACCCGCAACGTATGGAGACATGTGTTGTCTTAGTAACTCTGATGAAGTGCCAAGTATGTAGGCACGGAATGCATTCGTTTTGCACACCCACTGCTGTAATATAATTCATATGTGTGCTTCAATGAAGCCAATTTGTTATTAATCTGACCGTTCTCCAAGATTGCTTCAATCAGCACTCACAAGCGAGTGAGTATACGTTGTTGCAGTCGGAGCAAAGTAGCTGGTTTAAAATGGGTGAGTTCCGCCATTTCCACATCACTGTTTGTCAGGACTATATACTAATATTTGAATTTCTATATTTTTCTCTAAAAATCAGTGGTTTTTTTATTTCTCTAAAACTGTAAAAATTTGAAATTTATGAAGTGTAGAAACTTTGATACAAAACTTTGTCAGTGAAATCAGTCAAGGTTCTATAGAAGTCAATGGAAACTATGCTGATCCTATTACACCATTTTTAGCCATTCAGGGGGAAATTCACTAAAGGGCGAAGTAAAATTCGCCAGTGTGACGTCATTTTGGGACTTCGCCGATTTACTAACGGGCGCAGGCGTAACTTCGCTAGCGAAGGAGATACACTCTAGCGCTACTTCGCCAGGCGAAGTTTCACTCTGTCGAAAGACAAATTCTTTAAATTCACTAAGATGCGCCTTTTACTCAACGTTACCTGTTCCGCCAGACTTGCCTTCACCAACTCAGACCAGGCGAAGTGCAATGGAATGTATAGGGCAATGATCCCCAACCAGTAGCTTGTGAGCAACATGTTGCTCTCCAACCCCTTGGATGTTGCTCCCAGTGGCCTCAAAGCAGGAGCTTATTTTTCAATTCCAGACTTAGAGGCAAGTTTTAGTTGTATAAAAACCTGGTGCACTGCCAAACAGAGCCTCAATGTAGATTGACAATCCACATATATGGGCTACCAATTGGCCAATCACAGCACTTATTTGGCACCCCAAGAACATTTTTCATGTTAGTTTTGCTCCCCACTCCTTTTACTTCTGAATGTTGCCCACTGGTTCAAAAGGTTGGGGATCCCTGGTATAGGGCTTCTTCAATTTTTAGTCCCAAAAAACGCTGGCGTCTTCTACTTTTTCAGGGTATATGGCTGTAAAAGTCCATACATTTTTTTTGGGGTACCCGGGCTCCCCCATACATTTCCTAACATATGGCACATAAACTATACACTGGACACATGTATAGGGCAATATAACAACTCTATTTAATTTTATTAAGGTTTCCTGGGCTTGTGTAGTGCATTCAACTTTAACTTCCCGCCGTATGCAAATTAGCCAACGCTAGCGCAACTTCGCTTTACTTGGCACAGTAACATTAGTGCAACTTCACCAGAGTTCGGCGCCCTGGACACAACTTCGGATTTCAGTGAATTAGCGTTGTTCTGGTGAATCTTCGCCTGTCGAAGTGTTGCGATGTGAGCAAAGCCGGCGCTGGCGAATTTCCGCAGTTTAGTGAATTAGATTTTTTTTTTCACTAGTAATTGTCAAAAAAACTCAAATTTTTAGCAGTTTTCAAAGTTATCGTATTCTTAAGCTTTTTTTTGTACATGCTTTTTACATTTACATATTTTAATAAATTACAAAGCATTTGTGGTTTTTGCATTCTTTTTTATCATAGTTTAAAAGAAAATCTAAAACCACTAAAATGAGAATGTTGATTAATGGTCGTCTCTTGTTGTATTCTGACTGTCCTATGCTCCCTGTGTGTACCATACTCTGCCTTCCCTATGCTCTGTGTGTGCCATACTATAACTGCCCTATGCTCCCTGTGTGTGCCATACTCTGCCTTCCCTATGCTCCATCAGCCTCCCTGTGTGTGCCATACTCTGCTGCCCCATGCTCCACATGTGTGTCTTACTCTGTCTTACCTATGCTCCCTGTGTGTGTCATACTCTGCCTGCCCTATGCTCCCTGTGTGTGCCATACTCTGCCTGTCCTATGCTCCCTGTGTGTGCCATACTCTGTCTGCCCTATGCTCCCTGTGTGTGCCACACTTTGCCTGCCCTACTCTGCCTGTGTGTGCCAAACTCTGTCTGCCGTACTCTGTCTTACCTATGCTCCCTGTGTGTGTGTCATACTCTGCCTGCCCTTTGGTACCTGTGTGTGCCATACTCTGCCTGCCCTTTGGTACCTGTGTGTGCCATACTCTGTCTGCCCTATGCTACCTGTGTGTGTCATACTCTGCCTTCCCTGTGCTCCATGTGTTTACCTTACTCTGCCTTCCCTGTGCTCCTTGTATGTGCCATACTCTGCCTGCCCAATGCTACCTGTGTGTGCCATTCTCTGACTGCCTTATGCTCAGTGTGTGCCATACTCTGACTGCCCTATGCTCCCTGTGTGTGCCATACTCTGCCTGCCGTATGCTCCCTGTGTGTTCCATACTCTGTCTCTGTCTGGTCAACAATGGTTTCCATTATCGGCCCTCCACCACGTAGGCCATAAAAATTCCAGCCCTAAGTCCTAAGTGTTGACTTTTTTAAAGTCTTGTTAACTGGCTAATGAGCAATAAGTGGTTTTTTTATAAGTTCAGTTTAATCACAATTTGATAAGATGTGACATTAGTGTCTTACATCAAGTTTGCTTGGGAAATGTAATCTTATTGTATAATATGGAACTTTTACATGCTCACACTGTAAACAACATCTTGGATTTTTTTTCCTATAAAAGGAAATCATACCAGACAATTTAGCACAGCAAAACTCTCCATCTGGATTACATTTCCTATGGTAAATTAGTTATTCCAATCTGCAGTATGGTTTGTGAGTTTTCACAGCACACACTTACACAGCTCTTAAAGCACAGGGTTGTATGTCTGTCTTTAGGATTTCAAAATATTCAGTGTTTTAGATGACTACATAAAAATTTGCACTTAAAAATATTAGGTGAGAAACTACCTGCAGCATTCAGTATTTATTGTTATTACTATATTTATGCAACATCCATAAAAATGCAAACCCAAAAAGAATACATTTCCACAAAGAAACAAGGACAGATAAAAACACAGGGGACATTCATATCAGGAACAAATTAGGAAAACTGGTCAGGGCATAGTAGTTAATGGCATGGCCTCAGAACCCCTCCCCTGACGCAATATACATGCCCCGAATTGTCACCTGACACATCTCTGACATCCACCCCGCCTCTGACATCATCCATCCCGTCCCCTGACCGGAGTTCCCCACAAGAAAAGGTAGCAATCCTGAAAAAACAGCAATAAATGTGAGATCCTCCAAAAAGTCAATCAAGTATAGTTAAAAATACAAAAACCTTTATTGGGACAAGATAAATGAAGGCCTAACGCGTTTCATGCCTGTTGGGGCACTTACTCATAGGCCACGAAATGCCTTAATTTACTTTTTGGAGGAACTCACATTTATTGCTGTTTTTTGAGTATATCCTCTTCTTTATACTATTTTGCATTTAACTATTGAAATACCATTTACTGTGGTAGTGCCCACATTGGCGTTTTGCACCTATTTTTTCTATGTTGGCAGTCTTACCTTGTATCAATGAGCACCCAGCACAAGCTGGGTAGGTACTTTAGTTTCTTGAAAATGCTCGTAGAGCGTATATGGGTACAAGTACATTTTCATGATTTATGAGACAACCAGAGGGCTACTCCACAGATATGTATGTCCTACTGGCCCTATAAATTAAATGTACAAAAGTTTATTTCAAAAACAAGTACAAAAACTGACAATTGCATATGATTTAATACTAGGAAACTATGAAAACTGTGGTTTTTAAATTAAAATACGGCTATGTCCATGCATAAAGAGAGAGTCTCAACAAGAGTTACAGCACATTATTTACAGATGTTGTTTCACGGAGATACCACAAAATTGCCCCTGCTGAGATCAGTTTATTAAAGATTTTATTCACCCCAAAGGCTTTTTCTATTCAGCGTTTCTGTCATTCATTGATGCACTCACTGAGGTTCTGTAAATAAAGCCACATTCATTCTTTTAGTGAGCCAGAACAACAAACAAATGACATAGTGAAAAAAGGAATTCAAAGCACATTTGTAGTAGAAAAATGCATTCATTTTCATTTGGCACCTGTGTTTTTTTTGGGTTCTTATTCTCTATTAATAATCAAAACAAACCGATTGGGCCTAATGAATAAAACATTTGGTTCATAAAACTTTAATTTGGCTACTTAGCCTGGTTTGAGAGAAAACCTTAGAGTGTGAGACTGCTTGTATGTGTATGGGGGTGTGGAATTCGGGTTTACAGATTTAGCTTGACCATTTTTTGTGGTGTCTCAGCCAGTGAAGTTGGCCATAGATGTTACAATTATAATCTTTCCTGGAAAACATCTTTCCAGGAAAGATTGTTCATTTCAATACACGCATAGAGCTAAATCGTCAGATATACAGGTAGAAACCTAATGTTTGGGTGCCTTCAATGAGCGAACCGACCAATATCCAAGTCTTCTGCCAATATTGGCTCTTCTACCCCCATACACGCACCGAATATCATACGAAAATGCATTTAATTAGGTATTATCGGTGCGTCTGTGTAATAATTTGTACAGTTACTCTATCCATGTGAATTGGCAAAATTGTAGTAATGCAACCAATTCGTTTGTAACGGTGATGTCCAACTCAACCCCAGACACAGGCAAATACAGGTATGGGACCTATTATCAAGAATGGTCAGGACCTGGGGTTTGCTAGATAATGGATCTTTCAATAATTTGGATCTTCATACCTTATTTGGATGAAATGGAGTCTCTGTAATTTGGGGCTTTCTGGATACAGGTTTCTAGTTAGTGGATTCAATACCTGTACTTAAAAAATAGGTAAATTGAACCATTTAGGCCAATCTTATATAATTTAATTGCCATAAGAATGCAGGATAAGCTTGGGAGTAAGACTATTAGGGGGCTCTTTATCAAAGTTTTGATTTTTGAATTTATCTCAATATTTTCTGCTACAAACTCTGATCAAATCTGCTTTAATAAAACTGGTGCTGAAGTGAAAAAAGAGGACAAAGCCGCTTTCATAACTCTAAAATGTGCTAAGTAAACCATTGCATGCTTACTGAACTGCAGGGGATGTTTAAGTAACATTATGATAAGCTACGCTGGACTCAGAACCTGTGTTTAACCCTAAAGAATCTAAATGAACACTTCCTCTCTTGTACACTTGCCCTTGGGTCCACACATTTTATGCTTATACATGACTGACAAATCCTGAGTGGTTAAGCTAACTTAACCTTCATTTAGGAAACTTGTGAAGCGAAAGGTAAAATGTGTCTTATGAAAGTAATTACTGTGAGTTTAACTGAGAAGGATATTGCTTAAAGAAGCAAAGCATTCCTAATGAGTTGGCCAAGAATTGATCTCCCTGTAATTTTCCTATTTATATGCAGCTCTCCACCCGCGTTCACTCTTAGCTGTAGGTCAGGGCCACTTTGAACTACTCAAAGACCTTGCTCTGTTAAGATGGGTCTCAAAGCCATGGCAAAAATGATATTTTAGAAAAGTAAATATTGTCATGCGAGGCATTAAGAGGGGAAAAGCTGTTTATTTTAAGACTTATTCTTTACACTAGGCAACTGTTTCCTATTACAAACACCTCGCAGCAACCCAGTGGGATATGTGGGATCATGAATACAAATGCAGTTCCTGCATACATGTAGAGAAAAGTGTGTGTATATATATATATATATATATATATATATATATATATATATATATATATATATATATATATATATATATATATATATATATATATATATATAAATATATATATATATATATATATATATATATATATATATATATATATATAGTAATTGTATAGGATAATGTATTGTAATTATATAATTATATCAGATATGGTTTGATTAATACACAGAGCACCGCAATTTTTCACAAACAATTAAGTTGGTCAAATGCTGCAAACTTGCCCAGTGTTGAGAGCTTATTAGTCCTCATTAGTACATAACCAAAACAATGGCCAAGCTGACCAATATCTTATTAGGACAATCAGAGGGGGCTGGGGCACACTAGTAGAGATGTCGCGAACTGTTCGCCGGCGAACTTGTTCGCGCGAACATCGGGTGTTCGCGCTCGCCGGAAGTTCGCGAACGTCGCGCGACGTTCGCCATTTTGGGTTCGCCATTGTTGGCGCTTTTTTTTGCCCTCTCACCCCAGACCAGCAGGTACATGGCAGCCAATCAGGAAGCTCTCCCCTGGACCACTCCCCTTCCCTATAAAAACCGAAGCCCTGCAGCGTTTTTTCACTCTGCCTGTGTGTGCTGAAGAGATAGTGTAGGGAGAGAGCTGCTGCCTGTTAGTGATTTCAGGGACAGTTGAAAGTTTGCTGGCTAGTAATCGTTTTGATACTGCTCTGTTATTGGAGGGACAGAAGTCTGCAGGGGTTTGAGGGACATTTAAGCTTAGGTAGCTTTGCTGGCTAGTAATCTACCTTCTACTGCAGTGCTCTGTATGTAGCTGCAGTGGGCAGCTGTCCTGCTTCTGATCTCATCTGCTGACTGCTGCAATAACAGTAGTCCTTGTAAGGACTGCTTTTATTTATTTTTTTGTTGTTTTACTACTACTACTACTACTACTACTATAAGAGCCCAGTGCTATTAGTCTAGCAGTGTTGGGGAGTGGGACTGGTGTGCTAATCTGCTGCTCCTAGTAGTTCAGCAGCACCAACTTTAATTTTTTTTTTTTAATATTCATTTTTTTTTATTTTACTTTTTTTTATTTTACTACCGCTGTAGTAGTGTATAAGTTGACCTTTTAGGCATTATTTGCCCTGTAGGCATTATTTGCACACTGTTTTCTTCAACCCGCCATCGAGCTGTGTGACCTTGTTCACATTCTGTCTAAATATCCATAATATTACCGTCTCCAGAAAAAACACCGGAGTCACTTTTTTCAAGCAGCCATAATATATTTTACGTAATCCGTATCCACCGCTGTAGTAGTGTATACGTTGGCCTTGTAGGCATTATTTGCACACTGTTTTCTTCAACCCGCCATCGAGCTGTGTGACCTTGTTCCCATTCTGTCTAAATATCCATAATATTACCGTCTCCAGAAAAAACACCGGAGTCACTTTTTTCAAGCAGCATTCATATATTTTACGTAATCCGTATCCACCGCTGTAGTAGTGTATACGTTGGCCTTGTAGGCATTATTTGCACACTGTTTTCTTCAACCCGCCATCGAGCTGTGTGACCTTGTTCCCATTCTGTCTAAATATCCATAATATTACCGTCTCCAGAAAAAACACCGGAGTCACTTTTTTCAAGCAGCATTCATATATTTTACGTAATCCGTATCCACCGCTGTAGTAGTGTATACGTTGGCCTTGTAGGCATTATTTGCACACTGTTTTCTTCAACCCGCCATCGAGCTGTGTGACCTTGTTCCCATTCTGTCTAAATATCCATAATATTACCGTCTCCAGAAAAAACACCGGAGTCACTTTTTTCAAGCAGCATTCATATATTTTACGTAATCCGTATCCACCGCTGTAGTAGTGTATACGTTGGCCTTGTAGGCATTATTTGCACAGTGTTTTCTTCAACCCGCCATCGAGCTGTGTGAGCTTGTTCACATTTTGTCTAAATATTGATAATATTATCGTCTCTAGAAAAACCACTTGAGTTACTTTTTTTCAAGCAGCATTCATATATTTTACGTAATCCGTATCCACCGCTGTAGTAGTGTATACGTTGACCTTGTAGGCATTATTTGCACACTGTTTTCTTCAACCCGCCATCGAGCTGTGTGAGCTTGTTCACATTTTGTCTAAATATTGATAATATTATCGTCTCTAGAAAAACCACTTGAGTTACTTTTTTTCAAGCAGCATTCATATATTTTACGTAATCCGTATCCACCGCTGTAGTAGTGTATACGTTGACCTTGTAGGCATTATTTGCACACTGTTTTCTTCAACCCGCCATCGAGCTGTGTGAGCTTGTTCACATTTTGTCTAAATATTGATAATATTATCGTCTCTAGAAAAACCACTTGAGTTACTTTTTTTCAAGCAGCATTCATATATTTTACGTAATCCGTATCCACCGCTGTAGTAGTGTATACGTTGACCTTGTAGGCATTATTTGCACACTGTTTTCTTCAACCCGCCATCGAGCTGTGTGAGCTTGTTCACATTTTGTCTAAATATTGATAATATTATCGTCTCTAGAAAAACCACTTGAGTTACTTTTTTTCAAGCAGCATTCATATATTTTACGTAATCCGTATCCACCGCTGTAGTAGTGTATACGTTGACCTTGTAGGCATTATTTGCACACTGTTTTCTTCAACCCGCCATCGAGCTGTGTGAGCTTGTTCACATTTTGTCTAAATATTGATAATATTATCGTCTCTAGAAAAACCACTTGAGTTACTTTTTTTCAAGCAGCATTCATATATTTTACGTAATCCGTATCCACCGCTGTAGTAGTGTATACGTTGACCTTGTAGGCATTATTTGCACAGTGTTTTCTTCAACCCGCCATCGAGCTGTGTGAGCTTGTTCACATTTTGTCTAAATATTGATAATATTATCGTCTCTAGAAAAACCACTTGAGTTACTTTTTTTCAAGCAGCATTCATATATTTTACGTAATCCGTATCCACCGCTGTAGTAGTGTATACGTTGACCTTGTAGGCATTATTTACACACTGTTTTCTTCAACCCGCCATCGAGCTGTGTGAGCTTGTTCACATTTTGTCTAAATATTGATAATATTATCGTCTCTAGAAAAACCACTTGAGTTACTTTTTTTCAAGCAGCATTCATATATTTTACGTAATCCGTATCCACCGCTGTAGTAGTGTATACGTTGACCTTGTAGGCATTATTTGCACACTGTTTTCTTCAACCCGCCATCGAGCTGTGTGAGCTTGTTCACATTTTGTCTAAATATTGATAATATTATCGTCTCTAGAAAAACCACTTGAGTTACTTTTTTTCAAGCAGCATTCATATATTTTACGTAATCCGTATCCACCGCTGTAGTAGTGTATACGTTGACCTTGTAGGCATTATTTGCACAGTGTTTTCTTCAACCCGCCATCGAGCTGTGTGAGCTTGTTCACATTTTGTCTAAATATTGATAATATTATCGTCTCTAGAAAAACCACTTGAGTTACTTTTTTTCAAGCAGCATTCATATATTTTACGTAATCCGTATCCACCGCTGTAGTAGTGTATACGTTGACCTTGTAGGCATTATTTACACACTGTTTTCTTCAACCCGCCATCGAGCTGTGTGAGCTTGTTCACATTTTGTCTAAATATTGATAATATTATCGTCTCTAGAAAAACCACTTGAGTTACTTTTTTTCAAGCAGCATTCATATATTTTACGTAATCCGTATCCACCGCTGTAGTAGTGTATACGTTGACCTTGTAGGCATTATTTGCACACTGTTTTCTTCAACCCGCCATCGAGCTGTGTGACCTTGTTCACATTTTGTCTAAATATTGATAATATTATCGTCTCTAGAAAAACCACTTGAGTTACTTTTTTTCAAGCAGCATTCATATATTTTACGTAATCCGTATCCACCGCTGTAGTAGTGTATACGTTGACTTTGTAGGCATTATTTGCACAGTGTTTTCTTCAACCCGCCATCTAGCTGTGTGTATTATCGTTTCCAGAAAAACCAACTGAGTTTTTGTTGTTGTTGTTGTTTTTTTAAAAATAATGCCAGGCAAAGGCAGGCCGCCACGCAGAGGCCGTGCTAGGGGCCGTGCTGCTATGCAATCCTGTGGCCCTAGCAAATTTCCCAGTTTTAAAAAGCCAATGACCCTGAACTCCCAAAATGCTGAAGAGGTAGTTGACTGGCTTACACAGCACACCCCATCCTCTACCGTTTCTAACTTTACCACAACATCCTCCTCATCCTCCACTGCTATGGCCACCCCACGTAACACTTCCTCCACCACCGGTGCCCCTTCTTCACTGGGGTCAGAGGAGTTATTTTCCAATGAGTTTCTTGAACTGAGTAATGCGCAACCATTATTGCCAGAAGAAGATGAAGGAGATGAGGACCTTACACCAGATTTAATTCTGGCAGAGAACACGATAGAGATGGACATAATGAGTGATGAGGAGGAGGTCCCCGCTGCTGCTTCCTTCTGTGATGTGTCAGAAGAAATTGATGCATCTGAGGAGAATGATGATGAGGAGATTGATGTTTTGTGGGTGCCTAGTAGAAGAGAGCAAGAGGAGGGTAGTTCAGATGGAGAGACGGAGAGTCAGAGAGGCAGTAGGAGAATAAGACTTAGAAGAAGCAGGGAGGACAGCCCGCAGGGATCAGCAGGGCAACAACATGTATCGGCACCTGTGTTCAGCCGGCCAACGCACCCGCCATTGCCGCCAATACCGCCAACTCCGCCAACTTCTACTGTTACCGCCAGATCGCACACTTCCAAAAAGTCAGCAGTGTGGGATTTTTTTAATGTGTGTGCCTCTGACAAAAGCATTGTAATTTGCAATGAGTGCAGTCAGAAACTGAGCCTTGGTAAGCCCAACAGCCACATAGGTACAACTTCTATGCGAAGGCACATGAGCGGCAAGCACAAAGCACTTTGGGAGCAACACCTCAAAGGCAACAGGCAAACTAAAAGCCACACTCCTTCTGGTCCAGCATCTTACTGCTCTACCTCTGCTCTCCTTGACCCGTCTGAACCACCCTCCACTCCGCCTTCCACCTTGACCACCTGTTCCCATTCCCAGTCATCTGCCACCAGCCAAGTTTCTGTGAAGGCCATGTTTGAGCGTAAGAAGCCAATGTCTGACTGTCACCCCCTTGCCCGGCGTCTGACAGCTGGCTTGTCTGCACTCTTAGCCCGCCAGCTTTTACCATACCAGCTGGTGGACTCTGAGGCCTTCCGCAAATTTGTAGCAATTGGGACACCGCAGTGGAAGGTACCCAGCCGCAATTTTTTTTCTAAAAAGGGAATACCACACCTGTACCAACATGTGCAGAGCCAAGTTACCGCATCTCTGTCACTTAGTGTTGGGCCAAAGGTCCATATGACTACTGACGCATGGTCCTCCAAGCATGGTCAGGGCAGGTATGTCACCTACACTGCCCACTGGGTGAACTTGGTAATGGCTGGGAAGCAGGGAATGGGTAGCTCAACAACAACAGTGGAGTTGGTGTCACCGCCACGGATTGCACGCGGTTCTGCCACCACCTCTACTCCTCCATCGCTCTCTACCTCGTCTTCTTCTTCTTCTTACTCTGCTGCTGGGTCCTCCTTCTCCTCCTCCACACCTGTGCACCCCCAGCTCCCCCTAGGCTATTCGACGTGCCAGGTACGCCGTTGTCACGCTGTCTTGGGGATGACGTGCCTGGAAAGCAAAAACCATACCGGATCTGTACTCCTGTCATCTCTGCAGTCACAGGCCGATCGGTGGCTGACCCCACACCAACTGCAGATCGGAAAAGTGGTGTGTGACAATGGAAGCAATCTGTTGGCAGCGTTGAGACTAGGCAATTTAACACATGTGCCCTGCATGGCACATGTGTTAAATTTAATAGTCCAACGTTTTGTCTCCAAGTACCCAGGATTCCAGGACGTTCTCACCCAGTCCAGAAAGGTGTCGGCCCATTTCAGACGTTCCTACACAGCCATGGCACGCCTTGCTGACATTCAGCAGCGCTACAACATGCCAGTCAGGCGTTTGATTTCTGACAGCCAGACTCGCTGGAATTCAACGCTCCTTATGTTGGAACGTCTGCTGCAACAACAAAGGGCCGTCAACGAGTACCTTTTTGAACTGGGTGGTAGGACTGGATCTGCACAGCTGGGGATTTTTTTCCCCCGTTACTGGGTGCTTATGCGCGATGCCTGCAGGCTCATGCGACCTTTTGAAGAGGTGACAAATATGGTCAGTCGCACCGAAGGCACCATCAGCGACCTAATACCCTTCGCTTTCTTCCTGGAGCGTGCCGTGCGACGAGTGACAGATGAGGCTGTAGACCAGCGTGACGAGGAGCTGGAAGCGCACGATTTCTGGTCGGAATCACCAGAACGAACCCAGGCACCTGCTGCAACGCAGGGAGAGGTGCCAGAAGTGGAGTCAGAGGAGGAAGGTGGCTTTGTGGAGGAGGAGGAGGAGGACCAACAGGAGCAGGCTTCCCAGGGGGCTAGTGGTGACCTTTTGGGGACCCCTGGTCTTGTACGTGGCTGGGGGGAGGAGACCGTGGATGATGCAGTCCTTGATAATGAGGAAGCGGAGATGGATAGCTCTGCATCCAACCTTGTGAGAATGGGGTCTTTCATGCTGTCATGCCTGTTGAAGGACCCCCGTATCAAGAGGCTTAAGGAGAAGGACCTGTACTGGGTCGCAACGCTACTAGACCCTCGGTACAAGCATAAAGTGTCAGAAATGTTACCAACATACCACAAGTCCGAAAAGATGCGGCATTTACAAACCAGCCTGCAAAACATGTTGTACAATGCTTTTAAGGGTGATGTCACTTCAGGAACTCATCAACATTCCAGGGGCAGAGGTGCCAGTAATCCTGCCACGAGCACACCTGCAAGGACAAAGCCCTTTGGCCAGTCTGTAACGTCAGACATGCAAATGTTTTTCTGTCCAAGGCAGCGCCACAACCCTTCTGGATCCACCCTCAAAGAACGCCTCGACCGGCAGGTAGCGGACTACCTGGCATTAACTGCAGATATCGACACTCTGAGGAGCGATGAACCCCTGGACTACTGGGTGCGCAGGCTTGATCTGTGGCCAGAGCTGTCACAATTTGCCATGAACCTCTTGTCTTGCCCAGCCTCAAGTGTGCTCTCAGAAAGGACCTTCAGTGCAGCAGGAGGGATTGTAACTGAGAAGAGAACTCGCCTAGGTCACAAAAGTGTCGATTACCTGACCTTTATTAAAATGAATGAGGGGTGGATCTCGGAGGGTTACTGCACGCCGGAAGACTTGTTCTGACTTCTATGCAGCTGTCCTTCTCTTCAAGCCTCATGACTCCACACACAGCTGTCCTTTAGCGTCCTCCTCCTCCCTCCGCCACCGTTACAAACTAGGGTGCAAACCCTACTGGTTTAATTTTTTCTGGCCTCTGTGCTTCAGTGGCTGCAACCAAAAAAACTGGGCAAACAATGTCTACAAGGTCAACGTATGGCAAAAAATGACTATTTTCAGCATTTATATGGCATATTTTTTCTGGCAACTGTGCTTCAGTGGCTGCGTCCAAAAAAATGCATATTTTCTGAATTTATATGGCATATTTTTTCTGGCAACTGTGCTTCAGTGGCTGCGACCAAAAAAATGCATATTTTCTGCATTTATATGGCATAATTTTTCTGGCCTCTGTGCTTCAGTGGCTGCAACCAAAAAAATTTATATTTTCAGCATTTATATGGCATAATTTTTCTGGCAACTGTGCTTCAGTGGCTGCGACCAAAAAAATGCATATTTTCTGCATTTATATGGCATAATTTTTCTGGCCTCTGTGCTTCAGTGGCTGCAACCAAAAAAATTTATATTTTCAGCATTTATATGGCATAATTTTTCTGGCAACTGTGCTTCAGTGGCTGCGTCCAAAAAAACTGGGCAAACAATGTCTACAAGGTCAACGTATGGCGAAAAATTACTATTTTCAGCATTTATATGGCATATTTTTTCTGGCAACTGTGCTTCAGTGGCTGCGTCCAAAAAAACTGGGCAAACAATGCCTACAAGGTCAACGTATGGCAGTTGTTTAAAGAGAACAGTAGATTACTAGCCAGCAAAGCTACCTAAGCTAAAATGTCCCTCAAATCCCTGCAGACTTCTGTCCCTCCAATACAGAGCAGTATCAAGCAGATTACTAGCCAGCAAGCTTACTATCATCTGTCCCTGAAATCACTAACAGCTCTCCCCCTACACTATCTCTTCCAAGCACACACAGGCAGATTTTTCAGATACATTTTTGCCCTTGATCCCCCTCTGGCATGCCACTGTCCAGGTCGTTGCACCCTTTAAACAACTTTAAAATCATTTTTCTGGCCAGAAATGTCTTTTCTAGATGTTAAAGTTCGCCTTCCCATTGAAGTCTATGGGGTTCGCGAACCGTTCGCGAACCGCTCGCATTTTTGCGCAAGTTCGCGAATATGTTCGCGAACTTTTTTTCCGACGTTCGCTACATCCCTACACACTAGGTCCTCCTTGTTGATTAAACATAGAAGGAATAAGAATAACACGGTATATTTAACATTTCTAGCTGTTTATAAAGCATAAATAAGAGAAACAAGTTAGGATTACAATCTTTTGTATTTTGTGTAATCTGAATCTTCCAGAATGTTCTACATCTTTTATAGCTGTCAGTAATGTTGATTTCAAATGCAGTTGATTTACCTTATGGGGTTTGGATATTGGATGCCTTAAAAAGGATGCAGTAAGTATCTAAACAAGCGAATTTTTCACCGTTTCGCGAATTTCGCGAATTTTTCGGCGAAGCGAAACAGCGCAAATTCGCCCATCACTAGTCACAGAGGCTGTTTGGAATTTTAGCTTAACTATAGAGCCCAAGTGGGTGCTGTATCATGTACTTTGATAACATCCAGAGTAGGTTGCTCCAAATTAAGAAATACCTACAGGGGTTTGGGGAAGCTGTAGCTCAAGCAATCCAAGGGCAACTGGATTATAGAGAATTACCCTACAACCAGGGCAGCCATCAGGGGGGGACGGGGGGGGGAGAGTTGTAGGGGGCCCGAGGGTAAGGGGGCCCCCTACAACTCTCCCCCCCGTCCCCCCCTGATGGCTGCCCTGGTTGTAGGGTAATTCTCAATAATCCAGTTGCCCTTGGATTGCTTGAGCTACAGCTTCCCCAAACCCCTGTAGGTATTTCTTAATTTGGTACCACGCCACACTTACTTGATTAGCCGGGCCCCCCATCTTTCTGAGAGCTGCTGACTTCGGGAAGGCATGGACGTTAAAGGGGCCCTGGCCACCAATTTTCTCATAATGTGCGGGGGGGGGGCCTGGCCACCAATTTTTCTTTTCTCATGTGGGGTCCTAGCTACCAATATTTTTTAACTGGGGGCCCTGGCCACAAATGTTTTTTTATGGGGGGCCCTGACCACCAATATCTTTTTATTTTTTATTAACATGTGGGAACCCTAGCCACCAGTATTTTTTTTGTTTTTGTACTGTGTGCTGGGGGGAGGACCTGTGCGGGTGGGGAGGGCGGACCTGTAGGTGGAGCTTGTGGTGAGTGCAGCCCAGGGGGCCCAGGAAATGTTATCGTATGGGGCCCTGTGATTTCTGATGGCGGTCCTGCCTACAACATATGGAGAGTTAACAAGGGGTGCTGGGACTGGAAAGCATGCTGTCAACCATTGGGAGATAAAGGGAGAATCAGCAGGCAGAGAAGGAGATATGAGGAGTGATTCTCTACCTGCAGAGTAGGTTCAGATGGAATAATTATAGCAGGTCTCTGCATTCCCAAAGAGAGCACAGAGACATGTTTATGTATGTAATACATGTTTACTGGCATTTTTTTGAAGTTGAACTTAATGGACCTTTGTCTTTTTTTAAACCCAAATTAGCGATTTAACTATGAGAAGAAAAATGGAACATGGAGCGGAGGTAGACAATAAGGATGAAAACAGATGAGAACAAAGAAATTGAAACAGTCAATAGGCCATTTGGTCCAGTTCAGTCAGACTTATCTTGACTGTGGCCGGTCTAGATCCGAAGAAGACTGAACATTTTCAAAAACTACACATGTTCAAAACCAGATAAGAATGAATATATAACAAATGTAAACATGTTACTGCTGCTAGTACACTTTGAAGGCTAGAACCATAGACACGTCACAGTTGTTAGCACTTTGCTACTATGACAGGCATACTCATCAACTACTCATTGACAATTAGTAAACTTTGGGTCTATAAGAAACTAGTGCAAAACATGTTAGTGCCATGTACACATTGGGCCTAAGAGAAATCAATCCATTAACATTTTGCAGCCAAAGAATACACCAACCTTCATTTGTAATAAAATACATTTAATTTGTACAGGTGCAGTAATCTATAGCATAACTTTAACCTAGGTGTAGGGACATAACTACGGGGGATGGGGGTGCAGGTGATGCAACTGCTCTAGGACCCAATAACCTCAGAAAGTTACTTACAGGGCAACCTGCTAGTACTTGTGTCAGAAATACAGGTGCTTGGAGGGGCAGAGGTAAGAGAAGGGTTCCCCAGGGGAATGGTTTATGTGCCTATGCTGCTTTCCATTAAGTTACAGCAATAGTCATATGTAAGTTCTTTTTACAGAACATGGTTGAACATGTGGTTTTTTTTTTCAGTTATCTGCTATATAACTAAGTACTGTGTAACTGTTTCTCCCAGTCAGTTATAAAAGTGTAAAATCATTGTTTAAAGGAAAACTATACCCCCCAAACAATGTAGGTCTCTATTAAAAGATACTGAGTAAAACAGCTCATGTGTAAAACCCTGCTTCATGTAAATGAACCATTATCATAATAATATACTTTTTTAGTAGTATGTGCCATTGGGTAATCATAAATAGAAAATTGCCATTTTAAAAAATAAGGGCCGCCCCCTGAGATCGTAAGATTCACTATGCACACATACAAACCACATGTAAGGTCACATGAGCCAATTAACAGACAGAGTTCTGCCTTTTGCTTCCTCACTTTTTCCTGTTACAGTGAGTGTTGTAGTATTTCTGGTCAGGTGATCTCTGAGGCAGCACAGATAGAGTCACAAAATTGTGGTTCAAGGCAAGAGATGTAAAAGGGCAATATTTATGTAAATATATATTCCAGTTTGGTAAGATTCTTTAATATGTCATTCAATTTGATATAAACTATCTGTTGCTTAAGTATTCATTTTGGGGGTATAGTTTTCCTTTAACTTGTAACATCAAGCATGGAGAATTAGTATTAACTTGCATGGTTGCTCAATCCTCAGGTAGCAGCAAATGGTAGAAATCTTCCAGTGGAATGAGTAGAACTAGGTAGGAGGTAATCCAATACATAGCTGATTTAGAGAATGTCCAGGAAAGGAAGGATCAGATTTTTTTTATATTTCATTTTGAAATCTGACATGGGGCTAGACATATTGTCAGTTTCCCATCTGCCCCCAGTCATGTGACTTGTGCCTGCACTTTAGGATGGAACTACTTTCTGGCAGGCTGTTATATTTCCTACTTAATGTAACTGAATCAGTCTCAGTGGGACTTGGCTTTTACTATTGAGTGCTGTTCTTAGATCTACCAGGCAGCTGTTATCTTGTGTTAGGGAGCTGCTATCTGGTTACCTTCCCATTGTTCTGAAAAAACGTGTTTTCCCATGACACTATCCCTTTAAATGTTTTTCAAGTAGACTTAAGGTATGGAGATTTAAATTACAGAAAGATCCCTTATCCAGAAAACTCCAGGTCTAGATAACAGGTCCCACGCCTGTATTAAATTAATTTTTGCCCTCCATTTTTATTCTTCTTCTTCTAATTTCTCCATTGTCCTCTCATTGCTCATCCTTTCTGCTTTCCCTTGATATTTATCCTTCTCACCATACATTTTTTCATCTGCACCGAAGGATTTGCCTAGTATGGGAAAGTTGGTCTAGTTGTTGGTATTTAGTTGAAGTATCATCCGCAGATACTTCTATCCTTTGCAAGCATTGTATACGTTTTAATGATCTACACCAAAGCACTGCAGAATGATTGCAACAAAGTGCTGCATGATGACCCTATCTACTTATATAGTGCTGGAGCTAAAGGTCTCTAATAGCTAAAGATATCCAAATTTTCCTTTAAGGAGGATCCATTTGCCTGTATTTAAAAAAGTGTCTATTTACTTAAAAAAAACACCAGTTATTACCTACTGGCATTACTTGGTTTAGCCCATATTTTAAACCTTTGCAAACCCAAAATTTAGTTACCTTATGCCAATTCTAAAACCCCATCATTAGGCAAGTTTCCCTTAACTGTGTTCTTGAAACTTTCTTCCACTGAATAAGAGCCAAAATATGTATCCACCCTCCTCAATCAAAATGTCTGAGTCTTAAAAGCAGAACTTTAATAAATTCATATAATCTAAAATATAATTCTAAAATATGTATATAAAGCTGTATTTCTGATAATCCAACAGGTCATAAACAGTAGGAAGGGCAAACACAATAGTTTTATGGTTTGAAAGACAAAGGCATTTTGGGTCACGCACACTGTGCTCTAACTGCAGATATTAGTTCAACAACAAACTAAATACAAACTGGCAATTCCACTCCATGTTTAAGAAAATTCAGTTTACACAACTAGCAGTTGTAATATTATATTGATTAAAATGCAAAATCAAGTTAGGAGGCTACATTTACATATAGTTCATGTGTTTGTACTTTCCTTTCTGCAACAGTAGAGACGGCAGTATAGAGGTGTAGCATTTATAAACAGTGCATATTTTCAATCATCACATTTGTAATTTTGCCAGAGAATGAAGGCTCTTGGTTTTATCTAGAACACACGCAAGAATTTTACAACCTGATGTTGCCATCTAGTGGAGTTATATCATTTAGCTTTTCCACTTCTCCAGCAAATTTCTGTGAATTAGAGATGCCTTGTTAATTATTTGATTAAAATGGAGTCTGTTGGAGATGGCTTTTGGAGCTTTCTGGATAACAGGTTTCCAGATAACGTATCTCTGTTACCTGTACTGCCATTAAAAGAATCATGATGAGAACAAGATTGAAAACTAATCTACTGTAGAACTGTGAAGAAAATTATAATACATCTTTGTATGTAATGTAAAGTTTATAAATTATAAATGAAGTCACTATCCAATAAAAATTGTATACAAAAGAATACAGTTCCCTTCATTTATTTTTCGTTAGCTACTGACTAAGGACAAGTTATTTTAATCCATTTCATTTTTTTTTCTTTTCCCTGTCTGTTCTCCAATCATTATTTTGATCACTTCTGTATTTAAAGGCTGAAAATTCATCTTATGCTTCATTTAGGCATAATTCAATTGATCAGGTTGTAGTGGTCTTTCTAACTTTCTTTGTTTGTATTCTGTTTCTACATTTTATATGATCATTTGGTGAGAACCCCAAACGAGTGGATCTTGAGGTGAGTGGTATCAGGTTGATCCAATCTTTTGACCCTGGGGCCAAACAATTCAATCACTTTGATGGGAATACAAGCCATTGGAACAAGGACCATATCATAACCCCAACATGGTTTTCAACCTGCCTGATTGACATGTGGCTGATTGTCTATCAGCAGCTTTTATCATATTATGGCTTGAAGAAGCAAAAGCAGCAATTTTCCCTGGTGTTTGCACATTGAATCATCCAGCACTTTTGTTTTTACTATAATCAACACTAGAACAAATATGTGTATGGAAGTGTGTAAGGTTACAGTTTCATCCCTTTTTTAATTTCTGTTAAAGGAAATGAATACATGTTTAGCCTGTGCAGGTATCAGTTGCAACCAATCAGCATTTTGTCTTCATTAGTCTACCATACACCACACATTACCAGGCTTTGCTGTGTAAAAAAACGGCGTCACATTTTTACGGGGTTTTTCTTAGAGTGACTTCTGCAGGAAGCAATGCAAAATAATGGCTGCAAATCTGGCATTCGCAAGGCGTAAAGGTGCAGACACCTCAATAAATTCACTGTTTCTTTTACACAGCTTTTTACACTGTTTTTTCATCTAAAATGTTTTACACAGCATAATAAATATGCCCCTAGCTAGAGTGTCTATGATAGAACTACTTCTATTGCAGTCTAAGCACCTCATTCACAGGGTCCCTGCTCCCAGATTTCTTTAAAGGTTTGGTACCCTTAGGGCAGAACTCTTTACTGGGGCCTTGTTGTTCCAGGCTCCATAGCAGATATCAACGTTGGTCAGATGGAGGCCAAAGAGCAAGAGACCTAGGTTTCCAGTTTTCCAGTCAGTATATTAAATTGTGACAGTGATAATATTGTTGCAAAACTCAAAAAGACAATCTCTATATAAGATGCAAAAATATTGTAAAAAGTGTCACTGACACATCCTCTTCTGTCTCTCCTGAGAGCTACCTTGGTACAGCCAATGCTGTAAGGAAAAAGATCAAGTAAACAATTTAAGCCTTAATATTCACTATGAGCTAATTAATCAGGCACTTTGATTGGCTGTGAAGAAAAAGGTAAGCATTAAAAGCATAGTAAACACGTTTAAAGTGCACCATTACTCATAACAGTGCAAAATATCTGGATTGGGACGTTTTGTCATTTTATATTCCAGTGCATTTCTTAACACCCAATTCCAGTGTTAGTGGATTGTATGCACCAGGGCCAGGCCGGCCGGGCACCCTAGGCAACCCAGCCGGCAAGCCCCGGCCCCGCGTGTGTGCACATGCCTACCCCTAGTTCGGGCCCTGGTTTGCACTAAGGGCTTAAGGATAAGGGGCCTATCCTGCCGGGTAGGAAGTGGTGACCAGGGTGCAAATATCCTCCAGGGGCAACTGTAGGCACAACATTCTCAAGATAGCCCAACAACACTTTTTAGAAAATTATAGACAAACATGTCTAGAATATTGTCTGTTTAGTGAGAATTTTGTGTACTGGAAGCAAAGTCCTCTGGGGATTTCAATCCTTTTTTCAGGTGTTCCTAGAAACGTGAACAGGTTACTTTATGCTACAACTCTAGCTACAGTTTCCCCATAGGAAAGATAACATTTTGGATTAAGCTTGTCAATACTTCCTCTCCTGGGAAGCAATACCCACTTGGGCTGAAGTGTCTGTCCTCAGAAAACTTCCTGAAGGTTTTGACAGAATGTGTTCAAATCACCATTTACCTATGGCGTCAAACAAAATGTTTAAGGGGATTATTTAATAAAAGGCACTAGGTTAGCCCAGGAGCAATCCACAATCAGTAGACAGCATTTCAAGGTCATATGTTTATAAGCAAACATCTTATTGGTTACAATGGGTTCCAGTTCCTGGGCAGACTTATTATATATATACATATATATATTTAAATATATATATATATATATATATATATATACTTATTACGTATGGGGGTAAGTCTCTCTGCCCCTTTTTACTGTAACTTTGGAAAAATCCTTCAGTGCCAATGTCCTCAATTCAGAGCAGTGCAGTGTCTTTCTCATAGACCAAACAATTATGCATTCATCTGAGGCTGTGAGAATTTACTCTATATAACACTGCAGGATAAAATGGTCTATTGATAAAAGAGTGAATTTTTACGTTTTTCAAGCTACTATTAGGGGTGGAGTTAGTGAACAGAAGGCCCTGGCTAGTGTATGAAATGTGAGGCCCAACACTGAGCAAGGAATTATGCAAATTTGTGTTGTTTCAGTTCTGATCCTCCAGCTTTTATTGAAAGCCTCCATCAGCTCAGTAGTGTTGAGAATCCAGAATTAAATAACAATTGGGGTAATGTATTGAAACGTCTAAAGTTTTTCCACATCTAGTAACTTATGTCATCCAATCAGATGTGTGTTTAAGCAGCTGATTAGTAAATGTTGCATGCTGATTGGGTGCTATAGGTTACTAGACAATTAACAAACCAACATTGCCTCTAGTATCTTTATAAAGCTGTAGCGGGGGCTGTCTGTTGAATTTTTTTCCAATCTAAGGCACATTTCTTCTTGAGACAATAAGTTGTGAAGTGTATTTGCTTAAGTACTGTATATCAATAAAAAAAAATTTTTTTTAAAGAAGACTAATACATATGAATAGGATATAAAATTGCAATTAGTGTTGCAAGGCATATTATGAAAGCAAAGGTTTGTTTCAACTTCTTCAGGTCTCATTTTGCCTACAGTTACTAATTATCTGTTGTTGGCTGCTATGATTCACTATACAATACAGTATATATGTTTTAGATTGGCAAAATACAAATAAATATGAAGATTATGAGAAAATGATGAGATTTTGGTGAGAAAGCATGGTGATGCAGTTGCCTCTGTTAAAGATACAAGCATATTGTCCCTAGAAGGAATCTGTGTATTGAGCTTCAAACTTTCTTCAATATTAAATATGTGTGCTTAGTAACAGTCTATCAAAAATACAATGGATGACTTAAAGAGATACTGACATCAGAGACTAACCTTCTTTATCATCTATCATAACATTTTCTTTGAATGCTATTTATAATTTTGCCATAAAAGTATTTGCCTGATGCTTTTACATTACTACCCTGTTCCTCTATGAGGGGGCTGCCATATTTAGTCCGTTAGCATTAGAAACTCTAACTGACAGGTTAAGAAGGGAAAGTCAGGTTGGCAAAACAGTCAGGTTTAGGAACTTCAAGTAACAATTACTTACAAAAGCAGAACTATCAGCAAAAAAAATGAACATGACCTATAGGCAACTTTTAATGTAGATTAATATTTTAAAAAGAAAAAGTTTGGCAACCCCTCTCAGCCTGCATAATAATTTACTCCACTTTCGACAAAAAAAGATAACAGAGGTATGTCTTTTATTTCCCAGGAACATCTGATTACTGGGGTGTTTTCTGAACAAAGATTTTTAGTGAAGCAGTATTCATTTGTATGAAATTAAATCTAATGTGAAAAACTGGCTGTGCAAAAATTTGGGTACCCTTGGTAATGTTGCTAATTTGCATGTAAATGCTGAATATGGATTACTGGCAACACCATTGGTTGTATTAGCTTGTTAAGCCTTAAACTCCATAGGCTTGAACTGGAGAGATTTTGTATGGACGAATGGTCAAAAATACCGCCATCCAGAATTAAGACACTCATCAAAGGATATAGGAGGTGTCTAGAGGCTGTTACATTTGCAAAAGGAGGCTGAACTAAGTATTGATGTAATATCTCTGTTGGGGTGCCCAAATGTATGCACCTGTCTAATTATGTTATGATGCATATTGCATATTTTCTGTTAATCCAATAAACTTTACGTCACTGCTGAAATACTACTGTTTCCATAAGGCATGTTATATATATTAAAAGGAAGTTGCTAATTTCAAAGCTCAGCCAACGATGAACAAAACTCAGAAGAATTAAAGCAGTGCTGGAATTGTGGTGGGATGCAGCAGGATGTCACCCCGCCTTTTTTTTTCTTCATTAAATTGCATGCTGCCAGTCAGTCCGCATCCTAGTACAGTGGGAAGATGAGGCTGCACAACTCTGTTGTGTCAGGGATTCAGGGGAGGGCCAGTAAGGAGGAGTCCTGGCTGCAAGTCTGGCAGACAGGGGGGCATCAGTATAAGGACTCCCGTGTGCAGCGCAGACATGCTACAGGTTCACCTTCACTGACTCAGGTATTTCCAGGCTACGTATTGAAGCTCTCTTGGGCTGAGTCCCCAACACTATCCAGCTCCCAAAATCCTATTGCCCTTCTACCTGTCCCCATATTGTACCCGCGGGCCCCTGGACTCACAAGACATACCACTTTCCAGCCCCATTTTTTCTGTTTTGTCACTACAGCTTTTGCACCGGAATATCCATTAGCTGTTACTACCAGCCAATCGCCTTAGCCTCTTCTGGCCAACGCGAATAGCCAGTTGGCAAATGTAGGTTCATCATTCTTGCCGTTAAGTTTAGTTTAGTTCATCAGCCAATGATAACACCACTTTGCTATTACCCCAGTCCCCTCAAGAGGTGTAAGGTGTTATATGAAACAAATATACGAGTCTATAACAGCCTGTCATATAGGACCCTGCACTCCTGGGGCCCCGCACCATGAAAGTAGCCAGTAGCCAGGACAAGCTGTTGGTAATCATTTGACTTCCAACCCCACACAGGAAGTTGAAAAGCAGGAGACTCTGACTGAGGATGCGATAGGTGCAAGACCTGCATCATCAATCACTGTGTGCACTCTTAAAAAAACTTTGTGTGGTAGAAAATGTTACCTCATGTCATACACTGCCTCATAGCATTTATAGACAATACCAATAGATTCCGTTCCAATGGAGGGCTCATTTGCTGTATACTGGTCTCTTTTTTGGGAGGCTAAGCCTTCATTAACCTTTATTATTCACTGTCTATGTAATTAGTTTTGCCTTCCACAATTATGTTTAACTTAGTTTTGACTGAGATAGTAAATCTGACCTTAGAAAATGAGTGCCTTTTTGGTTTTGCCATGATAGTTTAGTTTTGGCATTAATAACATGCATTGACAACTACAGTAACCTTTCAACCTATCTGGAAAATCAGTAGTAGAACACTGCAAGCCAGTAGCTGTCAAACTCTGGGTCTAACCCACCTGGGTCCAGGAACAGTAGTCAGGTGGACTCACCTTCTCTCTATGGGGCAAATTCACTAAGCGCCGAAGCACTAACACTAGTGTGAATTCGCTAGCGTTGGGCATTTTTGTTACTTCGCAAATTAACTAACGGACGCTGGCGTAACTTCGCTAGTGTTACTTCGCACCCTTACACCTGGTGAATTTGCGCAACTGACGCAAATTCACTAACGCGCGCATTGTTCTGAACGCTACCTAGACTTCCTTCGCCACCTCAGACCAGGCGAAGCGCAATAGAGTAGATAGGGATTGCTTCAAAAAAAGTTAACATTTTTTCTAAGTCACAAAAAACGCTGGCGTTTTTTCTTTATTATGGGTGATAGGCTGAAAACGATCGAAAATTTTTTGGGGCTCCCCTCCTTCCCCCCTACATTTCCTAACTCATGGCAACTTAACTACACAGTGGGCACATGTGTTGGGCAAAATACATGTGTATACATGTGTAGTTCTGCATGTGTAGTTCTGCTACGAATACTTCCATTGGAAATTGAATTTGGCGCCGTATGCAAATTAACCATCGCTAGCGTAACTTCGCTTCGCTTGGCGAATTAACGCTAGCGCTACTTCACAACCTTACGCTACCCCTGAGCGCAACTTCGGATTTTAGTGAATTTGTGGAGCGCTGGCGAAAATACGCCTGGTGAAGTGTGGCGAAGCGCGGCGAAGTGGACGCCAGAGCAACTACGATTCTTAGTGAATGTCCCACTTTATATCATTTAGGGTGTGATTTGGAGAGAATGATTTTCTCTCCTAGAAAACACAGCCAGTATACACAGGATCTAATCAGCACATACAAAGTAGATTGGTGCATCTGAATATCGATTGACTTGCAGAGGTTCTGCTCTGTACTAAAATAGCATGTTCAAGACCAGTATTGCTAATGTAGCACCATTTTCTAGATGATGAAGCACTCTTTGGTAACTATGACCGGTCTTGAAAAGTCGCAACTTCCAATAGAGTTTGTGTTACATGGGACTTTCTCTATTAAGTGGTCCCTCACTGTAGGATGGAGGAAGGGATAACCACACATACGATCTTCATACAAACAGAACAGATCTCTTTTTAACCTTACGAGTAAATAGGTACAGTATATGGTGATAACTTCCTGTTTCCTGTTCTCTCAGCCAAAGAGAGAAAAACATAGCCTCAACCTGAATTTCCTATGAAACGCAAAGTAAAATAAATGGGTGTGCAGTATGGACACAGCTGAGAACTGTAACTTTCTAATCCTCCTGAATTAAAAGGGGGTGATCTGGATCCCTTTACTGCCACTCTTCTAAGAACTGTTCTCTATCATGATAATTTACTGGCAAAAAATGTTAAAAAGGGTTAAAACAAAGCTCAGGGTTTTGTGGCTTACTCTGGACATCTTTTACACACCGGATGTTTCCTGACGCCCATAAACTAAACATTTTAAGTAACCCAACTTCTCAAACCAGCTTCACACCTGCACAGACTTGTAAATGAGTTCACCATAAACCTGCTCGTAAAGAGGAAAACCAACACAAAGCTTACACAAATTTTTATTGAGGCATTTTTAAGAGGCATTTCGACATTGAACTATGAAACTAAACCTCTGCACTATTCAAATGATGTGGTGTTTCCAACACTATTCTACCTTATCAACTTTCCTGCATTATTTGTAGATTTATGAGACCTAGAGGGGTGAACGAAAATGCCCTTAATAATGCCCATATTAAATTTTGTAACATGAGGCAGACAACATATACCAACAAGAACTGTTTAAAAGAAGTATAGTAAAACTCAATGCACTCTGACTTCCACGGGCTGTAGAGGTTGTCGAAGTTCCTCAATAAAAGTATATTTTAACTAGTTTGATGACCTTGACTTAATGTCAAGTTTATCAACAGATTGTTTTAAATATAACATGTTGGTTATAGCTGATCATAAACTATTCATATGCAGTTTATCTTTCAATCTTTTATAGGTACAGTGATTATATTGTTTGGATAAAACTAAGTTTGAAGGGTCAGGAAGAGGAGATGGATAAACATTTTCATGATGTAGGCCAAAGAATCAGTAAAACCATTTTATAGCCCAGTAATTTTATTTTTAATCCTGGATATTTAACTGCCAAGGTTCACTGACCTGGTGTAGTCAGATATCTGAGGTTTAGGGCATCCACTGGCACCAGAAAACAACATTAACATAACATTTATTTACCATTTTTCTAACGAAGGTATTTGTTACCAAAGGTTAGATGTACTATGTATATAAAATACATATATTTATTCTCAAATACATTTAGAATGATAAAGACAGTGGCAAATGTGAGTATGTTATATCTGCCCCTCAGTCTTTCCAGTGGGTTTGGCATCAGTGTACTCACTACATGCTGCCTCCAGGAACTCCCTAAATAAACCTTAACCTTAACCAATTCTTATAACCTAGAGAAGGACCATTTGGTTTATGTGTCCATTTCTGATTGGACAGCAAATAGTAAATTAATCTGAGTAAGGTAGGCTTGTGAAGATTCTCATTCATCCAGGTCATGGTATATCTGTAGAAATAAGTCAAATCAACTGGACTTGCTGTGTTTTTCTTGAAGACGTTTGTAAGCTGCATTGGTGATTATTTGGAGCGATTCGATTTTATTAGCATTATGCATGATTATACATGACGTGACATGATAACAGAAGATAACTCTGATAATATCTAATGTACATGGCTCACTAATGGCATACAAAATATCTTGGTAATGTGCTAAAGAGATGTTTCTGTTTGTAAATAATTTACATAATTCAGAAAAAGAAATTCAAAAGTAGAAAATGTCCTAGTTACAGCAATGTGGACAAAGTACCACAGCCAGATGGAATACACTCTTGTGTACTTGCTTTGCTCTGGTATGGTCCTTTTGGTTTGGAGAAAAACTGATGTAATTCCAGTATTTAAAAGGGGATTGCAATCTCACCCTAGCATTTATAGGGCCTTTGATTTCTGGGGTGGGCAATTTATTTAAAGTTTGGGGAGTGATGACATTCAAGATTGTGTTATGGAGAATGGCATTATTAGCAGTAATTAGCATGACTTTATGAAGCATAGGTTCTGGAATTGCAGTAGACGTGATCTATATGGATTTTGACAAAGTGCTTCATACAGTGCATAAATGACTGCTTTCTAAACTAAGGTCTGTTGGTTATATTAACATTGTTTGTACATGGATAGGAAACTGGCTACTGGTACATTCACTACTTGGAGTAAGGTTCTTAATGGAGACCCACGAGGCTCTGTTTTGGGTCTACATGTATTTAATTTGATTATTAATGGCTTAGGGAAGGGTATTGCATATAATTTATCTGTTTCTGCAAACAGATTAAGCCCAATTAATCCATACAGAATGAAGAATTGTTGCAGCATTGTTGGATGTAGAAATATGCAAGCCACTTATACCCTTAACAGGACCACACTAGGCAAAGCCAAGATGTCCTCTGCACTCACCCATTACCATTATATATAAGACATTAAGATACAGTATTTTGTGCATTATGCTACTAAACAAATGGCCTCCCCTTGAAACAAAACAGGGATTGTTTGTCCATACAGTATATTTCAATATATTCAAGCTGGCCAACAACATCTACCAATAAAATGGCATACACTGTTACAAGTAGCTTTCAACTTACTTCTGCCTCATATCACCATGACAATATCCTCTTTAATGATGGTGATGACTGGAAATCTAGCACTGATGTACCCTTCGAAACTTTCAGAATTTACAGGTGGGATCATGGTCATTATTATTTATGGTACCATGGGTAGCAGCTGCTATACCTTCAAAGAATGACCCTGAAATCGTGTAAACAGACCTTGAGCACTTTTCAAACAATCCAAGAGGGTTTTGTGTTTGCAAGTGGAAAGAGCATGGGATGCAACATTTCCATATAACTGTGATTTATTTTTCCTGTTAAATGCATGGTTACTAGAATAACTACAATCTTTTAATGTGTATAACTCTGATTTATACATGAGTTACTTTGGAAACTGTTGGGGGGGGGTCTATATTTTCTTTTCTCCTACTTATTTGATTATTTGTAGGCTGCTGTCAACTGAACCTAGCTATTTTGGATCTGGATTCCAGGTCTAAATAGAAGAGATATATATAGACATATGATAGTAGAATGTATAACCTTGTTTTAATACACACACAATAGTGTTGAGAAGGAATTGGTAAATAATTTATTCTTAGATTAGACACTCATTTTCCTTATTTATGATCAGCACAACTTAATATCTGCAAGGGATTCTAGAAGATCTAGCTAAAAAAAACTAGGGGGCTCCAGGTTGTTAATGCCGGCCAAACAAGCAACTAAGCATTGATCACACTGGCAAATGTGACTTGTTTGCCCACATTATGACTGCCACTGTATAATCTTCTGTGATGCCTATAGTAACTGCTGTCTCAGAATAATGTGTGTCCTCTTTCTTACTGAATAATGTACTGGGTTTTAAATCCAGAAGGACATATTTTAGGGTTGCCACCCATCCTGTTTTTAACTGGCCAGCCAGGTTTTTTCAGTGGCTATGTAGTTCGTAACTTTCTGCATGGTTTTCTACTTTGAGAAAAACAGACAGAAATTCACCCAGTGATGCAATAATCCCACCCCTATGTCATAACTCCACCCCAACATCATCATATCTGTCCCAACATCATTGCCCCATCCCAATACATCAGGCCCACCCCCATGTTTATTCTCCAAGAAAGGTGGCAACCCATAGACATAAAAATATCAGTCTTTCCTGCGACAGACATTTAGAAACAGGTAGAAACAATAGAATTCTACCTGGCCGATGTGGCACCCAATCACAATTTTCCAACCTGCCCGATCGACCAAAATATCTTTTACACCATACACGTGCCGAATATGGCCGACTATGGCCATCTTTACATATCTGATTGTACAAACTGCAAGAAAGCCATGTGCTGTAGGGACCAGTTCCCTACCGCCTCAGGCTTGCAGAGTAATCAACCGTCCTATCTTGCTCCATTGTGAAGTGATGGATTCTGGAGCCTCTGCTTTCCAAAGAATCTGTTCACCACCCAGTACGAAAAGCAGAGGGATGCATTCAAATAACAGAATCCATCTTTTCACAGTAGAATAAGGTGAGGGAGGGGATTGTATTACACTGTGAACCTAAGGGGGATAGGCAATTGGTCTCTGGGTTTGATAGACTGTGATGATTTCCTTTCAGTGGAATAAGGTTTGTACGCGTAAAAAATAATAATACTATATATGTATATCTTTGCTTATCTAGAGTGTGAGCTTCTTGAAAAATTAATCGAAACTAATTTGCAAAAAATCATGTGGAAAATATGGTATATGAGAGAATATTCATTAAGAGAGTTATAAAGCATAGATGCAACAAGGTGCACTGACATTTGCAGAAACAATGATCAGTGAATGGATTTGCTTTGGCAAAGCACACAAATTTTGGAAGAAGAGCACAAGGGCACTGATGATCCCATAAAGGCCACCATTATTATATACACAGTGTTCTTTATATTCTGTATTAGGTATAAAATAACATACTTCAATAGTATGTAGTGTTTGCCTGTAATTTGCTGTCAGTAGTGTTTATCACTGGGTAGATCTGCCATTGTACTTTTATTGTTTGAAAGCAGAAATGTTAGTTCTTCCCAAATATAGTTCTTGTTTTACCTATGACTAGCTACCAGTGCAACCTTGTTGTTGTGTACGTTTGAAATTTGTCATCAATTCCTTAGCAATTCCTTAGCTCTCCCCACCTATCAAATCTTTTGGTTTGGTCATCGACAGAGGAGTGATTTGATTGACTGGTAGGATGATACAAGGGAACTTCTGGCCCTAATATGGAAGAAGCCTGAAGGGAATCCTTGATTTGGCTCCCAAGTTGGAGAGAGGGGAGGGCCATCAGAGGCTACAGAGTGAATGTATAGTAAAGCAGAAAGGCTGTGTCTGCTGAGCTTGATCAGCTCCAACTGCAGATCTGTTACTTGCGATGGTGCAAGACGTTTAAGAGGTGTGCCAGTTCCTTTGATCATTCATGTATCCCTGAGATCATTCAAGTAAGTAAACCACAAATGGGAGGATATTGGCAGAATAAGTGTGTGTAACGGTCAGCACTATATATTGGCGCTATATAAATACATGTTAATAATAATAATGTGAGGTGGGTCTTGTGTGTGTGCCTGCTATGTTGGAGAAACTGTCTTGACCAAGGAAAGGTACTTTGGAGGGATTTATGGGAGTAAATCTTGAAGGAAAGGTAACATTAAATGACTGATTAGTCAATCTGTATTTCAGGTTGTGTTGTTTTAGATGCCCATTACATTTTTCTTTCTCTGTTGTACCCCTCCCTCCAATGTGTGCCCACTAAGTGGAGGCATTACACAATTTTCCCAGTATCTACAGCCCATTTAGCAAGTTAAAGGAAAACTATACCCCCCAAACAATGTAGGTCTCTATAAAAATATATTGTATAAAACAGCTCATATGTAAAAATCCTGCTTTGTGTAAATAAACCATTTTCATTATAATATATGTTTTAGTAGTATGTACCATTGGGTAATCCAAAATAGAGAAAATGCCATTTTAAAAACTAAGGGCTGCCCCCTGAGATGCTACGATTTACAGTGAACACACAGAAAGCAAACAAACTATACATGTTAGATCACATGAGCCAATTAATGGACAAAGTTCTGTCTTTTACTCCCACACTTCTTCCTGTTACAGTTAGAGCTGCATTATTTCTGGTCAAGGGATCTCTGAGGCAGCACACAGACCATCACAGAATGGTGGCTCAAGGTAAGAGGTGTAAAATGGGCCACTTAATATATCTCCCTTTTATTGCACTACTTGCATGATAGCCTTTGAATTCTATAAGTACTGCAGATCTAGGATATAGTAAATAAGAATGTGGAGTTTAGCATTTTCTTGAAGAGATTTGGGGCAAGGGAATCCCTTATTTATTTTTTTACAGCCCAGAATTTAAGTGAAGGCTTTTATAAACAGTGAGTAGCAACAGTTACTTATAGCTGGTCAGTTATAGATTTCGTTGTTTCTACTGTATAGGACCAATTAAAGAAATGTATTAAAAGTTGCCAAGTTTTCTACAGGTGCAGTTACCTACAGCAACCATGTTATTGGTTGCTATGGGTTATTGCCCTGGACAAAAGATCTACTAGGCTTTGCAGTCCTCAATTGCAGGGGAAAATTAAACCTGCCTGATCAATATCTGGCAGATTTTTCCCAGATATGGGTCAGTAAAGCCCATAGGAAGGCCCCATACATGGTCAGATGAGCTGCTGAATTGGTCTAAAGGACCAAAATTGGCAGCTTCAATCTGCCTGTGTATGACCACCTTAACTGTTGAAATATAATTGCAGGTAGGTTGCTCTGGGCAACATCAACCATAATTCTTCACTCACATTTTTTACACAGCATGATGAATAGGCCCTGTTATGTAGGCAAAAACTACGTAGGTAGAATTGCATTTGGAGAATCAGTATAACATCATGTTTGTTTTGCTACATGCGACACTTTCGGTCCAGTTCAGAAGTTTTTCCAGAATATAATATTACTTATTACAGTCCCCATTAGATATTTCAAGGTGGATTTATTATTATTTCTTAGGCACAAAAGGAGTTCTTCTATAATGCTACAGATTTTTGTTCTCCAAACAATGTCCTTTTAAGGGTCAGGCCACACTGGGCGTTTTGGGGAGATTTGGTCGCCTGGCGCCTCGTTTTTGCCACGACCAAATCTTGAAATATCCACCTTGAAATATCTAATGGGGACTGTAATAAGTAAGTTTCTTCACAAATGAACCAAAAACAGAGTCAGGGAAGGCGTTTGGAGAGATTGGTCGCCGCAAAAACGAGGCGATTAGTCACCAGGCGACCAAATCTCCCCAAAACGCCCAGTGTGGACTTACCCTTAAAGTGTTTCATTCTTTTTGCATTTTTTAGAAGTGGCAATTAAAAAGGCCGGTGCGCAAACAAAGAGGTGAGAGGAGATTGATGTTTCCTAAGAGCTTCTATATCAAGCAAAAAGGGTGGCATTTTTAGGATATTGCTTTGAGTGTTTTTGGTTCATTTGTGAAGAGACCGGTCACAATGCAATTTTTATCCTCTGGAGGGAGAAGCCTCTTTTTTTTTTTACATTTTTTTCTAAAAGCAAATCGTTTGTGTGACATGTCCATGATAACATTACAATAACGTAATTTCTCTTATTGTCTTTACATGCAATTAACCACATATCTGGTAAATACTTGCTGTGAAATCGAATAGAATGTTGATTATGTTTTTCTTTAGAACCTCATGCAATACTGTTCTTTATGCAATGACTTCAGAAATAATTATGAACCCTTGGATCATTATAGTGCCATTAATATGTATTTCTACTGAGATCTCATACAAACCTTGAGCATGAGATCCAATATCGAAAACACCAATGGGAGCAGGCACTCAATGAAGGCAAACTTCCACCAGGCAAATAGTTCACAGAATCACAGCATGTGGACACAATAAACTCTCTTCACTTTGAACTATTTGCCTGGTGAAAGTTTGTCTTCATTGAGTGCCTGCTCCCATTGGTGTTTTCGGTTTGTCCGCTCCCCATGCTGAGGGCTCAGGGCGGTGCACCTGGGCCACTACCCTTTCGTGGTGAGTAATCGCTTTACTTTTGGAGACCCTATAATCACAGATGTATCATGAGATCCAATATGTTTATTTAAAGACATGTCAAGCAGTGGCATAACTATAGAGGAAACAGACCCTGCAAAAACAGGGGGACCCAGTCTGCTTCCTCCCCTTCCCCAGCAGCTTTCTTACTTGCGGAAGGGGTAAGCAAGTCGGCACAGAGCTGATAAGTGGGCGGAAAGTGGGTGGAGCAAGGGCAGGGAGTGGGAGGAGTCAGGATGGGGAGTGGACGGAGGCAGGACATGGGGGGAGGATGGGGATCAGTGTGCGCTGGGGCCCTCTGAAGATTGTTTTGCAGGGGGGCCCTGCACACTCTAGTTACACCACTGATGTCAAGGTTTATTGCCTTAGTACCTTATTACTTAGAATTAGCTTTTGTGGTGTTGCACAGTTAACACAGTACAACTCAGAGTTAGCTGTACCAATCCGATGTTATTTTAAGATAATACTACAGAAAAGCAAAACCAGTAGATGAATCTTAAAATAGTAGGTGATAGGACATATGAATAGTTGCTGTGCAAATACAGTAGAGTTTACAGTACAGCATAATTTGTTTTTTGCACAATGGTTTTATAGTCATTTCTTGTACATCGCTATGTATGTGTGACACTGTAGTTTGGTATGTATTCATACGTATCACAAGGATGGGGAATAAGGGTGTTGTTCAACTTTAACCACAGTGAAAGGGAAAGGTGGTCCTGTATACTTGCACATGCTCTGTATGGAAACATTAACTGATTATTAAATCAAGAATTATGAATTCATTGATACTTTTTAAAGTGACTATTGCTCAGTGACAGTGCTAAGTATTATTTCATGCAAATCTTTTAAACCATGAAATTCCTGGATTAAAAATAGAATAATAAGAATGGCAAAGGGTGAATTCATAGCAGTGAGGAGATATCCCAGAGATTATCTGCACTGATTCCTATTAATTGCTATGGGTACAGGTATGGGATCTGTTATCCAGAATGCTTGGCACGTAGGGTTTTCCTGATAATGGATCTTTCTGTAATTTGGATCTTTATACTTTGTCTTCTAGAAAATCACGTAAACATTGAATAAACTTCTTAGCCTGGTTTTGCTTCCAATAAGGATTAATTATATCTTAGTTGGGATCAAGTACAAGGTACTGTTTTATTATTACAGAGAAAAAGGGAATCGTTTTTAAAAATGTTGATTATTTGGATAAATTGGAGTCTATGGGAGACAGCCTTTCTGTAATTCAGTTCTGGATAATGAGTTTCTGGATAATGGATCCCATACCTGTACTACTGAGGCAGCAACCCTTTGGTCTTAAAAAAACTTTTATTATGTTATAATATATATTGGTTTTCATTATTTTTTTTTTTATATAGTTTTTTAGTTATTTGCCTTTTCCTTTTGACTCTTTGCAGCTTTCAAATGGGCGTCGCTGACTCCCTTCTAAGAAAAAACAAATGCTCTGTAAGGCTACTCCTATTCATTTTCCAGTCTCTTATTCAAATCAATGCATGGTTGCTAGGGTAATTTGGACCCAGGTTACCAGGTTGGTTAAGATGCAAATTGAAGAGCTGCTGAATAAAAAAGCTAAATAACTCAAACCTTCAATAATAAAAAATTAAAACAAATTTGCAGATTGGAGTCAGGAAGGAATTTTTTCCCCCTCTGAGACAAATTGAAGAGGCTTTTTTTGCCTCCCTCTGGATCAACTGGCAGTTAGGCAGGTTTTTTTTATAGACATAACCAAACTTACTATGTTACTATTTCAGAAAACTTAGCTGATTAAGCCAGTGTGTGCCTTTACCAACAGCCTCTTCTGGCTTTTCTAGTGACCAAATACACCTACAGCTGCATGTGGTTCAGTTCTATCAGGGCTCATATTAAAGGTTGCTATAGGAATCTAGCAACAGTAAAGTTATATGACTGTATATCACTTTTATACTGGAGGAAGGTTACAACTTACATGGGGTGATATTCTTGCTTCAAATGTATAGTTCAAGTTGATCTGGATAAATACATAAAGATATTTTGCAAAAGGCGAAAGAGATACATGATGAATTATACCTGTAATTTTTATGTATTCTATTTTCCTTTTATAGACACATAGTTATTTACCAACGAAATAACCAACAAAATAATTTAAAATGCGTCTCCAAACATGTTCATGTATTTATAGCATATGGAGAGAATGAACTGTATTTCTGTTTAAAGGAAAGTCCACCAGAGGGCAGACAAAGTACTCAGAATAAATGATGCATGCTTACTGGCTAATGAGAAACTACTCTGCAAATTGCTTTATTGCACATTAATGTGAATAAGTGAGATTAATCTTTGCGATTTAGAATATTGTTTGAGAGAGCTTTGTACAAAATGGTGTTTCTGACTAAAAAGAGTCAGTCCCTCAGCAGACCTTCACTGTGCCCATATCCCTCAGTCTTAGGGAAGATGGTCTATTTACTAACAGAATATAAACAAGTCTGAAAACCAGTGAAGAGCAGTACACAATCTTAAACTGTTCTGGTGACAAATGGACCACCATCATTCACACATGTGTGGGGCCCACACTAAGTTATTTTGTCTGCATAATTTATCATCTTTTTAGAAAATGAATCCACAGACATTATATGGTATCATTAGCCAGCCAAATATGTATGTATGTATGTATGTATGTATATTTTTAATTTGTATAGCGCTCCTGAGGGCAAAGCACTGTACAGCAAAACAATAAATTAGAAGTAACAAACAAGGGGTCATTGAAATAAAAAGTAACTAAGTGCATTATTAAAAATACAATTCACGTAAATATAAAATATAATTACAATACAGATTACGTGCTCAGGTAATCTTTGAGTTTCATTTTAAAAACATTAAAGGAGGATTCTCTCCTGAGAGATTCAGGAATGGCATTCCAAATATAGGGAGTCGCAAGAGAGAAGGGTTTGATACGGGAAACAGCAGTAGAAGTGGGGGGTACAACCAAGCGGTTGCTCTGAGAGGAGCGGAGGTTTCGGGCAGGAACATATAGAGAGACAAGAGATGAGATGTAGTTAGGCGCAGAGGAATGAAGGGCTTTGAAGGTTATGAAAAGGAGTTTATAAGTTATTCTTTGTTTTATAGGAAGCCATGATAAGGACTTCAGCAGGGGAGGGGCCTGTACCCTTTTGGATGAGAGGAGGATGATTCTGGCAGCAGGGTTTAATACAGACTGTAGAGGGGAGAGATATGTTCCTGGCTGAAACCTCCGCTCCTCTCAGAGCAACCGCTTGGTTGTACCCCCCACTACTACTTTCCCGTATAAAACCCTTCTCTCTTGTGGCTCCTTATATTTGGAATACCATTCCTGAATCTCTTAGGAGAGAATCTTCCTTCAATGTTTTCAAAACTAAACTCAAAGACTACCTTTGGGAGCACCTGGATAACACCTGAACTGGGAACTGGCACTTATATGGCAGTGTCACCCACTGTAACCTACAGCACTTTAATACCCCTCTGAATTGTGTCTGTAAGTTGACCTCCCATTTAGACTGTAAGCCCTACGGGCAGGGACCTCCATCCTTTTGTCTCCTTGACATTGAGCACTTTATTGTAACTATACTTTATATTTATGTGAATTGTATTTTAATAATGTACTTATTGGTATTTATTATTGTAACAACCTCTTGTTTGTTCTGCTGTACAGTGCTTTGCCCACAAGGAGTGCTAAACAAATAAAAATATATATACTTTACATACATACATGACACTATCATTTGTGCTTACAATCTTATTGCAGGTTGCAGATAAACCATAGCCCCCCCCCACCCCCCAAAAAAACATACTGATATAAAGGAAGGGAGATACAAATGCAACTTCCCGCCCCAACGTTTTTAATGAATGTACCGATTGTACAATCCTTAGACAAAAATTTGCCCATTCATAACTATACCTTTGCATTCGGCTTTTCCTTCCACGTCCCGTCCAGACGTTAACAGTGCAACTACACCATTCTTAAGGAAGGACCAAGCCCAAGCAGCAATTTACTGCAAAGTGCTTTTATTCAAATGACATGTTTCGGGTGTAGACCCTTTGTCAACACTTGAAAAAGGGTCTACCCCAGAAACATGTTGTGTGAATAAAAGCACTTTGCAGTAAATTGCTGCTTGGGCTTGGTCCTTCCTTAAGGACGTTGTAGTTTTAAATTAATGTGCATTGGAATGATACTAAACATACTTCCTTTCATTGGGTAAAATGTTATTTTAAGGGTAATATGCCCTTTATATATATTTATTGAAATATCTGGACCAACAATCACTCTTTGGTTTACAGGGGAGAACATCTTTCATATCTTTTTTGGACTGGTCTATTTGTTAGAATGAATTATACCCAGTTTGTTTAACCTCACACGACTCATTAAGACAAAGTGGCTAATTTACCAATGCAAGTGTCAAGCACTAAAATGGACACAAAACTGTGCACACTTGAATATTATTCACAAAGGTACTTCACTCCTATAGAAGCTCCTTACAATCGGATAATGTGCCCATTCAGCCTGATATAATGAAATGAGAGCTAATGAAAATTAAAGGGAAAACCCCAGAATTATCACTTGCCATAAGGAGTTATTACTTGCAAGGTTCCCTTAGTGGGTTGCACCTACACTTTTTAAAACGTTTTTTTTTTTCTTTTCATACATTTGTTTATGTTGGCCTTGAAAAATGCCTTATCCCCCCCCTTGTATGATGCAGTGTATAATGTCCTAGTATATAAGGCAATGTTATGGAACTTGACATAGGTATCACTAGATTTTATTTAAAATCATTATTATGTGACAAACAGCTACCCCTGATTATTGTATTTCAGGGAGTTGATAATCCCGCATTTACTGACTTTTGTAAATATTTTTCAGGTGGAATATAAATTCCGACAACAACATAGTTATTACACATGGTGGAAAATGAGTGGCTCGAAAGCTAGAGAAGGCATTAAGCTAAAATAAGCAAGCAGCCATCCAAGCATAATAGCTAAATGTTTCTTAATAAGTGCAACACATACCAATAGTAATGAAGCTGACGTAGCGAGAGCTAATGTTTCCCTAGACTTGTGTTTCACACTGAATATTATTGTAACCACATAAAGTACAAGACTCTGGTAGCTTATGAAAGGGCAGCACAGCTGCAAACTGCAAGTTATCCCCTCTAAATATCCAAAGCAGCACCGTGAGTCTTTAAACCCTAAAGTTCGTTCCAAGAAAAGCAGACCTGGAGTCATTTTGTTAGGTCCTCAGATTTTACACAATGGCTTTCAATTTGCCTCCTCTCGGTGACCGGCAGAATTGGAACAGTCCCTCAATAGTGCTACTTTTGCAAAATATTTTCATGCATCCTTTCATTTGCCTAATAGGACTAATAATGGGCTCAGTCACGATTATACTTGTCTTCTTTGGTGACTTCAAGATTTTCTGTCAATCTTATCCTGCCCACATCTGACCTGAAACAATTTTCTGATCTGATTTTTTTTTAACGCAAAGCAAATTTTCGAGAAAATGTAATAATAAATAAGCGTAAAAAACATGAGCGGATTTGTAGCAGAAAATATTGAGATAAATTATGGAAAGACCCACTATCCAGAAATCCACAGGTCCAAGAATTCTAAGTAACAAGTTCTATACATGTATTTGATATAATTTAGATACAGTATATATATATGTTAGATAATGAAACACTCCTCTTTCTAAAGAAATGTTTACCTATCCTGAAAATATGTGTTTATCATAAATAGCATTCCCTTCAACTTTGAAAGCATTTCGTGCTTTCAAGTTATTTTCCATGCTTGCCTCTCCTTCACCTCTATGTCATATCTATGCATTTGGTACATTCAGCCTCACTAGACAACAAAAATACTTTTATATACAACTCGTTTCACCTTGACTTTTTCAGTACCCTTCTAATTAAGTGTCCTTTTATCTAAACAGCTGATATACTTAGGGGCCGATGCATCAAGGGTTGAATATCGAGGGTTAATTAACCCTCAATATTCGACTGGGGAAAGAAATTTTGCGCAAAAAGTTCGATCGAATAATCCATCGATCGAACGTTTCGAAGGATTTTAATCCAACAATCGAAGGATTATCATTCGACCAAAAAAACTTAGCCAAGCCTATGGGGACCTTCCCCATAGGCTAACATTGGGTTCGGTAGCTTTTAGGTGGCGAAGTAGGTGGTCGAAGTTTTTTCTTAAAGAGACAGTACTTCGACTATCGAATGGTCGAATAGTCGAACGATTTTTAGTTTGAATCCTTCGATTCGAAGTCGAAGGTCGAAGTAGCCCATTCGATGGTCGAAGTAGCCCATTCGATGGTCGAAGTAGCCCATTCGATGGTCGAAGTAGCCCAAAAAACACTTCGAAATTCAAAGTTTTTTTAATTCGAATCCTTCACTTGAGCTTGATGAATTGGCCCATTAATGTTTCTTTGTTGACCATTTCCTTTAGAACACAATTTAAATTACTTGTTCATATAAAAAGCTGTAAACTGATTCTATGCTATCCTACAAACAGGAGCAATAACATAAATACACGGCTCCAGTGACTCGTGTAATGTTCCATACAGACTCTGTCTGTATACAGGGGGTTATTTACTAAACTCCGGTCGGGCTTTTTGGGGCAAAACTTACATTTTTCAGGGTTTTTTTTTAAAACTTGAATTTTTCAAAATGTTTTAAAGCCTGATGCAGCAGAAGCCTAAATCCAAAAATCTGCCATCTCAGACCTGCCAAGATTGTGTATAAGTCAATGGCAGAGGTCCCTATCCTATTTTGAAGTTTCTGCATGGCAATTAGCTCGAAAATCGGACTATTTCTGACTTTTCTGCCAAAATTAGAAAAATTCTAGATTTTCGGGTAAAAGCCTGATACTGAAAAAAACTGAGAAAAAACTTACTATTTGGGTTTTTGTTTGATTTAATCGAGTTTTTACCCGAACCGATTAAATCGAGCTTTTTTTAATAACAAATAATGTAAAATTGGTTATGGGAGTTTGGTTGTCGTTTTATTATTTAAATAATGAGATACATTTGGATTTAAGTAAATAACCCTCACAATGTCTCCTATTTTATAAACTGCCAATTTATTAACAAAATCAGATATGTTTCTATTTTTCACAGTTTGTGTATGTATTACCATATATACAGCACATCTCACACAGCCCATATAGTACTAATGAGCAGAATAAAAATGTCTACATTCAGGCATCATAGAAATGTAGCAAAGATTTTGTGATGGGTCCAAAGCACATATGGAAGTGCGTAATTCATTTAGGAGGATGAATGGTGCATATAAGTATACTGACATCAACTGGCAGCTACAGGATCTATCAGTTTCGGAATGAAAGCAAGATTCTGTAAGTAACTTTTTGAGCCTCAAACTACTTTTGCTTCGGAATTAAAAAACACAGAACAGCTTGATCAAATAGATTTTGTTTATTATTTACCTTGGTCATTTGTCTTGGTTGTGTTTTTATAAACTTGTGCAACAAAGTCATAAAATATTAATTTATCTAATTTAAGGCACTACCATTTTAATAAAATGTTATTGTACAATTCAAAAATAAGAATAAATACACTTTTTTTTTTGTATGAACATATAATATTTTACACAGCCCCATAGCACTATGGGAAATAAAGATTCCTTCTACAAAAAGAAGATGTTAAGACAATATCTGTGATTGCATTATGACATTTTATCCTTCCAGTACTGATGGAGGCTTAAATAATTATATAACACTATAGGTTGAAGCCAGTCCAGCAATATTGTAGAGAAAGACCTAAAACAGCTTGAAAAGTAAATGCACCTTTGAACTTCTGAATTTAAGGCAAGTACTGACTTTCCTTTCTCTTCTGTAAAACAGTAGGAAGTCCTGTTTATCATGATCATAATGAGGATTTTAAAGATCTTTTTGAAAAGTAAACATGATTTCAAACAACTTTGCAATATACATCAATTAAAAAATATGCATACTTTTAATGATTTTTAATGGTTTCTGACAGTTCCCTAAGCCTAGCCCCCTGCTCTTCTGCTGATCTCTCTGACTACTTTGCTGAGCTGGCTGACTACTGTTACTTTGTATCAACAGCCATCTGCCCTTAGCCTGCATCCTCCAAACGCCACAATCCCCTATACATGTGATTTCAATAAGGAAAGGAACATCGCAATGCAATGCATTGTGGGTTACGTAGTTCCTGCATGCTGTCTGTAAACTGTGGAGAAGTTGTTACAATTTGTAACATGTGTTTAGTCCCTCCTTCCCTGCCAGGGTTTCAAATGATGCAGAAAGTGAACTGTTAGTTAGATTTCAGAATAGAAAATGGCATTTATTCATACTTTTTGAAGAAACAGGTAACTGTGATGGGTATATTAGGGGTTTCTGTGTTATGTGGGCCTCATTATAAAATTTTGGTTTGAAAGCCGGAGTTCCCCTTTAATGATGTAAGCAGCATCTGTAATGAGCTCAAAGCAGGGACTGATCACTTGTCATTACAGGTGTTGCAGAAATCCAACTCTCAGCTCTTGAACTACATGTATGCTACTATTAGCATTGCATGGAGGGAGTTGTAGCTCTGTACTGGCTGAAGTACTATCCCAAATAAAACATCAGGTTTCTGTGCAATTAACTGAATATTTATGATTTTTCAGGATTGAACATTCGATTAGGAACCAAGAGAAAGTATGATGCAAAACAACAATAATCAGAGCATCTTTCTATGTCTTAATTGCGATGTATATAATTGGTTGTTATATCTGCACTAGGCACTTTGGTACTATATGAGGTCAGACTACATACTGTTAAATGAATCAGTTCAAGCACTTTCTGTGACTAAATAGAGGTGTGGAATGTGTTATAAGGCAATTTTCAATTTAACCAGTTTGAAGACAAGGCATCTGTATCCAGTTATCATCAATACAAAATATTTTACTGTAGTAATCCTGATGTACATTTCTGTATATGAGTATTCTATTCTAAACAGAGAGAACAAATCTCAAAAGATATCATTCTGCAGTGTTTAAAATATAAAAAATCAATTTGTATGGTTTACTCTCCTTCTACATTTGGCCCCTAATATTATACTCTCAGAGACCAGTGATCATAGGTAAATCCTAAAAACCAATTCCTTATGTTCACAGTCAGCTTCCAGCAGTCAGTGGCCACCAGTCCCCAGTGACAGGCCAATCCCCACCAGGCTTCTCCAAACCAGCTCCCTACACATTTCTGCACTCATGATATCAATGATTTTATATTTAAGAAGTAACACTGTGCAATGATATTCTCTTCTTACATCGAGGTTGCAATCTGTAGAAACATGAATGAACTAAACTAAGTCAAAGGCTGAAACACATGTAAATAACCTTCAGATGACACTGACTGATGAGTAACTATTTAAAAGGATGGAGGTTGATATATAAAAACTAATATCAGAGTCACTTCACTATGATATTTTGTATGTTTTGTTTGAGGCACGTCAAATAAAGTACTTATATTTGTAATTGAAGCATGAAAGTTTTGTGTTTTAAAAATGGTTTCTTGTAAACACCAATGTTTTGCATAATATTGCAAATGATATTAGGAAATACAGAAAAACATGGCACTTTGATAATCCTCTGAATCTGGTAACCATCTATGGAGAAGAAAACACAAACACCACAAATAGTTTTATTGTAAATTAAACATCTGAATACCTTCTTTGAAAGCAGCACTAGTTACTCCATGTTTCCTGCTTACATCTATCAGGTATATCACTGAAGCCCTCAGGTAGAGGCTAATGATACAAGGGATGAACAATAAACTGAAATAAACAAATCAACAGCATTGTTGTTATATAGAGTTGGAAGGTAGAACTAAATGGGTCTAAAATAAGTAATGCTTTTCTTCAATGGTGAATCCTCTTCTTCTGCTGGTGTTTGAATTGATGGCTAATACAGCACAAATATGTTTCCATCTATACCTCTTTGTTAAAGAAATATACTTGATAGCTTATAAGCTTTGTTGCCGCTCTTGCTAAGAACATTGTCACGATCTTGTTCTCATTGTTGTTATAATGCACAAAGTTACCAAAGTATAGAGGAAGGCAGGGGATGCTGACAGGCACTTGGGAGATGAATTGCTTTGGGAATGGGACAGTTTAACATCTAGGTAATTTTGATGATCCTGCTTAGGCAGCCAAACCAATGACTCCGCAGACTGTTCTCCGTTGGTGTTCCTAGTGTTTGAAGGCAATGTTGTTGTACTGAAAAACAAAAAGCAAGATGTTCTATTTAGCTGAAAATACAAGGTGCAACAACAACAGATAATTATCTGATGTAGGACTTTTCAATAATTACATACAGGGACAACATAAACTTTAATGTATACTTAACACCACAGGCAAATACAGGTTGGGTGTCCCATACAGAGATCCACAGGCCTTGCCTTTATAAGCAAGGTCCCATCAATTTCCTTCTCTAGTATGAAGTATCTGACAGCATGGTATAAACACTTGGCTGCTTTGCAATCCACACACACAGTCACTACTGTCGCTATGTTAGTGAAAAAGATTTTTTAAAATCTTTAATCTGTCTTCGTTAAATTTAGGCATGGTGCTCCAAACTCGTGGTCTTTATCTGCAATTCCCTTACTATCCATGCACTCCACCTCAAATTCCCCGTTTTTAGACTGTTTCTCTTCCAGACACCTTTTGAAATGTCATTGCCTGCTCCTGTATCACTGAGTCTCAGTGACGGCTAGTGACAATGTGCAATACAGCTTAAACAGATCCACAGTTGTCATGCCAATTTGCTAACAGCCAGATAACTTCTAATCAGGGATGATACTGCATTTTAAAAGCAAAACCATAGCTTCTCAGCAAAGTGTGGGAAGGATTTGTTATCTATTAAATAGTAGTGACTATCATGAGAGAATGATAACTTACTCCCCTCATCTTCTAACAAAAACACACATAAAAACACAACTGCCATATTTTTTTTATGTGGTTCCTTCCTAGGTGTTACTGTTATAAATACTTTATAGTGCTAAATATTATATATATATTATTATTTATGTTATATAATAAAGAACTGTCAGTCTGTCTGTTTCATTTAGATTTATCCTCACTGAAGTTCTAGTTTGACTGTGACCAGAGATAAATTTGTTGTCAAATAAAAAGAGTCACAAACCCCCCCCCCCCCACTGTAAAAAAGGAGATTTTGTGTTACTCGCCATTAAATCTCTTTCTCTTCAGTCGCTTGGGGGACACAGGAGACAGTGGGGTATAGCTGGTATAACTAGGAGGCAGGACACACCAAGAAGAATAACTCACTCCTCCTCCACCACCTATACAGCTCTAGTGGGCGGAGCCTAACCAGTTTGTACCAAAGGAGGTTAATATGAACTAATCAACAAGTTTAAACCAAAACTCTTGACAATTGCCAACATATCTGAAGAAGAAGCGAGGGCCTCCTTCTAGGGAGGGAAGTCCTGTGTCCCCCAAGCGACTGAAGAGAAAGATTTAATGGCGAGTAACACAAAATCTCCTTTTCTCCATTAAGTAGAAAGGTTGGCCCAGTGCGAAGTACAGCTCTATCATGGTGAAAGGTGTGGAAAGGTGACCTGCACGATAAGGCACTAAGTTCTGATACTCGTCTAGCTGAAATAATCACAAATAGAAAAACTGTTTTCCAAGTAACCCACTGTAAGGATACTGTCGCCATGGGCTCGAATGGTGGATGTTGAAGAGCCTTTAAGACTAATGTTAAGTCCCAGGTTGGGGCTCGGAAGGGAGGAGCCACGTGAGCCACCCCTTGTATAAATGTTTTAACGTCTGGTAAGATGGCTAAACGTTTTTGGTAAGCTGGCTAAATGTTTTTGGAAAAGAACTGACAAAGCAGATAGCTGTGATTTACGTGATCCAAGAGAGAGACCTTTGGAAAAACCATCCTGTAGAAAGTCTAGTATGTTAGGTATTGAGAGAACTTCAAAATTTCTTTCTCGATTCCTGCACCACTGATTGTAAGTAGCCCACACTGTGTGATATGTTTTTGCAGAAACTGATTTTCTTGCTGCCTTCATTGTGCTCACCACTGAGTCAGAAAAACCCTTCTTTTTTAGGATTTGGGTCTCAAGAGCCACGCAGTCAAGTTGAGTCTGGTTGGATTGGGATGTCAAATTGGCCCCTGGTGCAGAAGATCCGGACGTGCCGGGAGTGTCCATGGATCTGCTATTGACAGGTTGAGGAGATCTGAAATCCAAGTTCGTCTGGGCCACTTTGGAGCTATCAGAATAAGGGTGGTTTGTTCCCTCTGAAGCTTTTTGATTGTTCTGAGCACATGGGGTAGCGGAGGAAAGGCGTACGTTAGATGGAACTTACAGGGAGATGTCAGTGCTTCCGCGGCCTCTGCCAGAGGATCTCAGTAACGAGCGAAGAAAGACTGTACTTTTCGGTGGTGTCTCATTGCCATGAGGTCAACCTCTGGCATTCCCCACATTTGTGTTATCTGGTCGAAGACTTCCTCTACCAGTGACCATTCTCCTGTATCCAATGTTTGACGACTGAGAAAATCTGCTTCCCAGTATTGTAAGCCCGGAACGTAGATGGCAGATAGCTAGAGTGTGATTTGCTTCCGCCCATTTGAATATAAATTTTACCTCGTTCAGGGCCGCTCTGCTTCTTGTGCCGCCCTGATGATTGATTTACGCCACTGCTGTGGAATTGTCCAACTGAACCTTTACTGCTTGACCCGCAAGGTCTCTCTGCCAATGTTGAAGGCCCAATCGGATTGCTCGTATTTCGAGAAGATTGATCTGTAAAAGACGTTCCTCTTGATTCCACTGCCTTATGCTGTGTGACCTTCTAGTACTGCTCCCCAACCGAATAGACTCGCATCTGTCAACATGAGACGCCAGTGAGGTTCTTGGAGAGATGTTGGGTCTGTAACCACCACAGAAGGGAAGACCGGGTTTTTTGTGATAACCAAATCTTCTGGCAAAGTTATTTCCGTTTCCAGGTTGCTAGAATGTTCCATTGAAGCCCTCTGAGGCGGTGTTGTACAAATGGCACTGCTTCTATTGCTGACACCATGACCCCCAGAACCTTCATGCAAAACCTGGCTGAATGACTTGTTTTTGCTAGCAAGGCCTTGACTAATGATTGTATGTTGCGGATTTTTTCTTGAGGAAGAGATATTTTCTGAGTCAGAGTATTGAACTGCAGCCCTAGAAAGACCATGGATTGGCTGGGACATAGGTATGACTTCTCCAAATTGAGGCACCAAACTAGATCCTTTAGCTGGGACATGGTGATGTTGAGCGAATGTTGAGCTTCCACTAGAGATGGTGCCTTTACGAGCAGATCGTCAAGGTATGGGGTTATTGAAACCCCTGTATTCCTGATTAGTGCTGTTGCAACTGCCATTATCTTGGTAAAAACTCTTGGTGCTGACGTCAGACCGAAGGGAAGTGACGTGAATTGATAATGACGGTTTTAAAAAGGCAAAACGCAAGAACTTCTGATGGGGAGGGAAAATTGGAATGTGCAGGTAAGCGTCCTTGATGTGGAGGGAACTCAAGAATTGACCTTGACTCATTGCCGCTATGATAGATTTTAGTGACTCCATTTTGAATTTTCTTGGTCGAATGAATTTGTTGAGTTCCTTCAAATCCAGTATTGGACGGACTGACCCATCTTTTTTGGGCACCACAAAAAGATTTGAATAATATCCCTTGAAAATTTCAGTGGAAGGGACTGGAGTGATCAATTGCTGTTGAAGAAGAGATGCAACGACTTCTTGAAAAGTTTTGCGTTTTACTAGTTACTGAGGAATTCTTGACATGAAAAAACGTCTGGGAGGGATGGAGGAAAAGCTCCAGATGATAGCTGTATGTGATCACCTCGTGAACCCATGAATCTTGTGTGGTTGAAAGCCAGACCTCTGCAAAGTGTCACAGTCGTCCTCCCAGAGGCACCAGGCCTGGCAGCCCGCATGTCCCGTCATGCTGAAGCGGACTTATCAGTTAAAGGCTTACGGTTCTGCTAGGAAGCCTTGGGCTTGCTACCAAAACGTCCTCTGCTTGAGGAAGATTGTTTGGGTGGAGACCTGTTACCTTTGTTCTGTGAGGGATGAAAAAATTTTTCCCTGCAAAATGTTGTGTGAGCCTTTGGTTGTGGAAGCAAAGTACTCTTGCCCCCAGTAGCCTGACTAATGATTTTGTCTAAGTCTGGTCCAAAAAGTAACTTGACCTTAAATGGTAGTGATATCAGTGATTTCTTGGAAGAAAAGTCAGCCGACCACAGTTTCATCCAAAGAGACCTCCGGGCTGCTACAGCTAATGCCGATGATCTACTAATCACTTGAGTAGCGTCTAGAGAACCTTCACAGATATAGTCATTAGCCTCTTTAATTTGGGTTGCCAATTGTGACAGTTCATGGCGTGGAGCTCCTGACAGAATAGCCTGAAGGAGAGAATCAGACCACGATTGTACTGCTCGGCTTACCCAGGCAGTAGCTAAAATCCGGTGAAGAGCCGTCCCTGATGCCGAAAATGTGGAGCGGAGAAGTACCTCCATCTTTTTATCCATGTGATCCTTAAAAAAAGAGGCACCTGGAACTGGTAAAGCCATGTTCTTGGAAAGTCGAGAGACTGGGGCATCCACTGACGGTGGTGTTGACCATTTTTCAGTGAGATCAGCTGAGAAAGGATACAGCTTCAAAAATCTATGGTTAGCTTGAAAATGCCTCTCCGGCTTGTCCCATTCCTGTTGTATTATGAGAAGGAAACATTGGTGAAGACTTGTTGTTGCGCTTAAAAAGAACTTTTGACGCATCAGAGCTTCCTCCTGGCTCTTGTAAATTGAGTGTCTCTAATACAGATACAATTAGAGAATCCACTTTTTCTGAAGAGAATTTAGGAGTCTCCTCATTCTGCAAATCTGAACACAAAATCTCTCCCTCTGACAGATCAAGGTCTCCTTCCCAATTTGGAGGGAGAGGAGACTGGTTTCTAGAATTGGAATCACTCTCATCATCCGAGGGTGAAGGTGCCCTGCACTTGGAAGTCTTTCCCCTTGGATTATCCAAAAGATTAATCAGTTTATCCAGGGATACAGTTAGCAAGGGAATACCCGTGGCTAGTTTGGTTGCCCATTCAGGAATGACTTGAGGCCCCGAAATAGTTGGGTTTCCTTGTGCTACAGGCGTCTCCCCTTGTGAAGGCTTATCCACCTGGGGTTGAACAGGCCCTGGGAGTTCTGTATTTTGAACCAAAAGTTTGCATTGTAAACACATTGGCTCTTTATGGCCAGATTGTATTCTTTTCCGACACTTGGCACAAGCCAAAAATTTTACAGGTGCTGGCCCCCTAGGGAAAAGACTCTCACTGGTACCCTCAGACATGTTGCAAACATTTTGTTTGTTTTTTTTTAGTTTATTTATTTATTTATTGATCTGAAAATGTCTGACCTAAAATGTGTGGTGGAGAAGAAGTGGAGCTATGTTTCCTGCTGTATCTCACTACCCAATGTAGCCTGCCTGTAACCTCTTGACAGCTGTATCGATGAGGTAAACCATGCAGTTAAAATGGCCTCCGGAGAATTTGTGATGAAGTCTCGCGGGATTTTGAGCGTGTCGCAAGATGGCACCCACGAAAACATGCATTTGAGCCTTGACTAAGGAACCTCTGTGTGCAGTCAAGAAACTAATACTCCCGGTGCTCCTTCTCACCGACATCGTGAACAGTTATGTACGTACAATAAACGGCATTCCTCCCCAGACTGACATACAAGATTCTCCTGGTTACTTAGCAACTCGCCTTGTGCTCTCCAGTTAAGTTACTAGCTCTGTGGCAGAAAAAATTCACCTTGTGAGGGTTTTTTTTAAGGTGACAAATCCTTTAATGGAGATTCAGCTCATACTCACCAGTCGGAAGAGCTGTCTCCTTAGTGTCTCCTGGCCATGCCCCTCTCCTCCTGTCTGAGGGAGAAGAGGCTTAAGGCTGGATGGTCTATGCTATAAGCACTGAAGACCCCAGGGACAATCCCACTTTGGGAGATGCCAATAGATTACCTACTCAGTGTAGGAATCCTGACTTTCTCCTAAAACAAAAAAGGAAAAAATGTTTCAGATAGAAGAAAAATATACGTCCTACCTCCTGAGGACACTAGACGGGTATAGCCAGTGGAGGAGGAGCAAGTTATTCTTCTTGCTGTGTCCTGTATCCTAGTTATACCAGCTATACCCCACTGTCTCCTGTGTCCCCCAAGCTGACAATGGAGAAATGAATATCTTCTAAAGTTTTCTGTATATTGCAATTTAATCAGGTAAGATAATGGTAACCTAGGTTCCACACTAGCCTTCTGCAGGAACTGAAGCTGCATCTAAGGTTTATTGAAGCAAATAAACCTTTGATATATCTGATAACCAAAGCATGTTACACACATACTGTATAATATTGTGTGCAACTGGAACCTTCTTAATTTTAAAGCTATATAGTTTATACAGAATATACTTAATACAACCTTGGCTAATTTATCGAATAATATACATGTTTTCAGTTGTACATCACAGTTAATTTGGGTAAAAAAAAGACTAAAGTCTTCAATTTGGTATTGACGAATGGATTCCGAGCAACTTCAATAACAGAAAATAAATCTGTTCCAAGAATATAGGAAGTTACATAGATGAAATATGTGGGCATTTAATGTCCCAGATTGCCATGCACATTTTAGGTTGTTCTATTTATTTTGAGTAGCTGCCTATTTTAGGTTTACTTTACTGCACAGTCTGGCTTTAACATACAATTCCTGGCATGCAATGTTACCCTCATTTTTCCATAGAAAGGATTTAAGGCCACATTCCTACTAATAAAGACAAACTAAGAATCTCTTCTCATACTTTATAACAGCTTAATCATTTGTATGTCTGCATTTAAATCTTTATTCTCTTGGATACTGAGTTCTTTAAACCGCTGGCAGAAATCCTTTGGTTAAGGAAAAGGCCATTTTTAGATCATTTAACAATGGCAAAATAATGTTAACACCGCTAACATGGATTTATTGATGAACCTGTATTAAAAATATTTTCCCTATTTATCAACAATTTCCTGTCAATTTGTTTTCTCTGTCAATTTATCTGTCTTTGTTATCATTCTGCTCTAAGGGTTGTTAGAGCTCTTTGGCAGCGCCATGATCTAACAATCCTCTTAATGGATTCTAACAACTTGCTCCAATACAGAAAAACTGAATCTGCTGGAAGTTGCCAAGATTTTAAGGAGCCTCTAGATTGGTCTCTTTGTTTATCTTCTTCAATTATAGTTATGTGTTTCAGGCGAAGGGGTGCTATTGTTTTACTCACAAGAAAAACCATAAAAGTAATAGTGCCCCACTATTTAAGTAGTATACTGCTTTACTGTAGAATATCATAGACGAAATATAATCTGAATTTCTTTATTGAAGCACTACATGTTTCGGACCGCAAAGGTGCACCCGAGGAAGGACCTTTGCGGTCAGAAACATGTTGTGCTTCCATAAAGAAATTCAGATTACATTGAAAGGCTCTCCGGTCCCTAAATTTACAGTTTAGGGAGTTCAGACCCCTTTTGGTAGATATCATTTTTTTCCTCCAAAATATTTAACCAGAATCATCTTTTGCTGCACAGAAAGAGCAGGCCCACATTGTGTGCATACACATTATCCAGAAACCTGTTATCCAGAAAGCTCCAAATTATGGAAAGTCTATCTCCCATAGTCTCCATTTTTCTCCAAATAATCTAAATTTAAAAAAAGATTTCTGTGTAATAATAAAATTTATACTTGATCTAAATTAAGATATAATTAATCCTTAACAGAAGCAAAACCAGCCTATTGGTATTGTTTAATGTGTATATGATTTTCTAGTAGACTTAAGGTATGAAGATCCAAATTATGGAAAGATCTGTTATCTGGAATACCCCAGGTTCTGAGCCTTCTGGATAACAGGTCCCATAGCTTTAATAGGGGCACAAAAAACTCTATTTTCACAGAATCATTAAAAATATTGTCCAAGAATTATTTGTTACACTCTATCATAAATATGGTGAATGTAACATGTTTGCAACTATCCAGATTCAGTAAGGCACAACTATGTCTCTATTATTCTGCTTTACTGTAGTATATTGTACTTGTCAGTTCTGTATTTTGTATAGTTATCTAAATGCTATAATTGAAATATCAGTTTGGGTTCAGTAGAACAAATCATCAAACGAAATATCAAAAAAGTCATGAGATGGAGTAGTAAGTTAAGTTTAGACATAGCACCCAAGCCTAAAATAATTATCATATACAGTAAGCACCTTATGTACTTGAAGTCAGTGTATCAATCACTGGTAAGTCTCATCATCTCAAGCCAGTCTTTTGTGGGTCTATTAGTTTTGTCCTCTGTTGCCTTGGATAACATCTGATATTTTAGTGCTGTTTTTTTACTCTTGGCTGACTTTGCAGCCATTTGTGGATCTGCTTTCCTTTTTCATTTTACTCCAGTGCAAAAAGAAATATTCTACATTCTGCAATGTTCAAATGAACTTTGCATTACATCAGTTACTTATCAAAACAGACAGATGCTAGCTTAATGGTTTCCAGTTGTTTAACTCCTTTTAGCAGAATGTACATTTTAGATTTTATAGCAGGGGGAGAGTATTTGGTGAATTAGCTTCCTGGATTGTGAAGAAACACTGCAAAATATTTTCTGTTGTGTTTTTCCCCTGGACACCATTGTATTCCTCGTTAGGTTTCTCCTTAGGTCAAATCAATTCAAGTAACTGTAAGGAAAACCGTAAGTCCTTCCCAAGATGGCGTCCAAGATGGCAGCCCCCTGGATCCTGCTGGTCGCAGCACGATGACGTCAGCGTCTTCCCGTCCCCGGATTGGTCGCCGGCGTCGGAACGGACGCCGGCGTCAGAACGTGCGTCAACGTCAGGACGCTGGTGTCAGTGCGTCAGCGTCGGCGTCATGACGTCAGCGCGTCCAAAATTGGCGCCGAAACCTGGCCTATTTAAAGCAACTCCGGGATTCCCTCAATGCCCGATTATAGGTTTAGTTTACTACTCCTGGGTGTGATTCATTGCGAAACTTCTTGATATTTGTGTACCGACCTTTGCCTGAAAACTTCGACCTTGAACCTCTTCTGCCTGGACTGATCTTGTTGCCTGTTTGACCATTCTTCTGTTTCATCCTTATCTGTACTGCGAACTTGGACATTGTTATTTCCTCCCTTGGTCCTCACTACTCCTGAGGCCTTTGGCCTTACATTATAATCGGGCCATGGACCCTTCGGAGGAGAATCCAGCGCCGCCTGATGTCGGCGGAGCGCTTTGTGGTCTGGCTCCCCGGATGCAGTCCTATGAGGTACAGCAGTCTCACTTTGGCCAGGCTCTGGAGACCATTCTTGCTAAGCTGTCGGCTTTAACAACCGCCGATCCTATTCCTGCACCTGTACCTGCGGCCCCGCTTCACGTCTCCGAGCCCCGCATTCCGGCCCCTCCACTCTACAGTGGTGATCCTGCAGCCTGCCGTGGGTTTATCAACCAGTGCGAGGTCCACTTTGCACTCGCACCCAGCCAGTTCGTGTCTGAACGTGCCAAGGTGGGCTTCATATTCTCCCGTCTGCAAGGGAAGGCACTGGAATGGGCTTCGCCTCTATGGGAGAAGGAGGATCCCATTATCGATGATGCTAGAGCCTTCGTTCGAGAACTCCGAGTGGTCTTTGATGCTCCGGGTCGTGCCACTGCTTCCTCCGCACGCCTGTTCCATCTTCAACAGGGAATTCGCTCAGTCTCGGAGTACGCCATTGAATTCCGCACCCTGGTTGCAGAGACTTCGTGGAACAATGACGGGTATCACGCTGCCTTTTACAACGGCCTGGCGATACGTATAAAGACTGATCTGGTGTCCAGGGAAATTCCATCCCGTTGGGAAGATCTAGTCGCCCTGGCCATAAAGGTAGATACTCGGCAGAGGGAGTTTCAAGCTGAACTCGACAGAGAGCGCTCCCCAACCAAAAGATTCCACAGGTTCCAACCTACTCTGGCTCCTCGTTTTCAAAGACCCTTTCTTCTCAACCCGGCTTCCACCTTGTCTTCTCCAAATCCTGCGGCTCCTGCTTCTTCTTCCCTGCCTTCGGAAGAACCAATGCAGATCGGACGGGCTCGTCTGACCGAACAGGAAAAGCTTCGGAGAAGGGCTGCTGGACTTTGCCTCTATTGTGGTGGAAAATCCCACTTCGCCTATGAGTGCCCAGTGAAACCGGGAAACGCCAACACCTAGGTAAGACTGGGGAGACGTACCTGGGTGGAATTGGTCCCTCTCCCCATTCTTCTGCTCAACGCTTCCTCCTTCCTGTGCAGATTCGTTTTGGAACCCGGACGATTTCTTCCGAAGCTTTCCTTGACTCCGGCGCAGCTGGGAATTTCATGGATAAAGTCTTCACTGAAAGCCACTCTATTCCCCTGCGACCTCTGGCTGTTCCTCTTCGTGCATTGGCAATTGACGATCGTCCACTTTCCTCTGCTACAATTTCCCACTCCACCGATGAACTTTCCGTTATTGTGGGATCCATGCACCTTGAAAGATTGTCCTTCCTTTTAATTGATTGTCCTTCCACCCCCATTGTACTTGGTTTGCCCTGGTTGAATATTCATAACCCAGTAATCGATTGGGCTTCGTCTCAGATCTCCCGATGGAGTTCCTTCTGCCAACAAAATTGTTTACCCACCAAATCCATCATTAAAGCTTCATCTGTGTCTTCCAATTCTTCTTTGTCCTTTGTTTATCAAGCCTTCTCTGATGTCTTCAATAAAAAGTCTGCCGAAGTCCTGCCTCCCCATCGTCCCTATGATTGCCCCATCGAACTTCTTCCTGGAACCATGCCTCCCAGGGGTCGCACCTATCCGCTTTCTCCTTCCGAAACCTGTGCCATGAAGGAGTACATTCAAGAGAACCTGCAAAGAGGTTTTATTCGTCCTTCCTCTTCCCCGGCTGGAGCCGGCTTCTTCTTTGTTGAGAAGAAAGATGGAGGTTTGCGGCCCTGCATTGATTATAGAGGTTTAAATAAAATCACAATTAAAAACCGTTATCCCCTTCCTCTCATCTCCGAACTGTTCGACCAACTCAAAGGGGCTTGTCTTTTCACCAAGTTGGATCTTCGTGGGGCTTATAATTTAATCCGGGTCAGAGAGGGAGATGAATGGAAGACCGCTTTCAACACACGGGACGGGCATTATGAATACCTTGTCATGCCTTTCGGTCTCTGTAACGCCCCCGCGGTCTTCCAAGAATTTGTGAATGACATTTTCAGGGATTTACTGGGCCAGTATGTGGTGGTGTACTTGGACGATATCCTTATTTTTTCCAAGAATCTTGCTGAGCATCGTCTTCAAGTTCAAGAAGTACTTTCTCGTCTTCGAAAGAACAACCTGTTTGCCAAGTTGGAGAAATGTTCCTTTGAAGTATCATCCATCTCCTTCCTAGGATACATCATTTCCCAACAAGGCTTCAAGATGGACCCAGCCAAGGTTTCGGCAATTCAAGATTGGCCTCTCCCCACCAGTGTCAAGGCTGTTCAAAGATTCATCGGCTTTGCTAACTATTATAGACAGTTTATTAAAGGTTTTTCGTCAAAAATTGCTCCAATTCTTGCTCTTATACAAAAAGGGGGTAAACCACAGCATTGGCCTCCTCTAGCCTTGGAAGCCTTCAAGACTCTTAAAGAATCCTTTTCATCTGCCCCAATCCTCAGGCACCCTGAACCTCTCCAACCTTTCTTCATCGAAGTAGATGCCTCGGACATCGGAGCAGGAGCAATATTATCCCAAAGATCCTCTTCTGATGGTAAACTGCATCCGTGTGCCTTCTTTTCCAAAAAGTTTTCCTCCTCCGAAAGGAATTATGACGTTGGGAACCGTGAGTTACTGGCCGTCAAGCTTGCTCTAGACGAGTGGAGACACTTTCTTGAAGGGTCATTGGTCCCTGTGACCATCTTCACCGACCACAAAAACCTAGAATATATCCAGACCCTTAAGCGCCTCAATCCCCGACAAGCCAGATGGGCATTGTTCTTCTCACGTTTTAACTTCATCTTAACTTTTCGTCCTGGTTCAAGAAACAAGAAAGCGGATGCTCTTTCCAGAAGTTTTATCCCTGAAGATCCCATCTCCGAAGACCCAGAATCCATTTTGCCTCCTACAAAGATCATTGCTGCCCTGTTTCCTTCCCTTGCTTCGCATCTCTTGTCCATTCAATCTTCTGCTCCTGTGGAAACTCCTGTGGGCGTAGCCTTTGTTCCTCCTAAGCTTCGTCAGTCCATTTTGATCCAGTCTCACAGTTCTAAGCAGGCCGGTCATCCGGGAATTAAAAAGACGACTGAACTTTTATCTCGTCTTGTCTGGTGGCCTTCCTTAAGAAAGGATGTTAAAGATTTTGTTTCTTCCTGCTCCACTTGTGCTGTATCCAAATCAGGACATTCTCCTCCTAAAGGCCTACTTTTACCTTTGCCTGTTCCATCCCGCCCTTGGACCCATTTGGCAATGGATTTCATCGTGGATCTTCCTGCTTCCTCTGGCTACACCGTTATCTGGGTGGTGATTGACAGGTTTAGTAAGATGGCACACTTTATCCCTCTCCGGAAACTCCCTTCAGCTCCAGAACTTTCTTCGTTATTTATTAAACACATTTTCCGTCTCCATGGTTTTCCTGCTGAGATTGTCTCTGACCGGGGGTCCCAATTTGTTTCAAAGTTTTGGAGGTCCCTTTGTAAAGCCCTGGACATTTCTCTCCAATTTTCTTCTTCTTATCATCCCCAGTCTAATGGAGCGGCAGAAAGAGTTAACCAGGCTCTTGAACAGTTCCTTCGGTGTCATGTGTCCCTGTGTCAGGATGATTGGGCTGACCTCCTCCCTTGGGCCGAATTTGCACATAATAATGCCATACACTCTTCCTCTGAAAAGTCTCCTTTTTTTTTGTGTTTATGGTCTTAACCCCCTGGCCTTTCCTCAAGATCTACTGCTCACAAATGTCCCTGCCGCCAACGATCAGGCTGCCCACATGCTGGCCATCTGGCAGGCTACTACTGTCAACCTGGAGAAGAGCTCGCTTGCACAGAAGAAGTTCGCTGACAAGAGAAGGGTTTCTTCCCCTCTGTATGTTCCTGGTGACAAGGTCTGGCTGTCTACCCGCAATATCCGCCTCAAAGTTCCCTCACCTAAACTTGGTCCCAAGTTTATTGGTCCCTTCCCTATCACCGAGATCATCAACCCTGTGGCTGTGCGCCTGCAACTTCCTCCTGAGATGCGGATCCCCAATGCCTTCCATGTTTCTTTACTTAAACCTGCAGTTTCGTCTTCTTCTTCTGCTTCTTCCCCAGCTCCTGTCGTTGTGGATGGGCATCAAGAGTTCGAGGTAAAGAAGATTTTGGATTCTCGAATTTCTAGAGGCACCCTGCAGTATCTTATTGAATGGAAAGGATTCGGTCCTGAGGAGTGCTCCTGGGTAAAAAGCTCCGATGTCCATGCTCCTCTCTTGGTCCAAAAATTTCATCGGAGATTCCCGTCCAGCCCAGGTGGTCCTGAGGCCCCCCCTGAGGAGGGGGGTACTGTAAGGAAAACCGTAAGTCCTTCCCAAGATGGCGTCCAAGATGGCAGCCCCCTGGATCCTGCTGGTCGCAGCACGATGACGTCAGCGTCTTCCCGTCCCCGGATTGGTCGCCGGCGTCGGAACGGACGCCGGCGTCAGAACGTGCGTCAACGTCAGGACGCTGGCGTCAGTGCGTCAGCGTCGGCGTCATGACGTCAGCGCGTCCAAAATTGGCGCCGAAACCTGGCCTATTTAAAGCAACTCCGGGATTCCCTCAATGCCCGATTATAGGTTTAGTTTACTACTCCTGGGTGTGATTCATTGCGAAACTTCTTGATATTTGTGTACCGACCTTTGCCTGAAAACTTCGACCTTGAACCTCTTCTGCCTGGACTGATCTTGTTGCCTGTTTGACCATTCTTCTGTTTCATCCTTATCTGTACTGCGAACTTGGACATTGTTATTTCCTCCCTTGGTCCTCACTACTCCTGAGGCCTTTGGCCTTACAGTAACATAGAAAACACTACTATAAAGTAACAAAGTTTTCTGAGCCAAATTGAAAATTATTTCCAGGGTCACTAAACATATACAGTTTATTTGTATAATAGTTAATTGCTTTGAGTTTTATATTTATTTTCTGAATACATTTAATTCTTTTTTGACACTATAAAATATTTTATTTGAAGAACCAGCATTACCATTACCCTTGAAAGCCACAATTAAAGCATTCTGAAGGTCATATGGAATGGGAGACCATAATAAGTGGTGAAAGCACACTCAAGGCTACGCTGTAACTGGTAGCAATATTAAAAAAAAAAGCCTTAAACATGCATGCCTTATCAATATGACCGAGCTCAATCAGCAATTTGAAGCCTTCCATTTAAGATAAGGGTAATGTCCTGTGCATAAATTTGTCCACAAACTGTCTACATGCGATTTTGGAGAAAATACTACAATTTATGGAGGCCCATTTAACAACATTCTAATTTTAGTTAATTTAGACGTGCTTGAACCCCTATTTTTCTCTAAAACCATGAATTCCATGTAATTTATTAAAAGATCTGAATATAAAAAGTTGGAATGAAAAAAAACCCTCTAAACTATATGCTAAAAAAACAAAAACCTTGCTAGCCAAAAAAATATCAGAAAATTGTGATACTAAACTCTATAGTTAGTATAGATATAGGTATATATAATTTATGTGAAAGTACAGAGGGGTGTGTGTATGGATGCTGGGTTTTCATTTGCAGGGCTTGAACTTGATGGACTTTTTCCAACCTATGTAACTTCGGGCGACTTTGAAAATCCGAAACGATCCTGCCGGCGATTCGTATTCTTGCCAGTGGGAAGGCAGTGCGGGAGATTAGACGCCCATCGACTAATCTCCCCGTCTGCTACCACCTCAAAAGTCCAAATGGCTAAAGAAAAGTCCAATAGTATTAGAGCAGCTCTTATTGACTTCTATTGGACCTCAACTGCTTCTACTCAGCAAAGTTTTGTATTAGAGTTTTTTTCATAGAGTTTTCACACTTTATAAATCTTGAATTTTTTTTGGAGTTTTAGAGAAATTTAAAAACACATTTTTAGGGAAAAATTTGATTTGTTGGTAAATAAGCCACTTACTAGTGAAAAATAAAATATGAAAACCTCTATAAGCCTGAACGGCTTAAAAAAGGTCCGATTGGATCAGGACAGCTCCCATCGAATTCTATAGAACCTTGACTGCTTTTACTCGGAGAAGTTTTGTATTAGAGTTTTTCATGGTTTTTAGATTTTATAAATCTTGAGTTTTTATCATCTTAGAGAAATCTAAACAAAAAAATTTTTAAAGAGAAATTTGATTTGTTGGTAAATAGGACCCTTACTAGCAAAGATTGGAAAACCTTTAAACGTCTGAATGGCTAAAAAAAAAAAGGGTCAATTGGATCGACTCAGCTCCCATTGACTGCTGTAGAATTTTAACTGCTTTTACTTGCCAAAGTCTTGTATTCAAGTTTTTTGATAAATCTCAAATGTAGAGAAATTAGAAAAACGAAAAATTTTCTGAGAAATAAATGTGATTTGTGAAAAAAATAGAAATTCGAACATTAATAAATAGGCTCCTTTGTATCCCATTACAGCTGTAGATTGTTGAAAAGAAAGTACCAAACAAGCACTCTACAGCTGGAAGAAACAGACTGCAGCCCCTTGGTGTACATGACGAAATCTGGTTTATAAACTGGGAATACACATGCAGCCTCAATATTTAATCTATGCATTATATGAAGTAAATTATGCTTGGGCTTCATTTTCATAAGGCACTTTCTATGTGGAGTTTGTATGTTCTTCCTGTGTTTGTGTGGACTGATGGTTTGCGTGAAAACAATGGTGCTATATAAATAAAGGATGATAATAACCATTATAGTTTACTGATGGCTCCTAAGTGTGTTTGGAATGGTAGAAGGAAAAAAAAGGGGACAACACTAACATTAAATCTATCTTTGATAAATGAGACTGAATTGAATCATATACAGACAGGGGAGATGTTTTATTGTAATATTCATGTTTATACATTCATTACCAGTTTCTGGGTATGTAGCAATCCAGCTTATCCAAACACATATTAACATCAGCCACATAGGATACAGACTCCAAGAAAACATGCGATCCCAGGGGCCTCAACGCAAGAAGATCTTCCTCTTGGAACAGAGGGCAAACTACATGTGTAATTCATTTTGCTTTTCTATTTTGTGTCATAGCAGCTGTGTGATGACAAGTCTCATTAGGCTTCTCTGGGCCTGTCTGGTGCAATAAAAATAACGTCTGCCTGGGATTCCTCTTTATCATTCTGTGACTTTCCGATAATGTGCCTTACAACCTTTTAGCACTTTGCAACTGTCCTTAATTAACCTTTTGCTTCCGTACAGTTAGTTTATAGTTTACAGTTTATAGAAGAGTGTCTCCATAAAGGTATGCAATACAATGAATAATGTACTTTTTAAAGGATAAATAAAACTGCCTTTAAAAGTGGGGTTATCTCCCATTCAATTAACTTTAAGAATACATAAAAGTTAAATATAAGGACAGATTTTTCAAGCCATTACCTAGGATAACATCCAGTTAGCCAGAGGTGCTTCTGCTGTGATACAAGGTGAGAACTTGCCCCCTCATCAACAAACCTTACACTTTTTGCTGAATTCCCCTTTCTACTCTCTGTTTTTGGTGTCCACAGGGTCAGACTGGGGTGTCTAGATCCCACTGGGGTTGCCAACTCAGGGCCCCCAACCCCAATCACAAGCTCCTCTCTACTGCAAACCCAGTGCCACCCCCTGCACATTTTGCTTCCTATTTTTTGCTGAATTTGATATGGGGGGTGGAAGAAAACCAGAAGAGAGTAGCCCTGGGTCAGCAGCAGTGTCGGACTGGTCCACCGGGATACCAGCAAAACTTCAGGTGGGCCCAGGTGTCAGTGGACCCTCTTGCTTCTAACCTATTGACCTTTTTTATGGCCATTCCCTATTTCTATGAAAACTAAGAGGCTAAATAGATGGAATAACAGATTATAGTATATAAAGAAAAGAGACTAGTAGAATAGAGGTTGATTGAGGAGAGAAAGAATAACAGTACTGAGAGTGGGCCCCTGGTCTAAGGTTTGGTGGGCCCCTGGTGTCCCAGTCCGACACTGGTCAGCAGGTTTTTTCCCAGTGTCCCACGGTGTACTCCAACTCTGGGTGTCCATGAATTGGCAGTTCTGACTAGACAGATAAAAGAGACATGGGGATATATTTATAAAAGAGTGAATTTAGAGGTCGACACAGGCCTCTAGAGTGAAATTCTGACACTCTTCATTCATTTCTATAGAAGAATTTATCAAAGGGTGAACTTTCACTTTCACCCATTGATAAATACTCTTTTAAAAATCCCATAGATAAGAATGGAGAGTGGCAGAATTTTATTCTAGAGGCCTGTGGTGACCTCTAACTTCACTCTTTGATAAATATACCCCATGGTGTCGAGAACACCCTGTTGTGGCAGCATTAAAGCTGGTTCTACAGAGCAGAGGGTGACTGCACATTAACTGAATACTTGTTAAAACATGTCCACTTCTAGATACTGAAGTTTTAAAAACTGATTCAAACTTTTTTAGACTTAATATTATAACTGCCCAACCACTTTTTTTGACTGCCAAAATGCTAAACGGATTAGTCTAATGCTGACAAAAATGAAGGTGCTTAAAACCTTCCACTTGTGTTTTTTGCCTTAATTCCAATTTCGACAAAATAATTATTGCACAAATATACTTTTAACTGGATGACAGGCTCTTCGAAAGGCTGAGGTTAAATTAAAAAGGTCAGATCTGCCATATGGCAAAAAATGAGCTCACCGCAAGCTCCCTGTTCGAACTGAGCAGTCTGGCTTTAAAAGCAAATGATTTTCCTATGTTAATGAAAAGATATCACATTCCCCCTCACTGTTATGGAAAGGAAACAATTCTAATTCATGCAGAAAAAAAAAATCACCTTTCAGATGCAGTTGAGGAAATTAAAAAATTTGGTTGAAATGGCACCAAGCTATAAGGAATATATATATATATATATATATATATATATATATATATATATATATATATATATATATATATATATATATGAAAAGAAGTCCCATACTCGGGTCTTAAAGAACAAAAAATGTATTAAAGTTTATTACTGGGAGACTAAGGTTTGACTTACTCACTTTGAGAAAGGCTAGATTGCTGGCCGAAACGTTAGTCTCTGTGCCCAGGCAAGTAACTACATTATTTTGAGATGCAGTGCAAAAAGCAAAACTAAGTCTGTCAAATTCCCAGTCACTACTTGCTTCAACACACACAGACTAAAATGCTGTTTACATCCACTTTGCGGCATAAAGTACAAGATGCAACTGTACAATGTTCAAGGACAAGTTCTCTAAAAAATGAAGTTGATGACAGATGATTGTGCTTGTTATTGGTTGTGGCTGATTTGCTTTCCAGTTTTGTTTTTCTCTCTCTCTTTATTTTATGGGTCACTGGTTCTATCTTGCAGAACAGACCATTAGATTATCTGGACTGAAGTGTTATGTCATGTTATGTTATTCAAGCTCCTGACTGCCTGTGACCCCAGCAACTGGAGATTTATGCAAATGCAACTTTAATGCCAAAACATTAAGATAATTCACAAAGAACAAAACAATTACTCTGATAAAGTTTAAGACATTCCCTAGTAATACTCTGATGAAGAGATTAAAAGAGATGTTCACTTTAGTATGTTAGAAACAACTTTTTCATTATTTATTTTAATATTTTAATACATTTTCTTTGAACCAATACATTTCTTTTAATCATAAATAATGTTTTATTTTTATTTAGTCTTTACTTTAGTCTTACTTTCCCTTTTGTGTTATAGTTATACAGGAGCAGTGACCAGCTCCATGTTGTAGCCCCACCCTTCCCAGCTATATTCAGGTGATCCCACTGGTGGCTAATAAAAGGGCAACCATGTTTGGAAATTTTAACCTTGAAAGAAGCAAGTAAATTGCAGGTAAAACTTAGTCCCTGTGTAAAATGTATAATGAAGTAATAGAAATATTTTTCTTTTCCAATTATATTTATTGGAATTTTGAATAGACAATAGGCGCAAAAAGCAGTAAAGCAATAACTCACCTTAACATTTGTCAATTTCCATAATAACAGAAAATGATTATTACCTAGTAATTCAATAATAGTAAAACATCAAATATTGAATAATAGAATTCTTAATAATTCAGATGAAAGTGAGTGTAGGACTGGCCATACCAGGGATGCATGATTGCCCAGGAGCAGTAAACCATAGCAACTAGGGATGTAGCGAACTGTTCGCCGGCGAACTTGTTCGCGCGAACTTCGACCGTTCGCGTCCGCCTAATGTTCGCGAACTTTTGGGAACGTTCGCATTTTGAGTTCGACCATTCGACCGCTAAAATCGAACGATTTCCATTCGTTCGAACGATTTCCATTCGTTCGAACGATTTCCATTCGTTCGAACGATTTCCATTCGTTCGAACGATTTCCATTCGTTCGAACGATTTCCATTCGTTCGAACGATTTCCATTCGTTCGAACGATTTCCATTCGTTCGAACGATTTCCATTCGTTCGAACGATTTCCATTCGTTCGAACGATTAAAATCCTTCGAACATTCGATTCGAATGAAAATCCTTCGATCGAACGATTAAAATCCTTCGAACGTTCGATTCGAATGAAAAATCCTTCGAACGTTCGAATCGAACGATTTTAGCGGGTGTTCGAAGTTCGCGAACTGTTCGCGAACGTTCGCATTTTTTGCCGGTGTTCGCGAACGGCGTTCGCGAACACCAAATCGGCAGTTCGCTACATCCCTAATAGCAACCAATAAGATGTTTGCTTTTAAACAGGTGACTATTAAATTCTACCTGCTGATTGGTTTTTATGGGTTACTGCTCTTGGGCAAACTTAGCACCTTTTATCACATTACCCCCAAAATGTCTCAATGTTAGAGATGGGCGAATTTGTCCCGAATTCACGAAAATCAGATTTTCCGGTTTAAAATTGTCTCTGGCATCGATTCTGTCGCCAACAAATCTTTGACGCAGGAGTAGATTACGTCGTCAAAGCAAATCTGCTAATTTATTCGCCGGCATGGAAATGCGGAAAATCGTGGTGAAAAAATTCACCAATCACTACTCAATGTCCTTAATATATTGATAATGGATTGAGAGCAGAAGACCTCTTGTCTTTGTGAATAATTATTTCAGCAGGACTGTAAGCAATGATAACTACTGAGTACCATGGAAGTCAATATGAGACAATGAAGGCCTGTGCACCTTGATTTTTAAGAAACAGGCAGTTAAAGCATACTGTACATATGAATTTGTAGCAATTATTACATACCTATCTTCCAAACGAACCCAAAGGTCATTAAACTGTCTTGGTCTCTGATTCCTGTGATGCTTCCGATGCCAACTATTCTGCTTCCCAAACTCCTCAAGCTGACTAATACTGTCTGGCAACAGGAGGTGGGGGGGCAGCATCTCCTCATCTGACTCGCCAAGAAAGGAAGGCGTCACAGGGATGTGATCAAAATATTTCATTGCGGGGGAATCTGTTGCCATGGACTCATCTGAGGTTGGATTTGTTTTGGGTTTTGTTCTGGAAAACAAGGTCAGAAAATTATATCCATAATGTATTAAAGATTCATTTTTACTCAAGCAGTAAGTGATATTAAAGACATTTTTTTTTTGTGATAAGCAATTTTTACATCATAGAAGAGAATAAATGTTTGGTCTTTTTAAGAAGGAAAGAGACATCTATAAGCATAGTGAATAGTGCTAGGGAATGCTGTTACATATTCCTCAACAATATGGTGTGTTACAAGTGGTCTAACATCTGATTGTTGGAGCACAGCATGCACTTAGACAAAAACTGTTTTAAGAGGCTAAACACCTTCTGATTAACTGACATAATGGCAGTAGATGTGTTGATTAGAAAATGTTTCCTGATGGTCAGGAGAGTTTAATAACTGTAAAAATACAGTCTTCAAAATACAAACTTGATTCCCCAGTTCACTATTTAGTTAATCTAATAGGAAATTTACTTTGGTGCTCACTTTGCATTGATTTAAAAATCAAGCACAACCTACATTGCCCTTTTAAATAATGCACAAATTAGGGGAAGGGTGAGGGGGATACCTATGTGTCTCCCCCCCACTCCCCATCCATACAGTGCTGACAAATTGGGGCATTCATGGAAGTACATTCTGGAGAGCAAATGCCAGTGGATAGAGGTAATGATCATGGGTCATATCTCAGTGTCAGTAAATACCTCCCCCAGTCTCTTCTTTTAGCCAAAGTTATTCTTGTTATGAATATATATATTCATGAAAGGGAGTGAATAAAGCACGGTAATGCAAAGCATAAAAAATGATGATTGCCACTTCCTACTCATTACTGGGGAAAGAAATATGGCACTAGTGCTGAGTAAAAACATAAATATTAGAAAAGGCAACAGCATCATATAAAAGGATTCTCCATGCAACCCTGCTGAGTGGCCTGATTCCTGCAACACAGAGTAACAGCTGGACAGTTTTGACAGGTGCTATCATCCTAAGCAAAATGTGTCCTAAAAGCCAAGGCAAACTTGACCCCACGAAAATTTAGCTAACAGGGCACCCCCTCCTGTTGTCACCAACAGCTCCCTGACAAGCCGGTGAAAGAAAAGCCAAACATAGCCAAATTGAGACTCTGCCCTTGTAAACAAACACTTGTTTGATGAGGGAGGGAATTGTTCACCCAGTGATAGTTCATACACCATATATAAAAAAAATGAATAGTGCCTAAACTCAACAGCTACAAAATGACAAATTCTATAACAATCAGAGCTTTTCCAAGAATCAGTTGTTTTAAAGGACAAGGCAAGTGTAAATCAATGGGTGGTGCCAATAGGTTAAAATCCGCCAGTGATTAATCACTTACCTTAAAGCATACCTCCCAACATTTTGGAAATAAAAAAAAGAGACATAAAATTTGGCGTGCATTTTTTGACCACGCCCATTTTGCACAGTTTTGCTAATGAAGGTGAATTGTGTGAGACCAACTTTCCCCAAGGGACTTCCTTATCTAAATTGTTACAATTTTTTATTGGCTTATCTCAAAATTGTTACAAAGTATCTTATTTGCACCTGGTGGATGTTCTGGGCTCTCTGCCAAAAGCCAATTAAGTTAGAAACTTTGTTTCTTTTTCTGGCTCTTCAGTGCAGAGGAAGTGAGGCAACTTCGGGCGACTTTGGAAATCGAAGCACTGTGAGTGCATTGAATTTATAGCAGGTGGAAGGCAGGGGGAAGGCAGTTCGTGAAGATTAGTTGCCAGGCGACTAAATCTCCCTGAATCTGCCCGTGTGCTAGCTCCTTAAGGATTTACTGGTGTATTTATATATACACTTTCTGATAGCACTTACTTAATTTAAGCCTTTAAGGATAGAGATTGTAATCATTAAGCAAGGGGCTAACACATATACATTCTCATCCCCACCTCCAGAAAGTTTTGCTGCACTGCAAAGCATTGTTGTGGGCTGAGCAGAATCTCTAGCTCTCTACCACTAATAAAGCCCTAGGGTAATTAAATGTAAAACTGCAATCTTGTTGGTGCCAGTGAGGAGTGCAGAGCACTGCAGCATCTACATTAGATAGCCTTATAAGAGCACAGTGCTGGAAATCATCTAAAATTGCACGTTAGAATAGCTTCAACTGCATTCCTTCCTCCCATGTAACAGCTTTGCTATAGCCAAGAACATTCCTGTATGCAGTACATTAGTCTTCTTCCCCTTTATAATGTTACTGGAATCAGATGATGCCTCTGAGCTATTTACTTTATCAGACACTCATGCAGCAAAAGGATTTGTCACCTTTCACCACGATCATAATTGCACAAATTATCTTTCGGAAAATCCCCTCCCTATTCTGTTCCCCACCGCTGCTTGACCTGATGTCAGCACTAAGGAGAAAAAACAAAAATGTATACTATGGAGCAACATAATCATAATTGCACTAAATGGGTCAAAAAAACTTAACATTAACAGATACTCTGAAAACTAAAATAAACATTCGATCCTGTAAAAAAAAAAGTCCAAGGAGATTTTTCTTTAATTAAGAAAATTTCCTCTGGCTTAAAATTCTAATGATTGTGCCAGCTTTAATTCCGAGGTTTCATCTGAGCCAAGTTACACACCAATGAAAATGGGAAGTTGTAATTAAACTGTATACAATTTGTGGTTGTTCAGCAATGATTAGTGTTTTTATTTCACTGCTCTAGAAGTACAGACATTGGATAATGTTGGCCAAAATATACTGTTTCGCTCTTCCAATAAACACATTGTGACAATGGTGCCATTGTGAAAAATTCTGTAAAAATGACTGATGTACTTTTCACAAAGCTAGCTAGCAATTTCCCAATAACATATGAGGAGCACTGATGTGTGGCTAAATAGGAAAAGTTTTAATGTGCCGCTCTGTAGGAGATCTTGGTGTTCTTTTAGAACAAAATGGCATCTATTGGGAATCATTGTGGTTCAGTGGCATGTGACCACAACTACAGAACAAAAAAACAATCGAATACTCTAGTATGTTTAGTACCATTCAGTTTTTCTGCACTGAATTTTCCCTGGTGTAAAAAGTCAAGATATTAGCATTTTATACTGCTAAATGGTTTGTCTTAGAGCTGTTGTGCCTACAGCCCAATGGTTAACGGAATATGAAATTCACAATACTAAGGTTGATTAGTCATTCGTTCATTCAGATTCACATAACATGGAAGCATAAAATCAAGTCCTATTAGAATTACTTACAATAATCAGACTTGGAGCATCAGCTTCTATTAGAGATGTATGCAGTGAGATGTAACCTCACTAATGTTTGGATTATGTCTGACATTCCCCTAAGCTTAGCCTCTCAACAGCTGCAGTATTAATGACACTCAAAAGATGACCTAAGAAAATGAGAAATATGGAGCTGCTGTGGACAACTTGAAGGAATGGTTAATTACTGTTACATCTCTGCTGAACCTTTGGGTTGGTACAGTTAGTAAAAAAACTTCTTTGCATAAAATCAGGGCAAAAACTTGAATACCTCAAAATGAGTTCAAAAGATATTTTTAAAAAAACTTCAATTAAAAAAAATTACAGTTTGCCTAGGACAACTCCCAATGACTTACTTCTACATGGCCTGGGCAGCTTTTAGATTCAGAATTTGTGATTTCACGTTTGTCGTGCTTAATACATTCATTTTAGATGTCTAGAATCCAAGTTTTTGAATGAGTTTTAGCTCAGAACCTCGAATTGCTGCAAAAATGTATAAATCACCACCTTAGCTCTATTTAGTATTTAATGTAACTATAATTTGTATGTATTTGTTTTAATTACTGTAAAGGAAAGCCCTGGAGCCATAAGTGCAGGGGCTGCATGACAAGGGATCCGAATGACCAGCAGCCAAATTATACTGGTCTTGGTTGGAGATGGGCTGAAGAGAAGGAATAAATTAAAGGAGATGGCTGGGCCCAGAGGCGGAGACAGAAGAAGAAGAAGATCACTTCCTTATCATCTGAGCAGGTAGAAAGAGACCACCCAACCTCCCCTATTTTGCATATTTTGCGAAATGTCAGGCGTTTTCTTCTTTATGTTTTCCTGTTTGTTAACAACTAAATATGGACCTATTTCCTGAATGTGCTGCTACTTTGTGGTTTCTATATACGGTATAATTGTTAGAGTCTGCATTGTCTTAATTTATTTTAAATGAATGTCAAATGCTTGATCCAGGGAATGTTTCTGATTGGGGTCAGGAAGGAAGTTTTTCCCTCTTGAGGCATAATTGGTACTGGCTTCAGGCAGGGTTTTTTGCCTTCCTCTGGATCAAAACAGTGCACTTAGGATATTATATTTTAAGTTTTATTTGTCACAGTAGTGGTAGGACCTTGCACAGGTAAGTTTAGAAGAGGAAGAAGAAAGGACATTCTCTCCTGTGACTGAACAGTGGATTGATTGATACAGACGCTACTACTGCTTGTGCTAGGTGACAGCCTGCTTGGATTTCCTATTATCGACACACTGCAGATGCAGGTCCAGCATCAGGGCTGCTTTATTTGATAAAATGTGAATAGATGCTGTGGCCATTTTACACCCATCTCTGGGGCAAATTCACCAACCTCCGTAAATTAAGCCAGTGACGGCTTCGCTCACATCGCAACACTTCCCCAGGACACTGGTAATTGACTAAAATCTGAAGTTGCGTCCAGGGCACCAAACTCTGGCCAAGTTGCGCTAACATTACTGCACCAAGTGCAGCGAAGTTGCGCTAACGTTGGATAATTTGCATACGGCAGGAAGTTAAAGTTGAATGGACGTATATGTTGCAGCAAATACATTACACTACACAAGCCCGGGGAAACCTTCATCAAATGAAAAAGAGTTGTTATAATTCCCTACACATGTACCCAGTGTATAGTTAATGTGCCATATGGTAGGAAATGTATGGGGGAGCCCGGGTAACCAAAAAAAAATTACGGACTTTTGCAGCCTATCACCCTGAAAAAACTAAAAGATGGCATGAGTTTTTTGGGACTTAGAAAAATTTTCAACGAAAAATTGAAGAAGCCCTATACATTCCATTGCACTTCGCCTGGTCTGAGTTGGTGAAGCAAGTCTGGCGAAACAGGTAACGTTCAGTAAAATGCGCATCTTAGTGAATTTTTGAAGTAACGCTCTTTCACCAGAGTGAGAAGTAGCGCTAGAGTCTATCTCCATCGCTAGTGAAGTTACGCCAACACCCGTAAATCAGCGAAGTACCGAAATGACGTCACACTGGCGAATTTTCACTAACGTTAGTCACTTCACCCTTTAGTAAATTTGCCTCTCTGTTTCCTGGTTTCATTAAGGTATATAATTATGGGGTTCAATGGGATAGCTCAAGGGTCAAATTGAGGAGTCCCTTTGTCATGATCCCTGTTCCCTATGAATTTGCTATTCTGCTGTACAGTGTTGTGTGCACATAGAAATACACACATATATATATCTATATAATGTTTAAGATTTTAATTTGCCTTTAAAATGTTTTTACTAAAAAAATTAAAATGAGAGAAAACTATACCTCCTCAGCAAAAAGTCAATTCCCAGTATAATAGAAAGTCTCAGGGAATTCCTGAAGGCTAGAATGGTAAAAAAAAAATGCAGTCCTTTTTCCTGCTGTACTGCCTGGGGCTTAAATGAAACTTCTCCTTTTCAGCCATTCCAGTCACTTTAGACATCTTTGAATAACTAATCGCAAATAAATGGGTCTTTGTTCTAGTTTTTTTTCCTACCCCGTATTTTATTTGACACCACTGAACGATCGCTGTACAGAGAGAAAAGAAAAGCCTTGTATACAGTAGCAAAGGTTACATGTTAGATTGGCAGCTAAAACTCACTGTCTACCAGAATCACAGGCAAAAACATTTGCAGTACTTTGCATGCTGTGAAAATTGCTAAATACAGGGCAGTTTATTTCCAAAACAAAAACTAATACAGTTTTTATTTCCTTTTAACGCCTCACACTCAATATGCAGTAGAAGCTCTGTGTCTTGGGTATCTGGCCACGCAAATATTCCTAAAAGGGAAAGGTCTTTTTTTTTTATAAGGAATACCTTATTCCCAATTTAAGGCTGCCTTTTTATCCAGTGCTTGTTTTTCAGGTTTCTTCTCACTTCCTCTGTACAGACAAAAATTGAAGGGGATATATGGGAGCACTTTAGGGATAACTAACATCTAAGTAGCGTATGATAAAGGCTACTGATCTAGCCAAAGAGCTATTAGTACACAAAAAAGGCTTAATTACTACACATTCCCTTGCTCCATGTATACTGTTATTGTACAAAGAAGCAGAAGGGTCACTAGCCTTTAGGGCCCTCAATAGTGGCAATCAACTGTCTCAGTTATTTTAAATAGAATCTGGCACACTAAGGGAAAGTGGTACTCAAGCTCACAGCCCACCTGGTTTTACATCTGTATTTGGGACATGTATCGTTTTTCCAGATGCTTTGCACATGACAGCTGTTTATTACCTGCCCCAGGTAACAGCGGTGTAGGATTTTCACTAAGGTGGTGTCACCACTTTATATTTATTTTCTATTGAAGTCAAAGCTTCTACTAATACTATGCTTTCTCTTTCTAACTCACACAGCATTAATTCTATTATTTAGTAATATGATCAGATGCTGTTGGCTCAGCGGAAGCGTTAAAATGCAGTGCAAATTTTTAACCAGGGTCCATGTGACACAAGATACACTAGTGAATATTATTAATACTCTACAAATGAGCAAAGACGAGATGGGGCATGAGTCCCTCTTCCCTGCCTTCCCTTAGCCACCAACACACCATCCTTGAAATAACAATATCATGTTTCTTGGAATAAGGATATCTGTAAATGCACACATATACAGTATATTATATATAAATGAATTTGAGATTTTTTTTTCATTTGTTTATTTTATTATTACTGTTACTGCCCAGCTGGATACAACCATTGCTTACTGATTTAATTTCTGCCATGCGACTCACTTAAACTTGCGTACTATAAAAAATAAAGTACCCGCTATAATAATTATGAGGATATTACAAGTCACCTTGGAGTTCCAGGACCTCTATAAAAGAACCTTCGACCTTGCCTTTATATAGTCGTGGAACTCCTTGGTGACTTATAATATTATTATATATATAAAACAAGAGCCATGAATATACTGTAAATTATATCCTTATAAACAATGCTTAGCGACATGAATATCCTGTCAATTATATAGTGAATAAAGTATCCCCTCTTGTAAATTATAATGATATTATAAATTACCGAGGAGTTTCGGCCGAGTGTTTTTATACAGGTCATGGAACGCCGAGGTTACTTCTAATATCCTCATATTTTGCAACTGGGGGTACTTTATTTATTATAATACACAAGTTTCAGTGAGTCATGTGACAGAAATGACATCAGAACTCACCGTTTTGTAACTGATGACATCAGAACTCACTGTTTATAAGGATATAATTTACAAGATATATATAAAGTACCCCTATTGTAAAAAATAAGGATATTATAAGGAAGGAGTTCCATGACCATATAAAAGCACAAGGTCGAAGGGCGAGTGCTCCAACACAGGTCATGGAGCTCCAAGGTGACTTTAATATCCTCATATTTAGAAACAATAAAGTACCACTTGTTGGGGCTTTGGCCTCGTGTTTTTATATGGCCATCGAACTCCTCAGTAACTTATAATATCCTTATATTTTACAAGAGGGGGTACTTTATTCACCATATATTTTACAAAAGGGGTATGTTTTTTATTATATATAACACCTCCCCATCTATTAACACATTTATCTACATGCATACAAAAGTCCCTAAAAACAGATTTGTTAGTTAAGTGAATAGAAAACGATTTTTTAAGCACACACTTCCATGTGTTCCTGCTTATGCCAACCCTATGACGCTAATGATCTGTTAGATGTGAATTTTGTGTGCTGGAACCATCTTTTTCGGCATGTTCTTTCACTTATTTCAGACCCGGTAAAGTAAACTAATAAACAGAAATCTTACTACTGCAATAAAACCAAAAGGTTTTGGCTTTTGTTCGCCTTATTTGGCAACAGAGAGCATTCCTAAGCAAATCTCTTACTCTCTCTATCTGCTCCTTTCAAAGACTTTCAATCGCAGATACCAAAAGCTAGACTACATTACATAGAGCCCAGCTGCTGTTAATTTAATTTAGGGCAGTGATATGCATAAAAATATCGGAAGCACCTGCAAACAGTGTGTTCATGTTGTCCAAAAATTTGTTCTTTGCGAAACGTAACAAATAATGAGTAAACCAACAAGTCACAATATTTATTTCAATGTAAAACAATGAATACTTTGAAATCTTAAAATGGATTATAATTGTTTTAAGGTCAAACACATTAACTTCTGCACAATTTTAATTCAGACCCATGAAGGATCTTGTCACCTGCTGGTATGCAAGGAATGGGCATTAATTATCATCTAATAGCAAGTTTATAACAACAGGGAATTTATAAAACAGGTTTATATTTAATTATTTGGTGTTGCATCCATAACAACCAATGAGAAAGTTGCTTTTATTTACCTTCCCCAGCTATTTGGTCAACAATTCAGGGTTGTTCAAAATCTGCTATTGGTTACTACTCTGAAATAAATTGACAACAATTTTAAATGAAAAAAATATCCCCTCCTTTTTAACATGAGCTAATTTAGCTGGGATTATGTATTATTGACTTGATGTCCCTCTACTTTCCAGAGAATCTGTGTTCCACCCACTATTGATAGCAGGGGTACTTTAAGTCCCAGAATCCATTTCCTCACACTGGAACACTGGAAGTGAGGGATGGGGTTGAATTGAGCCTAAGGGGGAGGGGTAGTTAACTGGCTCCAGCAAGCACAAACAGACTATCATGACAAGCCCAGTTCATGTAAAAAAAAAATGGAGATTACTCCATATTTCAAATATCTGATCATAAAATGAAGGTCATATTCTCCAAAATCCAAAGAAATCCAAAATCCAAAGTTTTGTTCAGAAAAATGCACTTTCACGTATTACTTCAAATACTACCAAAGTCACATAATCCTTTATAAATGTTCAGAAAATGGTGTGGGGACCATTTTCAACTAGGAGTCACACTGACTCTCTTCTTTATTAACCCACCTGAGATTCATATGTGTATAAAATCTGGTATCTTACAGATCCAGTGGCTATTAGTTATCACCCTTTAGTTAATTATGAAAATAGAACTACAATACAGATGTGGTATTCAGCTAACTATGGGAACCTCTGGTTCAGCTTCTCCAAAATCAACTATTCTTGTTTTTTGTTCTTTTTAATTCCCAGAATTGTTTCCACTGTTTCTCTGTCATCTTTTTAGCAGTGGAAAACAACCAAGAATTTTATGTTTCAGATGAGCTTCACCTCTTTGTGACAGATTTACATAAGGACAAAATGTGCAGTTGCCTAGGGTACAAAGATAAAATGGGACCAGTTTCAGGTGAAAAGATGGGGCTTGGGTGGGCATGGGCGGGAACATGTTGGAACATTAAAGTGGTCTATAATATGTTAATTCACCCCTTAACAAAAGTAACATATATATATATATATATATATATATATATATATATATATATATGTATATATATATGATCCTCATTTCAAAAATACCAATAGATAAAGGTAATAAAACAAACTTCATTCAACTTTTAAATTCTGTAGTCCAATGTGTAATTTAAAAACATAAATGCTTGTAAAAAAAAGTAAGTATAACCCTACATTCATCACTAGTTTACATACCATCCCAGCAAGTTCAGTCTGACTACAGAATGTGAGATGTAACTATGTAAAATCATATAATACACAATGAATTCTCATTGTACCAGAGGATGCTTGAGGATAATGTGAGACCATCTGTCAGAAGATTGAAGCTCAACTGAAAGTGGACCTCCCTAAACATTCCAGAAAAATACACTGAAATAATAAAAATGAAGGGCTCTGAAATAACCAGATTTAAATCCCACCTAGAGGCTGTAAGGGGATTTGAAATGGGCTGTTCATACAAGAAACCCCTAAAAAATTGCACAGCTGAAGTAGTTCTGCATGGAGGAGTGGGAAACAATTCCTCCCATGCAATACCATTCCCTACCAACTTATGTTCTAAGGTAAAGGATTGCTTGTATCACTCAACCAATAATAATATTTCCTGGACTGAATGCATCTAAATTGCCAATTTTATTTATTTCTTAGTAAAACAGATGGAGGTCCCTATTTAGACTCATAAAACTGTTTTTATTGGGGTGAGATAAAGTGTATCATAATGTTAAGAAGCCTCAACAGTCCTATAAAATATTAGCACAAAGTTCAATCTATTGCATAAAGTCCCTATTCTTCATATCACAACATATGCAGCCGTAAATTCTGTTACATGAGTTGTTCTTTAGAGCAGGGTAAGTGCCTTATTAATCTGAATAATGTTTGAGTCAATCTAATATGCTTATGGTCACAGTGCATGTATAAATATATATGTACAGTGACAGGGAAGAATATTATTTAAAGTTAATATACATTATTCCCACAATTCAGAGGACAATTTGCAGTACTGTTACCTTTCATCCATAACAAATGCAAGGGAAAAGAGACCTCTAAAAAAGGGACATAATGCTGTAAGCTATCGGTCTTTAAAACCCTAACTCTTAACCTACCCAAATTTGAAAATCTTAACAGTGATTTTATAGTTGGTTTAAGGCAACCATATATTACCAACGCCATATGTATCAGCACTGCAAAGTCCAATTTACAAGCTGTGAAGGTTCATTCTCAGGCTGTCCAAGGGAAATTATGATGTTACAAAATGGCTCATATGTTTGGATAAATTTCTAATGAAGGATCTGTCCAACAACCCAAAGTAATCAAAAAAAAAAAAAGACAGCATTTGATGGCCAGCTGTGATTCGGTGATCAGAGCACATTTCAGTAATTTCAATACATTATACTATCATTATACAACACCATGTACATCTGCATATTTCTGGCCCACTGTCCATATATTGTTGGGTGTTGGCTGGATACATATGAGGTAACACTTGAGCAGATAGACAAGTCTGAACAGAATGCCCTTTTCTGGCACACAGTTCTTATAATGATTAATAGAGAACATGACAAAGACCGATTCCCACTCATGGCAACACACACAAACTACACATAAACAACCAATTATTTTGCTGGCCTGGAAATACTCCATAAACAAAACCAAGTGTTTATCAATAAAGATAAATAGCCTATTAAATATTACAGGTCCAGCAGATCCAAGAAAAAAAGAAAAAAATTGTATTGATATAATCAATGTTGCATGCCTCTAAAGGGATATCCTGGAAATACACTAAGGTTCCAGTTGCATAAGGACAATCTTTGAAAGCACAACTGAAACAATACTGCTTTAAGTTTAGATACATTATGATGCAATTACCCATCCTACTTTTTGAGACTAATAGCATACAGTACCAGAGGATGAATCAGATGTATGCTACAACTACTGGGCATTTTGCACTTAAGAAAAAAATGGGAAAAAAACCCTAAAAAAAATTTAAATTCATTTTTCGAATGTGGGTAACTATATTATATGGTGACTATGGGGTAAGCTAATTATCATTCATGGTTATTGAACATTTTAGAGAAAAAAAGAGCCAAATCCAAAAATCATGACTGGTTACAGCTTATCTGGAATAAGACAAACTGCCAGCTAATGGAATGGATGTGGTGATTTAGCGCAGCCAATATCTGAGCTATCAGTCTCAGAAACAATTTAAAAGGGAAGTAAATCTATACTGTATTTTGTATACTAAACATAAACATGAACTTACTGCACCACAAGTCTAATCAAACAAATGATTTATGTTTTCAAAGTTGGCCACAGGGGGTCACCATATTGTAACTTTGTTAAACATCTTTGCAAGACCAAGACTGTGCACATGCTCAGTGTGGTCTGGGCTGCTTAGGGATTGTTATGCATTTAAAAACAACACAAGTCAAATAATATCTGCCAGAAGCAGATACAGCAAGACTGGTTAATAATCATAAGCCTATGGATGACCTATCAGAAGTTTGAAGACAGCCTATGCCTTTGGATGCCATTAAATTAGCAGGTATATTCTAAAGGATTATCTGATGGCCCATCCACTAACCATTCCCAGTAACCCAACACATTTTGAAGTGTAGCTTACTCCTCACTGACATTGTACCATCAAACAGCATCACATCAGATGACTTAGTCATGTGTGTAACCCAATGGAAAAATACTTATGGAACCAATATGTTGGTATCCCATAGAAGACATTAATGTGTGGCTGCATTAAAACTAGGGATGTAGCGAACTGCCGATTTGGTGTTCGCGAACACCGGCAAAAAATGCGAACGTTCGCGGACAGTTCGCGAACTTCGAACACCCGCTAAAATCGTTCGATTCGAACAATCGAAGGATTTTCATTCGAATCGAACGATCGAAGCCATTCGATCGAATGCTTTTCATTCGATCGAATGCTTACAATCGTTCGAACGAATGGAAATCGTTCGATTTTTAGCGGTCGAAGGAATTCGAATGGTCGAACGACTTGTATTCGAATCAAACGCGAACTCAAAATGCAAACGTTCCCAAACGTTCGCGAACATACGGCGGACGCGAACGGTCGAAGTTCGCGCGAACTAGTTCGCAGCAGAACAGTTCGCTACATCCCTAATTAAAACACTGGTGGATTGGGGTGGTCCATGCAACTTTTCACATTTGAAGAGGATTAATCAAAAATGGTTTTCAAAGCACAGGAATCTCGCTGCGACCCTACAATTCACTGTAAATGACATTGGTTTTAACTGTATCCCTACATGTCAGAATAGTCCACTAACTTAACATGCATGTGGTTTGTGTGTAAGCTCTAAAACCATGATATTTTTAATAAAGGCAATTGTGGTCACACTACATATAATTATGGTCAAACCATTTCACGCTTAGCCTTTTATGTATTTGCTTATTACTTTCAGGAACCGACTGTATCTGATCCAGATAAAACTTGGCACATTCTTATGAATGTGGCTGTGGGATTTGTTCAGGCCTTGAAAAGATTCTAATCCAATAGATATTCTTTTGTGGAGAAATACTACATTTATAATTTTGTTGTTTTACATTTTTGGCATGATTGTTAATTAATATCAGAGGAAAACATGAAATGAAAAACAAAAACAAGAAAAAGAAAACATTCTTTTCATATGTCAGGGTTTTTTTTGTACAATTTCATTTGCAGAATACATGGTTATAATAAAATCTATTGTATTGGACTGCCCCATCTCTAGTGGAAATAAAAGTGGTTAGCAGCTGTGGTGTCTTCTCTATGTAGAGAAAAAATGAATACACAAGGTGACAAAAGACACTGGGTCAGAGCTGGGACTGGGGCAGCCCGGGCATCAAAGGCTAACAATGAATAGGTGAAAAAAATTTGTTGGATCTTTTAAAGGGAACCTAAAGTAAGATTTGCTAAAGGACCCATAAGCTTAGAGAGTTGATTTAGATCACCCTCTTAATGAGACACAGTTTATATAAATGGCTTTCTTTGCCTTTTAATCCTTTAAATGTATAAGCAGTGTGCAAGTGATGTATTTTGGCTGCAATAGGGTTCCATTTTAAAAATAAGTTATGCATTTATGTTCACAAATATGTTAATTTATATGCATTCTGAAAAAATATAATAATGGGACAGTGAAGGAACACCTGATAAAATTTCACAAAGGTTAGATGACAAAAGAAGATGTGCTGATCCTAAACTTGCAGCCTCATTCCTCTATGTGGACATGGGATTCTGTTGGGACTAATAAATCCTATAAAATGGGCAAAAGTACACATAAGGTACAAATATAATTTTATACCTAATTGGTTCTACCCATTGCACAAAGCATTTGTACAAAACAGATTTTTAACATGTGGCATGCTTTTTCACACTTTAAAGCTCAATCTCCTCCAATGTTAAGATAAAACACATGATCAAGATTATGAATTTGTCACATCAACTTACCCAGTAATTGTCTGTCCTGCAGGAGTGTGCTCAACCTCATATCCATTTTGTCTTAGAACATCAATGACTGTGTTATTTCCAAGGAAGTGACCTACAGAACAAAAAAACAATTACAAAATATCACTAGTAGTCTAAGGGGGTATTTACTAAAACTCAAATTTATCCAATTTTTTTATTTAAACAAGTCGACCTAACTTGCATCCACAAATCTAACCCATTTATTAAAAAATCATCTTAAAAAAGTTGGTGTGAGAAGAGTCTCTACAACATTGTGTGACAATTTGAATTGTACTACTATTGTTGAATATGACGCCCAATCTTTGTGGCCTGAAAAACCTGTACAGATCCAATGTCAAGAAACATCTTCAAATTGTAAAAGGGATTGTAAAAGGGACATCTGCCATTGACTTCTGCATGACCTCGACAGGTTTTAATGAAGTATTTTCAGATTCAAATTTTCAGCAGCTTTGGTTTATAATGAATTCCTAAAAAAAATGAGTTTTTTTCCCTCTAAAAATTTGAGTTTCCCCCTAAAAGCTCAGCTAGAAAAAATTGAGGCTTCATAAATAAGCCCCTAAGAGATGTATGACACAATCACAGTTGCCTTTTACTAAATGTACCTTTCTACTCTTCCTAATTTCTTATGTGAAGCATCTGGTTAAACACTACTATGCTACTATGCTTGAATACTATAATACAAGAAAACAGTGTATAACATTATTCAAATTATGTCATTACAAATTTATAGGACTTATTTGCATTCAGATGGTGCAGTTGCTGGTGCACAATTTTGCCCTTAGGACACTATTCACATAACATTTGCACCTGTCCAAAGTGCAGTGCCAAGTGTGTTCTGTACCATGCACCAGTCAGATCTGCCACAGAATAATAATAATAATTCGGCCAAATAATGAACCAAATCCAAATTTGAATATGCAAATTAGGGGTGGGAAGGGGGAAAACATTTTTTACTTCCTTGTTTAGTGACAAAAAGTCACACAATTTCCCTCCCTGCCCCTAATTTGCATATGCAAATTAGGATTCGGATTTACTTTGGCCAGGCAGAAGGATTCTTCCGAATCCGAATCCTGCTGAAAGAGGCCAAATCCTGGTCAAATCACAAACCGAATTCTGGATTCGGTGCATCCCTACTATTAACCCAATTAACCTAAATCACAAATGTATTCTTTAAAATATTTACACATGAAATAAGGCACATTTTTTTTCGTAAACTGAGGCTGCCCCCCTTCAATCAGACCCTTGCTGAATGTTAACTACTTCATTTGTCCCTCCATGAAATTTGAGTATGGCATGCCCACTATCATTTAACTCAGTTTTCTGCATCAATTATTATTCACAATTCACTTACTCAAAAAAAAATGGTGGGGGTGGAATTATACATATCGAATTATACTTGCTTTAATTCGAAGAAAAAAAAATTTCATCCCTGTTTTTTGTTTATAAACTGGAGCTCTAAATTTCTGTTCATATACACGGTAAGTTAAAAAATTAGGATGGGTTATAGGGCAGCCATTTAATTTTTTTTGCCTTAGCAGCAAAGGAGGCTGTGCTAAGATTACGATGAGAGTGGACAGACAAGAATTTATTGCCCAGAGCCATATTTACTTTCTACTTATGTATTTTCTGGCCACACTGGGTAACCTTTTCTATGAAGCTCCACACTGCCCCCATTGTAAGTTGTAACACCAATTTAAGAGCAGAGAGTCTGATATCCTTGCTCAACCAGACCTTGACCTGCTTACTGTATGTTGACAACTCACTTGTAATTGCCAGTCAAACGCTTGGCTACACATACCAGACAGTCCACCAGTTATCTTTACATCAGAAGAATGATCAAAAAAAATTGAATGCACATAAGCCACAATAGGTCCCTCTGGTCATATTATCACATAGCACAGATTTAACGTACAGCTTCCTCACCAAATGACTTGACTGCTGAGGTCTGTACAATGCCCAGACCTGTTATTCTAGATTCATTGTGCTTTCTCTTCCTTGTCCTTCATTGAATACAACTTAAAAGCCACAAAACTATTAGCCTAATTTATTGTGACAGATGGTGAAAACTCAGGCAAAGACAAGGTCACTAAGTCTTCTGTCATGGGAATGCACTGCAAACAGGGAAATATCTGCTCCTCAGACACATGCTTTGTGGTATCAGTCAGTGGGGAAGATCTTTGCTCATATGTACTAAATTCAGTATAGAAAAATACATTGAGGTGAACTGTTAATATGTCACTGAAAAAATTCTCTCCAGAATAAAACTGCATCAAGTGAGTTCCTGCTAAAATTTACTTAACATACTTTTACCAGTAACAATTTATATCTCTGTAGAGCACTGTATAACTGTGTGTTAAGCATGACAAAAGAAATGTTGTCAGGGAACTTTTTCTTTGTTGTGTCAAAGCCTGAAGCTTAATTATTGTTTTCATAATTTTGTTATAGTTAAAATGTATCATTTATAATTTTATAATTGTATGTTTGCTTTTTCCTCTTTTCACAGTAACATTCACTACCACTTCAGATAAGCTTTGCCTTAATTTGTCCCTTGTGAAACATCTATTAGATGGGTATCATTTGGGTTAAACATAGTGATAAGGATAAATCCTTTAGCTTTATACAATCAGTTGTGACTAAAAAAAATGACAAAAAAGTAATAACAACAACAAACAATAAATGCAGCTTTAAATGGTGATGTCACTGAGGAAGTCTGGACAGCTTGGTGGAATAGTTTGCACTGATACAGTTATGGTAACCATATTTGTTATTGCTTTGTATTTATTTTTTTACTTTTTAAGAAATTCACACAAAAAAAATAAATAAACTCAAACTCTACCCAGGACAGGGTAAAAAAATAATAGATAATAAACAGTGAATGGAATCTATACTCAGGGTTGATCAGCTCTATCATAAGGATGTAAGTTGTACAACACTTATTTCATACATTTAGGGGCAGATTTACTAAGGGTCGAAGTGAATTAGAGGGAATTTTCGAAGTTAAAAAATTCGAAATTCAAACTAATTTTTTGGATACTTCGACCATCGAATAGGATACTACGACTTCAAATTTACTTCGATTGGAACAAAAAATTGCTTCGAATATTCGACCATTCCATAATCTAAGTACTATCTCTTTAAAAAAACTTCGACTTCAATACTTCGCCAACTTAAACCTGCCGAAGTGCTATGTTAGCCTATGGGGACCTGCCAGAGCATATTTGATACCCAAGTTTTTGGGTATCAAAGAAAAATCGTACGATACGATCAGTCGAATCGTACGATAAGAAGTACGATCGGAGTACGATCGTACTATGATCTGAATACGATCGTACGATTAATAAAATCCTCCGACTTCGAATTCGAATGTCAGAGGATTCTATTCGATGGTCGAATTTCAAAGTATTTTACACTTCGGAATTCGACCCTTGATAAATCTGTCCCCTAGGCAAAACATATTTAAATGCTGTCTGCATAAATATATATATATATATATATATATTTTTTTTTTTTTTTTTTTCTATTGTTACCACCAGCTACATCAAACTTGATTATTTTCCTCTGGGACAAAAGGTGACATTTTGTACTGGATTTATAAAAAAAAATACATTTCTTAATATGGTGTAGAATATCTCTAATCTTACTACTTACTTGCCTAGCTTTAAACTTCACTGACCCTGCAGCCCTAATACCTAACAATGCTTGCATTCTCTAGCACCAAATCCCACATTCTTTTTTCACACGATAAACAGTTTCACTGGGGATACAATGTCAGTTCTATCAATGGTAAGGGATTCTTGCTGAACAGCAACAGTTCTGTAAATGTAGTATACATATTATCCACTGTGGATTTGAATAATTCCTTAATTGTTTTCTTTGTACACCATCTTATTTAAATTCATTCAGGCAGAAATACAATTTTATGAAAGTACAGAAGCATATTATACTATATACTGTTAGTCCTGCAGACAGAGGTACATTCAGTAGTGGCATAACCCTACATTTAATAGGGAGCTGGTAGGCAGGTTGAAACAAAATGTTGTGCAGTAATATGAAAATACCACCTAACATACCATCACCCAAGTACTTGTAGAGAGGAATGAAGCATGCAACATTAAGGGGGTTATTTACTATACCTGGATTTTTTCTGGTCGGGCTTTTTGGGGGAAAAACTTGATATTTTAGTGGAAAAAAACTCTAGTATTTATTTTCCCCCCTGATGCTGCAAAAAGCCTGAATCCAAAAGTCAATGGCAGATGTCCCCATCCCAATTTGAAGATATTGTGGTATGAGCTGGGTTTAGCCTGATAATTTTTGGATAACATTTGGGTATTTTCAGAACAAAGTTAATAAAATTCGTATGATTAGGGCAAATGCTAGCCAAAACAAATTTGAAAAGCTCTAAAAGTCTGAATGATTAAAAAAAAAGGATCAGCGCAGCTCTGATGAACTTCTATAGGACCTTGACTACTTTTACTTGCTGATGTTTTGAATTACAGTTTTTCATGGTTTGTACACTAAAGGGGTTATTTACTAAACTCTGAATGCAAAAATCACGAAAAATTTGTGATTTTTTTTAAAAAAGCATCTCAGACCTGTCGAGGTTGCATATAAGTCAATGGGATAAGTCCCGATGATTTTTTGATGTGCGCTGGGTTTCGTGAAAAATCCCGATGTTTTTTGGGTGAAAATTCTGAAAAAATCTTGAAAATCGTATGAAAAAATCCAAAATAATCGTGAAAATTGGATTTTTGGGAACATGTAATAATAAATAAGCATAAAAAACTCAAGCGGATTTGATCGGATTTTGTAGCAGAAAATATTGAGATAAATTCAACTTTGATAAATAATCCCCTAAATAAATCTCAAGTTTTTTTAAGTTTTAGAGAAATAAAAAACATATTGTGAATAAAATCGAAATACGATTGTGGGCAGAGTACATAGGAAAAAGAGAAGAAGGCAAGCTGTGACAGTTCTTACATATGCATAAGATTATATTGTTGAACAATGTAAATGTTTGTATGAACTATTATAGAACTGATTTAATAAAGAATATATTAAATTGAAACAAGAAAGAACTTAAGTGGGAACAATTTAGAAAACCTTATTTTAACTGAGCTGCAGCTTGTAGGCATATAGTCCCTACAGAAAGCTCCCTCTTGAACTAGACTCCCCAAAATAGCCCTTCTTTCCTGTATCTGACCAGATGAGCTGGCTTCATTACTTCTTGTTTCTGACCTGATGGTGGTTATTGCCAGAAGTACCCTCCAACCCTGCTACAAAGCTCTGCCTTTTCTGGTCAGATATGGTGGGGCAGGGCCATTGATGACCATCCTCTTGCAAGACATAATTCATGTCGTGCTAGCAAAAGTGCTAAGTAAGGCAAGACTCTCAAACCCTGTACATAACACCTACTCACTCACCACAATTATACTGTAGTTCCTAAGGCAAAAGGAAACAGCATCAGAGTCCAGGTTTAAATCAAAATGCATTTATTGTCTTTTGTAGGGAATTACAGCAATGTGTAAGGACAAATGTGGTCTTTTATCAAGATGTAAGGCCACGTTTGGCCTGAAACATTGCTGTGATGCACTATAAAATAAAAGAATTAACTTTTTCCAGCACTTACCAAACTTAGAGACTAATACAAAGCAGAACTGCCTACACTTGAAACTGAAAAGACACAAATTTGGTACATTGTACAAGTTGTCTCAGCTTGTATATTGTATAAATCTGATCTTCAGCCCAGTATACCATTTAATATTGTATATAAGCACAGCAAAAGATGTCATCTAAAATACAAACACAAAATTAAAATGTTTCGACATTCTGTGATAGCTTTTTAAAAAAGCTACAACTAAAATCATACAAGGAATAAAATCTGAATTAAAAAGTGAATATGTGATAACTTGTTTTTAGCTCTTTGTGTCTATTCCAAACCCAATATGCTAGACTAATCCACCATATTCTTATATAAATATTTGTGGAATGGAAAGTAAAGGAATTTAATCGTTGGCTTGCAGGGTACACATTATTTTTCTAAAACTGGTATTCTACATTTGAGTATCCTCAGCTATTAAAACATGCTTTTAAAAAAAAATAATAAAAAGTGGTTTATTTAAGGATTTGGTTTCTATACTTATAGAATTGCAGCTTTTACTAAATGTGAACTATTCATTTCACCTTGAAAAAACTCCATGTGGATTAGAAATTTACAGTAATTTCGTATGAAAAGTAAATTTAGCAGACACATAAATTGTTTCTGTGAGTCGAATACGACAGGATAGGTATAAATGAATATTGTGATTTCAAGATGATTATTTTATAAAGTGTTTAAAAAGTCGTCAGAAATCATAAAAGTTGAGCCGGCATTACAAGCAAACAAGGGGAACATGTTTTATCACCTCCTGTCCTGATTTGTGGAGACCATCATTTTGTTTGGAAATATGCAGTTTTTAAGGCAAAAACACAGATTTAAAATGTATGAAAAATTCTGGGGCCATCAGCAGTTTAGAAAATCCCTGTGTCGTGGTGAACAAAATATATTTTCCTATCAATGTTTACTTTAATACAACAATCCAGTTTGACCGGTCATTTTTAATCAACCTTGGCAGATATGCAATTAAACAAGCTTATGGTAACTACTTACCTTTCCAGTGCACCACCGTGATCTAAATTTCCTTTATATTTAGGATAAAATTCAATATAGCTCAAAATATTACGTTGTGATTGAGGGAAGGATGAATAATTGATTACCAGCATGTACAGTTAGGTCAATAAATCTTTGGACACAGGCAACTTTTTTCTAATTTTGGTTCTGTACATTACCACAATGACGTTTAAATGAAACAACTCAGATGCAGTTGAACTGCAGACTTTCAGCTTTAATTCAGTAGGTTGAACAAAAAGATTGCATAAAAATGTGAGGAACTAAAACCTTTTTTAACACAATCACTTCATTTCAGGGGCTCAAAAGCAATTGGACAATTGACTCAAATGCTATTTCATGGGCAGGTGTGGGCAATGCCTTCGTTATGTCATTATAAATGAAGCAGATAAAAGCCCTGGAGTTGATTTGAGGAAGGGGGCTTGTATGTGTTGTGCTTGTTTTGCTGTGAACAGACAACATGCGGTCAAAGGAGCTCTCCATGCAGGTGAAACAAGCCATCCTGAAGCTGCAAAAACAGAAAAAACCCATCCGAGAAATTGCTACAATATTAGGAGTGGCAAAATCTACAGTTTTTTACATCCTGAGAAAGAAAGAAAGCTGGATGAACCCAGCAACGCAAAATGACCTGGATATCCACGGAAGTCAACAGTGATGGATGATCTCAGAATCATTTCCATGGTGAAGAGAAACCCCTTCACAGCCAAACAAGTGAACAACACTCTCCAGGAGGTAGGCGTATCGATATCCATGTCTACCATAAAGAGAAGACTGCATGAAAGTAAATACAGAGGGTGCACTGCAAGGTACAAGCCAACCATAAGCATCAAGAATAGAAAGGCTAGATTGGACTTTGTTAAAACACATCTAAAAAAGCCAGCACAGTTCTGGAAGAACATTCTTTAAACAGATGAAACCAAGATTAATCTCTACCAGAATGATGGCAAGAAAAAAGTATGGAGAAGGCGTGGAATAGCTCATGATCCAAAACATACCACATCTCTATAAAACATGGCGGAGGCAGTGTGATGACTTGGGCGTGCATGGCTGCCAGTGGCACTGGGACACTAGTGTTTATCCATGATGTGACACAGGACAGAAGCAGCCGAATGAATTCTGAGGTGTTCAGAGACACTGTCTGCTCAAATCCAGCTAAATGCAGTCAAATTGATTGGGAGGCATTTCATAATACAGATGGACAATGACTCAAAACATACAGCCAAAGCAACCCAGGAGTTTATTAAAGCAAAGAAGTGGAGTATTCTTGAATGGCCAAGTCAGTCACCTGATCTGAACCCAATAGAGCATGCATTTCACTTGTTGAAGACTAAACTTTGGACAGAAAGGCCCACAAACAAACAGCAACTGAAAGCTGCTGCAGTAAAGGCCTGGCAGAGCATTAAAAGGAGGAAACCAAGAATCTGGGGATGTCCATGAGTTCAAGACTTCAGGCTGTCATTGCCAGAAAAGGGTTTTCAACCAAGTATTAGAAATGAACATTTTATTTTCAGTTTTTTCATTTGTCCAATTACTTTTGAGCCCCTGAAATGAAATGATTGTGTTAAAAAAAGCTTTAGTTCCTCACATTTTTATGCAATCTTTTTGTTCAACCCACTGAATTAAAGCTACAAGTCTGCAGTTCAACTGCATCTGAGTTGTTCCATTTAAGATTCATTGTGGTAATGTAAAGAACCAAAATTATAAAATAAAAGTTGTCCCTGATTTATGGGCCTAACTGTAACTAGTGTGCTAGTTAAGGTATCTTTCCTCAAATCTTATGACTATCACTCTATATACCCTAAAAGCAGAATATAGTCAAGCTAATTCATTCCAAGGCCTCTAAACTCTCAGTCAAACAAAAGGGACACGGAGGCTAAATTAGAAGATAATTCTTTAACATCACTTATCATAACATGCCATGCTAAATCCTCTCATGAATGTAAGCAAAGTTCCTATCCAAATCTAAATGTCTTGCCTACACATACATACGTTATAATGTTCACACTATGTAATATAATACCAGCCTTGCCTGAAACCTGTATAACCTTTGCTGAACACCCCCTTCCTTTTTCCAACCTAAATATTAGCATTGCCCAACATCTCAATGCAATAAAAAAGGGTTTCCTTTTTATAGAACAGTGATATTCACTTTTCCAAATAGTGGTCTGATTATCCAACTTACCACAAGTTAGCAGACTGAATTATATTAAAATGATGATGTCATAACATAGAAGTCTTTGGTCAGAGAATATAAAGCTCCTTTAGAAAGGTGGCTCCAATGTGAAAAAGAATGTTTTTAAAATTCAAATACCAAATGCAACCTCCATATAATAAGGCTGTTAAAACAACACGAGAATTAGTTGTACAGAAACTGCTGTAAAGATTTAGGCTGCACATCTCCACCATAAAATAACATACATTTAAGATGATTGTACTACTGTACAGTGAGGGCTAGATTTCTACTGAGGACACCTGGAGGGCAGTGTCCTTGCGCTCTCTTCCTCCCACTGGTTAGCGCACATATTGTTACTACATCCGGAGCACAGAGGACAGAGAGTGCATAGATTTAAATCCCAGGCAAAATATCCCATGTGCCTAGTCCCTAGTGCTCTGGAAATAGGCAAACTTCACCTGTACCTTTCAAGCAGCCATCTGCTAAAAGGGAGGGCTTAGAAACTGAACTCTGAACTGGATTAAAGGATGTAATCAAGTGACTGAAATCTTCAACCTATCTAGTCTTTCCCGATCATTCCCAATCATTCCCAATGATTCATGGAAGTAATTCAATGACTGTAAGTTAAGAAATAGTGTGCTAATTCATGACTGCTTACATCATTACAAGAAGTGCACAGGGATATTGGGGGTAACATATTGCAAAAAGGTTTTCCTAAAAAGTAAAGTTGTTTTTATTTTAAGAATCAATGGGTTCTCTGTATTCAGAAAGCAATAGGTGTAAGAATCGTGTGGTCAATGGCCACACAAGGCATGCCCATGGGCTGGATGCAGTCAGTGGGCCACCAGAGGGACAGTTCATATGAATGAATAGTTATTATTTTACTGTACAGTATATATTTCTTATCAGCCCTTTTTCCTTTTATCAATTTTATTTAGTAGTGTATACTCTAAAGAATTTAAGCCCAAGGTCATATGAGCAATTAAATAGGGAATTGATGTTATTTGAACTTGTCACTTCAACAGGCAGTGCTACCTATCCTGTCCATAGTTCTCATAGGCTAAAAAAGTACAGTTCCTGTATATATATCTATATATATTCATTTATGAACACATACATACATTCTTGTGCATTTGCTATATAACCAGATACATTATTTGGGCTTTTGTTTACTATTGGTTACTTCTACTTAGCAATGAAGGTAGCCCTAAAATACATAAAAGCATATTAATTCACCTTTCTGGCTTAAAAAAGCCTTTAGTTGCTACAATCTTTTAATGTTACATGCTCTGTTGTGTAGCAATTGTTTATACTTATTTTTTGTAAATGGCAGAAGAGTATACTGCTGTACCTATTTGTGATTGTGTTTTTATCTGTTGGAATATTTCACCATGACATGTAGCATTTGTTTTGAAAGCAGTAATTTAGATTGAGTCATTGTAATTTCTCTCTAATTTGTTGGGCTTGACTTGAAAAAAGACCCAAGGATTTTCAGTAGTAGCAGAAAAAAATAGCCCATGCATCATGTATTTTGGCTCTAATTTCTTCTCTGTTATATAAACCCTTTGGCATTCAAGCTGGAGATTGCTTCCAGCCTGTGAAACGTTTCTCACAGCCAAGTCTGGGCAGGAAACAAAACACTTTTCATTGAGGCCAATTAGCTCAAAAAACATCAAAAAGAGGGGAAAAATCATTAAAGTCCGGGACAGTCAAAAATTTAAAGACTTTGCCTTGGTGATGTGTTTCCTTAAAGATTTCCATTGAAGAAAAAGGTCCAAGCTTGGACAACTACAGCCAACAGACAGAACAGACAAAGAGTTTGGACAGCAATAAGCATTCCAGAAAATTACTGGGTGGGTTGAAAGGTGGGTTGAGGATGTCAGCAAGGATGTCTTATGGCTCACCAACTCTAAGTTCAGAGGTGAAAGCTACTTTACGAAAATCATGAAATGCATGAGTGCAGTTGTTTAAAGATCGGGCCTCATTTACTAGGCAAAATGTACACATAAGCATCTAAAATGATGCCCTTGCTACAGATCCTGTGAAGTTACTGCTGTTGATCACATACTCTCAAATGCCTTCTACCAATCTTATACCTTCTTGCTCACTCCTTAATTTATACTCTTCTTTCAGTATTAATGCAATGAAATTATGTTATGTGCATTTTGTTCTCCAGTGACATTGACCTAACATGGTATGGTATGGGTAAAACCCCTGATACACCAACAGTCTGATGAAACACCAAACCCAATAACATAAGCAAAACCTGCAACATTTACATCATCAATCAAACATGACTGTGTATCGATAACCGACTTTAACCTTTAAAAAATTGAGCGTCTCTAAAGTATGAAATCTATAGCATACAGAGATAATAACTAAGGTTCTGCACACATATTCTACATAAAATACAATATTAACAGGATTTGAATTTTATTGGAGGGAATTCATCATTTCTGCAGTGCATCTATGTATTTGCTTCACACACTCAGAGTGTACTCTGCATCTGTAAATGAATTATATATATTCCCTCTTTGTGCAGAGAAATCCCCTACACTCGAAGAGCGACAAAAAAAGCACAGAAAGGCTCAGCCTTGCCATGCAAAGGCCCACATAAGGGCATGTGACTGCTGTTGTTTTTGCAAAATGGCAGTGACCTAAAGGACCTTTGTGTCATCAGCCTAAAGCTGGGCATAGATGCAAAGATCTGATTGTACGAATCTCCGTTTCGTACGATTTTCGGGTCGTGTGTGGGGTGTCACGATATTTTTCGTGCCATGACAATTGGTCGTTCAGACGATCGGACAGGTTAGAACATTTCTGTCGGCTGCCGATAATATCTCTGCATGTATTGCCGATCTGACGATATTAGTGGGAGACTGTCACTAGCTTTTGCCGGACATAACTTTCATACGATTGCTGTCAGGGGCAGAACATTGTCTGATCTGTTCTTTTACTACTTGATCTGAATGGTTAATGGCAGGTCGGGAGATGGCATGATTATTCGTCCGCTATGAAGGTAAATCTGCACATCTATGGCCAGCATTAGAATGTCAATCCTTTGGAGCTTGTGAATACATTTTGTAAAGATGGAGCAGAAAATGTTTTCCCAAGTACTGGGTGAAACTGAGAAGAGATGCAATGTCACCTAAAGGTGAAGAAGACTTTCACTCTTAAATTACATAGCAAAGCCATGATAGTTTGTTTAAAAAATAAAAAACAGGTTTGTTCTTTCTGGCTGACAATGGCAAAACCAAAGCTTTCCAGTTGGTGAAATAAATGCAAGGAAAAAATTAAGATGAATGGATTATATTCATGTCTGCTTTTGCAATGGAAAATAATGCATCAATATAAGTTATCTCATAAGATAGGAAAATAAATGTACATACTTGTCCATTCAGGTAGTGTCTTTATAAAAAACAGTATCCTCACAGCTTTCAATTAAGAATTTAGAATGACCTGATCTTTACAACATATTCTGAGTTTTCAAAGGCTGGGGTTGTGTCAGGGAGTAAACTCCGGAAAAGATTAGGATGAAGGAGTACAATTCAACCAGTGTTGGCACATATTTAGTATGCACACTGTATACAATGAGCGCAATGCTAGAATACATAAACCTGAGGCATAAACCTGCCCCAGAGGAAAAAGGCATCATATAAGGCACTCTCAGCCCCAAAATAAATTCCCTTCACAACAAGAGCCAAAATGGATATATGTTAAAATATAATTTCAGGCTATATCAGATGCAGGTGGTAGATACCCCCGAAACGTGTTAATTTTGTTTAATATCCCTGTTATGGAGTTGATGTGGTTTCAGATCACATTTACCAGAGCACTAAGAGTGTATTCAGTGGGTGCATTAACCAAATGTATATCTTTCCAGATGGCAGAATGGAACTCTAAGGCTAAGGCCACACTAGGCGATAGCGCCGCGATTTGACTCGCCGCGACTTTTCGCCGCGACTTTTAAGCCGCAATCGCTGGGGAAACTTTTGCGCTGGCGTCTATGGGGAATCGCGAAAAATCGCCAGCGTAAAAACACACGCGGCGATCTTTTTTCTATTGTCGCTCGAAATCGCCTAGCGAGGCAATTTCGCGCGACAGTAGAGAAAAGATCGCCGCGTGTGTTTTTACGCTGGCGATTTTTCGCGATTCCCCATAGACGCCAGCGCAAAAGTTTCCCCAGCGATTGCGGCTTAAAAGTCGCGGCGAAAAGTCGCCGCGAGTCAAATCGCGGCGCTATCGCCTAGTGTGGCCTTGGCCTAAAGAGATTGATCGCTGACATCTTCACAAGAAATACAATTGAAAAAAAAGTCCTGCTGAAGAGACAGTTTAATTTAGCTGCTGTTGATCCATCAGTACATGGAAGTTATTTTCATCTGCCAATTTTTACTTTTGGAACATATGGCTGATTATGCATACACAAGAACATGGATATTTCCAATTGTTATATTATAAAGAGGGCATTTATTACATGCTCAATAACTCACGGAGTGTGTTTAATACATAGTACCCCATTTAAACTTTGTAACTTGAAGGCTATATCCAAAAAGGGCACTGCAGGCATCTTCATAGTTACTGATTCTACTTGTGACTACAAGAATCAAGATGCTTTGATGATTATCACAGCTAAAGGTCACAGTCGTAAATACGTTTTAACACTTATTAAGGCTAGTAGTGATGATGGCAGTTACTGGAAACATCAGACTAAACTGGGTAAAGTTTTCTACATGAATCCCAGTGAATTATAAAGTTTGCTTCAGCAAAGGGATTAAGGTTTCAAGCAAAAGGGTGCTTAATATTGACTTTTAAAGTGATCAGTATAATATACTGGCAGGTAAGTGCATACAAAGCATTAGTAACAATAAGTTTATTGCTGAATTGGAATTTGTAAATTTAAAACAAACTGCACAATTGCTTTTAATTGCTATCATTTATTGGTTTGATGTTTGAAAAAAACCCCAAAAAACATTTGATTGATTGTTTATGGGTTACTAAATGTGCAGAAAAGATTGCACTTTTTATTATATCAGCCCATTTATTCTCAATGCTATTTATTTTATTGCTGGGTGGTGAGTTTGTCTTTAATGAAAACTGTAATAAAGGTCACAAATTAAATCAATGACCCTAGTGTGATAGAGAATATAGATTTATAAACCCCACTAGGGCAGCGACTAATGTAATTGATCCATTAAACACTGCATATAACATGTTAGTGCTAAATAATAATAATAAATAATGATATGTAAGCAAGGTGCAATTTTATGAATTATTTTTCGGTCCTGCAGATGCAGTATATATTGCTGCTGTAAATTTGTACATGTGTGGGCAGCAAGTTTATCCAACATCCACTGGCTCTCTACTGACAAAACCAAAATGTTTTCCTTCTGGTTTCATTTCAGTTGCCATGGTCATGAATGAGGCAATACGAACAATTCCAACATTCCCTTTATACGTCCTCATTCAGACTCTTCTGATTCACTTCAAAGTAACTAAATTCCTGAGCACTTTCAGCTGCCAAGCACTTGTAGGAAAGGACATGAATCAGCCAGGACGTACGGCCCTCAGTTCCCACATCAAAGCCTTTCTAACTAGACACTCTCTCCTTGGAGTGTAATTAGCATGTTGTAATCTAAACAGACCATTTCTATTCAATTCATTTTAATTTCTCCCAAAGTGACAAAGGATATCATTATGGAAGTCTGGAGGAGGGTGATGAGTTTCAAAAAGCATGGCAGGCTGATTACCTAAAATCCATGACTGGAGCTTGGCTGCCAAAAAATATCTAAGATCTGGTTTCATAACACAGATAACAAGCTTTATCTGGGTTGTGTGAAGTCAGAGGGCACCGCACAGCAGATAATGCTGCACTAATGACTCCCACTAATACAAGGATTTGAAACTGTAGTTTAAAGTAACAGACACTCGTGCAAGTTTCCTCTACAGACATCCATTTCAAGTCTTCACCTGTTTAAGGCTTGGAAGTAAATGGTATGCTCTCATTTAAGATAAAATAACTGTGGCATTTAGATAAAACAGAGATGGTGTTTCTGTGAACAGATAAAGAAAGAAGAATGAAATTTGAGATGGTATAATTCTTTCCAGTGCAAAAACCATCCAAAAATATCCCTGCTTTAATGCCCAGTCTTGGAGTGGTAAGCTAATTCATAAGTAAAGCTCTCATTGCATAACTAGGAAAACATGAGTGTAGATACCTGGATTTGATTTGTATCAATGAGGGGGATGACCGAACAGCTGTTGCCGGAGGTTATTGCTAAAAACTGTAGTTATCTTGATGGGCCTGAATATTTTATCAATTATGTCATGGAACAGTATGACCTTTTGATATTTAGAAGATGAAACTAGCCAAGCAATAGTCCATAATAATGCAGGTATGGGTCCTGTTTTCCAGAATGCTTGGGACCTGGGGTTTTCTGGATAATGGATCTTTCTTGTTTGGATCTTCATACCTTAAGTCTACTAGAAAATCATTTAAACAATAAATTAACCCGGTAGACTGGTTTTGCTTCCAATAAGGTTGAATTATATCAAGTACAAGGTACTGTTTTACTATTACAGAGAAAAAGGAAATCATTTTAAAAAATTTGGATTATTTGGATAATGCGGAGTCTATGGGAGACGGCCATTTACTACTGCTCTCTGCACTTCATACTGTGTTTTTTTTTGTGACTGACGAGAGGTTCCCAAACAATCCTAACCCCAGATACGAGTGCTTTAAGGGGGTGTTCAGAGATTTCTTCTATTTGCACTTTTAATATTCAGCTCTTTTAATAAGTTTAATCTAATTCATGGTTTTAGAGAAAATTTTGTCTAAATAAGTTTAATCATTTCTGCCTCATTGTGTATGTATGTAGGTGATGAGGATGAATGATGAAGCAATACAATCTAGTGCACTATAAGAACTTCAGTAGAGACCATTTATATAAAGATACTCACAAGAGACCTTTAGCCTATGGCTGCTACAGTGCTGTCTCTCAGCACTGTTCAACCTATAAAATATGTATGCTTATTCCCAATTGCAAAGTAAAAAGTTCTTCTCATTGGTTCATGGTTGGTTTGTATCAGTTTAACTAATATTAACCTGAACTGCACTAGGTTAATAGAACTACATATCTTATAAATATAATTCATATTACTAATAACTATTTTTCATATTGTAAGCTCTTATATCAGTCTTCATTTTTTTTTACGGATAAGGGAGTCTTTCTGTAATTTGGATCTTCATACCTTAAGCCTACTAAAAAATATTTTCAACTTTAAATAAAGCCAATAGAATAGTTTTGCTTCCAATAAGGATTAATTATATACTAGTTGGGATGAAGTACAAGATACTATTTTATTATTACAAAAAAGGAATTTTTCTTTAATTTTAAATTGTTTAATTAAAATTGAGTCTATGGGAGATGGCCCTTCAGTAATTCAGAGCTTTCTGGATAACGGGTTTTCGTATAATGGATCCTATATCTATACACATCGATTTATTATACGGTGCTGTGAAATATGTTGGTATAAATATGTGATAATAGTAATCATAATAATAATTAATAACTGAAATATTTTCCAGTTTTCTAACTTCTATTTAAAGGAAATGTTTAAAGAGTTGCTAAGGGCATTAGTCACTAATGTCATGCTGATGCTAAAAAAGCGCCAAATCACAGCCTAGAATATGAGGGAACTGGTTCTGGCCAGAAACTACATTCCCCTGCTAGATAGTTGGGCTCTAAGGATAAATGCTTTTTAAATATCATCATATTTTTCAGAATGATCTGTGGTAAACTGGGCAGTAAAACAGCTAATGCTGTTGCATTCCCATTATTAACAAGTAAATGGAATGTAGCTGTTTAACCAAGATAATAAACAGATTCCATATTAAGAAATCATGTCACAAACTCACCCAGAGGTAGTGTTTTTATATTCCAAAGTATGCAGAGATGGCTCATTCCAAGTGTAGGGACTGTATTTACACTGAGTCTGAAATTAATGCAAAGAGGTCTTTTAAATGCTAATATTACAGTGAGGAAGCAACATGCGGTAGAAGGAAAAACCTTTTGTGTTTGTTTTGTTTCAGTGATTTGGTGCTGGGGAGGTTATTCTGACATAATGTGTTATCAATACCCTTTCTTTCCATTGAGACCATATAAAGCTCTCTGCAATATCAGAAAAAGCTTTGTGTCGCACAAACCAAATGCCCATAGCAAAATAGAGAGGGTTACAATTTATTAGGTAGCAATTTAACTGTAAGAATGTTATGAAAGAAGGAGCAGAGTGAACAATCACTGTAGGAATAGAACTCAGGGGATTGAGTCAATTACATCCATAAAAATAAGGACCCTCCATACTGTCTATGGAGCAGGCCCGGACTGGCAATCTGTGGGTTCTGGCAAATGCCAGAGGGGTTGCCATAAGGTCCCATAGTATTTAGTGGGCTGGTGGGGGACTGTTTGGGCCTCTATGTGGGCTGATTGGGCCTCTGTGTACCTGAAATGGCAGGGCCTATTTTAATTCTCAGCCCAGACCTGCTATGGAGTCCTGGTTTTAGCAACAAGACTCCAAGTTATGTATGTACACAATTTGGGCTCTCATGGTCAAACCCCAGGAGCTTTGAACTGCCTATAATATGGCAGATACCAGTTCAGAAACAAAGTCCAAGCATTTAGCCATACAACTGTATTGACATGTAAGTGGTACTCTATTTATTATCCTGTTGCTCACAGAGAAAATACAGTATATAACTCCAATAAACCATAATTCAAATGGCACTCATGTGAACAGCAACATACGGTCCTTTTGCTGCTTTTTATCGAGATCCCAGCAAACGTTTCTGGGGCAATAAAGAAGGAGGCAGCCCCCAAAACATTTGCTGAGATCTCAATAAAAAGCATCCAACGTTCTGCAAGTTGCTGTTCATGTAAGTACATTTTGGAATATGGTTTAATGGCAGATACCAAGCAGGTTTACATCAGATAAGCATATCCTTTTTGTAAATTATGGAAATATCAAGATTTAAGTTTTATTATTCACTAAACACAAAATGCCAATAGAGACACAGCTCTCCTTTACAAATATATGCAATGCGACATATGACATTGTTTAATTTTCATGGTTAACCTTTTCAACCTGCTTCAGAGGTCACAATATACCATCACTGTTAGGCAATAAGGGTGCACTTTTAGATGTAGCTCAATAATAAAATAAAAAAATAAAGTAATAAAAAAGTAATAAAAGGGCCAAAGACTTGAAATTCAGTTTGTGTGTTTAAAATACTAATATACACTTAGGGGCAGATTTATCAAGGGTCGAATTGAAAATTCTAATTAAAATTTTCACATTTTTTTATGGTCAAAACTGTCAAATTCGACTAGGGAGTTATCCAAATTAGATTTGAGGAGATTTATCATACTCTGGGCCTTTAAGAATTAGAATTCGACTATCCGCCACCTTAAACCTGCCGAATTAACATTTAAGTCAATGGGAAAGGTGCAGGGATCAATTTGGCAATGTTTGCAGCCTTCCTGGCCTTTTTTTGGGGAAAAAAACTTGAATTGAGTTTGACCGAATTCCATTCAAATTTTCGGGTCATTTAAACTCATCCGAGTACAAAAAAGTTTGATTCTATTAATACAATTCGACCAGTTGAATTTCGAATTAATGGGAGTTTTAAAAAACTCACATGAATTTGAAATTTTACTCTTGATAAATGTGCCTCCCCATCTGAAAAATTGTGATTGTGCATACTTGGTATAAAAGTAATAAATTGTGGTTTGAGGCCAGGAAGTGACAGTTCACAGTAAATACATATCCAATAGCAGGTGCATTAGTGCTCATAGATGTGCCATTAATCAGCACTGTTAGACGTGCACAGAGGCCAACCTTCACAGACACTTCGTAAGCTGGCAAGCAAATAGCAACTTCTAACATGGATTTCTTTTCTTCTGCTTCCAACTCATGTAAATGCATTTTATTAGAATACATTTTTCCCACCAGGGAACCTGTCTGTCTGTTTCACCAGGTCTTCTAGTCACCTAATACTTTTACCGTAAAGGAATGTAATTCTTTCCTATGTTATCAGTCAGTTTTTTCTTTGAAAAGAAAATGTAAATTGTTCATATATTATATAATTACATATATAATACTGTTTGGATAAATGAAAAGCAGCTAAGATATTAGATGAAACATCTGGGTTTTGCAATAATGACTTTCTTGAACTTGGTAAAATTTTTAAAGGAATAGTGAGTACACTTCTGGAGGAATCTGATCCTCTGTTTTCTGTTAGATGCAATAATGTCACTGCCTAACTTAAGTTCACATCTTTTAATCACCTTCTTATATTTGGGGTCTTCAACTTAAATTATGTGTACATGTAACTGACATTACTTTGTGTTAATACTCTGAAACAAGGGCACATGCACTAAGGTGCATAAACAAGTGCAAATTAGCGCTAATCATTGCACCCGATTTATAGCTTCAAAGCACATTGATAATGGTTGGATATCACTGCCTGTCATAAGAAGTGCTGTAAGAACAGGGCTCCATTCCAGCCTGCAGCTCATAAATACAGTACTGCTGAATTGCAGTATAGGGAACCAAGTGCAGAACGTTTAGGGGCAGATTTATCAAGGCTGGAAGTGGATTTGAGTGAATTTTCTAAGTTCAAAAAGTTTGAATTTCAAAGTAAATTTTTGGGTACTTCGACCATCAAATAGGCTACTACAACTTTGATTCTAAGTAAAATCGTTTGAATATTCGACCATTCGATAATCGAAGTACTGTCTCTTTAAAAAAAACTTCAACTTCAATAGTTCGCCAAATTAAACCTGCCGAAGTGCTATGTTAGCCTATGGGGACCTTCTAATGCATTTTTCTACATTTTTTGTAGTCGAAGTAAAATCGTTCGATCGATCGCTGAAATCCTTCGAATTGTTTGATTCGAACGATTTAATCGTAATTTTACTTTGAACGCAAAATGGTCAAATTTGGTAAAAAAATGTTGACTTCGATATTCGAAGTCGAAGTATAGCCATTCGATGGTCGAATTTCGAAGTATATTTCGTTTCGAATTTCGACCATTGATAAATCTGCCCCTTAGTGTATTGTTTGCACTTTGCATTCTAAGTAAACAAATAAGTAATAATTTAGTGAATATCTGCTCTTAAGGAAAAAGTATTTATATTAAGTTACAGAACATGTAAATATCCCCATATGGTTTCATAATCAAACCCCAGTTCCAGGCTTACCAAAACTGGATAAATTAAAAAACAATTCAAAGAGACCCATGGATAGTAAATACAGTAAAAATAATTATAAAAATGAAAGATATTTATTAGGACATGTTTAACGCATTTTGTGCCAACTGGGCACTTACTTATTTACTAAAGCATTAGGCTAAACATGCCCTAGTAATTATTTTTATAATTATTTTTGCTACTGTATTTACTATCCATGGGTCTCTGTCAATTATCTTTGAATTTACCCTATGTAAATGACCCCCGTTATGTTTTGGTTGTTTGTAAACAAATTTTACAAAGTAAATAAATATGGGGAAAACATCTATAGTTACATGATATTTATATGCCAAGAAAAACATACCTTGTTTAATCATTACAGCCCTCTCTGCTTTCCAATATGTTCCCATGTGTTTCCTAAGCCTCCATTGTTGAACTGCATATATGGACTAGTATGAATTATTGATTGCATAGGCTTGGTGTTCATTTTGATAATTAATCTAGTTATCTGCTACTTAATTACTAAGGCTAATGCCACACGGGAACTGATCTTGGCCTACGCAAAAAAAGCACAATAACATTTTTGCTTGGGTACCATCCTTTGGATCCAGTTACATGAACCACAAACAATTCCTTGCTTTAAAGTGACTACTACATGTAAATATATAGTGAATAATGTACCCCCTTTGGTAGAATATAAGAAATTTACAAGTCACCAAGGAATCCCATGACCATATAAAGGCACAAAACGCCCTGCCATTATTAGTTACTTTAATTCAGGCCATACCTCAAACCATTATCTTTTCTCAGTCGTATACACAATAAAACAGCTTAAAGAAGAGTTTTGGAAAGAGATAGTGTAAGCAAAAAAATTGAAGAGGTAAATGAAAGCCCTACGACTGAAGTTTTCTTAATATGTTAAAGCATAAGGAAGCAATGATTACACACGGCTAGTGTATTTATAAGTATAGCAATCTTTTATTTTAAAGCCGGCTAGCATGTACACTGCAAATCTACAAAAAATACAACAAAAAAAAATATACGAGCCCAACTGAGGCACCACTTACATCATTCATGCTAGGTGGCAAAATATCTTGCTTTAGGACACATCTCAGTATAACAAGATAATTCACCTTCAAAATGTCCCTTTGCTAACTAAACAGCAGAATATTGCTGGACATGTAAAGACAAAGCTATCCATCTGTACTACATCAGTTGCTCTGCAGGAGCAATGGAGGTGTTAAGGCTCTGACATTTACTTGAAAAAATGCACCTGAATTTATCTTCCAGTGATTCTGAAGTGTAAACAGTGTTCCTCTGGTACCATTTTGATTATATCTAACCCACTGTTAAAGCAAACCTCCCACATAGCTGTAAAGAGAAAAGCCCTAGTCTATCCTTATACAGAAGGTAAATGGAATAAGACCCATTAGCGTAAAATAAAGACAACTGTTCCCAAAATCTATAAATGTCAATAACGAAAAACCTTTTACCATGTGTTCCTTTTTTACTAGATTTGATGATATATCATTGTTCAATAGTGAGTAGTAGAACTACTGTCTCTTTCTTTAGCAGTTTTAATGGTTTCTCACATATTTAGCAAGGGAACACCATTGGTTTACCCATCAAATCACGTCAATAATACGTTAGTGATGTTACTGAGATCAGACTGGGGAGTGGGGTCAGGGTCATTGTGTACCTTCTTAACTTGTGGCTGCGATCGGGGCCAGGGGGAGGTCAATAGGCAGGAAGGTCTGGTTCACTAAGACCCACTGGGTTTTTTCCCGGTGTCGTGCAGGCCCAGTTTGATTATGAGCACCGGGGTTTGCCACTGGCAGTGTGCTTTCTATTCAAACAGCTACAAGCCAGCAAGGGTATATTGATCATTGTGGTTCTCCCTGAGAATACCATAGCAGTCAAAAATGTTTGCAGTGTATGTAATAACATTGGACAATCGCAAACCGTTTTTTGTGACAAAATATTTAACAAGACTCCAGAGCAGGTGTTAAAGGTTCGCAAAACATAGTAAAGATTCGCAATGCAATAACAGCCTAACGAAGAATATTATATTGCGACAAGCAAATTTTTATTTGCAAAGTTTTGCTCTTTGCAAATTTTATTACATGTCCCCCTTATTGTCATAGTATTGTCAAATATTTATTTAAATTAGAGTTTTAAGTAGTGTCCCACAAGGTTTTGCATGAGATTTACTTTTTATTCAATCTGACATCTAAGTGGCAGATGAAATGCAACAAAGATAAATGTAAGGTTAAGCACTTGGAATTTACAAATATATAGGCTTATACCTTTAGTAGTACTACGAAGGCCAATCTTAGATGAAGACGGACATAGGAGTGCTTGGAGTGGGTGTAATACATTTAACTGTAGTAAGCAATGCCAGTAAACAACAGTAAGGGCCAATGGGATACTGTCTGTGTTAAAAGAGGTATAAATTAAAGTGATGTGAGTGTAATTCTTCCCTTTTACAAATCACCATTAAAGTCCCATTTAGGATATTCAGTGCAGATTGGGTCCCTAGGATATTACTAAAAAAGTAATATCCTAGTTATCTAAGAGTTCAGAAAAGGGTGACTAAATTGACAGAGGCCATTGAAGATAAAGCTATTTAATTTAAGGGTAAGGACATACTGGACGATTTGTCGCCAACATTTAAAAAAGTAAATCGCGGCAACAAGACGATCGTCTTTTTTGAACAGACGATTCACAGCGACTATTGGCACAGAGCGATTTGTATCCCATTACTCTGTGCGGTACGTGCTCCACCCAAACCGGAAACGGTTTGTGCTTCCCGCTGTAACCTGGCGTCTTTACGTTTTTGCGTTCTTGCGTCATTGCGTTCGCATTGTAATTTGAATACAATTGCTGCTACTTATCTGTATGTGTGTGCGTGTCTTGGAGATTTCAGTGCTTTTCTAAGTACATGCTATTTTTGATAAATCGCTCGGAAAAGTGTCTCAGTGCGTTTTGGAGCTACAGGCGATTCACAAACGTGCTGTGGGCACAGGAGCTGGCATCTTTCATTTGGTTTTGTTCAGAGACAAAACGAGCGATATGTGGCCGCGATTTGCTTTTTAAAAACGTTGGCGACAAATCGTCCAGTGTGTCCTTACCCTTAAATACCTTTCTAACTCACTTATACAATAGAAAATAAACAACAAATACAAATCAACCTATATTTAAATATCACACCAGAAGTTTGCAAATTGTCATAATCTGAACATTACACAGCCAGCTGGAAACTTTCTCTTCATATCTATTCAGACAGGCTTTCTCACTAAATTTTCTTGCAGCAGTGACTATCCCTCATCCTGTGCCCTGATCTTTGCAGATTACTGACTGGATTTTGTGTGCTGCTAAATTTGGATGTTCAGATAATTATTTGGATTACGAGGCCGTACAGACAGACAGGCAGTCTGCTGAAATTCATTATGGATAGGCTTTGGGGGAGCCACAAAGTACCAAAGAAGAGATATAAGGAGCTGGGAAACAGAAAGGGAACTGGACATACTTCTACTAGAGTGAAAGAACAAAGTATTCCCATCATAGAAAAATAAAAGTAAAAAAAGAAAAGTATGTAAGGACCCAAAGCAGCGGTCCTTCTGGCTAGAATGAAGTTCCACAAGAGAATCAGGGAAATTAAAGCTGGCAAGTATACTTGATGGAAGAAGCAGGCTAAGGAATTCACCTTTCCTAAGTATAAGTCTTTGTGGTTTTAGAATATAAGATCTTCTTGAAATTAGTGCCACTGTGAAGAAGGGAATAAGTTATCAAATTAATGAAAATTGGCCAGAAAAAAAACAGAAAATGAAAAGACCTAATTTTAAGAAAGGACCAGAGACATTGAGGTGTCTCCACTAAGATTAGGCTACTAGCTATACAAGGCAATGCTCTGACAAACCTGAAAAGGCGGTGCCTAGATCTGGCAGTCAGTGCCTCACAATTTTGCATCTCAGGGCACACAAGATATATTCAAATATATCCTAAGTTAAAATAATTGTATAGAGAGTGATTTGAACTATTTTGCCTCATGGCACAAGGGCTTTGGGTCAAGACTCCAGTGCAAAATGGGTTTAGCTGGTATTTGCAGCAAGATATTCTGCATTTTCCTGATGCTACTTTTTGCACTTTGCACAAATGTTAAGTTTTGCACTTAACAGTCTTTCTTTATTTCACCCCAAAAGACAGACTTTTTTTTAAACCTTTTCTATGTGCAAAATAAAAACCAGATTTGTATTTGCTAAGGTGAACGTGTATTCCAGGTATACATTTCTTTCTCCTGGCCCATGTACTCCAGAATAAAGAAAACGGGCCTTCAGAAATAAAATAAATATTTGAAAGAAACATGGAGGTTTGATTTCTGCCAGAAATTCTGACTGATGTAAGGCCGAAAACTGTTGCTCTTGGCTGGGCTGGATACAGATTTAAACTAGCTTCTTTTTCCTCCCTTTACAGTAATCGTTAAAAATACTAATAAACTCTAAAATGTTATTCTGGAATGTAGAGGTTCATATCTTGCAAAGAGGAATTCTGAAAATGATCAGAAAGGTAGGCTTATAAAATGGCAGACATAACAAACTATATAAAAAAACTTAACTATTCAGCTTTAAAGGAAAACATAATTTAAAAGCACTACTACCACCTAGGTTAAGGTTACTGACAATGACCTTAGGGGGTTTTATTTACTAAAACGCTAATTTATCTCAGTTTTTCATGAAAACAAAATCGACCAAACTCCCTTCCACAAATAGAACTCATTTCATCAATAAAATGTCACAACGAAATCGAGCATCGATTCATATTGTGCGTTTGACACTCTGAAAACTCAACTTTTTTTGAATTATAGAACAAAATGCAGCTTTGGGGTATAATAAATCTCTAAAAATATGTATTCAAGTTTTTGCCTTAAAAACCTCAGCCAGATAAATTTGAGGTTTAAATGAGACATTTTGTGTAAAAAATAAGAATGTGCCAGTGCATTATACTCATTTATATATAGAAGAATTGTGCTTAAAAAAACAGCGTTTCAGGCTGATTTATTGAATATTTCTGCAAAAACCTTAAAAATCCCTCCCTTCTATTCCACTTCCTGCTCCCTGAATTCCCAGGTTGTACAGAGGAGCCGGCGGCTCTCAGCTCACTGCACTGTAGGACAGGAACCAATCAGCAGCTAGCAGGACCTGATAGGGAACTGAAGCCTCTCTTTGCTTGAGTGACTGAAGGGCTGTCCCCCTCCTACTGTGCTTCTTCTGTCCCTCTGTTAGGACACGCCCACCCCTCATTTGAAACACAGAAAGGGACTAGAGAACATCTATAGGGAGCTCCAATAAAGGGGCTATTTTTAAAGATAATATTAAGTTTAAGCACCATGTAAAAGCAACACCATATTTTATTCATAATTGTCTACAAAATTACATTTATAATTGTCTACAAAATTAGGGGTTTTTCATTTATTATTATTTATTATTTTTCATTTTATTTACTTATCTCCAAATGCAAGATTTTTTTTTTCATATAAAAACGGACTTTTAAAAAAATCATGAATTTTTCAGAATTCATTAAACCCCAAAGTCCGAATCTGAAAAATCCGGCATCTCAGACCTGTCGAGGTTGCATATGTCAGGAAAATCGAGAAAATCGGATGGAAAAATCTGAAAAACTCGTGAAAATCCGTTTTTTCGGGAAAATGTAATAATAAATAAGCATAAAAAACCCCAGTGGATTTGATCGGAGTTTGTAGCAGAAAATATTGAGATAAATTCGGACTTTGATAAATAACCCCCTAAATGTTGAAGTAGTTACAAAATGCTGTGTCCATTTTTACTTTCAGAAATATGCTGCCAACTCTTAGGCTTACTTTATGTCTCCCTGTTGGCAATTTTAAATAGGTTTTTTTAAAATTTCCCCCAAAAAATCCAATCCACATTATTGCACAAGAGTGTTTTGACTACAGTGCTTTTGGAAACTTTGGGAGCCAAAAATGCTCTTTTTCACCTTCTCATAGAAAAGCATGTAAAAAAAAAACTCTCACAGGAGGTGGCAGGATGGACACTTTTTAAGAACGTATATCTGGGAAGAGTCACAGGCAGAGCTCTTATCATGTTTTTCTATGGTGACATAGAAAACATGTTGTACTGTTTTATCCTATCTAGCTTGTACCAATCTACAATATTATAATTGCCCTTAATCGCTAAACTTCTAGGACATGCTTCTTTTGGACGTGGGCAGCAGTAATCATCACATTCAAAAACTACCAAAACAAGGAGTATGGAGAACAGCCAATAACCTTTCAGCTGGGCCAGGACCTGCTGAATGTAGTCCTCTGTTCTTTATAATGCAGATTAGACTGCTGAAAACAGATACTATATCAACTATTGATTATGCTTCACTTTGTCTACAAATGGGCACAAATAAATATGTTTTGAGTTAAAAAAGCTTTACCTTGTGCCCTGCTGTTCCTTCCAAGAGCCAAAAGAGGTAAATATATTCTGAGTAGTAAATTAAAATCAGCTACCACAACTTCATGGGACAAAAACTATAATTTTCGGTTTTCTGTTTTTTTTTATGTGTCAATATGATAGGGACCTTAGATTTGAAAGTCCACTAGGGCAGGAATTGATGTAAATGATGTATATTCACTGTAAAGAACTACAGAATATATTGCTGTATAAAGAATAGTAATATATATGTAAGTATAATTCATAAATGAATCACACTCAAGGAACTTTATGAATAATAAATAAGGGGCCATTTACTAAGGGTCAAAGTGAATTTTCGAATTCAAAAACTTCAAATTTCTAAGTAATTTTTGGGTACTTCGACCATGGAATAGGCCAAAATTCGATTTGAATTGAAAAAACTTCAACTTCGAAAATCTAAGTACTGTCTCTTTAAAAGACTTCAACTTCGACACTTCGCCACCTTAAACCTGTCGAGTTGCTGTTTAGCCTATGGGGGACCTCCTATAAACTTTGGCTAAGTTTTGAGTAGTCGAAGTATTTTTTTTGTAAAATTGTTCGAATTGTTCGATTTGAACAATTTAATCGATCAATCGAACAATTTTTACGGCCGTTTTCAAAAAAATACTTCAACTATCGAAATGTCAAATTCGATGGTCGAATTTCAGAGTTTTTTAACTTCGAAATTTGACCCGTAGTAAATGTGCACCTTAGTGTTTAATGCAATTCAAACATTTATTCTGTGTATATAAATATTTATTTACACTTACACTAATTTTTTACACTTACACTAATGTATCATACCTCCCAACTGTCCCCTTTTTCTCTGGACAGTCCCAGTTTTGACAGCTCTACCTGCAGTCCAGGATTGTTACTGAAATGTCCCAACTTTCTCTTTGATCTCCTGCACTGAACAGCCAAAAAAAGATACACAGTTTCTAAAATGGAATTGGCTTTTGGCAGAGAGCCCAGAATATGTGGCTGGTGCACTTAGATACTTTTGTAACAATTTAAGATAAGCAAAGTAGCAATTGTAACAATTTAAGATAAGCAGGTCTCTTGGGGAAACTGAGACTTTCAGCTTAAAGGGCAATTCACCTTCATTAGCAAAACTGTAATAACACATAAAAACCACAGAAATGTGTTCAAACTGTCATAACATGGAGGGGTGTGTGTATGGATGCTGGGTTTTTATTTGGAGGGATTGAACTTGATGGACTTTGTTTTTTTTTAACCCGATTTAACTATGTTACTATGTAATTTTAAGCTACCAATTTTTGTAAAATGAACAAATTTGCTCCACAATTTTTTTTATTTCCAAAATGTTGGGAGGCATGATATATTTGTAATTATAATTCATAAATGAGTCACAATTAAGGGACTTTATGAATAATAAGTGATTATTGCAATTCAAACACTTATACTGCATAAATATTAAGAGCAAGAGAGTTTGTGTGTGTGTATATACTGTATATATATATATATATATATATATATATATATATATATATATATATATATATATATATATATATATATATATATATATATATATATATATCATATATAGAGTTTTCTTTTGCTTGGTGTGTGATCTTACACTAATTGCTCAGTAATGCACTCAGTTCACACTTACATTAATAGCAATTTCAAAAGATTATGGTTGTTTTAATAACACCATGGCAGATATCCATGTTCACATACTTGAAAATTATGAAAAAAAATGCTTTAAAAATATCCAGCGATAAGGAATGCCAAATTATTTGATAATATCACAAATTCCTTTGTGCATTGCAACTCTAGTGTGTGTGTGTGTGTGGAGCAAGGGAGCAAGGAGCATTAGACAGCTGCAAGAATTTACACCAACACTAGAGAAAAGAAAATGTTTTAAAGATTAATAGACTGGATTGGAAAAAGGATTGACCCAAGAACACTTAACACTGTCCTCCTCCATCTCTCTGCACTAAACATGAAATAAACTCTTCACGTGTCCTTTGTATCAAGTCCCTCAGTTTACAATAAGTCATGGAACATGTCAGTAAAGACTGTACATTACTAGCACCACTTTTTATCATTAACTATTGTATAAAGTCTCTTGCTTGATGGCAGGGAAAAGGCTGGATCAGCAGAAAACTATTCCTCTTAAGTGCACAACTCCAAAGAAAGTACATGGCAAGTTGGGGAAAAGCCAAGTTGGCGAACAGCAAGGCAGGAAACTAAGAGCAAAGTATATGGAAAGGAGAAACGTGGGCATTTACAGTGCAACAAAAAAAGCATGCAAGGAAGCCTGGGAGCATTAAATGCCAGCACGCCTTCATACACCTAATTTTCAATGTATTTTGTTTGTTTTAAATGTTATTACAGCTGGGAAAATGAAACTGAAGCTTTTAGAATCTGTCCTTTACAATAAAAGTTCTACAGTTACGCTAGAAAAGTTAATTTTGTGAAAGGAAAGACATTTCAAGATAGTATTATAGTGGTTAACAGAAAATGAAACCTCATTAAAACACATACTGTAAGAATATCAGTGTCTAGTTGCTAAACAATTTTATATAGCCACTAATTATTTATTATTATTATAGGTTGGTTAAAGGCACAAACAGTTAAATGTATCTATCTACTCTTGGGTACAGAGCTTTATATAATGTGTCTGATTTTGTGACTTAAACTATATGTGATACACTGTTGCATTCAGCCTAGGTGCTTGTGGAAGGATTTGATGTTCTGCCATTATAGGCAGAATTATTTCTGACAGTATAGAATGTTTCCGATTTTGGCAATCCAAACTGCATATGATACACTGTAACGTTTAACAGGATGCCTGTGGAAAGAACTGATGATCTGTCATTACAGGCAGAACTGTCTCTGACAGTATCGGACAAACCCTCTGCCTATGACGCAAAATTCCCCTGCGACGCCTTGCAGGCTCACTCGCTGTTGAGACGTGACGCAAATTACGTCAATACGCTCTCTGATTGGCCCATTTGAATCTGTACCGGCTGTCTTGCGGTTACAAATAGAGGTGCAATGTCGGCTCTCCATATATGCCTTTGACAAAGCCCGTGACTGAACGGGCGAAACGCGCGTCAGGCGCAATTTTAGTTTTTGGTTAGGCAGGCGTCGGATAGGGACAACGCTTATAGCTTGGGAATAACGGATCGGGAGGGCACGTCTTGAGGGTGAAGGGGTTGGTCATCGGATGATCCGTGGGGCGAACAAACTTGCTAACTACAATTTATAACCGCTTGCCACTAAGGCTGCTTTTTAGGCCTCAATATATCAATCACCCTGCTGGGTGATTGTAGACCTGAAGGGAGGGATCCTAAGGTGGGAGAAGGGGTGGCATGTGGGGAATTGATACCTTTCCAATAGCATTAATCGTCAAGTAATCGCAAAGATTGAGTGATTTGCTCCAACCAACAGCCACTCTCAGGTGACCTTATCCCTCCTACCCCTGGCTTATCAGTCAATCAGCCCCCTGCCTAACCAACATTTTAATGTTGCTATCTAGACATAATTTTATTTGTTATATTAAAAGTTAAGTTTTAATTATTACTTCATTTGTTTGTTCACAACACATGGATGGGAAGGTGCAATGCAAAGGGTCATTTCTTTTTCTTTCTTTTTCATTAAAGGCACACTATCCTTAATTTTTTATTATTTTTTTGATGTAACTAGTACAGGTATATGCCAGACCTAAGAAGTATGGGGTTGTGCTAAGAGGTGCAAGAGTGCTCATATACTCAGCACTTGCTGCCCTTTGGGTTGCTGATCATTGCACGAAGCGCCGACCAAAAACGCAAAGAGGAGGGCCAGGGCATGCAGCTTAGCCCTATCCTTACAAGGACAGTACCCCGATGTGGGCTGCATATCCTGCCACTCCCACCTTATGTGTGATTCTTGAGGGCAGATAAGGGGACAGGGGGGCTGAAGAATGCACCTTTTGAATTTAGCTAGTCTGCACTAGATTCAAAGAGCAGTCTGCAGGTCTTTGCACTCTGAAACGGGTCACAGAGGCCTGCAGTTATTTGCACAATGCCCAATGCAGCAGGCAAAGTGCAACGAAATCTCTGATTACAGCATTTTCTTTTTTTTAACTTTGAACACTGTGTGAGACATAATTTATTCATACAGCATCAAGTAGCATTTTATAATAATTTAACAAATAAGGGGTTTGTAATAAAAACAGAATGGGGGGCTGCTCACAATCTCTGACCCATTTTACTGATTAGAGATCTAAAAAGGCAGAATCCCTTGAATTTATTTTAAACAAGACATGATCCACAGGTTTTAGTTTGATTTCAGTCCATTTTTAAGTTTCATGTTTAGTCTAATAATTGCTTTTATTTCTTCATTCTTCAATTTTTTTGCAAGTGGTGAACAGGTAGGATTTAGACATTTTGCCCACCATATTTCTACAGGCTAAAAATGCAGCATTCTAAAGTCCTCCCAGTTGCTGTCTACTGGAGCCATATGAAATCACCTGCCTGTATAATTTTCACAATTGGGTGAAATCCTCTGTACTGAATGGCCACCGACTGAAAGATGCCCAGATTTCCTTCTTCTAATGCTTAATAGCAACGTTTTTACTTCAAACACTCCTTCTCTGTATATTGCAGTTTGACAGAGGATTAACTTGTATAACCTTGCTACAGAATACACTGGCATAGCACATAGCGCAAACATGGAGTCTGTACTGCTAAAGGCTACTTAAAACACTGAAAAAATACCAATACCAGGTTTGTTTTGTCATTTAGATTGATGTATGCTGTTTAGTGACCATCACGTTCAAGATGCTGTCTGTTTGTTTGTTTCAATATGACTTAAGGGCAGAGACACACATGAAGATTAGGGGAGATTTAGTCGCCCGGCGACAAATCGCCTCTCCTTTTCATTTATATTCTAGCCAGTGGGAAGGCAGTTTGGGGAGATTAGTCACATGAAGAAGAGGCGATTTGTCGACGGGCGACTAATCTTCCTGAATCTTCGCATGTGTCTCTGCCCAAAGGGATATGGCCGTGGGTATTTTAGAGGATTTTGTATAATGTGTTTTCAGACATCATGTATGTTTTTGAGTGTTATAAAATGTTCCTTCCTATAAGACACACTTGCCTTTTATGTTAGTGTTCTGTTAGCTCTGTGTGGAAAAAGGGAGAGGGATTTTCAGCATTTACTCAAGAAAAGCTAAACTAAATAGTGGAACGGCATATTGCTTCTATCCTCACCTTTTTTCTACCCTGATGCCTTTTTTTTTTAACATTTTGATGTTCCTTTTAAATCCAAACAGAGTTGGTCCCTGTAGCCATAAGTATTCCTTTAACATTATTTGCACATAAAATTGACATGTACCAGGGGCAAGCTGTGTGTAGCATAGGTTTAAAGATCTAAGCACGCTGTACTGTGCCAGAAAATTAATTTCCTTTCTAATATTTAAGTGTTCTTGGCTACGATTCCAATTTACGAACATTAAAGATTGTTTTCTTTTAAAAGCTGAGTATATTGTAGTCAGCATTGTGAATAAAATATTACACATGACTCACGGCTGTGTGATAAAATAAAACAAGAACGATTCTCCCTTTCCAAAGCACAGCAACAGAAACTTTATTTAGGAATCACCCAGAGAAAGGTTACATTGATCGATGTGAGCCACCTTGTATTAAGTAGACACTTATGTCTGAACAAATTTTTGTCCATTTAGGATTCGAGGATCCACAACCTTGTAATATGACTTGCACTTCAAACTAGACTGCTGTTTAATACATAGGTACGGTTGGATCTCTTTATACAGGTATGAGAAATGTTCTTCTCCCTCACAAAAATCCAGACTTACATTTTGCTTATATACTGAACATTGTCAAATTTGTCATGACCCTTCTTTGCATCATGTTTCTACCTCATTATTACTGGTATAAAGAATATTTACAAAAAACATCTTATTTTCTTTCTTGAAACCCTTACTTCATTGCACAGCTTGTTTGGGTGGAATATGTTGGCCCAGACTCATAATACAGACTCATTCCATGTCTTTGCTCTAATTTAAAGTTAAATACACTTTTCTATGACAAGTCTTTTCTGGAAGAAAAATCTGATTCCTAAGTCATTACGAAGTGTCTTAAAATGTCCATGACTTGGGGGAGAAAAAAAACAAAAAAATGTTTATTCTCGCTGGAGCAACATCTCGCAGCTTAGTAGCTATCCTTTATGGAGTGTTAAAACTTTGCTTCCTTTTTAAACCTGTTCCTCTGGGGAATTGTAAAGCATACTATATTAATTGTCAGAATGAGAGGTGGAAAATTTACAGGCATAAAACAGTGCTCCGTGGAATTCCTACCACAAGTGGTTCCACTCTGTACTCGACATTAGCATGATGATATATTCTCTTTTAAGATTTTTTTACTTAAATGTGTAAAAAATAGAGACATAAATAATGTTTATCCCTTTCTTCAAGAGTTTATGTACCCAAAAGTTAAACTTACATCACAAAAGTGAAGCTAAACTCAGTCAAGCAAATTCTTCCCTGCACGCGTATGGTATCCATTTTTCAGAAACCTGTTATCCAGAAAGCTCCGAATTATGGAAGGGCCATCTCCCATTTTATACAAATAATCCCATATTTTTAAAAATGATTTCCTTTATCTCTGTAATAAAACAGTACCTTTTACTTAATACAAACTAAGATATAATTCATCCTTATTGGAAGCAAAACCAGCCTATTGGGGTTATTTAATGTTTACATGATTTTCTAGTAGATTTAAGGTATGAAGATCCAAATTACAGAAAGATCCATTATGCGGAAGTTGTTATAAAGTTGTGGGTGCACTTCCTAAGTGACTATGCTATATAGCAGGGATCCCCAACCTTTTGAACCCATGAGCAACATTCATAAGTAAAAGGAGTTGGGGAGCAACACTAACATGAAAAATGTTCTTGGGGTGCCAAATAAGTGCTGTGATTGGCCATTTGGCAGCCCCTATGTGGATTGCCAGCCTACATTGAGACTCTATTTGGCAGTACACTGGTTTTTATACAACCAAAACTTGCCTCCAAGCCAGGAATTTAAAAATAAGCACCTGCTTTGAGGCCACTCGGAGCAACATCAAAGGGGTTGGAGAGCAACATGTTGCTCACGAGCTACTGGTTGGGGATCACTGCTATATAGTATGTTTGGAGCTTTGATACATTTACCGTATATACTCGAGTATAAGCCGTCCCGAGTATAAGCCGAGGTACCTAATTTTACCTCCAAAAACTGGGAAAGCTTATTGACTCGAGTATAAGCCGAGGGTGAGAAATGCAGCAGCTTCTGGTAAGTTTCAATCAAAAAATTGAGGGTTTCTGCTCCCAATGGAGGTGCTGGCGTCTCGTTTTTGGATGCCGGCGACCATTCCTGGACGCCGGCGAATATTCTTGGAAACTATTCTTGGACGCCGGCGACTATTCTTAGATGACCGGCGACAGTTTTTGCACTTGACCCGAGTATAAGCCGAGGTAGAGTTTTTCAGCATATTTTGGGGGCTGGAAAACTCAGCTTACTAGAGTATATACGGTATATCGCTGCTGACATTACTATTTGCATTAGTACAAATAATAATAATGAGGCTTACCTAATTTTTAAACATCTGAGAGAAGCCTGACAGGTGGCTTAGGCATAATGCTTATTTAACACAGACATTGCCCATATTTAACACTAGGAACATTGGCTTGGGGCATGCTTGTAGAAGTACAATGCAGTATCTTCCCCCGAACAGACAGACAGGTGAAGCTAAGTATTGCAAGCAGCACACCCTCCCCTCCCAATTATAAAACCAGGGTGAGTGTAACTTTTAAGATGTTTAAATACATTGACAGACACTTATCATCCCAAAAGTATTAGCATGCCCATAGAGGGCAAAACTGCTGCAGCAAAAAACCCTTCTAGTCCATAGCTTTATGAATGCCAAACATGTGCCATCAGGAGGCCTTTGTTGTGATCCTGTTAGCAGCAGATTTAGTGCTGAAGACCTGAAATGAACCTATTTGCATCTGCCTGCCATGCTTTTCTCCCACAAAACCACCTTTAAGACAAAGTATCAGTGACAAAGAGGTGAAGATGGGTAGACACTAAAATAGTGGAAAACCTGATGTTGGCCTGGAGATCAATTGAAGATTAGTGACAGTGGCACATCTTACGTGAAAGGCCCAGTAAAATTACAGCTGATAAAAATATAAAGTATAAAATATACCTCAACATGCATTAGATTTCAGATTTAAATTAACTCCCTATAATGCCTGAGAACAAATACAAGATGTTTAAAGTAATGCATAAATGGGATTGGATCGCATTAAATGGAACTCTATCCTTACTTTGCACAACAAGGCTAGTTCTCTATTGGGTAGGAAGTGTCAGTCTGGCTTTTTTTTTCTTTATAAGCCAGCTCTCACTTCTGTTTGAATGAAAGCTCTTCTAAAAGTTCAATCGACACTGCAGGGATCACACATGGCCAGTCCGCTCTCCAAACTCTAAAAGGAAGCATTATGTGTGAACGTATCCTGAATGAATTATGTAATTAATATTAATGGATTTGCCTGTACGGCTTCCTTCTTTCTAACGGGGAACAGAAAAATCTTTGTCTGGGGGGATGGAGATGAAAGGGAAAGCGTTTTGTCAGGTCCTGTAATCCGGCAAATGTATAACATGAGCCACACCGTGCACTCCTATTTGCATATGACACCTCCAGCTGGGACAGTGGCCCAGTGATTAACGGCTGTTACCATCTCAAAGAGCTGGAGAATAATCTCCCTACAGTTAGCTCTGATTGTCTGATTAGTATTCAGAAGTTTTCAAGAACATTACTGCCTTTGAAGTGGGTAAGGGTTTAATCCCACTTTAAGTGGCTCATTGTTTAGCTGAGCAGGTCATCTCTATGAGCAGGTCCATAACAAACTTGTTTCGATGGGGCCCAAAAAGGTGCCGTCGTCGATCTACCTAATCCATATCAAGATGAAACAAAAAATGTTTATGAATATTGTTTATGAAAATATAGTCTTTTCATTATAAATCAAAGAAAACTGCATATTATACAATTTAAAGGCAAACTTTGGTCTTATTATTTTCCTATTTTCTTGCATAATATATAAATAGCTTTGGGTCATATGTAATGATTGTTCACATTACACATAGTAATACAGCACTGATGAAGAATGTATTGCATTTCTGATTTAGTGTCCATCACTGTTAATATAAGTTTGTGGTTTGCTATGTTCTATATTGAAGGCTTTCTTTCTTTCTTTCTACTGTAGTCTCAAGGAAGGCTAGGAGGGACAATAACCAAGAAAGGAGCTACATGAAACCAAAGTAAATTTACTCACCAAGTTGAAAAGGTGGTCCAGGTGTACCAACCCCCGACCATTAGTTCAGGGGGCAGATAACCAAATAGCAGCACATATTTGTAGGGCAAATGTGGCCCTTCTGGAATCATTGAGTGGCTGAATGACCCCTTTTTTGCTATTGTAGGAGGGATTATACCAACATTACTTCATTTACTTCTGCCGAAATCTTGCTTGCTATAAGAGCAAAAAGACTTTAGATAAGTCTCTTAGAAACCAGTGTTACCTGTAGACAAGACTAGGACCAAACAAGGGTCACCGATGCTTTGAATTTCACAGTATACAGACACATATCTCATATTTTTGTGGGCAATACCTGGTAGATCAAGTCATGGTGTAGACCAGAGTGGCCATAGCTAAGTGTTCACCCAATGGTTGCTATAACTTGTAATAACTATAAATAGTAATCAATAGTTAAATATTGATTTGAAGTAAAAAACATTTTTTTTTTGCTTTGGGGATATCAAGAAAAAAGCATTACCAATTTGAACACCATTGCAATTTTTCCATATTTATGTAACATGCCCTAGTATGCACACAAATCCAGTGATATTACCTGCCCCAAAAGCAAAGAAAAAACTTCTGTCATTGTTCTCCTTGAGAAGCGAAATCACTCTCCTTGCCATCCTCTCATTTCTCTTGTAGATCAGTTCTTGCCTGAAGTAGATATCAATCTCTTGTGCTGTTACTTGTTCATGTGGGGGAAGAGTGACGTTGATAAAATTTGGGAGCTGGAAGACAGAAAAAGGATACCTTTATGAAAAAACACATGTGCTTATCAAGCAAATCAAATCAAATCATCAAAACTGCCATTAAATTTTGTTAAATCTTATAAATCCCACACACACACACATGCACTGCTATTAGAAGATCTATAGCAATCACATCTAGGAATACAATTACTAAGGGGAACTGCACTTGTTTTCCGTATGATTTTCGTTTCTATCGTACAAAATAGTAAAATAATCATATATAAATAGCTCTGGAAAGATAGCCGTGTGGTGTCTATTTTGCATATAATTTTGAAAGTTATTTTTGATAGCGAAGCACGTGACCTAAATTTCTATTTACACAGTGGTACTTCACTTTTGCCCCTGTCAGTCCACTTTTTTTAACCACAAATGGCAGCAGGTGCTGAAATTTGCATATTTAAAAATATCCATACTGTTTAATTTAAAGGAGAACTAAAGCTTAAAAAAGACGTAGGGTTGAAATGCTGTACATTAGGGCACATTTACTATTGGTCGAATATCGAGGGTTAATTAACCCTCGATATTCGACCGTGGAAGTAAAATCCTTTGACTTCGAATATCGAAGACGAAGGATTTACCGAATTTCCTTCGATCGAACAATCGAAGGAAAAAACGTTCGATCGAACAATTAAATCTTTCGAATCAAGTGATTCAAAGGATTTTAATCCATCGATCGAACGATTTTCCTTCGATCAAAAAAAGCTAGGAAAGCCTATGGGGACCTTCCCCATAGGCTAACATTGGTGCTCGGTAGGTAGTCAAAGTTTTTTTTAAAGAGACAGTACTTCGACTATCGAATGGTCGAATAGTCGAACGATTTTTAGTTCGAATCGTTGGATTCAAAGTCGTAGTTGAAGGTCGAAGTAGCCAATTCGATGGTCGAAGTAGCCAAAAAAATACTTCTAAATTCGAAGTATTTTTTATTCTAATCCTTCACTCGAGCTAAGTAAATGTGCCCCTATGTTTTGGGCTTCTATACCAGTCCAAGGCAACCACAGCCCTTTAGCAGTGAAATCCTGTGCCTCCAAATGTTCTCCAAGTTGCTCCCCATTTTCTTTTCAACTGATTCAGTTACCTAAGCGTAGAGACCAAATATATATATATACTATAAAATTCACAATACAAGGCTGATAAGTAATTAATTCAGATTATCATTATATGGCAGTTCTAAAACCAGTACAATTAGCATCACAATGTAATAATTAGCCATGTAGCATCAGCTTCTTTGACAGATGCGCCTAATTTTCTGCTTCATAATTTGCATTGATCCCTCAGTTTAGCTTCTTAGCTTTCAACTAAAGCTAAATGTCACTGACACTCCTAACAAATCCAAAGATGGGAAGCTTCTGTGGCACCTTTGAGGGCCTGGATCATTACTATTACAGAGATGCTGAAATTTTAGGCTGGTGCAGTAGGTTCATGATATAAAATATAGCATTTCTAGCTGTATTCATTATTTGGGTTTAGTTCTCTTTTCATTCTATAAAAATTATAGCAGCAATAGTCTGGACATTTGTAACATTCTATAAATAGTGCAGCCTGTAGCTACAGCATCTGTCAATGTATGCCACATGTCTGTTCCTATTCCTGTTGGGAATTACAAGGACAATCAGTCCAACAAGTTTACAGAAAAGGTAGTGAGTCAAATTTGCTAACAATAAGGGGGTTATTTATCAATGGTCCAGTTGCGTCTTTGCGTTTTTCTAGGGTAGTTTTCAGTCAAAAAACTTGAATTTTCAGGTTAAAAAAAAACTAAAATTTACTAACATTTTTCACGTTTTTGTAAAATAAACTCAAAATTTTCAAGATTTATTATACCCTGAAGCTGGAAATATCTGGAATCTGAAAAATACTCCAGCGAAAACCTGTCATGGTCATGTAGAAGTCAATGACAGAGGTCCCTTAAACCATTTGAAGATGTGAATAGCTTTTATGATGTTTGTTTTTTTTTCGGTGGGTTTAGCTCGAATACTCTAATAATTCGATCAATTCCAGTTTTTTCTATGGAAAACTTAATTAACTCCTGCTAAAACCTGTCGAGGTAATGTAGAAGTCAATGGCAGAGGTCCCTCCAACCATTTGAAGATATTTGTAGCCTTCATGATGTTCAGGGTTTTTTTTTGTTAGGTTTTGCTTGAAAACCTAACAAAACTATTAATTCGAGCAATTTGAGTTTTGTTTTGCGGGGAAAAAAACTCAAACTACTTGAATTAATCAAGTTTGCAAATTAAACCCACCAAAACTCTAAACTGATTTGATGTATTGATGTATTATTATAAAGAGTGGTAACTGTACATTTTAGCTGCCCTGATCACTGTGTGCTACAGCCCTAATGGAAACTCTCTAACATGCTAGTACAGGTGCTTAATAAAATGCATTAACGGGGCTCAAACTTATTAGAAGGAAGGGCCCTGACTATGTGAGAAAGGGTAGGCAGGAAATAGGAAGGTGGCGTCAACAATGGATTAATTGCAAGTCAGCTTGAAAGGAAGGCATAAATAAGGAGGAGGGGATAGTAAGATAGAGGGAGAACAGGAAAGGACTACCTGCCTTTTCCAGTTACAGCACGACAACGAGCAACATCCCGCCTGCTCACCCTAGTTTTTGGGTTAAGTTATAGGGAGGATGGAGTTCAGCATAGATTGAGTCACAGCTGCAAAGGAATGCTTGCCAGGGCGGGGGGCTTATGCCCCTGGTTTTAGGCACAAGTGTGTCATGGTGGATTATGGTCTCCTCGGACAAGGGTACCAGTATGGTGGTTTATTGGTGGCCTGCTCCACTTACCCACCTATTGCTCTTGAGACAGGTGGCTGGCATGGCAGGTAGCCCCATTGGTAGTCTGTTTTTGGTGGGCAAACATGTTCATGTTATTCTAATAGCTATATAATAAAATATAATATTGAATAACAATTTTGTTAATAAAACTGTGGCCTGTTTATCACAACCTGGTTGCCCTCATTGTCTGTGGATGTTGTGGGGGTTGTGGGAGCACTCTAAAGGCTTTAAAGTATATATAAGTATAATAAATGCTTTTGCATATGTACCCAAAACAGGGGTTATTTTGTTACAAAGTTATGATCATAAAATTGATAAGCCACCATACCACGTCAAGGTAAACCCCGAATGGCGGTCCCTAACTTGTTTTATATTTTATGTGCATTTTAGCATTACCTGTAATCAATGTCCGTTGAACGCTGTTTTTTCACTAAGGGCTAAATAATAGGGCTAACAAGTTAGGGACCGCCATTCGGGGTTTACCTTGACGTGGTATGGTGGCTTATCAATTTTATGATCATAACTTTGTAACAAAATAACCCCTGTTTTGGGTACATATGCAATAGCATTTATTATACTTATATATATACTTTAAAGCCTTTAGAGTGCTCCCACAACCCCCCTGTTTTGATATTGTATATATATATATATATATATATATATATATATATATATATATATATATATATATATATATATATATATTAACAACAGTGACTCCCAAGAACAAAATCTCCCCATCCTAAATACATTGTACAGTGAGAGGCAGAGAACTCTGCATCATTAGAAAAGATACATCTTTTGCAACTGCAGTGCATTCACAGGCACAAAAAGTTGACACTCTCCCATTTCCTAACATGAGAGCACTTGCAGGAGATTGCCTTTCTAATGAATAGGGAGAGATTTTGTGCATTATTATTTGTGCATTATTCTTCCAGCCCGCTGAGCTAATAAATACCATGGCAACAAAATCTCCCAAATTACTACCTGTGCCAAGCAAGAGAATGGATCATAAAACTATATACACTATACAGGGGGATAACTCTTTTTTTCAACAGATGAAAACAAATAAAATGTAAGTCATAGGCCATTCATCATTAAAAGCTTACTAGTTGGAGAAGTTAAAGGTTCAATAATTCAACCTAAAGGTAATGGGTACAGTTCAAATTCCTATGCTTAAAAAAAACAACACAGTGCACTTGCATTTTTCCTAGTTGGTGCAAAAACCAGGCACAAGTCACATGACTGGGGGCAGCTGGGAAATTGACAAAATGTCTAGCCCCATGTTAGATTTCAAAATTGAATATAAAAAAATCTGTTTGCTCTTTTGAGAAATGGATTTCAGTGCAGAATTCTGCTGGAGTAGCACTATTAACTGATGCATTTTGAAAAAAACATGTTTTCCAATGACAGGATACCTTTAAATTCTTCTTCTTCCCACAGTTGTTAATCAATGATTGGTTTCTATGCGTTACTCCCCAATGTACATATTTTTATAACTTGTGGTTTAGTTTGTGAAAAAGCAAGTTTTGGGGGCACTTTAACATTATTGATTTACATACTTTCTGATTAATTAGCCATGCTTTTTATTGTTAATAATTATGGCACAACACATTTGTATTCTGTAGTCTGTACTAAAGACCTGAGAGCTATTTCACCACAACAGGATTACAATATGCCTACTGTACATTGTACACAACATTAAAGGGGGTATTTACTAAAACTCAAATTCATCTATTTTTTTTTTAATAAAACAAAGTTGACCTATCTCACATCCACTAATTTAACTCATTTATCATATAAGCAGCTCAAAAAAAGTCAGTGTAGGAAAAGTTTTGACAAAATAATGGGACAATTCTAATCATACAAATTTTTCGAGTTTGACGCCAGAATTTTACGATTTTTTTGATTATTGTACAAAAAACAGTGCCAATCACGTCATCTTCAAATTGTTAAAGGGACATCTGCCATTAACTTCTACATGACCTCCACAGGTCTTAGCTGGAGTATTTTCAGATTCTGATTCTTAGCAGCTTTGGGGTATAATAAATCTCTAAAAATTCTAGTTTTTTTCCCCTATAAAAAGTTGAGTTTTCCCCTTTAAAAACTTGACCAGAAAAAATCGAGGTTTAATAAATAGGCCCCTAAAAGTCTACACTCATCCATTAAAAAAGATGCATTATTCTGTCATGCGCTTCATTTTATCTGGCTCTCCAGTATAACATAGTACAATTATGATGCCAGCCCCTTAACGCCTGTTACATTAATCATCTTTACTTCTCCTTGACTCTTGGTCTCATACTTTTAATGTGATATTCGCCATGACTCACTTTAGTGCAGCAGCTGCTGTAACTGATTTATCTGTCCATTTTCCTTGTTAATGACCAGACACAGATCAGATGCTTCCAACTCAGTCCATGGGAATTTGGCTGCAATAACTTATGGGTGAATTCATTCTTAAGGTTTGCATGGGTGAAAAGCCAATTTACCTCATCTTATTCTATATGTACAAAGTCAGGCTTCTAATTTGGGAAAATAAATAAAGAAACAAAAAACGGGTGCTGGTTGGCATCTTTTTGACAGGTTTATAGAAACAGAATATTTCCTTTTTTGTCTGGCTAACAGCAGCCTTTATTTTAACTGTATATATACAAACCCATGTGCACTCTGCGAGAGAATGCCAGCAAGTTCTGCATTAGATATTGATTTAGATAATACAAGAAAATGACATTTGTTTTGTTTGCTACAATAAAAATATTCACTTTTATATTCACAATATACACAAGCTGAAGTAAGCCATGTTGCAAGGTGAAACTATAAGCCGTAAAGGCTTAAACCCCTCCAAGTTAACATAGTTTTAAAATGATTTCACCAATTATTTTGAAAGGCTTTACTCAGAAACTCAGAATTTTTTGGCTTATACTCAGAAAGGGTTATAAAAACACTCAATGGCCTTTTAGAGATATGATGGCTCCAATTAATTATTCAGATTAAAACATGATAAATACAAGCAATTTTAATGTTTTAAAGCTATAAATGTAACCCTATGTTTGACTTATTTTTTTTCCAGCAGAATAATGAGTTCCCAAGCAGTTCCTGACCACTGTGCATTGGCAATAAAGAAATCTGGACTCACAAGCTACAGTACTAACAGTTTGGAAGTTGGTAGCTGCTGTCAAATTGTTTTTGTATGTTTCTATTGTATCTCTCTGTACAGCCCATCCAAAAATCTAGGGGAATTTTTCCTGCAAAAAAATGTTCAAGTACAGGCCCTCCTGCCATCTAACCAACCATGCCCCCAATTACATCACACTATGACACTTTGGCTAAATCACACCCCAGATGGCTTCTGGTAATCATATTATAGCACAGTCCTGAGTCCCTAGCTAAAATGTGGACCAAATTAACCATCTCTCAAGCACTCTACAATATTTTCCTTGGAAATGGACATGATATTATTGCAGGCATTTGTTTATCCCAATATTTGATGTCGAGGTATGGGACATGTTAACCAGAATGCTCAGGGTGAGGGGTCTTTCAGTAATTTGGGTCACCATATTAGTACTAAAAAATCATTCAAACATTAAATAAATCCAATAGGATTACTTTGCTTCCAATAAGGATCAATTATATCTTAGCTTCCCATGAAGTTGCGTTTTGAGTAGGGTCGCCACCTTATCATCGGATGGGCAGTCTGGGCAGGGGGGCAGGCTGTGATGTCACAGGGGCATGAGCAGTGATGTCACGAGGAGGAATAGGTGGTATAGTCTTGTCCAGCTTTCCTTATTTGGAAAACCGGCCAGGAAGTTTTGATCCGGACAGCCCTTCCAAAGATCGGGCTATCCGGGTCAAAACCGGTCAGGTGGCAACCCTAGTTTTAAGACAAGACCAAGACCGGTGATTCTGAGCAGTAGTGTCTTCCAGGGAAGCAGAACTGATTGAGTGACAGAAGAGAAGGAACAATGACCTCCTGAATGTCTGCCCACAGCCTATAGCAACCTTCTCTGGTTGCCTAGGTGACACACTGTTCACATTACAGTTTACAAATTACATTGCCTGTTGGGTTATGTTGATGCATGAGCACAGACAGTGAATCCACCATCTTGTGCAAGTCAAGGCATAAATTGTCGCTGCAATTACGACTGTTAAACTAGCATGATGGTGAAGATGCTTTTCAGAAATATAAACTTAGCTACATCAAAGTGGTCTGTATCCAATGGGCAAAAGCATTAATAAGGGTTTTCTTTGTCCTTTAATATTACATACATAGTAACATAGTAAGTTAGGTTGAAAAAAGACACACGTCCATCGAGTTCAACCTACAGATAAAAAGGAAATAATTTGAAAAAGTTTCAATTGTTTCATTTATGACTTTCCAAGGTACTGTTTTATTATTTCAGAAAGGGAAAAGGGAAATCATTTTTAAAATGTTTTTAAAAGTAGAATTATTATCTTAAAATTAAGTCTATTGTAGATTAATTTATAATTAATGTAGAGCTTTCTGGATTATGGGTTTCCAGATAATGGATCCCTTACCTGTACCACTGTGGTGAAATAGAGTGGGTTCTTGGCAACATTAGGAGGGGTTTGGACAAAACGACAGGACAGGATAGGGCTTGTAATCTGCCTGATTTTGTTATCTTCGGAAAAGATAATAAACTAAAAGCAGCCATTTGACTCAAAACATAAAAAAATCTATTGATTCTCAATTACATTGCCTATTTACTGGGTAAAAATTGCTGGATGGAAAATAAGAATTAAAAATGCCACATGAGATTCAAAAAGTCGAATTATGATTCCTTCTTGTTCTGCACAAACAACCTTTTCAACATTCAAACATTAAAGGGGTTGTTCACTTTTGTGTTCACTTTTAGTATGATGTAGAGAGTGATATTCTGAGACAATTTGCAATTGGTTTTATTTTTTATAATTTGTGGTTTTTGAGATATGTGCTTTTTATTCAGCAGCTCTCCAGTTTGCAACTTCAGCAATCTGGTTGCTAGGCTCCAAATTACCCTAGCAACCATGCACGGATTTGAATAAGAGACTGCAATATGAATAGGAGTGGGTCTGAATGGAAAGATGAGTAAGAAAAAGTAAGAAAAAGTAGCAATAACAATAAATAGAGCATTTATTTCTAGACGGGGTCAGTGTCCCCCATTTGAAGGCCAGGAAGAGTCAGAAGAAGAAGGGAAATAATTTAAAAACTATAAAAATAAATAATGAAAACCAATTGAAAAGTTGCTTAGAATTATGCAGTCTATATCATACTATGGGGCAAATTCACTAACCGTCGGAAATTCGCCAGCGCTGGCTTCGCGCACATCGCAACACTTTACCAGGCGTAAATTTGCCAGGACAACACTAATTCTCGAAGACCCGAATTTTCGCCAGCGTTAGCCACTTCACTTCGCTGTTTAGTAAATTTCCCCTATAAGTTAAGTTAAAGGTGAACCACCCCTTTAAACACTCAAACATTTGTAGATGCCACATATGACCAAATTTTTTCTTCTTCTTTTTTTTTTGATGCTAAGACCTGTAAGCACTATATTTTGCTAATTTGTTAACAATTGTTAACCAGAGTCCATCAATTGACTTGTATGTCTTTGCTCTCAAGATAATAAAGATAATAAACTAAAAGCAGCCATTTGACTCAAAACATAAAAAAATCTATTGATTCTCAATTACATTGCCTATTTACTGGGTAAAAATTGCTGGATGGAAAATAAGAATTAAAAATGCCACATGAGATTCAAAAAGTCGAATTATGATTCCTTCTTGTTCTGCACAAACAACCTTTTCAACATTCAAACATTAAAGGGGTTGTTCACTTTTGTGTTCACTTTTAGTATGATGTAGAGAGTGATATTCTGAGACAATTTGCAATTGGTTTTATTTTTTATAATTTGTGGTTTTTGAGATATGTGCTTTTTATTCAGCAGCTCTCCAGTTTGCAACTTCAGCAATCTGGTTGCTAGGCTCCAAATTACCCTAGCAACCATGCACGGATTTGAATAAGAGACTGCAATATGAATAGGAGTGGGTCTGAATGGAAAGATGAGTAAGAAAAAGTAAGAAAAAGTAGCAATAACAATAAATAGAGCATTTATTTCTAGACGGGGTCAGTGTCCCCCATTTGAAGGCCAGGAAGAGTCAGAAGAAGAAGGGAAATAATTTAAAAACTATAAAAATAAATAATGAAAACCAATTGAAAAGTTGCTTAGAATTATGCAGTCTATATCATACTATGGGGCAAATTCACTAACCGTCGGAAATTCGCCAGCGCTGGCTTCGCGCACATCGCAACACTTTACCAGGCGTAAATTTGCCAGGACAACACTAATTCTCGAAGACCCGAATTTTCGCCAGCGTTAGCCACTTCACTTCGCTGTTTAGTAAATTTCCCCTATAAGTTAAGTTAAAGGTGAACCACCCCTTTAAACACTCAAACATTTGTAGATGCCACATATGACCAAATTTTTTCTTCTTCTTTTTTTTTTGATGCTAAGACCTGTAAGCACTATATTTTGCTAATTTGTTAACAATTGTTAACCAGAGTCCATCAATTGACTTGTATGTCTTTGCTCTCCTTTTTATATACACAGTACATACAGTACACAGGCATTTTTCTGTTTTCCCTTGGATTTGGGGCAGACTCAGAATACACTGAAATGATTTAAAATCAAATAAATCGTGTTTAATAAGTAACACAAGCAAGAGGTTGTATAAGTATTTGTGACTGTAGAAATCAACGTGAGTTCCTGTTTGCACTGGGGACTATGAAAATGCATGTCAAGTGTCTTTATAACATTTGTCATGTGGTTGGACCTGTATGTCAAATGACAGCTAGAATTACTTCCAAACGTAGGTCAAAATAATAGCCAAACAAATGTAACAAGCATATACAAACCCATGCATAGCTGAAAGTGAAACACATATGAACAAAATATGTAATCAGATCTGAACCACTGACATTCCATAACCATTGACGGACATATATTTTGAAGGAGAGCCAAACATCTGTGTTTTCATACCCCAAAGACTTCATTTTATTATTTTTATTTATTTATTTACTGCCCTAATCTTAACCCTCTCCTTTGGTAAAGTGTTAACATATTATTTATTTATTAAAACTAGGTTAGTAGTAAGTGAATGATCATAGCTTTCATTAACATACTTTAATATGTTTTATTGTAGATAAAAACCTCTATTCCAGGATTATAGTGAGGCATTACTAAATATCACACTTTAATAATGTAACTTAATTAATGTTCAAATTAAAGTTCAACTTCACTCTACTGTGCATACTGTACACACCTGGCTAGTGATGGGCGAATGTCTTACCAGACGCAAATTTGTGGCGAATTCTCACGATTCGCAGCCGGCGAATAAATTCACGAAACCGGCGCGAAAATTCATTGGTGTAAAAAAAATGGATGCCGGCGTCAAAAAAACGAGACGCCAGCGCAGTTTTTCAGAATTTTTCGTCGTTTTGCGAATTCCGCTGTTTTTTGGACGCTGGCGCATTTTTGCCGCCGAATGTGAGCCAGCATCCAAAAAACAGACGCTGGCGTCAAAAACCGAGACACCAGCAACATTTTTCAGAATTTTTCGCCGTTTCGCGAATTTCGCAGGAAATTCTAACATTTTTCGGCAAAACTAAACGCCCCAAATTCACCCATCACTACACCTGGCATGAAGAAGGAAGAAGCAGGGAGAGGATTGCATATATTGCGCGCACAGATCTTCCTGCTAACAGGAGCATCAGCCCGGGTATTAGGTAAGTCATTACAATCACTGGAGTGGCACCTCAGTGATTTACACTTTCCTTCTTCTGTAATATGTAATTTATCTATGCTCAAGGTATGAAGACAAATATCTAAGCAGTTTGGAGATTGCCTATTACATATACAGGTATGGGACCTGTCATCCAGAATACTCAGGAACTGGGGCTATCTGGATAATGGATCTTTCTGTAATTTGGATCTTCATACCTTAAACAGATACTGTCATGGGGAAAAAACGTGTTTTTCAAAATGGATCAGTTAATAGTGCTGCTCCAGCAGAATTCTGCACTGAAATCCATTTCTCAAAAGAGCAAACAGATTTTTCTTATATTTAATTTTGAAATCTGACATGGGGCTAGACATATTGTCAATTTCCCAGCTGCCCCAAGTCATGTGACTTGTGCTCTGATAAACTTCAATCATTCTTCGCTGCTGTACTGCAAGTTGGAGTGATATCACCCCCTCCCTTTCCCCCCCCGCAGCAGCCAAACAAAAGAACAATGGGAAGGTAACCAGATAACAGCTCCCTAACACAAGATAACAGCTGCCTGGTAGATCTAAGTACAACACTCAATTGAAATGGAAAAACAGCAGCCTGCCAGAAAGCATTTCTCTCCTAAAGTGCAGGTCTACTAGAAAATCATGTAATCATTAAAGAAACCCAATTGGTACAAGCAACTGACTACAGAGAAAAAGGAAATAATTTTTTAAAAATTTTGATTATTTGGATAAAATGGAGTCCATGGGAGATGGCCTTCCATAATTCGGAACTTTCTGGATAATGGGTTTCCGGATAACGGATCCCATACCTGTACAAGGTACTATTTTATTATTATTCTTTTTATGAGAAAAAGAAAATAAAAATGTAATTTAATGAATCAATATATTTTTTGTTACACTGACTTCAATAATTCCGTCTTTCTTATGATGATGATCTTAAAGTCTTGCAAAAAGCAAATCACTTGGTATAGTTGACAGTGCACTTCCCATCTGACTCTAATTTTCATTCCTTTTTTTAAAGCATAGTTCTGTCAACTCGCCTGGCCTAAACACAGCTGCTTGTCAGATCCTAGAATTCTGCATCCACTTGAGCTTCTTTAAAAGCCAGACTGCTGCTTAGACACACGACGTGACAGCTTTATTATGTGGGATTGCAAAATATTTACTGTGATATTGAACCGATATTATTGTAGTTTCTTTTAGTGTATATATGTATATATTCACATTAGTCATCACTTTCTGTTAACCGTTACAAAAATGATCACTGAGATGGTATGCTGTATGTGAAGCCTTAAATAATGTGCAACTAAAAATCAATGCTTTTTTCATGGAGCTAAGATTTATCCATAGACATATGTTAACATTTTCAGATTACAAATTCTGTAGTAATCCATACCGCATTGTGACTTCTACCGTGGAATGCTTTCCTAGCGCATGGAACTATTTACTAACTGTCGTGTTCACTAATGTAAACAGAACACATAAACATTTGTCTCCCATATGGATTTCCCTGTGAGCTCATAGAATCTTTTCTGTTGCCTGCCCAAGACACTTCCTACACTATGGATAAGATTGCTGGTACTTGTTGGTTAACCAACAGGGACGACCGTACATTGTAATGTCTTGTTTGCTCTCCTACATAGGACACAATTTTTGTTGTTGCTCAGAATGGATTGACGGATAGCTTTGTTTAAAGAAACCATATCATTAATAATATGATGCTAGTTATGTCTGATTCAACTGTGCGTCTTCTTAGTTTTATTATCATTTTTTTTGTTCACCCACATCTGCTAGGATTTTCTGTTAGAACTACAAATAAAGGATAACAGCTGAAAATATAACAGGGTCGCTGTTCTCACCATGTTTTTCTGTAATTTTGTTGTGACAAAAGAGCGCCTGATCAATTATTTGTCAGCAAAAAGGGGGGCCCAAGAACAAAGTCTGAAGAATACTGTCTTGGGGTATGTACCCTAGGTTGCTTTTCGGTGTCCGGTTGCCAACACTTCCCAAGCTACATGCCAAAACCGATAATATAAATTTTTTTCTTTTGGATAGCATACTGGATGTACCCTTTGTTGTGTTGATTACTATATAATACTAATGTCTCTTACCAGTTTGAATTGGTATGGAATGGGTATGTCCACCTGCATGATATTTATATTATTGCAGATACAACTTGCACTTTACTAACCACCACTAGTGATGAGCGAAATATTTTGCTAAACTTCACTTAAATAGTTGTGAATCCTCTTGCGTCCAAAAAAATTGTCGCCCATGCACTTCAATGCATTTGGCCAATTGAATTCACTCATCACTAACCACCACCAAATTTTCCTTCTGAATTATTATTAATTATGCACTGGCTTTATTCATATGCATTTATACTTCAACCCTGGGAAAATTAAGCATTGTGGACAGAGAATGGAGTCTTTTTTTTTATAACCGAGTCCATCTACTTTGAGCTAGCATCTATGTTTTCTGCTTTTTCGTGTTCTTTTTCCTCTGGGGCCCATTATAGAAACAACATTTTGGGCTCCCTGTGTCATACTGAACTATATTAATTATTGGTGTTCAAGGTCTCAGAAATTATAGTTTCCCCTGGTTATCGGGTTCTATTGGTTGGTTGAAAGATACAATATATAATATAATATTCAGGATGGAATAAAACACATTGTCTGAAAGTAACTGTCATATTTCTAACTGACAGATGACAAACCTGTGAAGAATCATGGCTAAATATCACAGCATTGAGGTCCCCACAGTTGTAATGTTTGATAAGATCCTCTGTGGTATATGGAGCTTGGAAACTTCCTGCCCGTAGACTTTCATGTTGCAACAATGTTTGATTTAGGGCAAATAAAACCTAAAAACAAAAATATAAAAGAGAATCAGAACCGCAATCCAAGTTTATAAAAAAGAAGTGCAACATAATAAAATACATAATAAAGTAGCAAACAAGCTTATGTTTTATAGGTAACAGAAATGTATATGACAGCAACAGTAAGTAAGTATTATGTTCACAACTTTTTGCTTGAAAATAAATCATAACAGAATCTGATGGTAATTTCTCATTACAAAAACATTATTTCAGCCTCTAATTATTAATCTTTTAATAAGCATTAAATTAAAATGTTTTAATTTTTTGTCCACACAAGGGGCTGATTTATGAATGTAGGTGCTAAATTGCACCAGTGGAATTACCAATAGCAACCTGTTGGGATTATGGTTTAAATTGGCTAATAATGGTTTTAGCACCCGTATTCATAAATTTGAGCATTTTCTAAAAGAGACAACAGTGTTCTATGTACTGTTTTTATTGTAGATTTGTAAATGGGAGAATTTAAATTGCACATTATCTTAAGCACTATATTGATGTTTCCACTGTGGTTTGATCAGGCCCAGAAGAACAAAAACTCTGCTCTGGCCAAGGGATGGTCAAGGCCTCTAATCCAAACATGCACCAAGGTCATCCTTTTTTCTTCAACACTGAATTGCTACCACAGTTGATGGCTAAACCACTTTTTGTCAACTTCTCGGAGTAAAAACCATGTGAAACCAGTTGAAGGCTAAACCACTTTTTGTCAACTTCTTGGTGTAAAAACCATGTATACAAAACTTCCTTCTTTGTAATCTAAAAGCATACCTTTGCGTCCTTTGGAAAGGTCTATAGATAAATAAGTACCAAAAGACTTTCTAGTAGTGTCTTTCTATAATATTTATACATAGGTCATATGAAAATTAAATACTGCGCCCACTTTTTTTTTTTACTTTCTGTACTCTCTATATTTTATTCCTGATTACATAACATATATGACAGCAGATTCAGTCTTGCTTAAGTTTCCGCTAACTCTTCCTGTCTGACTACATTCTCATTTGCTCAGTTGTAGTATTATAATTCCCTATAAGAAGCGATTGTTTAGCATGCCGCTATGCTGGCTTGATACGGCAGCATTAAGAACTTTAATTTTTAATGTTTGTGTTTTTTAAAGCAAAAATGGTTTGCTTAATTCACGCTAATGATGGATATACCGTTGTACCCTTTTCTTTTACGTCTGTATGCCAGTAATTAGAAGAGGGTGGGTGTTAGGTTATAACTTCATATATTTCCCCTTCTCAACATATTTGGCCCAAAGCCCAGGCTTAAGGCTCAGGTTCTGCAGTTCTGTGACTACACAAGTAGAATTAAGTAAACAAATAAGTGTTAAAATAAGTCCCACGAAAGTGTAATGTAGACTTCTTTAACCAAACCTTTCTCCAAGGTAATATGATAGATTTTAAAGTTTGACATCATCTGTAAAGCAAGATTTAAGCGTACTGAGCAGAATGCTGCTATTGTGCCTGAACCTTTCCATTACTGTAACTCCCAGGGTAGTGGTGTCGAGATATTTTTGTATGCTCCTGTTTATGGTGCATTATTTGATCAGGGGGCTTTCTTGCCTCAAAAACAATCTTACTAATCTTAACATCAGAGCATGCTTTAGGTTGGCAACTGTTTAGTATGTTACCAGCCAAATCAGTACAAATTATTCCTAATGCCAATGTTATGTACAGGGCAGAAAGATAAAAATATAAGGAAACCTGTATTTATTTTTGAAAAAAAAAATGGCAACTCAAGACACTTTTCTGGGGCTCCTGCTGCCTGAGGATGCAAACCTGATTCTGTCTCCCACCCCCATCTTCCATGTTTACTTTCTCTTGGCAAGGACGGTTGGTGGAATCCTGATGCAATTGTGCTCTCTCCACATAAAAGAAATTTTTTTTTTAGTTGTTACGAAATGGCACATGAGATAATGTTCTTTACTTGCTTCATTACAGAAGCAGGGGGCCTGGTATAATCCCGGTAGTATTTACTACAGCAAATAAGCCCTCCATCATTTCACTGGAGATACTTGATATATTTCCAAGAGCATGCAGGGATTCAAGCGAGACAAAGAAAATATTGATTCACTATTCCCAATGATTATAGTATGTTTGCTTTTATTTATTTTTTTCTTGTGTTACTCCATATTCAAGGAAATCCTTTATCCAAAGATAGCTGTCCCAAGGCTTTTGTTTTCATAAAAAATATTGTTTTATTAAATTAGCATTAAAAATCAATTACAAACAACCCCACCAGGCCCACCTTACGCGTTTCGCACCCTCCGGCGCTTAGTCATAGGTGTAATTCAAACCAAGTAACTTAATTTTACAGAGATGATGATTCCTAGATTGTTAGAACCGTTTAGGATGAACTGTTTATAGAACTTATAAAATGCAAATGTTTCAGCTTGGAGAACGATAGTTTTTACTGAGATTCTTACATGTAGGATTTGCAATCAACATTTAATCAGGTTTGTTATCTGCCAACCCTTTAGGGTAAACACACACAATATGGTATGATTGCCAAGCTCCTGTAAAAATGCCCTGAGCCACTTCTTATTGAGGTGAACAGAAAACATTGCCAATGGCAGTGTCGGACTGGCCCACCGGGATACCAGGAAAAGTCCTGGTGTCAGTGGGCCCTCATGTTGCTAAACATTTGGCCTATTTCATGGCCATTCCCTTTTTCTATGACAACAAAGTGGATAAATAGATGGAGAAATTGAGTATAGTATGTAAAGAAAAGAGACTAGGAGAATAGAGAGTGAGTGAGGAGAGGAAGAAAAATAGTACTAAGAGAGGGCCCCTGGTCTAAGATTAATTGGTGGGCCCCTGGTCAAAGGTTTTTTGGGTGGGCCCCTGGTGTCCCAGTCCGATACTGGCCAATGGGGAGCATTACTGGATAATGCTAAAGTCAATTCTCTCTTTTACTATGGTACCATATACAGCATGTCTCAGAAGTGACAGCCTATGGTTAAATGGGTTTTCAGCAAAATTCACATTCACAGGTCTAGGATCCATTATCTGGAAACTTGTTATGCAGAAAGCTCAGAATTACGATACGGTCATCTCCATTTTATTCGAATAATCCAAATTTTTCAAAATGATTTCTTTTTTTCTCTGTAACAATAAAACAGAACCTGGTGCTTGATCCAAACTAAGATATAATTAATCAATATTGGAAGCAAAATCAGCCTGCTGGATTTATTTAATGTTTACATGATTTTCTAGTAGACATAAGGAATGAAGATCCAAAAATATCCATTATCCGGAAAACCCCAGGTCCCGAGCATTCTGGATATGCAGACAAGCTACAAAGTAACACACCTAATATAATTCTGATGTATTATTCTGATGTAAAGTAACTAATACACACCCAACACTCTTTGATTTCAATACAAAAATAGATCTACTATTAGTTTAACAGAAAATTTGGTTAAGGGCATATTTTGGTTTCTCCAAAAGTTAAACAGACCAGATGTGGGAAAAAGGCAGATATCACTTTTTCCATTGATCAAGGGGTCTAAGTGTGCTCCTAACACCCTGCTTTTCTTCTTTATACCTAAACTTTAGCTACACCAAACTGCAATTCTACTGTAAATTCCAAAACACCGTTTTTGTTGAACATGGGTAAGAAATCCACTTCAATCCAGTTATAATTTTTGAAGCTTTGTTCTATTTAGCAAATAGACTTTTAAGTGCCTTCCAATTCCAATGCGTGCAGTGCCTTACATTCTTCCTTATAGGTCTGTTAATTATAGAACATGCAAAGCATTGTGGGAACTGTAGTCTTGGCAGGAGGAGAGATGGCTTTTGACAACTTATTTCAAGAGTTAGAACCAAACGTGCATGGAACAAAAAGTTGCTCAGGATAGATTATATTCTGTTCAATTCATTGTTTCATAAGGTGATTGTCCACCCCTCCACCCCACCCACTGGAGCTGTTCATCTTACTTTCATTTTGCACAAAAAAAGCTACTGGTCTGCAAGTAGTAGGGACAGGCACATACTACTTTAAAAACTTTAAAATTATTGAATATTATAATTAATTTATACTGGAAAGTTGCTGAGTTACATTTTCTCTCATTATGTTAAATTTCCTTTTCCAACACGCCACCTTGAAATATGCAAAGAAAAAACAGTTTGCGGGAAGGAAAAATTGTTAGCACTTTGCATATATTTTCAATTAACATCTTATATTGCATCATTTTATTTTCTGTTTCTGTTATTTTGTCTACCCTCCTTTTTCCCATGTTTACCAAATAATCATAAACTGTCTTTCCATTTTTATATATTTTGACCATTTGTGTTCTAAAATTGATAGTAAAATTGACTTTGTATCACGTTTCACAATAGAAGATATATGTTTACTAAAAAAAAAAAAACTATATATAATTCAAAATGTGAATTTCCCTTAAACATTACCCTTTTAAAATGTTATGGCACAGTTTTATGATCTTCTAACATTTCTTTTTGCAATCTTTATTTATTTATTATGTTTTATTTAAACCTAACAACCCATTACATTTTCTCTGGGTCACTTTATAAAAGCCAACTGTGATCCTAAAGAAAGTTGACAAAAACTACAAATCATCCTTGACCTTTTTTCACCTTAAACATGATGCTGCCTGTCTGGAAGGCTATGGGGTTACTATGTTTTAAATGTTTCAAATTCCAAAAGATTGTCTAAACACTATAGTTTTTCTTTTCATCATAAAGAGAATTCATATATTTTTTCTTTTTTTAAAAAATGTGTTTCAAATTTATATTTGTTGTTCCCACAAACATTCAAATTTTATATTATATTAAATACTTATTCAAGAATGATATATATATATATATAGTAAATATAGCATCCACATAGACAAATATGGGTAGTGTGGTAAATTGGAAATAGCACCCTGAAAGGTTGCTGGACTTATATTTCAGAGACACAATGTGTCTACTTTCATCCCGTGTCTTATTCCATTCAGTTCCAGGTCAAAGACATCTGAAACCACAGACATATTTATTATTACTACTGTGCTGAGAGCAGAAAGCAATGCCATTCTGTCAAAGACAGTGACCCTAGACCCTTCCTATCAAACTGAGTCTTAGTTATAATTTCCTTAAATACCATTGAGCCTCTGACTTCAAAATAAACACACTTAGTTGAGTGCCTGAAGAAAGTCCCACCTAATAAATAAAACACATGCTATTTATCCAAGGAAATGATGGAAAATTATTACTCGGTCTTTGGAAAATAACATTTTGATTCCTAAGATTTATGATCCTTTCATGGAAGACTTTCTGAAGCCATTTTCTGAAGTAGTGTACTGTATCCGTTGGTGTTATTGAAAGAGTTCTTTAAGAGAGGGGTTTCAACAAACATTAGCTGGTGGTTGGCATAATCCAAGCTACAAACAGATTCTGTCAAATGACCTCTTTAGTTTTCTTTAGCAGCCATAATTAACATGACCTCCCATTAATCAGGGTACAATAATGGCAATGTGTGCTTATGTGGGAGGAGAAAGGCCAGACCTCATTAGAGCTGGTTTGGATTCTGATCCCTGTGTAAGGATTACAGCATATGGGTAAAGTTTGGCTTCTTAGTAAATGTAATACATACTTAGGCCTGTGTCAGCTTTGGGAAGCACTTTCTTGCATCTCTAGTATAATGTGTCAAATTAGAATTGAGGGCCCCTGAAAACAATGTTCCATTCATATACACATGAAGGGCAGAACCAAATGTATTCACTCAAGGCATCGGGGGATTTGAATTTCCAAAAATCTGCTCAGGATAGATTATCTTCTATTCAATTCAGTGGTTCATGAGTTTAGGTGAAAATCAGACCAGGTGTTTGTCCCAACCCAAATACACCATGGACCACCCACTGGAGCTACTCATCTTACCTTTATTTTGCACAAAAAAGCTACTGGTCTGCAAATGAATAAAGGAACTCTTTTAAGGCTAGAGAACATATATATATGTATAAAAGGAATGTTAGCATTTCCTTTGACAACAACCTTACTGACATTACTGTATTACTACTAGATCTAGAAAATAAGAAATTATATCACATAAGGATAAGCTATTTAATCAAGCATCAAAGCAGATGATTGATTAAATTGCTTAAAAATAAATAATAGCAACACAACATTGACATCAAGAAAGAGCAGCATCTTGCCGCACCCTTACCTTATCTTACTGCACCTGACTTAATACAAGACTAGCTGCACGTCCTGACATTATGCTCATCATTGAACCCTGGATTTTTAATCTGGTGCTTAATGTTCTCTTGCACCCCTTCCTCTATTTCTCTCTGTCTCCCTCTTTCTTTCTCTCTGTAGTCCAGAGTAGCATACTCCTGAAACAATAAATAATTATGCCTGGGTGCTCACAATTAATTGGTTCAATAGTCCAGTTTGGCACATTGAAAATGTATTATGTATATAACATATAATAATATACTATAATATTATGTATATAACATACAATATGTACTGCAATTTACGTTAAAGGAAAAACATGTTTTTATTCGTAAGTTTAGCTTCCTTTAGTGTAAAAACATAAATATACACAGTAGGGGAAGTGCGCCACTTGCCATAGACTACTTTATATCAGATTTTGACCTGACAAAAGTCTATGGAAGCAATGTTTCAAGGTTATTGTAGGAAATCCTTCTCTGGGACTTTTATCTCAAAACCAATCCCCAATCCTAACAATTATCATAACTTAAGAAATCATTTCACATTGTAAATGGTGTTTTTAAAAACTGCCAAAATGTAATAAATTGAGTTGGAATATGATTGGGCTGTACCAGTCAGTTGCCGTCACTAACTAGAGATTCAAAGAAATAAACATGGCCACAGCAAGCTGGAAAATTTAGACAGCAAGTTTAAACTTTTCAAGATTGAGGTTTTATAAACATATTCTAAAGTATCACATTTCATAGAAAAATGTGTTTTCAAGTAGTTCTATTCTTGTAAAGATTAGCATTTTTATTTTTTTTCCTAGGAATTTCCTTGAAGTTTTCATGATGATATTGTGTGCATAATTATATCAAACATTTGGAACCATTTCCAGTGGTGTTTCTGAAGAGGAATGAACAAAATCTCAGGCTGCACATTTTTCCTACAGCCCCTTGATACATTTGGTTTGATATGCAGCCTAGTCCTCATGTCATGTCTAACAAGCTTTGAAATTTCACTCTCAAAATTTCTAAACAGTTTAGAATAACGTTCTATTAATATGTCATGCAAGGCTTGGTCCTATTTTAATCAAAGCATTGGCGTGAGCACAGATTGTTAGAATTAAATATTTGGTTTAACGGAAATAATTAACTTTTTTTAAAATAGAACGACGCATCAAATATATTATTTCAAAAAGGGACTCGAGAGGAGACTAAATAATGTCATTTTTTCCCTTAACATTACGTTTATTTAAGCTTTTAAGAATAATGAGGCGTTTTATTAGCACTCCTGGATTTCTGGGAAATCCTGGATCTCTTGCTTTTCCCTTTGATATCCTGCATCAAAAAACTGTTTCTCATGGATACCAAAATGACACTGGGCCAGAAGGGAAACATTGGAATCATGAAAGAGGCTTTAAAAGAGCCCTGACCTCAACAGAGCTCCTATTAGTGACAAAAGGAAATCTATCAAAACTTGACAAAAAGCCCTATATCCATACTGAAAACATTAAACCAAACACTCATTACAGTACATACATTGCAACTTCTAAAAATAATGGGCCAGATTCAATTAGATGAGAAACCCCTATCCCATAGTTTATCAGATGAAAATCTGGATTTGAACTAGGACGTGCAATTTTCTGTATGTAGTTTCACTTTGAGGATTAAAAATGATGGACCTCCCATTCACAATCCTTGTGAAGCAGGATGTGTCTTATACATAGAGGATGATTTACGATGGTAAGGCTAGGTACAAGGTGCAAAAACAGGCACCTATTGCACACAGTCAGCTTTAATAGACATATACTTAAATGTGAGAGAAGCATTTAGCAAACACAATAAAATGCTTACAGTGTACAAGGGACTCATGCCTCTAATTCTAATAGGGAAATGTAATAAAAGGTGCAATGTTACCTATAGCAACAAATCTTCAGGGAGCAAAACTGGTCACCTGTTTAAAAGCAAGCATCCTATTGGTTAATATGCGCAACTGCACCTGGGCAATTTTTTCCTTTTATTATATATGGGGGTTAGATTCCTGCACTTGCTTCTGCAGCTTATGCCTGAGCCATGTAGCAGTAATATATGACTTGGCATGCAGAGCTTGCAGAAAGTATTCTGTTTTTTCACAACTCCAATCTGTTCTAAACGCGGCCGCTAGACTCATTCATCTAGCTCGCCGCTCAACATCAGCTGCTCCCATATGTATGTCCCTTCACTGGCTCCCAATCTCTTCTAGAATCAAATTCAAATTACTTACTCTCACATTCAAGGCCCTTAATAATGAAACCCCTCCCTATATTTCATCTCTAATCTCCAAATACACTCCTTCACGAAACCTACGCTCTGCTTCTGATCTTCGCCTCACTTCTCCTCTGATCACTTCTGCCCATTCTCATCTACAAGACTTCTCTCGGGCTTCTGCTTTTCTCTGGAACTCTCTGCCACAAGCTGTCAGACTTTCTCCTTCAGCGCTATATAAATAAATGATGATGATGATGATTCTAGTACTGTATTGCCTTCCCAATCTTCTACAATTTGCAAATTGCAAGTAGTCCGAACAACTGCAATTGCATATAAAATGAAAATGTACATGAGACCTTAAGGAAAATATATTTAAGTGACACTGACATGTTCCAGGTTTCTACAGAAACATGTCAGTATACAGGAACATGTCAGTATACAGGAACATGTCAGTATAGGTTTCTGACACAAATTTAAGAGGTTATGGGCAGTGGCACACGGGGAGATTAGTCGCCTGCGATTTTTAAAAGAGAGAATTGGCGACTTAGTTTTGTCTTCCAAATGAGGATAATATAAATCGCCAGCGTCAAAACATATGATGCTACTTTTAATAACATGTCATTCCAAAACGCACAGAGACCCTTTTCTGAACGACTTCACTGAAATAGCAATTCCATTACCAAGTATTGAAATCTACCAAAGTAAAACACACTGGGAGATTAGTAGCCACGATTGTATGTAAATTTCACGCATTGATGCTATATGTCATTTCCTGGGTGGTTTGTTTTGTCCCAGCGTCACCATTCATAATAAAAACATGCCGAGGAAATCACGCCAGAGAAAATAAAATTTCTACTAAAATGCCATTTCTGAAGCCTTTTTTTTAATACCGATCGACTTATTGATCTTCTGGGAGGAGAAAAGAGTCATCATGGGTATTAAATCGCTTGGGAGCTGACATCTCGTGAAATCTTTGCTTCACTATAGACGCACGACTTGTCGTCGACATGCAGGAAAAAAAATACGGAAGACTAATCTCCCCGTGTGTCACTGCCCTAAAAGAACACCATGCCTGCTCCATTTCTTTTTTACTTACCAGTTACCAGTGATATCTGAAAAATCCGGAATCCTAAAATACTCCAGCTAGGACATGTAATGGCAGATGTTGTGATCTGCGCTGGTTCTCATACGATAACACAAATAAGTTGGGTTTTCAGACGAGAACTCAAAAAAATCATACAATTTGAGCGTCAAACTTAAAAAAAATCGTACAATTCGAATTGCCGTGTGATTTTCTAGAGATTTTTTAAACAGTTTTTATGATAATGAGATAAACTTGTAGATTGGAGTTAGGTTGACTTAGTTTTAATATAAAAAAAATTAGATACATTTGAGTAATTTGAGTTTTGGTAAATTACCCCCAGATCTTGGAACACTGTTGATGGGATTTGCTTCCACTAGAGCATAAGTTATGTTGGGCATGCATGATGGGGAATAAGGCATGGCTTGCAGTAAGCATTCAAGATCATCCCACATATGTCCATGAGACTTTTCCACTCCCATATCAGCAAACCAATTCTGTACACTTTTTTATGCATGGGCATTATCATGTTGAAACAAGAAAGGTCCTTCCCCAAACTGTTGCCACAAAGTAGGAAGCAGTGATTGTCAAAACATTGTAAGCTGCAGCATTAAGATTTGCATTCATTGAAACCAGGGATCCTAGCCAAACCTCTATAAACAACCTCAGATCATTATTTCTCCTCCATCAAAGCTAACAATCAGCTTTACGCACTTAGATTAGTAGCATTCTCCCTGCAAACCCATACTTGCCCGTTAACCAAATGATGAAAAGCAATTCATCACTTCAGTGGAAACCACTGTGTTGCCACAATTGAATACAGTAGCGGATTGCCATCCTTTACTTCACTCTAGAACTCACCCTTAAAAAAACCTGACAATTAGTTCTAGCGCAGACATGCCTTCAAAAGAATAACAGTGGCCACAAACGGACACTGTGTAGTGATCATATCAGCAAATTGAACATTTGCATTTGCCACAAATGTAAATGGCTATATTGCACTCATGTGACTAAAAGCCAAGAATATTATAAATGGGCCGGCTGCCACCATTTCTGGCATTCAAAATATGGTCAAAATATGGCTCAAATCTTCTCTACTGCAGGTTGCCTCACGAGGAAACTTCGGATATGCCATCCCGCCGGCAATTCGTATTCTTGCCTGCTGGAAGGCATTTTGGGGAAATTAGTCGCCCGCAGTAGAGAAGATTTGTCACTGGGCAACTAATCTCCATGTCTGCCACCACCATAAACCGCAAGTATTTCATATTAGTGTGTGTTTTAAAGTGCTTCATTTAGTGGAGTTATTCAGGCCTGGTAGAATTTCATATGCTTGGCCAAGATAAAAAAGAACAAATTAATCTAAGTGTATTTATTGTCAATGAATGCACTGAGGAAAGTGATCTGATGTTTAGCCAGATTTGTGTGCTTGGTTTCCGTGAAAATATTAGCTCAGAAGCAAGATACAATTACAGCAGTGTGAAGCATTTCAGATGAGTAAATAAACAGGATCCTAAGTATTCATCACTGATTGGCATGTAAACCCAGCAGAATGTTGTTTATTAGAATGACCTGTTCCTATATTTAGGTAACCAGCAAAGAACTCTGCTTGTACCACTGGTTGTATCATATTTTGAGCTCCTCTCATATAAACCACTTAATAAAATGTGATTTACCCATAGTTGGTTTATCAAAAAATGAATTGCTAAGTGTAATTTCTAAAAAATTAGTGTAGCCTGCCACTACAAATACTCTCATATGCATGTATGTAATTACGTATTGGGACATGCAGGAAAAAGGAATATACATGCAGTAGATAATGAAAAGCTCACACACACATATAGAAATGTGCTTGAAGCACATAGTGCCCTAATACTATCAAAAAGAATTAACAAATATACATAAAGAAATGGTCCCAGGGAGAAAGAAATGGAAAATTGCTTGGATTAATATATGATTGTAATTTAAATTCTCAATTTGCAAAACTCGTTTGCGAATAGTTTCGTCACCAAAGTCGTGGCATAACTTAGGGTGCATTAATATTTGCAATTTGCAATTTTTGCAATTAAAAAGCTCTTATGGACATTCGCAATGTGAAAAAAAATTGCAATTCTGTTTGCATATTAAATACACCACTCTTGCCCAGCTCTATAAATATAACCATGCACATGGCAAATATATTCACTATGCGAACCATTCTGCCCCGCGCAACGTATATAAATGAGCCCCGGTGTCTATATTGCACTTAAGGAATCCTTTTAAAAAGGCTAAAATTCCAGCTTGGAAAGCCTGCAGTCATAACTAAAATCCTCCATTTCAAGTATACTTTACTAGGGTTTTCTATATTCCCTCTAGTTCAATAATGTCTGTTCAATGATATCTGACCTGGAGCCCACTTCACAGAACAATCAAGGTTAAGTTTTTCAAGTGTTCAATTAAAGGCAGATCTATGTTTCTCCCATTTATATACATGGGGCTACAATTTTTTAGGCAAAGGATAATGTCTAGATGACGTAGAACTAGCATCGCACTCAACAACCTAAACTGACCCTAACCAGGCCAACTGTTTCATATAAATTGGTTATTTCTGACAAAATGACATTGGTCAAACGTGTTTGGGCACCTATAGTTGCCAATTCAGTAATTTAAATCCCTGTTTGAATACACCAATGTTCATCAGCCAAAATGTAAGACAGTGACCTCAATCAAAAGCATGTGCATATGTCTGAAAATAACTGTCTCACCATGTTGAGATCTTAAGTTTTTTTTTAATGTAAGGCTTTAATGTGCTTTCTGCCAGTCCACTGGCACTTTGCGGAAAGGAGACCAAAATCATAAATATATAAATAAATATCTGGTTAAATGTGAGCTAGTAATAGTAGTAGCAGTAGTATGTTAGGTTGAAAAAAAGACACATGTCCATCAAGTTCAACCTTTTAACTTGCCTAACTGCTAGTTGGATTTGTGGATGTATACTATCTTTTCCAGAAGGTTTGTTCAGTGTGCTTATTTATAGATTCCCTGGAACAATGTACTTTCCCATGTTACCTTCCAGAATTTCCAAAAAAAAAAAACATGTTTGGAATACCTCACATATTCCTGGGCCCTGTCCTGATACAATATTGTTTCAATTCACCCTAGACATGCATGTGGTAGGTCAAAGATGTTTTTTGGCATACAGAAAGCAAAGAAATGTAGGTTGTTAAATCTCACCTTTTAAGCAAGTTGATAAGTTAATAAGAAAAGATACATGCCCAACCTCAATGCTATGGTTAATAATGTACATGGAACATGATTACAATTACCTATATTGCAAACATTTAGGTTTAAAAAAATATCTGGTGAGTAAAGATGAGCGACTTGAAATTTGCAGTGTTTTTTTTTAATATCCATGCTAAAATTTCACAATTGGTCTGTTTCACCCAGGAAAGAAAATGCAGCCTACATTGAGATTGACTTTGGCTGACAGAAGCATCATCTGGAGTGGCCCAAAAAAAACTACAGCAATGCCATCCAGCCTTCCCATTGACTACAATGCATTTCAGGAAATTACACATATTTTTAAGTTATATCTCAAATTTTTCGGCAGTTTTATGAATTCTTCAGCAAACCGAAACGGGCTAGTTTCATTGATCGCTAGCAGTAAGAAAAAGTGCATTCCGGGCACACAGAATAAAATTTTAAGACTGATTTTATTGATTTAATAGATATATTTTCCCTTAAAGAAAACTCTCATAAGGGTACATTTAAGGTGGAATGTAATTAAAAAAAAATACCTGCTCTGGAGTTTCATTAAATATTTTGTTGCAAAACACGGTTTGCAATTGCTAAAGTTTATTACACACACAAGAATGTTCTCAAAATCATTTGGTGTCAAACTTTGCAAGAAAGTCGTTGAAATCTGTAATCTGTCAAAAAGGTAGCAAACATGGTTGATAATGTAACATTTTTTGCGCAAATGAAACCTACCACTTTTCCCCACTAGTGTTTTATGATAAGAAGTTTATTAATACTGGTTTACAACACTGTAAATAGTTAAACTTTACTTCTAGAACAGAGACTGTTTTCAGTGTCTTTTGATAAAAAAGGCTACTCCTTGTCCACAGGCAGAGCCTGATTAATACTAAGTTTGTATAAATATGCACATTTGGGGCACCAAATTGCCACATGCTGCCATTTCCGCGAACACTTCATAAATTCCTACCAGCTTCGCTGTTCCTAAAGCTGTATGGTGCAGGAAATTTGCAAGGCCATAGATAGATTTCAGTGTTTGAGAGTCGGCCTAAGAACAAGTAAAGGGAGCAGTGTAGGATGTTATTGAGAGGTATATGAAGAGAAATATAGCACACAATACATCAGATTTCATACTTGGGTTTTGGGAGTGTAAGGCCTGAATGGGATTCTATTTTAGTTACATGACATGTAGAATATAAGTTCAGAAATAAATTCATCACAGGAACAATAAATGTAAAAATGAATGAGATGTGCATATTTCACAATAATTAAACTGATGATCCTACAGTATAAAAGACAAATATAATTTAAAACACATTAAAACCTATAGGCCTCCCCTCATTGATTTATCTTCCCTATCTTGCCCTCTCTCACTTTTACCTTTATGTTTTGTCTACCCTTTTTTATTCTTGGACCCCAAACATAGCTGTGCCCAGCACTTGTTGAACCATTATGTTGAGTTCCCCACTGAATGATGTACCATCCTTTGATGTCAATCCAGCTTTGGCTCCCACTACAGACAAGATAGAGCCCAACTGGTGAATAATTTGGTTTCAATAGGATGTCAGGTACAGCTATAAGATGTGGCTGGGCCAAAGGGATCTCAAAAAAACAAAAGCATGAGAATTAAAAAGCTGCTCTTTTTATACGATTCTGAACTTTATAGCCTTACAACTTCTTTAAGTTCATTCTTATGCCTGAGAAACTTACATACATTTTTAAGTTTATAGAATGGAAAATGGTTAATCTTTCGTTCTTTCTTTCTTTCGTTTTGTATTGTTTTTTTTCTTTTTCTACACTGGGTATACTTAAAATGCCCATTTCTGAAAGTATAAAAAAAGATACAGGAATATCAAGAGAGAAAGAAGAGAGAATTTTCTCTGTATTATTTTTGCAATAAATTGCATGTCATCTTCTATTTCAAGTCATGGGAATAATGAACTATAACTGTAGATATTTTAGTCCAGAAATTTATATTTTTTCGATGTATCCATTTCCAGTAGTACCTACTACTGATAGCTGTGTGTCTTTAAGCTGAGACAATTTATTGCCATTTGTTAGTAAGTTAAGCAATTTGTGGGTTCTATAGAAAACATTTGTGCTGTATTTACTAAACTATTAGACACATACTAATTTGTGTAATTCTCACAAATCATGCTGCTTGGGATCTTCAAAGGCAAAGGCAATTTATTAATTATAATGTCTTAACTCATCTGAAACACCTCCAACTCCTTACAGTTTCCACACGTCTCCTCCTGAATGCTAAAGAATATAGCTCATTAGATCTAGTTACATGTGACTGCTGTGGCTTTGGGTATTTTAGTGGCAAGAGCCACCACTTACCAAACCGCCGGCATGTAAATTAAAGCTTATTCATCACATCCTCAAGTCCAGAATTAACCGTAAATGAATGCCAGCTACTTTATTCCAAAATATTTATTGCTTCTCGGATGTTGTACAAATAAACCACACACAGAAAGATCAGTCGGCTGAACAAGCCGTGTTTGTGGAGACTGAATAGCGTACGGTAGATTAAATAAGGTCATGGTGTGACATCAGCATACCTTGCAGATCAGCAACTTTTTCAAATGGCAGGTTGTGATTCCTGGTCATTACTAAAGTGATAGCCTGCTTCTGATGGCTACACCTACAATTGCCCTTGTTTTCTGAGCTTTAAATTATTTTTTATATTTTACTTGCAGCGTCTTGAGATCAGTGGTCAAATCACACAGGCAGTCGCTTATTATTCTGTTTAATGTGACAATGTTTACTATGCTATTAATCTGGCCTTGTCAAACTGGTATTTTGTTGGGTTGATGCAGCCCTCACAGAGAGTTGCCAGTCTTCAGCATAATTCAGAACACTACAGTTCCATTCACAGTGGTTTTATTTTCAAACTTTAAATCATTACCTATGCATTTTATTTGAAATGAAACTTCACGCATATCAATTATTCTATTTATTGGGGAAAAAGACAAAAACATCACTTACAGGGGTTACAGGGTTTTTTTTTTACATGTTACATTTGACTTTAACAAGACTTCAGTGCAAGTTCTGAAATTAGGTGTGTGCTCACCATCCAAGCTGCTCTGTTCTAAGCCATGTACCAGCACAATGTTAACAGCACCATAACAATCCAGAAAAATCATTATTTTGACCTCTGGGTTACCCCATCTATATGATTTTTTGAAAAAAACGATTAAAAAGTGATCTGCAGCAAATTAGTAACAACTGTCACAAGTATTGCTCTGTTTATAAAACATCCACTCTGTAACATTAGCTCAATGCCAAAAATCAAAAAGTATATTTTGAAATAGTATCACATTTTAGATTAGTTTATTCAGTTCAGTTTAGAAAAAGAAACATGTCCGCTTTTTATATATGCATGTTTTTGTTAGAGAACAAGAATTAAATTCAGGTAAAAGAAGCCTAAACACAAAAAATTAATTCATGCAAACTTACTCAAGAGTTATCCTCATACTCAGTTATGGTCACTAGACTCTGACCTTCAAAAAGTGCTGCTGAATTGAAAGGCTGGTATTAGCGGTCTAAAACTTTACCTCTATAGGCCACATAATTTCCTGAATGAACATGTCGGCTATGCTTGTAATTGCTGACTGATAAAACTGAAAATAGATTATGTTAAATGTGTTTATTCAAGGATCCTTAAAAAAAATCTTAATGGCGGGGGGTAATTGACTTCTGGGGACAAGCACCATGAAAAGTGATTTATAACTGTGGGAACATATAGAATATTTTCCACATCTTACAGCAAAAGGTTTATATACACAGTAGGCTGAAATAAAATAATTTTTTGATTCAGTGATAAAAATGTAAGTATGAACTATTCCATGAAGAAAAGTGTTTGTAAATAGTAAGCACAGGTCAAAAATTCAATGATATGAATAAGCATCTTGTTAGATAGGTAATATCCAACCACTGTGCATGAATAATGCAAAAAACAAATATATTTATTGTTTAAAAACTTTTAGGGGGTTATTTATCAAAGTTTTTTTCTCAGATTGTTTCAGTAAAAACTTGAATTTACTATGTCTCAAAGCTGGAAATAGCTTGAATCCGAAAATACTCCAGCTAAAACCTGCCGAGGTTATGAGGTATAAGTCAAAAATCGAGTTTTTCATAAATAAGATACTTACGAGTTGTGAGTTTATTTGAGGTATAAAAAAAAACCTCACAAACCTCAATCTTTGATAAATGACCCCCTAAATGCAGCATTTGAAAGACATCCCATGCATGCCACTGTCAGTTACTGACTGATTCACCATTGTTTGGTTTAAAAATATTACTGGAAATAAAAACTGGTTAAAACTGCCATATTTACTAATTCAGGTAGAAAACAAACGTTTGAACAATTACAAAGTATTAATTGTTAAAGTATTAATTGTTAACCCATTCTACAACTGTAATTTAGACTTCTTCTATAGAGAAGTATAGCATATTAAAATTGTTAATGAAGATGCCTTTAGTATGAAGCCACTTACAGGCTAAACTAAACCAATAGGCTCATTAGAGGATATTACAATTGTCTAGAGACAATGCATTCTTGTGTAAAGTGTCACACATGAAAAGTGATGAGATGCCTTGCATTTGGTTCACTGAAGTTAGCTGCTCCACCACCAAGCTCAAAATGATCAATAAAACCACCAGTTCAATAAGATCTCTTTAAAAACAATTACTTTTCTAGCTAATTTGTTCAGAAAGAATCATCCCTGGTAGATTATGGAAAGAATGTCCATGAATGTCCCACTGAGTTCAATTTAGCAAAGGTCTGGCTTTATGGACTGTTTATGAAGTGACACTGTGATAAGTGTTTTCTATGACTTTTAGCACAGGGTGCCCGAGCCCTCACTAACAATTCAACCATTGTTTTAAGTATATTAAAGTCAACTCTAATACACATGGCATCCTGATACTCTTTCACAGCCTGTCAGCGGCCCATAAAAATAAAAGTAAGGAATAAAAACAAACCGTCAAACCTGGCCGGAAACAGACATGTCTTCTGTGATTTATAGTTCGTTTTTTTAAATAAGATATGGTGGTTAAGAATTTCGGTCCTTTTTACTTATTTAAAAGTAATTTAAATAGAGGCCATGTATAAACATCCCCCTCCATCAATCTATTCAGGTCACGGGTCTAAATAGATGAAGACATGAAAAAGCCAAAACCAAAAACAATTTTCTTAGTAAATAATAACAAGGTAGGCACATACTTTATTTTTATTGTATCTACCATGAAAATGAACTGTAAAATATATTTGATGGAGAATCATGAATATCAGCAGATTCTATGCTTTGCATCTTTCGACATGTTGATTTGGTTACCCTTTTGCACAAATATATGTTGAACAAAACTGACACCAGATCAGGCAGTGACTAAACATGGCGCTGAATGTTCACATCTTGTTGGGGGTCCAATAAAAAAAAAAAACATTAAAAAATACAGATGCATATAATGCACTTACTTTTGTTTTTTAGCTGTGATATTTGTCAATTTTCACATCACAATCAACGCACATAATAAACATGGGGAAGTGTACTCAGACTCCCCATAAAAAAACAACATAAATCCAGCTAAACATTGGCTAATTCCTGCAGCCTCTGCACCTCCGGATAGGTGTGCTTCACTGTAGCCCAGCTTAATGCATCAATTGCTATTATTATTATTTTAATATAGGTATTTACAGAAACATATTTACTCTTTTTAATATTGCTCAGAGTAGTGGACTGTTGCATATACCAGATCTGGACATATGACATCAACATAAATTGAAAGCCTGCCAAATCAGAAGACCTTTTTAAGAGCTAATTACCCATATGTGTCTGATTTGATCTTAGCAATCTACAAGCTTATATTAAGTCAACTACATAGCTTAAAAATAGATGAAGGCCTGACCTTCTAGGGTTTGCAATAAGCTGCTTGTCGAAAATGTCCAAAAGTGACAACTATGGTATAAGGGTCTCCAGCTGTGCTATAGGCCTACCAGAATTATAGGATTTTTTCCACCTGACATTGGCTAAGGCGAATACAGTAAACTGTCAAAGACTTTCTTGCACAGCTTGGAAAATGTTTTATGCAAATCAGGCTTTAGAGAAACAATTCCTTGAGACACTGTGTGGTATGGGGCCAAAGGATAGTCTAGCTCTCTTTGAGTTAATACAACATGTGATTATGTGTTGAGTACGTTCATTCCAAGTTGCCTATAATTTAATATTTGAGTCATATAGTGATGATTACAAGGGAAGTTGGAAAAAAATGGATCATAACCATATGTTCAGCGATAAACTACTCTCTGTGTATGCAGTGAAATTGGTAAGATTAGGCACTATTTCATTTTCCTTTTCATCTCATAACATAAACATTAACCTTGTTGAGAAATAAAACAAACATGAACAAATGAGCTAATGGGGATTTGATTATGGATGCATGTGGAACCACTAGTCTGCATTTCTTTATTCTTTATCCAGCTTCCTAATGATTGCCCTGATTTGACTTATTTGATCAAGATGAATGTCATTTGCCTGTATAATTATAATTTACATTTTTCCCCCTTCTTTAGAGGCCTCTTGTATTCAGACTGATTTCACAGCTTTATTATCTTTGGCTGGTAAAAAAAATTATGCTGCATACGTTCTTGCTAAAAATATTGACTCCGATAAAGTACAGAACACAGATAGACAATCTGTGTTATATTCCCTTTCTATTCACACAGAGACCAAATCAGGGTGTATAGGCATAGTTTCTGAGGTCACTTGCAGATCATTAAAGGGAAGTTTTGCTGTTTATGGGTAGGATTATATTACATAAACAACACATTTACCCTAACCTGTGAAACACAGCAACCAGTCAGGAGTTAACTTTTTGATAACCTCTGACAATGATGAAAGGAAATATCTGGTTAGTTAAAATGGGCTACTGAGCTACTTTGCCATCATTCATCATTAATTCTGGCTTTTGTTGTACTAAGCAGTAGCCTTGGAACTAAATCACAACATATTCTTGTTTCACACAGCAAAAAACACATACACAGATAATATGCTCTTCTAAATACATAAATCTAACTCCATTGAACTATAACATCTAGAAAGATATGTTTAAGCTGTCCAGCAAACATTATCAAACAACAAAACGCAGAGTCACATGCTGTCACAAAACGAATACCCATTATCGAGATTAAGAATAGAAAATAGAATTTTGCACTTTCATTTTGTTTGTGCATGGCATTACATGGCTTGCAATGAAAATTCACAAAACAATAACTAAAAGCTGCTTCACAGGAACTATTGACTCAATACAAATTGCGTAACCCATTTTTTTAATGAATGACTTCTAATGAGATTTCCTGATTTTTTCCCTAATTTTACAAATTATTATTTTGCTTACCAATTTTCTTACATTCCCCAATGATCCTTTGTAATTTATCTATGTTCTTCCCCCAAGATGCCTTTCTGATGCTGGGGGCCTAATGGTAGTACAACATAAACAACATAAATCTCTGTGACATCAATCCTAGTCTAAAAGGACCATGTGCGTGTACAGTTAAGTTCCTGCAAGACATGGAACATGAGCAGACAAAGAGCCCATACTGTAACCACCAGTATTTCTTTTGAATGTGCTCATATTTACAGGAATGGCAGAACATTAACACAAATGAGGGGTAGCTAACCTTAAAAAGAAAAAAAAATGAATGTACCTTTTACAACAGTAAATGGAGGCCATGACAAGATGTGGCTGAAAATTCTTTGAATGCCATTATTTTTTTAGTACAGGAAGGGACTTCATTATGTGGAATGCTTGGGACCTGGGGTTTTCTGTAATTTGGATCTCCATACCTTAAAGCGATACTGACACGCTCCTATAAAAATCATAGGAACGTGTCAGTATCAAGTATGTGCTGCACCCGAAATATTTTCCCTGAAAGCCACCCCCTAGCGCACATTTGCGCAGCAGACCGCTCACACTACTAACTGATCTTCTGCCTTGCTTCCGTGACACTGGGCTGAAGCCCGTTTTGATTCATAATTAGCCTATGGAAGGATCGCGCCGCCCCCAGCCCAGCGTCACTGAAACAGCACAGAAGGTCATTCAACAGTGGCGGAGGGTCGGGTCAGTGCAGGTGTGCGGGGCTTGGGGCGGCTTTGAGGGAAAATATTCCGGTTGCAATACATACTTGATATTGACACTTTCCTATGATTTTTATAGGAACGTTTCAGTATCGCTTTAAGTCTGCTAAAAAAAACAAAATTTAAATTTAAACACTATGGGGCACATTTACTAAGGGTTGAAGTGAATTCGAAGTGAATATTCAAATTCAAAAACGTTGAATTTCCAAGTAATTTTTGGGTACTTCGACCATCGAATAGGCCAAATTCGACTTCGATTCGAAGTGAAAATGCTTTGACTATTCGACCATTCGATAATCAAAGTACTGTCTCTTTAAAAAACTTCAACTTCGCCACCTTAAACCTGCCAAATTGCTAAGTTAGCAATTTCAATTATGGATCCGCACACACCAATTTTCTGCAGTTTTCTTTAATTTTTATTCACCACCAATATCAACGTTTCGGGGGGTACAACCTCCCTTCGTCAGGAGGTTGTACCCCCCGAAACGTTGATATTGGTGGTGAATAAAAATTAAAGAAAACTGCAGAAAATTGGTGTGTGCGGATCCATAATTGAAATTGCTACTATTGGAGGGCCTCGTCAGGCCGGAGGATAACCAGCACCACTAAAGCAGAAAAAGTGAGTAAAGTTCCAGGTGTGCGGTGTAACCACTTCAATAAAATTGCTAAGTTAGCCTATGGGGACCTCCTAGAACCTATAGCCAGTATTTGGCTAAGTTTTGAGAAGGCAAAGGATTTTTTTGTAAAATCGTACGATCATACGATTAAATCATTCGATTCTAAGTATGATCGTAGTATGATTGTAGTACGATCGTACTATCTTAAAAATCCTATGAGTTCAACTTTGAATGTCGAACTAGCCTAGTTGATGGTCGAATTTCAAAGTTTTTTGCACTTCGAAATTCGACCCTTGATAAATCTGCCCCTAAATATACCCAAATAGGATTATTGTGCCACCAACATGGATTCATGGAGCTTAGTTAAAATCAAGTACAGCTATGGGACTTGTTATCTACCCCTCCAAATAAACCCCAGTGAGTGTGTATATATATATATATATATATATATATATATATATATATATATATATATATATATATATATAGTCAACTACAAGAGGTCCTCTGCACTCAACCCATTATCAATATATTTAAGACAGAGACATTTTGTGCATACTGCTACTAAAAAATGCCTTACCCTTTAAACAACACAGGGATTGTTTGTCCATATATTGCAATATATTTAAGCTGGCCAACTACGTCAAAGTCATCCCATATCTGGCCAGTCCTACGCTTAATTTTCATCTGATTCATTAAGAATTCAATTGCTTAATTATACATTTTACAAAGGGACTAAGTTTTACCTGCAACTTACTAGCTGCTTTCAAAGTAAAACTCCCAAACTTGGCTGCCCTTTTATTGGGTTGAGTGCAGAGGACCTCTTGTAGTTGACTATATGTATTTTGTGGTCACACCCTCATTGCACCCCCGCCTAATGGTTTTAAAAAATAGTTATGAGCACAACTTTCCCTTGTTTGTTATATATATATATATATATATATATATATATATATATATATATATATATATATATATATATATACACTTTTACCAACCTATCTATACAATCACATATATAAACTACGTATACCAATATCTATACTAATTGCAGATTTCCAGATATGGGATCCTATATTATCATTTGGTTTCATTATATCACATTGTCCGCCCGCACTTATGTCCCAACACTTTGTGCTGCAATGAGCACAAAACAGCACAAGATAAATAGACACAGTCCATAGACTTTCTATTAAACTTTGATGTGTTGCATAATATGATAATATGTTAGGCCAGAGTCTTATGCCTGTTTCAATATAGTCAGACCAGTCAGTAACATGAATTATTTGGTTTCCTATCAATGAGCAATACACGAGTATGTGGTTTCATGGAGTGGAAAAAAGTCAATGAATAGGTCTATTTCTGAGAGTGTGAGGATTTTATGACTATTTCCTCACAATTGTATACAGAATATCTGTTCTGATTAAGTTAAGGGTTTATTGGGGAAGTAATTAAGAGCTTTCAGAGAAATGAAATGAACTACTTGAAATGAGGCCAGGCCTCTAAAAAAGTTATATATTAAAGGATCAATGTACCATTCTCTGCAAGTCACACAAAAGATTTGATTTGGAAGTTTGGGGACTCATACTGTGTCCTGATAATTTCCCATTGTGTTCAATGTGGATAATGATTATAATATCAGGTCAGTGCTAGATTGCTGGCATTACCTTGTACTAGAGTCCAGTTGGGAATCCTGCTAATCCTCAACCTCCCATTTTGTCAGGGGAACTGGGGGGGGGGGATTGCTGTGTGCACTTTACCCAGGATGAGTACCCACTCTGCCTGCATGGTCAGGGAATCAGGGACATTCCATCTTGAAACCTAACTGCTGTGTACATATTCCATGAGTACCCAAAAGCTGCAGGTTTCTACCTGTTTGCAAGTAAAAACCACAAGAGGAAGAAGGTGAGGCATATAATAGCACGTGCACCCATTTGGATCAAAAAGGTTGTGCTGAGGTGGATGAACCATGTCAATGGAAAAATGTGCATTTTTGTTGATGAGTTGGGGGATTGCAGCTTCAACATCACCCAGGTACATTGGCAGGGAATCTGGGACTTAAATACGTGAAACCTGACATCTTAGTGCATATCCCAGTCCATGAGTTGTAAGTAACACCAAGGGACAGATTCACTAAGCTCGAGTGAAGGATTCGAATGAAAAATACTTCGAATTTCGAAGTATTTTTTTGGTACTTCGACCATCGAATTGGTTAAATTCGTTCGAATTCGAACGAAATCGAACAAATCGAACGAAAAATCGTTCGACTATTCGACCATTCGATAGTCGAAGTACTTGCCCTTTAAAAAAAACTTCGACCCCCTACTTCGGCAGGTAAAACCTACCGAAGTCAATGTTAGCCTATGGGGAAGGTCCCCATAGGCTTGCTAACCTTTTTTTGATCGAAGGATTTTCGTTCGATCGTTGGATTCAAATCCTTCGAATCGTTCGATTCGAAGGATTTAATCGTTCGATCGAACGAAAAATCCTTCGATCGATCGATCGAAGGATTAGCGCTAAATCCTTCGACTTCGATATTCGAAGTCGAAGGATTTCAATCCGAGGGTCGAATTTCGAAGTATTTTTAACTTCGAAATTCGACCCTTAGTGAATCGGCCCCTAAGAGTAATCAAGACATTTATTGATGAAAGAAGGGGTCCGTATTAACTGTTTTTTTGGTATATCATTACAAGTATTATTATTGAGTAAATGTGTTGCAGTTAAGTGATTGATAGCTTTTTTAACCTAACAAAGTTAGAATTCAACCTATACCTACTAATACCAAGTACATGCATTATCTACAAAGCCCTGTCTGTGATATATCACACTGCCAAATAGAATATCCATATGAAATAAGTACAACAGTTAATACTACACACTGAACTCTGTATTCCCTCTGGCATAGTTTCCTGTAAAAATGTCTCCATTTGAGCACAATTAGGTCATGTAAACTGACTGTACAACTGATTAACTGGCCTGTCCTTGAAGACCAATAACACTCAAAAATGAAAATGTTTTCATGTGAATCGATCCATTTTTACTTTTTAAGAAATGTTTTCTTTACAGGCAAGGTCCTGACTTTTATTGCAGTATGTTTGCTTATCTGATCTGTAGCTGGTGACATGCTTGGTCTGTGTTCTGTACAATTTTCCATTTAGCCTCAAAGTCATTGTGCTTCAGACATGGATGTTAAACGTTAGAGAATGCAGGCTAAAGTTTGCCATACATGGGATACTTCGTTCTGCATAATTCTTAGCTTATCCCTTTATAAGTTGCCCAAAGCAACTGTTCAGAAAAATCGGTCTGATATGATTTGATGATCATTTCAATCTGCATAAGGAACAAACAAAGGCATATCTAATTGATCTCAAAGTCTGCCGGGGTCTAGAAACTCGATGAAACAAATCAGCTTTTACTGGTTGCTAAAAATTCCCACATTAGCTATGCTATTAAAATTACCTTTAGGTCCTTCTGTCTTTTAGTGAGCTCAGTGACAAAACGGTAGCAGGTAGCAAAGGTCTTATAAAAGCTATTGCTTATTGTTTCTGTAGTAGGCACTGCCAATGGAAACAGACAAATTGAGATAAGAAAACAAATATTTTATCAAGTTAAAACACAGCAAACAAATCACCAGTAAGAATGAGCCCTAGATGTGATATACTATACCATGCCCAGAGGTAATTTATTTACTTTATCAACCAGATAAAAATTAATTTACAGTAACTGGAAGCATGGCTAGCATTCACCAGTTAGTGGGACTCTGATGAAAGTCATCATGGCTGCAATCATGGGTAGACACTTACAAATTAACATCACATAGACATTACCAGTCCAACAAAAGAATTGTTTGTGTAATCCTTTTATCAGTTACACGAGAAAAAAACAGAACGTGTGCATGTATCAGATGCAACATAAGTGCCCTGTTATCAGGAGACTTGGTATTGCTCAGTTTTAACAGTCATAACATTCTATATAGGCTGACAAATCCTTTCAGTCCCACGGCAAGTTGTTAACTTGATATCTGATTTGTTTTTACATTAACAGATCCTAGATTAGAATATTCTGTTGCCAAACAGTTAAGAAACCCAGAGTTGCCCTGCAGGCAAAACTCAATTACCTGGTCTACATATTTCAAATAATATTTTTTCAACCTACATAATTGATCCTTAATGAGGCTATTTAGAAAAGGAAATTGAATTAAACAGGAATGTGGATCAGCCTGTTTGTGAATGACGAAAGGTTTCCTAGTGAAATTCTGTCTTAAAATATTACCTTTCTCTCCATTGCTCATATTTCTCCAACATACAGAAAAAGATGATTTCACACAGAGTTATGTAAGTGAGGGTAAGTGAGGCTCGTGTATAGGGAACAGCATACATCTAGCTGTAAGAAACACAGTGGGGAACTGTTAAATATTCAAGCATTGCTTAGCAAACACTGTCTCATTTATACCCACATCAAACCCCTCTGAAGGCCCCCACGAAAGGGAGAGGAATTTGGGGTGATGTAAAGTGAGGGACTTTGTCTGTAGTATGGCCCACCACCTGCCAGAATTCACACTGTTACCTCAGGGAGACTTGCTTGTGTTATATCTTTATTATATGCAATATGTGTATATTGTATATATATATACATTGTGATTTGTATCTAAGAATGTTTTGTAATTACATATTAGATAGTATCAGGACATAACAAAGACAAGCTTCAAAGACACCCAATGTACCATACAGTTGTTAAATCCCCTCCCCTTTGACCAGGGGCAGTTGGAAAAGCAAACCTTCCTGTCTACACACTGCCTTTCCCCATTCCAATGTCCTGATTCTGGAATGAACTGCCTCAGTAAACCATGCCCTACCCCCCAAGATTAATGTATTGGTCACTGACCAATCAGAACCTGACATGTACTTATGGTCAGTCTATAGGTTAATACAATAGGCTAAGTTAGGCAGAGAGTCCAGAGAGTTCCTGCAGTGAGGACATAGATGACAGACCTAATGGAAGGATGAGTATCCGAGAGGCAGTGGATTTAGATCCAGCATATACATATTTCTAATTGTCTTTGTAACTATTTGTTATACATTCTATGTAATGTAACTTGTTTTATGTGCATTATTTCTGTAGATATGTGTCAATAGTTTTGTAAATAAATATATATATTTTGATTGAACTATCTCTTTCGTTAAAGAACCCTTATAACCAGGAATACTTATGTACATGTGTATATAAGAATAAATATACATATTTACATAAATATATCCTTGGTCAACACACACCAGTGGTTGGAGTTTTCAAACCAAACTCAATTACAACCAGAATCTATCCACCCAACACTAGTTACTGGAAACTGGGATTGTGTAACGATAACTGGGGTTGCCAAGGAGAAAAAACATTTCAACTTTAATTGAAAAACAGAGGAACTGTCTCTGAACCCACAGCATCCAGATAATATTGCAATGCTAAGTATTAAAAAGGAAAAGAGAAGGAAAGTGAAAAATACAAGTAGAAAAAAAACAAAAAGAAGGAAAGCGAATACAAATTACCAGAAAACAGGGATACAGAGAACAAATTATACCAAACTATACCTTTTATAAATCATAATGTCCTTTATTTTTCAATGTTCTACAAGAGGCAATAAACTGTTCAACATCTACACAAGAAACGATTAGTAATGGTTTCTTGCTATGCATGGCATCTGATATAACCATATATTATAAGTGATTATTTTTTGGCTGTCCTGATCTTCTGGGTATCTCAATTTATACACTTTTTGCCCATAGTGTTTGCCGAAGCGGAACTACAGGTAATTTTCTTGAATCCACTTGACCAATGGTTAACCTTTTATCTACCCAAGAATTCCAAAGATGAAAAGTCTTGCTGCACCAAAGCGATAAGTAATGAGAAAGAAGGTATCCATGCCTCCATCTCGGTCAGTTTTCGTAACAGCCTTACCAAATTCTTTAAACAGAATTAGTAGATTTCAAATAATGACATGCTTGGGGACTCTACAATCAGACTACTTTAGAAATGCAACAGGGCAGGGTGACTCATGTTCCCTTTGAGCTCCGTGCAAAGACTTACCATTCCTGGTCCCAGACTAGAAGCTCACAAACTTCAATTTTAGTCTTGACAAAGGAGTCATGTTTTTAATTTTAGGGGTTAAAGTAATAAACATATCACATGTGTGTGTGTATGTGGGGGGGTTCAAATTGTGTTGTTTACCCAAAAGACAGTATACACAGGCAAATATGATCATCTGCTGGACAGCAGACATCTAAATATCTTATATCAGCGCACTTTTTTGTTTTTATACCATGTAATACCCTGTAGCACCACTGCAGCAACGTAACTAGTGGGGGCGGGCCCTGGTGCAGGATGTGCAACTGGGCCCCCTGCCCCCCTCAGTATGCCCGGAACTGGCCGGAATAAGTGGGGCGCGAGCTGCCGGGGGGCCCTGAGGGGGTGTGGGCCCTGGCCCAATCGCACCCCCTGCTCCCCCGGTAGTTACTGCCCTAATGTACCCCACACCTAACAGAGGTGTGGCAAAAAGCACACAGAGAAGTTAATAGCGCTGCTCCAGCAGACTTCTGCACAGAAATCCAGTTCTCAAAAGAGCAAACTTATTTTTTATATTCAATTTTGAAATCTGACATGGGGCTAGACATATTGTGAGTTTCCGAGCTGCCCCCAGTCATGTGACTTGTGCCTGCACTTTAGGATGGAACTACTTTCTGGCAGGCTGTTATTTCTCCTACTTAATGTAACTGAATCAGTCTCAATGGAACTTGGCTTTTACTATTGAGTGTTGTTCCTAGATCTACCAGGCAGCTGTTATCTTGTGTTAGGGAGCTGCTATTTGGCTACCTTCCCATTGTTCTGTTGTTAGGCTGCTGGGGGGGAAAGGGAGGGGGTGATATCACTCCAACTTGCAGTACAACAGTAAAGAGTTACTGAAGTTTATCAGAGCACAAGTCACATAACTGGGGGCAGCTGGGAAACTCACAATATGTCTAGCCCCATGTCAGATTTCAAAATTGAATATAAAAAAATCAGTTTGCTCTTTTGAAAAATGGATTTCAGTTCAGAATTCTGCTGGTGCAGCACTATTAACTGATGCATTTTGAAAAAACATGTTTTCCCATGACAGTATCCCACGGACTGTGTACAACAGTGCAATTATGAAAATGAACATTATAGCAAAATATTTGCAATATTTGAAATCCCTGATCAGATGCAGTTTAGATAAAGCAAAATCAGTTAAAGCAAACATTTTAAAGTAAGCTAAATGATACAAATGTTCCTTTGGAAAGGATACTTTAAATAAATGGTACTAAAATCAATTTACTTCTCATAGATTTTCTTTATTTTAATAGCTGTTCATACTTAACCCACATCTCCATAATGATCAGCCATCACCATACTGTCCCTCGGCCACTTTTTGGGCAGGAAGATTAAACAGCACAAGTTATTTTGACCTGTCAGGTGAAAGACAGATCTGATGAAAGTCTGTACTGAGTTGTCCCAGTAGCTGAGCAAACACAGATGCTGCCAGTGTCAAGGAGTCCTTTGCTAGGAACACATTGGCAAATATTGATCATCCATTGAGTAAGGGGAGCTGCTCCTGAGTAGCAAAGAAAATAAGAAACCGCATAGAAAAGCAGATAGAGACGAATGAAGGAATTTGGGATACTAAAGACATTTTATTTGCTGACCACAGGAAAGAAGAAAATTGCTTTTAATCCTTCAGGCAGTCCTGTCATGCTGGTTTTGCTTTCACAGATTTCTAATTAAGTCTGTTTACAGTTAAGTACACCGTTTACACCACATTCGTTAGTACCGGCTTTGCTCTGACCAATATCCTGCATTTTAATATTTCTCTCAGTATAGCGTAAAAAAATGATTTCATATAAGTGTTATGAATTGTATGCGTTTTTAAAGTTATATAATTGCCAACGTAGCGAAAGTAATTCAGTTTGAATGTCTTACAACACACTAAATATTATGACTTAGCTCAACTAACACTGTCATTGTAAATTAAACAGATATTCCAAATGAAAAAGCTGAACCCTAAAGTACATTTGATGTCTTTGTGGAAAAGCAGTGTTGTCAAAACAATTAGGTTTCCATGCACTAGTTCTGAGATGTGCAAGAACTCCGGTTTCCCCTGCTGTTATTTCTTTACAGAGACTTTACAAATGTTTAAATTATGTCTTTGTGTGCACTTAATTGGGTCCTGAGTTGAGACTATGCTAGAACAGTTAGAATAGGCCAAATTCGAATTTGATTCGAATTGAAAGTACTTTGAATATTCGACCATTCGAAAATCGAAGTACTGTCTCTTTAAAAAACTTCGACTTCAACACTTTAAACCTGCCGAATTGCTATGTTAGCCTATGGGGACCTCCTAGAACCTAGAGGCAAAATTTGGCTAAGTTTTAAAAAGTCGAAGGGTTTTTTTTTGAAAATCGTTTGATCGATCGATTAAAAGTTCGAATCAATCGATTCGAACGATTGCTACGATCGAACCAATGTTTTTACTTCGACCGAAAACGGACAAAAAATTCAAAAAGAAAAGTTCAACTATCAAATTTGCCCAATTAGATGGTCGAATTTCAACGTTTTTTAACTTTGAAATTCGACCCAGTAGAGGAGGGTGCCAGAAAACTGCAGAGAAACAGATAATCTCATCAACTATGTATTCCCGAGATTACAGTATCAGTAACATTGATATTCCCTCTATGAAGTCCAATAATTTAGGTTGGTTTCCCATGTTTCTGTAAATAAAATCCCAAGCAAGTACCAACATGCAAACAGTGGCAGGGGCAATAGCAGGCAGAATTTAAAAAAAACAAAGGTAAAAAAAGGTAAAAAAAAACCTCTTTTCTCTCTCTCTCTTACAATTACTCAGTGAAGTCTCTCCGTGTGGCTATTTTATTCCCTTTTGTCAGTTCAGGGAGACATGCATAAAATGTTGGAGACATGAGGATAAATATCTGGGGGGGGGGGGTCATTTATGGTTTTCCAGTTAGAATTGCAAGAGTATTAAGGGATGCAGGTGTGTGTACCTTAGTGCTCATTCAGGCTGCACTTTTGCCCAGGAGAACAGCTGCACTGTGCACACTGCTCTAGATAAAAAGTCTGGTGTAAGGTGCACTGTGCATAATAAGATGAAGCAGGCCAGCTCTATCCTTACTGCCTACTATATTTTTTGGGGAGGCTGCAGGTCCCTATGTTCCAAAATGGAGTGCAGAGACCTACAGCAAGGCAGGAATTGTGCAAAGTGCAAGAAGGTTGTAAATAACCCTTGAAAGTAGGTCTTGTATTGCAGTCAGAGTTTACAATTGACAGGAACAGGCCAGGACAGAGTGAAAATGGGTGGGCCAAGTTGGCTTTTGTAAAGGCAGCATACCATTTCAAGGTAGAATGGCCATTACTCATCAAAATGTGTGGAGAGTCCTGCACTCCAATCTATTGACCTGGGTGAAAGGCTAGCTAGTACAGCTCATGATGACTTCCAGGCCTGGGCAGGGAATCTGTGGATTCTGGCAAATGCCAGAGGTTCTGCTGTATGATACCATTGACTGTGCCTATTTATTGATGCTCTTTTATTCTCTAATGATGGTCCCAACCTCCGCAATTCCCTATTGTTCTTAGAGAGGCATGAACAAACATACTGGAACCTTTGACAGAAGATTATCCTCTTTGATGGTCCTGCCCCTCATCAGGTCCTTATTATTTTTAGTAAATATCTGATCTTTGTTGTTTTGTGTTGTCTGGACATGTCCTTTGCTAAAGGGATTTCTATGGCTAGTACAGGAATTGTTCAGCTGTAATGTGCATTTTTGGGCTGAGAATCGCCTGTACCAGTGGTGTCAAGCAATGCTCACTGAAGTTAACTGCCATGTGTGGTTTCAGGCCCCTGAGTTTAGGTACTAACTTGCTCAAGTACAATGGCCAATGGCAGTCAATAAGGGGTTTTACATTACAACTTGTAGTATATTGTTCAAAACAAATTGTTTATAAGCTACCTTTCTAATCAGCACCTATATTAATTAATGATTCCCCAGCCCCCTGGATGTGTGCCTTTAGCTTAACACTTTGAAGGCATGCCTTGAGTTGGAATGAGCAAACGTAAAGGATTTTATTACAGGCATTGCTAGGCATGCAAAATGGTAATTTCATCCCACAGATGTATAGGAATATGGCTTCTTTCCACTAGATATGTTGCTATACATGTTAAGTCCAACATCACAGGGTCAAATACATCCACTCAGATTAGATATAAAAACCCACATGGGTATACCTGTTACATGCAGGGCATGAAGCTATAGGTGGACCTGTGGGGTGGGACTGAGAACTTGTGGTCATTTGGGGGATATGTGCTTATAGGAATAAGGCAATTACCCTGCATCATATTTTACAACACTGGCCACTAGCAACGGCCCTGGATGTATTTTTAAGGGCCTCCTCATGGGTCCAAAATTACAGTTTACAGATTTCTATGCTGCCTGTAATCACTCCTGTAATTGGAGCAGTATCAGGAAAGCTCCAAATCACTTGAGTCCATTTTAAGCAAATAATTCTAATTTTTTTTTTAAATATTTCCTTTTTCTCTGTAATAATAAAACAGTAGCTTGATCATAAGCTGGGTTTATTTAATGCTTATGTGACTTTTAACATGCTTGATCCAAATTACTGCCCATATCAGGAAACCCCAGGACCCAAGCATTTCATATAATAGATCCTTTACTTGTACTTGTACAATGCGTTAGCAATATCATAGAGTCATATTCCAAAGTCATGTGCCACATTAAAAAGTATGGTCATAAGATGCAATAACTTTTTAGGGTACATAATGATAGCCCATTGGCTCTGTTTGAAGCTACTGAGACCATAAGCTTCTGATTGTCTGTGATTTTCCCTCCCATTCTACTGCAAAGCTTGATAGCGGATTCCTGAATGAGCAAGAATGTATACATAAAGAGCAAAGCAGATAGCAAGAATGCACTGGTTTCCTGTGTGTATAAGAATGGCTGGCAAAGTATAACAAGTTAAAAGAGTGCATGTAGTCAGACTTAAAAATCAAGAAAAATATTTTACTGTATTGGTCCCATGGCATTGTGGCTACTGGGGTATGTCCAGTCCTGCTGCTACACTTTATAGATGACTCAAGAGATTTTCCTTGGGTATAAAACCTGATAGGACCATAAATATATATATAATTTTACTTGTCAGGGAAGTACATCCTTAATTAAACATAAATAGCACATGATTCAATATTTTCACAGCATGGTTCCCCCTTCATGTTTATTATTTTTTAATATGTAGGACTTTCAGTTCCTGCACCTGGCCCAGTTAGATATAGATTCCTTTTGGGTCAAAGGAAAGTGATTGTTTTCTGACTGAGATACTTTTGGTGTAAATGAAGCCTGAGAAAACAAAGCAAAATATGCAGTGTGCTTCTCTGATCTACTCCTGGGCAGTCACAAAATCTCTCTTGCACTCGGAGATGAGCAATCATTTTATTTACTCTAACATATTAATGTGGTCTACTTACTAAGCAATAGAGAAAATAACAGATAAAAGGAAAGAAACATTCTAAAACATAGATTAATCTCATATATGCACATAAGTACATACTACAGTATGGCTTTGAAGGCTCTTTTTGTGTGTCTATCCAGATTCATGCTTATAGTCAGATGAAGGCACCTAAAATGACCTAAAAACCGTGACCAAAAAATGAAGTCACATTATATGCTACATTATAACTAGAATAAACCAGTGACACAGAAACCAAACATTAAAGTGTTGCCACAGTTTAAAGAAATCAACTCCCAAAGTTATAACACCATGCAAGCAGTGGTATCTAGATATTACTGGTCCCACAGTAAATTATTTTTCAGACCCCTAAAATGTCTAGAGGTGGATTAATATTCATTGAAATTGTATATTATTTAAGCCCTTGTGGGGCCCCTATTCCTCATGGACCCCCTGCAGCCACATGGTCTGCTTCCTCTGTGGTTAAGCCCCTGTATGCAACAATAGTAACTTTCTGTTGCCCTGCAAACACCCATGTGATTAAGGCCCACATTTCAATGGCTTTTCAAGTTGTACTTGAAGTAACTGTTGTTACTGAAGAGGAATATTGGAAGGAGCAATGTGACAGCAAAGTGACAGCCATACAAGTGGGTTTCTGCTGAGAATTCTGCAGGGAGCCTGTTCTCCAACAAAACTTGCCTTATTCTCAGCAAACTCTACACCCCTCTGTCTGGATTACCAGCACTGGGTTTAGGGACACAAGTGTGATGGACTGCAGGATTCTGTGCGCAACAGGGTTAATTAGCAGAAATTTTGAGATAAAAATGCTTAGAGAGGCAAAGAACTTTTAATTTTAAAATTATGTAAAAATAAAAATGGATTTATTTGGTAACAGAAAGCTTCTTGGCTCTACCAATATGCACACATATTATATATTGAAAGGGAAAATGTGGGCATTAAAGCATATCTTATACTGTATATCAATTGTTTCGCTTAGTTTATTGATTTATATCCATTCATGTCTACTCATGTCATCTCTACACTAGAGGGTAGATTTATTAAGGGTTTGAAATGAAAATCATAAGCTTTGGATTGCGCTTGAATCTTTAGACTTCATGTAGAAGGCCATTTACTTCTTTGACTGCTAGGATTTGTCATGTTTGCATTGGTTTAAGAACTCTCTGTGTAGCTACTGCATTGTTAAACTTTAAGCATCTTCAGCACTTTCTGGATTAAAGTTCTCAGCTATAAGAAATGTATCTGGGCAACAGGAGATGATGAGCCTCAATACCCTGACATAAGCTAAGCAAACAGTTATATTTGTGTAAGGCCTCCTTGTGTATACAGGAACAGATGCCAAAGGTACCAGCTGCCCAGTGTTTTGTCCTCATCTTCACTGCAGGAGCCCACAATGTAAAATGGGAAAACACTCCAAGATCTAAAGCAAATACGCAGAAAATCAGTTCCTGCTATCATAATAATGTGAGTGCCCTATAGTTTGCTGACATGGGAGTTTTGCTCTACCTTTGAGAACTTTCAATAGAAAGTAAACTATGCACAGATAATCTTACTCTTTTTAATTCTGACATTTTTTTTACCCATGTATGTTAGGCCTTTCAAATGGCCAGCACTAATCAGAAAATGATCCAACAGCTTAGCAAGCTGAAAGACAAAGTTTATATTTATCTTCATTTTCGCAGACTTTTATGAAGTCCTGCATAGTACAGCGAGTCCCATATGTGGATTGAAGGGCATATTTAGTCCCAATGGCTCAATACTGTGAAATATTCCCACTGTTTCTGCAATATTTTTCTCTGATGCTGCATTCTTTGGTAATTGTGGTGAGAAGCCAGATGTTTCTTTTACAAGATCAGAACCTGTAGGTCAGGAGAGGTGAGCTGGAAAATGACATGCATGTGTTGAGATTTAAGGGAAATGATGTCTTATTATATTGTACGATGCATAAGCTGGAGAGAGTGTTAAACTGATTTGTACACTCACCACCCCAGCAAAGACCTTCTTGACCTGGAGATTACACAAGTAAACACATATTTTACTTTCCTTTCATGTGAAGTATTATTATTAGGTTTGTGGCTTCTGAAAATGTTAAACTTTCAAGAAATCCTTTTTCAAATAGGATTTGTACCAAATTTGTACCAAAGATATATATATATATATATATATATATATATATATATATATATATATATATATATATATATATATATATATATATATATACACTATATATATACTAACTACTACAGGGTGCGATTATAATTAAGAACTGGATGCTCTGCTTTTAACAAGATATATTGACTGTATCAGTGGTTGCATTGACCCATGATAAATTAATACAATATTCATACATGAACATATAGATTTATAAATTGTACTTCATTCACTCTATATTTTTCTCAAGAAAAAGTTCCTGTGTAACAAGGGGCAGATTTATCAAGGGTCGAATTTCGAAATACTTCGAAATTCTACCATCAAATTCGAAGTTTTTCAGCGAATTTGGACATCCTACGATCAAAGTAAAATCGTTCGATTCGAACGTACAATTGAACAATTTTACTTCGATGTGTAAAGACTTAGAAAATGGTTTTAGAAGGTTCCCATAGGCTAACATAGCACTTCGGCAGGTTTAATTTGGCAAAGTATTGAAGTCAAAGTTTTTTAAAGAGACAGTACTTTAGATTATCGAATGGTCGAATATTCTAACTATTTTTACTCCGAATCTAATTCGAAGTCGTAGTATCCTATTTGATGGTCGAGGTATCCAAAAAATTACTTTGAATTTCGAATTTTTTAACTTCGATAATTCCCTTGAATTCACTTCGACCCTTGATAAAACTGCCTCTAAATATTCATGTCTCTTTTACGTGGATTTTATTTTTCTGCTAACTAAATATTTTCATGATTCCTGTTTATTATATTACATTAAACAGTGGATTATTTTATTTATGATGTATGAGTTTCATACAGAAATATTTTTTTAAAAACAGCCAGAACCAGTACACTATAGGAGTCCCCTTCTCCTATACAGGAATAGCATATGCGGGATACAGCAACTGTATTACACATGCTCCAAGTCTGTAGCAAATATGTTCTGTAAGACTTCCCCCCTCCCCTAATCTCCACCAACAAATTTTACTGCAATTTAGGGATAAGGATTTGGGTGAATTAAAAAATATCATATGTTATCCAGAAAGCTCCAAATTACACAAAGGTCATCTCCCATAGACTCCATTTTATTCAAATAATTCCAATTTAAAAAGATTTTATTTTCCTCTGTAATAATTAAACAGTACCTTGTACTTGATCCCAACTAGGATATAACTAATTCTTATTGATGGCAAAACAATCCTGTTGGGTTTAATTAACATTTAAAGTTTTTTTTAGTACACACTAGATGGGTTATTTACTAAAACTCAAATTTATCTCATATTTTTATTAAACCATGCTCAATCAAATTCCCATCCATGATTTTATCTTATTAATCAATAAAATAACTTGAAAAAGTCAGGTCAGGAAAAAACTCAATAAAATCTAGCGAACACCCGAATCGTACACATTTTTCACTATATGTTCAAGGGACATCTCCCATTGACTTGTACATGACCTCATGATTAGGTGCCCTGGGAGGTATGAAATGCGTAGAGCCAATGGATATACTGTTAATTTTTTTTATGAATCTACAATAAATATTATATTTTTTAACTTAAATTTTGACAGTGCCCGATACCCCTCTTTTTTGTATGCTGCTGGTTTACTGCTCCCTAAGCTGAGGGTCTGGGGATGGTGCACCTGGACCACCTGTTCTACGTGTTGAGTGATCAACATATTCTGTGTCCTGTGCCCCTCTTTTTTCGGTGGTTTAATGTTATTATACATGACCTCAACAGGTTTCAGATGGCAGCTTTTCAGATTTGGACTTTTTGCAGCTTTGGGGTATAATAAATCTCAATAAATTCAATGAATTCAATAAATTCAAGATTTTTTCCTCTAAAAATTGTAGTTTTTTCCCAAAAAACCTTGACCAGAAAAAAATCAAGATTAGTAAATAACCTCATAGGTATGAATATTCAAAAAACTGAAATACCCCTTATCCAGAAAACTTCAGATCGCAAGCACACTGTATAACAGGTCCCATACCTGTATAAGGGTCTGATGCTTTATGTACTGTATATACATTTTCCTTTACATGTCAACTGAGTGCTACAAATCAAATTCTGGTAGATTTTCTAATCAATTATGTGCCATTCACACTTTTTTATAGTAGCTGTGTTTTTCGCGAAAATTTTCAGTTTTCAAGGTTATTTTTGAGTCAAAAATCTATTTTTCAGGTTGAAATTTTTTTTAAAAAATGTTTTTCGAAATTTTGGAAAAAAAACTCGAATTTCTCTAAATTTATTATACTTTGACTCTGGAAATAGCATGAATCCAAAATTACACCATCTAAAACCTGCCGAGGTCATGTAGAAGTCAATGACAGAGGTCCCTTGAACCATTTGAAGATGTTAATAGCCTTCGTGATGTTTGAGTTTTTTAGAGGGTTTCACTTGAAAACTCGATTGATTTGAGGGTTTTTTTTCAGTGAAAACTTGATTAAATAGAGTTTCTGTGTTGTTAAACCCGAACTCGCTTAATCTGTTTTTTTCCATTCAAGTTTTTTTTTTAATTAGAAACCATTCGAGCTGTGAGTTAATTTGAGTTCATTCAAGGTCTGAAAAAGCTGACATAACTCTGAATTTCAACCTTTGATAAATAACCCCCTTAATGTCACAATATCCCATCTATTAATTATCTTTATTGATACAGCAAATTACAAATACCCACACATTGCTAAACTGAAGACCACAAAGTAGATGACTGAATCTTTTATGGTTTTAACTAACATAAAATATAAGATTACAAGTTTACGGAATTCCACAAATGACCTAAAATGTACCAAAATGACGAAACCTCTTTTTTCAAGTGTGGTTTTATTTCGGAATTTCAGTCTGGAAATACTTGGCAGGGACATAAAACAGTAGTAATAAAGTTAGTAGTAATTAGCTGATTGCACTCAACAAAAACACAATCAGCCAGGATAATTGTAGTGCTTACAATGTGTTAAGATGCCAAAATGCGGATTAACCACATTATATTAACCAATTTACTTGCAAATTAAAGCCCTTGTGTAAAAAGCAAGATAATAAGGAAGCAACCTATAAACTTGCATCCATGCTGCAAAGCTACTTTCTAGTATTAGTCAATTCTTATTGATTTCACTGCTTTCATTACTCAACAGCAAACAACTATTATTAAATATTTATTTGGGAAAATTAAAGGTTTTCAATTTTAAAAAGTCACAGAAAGCAGTAATAGACTTTTATTGTGTGTTAACATGGACCAATGTTCTATTTTCTGTTGAGCAGATCCACATAAAAGTACAATTCTCATGATTAACAGGTATTAAGACACCTGTATTTTTTTATTATAGTTAAGGCCCTTGCATAATATTATGCACCACATGAAATCACTATTGCAGGTATTTTGTGAGAAGTCATTTCATTAAATCTATGTTCCTTTATATGTAATGGATTACAAATACAGACATACAGTAAGGCTAATTTATCAATAAACATAGTTATTTTTTTTGTTGTACAGGTATAGGATCCCTTATCCAGAATCCTGATATCCAGAAAGCTCCGAATTACGGAATGGCTGTCTCTCATAGACTCCATTTTATCCAAATAATCCAAATTTTTAAAAATGATTTCCTTTTTCTCTGTAATAATAAAACAGTCCCTTGTACTTGATCCCAACTAAAATATAATTAATCCTTATTGAAAGCAAAACTAGCCTATTGGGTATATTTAATGTTTAAATGAATTTCTAGTAGACTTAAGGCATGAAGACCCAAATTACGTAAAGATCCGTTATCCGGACAACCCCAGGTCCCGAGCATTCTGGATAACAGGTCCCATACCTGTAAAAGCTCAGAGATGCTCCAGTGCACCTCTTTTCAGGAGGCAAAAAGTAATTTAGGAGAGGATCTGAAAAGAAAGATAAAATATAAAAATAAACCCTCACTGCGATTGTATTTATGGTTCCCGGGGTCAGTGACCCCGACAACCTGTCAGCTTTTCTACTTGAAGGTTGGAAAAGGCAGAATAGGAACATAAAAAAACAAGCTGTAATTTGTTTGTTATGTACTGTATTTACTTTATAAAACACTGCTAAATGGATATTGCTGTTTCTCATAAATGTTGAACAGGAAACTGTTTTGTTATAACAACAATGGTTTTGGACACAAATCGTTTATGACCATAGATGCCTAGATGAAAATGCACAAGGAAACGTTTGGAAATACAATTTACTAGTGTATTTAATGGCTATCGGCATTTGTATCTTTGCACACAACACATAGTAAAGTTATCCCAGTTGAAAAGTACATTTTGTTTCGTGCCAATTAATAAAACAGACTTTATACACACAGCAGCCTAAAAGAGGAAAGCAAGTAAAATAATTATTTTTCCATGGCTGAATTTTATTCCCCTTTACAGACTTGGAAGTTGCTCCCTGGAATGCATTAACATCTTCTCGTTAGTATCACAATTTATGCCTTTTTCCAGTAAAAATAATAATTAACCCCATAAGCACTAATATAAAAGAAAAAGAACAGCCTATCAATGCCAACAACCTTTACTCTATTGTGATGTATTGGATACCTGTGGGTTAATATAAAAGGGAATTTCCACATTTACACCTCAAGTTTCCAGCAAATCTGTGACCACGTTAAGTGAATATATACAGTACCAGCAGGCAAAAGCTATTTTTCTCATGACAATGGAAAGAATGCCTCACAAACCTAAGACGTTTGGCTGTGACAATTGGCTCTGATGCAAAGAGTTTGTTTCCATTTAATCTTTTTGCTTTTTGGGGCTTTAGAGAGGTTACTTTATTATCCAATGTTCCAAGGATCCAGTTATTCATTTTGACCTTTTATTAGAGATCACACTAGATAGAATCACTCAAAATAGAAAATGACATGTTGGGTGATAAAATTGCATGGGAATGGCACTTTATCCATGTAGAGGCCATTAGAGAGAAGGGATCTGGGCACAAACTCTGCAACTGCTTGGAGCCTAAAAAGGTTTAAGAGTCTAGTGTGGCAATGAGCTTAACAGATTGTGTGATATCTGTTTTAGCAAATCAAACAAACATGTAACTTTGATTGTGTTTTTATCATAACGTTGATGCTGTAATAAACCAATAACAGCATCTCAGACCATTCAACTAAACGATTGGTCTTCCATTCTTCACTGTAACTATATATTAATTTAGACTACTAAATATGGACATGAAAAGAGTAGTTTTATATTCTGACTGTAAATCGTCCAATAGACCTAAAATGTAATTTCCTTTATATAAAGTATATGCTTTCTCCCTGAACAGATATATATGGAAATATTTCAGGAACTTGCAAGCACAACATATATTAGAGAGTTCAATGACAGAAGTAGTTGACCACAAAGAATTATTCAATTTGCTTTCATTAAGTAAAAAGTATAACATATGACATAAACATGTATAAAATATGACATATATTGGGTTCTCTCAGGGTATGGGAATTTTAATATAAACAACTGTGTATCATGCAAGAAGCTTTTTCATGAAAGATCAACTTATATTTTAAATGTAAAGCTTTTTCAGAAATACAGTGTTTACTGGGTACTCAAAAGTCCACTTACAAAGCATAAAGGTCAAACTTGTTATGCAAAGAAACTTAAATCTGGCCAGATACATAACGATTTTTCATACAGTACAATGTCTAGAGGCCTAATTATCAAAATTCAGCTTTGTGTAACTGTAGAGGTTTTTTTTACTTAGACTAAACCCAGAATTTAAAAAAAACTTGAATGTCACTGAATTTATTTAAAAAATCTGAATATAAAAATCACAATCAAATAAAACAGTTATAAAAATACTAATGCCTCAAATTTGTTTTCAACACTTTAAATAGGTTGACATGCTTAAAAACAATTCAAATAACTCAGATTGAATAGATGGCTTACATTTTGCCTATGGCGATTTTTGCCCATTGACTTCTACATGATATTACAAGCTTTTAGAAGCAAAAGTTTTTTAGTTTTTGCTAAACAAATATAAAAAACGTGTGGTTTCTAGTGCAAAGAAATATGAATGTTGATAAACCCCCTAGAAAAAAAACTCCATAGTCAACAGAGAAAAAAACAACTGATGTACAGTATGAAGTCATTCAATGGTCTGCAGCTAAACAGGTTGATACTTCCACCTAATGATGTAACCAACCACTGTCCAATCTCTTATATCGGTGGATTTGGTCATTCATATTTATGACCAAATTTTATTCATTTCCAGACAATTGAAGTGATGTGGCTCTATTGGTCAGATATCCAGAAATTTGACCAATAAATGTCCAGCATAACAGAATTAAATAGAGGAATTATATACTTAGTAGGTGAACAGAAATAACTGGTGGCTTTGCTATTAAAATTAACCTCAAAAACAAATACACCTTACCTGCTTAAAGGGGAAAATACATTGGGTGCCATCCTTTACAATTTTGTATTTATTAAATTTAGATGACATTTCAAAAGATTTACAAGGTGAAATATTTCAGGTTTTCTGCCTTCAGGCATCAAAAGAATCTGCAGCATTTTCTAATATCAAGATGAAGATGATTTCTGGTGGGAGACAAATGAGTCATATCACGGATGCCCTTTATTTTTTATACATCTGTTTAGTATTGAGCAGAGACTTTCATGTTTGCAATGATAAATTGTCTTCTACTGAAAATTTTCCCCCTGGCGGTTGGTTGTGCTGCTGAGTTTTAAAAGCATCTGCTTTTGATCTGAGGTCGGAAAGGGGCTGAAAAGCTTTTGATATGATCTCTATGCACAGTAACCTGGAAACCTATTTGAAACTGTGGAAGTGTTAATGTCATTCTAATGCAAAGCATAGATCATTTGCTTGTGGTTAGACCCTGCAGTGGACTGTACTAAAATGCTGGAAATAATAGAACTAGTAGTTACATTTGGATAACCATACAGGAAATTTGCTTGCTCTTGTCTAATATAATTCACTTTAAGAATACCTAATATCCTGTACACAATGAAATAATCTGGATGGTATCCATTATTTTCGCTCATATTGAACTCACAGTAAGGAATTATGCTAATTCTAATATATTCATGTGTAGCGGGAACGTAAAACACACATTGCAGTTCAAAAGCAGAACAAAACAGATATGGTAACTAGTGATGGGCGAATTTATTCGTCAGGCGCAAATTCGCTGCGAAATCCCAAGATTCGCCACCGACGAATACATTTGCAAAACAGCCGTGAAAATTCGCCATCGTCAAAAAAAAAATTTGAAAATTGCATGGCGACTTTTCGCTAATTTTTCACCGTTTCGCCGAAACGCCCCAAATTCGCCCATCACTAATGGTAACAATAAAATAAATCCAAAAATAACCAAATCATAATAAAATCCATTATGAGAAAAAATAGTTTAGAATGTCACCCTTTTCCAAAACTCATATTTTGCTGATCCAGAAAAGTGAAGACCCCCCCCCCAAAAAAAGAGTATACTGTAAGCTCACAGGTTTAGGACATTAAGTCCTAAAAAGGTTATTAAAATTCCATAAATCAATAACTGATTTATAATAATCATTATATAAATGAGAAAAAGCATATTTGTCAAGTCAATGATCAGCTCCATCTGTAAGTTGTGTGGCACCCTGGCCTTATAAATGTTTAAGTATGGCACATTGCGCTAGATCATTCCCGTTGAATTCATGTATTAATAATGGTCACTAAGTATTTGCAAGGTCGATTTTTTTAAAATGATGCGCCATATATGCTTGAACAAAAAAGGAATACTTAACCTTATTAAGACAGCAAAGAGAGCTCTGGCAGTAGTTATGTATTTAAGAATTCTATCTCACTGACTGCATTACTAGCATTAGATTACAGTGGGGATAGGCCTTCACTGATAATATGCGGCTCAGTGCAGCATTTCCATAAGAACACAAAGGTAAAGGGTGAATTTCTAGTAGACTTAAAGCATGAAGACCCAAATTACGGAAAGATCCATTATCCGGAAAACCCCAGGTCCCGAGTATTCTGGATAACAGGTTCCATACCTGTAGTAATATGATAATGTAAGAAATATATTCACATACAACATTGTGTGCTAAAATAATCTTGATTATTATTTAATGGACAGTAAATAAAGCAGAAACATTGCTTGTGTGTCCATATGCCGTATGTGAAGTAGCATTACAAGTTGATGATCTAAAACAAGACTTCACAGCCTACGCCTGCTTGTTGCACTTATAATAAAAACAGAATATGATAATCCTATAGACAGTTTTATAGGGAGCTAAAACAAGCTGTCAGCAAGAACTTAAAAGGCTAAAAAACAGAACTGAGGCCAACTAAAGGAACTGTCAAAGTTATACAGTTTCAGGAAAAGCAATTAATAAAAAGAAAAACAACAAATAAGACCCCCTACAATCTGTCTCTAGAGTCTAGAATGTTGCCCCTGGCAGGGTTAACAAGATGAGTTTGAGCTGCAATATTTCAGGTATCAGGCAAAGATTTAACATCACATCAGTTCTCCAGTAACAGCTCACTCTTTGCCTTGTGGCTTTTAAATGTTGTTCCATCAGCCCAAAATAGTCTGTAGATGTGCAGGTAAGGTAGCAGTTGCACTATACTGAAAGTGAGATGGGGAACTGACTGAAATAGACTATCACCATTTGCTTTCAATCTGCAGAATCAGGTATGTCTGTGTAAAAAGAATGCATTTTTATATTTATTATAATACACAAAAGCCATGAATATCCTGTAAATTATATCCTTATAAACGGTGAGTTCTGATGTCATCAGTTATAAACGGTGAGTTCTGATGTCATTTCTGTCACATGACACACTGAAATTCGTGTATTATAATAAATAAAGTACCCCCAGTTGCAAAATATTAGGGTATTAGAAGTTACCTCAGAGTTCCATGACCTGTATAAAAACACTCGGCCTTCGGCCTCGTGTTTTTATATGGTCATGAAACTCCTCGGTAACTTATAATATCCTTATATTTTACAAGAGGGGGTACTTTATTCACTATATATTCTACCGGTATGGGACCTGTTATCCAGAATATTTCTAGGGCTTTCTAGATAATGGATCTTTCAATAAATTTGGATCTTTATACCTTAAGTCTACTGAAAAATCATTTACACATTAAATAAACCAAATAGATTGGTTTTGCTTTCAATAAGGATAAATTATATATTAGTTGGGATCAAGTATAGGGTATTATTTTATAATTACAGTGAAAAAGAAAATTATTTTAAAAAAATTTGGATTATTTGGATAAAATGGAGTCTATGGGAGATGGGTATCCAGTGATTTGGAGCTTTCTGGATAAAGGGTTTCCGGATAAGTGATCCCATACCTGTATTATTATTTCTCCCTTTAAGTTAGCTATATTTATTGTTTTATAAAGCAAACACAAAAGCATGCCACAGGGCAATACTGATGTTGCCTGGTATAATACATAAAACTGCATTCATCATTCCTTAATTGATTGTTTCATAACTTTTTATATTCAGTAGCTTTTCTAAAATACAATTTTTTTTTGTATATCTATAACCTATTTAGGTAAACCCTTTAGTGCCATTTTGCAATGATACAGTTCATTCCCTAGTAGCCGATTCAGCCCCCTTTGGTTTTCCTGTGATTGAAATGGGTCATTTATATTTCTGTGTTTGGTATGTGTATATGTGGGTTTGGCTGCTTTTCACTCCATGTTTATGTGTTCAGCTCAGCAAGCCACTTGTTCTCCAAAGGAAAGAATTCTACCCTTGGGGATTTCTATAGGCTCAAGATGTTCTACTGTCTTGTTCTGATAATTATGGCACCAGAGATCTAGCCAACAGTAGACAGACACAGTAGCATCTGAAAGATATTACCACCGTCTGTAGTCTAAATCTGTTCTCAATCCTCAGCACAAAGGCTGAACTGAAAATGATTACCCTATTGAACAAGTGATGGATTCTTAAGGTATTCCAAGCAAATGGTGCTAAGATATTGCAAGGCCTGGCTTTATGTAACGTTTCTACGAGGTTATGTCTGTTGTGGATGTCATGCTACTGGTTTTATGTGCTTAGTTTTTTAGCAAACGACCATGCAGTTCTTATTTGTTCCTGAGAAATGCTGCAATTTATCATCAGTCACAAGCTTTGCTTTGTTTGGTTTGAAACACATAAAAATATTGATGGTACGAAAAACATAACTCATGAATTTGCAACTGGGAATTTGATGAAAACAGTTAGAAGGGTGGGAAAAGTTTATTCTTTCTTTAATGTTCACATTCCCCTGTTATTGCTCAGTGGGTGAAATGTTCATGAAATGTGCAAGAAATGCTCTTCAGTTTGACTATATCTTCTTTAAAAACCATGAATGTTTCAATTGATTAGTGTGACCAAAGAAACTTGTAAAATCTTTACCAGTTATGTATACCAGTTAAACAAATGTTTAGCACTAAAACGTGATCTTCACAATCAAATGTCCAATACCCAATTAGTGAACTCGATTCTTGTTGTATTTGGAACATTAGAGATCATAGGCAAGAGCTTTACAGGAAGTAAAGTGTAATATAAATACATCTATATCATTAGCCATTCAAAAAGTAGTGTGCTCGGCAGTGAAGAGCGAATTATTTTCACAAAGTTTTGCTGCAAAAGTGACACCCATATACTCCAATGAGTGAAAAAAAAATGTGTCCCTGTAGACTTCAATGTATTCCAGCAAATTTACACCTTTTGCGGATTTTCATTAAAGCAAAATGGGTCAGATTTGCCCATCACTTGGCTCACTTGAGTAAGTAACTCAAACCAGGTACAGATTAAACAAAACTAAAATTATCTAAAAGAGGAATTCTGAATGGGGACAAATAACTCAGTTGCTTAAATAACTCAGAAATCTTATATCAGATTTCAGATTTTGTTTTATTGGTATCACAACTATATGCAGATACATAGCAATAGGTTTGGGGCAAAATCAAAAACCTAGTGATTAAAGGTGTCACAGTCTCTTCATGGCAAGATAGATGATAGATAGATAGATAGATAGATAGATAGATAGATAGATAGATAGATAGATAGATAGATAGATAGATAATAGATAGATGATATATAGACAGATAGATAATAGATAAATAGAAAGATAAATAGATAGAAAGATAGATAGATAGATAGATAGATAGATAGATAGATAGATAGATAGATAGATAGATAATTACTAATAGATAGATACATAGATAGATAGATGATATATAGACAGAATAACAGATAGATAGATAGATAGATAGATAATACATAGATGATAGATAGATGATAGATGATAGATAGATAGACAGACAGACAGATAGATAGATAATACATAGATAATAGATAGATAGATAGATAGATAGATAGATAGATAGATAGATAGATAGATAGATAGATAGATAGATAATAGATAGATAGATAGATAGATAGATAATACATATATGATAGATAGATGATAGATAGATAGATAGATAGATAGATAGATAGATAGATAGATAGATAGATAGATGATAGATAGATAGATAATACATAGATAATAGATAGATAGATAGATAGATAGATAGATAGATAGATAGATGATAGATAGATAATACATAGATAATAGATAGATAGATAGATAGATAGATAGATAGATAGATAGATAGATAGATAGATAGATAAATAGATAGATGATAGATAGATAGATAGATAGATAGATAGATAGATAATAGATAGATAATACATAGATAGATAGATAGATAGATAGATAGATAGATAATAGATAGATAGATAGATAGATAGATAGATAGATAGATGATAGATAGATAATACATAGATAGATAGATAGATAGATAGATAGATAGATAGATGATAGATAGATAGATAGATAGATAGATAGATAGATAGATAGATGATAGATAGATAGATGATAGATAGATAATACATAGATAATACATAGATAATAGATAGATAGATAGATAGATAGATAGATACATAGATAGATAGATAAATCATAAGTCAAAAAAAAAAAGAAAATACGTTTTAGGAAAGTCATTTTTACATCATACCAGACTTAATTTCTTATAAAAATATATGAGCTGTGGTGTGGCGGCAATTATTTAAACCTGTCTCTACCATAACCCAAATGTATAAGAAAATAAAACACAAGTAGAGCAAACATACTGCATGCATGTTGGGGCAACTGGATTCATTCACAGACTTTTCCAGATTCCAGGAAGCACTTGCTCCAAGAGTTGCATATATATTGTGTCTCATTTCTCAGTGACCTTGTGCTCAGGGTTTTCATCTGCGAGCCTGGTTGCACCTAGAAAAACTTGGTCTGCATTCTATCACATTTTCTACTCTCAAGCGGCCATGCTACCAACAATATAATTACAGGTGCATTTACCTCTCCCTAAACAATGTTTACAGAGTCAAAACTGACAGTTTTCTGCACTTTTCTGATAAAATAAAATCTGGTATGCCTCACAAATGTAGAGCAGAAACTCAAGTCAAGAGAAACACATTTGATATTGCAACGGGCAACAGGTTAAAAGTAAGGTGATGCTACATTCAGTTAAACCATTTAAGAGCAGACTTGAAAACTTAAAGTGTGATCTACATGTAGTAATTGTAGCATATACAAAAAAAAATTAAAGCAATACGTGGTAAACATCGTTGGGTTTAACAGTAGCCAGAAAACATTTGAAGGTGAAACTGTGTTATGCATACAGCTTCATTTTTGGTTCTTCCATGGCAATGTGTGTACTGTAAATACTGATTTAAACACAAAAAGGAACATTCTGTGCAAATGTTAATCATGCCTTTATGCTTTACTCAAACTATTTTATAGGGGCACTACCATTAAAATGATATGAGAATCATTGGGTCATGGGGGCATAAAATGACCTCAGATACAGGTGCCGAAACATCTAAAATATCTTTGTAATGAAAAGAATAGAATTTGTCTTACCCTAGCCTGTTAAATCAGATATGAGAAACTATTTTGGCATTTTGGCACGATTAAATACACTAACTAATGCCAACATTTCCCCATTTGCCATTGTCCCAATATTTAAAGGGGTGGTTCACCTTTCAGTTAAAGTTTAGTATGTTACAGAATAAGCAACTTTTCAATTGGTTTTCATTATTTATTTTTTATGATTTTGTGATTATTTGACTCTTTCCAGCTTTCAAATGGGGGTCACTAACCCCATCTAAAAAACAAATGCTCTGCAAGGCTACAAATGTATTGTTAATGCTACTTTGTATTGCTCATCTTTCTATCCAGGTCATCTTCTATTCATGTTCCAGTTCTTATTCAAATCAATACTTGGTTGCTAGGGTAATTTGGACCCTAGCAACCAGATTATGGAAATAGCAAACAGGAGAGCTGCTGATTAAAAACCTAAATAACTTAGAAATCACAAATAATAAAACATGAAACCCAATTGCATATTGCCTCAGAATATCACTCTCTACATCAAACTGAAAGTTAACTTTTTAAGTTAGACACTTTCATACTGGGTAATATTTCTTGTTATTCATATACCTATATTCCCTCCTACTTCAGCAGAGATAGATTGTTTATCAAGAGGAGCCCGTCCAACCTAGTAGCAGAATATGTAATGATAAAAAGTAATAAAACAGTAAGGGGCAAATTTATCAAGGTCGAATATCGAGGGTTAATTAACCCTCGATATTCGACTGGGGAATGAAAATCCTTCCACTTCGAATATCGAAGTATTTTGCGCAACAATCGAAGGAATAATCGTTTGATCGAACGATTAAATTCTTCGAATCGAACGATTCAAAGGATTTTGATCCAACGATCGAAGGATTATCCTTCGGCCAAAAAAGGTTAGGCAAGCCTATGGGGACCTTCCCCATAGGCTAACATTGGGTTCGGTAGCTTTTAGGTGGCGAACTAGGGGGTCGAAGTTTTTTCTTAAGGAGACAGTACTTCGACTATAGAATGGTCGACTAGTCGAACGATTTTTAGTTCGAATCCTTCGATTCGAAGTCGAAGTCGTAGTCGAAGGTCGAAGTAGCCCATTCGATGGTCAAAGTAGCCAAAAAAACACTTCGAAATTCGAAGTTTTTTTACTTCGAATCCTTCACTCGAAGTTAATGAATTGGCCCCTAAATGTATAAAAATGTATATCCTGTCAAATTCATCCAATGTGATATTAAACACACCATATAAAGGTGAGCAACCACAGGGCAGTCCACCTTCACAGTATAAGTGTGCACTTGTGAGTGAGATGTACTGATAATTTGCTAGTGAATGAACCTGCTAATTAGCCATGTTATGGACAACAAAAGGAGAAGCCTATTCAGTTCCATTATGTGTCCAGGAAAGCATTTCAACCTTGCAAACTGGGACCATGGAGTAGTAATGGCTGTAATATACTATACACATCTCAGGCATTTTCCTATTAACAAAGAATCTTTAACCTTTTAATAGTACTGTTAAAGTTTATTGGCATTTTCACCAGCAGTGCATGGAAGTAAATAGTTTCATGAGTTTCCATTCACAGGATTACATAGCAGTCCTTACAGCTTAAACATGTTTCCTAGTACAAATGCCCCAGTGTCCTTATGAGAAAATCCTTTTGAGCACAGGGGGGTATAATAGTAAACAGCACTTCCCCGCACCGCAGTTGATTGGGTTTATATACCCACTGCACACAATGTTACTTTTGTACCTGATATACTGTGTAGAAATTGAGGCTGATATAGTCTGATTGATATAGCCTATGTTGTCATTTAACAGGGGTAAATATCTTATTGAAATGAAAACTTTAGCAATTGGTTAAAGGGATACTGTCATGGGAAAACATGTTTTTTCCAAACGCATCAGTTAATAGTGCTGCTCCAGCTGACTTCTGCACTGAAATTCAATTCTCAAAAGAGCAAATAGATTTTTTTATATTCAATTTTGAAATCTGACATGGGGCTAGACATTTTGTCAGTTTCTTAGCTGCCCCAGTCACGTGACTTGTGCCCGCACTTTAGGATGGAACTACTTTCTGGCAGGCTGTTATTTCTACTACTTAATGTAACTGAATCAGTCTCAGTGAGACTTGGCTTTTTACTATTGAGTGTTGTTTTTAGATCCAAGTGTCAAGAGTAAAGTGACGGAAACAGGTGTCTACAGATGTACCCGATTTACAGAAACGCTAAAGGTTAGTGAGTGATTTGAGACCTATGTTCTTATTGTAAAACTTGTTATCTGCAGGTTTATTGTAAAACTTCAATAAAATGTTGAATACTAAAAAGTTAGTGAGTATTTCATGCATTGCATGCAATTGCATCAGATTCAACTTTGTAACGGTGGCCATAGACGTTACAATTACGATCTTTCCAGGAAATATTGTCTGTTTCAATACACACGTGTAGAGCTGAATCGTCAGATATACAGGTAGAAATAATAGAATTCTACTTGTATCTGAGGATTCAGCACTAACAATGGGCGATGTTCAGGTGACTTCAAAGGCGCCTGATCAAAATTATCCCGCCAGCCCGATGTCCAAGTCTTCTGCCGATATTGGTCAGCTCGTATCCCACCACACACCGAATATCGTACGAAAATTTGTTTCATAGGATATTATCAACAGGGCCGGATTTCATAGTTCATGTGTACACGCCCCCCCTCGCCTGGCATGGCGCCCCCAAAATTTTGCTGCCATAGGCCCGGACCTTTGTGCCCTTGCCACAAATCCGGGCCTGCTTATCAATGTGTCTGTGGCCACCTAAGCAAACACAATTGACACTAAAATTCTGGGGAAAAGATGCTGTATGTGTGGGAAAAATGGTTGAATGGCAATTTTATATAATGCTAAAGTTACTCCGGAAGACTAGCAGATGTTAATCTTATCAAATAAGTTAAAATGTCTGTATGGGAACTTTCATGAAACTGCACTTGGTTTATTAACTGTGATATGATGCAGCACAGAATTTTTAATCATTAGTTATACTGCATATCCTTGTCAGATCACAGGTGTATAATTTGCTGTTGACATGTATACTCCAGACAGTAATGTCTATGTATAGTTGAAGACAGAGGTTAAAAACCTTGCAACTGCTGTTCTTGCTATGCTCACTCTGAAAATCAACAAATTATTCGACCCAATTTTGGTTTGTTTTATAAAAGAGCATGTTCATTGTGACCTCACAAAAGGCAGATAAGGGAGAGGTAAAGAACTGGTCATACCTGTCTGTTATTAGAGAACCCAAGGGGTTCCTCCTTATGCCAATTTTAATTATCTGCTTCTCCTGTTTCTGACACTCATAGTTCCACTTCCATCTTAGAACTTCAGAGAGAATGCTGAAGTTCTTAAAAAAAACAACTGACTCTTTAAATTTCATATGATCTGAGGAAGCTGCCTACCACCCTGTAGAAATGCCACTCATGGCACACCTCATGACAGAAGTGCCCTGCTACTGTAAAAGGAACAGACACAAGTGTACTTAATTGGATTTGGATATGATACATTTACACAGTATATTCCTGCAACATAGGTACTATGGATGAGATTAGTACTATTAGTAATATACTATTGTAATATAGTATAGGTATGGGACCTGTCATCCAGAATGCTCAGGACCTGAGGTTTTCTGGATAATGGATGTTTCCATAAAATGGATCTTCATAGCTTACGTCTACTAGAAAATCCTGTCAACATTAAATAAACCAAATAGGCTGGTTTTGCTTCCAATAAGTATTAATTATATCTTATTTTGGCATAAGTACAAGCTACTGTTTTATTATTACAGAGAAAAAGGAAAACATTTTTACAAATTTGCATTATTTGATTATAATGGAGTCTATGGGAGGCGGCCCTTTCTGTAATTCCGAGCTTTCTGGATAATGGGTTTCTGGATAGCAGATCCCGTACCTGTACATGAAAGGACCTTATGGACCTAAAAGGAGAAAAAAGGGTCCAATCAATGAGAGTGCCAAATGTTAGGGTAACCCCAAGGATTGTAATGACTTACCTGCCCTGAAATCAAAAGAAGGATTGCACACTCTGTAGCAAAAATAAAGTGTAATAAAACGTTGTTTTTGCAACAGAATGTGCATTCCTTCCTGATTTTTGAGCTTTACAACTTGGGAGCCTCCTTTGGATTAGCACCTCACATTTTGCATTTGAGTGTGCGCCTTCTAACCTCATACTTTTACCTGATACCCTGTGCTGGTGTTCCAGTTAGCCAAAAATTGTCCAGCCCATGGTATATCTTCTTCCTGCTTCTGGTTTCACACAGCTTGAGTGTGCGCAGTAGAGTGAAAAAACCAAACAAACAAAAAAGCCAGCCTTTTCACTCTATTGCGCATGTGTCGGCTGTGGGATTTGGACAAAAGAATACAGGATCACTAGAGCAGTTTTCTTCCCAGGGTATCAGGTAAGTGATCGCAATCCTTGGGGTACCCTAACATTTTCTTCTCCGTTAATGACATACGTTAGGGATCTGCTGTCCAACAGATCATTTAAAATCATACAAATCTTGTTCCACATTTATCCATGAATTGAGATTTATAACTTTTATCTGTGCTCAGGACAAATGAGGCTTTCCACTGTCCTCCAAATGCTGTCAAGCTATAAATGCAGTTTGGAAATACAATGGGAAAGCAGTTTGAAAAAAAACACATACGATCAGTTCAATAGAATCTGAACAGGGGACCTCAAAAGAAGAATGCTACTAGTTAAAAATCAATTGAATGCTAATTTGCAGTATTTAAGTTTTCAACAAGCCACAAACCATAAGAGAACGTGAGCCAAGAAATGGCAAATATTTCCATCTGTGCTCGCCTACCCTGAAGGAAGAGTAATTATTGTGTCTTCTAAGAAACCTCTTGTGCTTATAGGAGCGTTGCCACTTTCCCAACGTCCTATACATTTCAACGTTAAAGCCATTCCTTTATCTTAAGAGAAATAAATGAGATATAATGATGCAGGCGTACCCAACCCAGAATCCTACTGTTTTATTTCTAAATTATACAGTCCATTTTTCCCCCCAAAAAAATACTTTTTGTTTTAAACTGAAGTCTTGATCTCTTTTTATAAATATTACTTGAGCCTATTATAGTATCAACAACAGATTTGTCTCTATGTGGACTGTAGAGTTTAGCATTTTTGGGTTGGGGGGTTAATAATCTGTGAAGAAAAATAAGACATGCAAAAGAATTGCCCTTTGACAATGAATTATTTGTTTTAACCAAGTGGCTTCTATGAATCCATATTAAATAGCATACTGTATTTTGCCCCAGTAAGTAAAGTTTGAAAAAAACAAATTGGGCCCTATGGTTTTTTTGTACCATCATATTTCTACAGACAGGAAACAATGGTGCTTAGCTTTTAGTATGATGTAGAGCGTGATATTCTGAGACAATTTGCAATTATTTAAGGTTTGTGAGTTATTTGGCTTTTTATTCGGCAACTCTTCAATTAGCATTTTAAGCAATCTGGTAGTTAGGGTCCCAATTAACCTAGCAACCATGCAGTGATTTGAATAAGAGACTGGAATATGTATAGGAGAAGCCTGAATTTTAAGGTGAGTAATAAAATGAAGCAATAACAATTAATGTGTAGCCTTACAGAGCAGTTGCTTTTAAGAAGGTGTCAGCAACACCCATTTGAAAACTACAAAGAGTCAGAAAAAAAAGGCAAATAACTATGAAACTATAAAAAAATAAATAATGAAAACCAATTGACAAGTTGCTTTGAATTGGCCGTTCTATAACATACTAAAAAGTTACCAACCCTTTAACATGTCTAATCAGTTTTCCTCTAGTCACTTGAAGCACAGAAGCCCTATAAATTATTTCTGTAATACTGCTAGACCAATGAGTTGTGACAGACCTGAAATCATGAAAACCGAGTTTCATGGCTTCCCCAGCCATAACTAAGCTAATGGAAGAACATAGAATAGAGAGGGTTAAGTACAGTTCCATCTCCTATAATGATACATGGTTTTTTTTTTTAATTGAAAATAGTATTGAAAATAGCCCAGCTTTCCAGCAGAAGCCATTGAAGTGTAACCCACCTCTGCATTAATAAAGAAATGAATAATCTTCCATTATTAAATGAAGCTGCTGTATATGCCTGACTAAAGCTTCTTTTTGTTACAGGCATAATATTTGCATAAAATTAAATCAGACATTAAAGACAAACTTCTCAGCCTTTCTAAGCTCCCACACTAAATTTGCTGCCAGTTGGCTCAACGGGAAAGCTGATAAGGTAAGAGTGTCTAGCGGTGGGAGCTTGCCATCTCGAAGTTCAGCCAAATGAGATCAAACCTAAATCCACTACTTTTGTACAAACTCATTCCTTGGCATTTATAAATTAGGTGTCTTGTTGATGATGAAATCCTGACTTTTATCCCAGCCAACAAACTCTGCAAAGTATAATATGTTTATAATGTATTTATATGTTCATTTGGGTGCTGCCACTTGTATAGGTGGTGTTATACATTAAATGTATTAATAGAACTTACAGATAACATCATTTAAAATTGAACTAAAAGGCAAACAAAATCCTATGTAAATGTCCCTTCAACGTTATCCCATGTCATATGGTAGCTGTACATACAGCAATCCAAGAAAGAAAAGCTACCCCATCCATCATTCTGACCCATAGCTTTTCTTCTGACAGGTTCTTTGGCAAAGATAACACTCATTCTGTGACTGGATTTAGCTCATTTCAATGGTTGGATTCAATGTCATGTGAATGCACTCACAGGATGAGCAAGTGTCTCTAAAACTCAAGATTTATTAGGTGTACAAACCACAAAATACAAAACTTCTCCAAGTAAAAGCAGTTGAGGTCCTATAGATGTCAATGGGAGTTGCGCTGATCCTATTGGACTTTTTTAGCCATTCAGACTTTGAGTTTTTAATTTTTTTTCTATAGTAAATTATCCAATAAAACCTTGAATTTTTAGGGGTTTTAGAGATATTCATATTTTCATGGCGTTTGTTATTTTAGCGAAATAGAGTTTAATTGTGGTTTTTGAAAAACTCTAATATGACTAAAATTTGACCTTTAATAAATGGGCCTCTCGTGTCATGGAATTGCTGTACTGAATATATATATATATATATATATATATATAATATATATATATATATATATATATATATATATATATATATATGACATATAACTTACTATCAGCTCAGTAATGTGCTTTGCCTATCATTTTAATTTTCCTTTGGTTCCTTTGGTTCTTGTAAATTTGTTGTATCATAATAACAATAATAAGAAGGTGTACTGACCACCATAAGCTATTTGTAGACAATTACAGGTGTGGGACCTGTTATTCAGAATTCTCAGGACCTAGATTTTTTCAGATAAGAGGTAGAAGGGGAGTATACACACCAGCAGAATCCTACTTCCTACGAATTTATATATTTATATGTGACTGACCCCAAGAAAATAATTGTGGGTGCAAACAGTTTTTAACAAAATTCTATACATATCAAATGGTATTATACTGTTTGGATTTTTTGCATATCTTTTTGTGTTGGAGTCTGAAGGATGCACTACAAGTAAACCCACCTAATTGAGTACTACAGGCATTACCTTTACTATTGGTTTGTAAGTAGGCACTTCTGCTGAATGGTGAGGACTTTGAATTGCTCTGTAAGGCTACAAATGTATTGTTATTGCTACTATTTTTTACTCATCTTTTTCTTCAGGTCCTCTACTATTCATATTCCAGTATCTTATTCAAATTAGCGCATGGTTGGTAGCATAATTTGGACCCTAGCAACCAGATGACTGAAACTGCAAACTGTGGAACGGCTGAATAAACACCATAAATAATAAAAAATGAAATCAAATTGCAAATTGTCTCAGAATATTACTCTCTACACCATACCAAAAGTTAATTTAAAGGTGAACAACACCTTTAAGGGTATATGTCTTTCTGTATGTATTCTCTTTGTTTACACATTACATGTTTTTTTAAAAAAAACATAGTATGTTTTTGTATATCAGATATTAATATATCTTTAGATATTTTATAAGTATTTTATGTATTTTAAGCGTATGATTTAAATGGGGCTACATTTTGCATGTTTTTGAAGATCTGCTACAGGACCATATGCATCTTTATTCCTTTTGTTAAGATATATATTAATGTGTGTGCTCTCATACAGATCCCATAGTTATCCGATACAGATACAGTGTCATATAACATGATCTCTGTCTGCTAATGCAGAATTGTTAATAAAGTTGTGTATTCTTAAAGCAAGAGAAGCATGGTGTCTGTGTGCAATTTCTCCTTTGTCTAAAAGAAAGCTGCAGGTTCATGTGAGATTGAGCTACCGTTTATTCCATCTCTTAAGCAGAATGACAACACCTTTCCATTCGGCTTAATACCGGTCTATATCTGGTGAGTAGGCTGACTCACTGGGTGTGTGGTAAAGGAGAGATTACACAAGTGCATTAGATATTTTAAGTGGATTTAATTGGTTATTTCTTCACACATCTTTTTGTATATACACAAATTGTATTAACTTAGTACATTATATAGTTTTATCTAATACGTGCTTCTTTGTAGTTCTAGTACATTTATATCATATACAGCCAGGAGACTGTGAGAAGATCGGCAGGAAAAGAATAACTCTGTTATCCTACTGGGTTTAATGAATGTTTCAGTGGTTTTTCATATGTAGGGACCCGTTGAGGTGTTGCGACCACATCCTGGTATAGTGAGGGAGAAGGGGTGATTATTTCTCTTTGGCTTCTGGTTGCTGATCCAGCTGGATGTTTCCAGGGAGTCTGAGTACACCAAGGCCAGTAAAGCCAGTTTGCCCTAAAGGGACCAGTACCTCTAGAGAAAAAGTCTGTGAGCAGGGACCATGTGAATGAGGCCAGCTAGAGATAGGATACTACCTGTAATAGTACTCTCTAGGAGAGTAACATAGGCAGGTTAAGTAGCAGCTTGGCTCCAACTAGGTGTGATAGCAAGAAGGATGCTCTCCCCTCAGGCAAGACTGGCCTGTAGTATAGGGACACAACCTAATAGGGAATTAGGGCTAATGAGTTCCCTGATCCAACATGTGACGATCCAGGTCACGGTGCTGAGATCCTGAGGGTGTATCTATCCAGGTGTTAAGCTATCAACCTCAGGGAGTTCCACTGTGCTGTCTCTGATGGACATGTTGTAGTCATGTCATGATTATCTGCTGGGACCACTGTGGCTTGTAAGTACAAAACCTGTGGATCATTTGTCTCTGACAAACAAAAGTTTGTTCTGTTTGACTGCAAGAACCTCCTGGCACCCATTTCTTTATTGGTTTATGCACAGTAGCCTGTGGGATTTGTAGTTTCATTACACCGCACCTTCACTTCTTCCAATTTGCGAAGGCCCTACCTTAGGTGTTAGAGTCAAGTGTAACCCATGCTCTAGTTTACTAGCTGGTTGTAAAGCCCATAGGCCTTGATAGTCCAAAAAGGTGTTACAAGTAGATTGTAAAAAGACAGTGTGTGCCTTCCCCGCAGAGGGGCTTGGCATCCAGCGTATACAATAACTCCAGCGTGCATGTGCATAAAGGACCACCTCCCTGCTTGCCGATGCCCATGAGCATGCATGTGTGCACCGCTGCAAAAAGTTTGCAGCAGGCACTTGATTTTACAGGGAGCAGAGCGGCTTTAGAGGAAGCAGACCCCCATGTCTGGGACCTCCTGTTCCCTCTATAGTTAGACCAGTGACCCCATATTTGTGCAAGGTAGTTTCATTATTATTAGGGGGAAAAATTAAATCATTTTAAAAAGTTAAAATTATTTGATCAAAATCAAGTCTATGGGAGATGGCCTTCCCATAATTCAGAGCAATCTTGATAAGGGATTTCGGTTAACAGATGCCATGGTGAACTTCATTCAGGAGCATGACAAAAAAATGAAATTCTTAAGGTAGTATATAACATGGGTTAGATACTACAGTTGGTGTTGATTCTTGGAGAAATGAACTTGACACTTGCTGACAGGTTACCCTTCATCTTGCTCAGCAGAGCCTGCCTTCTGCCAAAGTGGGCAGACTGTACAATGGTGACAAGCGTGTTTTGGCAGGGGGTTAAAAAACATAGCTGCTGCATAAGTGAGGTGAAAAACCACAATGAAAAGTTACCTGACAGCATAAAATCTCTCCAAAGTGACTGGCAGGATCTTACCCCAGGCACCAGAACTCTATTAAAGTTATATTCAAGCAGAGGTGCTTCCAGCAAATGTACATTTTATAACCAAAACTGGCCTGTTTCAAATTCAAATCTCACATACGCTAATCCACTGCAGTAGAAAGACCTAGATTAAATACATATGTGACCAAAAGTAAAATATGAATGGATTCATCTAGACACTTACCAGTTTCAAAAGAAATAAGTGATGGTTTAAAAAAATTGATTCATTAGAAAATTATATACAGTTATATATAGTTGTAAGCAGCACATTTTGCACTGGGGCCCTAAGTTCGATTCCAGCCAGGACACTATCTGCATGGAATTTGTATGTTCCCTTGTTTGTGTGGGTTTCCTTCAGGTGATTTGGGCTCCACTCAAAACTGTAGATATTTCTCGTAATAAAAATAGCCTGGGACAAATATTTAAAACATGAGTAAACTCTGAGGCTAAATCAATTATAGGGGATTAATTCAAATTCATGGACATTTCAGGAATCAATGCCTTGTGGAAAATAGCTATCTGTATTTGTAAAAAAAGCATCAAACTTTTAAACTTTAACTGCACTGATTGCAATGCACTGTACATTATGTATGCCATATAAAATAGTATCCACCAGAGTTTGTTTAAATTCTGTGTAATGGAAGAGTATCTTCTTCCTTGTCATTACCTTCCTTCCTGGTCGAATTTATGCTGTCACTTTGCATAAAATATTCTCAATAATAAATAACAGCTTTACCCTTTTATTTTAAGAGGTTGGTGAGCCCTGATCCCAGATATCCTGGAGGAAGCAATTTTCAGCCTCTAGGAAAACATTAGCTCAGATTTTAGAACCGCAAGCACTTATAGGAAATGTTTGTCGCTCTGTGTTTCATTTTTTTTCTTGCCGGCCCCTTATTTTAATTAGTTTTTCCAGGCTCTATCTTTGTGTGTGAGGTCACTTGAATACACAAGATGATTGCTCCTACAATCTCTACAGGCAGAAATATGTATAGGGATAGAACATCTTTTTCCCTGAATTTAATACAGGTACAGTAGCTGCATTAGAAGAGGCACTTTATAAACACTTTACTTGTAAAACAGATAAGATGCAAAACAGGAGGTGAAATGCAACTTGCAAACCATTCAATACAAAAAAGTAAGCAGACAGATCAATAGATATATATAGATATTGATTAATAGATATAGATAGATAGATAGATAGATAGATAGATAGATAGATAGATAGATAGAATCTTTAAACTTAAACTGTAGGTCTAGTTTGTGGATACAGCCTATGTATTTGCCCTGGGGCTAAGATAAGAGGGCCCCTTCGTGGACATATGCCACTAATAGTGTAAATTAAAAATGTTACATATTATATATCAGTGAGTAGAAATTTTGAGCACTTGTAAATTAACATAGTTCTCCTCCACCTCCCCAGACAGGGGCCCCAGACTTCCTAAATTGCCTTGGCTCCCCTTTTCTCTGGCTCAAGCCCTTTATACATTTGTATACATATTGCTTCATATATAACTTGGCCACCTTCTCAACAGGGAAAGGGTAAAACAAATAAAGAAAATGAGATGGAATTCTCTGGACTATTTGCAAGATAATGATCTAAATGTCCTTTCTCATGTTCACTGCCAACACAAAAATTGCTCCGCTCTCGTTTCATAGGGTAACGTTTCAGAATGCTCCAGAAACTACAAACACCCCTGATTGAGTTTCACAGCATGCTTGTCAAAACATGATTTCTTCAGTAACTGATTACGGCTGTGGTGCCATGAGCAGCGTTTTCTGTTCGATACCCCTATAAAATTTCAATCTGAATTCATGCAATTTTGATTTTTTTAAATGATCAAATAAACATTATGCGAACTAGGAATAATGAAGCCCCAAGGGCTCTGCTACATGGGCTGGTTTGATCACAGTTACAAAATATGGCAATGCAAACATCTCATGTGAGTGACATTGTCCTCAAAAGTGGAAGACTCTTATTATGTACTGAGCAACTCAATGTGTACCACCTTTCTAAACAACAGACAGAAACAGTGAGTTTACAATGTTCAGGTTTCTGCTACAGCAATATTTGGCTGCTATCTATTGCCCCCCCCCCCCAGTGTGAATTCAGACAGTGTGCGAGCGGGAGGGCAGGCCGAAAATTGCAACTGTCACTCTAAGGGGCAGATTTATTAAGGGTCGAATTGAAAATTCTGATTTTTCAAAAAAAGTTTTATAGTCAAAACTCTCAAATTCGAATTGTGAATAATCGATTTGAATTCTAATTCAGATTAGATTTTCGAGATTTATCAAACCTTTAAAAATTCAAATTTGACTATTCGCCACCTAAAATCTGCCAAGTTCATGTACTGTATAATTCAATAGGAGAGGTCCAGTGACCATTTTGAAGCTGTTACTGGCCTTCCTGACATTTGAGTTTGATTCAAGTTTAGTCGAATTTGATTTCAATTCTATTTGGTTTTCGGGTTGGTAATACTCGTTCGACTTTTAGATATTCGACTTTTTAAATAACCCTCCATTCGAATTTTGAGTATATTCAAATTTATTAGAGTTACAAAAACTCAAATGAATTTAGAAATCCGACCTTTGATAAATGTGCCTCCCCATGTATGACCATTGACAGAATATAAAGCATTCACCTTTAATGTTGGATTACTCCATGTTGACTATATCAGTAATTACATTCATAATTGTTTTTTTTTCTGCTCTGCATAGATGTAAACGCATTTTACATCAAATTCAATATGGAAAACAGTTTTATTCTTCATAATGAGCCTTTCACTGAGTTATATATTGCCATATTAAAATCAAAATACAAATATTTAAAAGGTGCAAGATTAAATTTCAGCAGAAGTCACCAATATCCATCTTGAATCTGATATTTATTTTGGCTAAATGGCTACAAAATAGTTTTTGACATGAAGCATTTTCTGTTTTCTTTTTAATCCTAAATATGAAAGGGTTATCACATTTCTAAAACCTGAAATAGATCTTCAGTGTTAAGAATAGCCACCTTTGACCACAGTGCTTTGCTAAATCCATAATACATACATTAAAACGTTCTGGGCAATTGTATTTACCTTTTAAGATATGACAGCCTTTTAATGTTCTGAAATGCCAATTTAACCACAAGAAATATCATAATAAAAAAGTAAAACAAGATATTTTCTTGCAAATACAATGCATATGCATCTAATTTAAGTCATAATCCAAGAGAAAGAAGTTGTAATGACATTTCTAGGACAATTTGACAGGGATGCAATCAAGAAAGAACCTAGTGAATAGGTGATAGAAAGATTATATGGATCCTATCTGAGTAAAACCATGTGTTCTACCTAGAAAAATTCTCCTGTGGATTCATTCATGATAAGAATCCCAAGCAAGATTCTAAACTAGGAATCTAATCTTCAGTTAAAAGTAAGTCTTACAAACCTGTATTTCATATCAACCAACCATATTTAGTGGATTGTCACAATTTTAACAGCTAAAGGGAGCAGGATTTCCCTGAAAATGGTTTAAGCCAATTCAGACAGTAGATCTGGGTATGGCCTAGATCAGTGATCCCCAACCAGTAGCTCGTGAGTAACATGTTGCTCTCCAACCCCGTGGATGTTGCTCTCAGTGGCCTCAAAGCAGGAGCTTATTTTTGAATTCCAGGCTTGGAGGCAAGTTTTGGCTGCATAAAAACCAGTTGTACTGTCAAACAGAGCCTCAATATAGGTTGACAATTCACATAGGGGCTACTAAATGGCCAATCACATCCCTAATTTGGCACCCCAATAAAATTTTTAATGCTAGTGTTGCTCTCCAACTCCTTTCACTACTGAATGTTGCTCACAGGTTCTAAAGGTTGGGGATCTCTGGCCTAGATATACAATGCTTGGGTGTGGCAAATACACTCCTGATTGCAGTGGGCTTATTATCTTCCATTCTATGTGTTTGGGTTTACGTTATAGTAACATATAATAATACAGGAAATCAATATCCCCCTGAGATTTGTTTTTTGGGTAAAAGCTTGTGGTTTGGGTCCATCCCATGTGCAGTTCCAAAAATGTGTCTGCAGTCTAGCCAAATGCTAATGTGTAAGGAGGGCACAATACCATATTGAGCGGCCATTGACTGATTGAAATGCTGTTGTCAGATTATTCAAAAACTGCACAACAGTTTCCAAATACAGATTCAGTAACTATTATTAAATTATAAAACAGGGATCTGGAAATGATACGGTCTTCTGCCCACACAGCAGAAGCACGTGAAGTCAGGTCAAGTGACACTAATGACCATCACTGGACATGGCTGCTAAGGGCTGGTGCATGTTGGTATAAGAAAACAGCAATTTCATCCTAGTTTATATTTCTAACCCCCCCCCCCCCCCACAATTTTAATGTCCTGTGGTCACAGTGACCTACATGCATGGTACTTCTCACATAAAAGTGTAAGATAACTAAATATGTGTTGTGGAGTACAATTATGTATTAGAAATGGTTTGGAGTCTCAACCTGACAAAACTTGTGTTCCACATACATGCAGAAGAACAAAGAAACTCTTTAGTGCCCTGTGGTCCTACTCTTTAGTTAACAGTCAAAGTTTCTGCAAATGATGAAGAAAGCACTACTGAAAAAAACGAGAAGCATTACAAAATGAAGAAGAAGAAAAAATAAGCATTTTCTCTATAATGAGGGACTGACCTAAGTCTCATGTGGCATTCTGTTAGTGGTCCTTCTCTGCAGGGTGTAAATGCATCTACATGATACCACTTCAAAGCTATACTCATTTAAGCTCTCTGTTGATTTATCTGGAAGTGTTCTCTTTAACATTTGAATTATATCTTGAACATATTTTTACAGTCTCTTTAGAGGTAAATAAATCTAACTATATGCGTCTACATTTTCAGCCTGCTGCATTCCTGCATAAACCTTCTAAAGTCCATGGATATTTTCAAGAATTTGGAATGTACATTAGGACAGAGCACCATGGATGAAAGAAGGAATCTCATGATTCTAAAATTCCTGTCTGGCTTAGAAGGGAAGAGAGTCAATACTACCTCCCTGAACATGAGACCAGTGATTCCTTATTAAACATTACAACAAATAAAATAAAGACATTGCACAAAAATAGTTCACCTTATAACTGGACAGAATTTAACATGGTAGTGAGTTTTTAATGAAGCTAACTTTCATGAACCCTTCAATTTTCCAGAGGCTTCAATTCTTTATGAAGAAGACAAACATATGGCCTATTTATAAAGCTGTGTAACATTTATTAAAAAGTGGTGTCAGATTAACAGTTTATTTATAAAGCTGTGCATTTCTTCTTGCAAGTTTACCCCATTTCATTGGTATAGAGAATAACTGGGCATGCATTGGTAAGAGCGGTAATGGATTATTTGTGGATGTTTTTTGTCTAAGAGCTGCTAATACAAGTCCCTACTATTTGCATGATGAGATACAAGATATATTAAGCTAAGTCATTGACATACAGTGCAATAGAAAAGGTCATGTATTTGACACCCAGTGAAATAAATACTACTTGGCTGTTAGTGAATCATTAAATTAAATAAGGATTGAGTTTTAGACTCGCTTTTCCTAGGTTCCAGACAGGAACCCAAGCAGAGATTGGGAAGGGTTTGTGCCATATGGAATTATGGTGACAAAAAGTTTGTTTGAAATCTAGTTGCCATTTTGGTAACTGAACTTTCTTAAAGCTAAAGATATTTATTAACTCATTGTTGCTGGGTTTATATATATTTATATATATTATTGCATATATTATTGCTAGTTTTGTTTTATTTGAATTTAAGTTCTAACTTCATAGAGATGTTCCCCTTTAAATGTACTTTTAGTATGTAGTGAGCAACCTGTTCTTACCATTTTTCCAGCTGCTTTTCATTTTTATTTTTATGTGTTAAGAATTAGCACTTGCCTTCCTCCTCTGGTTTGCTCCAGCTTGCAATATAAAATGTTATCTGTGCACTGGGATCAGTGTTCCTCTTATCCAAGAACGCATAAGGCGTCATTTATTACCTGCAGGACAGGGAGCAAAGTGCAAATTGCACCCTGCCCTGCACATAAAAGTATTGATGTTGGTCTTTAGGCTCCATATCTGAGAGTAGATACTTGTTGTACCGATACAGCACCGCTTTGTACTGTATGGGTCTTTTTCAAGCTGACAAAGTCCTTTAAAGGGATACTGTCATGGGAAAAAACATTTTTTTCAAAATGAATCAGTTAATAGTGCTGTTCCAGCAGAATTCTGCACTGAAATCCATTTCTCAAAAGAGCAAAGCGATTTTTTTATATTCAATTTTGAAATCTGACATGGGGCTGGACATATTGTCGATTTCCCAGCTGCCCCAAGTCATGTGTCCCCATTCGTCTCACTGGTCAATTGGATACATTTATGTCTTCCTTGATTTATAAAATAAGGTTGACATATCATATGACAAACCCAACTAAAAGGGCTGCATTTCTTTAACATAAATGTTTTTTTTTTTTAGTAAGTGCTGTTCAGCTTACATATATTAAAAGTGCATAATTATTCTGTGATCTAGAACTTTACTACAGAATGCTCAGGAGCTCCCTGTAAAATCCATATAGTTATTAGACTTGACTCCCCCCCCCCGAAAGGAAAAAATTAACGTAGTAAAGCATGTAGTAATGTAGGTGCATGGTGCTGGTTCAGAAACAGTCTACAGGATACAAATTCTACATGTTCTGGCAGTTATCATCTCCAGTACTTCAGAATATCATATGCCACATAAACAAATAAAATTCTACATGAATCCAAGCTACTATTAATAACCTTTAATAGTGCCCGATGCCTATGAGTAGACATTTAGGCTGTTTATACCAGCAATCAGAGGGAAGGTTTCTAAAAAAGAGTTGGTAAGTACTTTAGCTGACACACTGTCTACTGCACCTTTTTTATTCACCATTTCTGACAGTTTGTTTTCATGAATATTTCTGGCATTGGATACTTAAATAAATATAAAGCCGTGTAACATAAGGACTGAATCGCAAAGCTGCTGGAAATGCTCGATCTATCCTAAAACCCCGTTGAAGTTCTGTGCACGAGAAGACATATACATGTCGACATTGATTGTGCTCAGTTACAACAGTATAGATTTCAAAGTCAAATTCTTGTTTCATTTATATCAATGGGTTAATTTCCCTTTGGAGGGTTATTATCTTTTAAAATGGAACAGATCTTGAAAGTACATTTAAAAATTTTGTTAAAAATGTACTGTATTTTCCGGTATGTTCTAAACATAAATAAAATGGCTTAATCTTTTTTAAGGTATTAATTATTGACTCACACCTCCCCAGATTCACACCTCTTCTATTTATGAATGCACCAAATCAACTATTTTTGGATTCTCATCCTTACGCTTTTTACTCACTACTGCTGGGAGTTAGTTGGGTTTTCTTGCCTTGCTTCCTATCCTACTCCAGAGCAGTAGCTCTTGAAGTACTTGTTATAACAACTGGGCCAACATCTAAGTTCATCTCAGTGCAGAGCAAACTAAGGAATGCTGCAGGACCACTGGTCCAAAAATAATTTCCATATGCAAGTAGAATTTTCAGACAGAATTATGGGCTTTGGGTTGAGGGACATTTCCTCCATAACCCAGTGCTGAGTGGGCAGGTTTCCTATGCAGAAGGCTTGTGACTGGTGAATAATTACACCCTGACTCACCCTCTCTCATATAAGATATCTTATATAGGATAGCCTAGCTAAATTATTTTGTGGCGCAGTCTCACCCCATAAAAAAGTTTTTTTAAAAAGTGATTAGCTTGCAATGCCACATCTAATAATGTCAGGAAATGTGGTTGCTTTCAAACAAATCAGCCTGGCATCAAAGTAAACAAATTAATTTGATTTCAAAATCTAATTAACAGATAATCACATCAGTTGGTTCCTCTGCCTTGGGCTCTGTGTGGGACTGTATTTTTCACCTTGGCCACTCATAGATCGGGTTAGTAAATCCATCTGTAAGTGTGATGTTACAAATGAAGTGGCCCCTATCAATGGGCCTTATTAACTTTTGATTTAACAACAGGGTATAGCTATAACCATGTCTCTTGTCCCCGTGTATACAAAGTGAAGAAACAAACAATGCAGAGCTAAGAAACTAGTGTTAGAATTCCATGTAGTGGTTGAGAGTTATGAATGGACAATGGACAATAAGGGGTCCAGTCCACACTCTACACCTGGCCAAATGAGCATCAAGTGCCCCCACTTACCTACAGAGCAGGGTTGTCAAAATAATGGGATGTAATACCTATTTCCAATATCCCAGTGTTCATTTATAATACACATCTCTACAGGTTATAACCATATTTGGCTATTCCTCGAAACCCCTAATGGCTTGTAACATGTTATAATGCAACATGAAAGCTATGGGTTGTGATAAGGAAGGCTTTGAATTGCTAACCTGAAACTATTTCTGTACTATAGCTGAACCAGTAACAGGTTCATAGAAGCTAAGGAAAGTAAAATAAATTTTAAAAAATAATTAACGGTGCAGCTCAGAGTATTACCAGAAAATAATTTTTTTTTTTAATTAATCCCTTTGGGTTGAATTCATGGTTTTAACCTCGGCCTGTTAAATTTGCGTTTCCTACCGTCGCTTTCTTCCTTATGATATAGTTTTTCAATCAGCCAAGTTTTCAGACGTCCAGGCCTGGACTGGCATTATATACTATTACTATTTATTGGTGCTGTTTGGCAGAGGCGGGCCACGCTGGCCAGGTGCCCTAGGCAAGCCTTGCAGTAGCGGCGCCTGCGCTCGCGTGCGCATGTGCGAAACCTGCGCTTGCGTGCGCATGTGCGAACTTGCGCTCGCGTGCGCATGCGAGAACCTGCGCTCGCGCGCGCATAAGCGAAAAAGACGCATTAACAACCAGACAGTCGGGAACCGGACTTGGGGTAGGCGACAGAGGAGGTACGTGCCTGGCGCCCCCCCAGCTTTGCGCCCTAGGCACGTGCCTACTCTGCCTACCCCTAGTTCCGGCCCTGCTGTTTGGACCCCTGAGTGTCATTGAAATGTCAGGGCCTATTTTAAATATCATTCCTGACCTGTAGGTTTAGCAATAGTGATGTCGGGCCTGCCCATAACCAGCAGGACCCGTAGGGCAGGCGGGTTTGGGCCTGCTCCTGCACAAAATCTTCGCCCGTGATCTAGCACTGCTGGCTTCTGGCCCATAAACTTAAAATAGAGTTTTGCCCATGAAAATCATGAAGACTAAAAACATCTTCAAGGGACATCTGTCATTGAATTCTCCATGACCTCAACAGGTTTTAGCTGGAGTAGTTTCAGATTCAAGCTGTTTGCAGCTCCTTGGTATAATAAATCTCGAAAAATTCAGGGTTTTTTATATCCTGAAAAAATCATGTTTTTACTGAAACTACCCTCGAAAACTTTTTTTCAGGAAAAACACAACTTGACATTTGATAAATAAACCCGTGAGTTTGGTTGTGGTTTCAAAAACCACTAAAACCATAATAAATAGGCCCCCACGTGTTGTTGAAGTAGTATAAAAAGGTTGTTTACTCTATAGTATGATTAGTTTGTCTGACTGATATTCTCTGGGATGAAAGTTGCTTCATATAAAACCTACCCAGCATTTCTTCACTTACAGACATGCTGTTTTTACCACGTTAAATTCTTTAAAGAATCAGAACGACCTAAAATAGGGTTAACAGATGTTCCTATTCTTGCCTTGAAAACTAAATGCAGGTTAGCACTCCTTCCTTCCCCCTAACATTCAAGTACTCATGCATTGATGTGTGTGATGTATAGTCCATTTCAACTTTTATTATATTTTGCTTGCTGTTTTATGACTTAATTTTAAAACCAAATGTGAAATATAAACAGATTGCAAAAAACACCAAATCATCTTAACGATCCTCAGACTTCAAATGCATTTAGCCTTTTAGGGGTATCAGTTCAATAAATGTTTTTATAGCTTTAGACCTTTGTGCTGATCATATTTGCATTTTAAACAGCCGTTTAGACATATTTTAAAATATATACCATGAATTCTATTGAATATCAGGATATTTTTAAAGAGAACAAATAAACGAAAATACATTCTGGTTTATTTTGAAAGGAAGGAAGTGACTGTCTTAGACATCTGCTTTCACTTCTTGATAGATATAATGTACATCAGATTAAAGAGGTTGTTCCCTTTTAAATGATGTAAGGAGTGACATTCTGAGACAATTTCAACTGGTTTTCTTTTTGTATTATTTGTAGTTTTTGTATTATTTTAATTTTTATTCAGCAGCCCTACTGTTTGCAATTTCATCAATCTGGTTGCTAGCAACCATACAACGATATGAATAAGAGATTGGAATACGAATGGAAGAGGGCCTGAGTAGAAAGGTGAACGATAAACAGTAGTGTTACGTTTTGTGTAGCCGAGGATGAGTAGAGTATAACAGTGCTTTATTAGCAGAGTCATGCAGGCATTACACAACAGTAAGTTTTACTTTCACTTTCAAGCTGTACAGAAAGTCCTGTGCACAGTGACACCAGCAGGCTATTTGTATAAACACCACATATTCCCCCTATAGTAGGAAAGCATTTGGGCAAATGTAATAAACAACAACAATGCATCTTAAAGCAATAATATACATTATTCACATCACATAGTCCTGGGTCCATGCAGGTAGTTTTCTGATTCTCTCAGTACGCCTTATTCACATTGTAAAAGTCAGATTTTGCAGTATTTGATTCAAATTGTACAGTCACTGGCAAGCAACCAAGCACAGGGATTGGATGCTTTAAGAAACTTACCAGTTTCAGGGCAGGTGCAACAAGCGGATCTTTTGCAAAGTATTTCAAGAAAATATCCTTTGGCAGTATAGAAACAGCTGAAGCTGTATCAAGCATCAGGTTAATGGAGTGCCCCTTGTCAGCAGAAGCAGTACTAACATTGACAGTGCATATAAACTTGTCTGGAATAAATATACCAGCTTTATCCACACTTAATACTGTGACATTTGTAGTAGTGACTTCATGAACATCTTTAGCAGAACTACGGCAGATCTTAGCAAAATGTCCTACTTTTGTGCAGTTGCGACACCGTAAAGCTTTTGCAGGACATGTAACATGATTTGCAGTGTGTTGTGTTAAACCACAGCGAAAGCAGTATTTTTTATTTGTATTTGCTGCATGGTTTTGCAGTGAATCCCTTTCCTTAGCACTGTATTTTGCCCGTGACTGTGCATTATTAGGCCACAGTGTTGAATTCACAATCTGTACATTCCCAGCAGTTCCCTGACTGAGAGTTTTAGCCTCTGCCACTGCTGTTTCAATTTGGCTAGCAACTGTAATAGCCTTTGCAAGGGTTAAATCCTGCTCTAGGAGCAGTCTCTCTCTAATGCGAGGTGAGTTTGTTTTTCCCACTATTTGGTCTCTTAGCATTTCATCTGTTAGATTCCCAAACTCACAGGTAACAACCAGCTCTTGCAAAGCTGCTACAAATTGTTCTGTGTATTCGCCATTACGTTGTCCACGTTGGCGGAATTTATATCTTTCAGCAACCACATTTACTCTTGGCACAAAAACGTTCTTTATAGCAGTAAGAGCAGTTTCATAAGTATCATCAGGTAATGGTGATGTATAGAATATACGCTGTCCCTCTGCTCCCAGGCAGTGAATAAGTAAAGCATGCTTTCTAGCAGTAGAAATCTCCCCTTGGTCAGCAGCAATAATGTAATTTTCAAACATACGGATCCAAGCAGTAAAAGGTATGGTAGGCTCACCAGTGTTTGGAAGAAAAAGTGCACGTTGCTGCAGAGGTAGAAGAGCCATCCTCGTCGCCATTTGTTATGTTTTGGGTAGCCGCGGATGAGTAGAGTATAACAGGGCTTTATTAGCAGAGTCATGCAGGCATTACACAGCAGTAAGATTTTACTTTCACTTTCAAGCTGGACAGAAAGTCCTGTGCACAGTGACACCCGCAGGCCATTTGTATAAACACCACAAGTAGCACTAATGTAAATATAAAAAAGGGGGGTTGTGGGTGCACACCTAAGGCAAATTTCAAAATATTGAAATAATAAATATGCAAGTGTATATAATTTTAAAAAACAGGGGTTTTTTTGTTACAAAGTTATGATCATAAAATTGATAAGCCACCATACCACGTCAAGGTAAACCCCACACCAACGCCCATTTTATCAACGCCCATTTCTGAAAATACACGCATACACACATATCATTCTACTTTGTTACCTATTACACCTCACTACAACATTTTTTTTTTTTTAATATGGGCGTTGGTTTGGGCAGTCTCTCCCTCTTAAAAGCCGCATCAGCAGTCGGCGGGGAGGATTTAGCTCACAGTTTGAAACCAAGGCACAGGAGACGTTCATACAAAGTAATGCTATTAAGCAAAGAGGTAAAATATCTTTTATACTATGATAAGAGGTGAACAAGTTAGGGACCACCTTGTGGGGTTTACCTTGACGTAGTATGGTGGCTTATCAATTTTATGATAATAACTTTTTAACAAAAAAACCCTGTTTTTAAAATTACATGCAATTGCATATTTACTTGAATTACTTAGACAGGGCTTTAAATATTTTGAAATTTGCCTTAGGTGTGCACCCACAACCCCCCTATTTTGTATTAGCACTAATGTAACCCTAATGTGGTTACTGTCTCTTTAAATTGCAATTAACCCTTGGCAATCCAGGGGCACTCACCGGGGTGCTCTCAGAGGCAGTCACACTGGAGATTACAGGCAGCTCTGCAGCAGGATCAATTTCACCTCCAGAGTATCTAGCAGCTTGGCAGGTAACAGGATGGACTCTCTCCGTACTTCTACAGATGCTTGGACAGTCTCACTGAACTGATTCTGGCTGGATGTTTTAGCATACAACCCCTTTTAAGCTCTATTGGAGACCCTGTACAAATGGCTCCAAAGGTAGGCACTCCCTCTCTCCCAAGGATGCACTGGGGCGCCCAGCCAATGGGATGGCCCTCCCCCCTGTAACTGGGCTGGATGATGTCACAGAAAGAAAAACAGGAGAAGGATTTGTCTGATCCCCTACACTAACAATAAATTTGTACAGAGCATTTGTTTTTTTAGATGAGGTCATTGACCCCCATTTGAAAGAGTCAGACGAAGAAGGCAAATAATTAAAAAAACAATTAGCTATTCTATAACATACTAAAGGTTAACTTAAATGTGAGCAACCCCTTGAAATAACAATGATAAGGATTCCTGCCAAACAATACTTGCTTCGCAACACCTTTTCACTTGTCTACTGCTTAACGTTTTTTCAGGCAAGTAGAATTAAGATTATTATACTTGTAGGTTGGCTGTATGTGGCTTGGGTTATATATTAAAATGTTGAGGTCATACAAAGCTGTCTTTGAAGCCCTTTGGTGTGCTAGGGTCATAAAATTTCCCCAGAGGGTTTGCTTTGGCTTGTGGGCCAGATGTTAATAATAATGACAATAGTAGCCCTCTAATCCATAACAACAAATTGACAGTTACCTTTCACTGACCTAGTGCTGAAAGAATAATGAAAGCAAACTTCTATTTAGCTGCTAGAATTTACAGGGCTAAAGGATAGTCAATACAGGTAAAGCTTTGGCTACGCACAAGGGTAGCCAAATTAACTAGTAGAGGAGGTTTGCTCAGTTTGCAGTTGAACTAGAATATGATCACATTGGAGAGTCATTCAGCTGTTTGCCATTGATTGTATATAGTTGCTGATACAATCCTTCATCAAATGCATTAGCTGATGCATACTTTGTACAAATAAGGTAATCAAATATGTCTTTTTCTTACTAAACGATTAATCAAATTGTATTTACCCGCTGGTGCTGCTACCTTTCGATCTTTAACTGTGTCTCAAAGGGGTGGTTCACCTTTAAGTAAACTTTAAGTATGTTATAGAATGGCCAATTCTAAGCAACTTTTTAATTGGCCTTAAATGGATTCTGTCATGATTTTTATGGTGTAGTTTTTATTTCTAAATTACACTGTTTACATTGCAAATAATTCACTCTACCATATACGTGTATAACATATATATTTCATTCTTGAATCAGCAAGTGTATTCTTTTAGTTGATGGCAGCCATCTCAGGTCATTTTGCCTGGTCATGTGCTTTTCAGAAAGAGCCAGCACTTTAGGATGGAACTGCTTTCTGGCAGGCTGTTGTTTCTCCTTCTCAATGTAACTGAATGTCCCCATAGACGCGACGATTCTTCTTGCCGAACGACCGATTTTAGGGAAGCCCGACCAATCCTTCGAAATTATCGTGCGGTTAGTGGTATTCGAACGATCGTACATCTTACGATTTTTCGGCCAACATCTGTCGGGAAATTGATCGGCCAGGTCAAAAAATCTTTGTCGGTCCCAGTGCAATCTCTCTATGTTTGCAGGGCCAAGCAGGCAGCTCCCCTTTGTTTTCCTGGTAAATTGGTCTTTTTAGTTGATGGTAGATTCGTACGATCGTACGATCGTTCTGAGAAGATCGTGGTCTCACGATCAGGATCTGATCTTTTAAAAATCTCAACATCTATGGCCAGCTTTACAGTGGGACCGGGGTTTTACTATTAAGTGCTGTTCTTAGATCTACCAGGCAGCTGTTATCTTATGCTAGGGAGTTGCTATCTGGTTACCTTCCCATTGTTCTGCTGATAGGCTGCGGGGGGAAAGGGAAGGGGGTGATATCACTCCAACTTGCAGTACAGCAGTAAAGAGTAACTGAAGTTTATCAGAGCACAATTCACATGACTAGGGGCAGCTGAGAAACTGACAATATGTCTAGCCCCATGTCAGATTTCAAAAGTAAATGTAAAAAAATCTAATGATAAACAGATTTCAATGCAGAATTCTGCTGGAGCAGTGCTTTTAACTGATGCATTTTTTTAAAAAAAACAAAAACATTTTTTACCATCACAGTATCCCTTTAATTCTTTTCTTTTTTATGTTTTTTTAATTACTAACCTTCTTCTTCTGATCCTTTCAAGCTTTCAAATGGGACCACATCACTGACCACATCTAAAAACAAAAGGTCTGTAAAGCTGCACATTTATAGCCATGTTATTTCCCACAAAGTCCCATAATTCAAGCAAAACTATGGGCACGAAGGGGAAATGATCCTGATTTGTATTTGATGTGCCAAAATGTGCACAATTTGCATTTACACTTTTATTTGCAATAGCATCATTTCTGCAACTCATCAAAATGATATCTGCTCAAGAATCTTTAGGTGCAAGTATGTCTTCTAGGTGGCAGTAGCTCCAGGGTTCACCAGCATCAATTCAGGGAGGGTGAAAGCATAATCACATAATAATTATAGTAGTTCAGCAATCATATAGTTTTCAGTTATAGTTAAGTGTCCAGAAAACATAATGTGGGTTTAGTTCTATTTGCCTGGTTCAACAAATCCAAATCATGCAAAAGAAGGCTAGTATGAAGCTGAACTGTGATTAAAAACATTTAGGCACCCCCGACCCTCTACAACATGTTTCCTTAATTATTCATCTCTAGTGGTGAGGGGCCAGACAAAATTCCTTCTCTGCCCTGCCTGGCTTACCATTAGTGAAGGGCCTGTCAATTAAACTACATAAATCATGCAGCAAATACTGCATTGCTATGAAACCAGTGTATCCACAAGATATGTTGTGTGCAGGCTATAATTTGTTTTAATAATGTACATACGAATACCACTATAACAGATAATATTTAACTCCACGGATCATTACATTAAGTCTATCTTTGCTACACTTTCAAACTGTCACTCCATCGTCTTATACATGTGCCAGGCAGTAACAATTCTGTGAATAAGGGAAAACCTATTGGGCAAGCAAATTCCTAAGGTCCCAAACACGAATTCTGAGTTTATTTCTTGGCATGTCTAAAATAGCAGATCAGCTGGTCTTAGTTATATATACTGCCAAAGAGATCTGCATCATATTTAACATCAAATGTCATTGCCTGGTGCCTAATTTCACTAACTGAATGGAAAATGCCTTCTAAAACCAACAAGTAGTTGTGACATGCACTTTGTGAGGCCAACTCATTTTTCTTTTAGACTTCTGCCAGCAAGAGAGTAAGCATTTTATTTAGTTTTTTTCTAATTCCATTTAAAGGTGTTTTTAGGAGAATATAAGACTAGCAAAGTTATCAACACAATGGTAAATGCCACATAAATCCGCATTAAATTGGAGAGAATACCAAGGATTATTACACATGGCTGCAAATGCCTCCTTCATTTAGTTGATAATTTGCCCTTGTTCTGTTAAGACACACAGTCCTAGGAGAATAAGTGGAAGAAAATTGCAGCAATTCTACTTCTAAACAAAAGCCTTCTTTGGGGGGGGGCGGGTGCTGTGAGCTTGACTGTTTTGCAGTGTTTCCTATGGTTTCTTGTTTTATAAGCCTCTAGCTAGACAACAAGAATAGTTCTCAAAGCATTGTGTCTTAAGCTGGCCATAGACATAAAGATACTATCGTACAAAATTAAGTTTCGTACGATTTTCTGCCGTGTGTGGAGTGGCCAAACATTTTCCATACCACGGTCATTCAGTCGATCAGACAGGTTAAAAGATTTATTTTGGCTACCAATAAGATCTCTGCATGTATCGCCTATCTGATTATATCAATGGGAGATTGTCACTACTTTCGTACTATTGCTGTCACTTAATTGCCTGAGCATTGTGTGATTTGTTCTCTTTACTACTTTATATTAATCTGAATGGTGAGTTGCAGGTTGGAAGATTGGCACGGACGATCATTCATCTCTTTTGGGCCACCCTCACATAAAAGTCAATATTATGCAAAGCTCTCTTGATATGGCCGACAAACATCTTTAGGCTAAGGCCACACTAGGCGATAGCGCCGCGATTTGACTCGCGGCGACTTTTCGCCGCGACTTTTAAGCCGCAATCGCTGGGGAAACTTTTGCGCTGGCGTCTATGGGGAATCGCGAAAAATCGCCAGCGTAAAAACACACGCGGCGATCTTTTTTCTATTGTCGCTCGAAATCGCCTAGCGAGGCAATTTCGAGCGACAGTAGAGAAAAGATCGCCGCGTGTGTTTTTACGCTGGCGATTTTTCGCGGCGATCTTTTTTCTATTGTCGCTCAAAATCGCCTAGCGAGGCAATTTCGAGCGACAGTAGAGAAAAGATCGCCGCGTGTGTTTTTACGCTGGCGATTTTTCGCGATTCCCCATAGACGCCAGCGCAAAAGTTTCCCCAGCGATTGCGGCTTAAAAGTCGCGGCGAAAAGTCGCCGCGAGTCAAATCGCGGCGCTATCGCCTAGTGTGGCCTTAGCCTTAGAGGAGTATGCTGGTTGTAGCAACACGGTGTGGGGCATACATGGAGACAACATGTTTCAGTATGCTAAAGCACTGAAGCCTGAATGAAAGTTTATCTTTCAGCAGGACAAACACAAAGCTAAAGTGGCTCAAGGACAAAAAGATAAATGCTCACAATGGCCCTGTTAAAGCCCTGAAAATAAAGGTGTGATGCATAAGGGTCATCCCTCTAACCTGAACAACACGGAGCATATCTGCCTGGAAAAAACTCCAAGATCACTCCTAACCAGTGTACATACCTGCAAAAAATACTGCTCGGAATATTTGAGGATCCCCAAGATGGAAAGAATAGTATATCAGCCGCTAATATTTTACATGTATTATACTATCAATTAATCCATCATTATTCGATGATATATATTATATAAATATACTATAATAATAGTATAGCATAATAATATAATATAATTATATTTCTGTAATTTGGATCTCCATGTTGTACATTATGTCTACTGTATATTTAAACATTAAATAAACTCAATAGAATTTATTTATAAGGATTAATTATATCTTGCTTTGGATCAAGTACAGGCATGGCACCTATTATCCAGAATGCTCAGGACCTGGGGTTTTCAGATAAGGGTTCTTTCTGAATTTTGGATCTCAATACATTAAGGGGCTTTCATTTTTATTTTAGTGTAATTCAAATAGGGAATAATCCAAATTCGATTAAAATTTAAAAAAAATAAAAATTTCGAAATTTATCATGTACTGTCCCTTTAAGAATTCGATTTCGACTATTCGCCATCTAAAACCGGCCGAATAGGTGTTTTTAGCCTATGGGGGACATCCTACAATCAATTTGGAGTCATTTGAAAAAAAGTCGAATTGAATTCGATTGATCGATTGATTGAGATTGCGGGTCGATCCTATTCACCTGAATTTAAAAAATTCTATTTTTTTAATATATTTTGATACATTTTGGTCAAAATGAAAGTCACATTTAAAAAAAAAAAAAAAAAAGGTGAATTGAAATTGATTGAATTCAATTCGAGTTTGCGGGTCGATCCTATTCACCCGAATTTTAAAAATTCTAATTTTTTAATATATTTTGATAAATTTTTGGTCAATTTATTTAGCATTTCGAGTTTATGGGAGTTTTTATAAACTCCCATAAACTGTAAATTCGACCCTTGATAAATCTGCCCCTAAGTCTAAGTAAAATTAATTTTAACACTAAATAAATGAAATAGGATGTTTTGCCTCAAATAAAAATTAATTATACAGGTATGGGACCTGTTATCCAGAATGCTTGGGACCTGGGGTTTTCCAGATAATGGATCTTTCTATAATTTCCTCCATAGTATTATTAAGATATTATTAATCCTTAATGGATGCAAAGCTAGCCTATTGGGCTTATTTAATGTTTACATGATTTTTTAGTAGGCTTAAGGTATGAAGATCGAATTACAGAAAGATCTGTTATCCAGAAAACCCCAGGTCCCGAGCATTCTTGATAACGGGTCCCATATCTGTATATGATTTTCTTTTTCTCTCTAAAAATTAGTGTGCCTTGTTGTTGATAGCTAAGTTAGCATCAATACAGATTTGTGGAAAAAACATTCTAGTTTTTATATAATATATTTAAATGTTTTTCAAAAGGCCCAGTGCTTCAAATTACAAATAAGTACAGTATTTAGAAACCCAAGGTCCTAAGCACTCCAGATAGCAGTTCCCATATCATTATGAATGACGTATTCTTCTGAAGTCATTAATTCAGTCATTACCAAACTATTGATTCTGGTATTGCATTACAACACTGAGATGTATTTTAATCCTCCTATTTTAAAATATTCATAATGATTTTAGCTTCGATTGGAAACAATGGAATAGAAACATGCAGCTCAGAAAAAAATCATACTGATAAAGCTGCTGTCCTCATTTGACTTTTAAGATGGCCATAGACGTGCAGATTTTGTTCCCATGAATGAAGGACGATCATTCGTTCCAACGGATCGACCTGCTACTAAACATTCAGATTAAATAACGTAGTAAAAATGACAAAGCAATTGTAGGAAATAGTAGTGATAGTCACCCATTGATATTGCCAGCTAGGCAATACATGCAGAGATCTTATTGGCAGCCGACAGAAATCTTTTAACCTGTCTGATCACGACTGATCACCATCACTAAAAATGTTAGGATGATCCCCACATGGTCTGAAAATTGTACGAATCTTCTTTTCGTATGACTATATCTTTGCGTCTATGGCCAGCTTAAGACTTTCAAAGATCTAATAATAAAAAGAGAGATTTATATAGCTCTGACTTATTCCACAGCACTTTACTGAAATTGTTCATCATACACATTGGTGCCTGCCCCAGTGAGCTGTAATCTAAGGTCCGAATCACATTTATGCACAGAGGTCAATACCTGCCTGTTTCTGGAGACTGAGAGTAAACCAATGTACTAGAGGAAACCCACACAAGCATGGGGGTATATTTTGTTTTTTCCTTTAATTAGATAATAATAAAATAATGAGATACTTCTTATACAGGTTTATGTAGGAAGGACACTTATTAAAAACCTTCTTCTTCTTGTACAGTACACTGAATTGAGTAAAGCAGGCAGATTGAGTTGGCTACAAAATCCCAGCTTGCAAGGATCACATTGTGCTACGAGCTACGTGATCCGATCACTGTCTGTAACAATCGGATAAGCCCAATTGATGACCTAGTTGGTCACCAAATGAGCAAATCTGCTCCTCTTAACGGATCCTCAGTTAAGGTGAAAGGATGTGAAAAAGGCTTTTTCTTTGGATGCTTATGGGAAATTTGAGAAATCTGAGAAGTGTTTTTGTGGGCATATTTTTGTTCAAGAAAAGATGTTGTAGCAATTGTAAATTCCCACAAAACGAAAAATTCTACACGTTAAAGAATCTGTACCCCAACGTTCCCTTGTTATTTTATCTTCAGCAAAGTGTTAAAAAAAACGTGGGGGCCAAAAATTGCATACTTTATACAGTTTTTACTAAGTTGGTTTCTGTGTGAGTTTTGTACATGCAGCTCTTTGCTCAAACTGATTTCATTGGGCTTTAAAATGCCCATTTTGTGTAATATAGTTGCACTCATTCTTGTGTAAGCATTATTTCCAGTTTAATATACTCCCTGTGTGATCAAAGGGATTCATGATGAAACGGATTTTGGTCACCTCTGGTGTTCTAAGTTGTTACTTACTGAAGAAATGTTTTGGCGATAGTGACACTATGTTCAGCCTGCTTCCCTACATGTCAGTTGTAGTTCAGCTAAAGCTGTAGGGGTCGGGTTGGACGTGACTGTTCTATAACCAGAATTTATGAGTTCAGTCTAAGGTAACTACAGCAGAACCGGCATGCTTTTTCCAGAATTCAGACAGTATTTTGCATTCTTTCATAGAACATAGCCTACTATAACTCTTGCTGCTAGATTGCTCTCCTGTGCATTGCTGGCCAGAAAGCCAAATGCCTTTGGCTCTAATGTTGTTGAAATGAACATTTGCCAGATAAGGGGTTACAAAGTTGCATTTCATTATGACTAGAGAACCAAGCAAGTACTGTTCAACTTCAAAATATTTTCAAGAAATCTTCTGGCTGTGAAACCAACCAACACAGGATGGCACACACACATTTATACAACTATGCAAACAGTTTTTCTCCTTTAAAGTGGTCTGTATATACATATATATGTATACATATATATGTATATCTATAGTGAAGAGAGGATTGAGTAAGGGCCCCATGTGGGTCCGAAAGGTCGGATTGAGATGTAAACCTGTTTTAAAAATAAAAGCGACTTTTTTCACTTCAACCACAGTGAGTGCTGATCCTTTCTTCACTATACAAGCCATTTGATCGTGCGCCACTGGAATCGTTAAGTTTTGAGTGCGGGTACTGTGGGACTATATATATATATATATATATATATATATATATATATATATATATATTAAAAAAAATCTGCAGTTCTTAAGGAGAATCAATACAGTCAATACAGTAACCTGTCCGTTCAAATGACAATGATAACGAGATATGAATGTACCAATATAGAATATCCCCTTGATAATTACAGTGTACTTTAGAGCAAATTAAATTTATTTTTTTACATTTGTAGACACGAGTAGAAGCTGCCATATTTCCTGATTCTTTTTAAGCATTCTGCATAGAACTATCTCTCTTTTTCTGATGACTCGCTCCATTCTTGACAAAATCATACGCTGAAATGTACATGAAATTATTTAACTCTCATTATCTGTGGTCTGCTCAAGAGGATAATAATCGTGATAGTGATTCTTGACCAATTATTTCATTGAACTAGGCAGTAATGCATAAAGTCACAGCTTACTGTTTGCACAGGACACCTGGTCTCTGAATATTCCCATTAATGCATATGTTTTGTGTCAGACTGAAAATGCTACTACAGTACATCAGCACCATTTATGTTTTGGCCACTGTAAGGTGCTGTTCTGCCTATGGTGCTTGTATCAGAATGGCAACTACCAATATATCTATACAAAAAGTTCTGTGCAAACAAGGAACCTAAGTAAATAATTACCTTGATGTAGAAACTTTTTTTTTAAGAATCGTCCCAACCACTGTCACCAGCAAGCAAAACAAAACATTTATTTTTGTACTTGCTATGTTTTTATATCTTGAGTAGGTGGCCACATAATATAAATGCTGATTAAAAAAAACAACTGTTTATGTATCACTATATGCAGCTACTTTTCGACAGCTTTTTTCAGAAGAAATATATGAGCACCCATTAAGACAGCATACATATCAATATCAATACAGTCTGGATAAAGTATGTTACTGTTCAATGTGATTGGTTGCTATGGGTTATGTGTTACTTGACCTGGTGCAAATTTTGCAGAATATATTACCCTGCTTGTCTCTTTAAAAAAAGATTGTGCTGAAAGAGTTAACTGCGAAGCTTTAGTAACCAATTACAAAGCAATAAAAAATTCTCAAACTTTTAGCAAGGATTTCGTTCTTTTTGTTTTTAAACTTAGCTCGCTCTCTCTCTCTCTCTCTCTCTCTCTCTCTCTCTCTCTCTCTCTCTATATATATATATATAGGTATGGGACCCATTATCCAGAATTCTCGGGACCTGGGGTTTGTCGGAAAAGGGATCTTTCCGTAATTTAGATCTCTGTGTCTTAAATCTACTAAAAATCATTTAAACATTAAATAAACCCAATAGGCTGGTTTTGGCTTCAATAAGGATTAATTATATCTTAGTTGGGATCAAGTACAAGATACTGTTTTATTATTAGAGAGAAAAAGGAAATCACTTTTTAAATTTAAAATGATTTCATTATAATGGAGCCTATGGGAGACAGCCATCCCGTAATTCGGAACTTTCTGGATAACGGGTTTCCTGATAACGGGTTTCCGGAAAACGGATCCCATACCTGTATATATATAAACTGTATATATAAATATATATTACTGTTACTGCAAGAAAAACACAAAGAACATAATCAACATGTAACAAAACTTTTTATCTTTTTTATCATGGATTCAGCTTTTTAGCCAAACTGTTTACCTTCCTAGCAAAGGTATAGTCTTAAACTTTAAATCCAGAATGAAAAAGGCTATAAAATTTTTACAGCGTGAAATGAACAGAATATGAGCATACCCAGCATACCAAAGACAATCTTTGGAATTACTAGCACAATGTATTTAGCATTCCCACAGTGAATTGCTTAGCCTGGAAATTTCCCGTATCTAAGAAGCATGGTATATCTTTGGCTATTGCTTTGATCCATACAACAGACTAGCAGTGTATTTGGAATGATAAATCTATTCTTTTATACATAATCTAACCATAACTGGATGTTGCTCTGGCAGCATTGGTGATGTCTATTGAGCTACAAGTCATTTTACCTGGGATGCTGGTAGCTGTAGTTCAAAAACATCTGGAGCACTACTGGTAACAACATATTGCCAAAAGTTTACTATCAAATGTATAGTGGGCGAGCGTGTTTATGAGCCTACATGCAAGCATGTGTGTCACTACATGTGTGTGAGTGCAAGCATGTGCCAAAAAGGGTGAATGTGTATGTACAGGAGTCGTATAGGGTACACTAGTTGGTGAGGATGTATTCGTTAAAAACCTACCAATGAACTAGTTATAAATGGGCTTACCTGGGAAAGGTTTAACCTGTTAAGAGGATGGCACTGTTCTTCTACCCTCTCAACAGCTCCAGTTTTCTTCTTCATCCGATCAGCTTCCTGTGCTAAATACAGATCCAAGACAGGGACCCCTCTTGACCTGATATCAGCTTCTGTTAATGAATTTACCATCAGCATCACCCACACAGGTCTCTTTCTCTCCCAGTTGCCAGCAATGGCATTAAAGAGGTAATCGGCATAGAGACCCTTTCCCCTCTGGTCTGGGGTCATCCAGTGAGGCATCATGTGCTTGACATACTCCAAGTGCCTCTTTAGTCTCCTGTACAGATCCCTGGGTAGCACATCCTGCAGGTTTTCCCCCTGTGGAAGCATCTGACAGTGTGCCAGAGCTGAAATAGTGTATGGGTCAGTGAGGTCCAGCTCGAAATATACACTGTTGCTGTCATGAAAAGCCTTTTTGGAGTTTTGGGGTATGAAGTCCCATACTCTTGTATATGGCACATGTATGGTTCCAAAGAGATAGGCAGGTGGATGCCTCCTTATTGTCCACAGAAAAGAATTCAGCTCTTCTTGCTATAAGGAAAAAAACACATTTTAAGTCATCTGAGGCACATACAGAGTTGTTGTTACATCTGGAAAAAATCTTATTAAGGTAGGGGGACCATTTATGGATAGAATGTCTACCTCTCTGCTAGTTATTTGCACAGTAAACTGTTCATAAGTTACAATCATGTGATAGGGACTTTGTAGGGCAGGGACTGGTGTGAAAGATGTTTAATCTCAATAAAGCATTATAGACCACCTTCTCATGTCATATATCACCAATGTATAGTATTAATGAGAACAAGCAAGTGACTAATTATTTACAAGCTGAGTAGGTGGGCTGATAAAGTGCAACCTAACTTTAGTCAGTCAGCAAACAGAAGCCCATCCAGTCATTAGGTACCATTATTAGCAGGAACAGTGGGGTGCACAGATACTGAACCGTAACCCTTTCAACTGGGATCTTTCTGTATAAATAGGATTTCAATCAAAAGATGCCGCCCTCACCCAAAACCAGATGGATTAACATTATCACAAACACCAGGAGACACTGATTTGCCCAGTGATAACATGGAGCAGGGGGGTTAATTCCAGCAATGAACTTGCTATAGATATGGGACACAGCCTCCAGTATATATAGTGAATAAAGTGCCCCCTTTTGTAAAATATAAGGATATTATAAGTTACAGAGGAGTTTCATGACCATATAAAACACGAGGCTGAAGGTAACTTCTAATATCCTCATACTTTGCAACTGGCGGTACTTTATTTATTATAATACACAAGTTCCAGTGAGTCATGTGACAGAAATTACATCAGAAAAGGATATTGAAGGTCCCGGTGGCCCGTTTTCTCTGGTGGTCCACAAAATTGTCTGTTCTCCCTCAGACTCGCAGTGAAATTCAAATCGTATTGTGGGGAGGACCAGCGCTCATTCTCGTGCTAATGAGCGCTGGTCCTCCCCACAATACGATTAGAAATGACATCAGAACTCATTGTTTATAACTGATGACATCAGAACTCACCATTTATAAGGATATCATGTACAAGATATTCATGGCTTTTGTGTATTATATATGTATCTATATATCTAGAGAAGAGCCGAGGCAGCCTGTGTTTCTATATATATCAATAGTGCACATCAGCAAGTGGCCTCACAGGGAAGCAATGCACTCACCGATTTGGGCAGCCCACACTGCCCCGTGTCCACCGGGATTCTTCTAGTCAGGACCTCCTGCCACAGCAGCAATGTGGCCAGCGCCAAGCACAGGAACACTTCCCTAGCCCCCCACATCGTGCTGCCCATAAAGTGACTCGGCTTCAGCGCTTCCACATTGAGCAAGTGCAAAGGAGTTGTTGGGCTGCCGGCACCACTGGCGCGTCTGTGCGACTGACTGTGCGACTGACCGTGCGACTGCTTTCTCACAAGTGATGATCCCGCAGCGCTTCCCCCATTCCCCCTACAATAAAGCGGATCCGAGGGTCACAAGGTGCTGAGTGCAGGAGGGACCCGGGGGGTTGCGGGGCGCTGATGGGTCGGCGATGCGCTGGGTGCTTCTATTTGAAGAGGCAGAGAAAGGCGGGTACAGCTCTGCATGTCAATATCGCACTCTGCTCTGCAACAGCTGGGAACAGAGCAACTTCCACTGACTTTGGTGTCCCATGTAAACTCCTTGTCAGAGCTCTCCTCCCACTAGAGGGGGCAGCCACCCAGCTCTCCTGCCGCTAGATCCACCCACATAGAGCCGGCCTTTCCTCCCGCTGCGGCTGCTTGTCGCTTCTATCTCTGTGCTGCTGCCAATCACTGTCGCACTATCTACTCAGTCGCTCAGTCCATGGGAGGTCTCCCCCCACCCCCAACAAACTCACGCTCTTATTATTGTTTTCCCCCTTCCCTTGTGTATTGGAAAGGTCACAGCGTTGGTGAACTGCAACTCCAGAAGTTTTTTTTGCGGAGGCAGTGGTTAATACTGTCCCTGTATCTTTCTCTTTATTGAATCCATAACTTTTCTCTGTGAAACATCTTATTGTTCCAAGTTTATTATGTGTTTTGAGATGAGTTAAGTTATTCCCACCTGTATTGGGCAGGGCAGTGTTGAATTGCTTTATAAAAGAATTAAGGTGGATTAAATCGATTTGAGGTAAATTTAGTCTGTGACCTAAACTCTCCTTTTACTATAGAGCTGCCCAATTGGCACAGATTTTAACTCTACATTCTACTGACGATAGTCCACACTGGGTCTCTATAGAGGCCTCCTTTACACAACCATATTCACCCACTGCTTTAATTTGGTGTTCCCCGGTGAAAAGACCCAAGATACTTAGTAGGTGCTTTCGACACACTCTGAAACTTTGGGATACTCACCAGAAGAAACTACATTTATGGTCTCCCTTCAGGCGTGTAACTCCCATCTTTAGGAATCCACAATTTAACCCGGGACTTCAGACTGCTCAATTTGTGTGGTGGACCGAACGCAATATATATACGGTGGGTCAGTTGTGTTCGCCCTCTGGTCCTCTTTCCCTGCACCAATTGATTGATAAATATTCTATCCCCTTGGGCAGTGTCGGACTGGCCCGGCGGGAAACCGGGAAAAAACCCGGTGGGCCCCGACCCTCGTGGGCCCCCGCCGGGCCAGAACCCTTCTCTAGATATTTCTAGCTAAAAAAAAAAATTTCCGACGATGCGCAGCGCCGCCAGCGCATGCACGCAGAACGGCGCTCTTGCGCATGCGCGCCGAACGGCGCTCTTGCGCATGCTCGCCGAACGGCGCTGTTGCGCATGCGCGCCGAACGGCGCTCTTGCGCATTCGCGCCAAGCGGCGGTGTTTGCTGGGCGGACGCATTTTAGTAGGGGTGCAGGGGGCCGGAGGGGGGCCCCCTGGACAGCAGTCCCGGTGGGCCCCAGGCCCCCCAGTCCGACCCTGCCCTTGGGTGAAAGGTTTAGGTTACAACAAATCCTTCCCTTTGTACATTCCCAATGGTCTAGAGTTGAGCCTAAGGATGTTCCATCAACAGCCTTCGAAACCTGGTGCATTCGCTCCCCTAGATTACGGAAGGCGGTTTCGTATATTTATGACTTCTTTTTTGATTCCCCACAGCCTTTGATGTTACCGTATATGTTGGCTTGGCATAAGGATCTTTCACGGGACCTAGATCCTAAAGATTGGGACCGAGCATGGACTACGGCTAGGAAATCATCCAATAATGTGTCTTTGCAGGAGTCCAATTATAAAGTGCTTTTTCGCTGGTATCTCGTCCCAGCCCGTATAGCAAAATTTTCTCCTTCAGCTGACCCTGGTTGCTTCAGAGGTTGCGGTGGAATAGGCTCGATGTATCATACTTGGTGGTCTTGCCCTATGGCACGTAGATATGGATCAGAGTGTTTAATATGGTTTATTCTATCTTTGACATTTCCCTACCTAGGGATCCTGCATTAGCGTTATTAGGGGTTAAGCCTGAGGGTTTGAACCATGCCCAATTCTGACTGTTTACCTTTTATTTACCTTTATTATGTCTGCGGCCAAAAAGACCCTAGCTCATGCCTGGAAACAGAGGTGCATCCCATTTGACCCTGTAAAAGTTAGAGTCGATTGGATTATGTCACAGGAGAAGATGACTAGCATTCTACTAGACACACATCAGAAATTTTAGTGATCTGGAGTCCCTGGATTGAGTATAGATTTGGGCCTGGTGTTCCTAGCATCCTTTTTTCTCTATAGTAACAAGAGTTTTATTTTGATGTTAGTTTAGAAATGGTTTCATTTCCTTTTTCCATAATTTCTTTTATTTGATTTTATTTTCTTATTGTTTTAACGGATATTCACTATTGTGTATTTTATGGTACATTTAATTGTAGTTGTTCTACTGTTAATATCTCAATACCAACTGTGATTTTCTGTGTCACCTTTGATATGCTCTGTTTACCAATGTGTATTAGAGATGCTTCTGTGGTAATAATGTTATGTACAACTCTTTTGCTATATTCAATAAAAATATATTGAAATAAATTTAGTCTGTGATGTGGAGCCGGAAGCAAAATGCTTTACTTTTGCTGTTCATAGGTAACATAGTAACATACAGTAGTTAGTAACATAGCTAAATCTGCTTGAAAAAAGACTAAAGTCCATCAAATTCAACCAGCGGGCGCCAGGTCCGGACTGAGAATTAAAATAGGTCCTGGCATTTCAGGTACACAGAGGCCCAATCAGTCCACATAGAGGCCCAAACAGCCCCCACCAGCCCTCTAAATACTGACTTTCTATAGCACCTTATAGCAGCCCAGCTGACATTTGCCAGAATCCACAGATTGCCAGTCCGGGCCTGGCGGGCGCCCAGAGGCCACACCTCATACGCGTCTGCACCGGAGCGCTGGGAAGCTGTGCTCCTTGGGAGGCGGCTGGGCGGCATGCCACCCCTAATATTCTGCCACCTTAGACCCAGGCCTTTGTGGCCTCTCCACAAATCCTGGATTCAGTTCAAGTCCTCCAAATGAATCCCAGCACAAATACCTACACACACCCACTGAAACAGGTACATTTCTGCCGTGAGCACCTTGCATCAGGTGGCTGTTCCCAAGAAGTTACCACAGTGGCAAAAAGCTGCCCCTGGTAACTTTAAGACCTAGACTGGAAATTTGGCTTTTCTATCACAGAGAGTACAAATTCTCTCTCTGCGCTAGCAATGCGCCCCCACCCCACCAGGTCCGGACTGAGAATTAAAATAGGCCCTGGCATTTCAGGTACACAGAGGCCCATTCAGCCCACACAGAGGCCCAAACAGCCCCCACCAGCCCACTAAATACTGACTTTCTATGGCACCTTATAGCAGCCCCTCTGGCATTTGCCAGAACCCACAGATTGCCAGTCCTGGCCTGCCCCCCACCCCCCGAACTCCTCCATCCATTTTAATGTAAGTGCGAGGGGCAGGGGGGCAGCATTGCGAATGCCGCTTCAGGAGGCATTAATGCCTGAAACACCACTGCACTGAAACTATGTATACCAACAGGCCAGGACTGGCAATCTGTGGGTTCTGGCAAATGCCAGAGGGAATGCCAGAGTCATTATTTAGTGGGCTGGTGGGAGGCTGTTTGGGCCTCTATGCACTTAAAATGCCAGGGCCTGTTTTGAAACCCAGTCCACACCTGTATACCAATATCTATATTAATTGTAGATTTTAGTATCACTGTAACCTTGGATAAGGTCTGAGAAATCATCCAAGCCCTCTTAAAGGCATTAACAGAATCAGCCATCACAACATCATCTGGCAGTGCATTCCACAACCTCACTGTCCTGACTGTGAAGAACCACCTACACTGCTTCTGCTAAACTAGATTGGAGCTAGTAATATAGGAAATATACTGATACATTGTATCTCTGTTATTGTCTAATAGATAACAACTGTGCAAGTAGAGTGCCATGAATTATACAAGGTATCTGCAGCATGGCTCCCTGCATATCTGTGCCTGCAATGCAATTAGGGTTGCCACCTTTTTTGAAAAAAAAATACCGGGCTTCCTGTATATTTGGTTGTTTTCCCTATTAATAACATTGGGGTCAAGTATCATTTTTACTGGTCTGGCTGGTAAAATACTGGCCAGGTGGCAACCCTAAGTGCAATTCAGATGTGAATGGGCTCAGTTGGTAGAACGAGTTTTATCATTATACCACAGTGCACAGGATGGTAGTTTCAATGAATCATGTGATGTGTGCACGCTGCAATCCAAACTGCGGAGAAAAATCTGCTGCGACAAAAAGAAATTGTCATGCGTCAGAATGGTCGTGCACATAAAATTGTCAGGCCTCAAAATTATTTGCATTTGGACAAAGTAGTCACAAGTATAAAAATTGTCACTTGCGTTGTAATTGGCGCACGTCAAAATTATTTTGACGCCCATTGACTTCAATGCATTTTGCAAATTTTTCACCACAGATTCACCCATCACTAACAACTACATAGAAATTGCACAAGATTCAATTTCCACGTGAGTAGTCTGAAGTAGTTTAACATTTTGAAAGCATTTCTCATTAACCTGATCCTATTGCGGTCTTTCCAAATCATAAGAAATAGGATAAGATCTTTCACCGCAGGAAAAAAGGAACTAATGCGAACTGCCTGTATTATTATTGTTATTATTAAGAGTATGGGACCTGTTATGCAGAATGCTCAGGACCAGGTTTTCCACACTTTGTCTACTAAAAAATTATTTAAACATTATATAACCCAATAGGATTGTCTTCAATATAATAAAGATTACTTATAATTTATCTAGGATCAAGTAAAATGTACTGTTTTAGTATTATAGAGAAAAAAAATCTATTTTAAAAATGTAAATTATTTAATTATAATGTAATATACAGGATGTGAGATGGCCTTTCTGTAATTAGGAGCATTCTGGATAAAAGGTTTCCAATTTTCTGGATTATTTACATATGACTACCTTAAAGGACCAGTAACATCAAAAAAACTTAATTTTTTAAAACAAATTCTTTAGTATACCATGAAAAAAAAACCCACCAAGACAAATTAAACGTTTAAATCGCACAGCAATAACTTACCGAAACTCCCCTTCAGAAATGGCGATCGGATGATCCATCGTGCGGCGCTCGATCTCTCCTCCCTGCCTTACTTATAGGAGATAGCCAGGGAGGAGAAATCGAGAGCAAGCAGAGTTTCTATAAGTTATTTCTTAATAAAGGCTGTGCGATTTTAAAGTTTAATTTGTCTTGGTGTTTTTTTTTTCGTGGTATACTAACTAATATTTTAAAAATATTTTTTGATGTTATTGGTCCTTTAACAGGGTCCGACTGGACCTACTAGAGCCCTCCAGAGAACATGTCATCCAGGGCCCAATCACACAACAGTAAGATGCAGACAGTGCCAATTGGTATAGGTGTTATATATGCCTATGCTGGAAATAAAAAAGGGCTGATGTGGGAACGTGACCTAGACTGGGGCCCACTCAGAAATTTATTGGTGCTCTGACTTGCCAGTTTGACCATACATCTTAAAGGGTTGGTTTACCTTTAAATAACTTTTATTATGTTATAGAATGGCTAATTGTAAGCAACTTTTCAATTGGTCTTCTTATTTATTTATTATAGTTGTTTCATTATTTGTTTTCTTCGTCTGATTCTTTCCAGCTTTCAAAAGTGGGTCACTGACCCCATCTAAAAACAAATGCTCTGTAAGGCTACACATTTATTGTTATTACTGCTTTTTATAACTTTTCTCTCTGTTCAGGTCCTCTCATATTCATACTCCAGTCTCGTATTCAGATTGGTACATGGTTGCTAGGGTAATTTGGACCCTAGCAACCAGATGCCTGAAATTGCAAATGGGAGAGAAAACAAAATAACTCATAGACCACAAATAATAAAAAATGAAAACAATTGCAAACTGTCTCTCTACATCATACTAAAGGTTGATTTAAAGGTGAACAACCCCTTTGATACTACTCAGTGCTCTCTGAAGGAAACCAGAGAACCCAGAGGAAACCCATGTAGGCAGGGGAAAATTTACAATATCAGTGTGTTGCTGGAATTGAACCCATGACAACAGGCTATGCGAATGGTTGCTAGGTATGAAAACCAAATTGTTTATTCAGAAAATTCAGACAGAAGTTTGTGTTGTGAGCAGTCCATTGCTGGCCAATACGATTGGTTGAGGAGCCCAGATGGGACCTTTGTTTATCCTTGCCAATCATTATGTCCCCAGGCTTAGCACAACACTCAGTTGGCCAAACAAATAAATCTTTAACTGTGGAATTAGGTCATCTACATGTGTGGCCAAAAGGCTCCCAATAAGCCAGGTCAGCTTCAAAGTAACTGTAAGTAACAACCTTTGTAGAGATAAAAATAATCTGTGCACAGCACATTAAATAGACCTGTGTCTCAGCTGCCCTTTTGGCTTTCTATAGGTGAAGGCCTCCATCTCAGTTCAGCATGTAAGGTGCCATATTATTATTATTATAAGAAGGGTAGATCCACTTTAGATCCTTGGAAATTTTTAGTACATTCATGTATGCCTTTCTCAAGGAGATTTATTATTGTTTTGACACAAAGTGCAGTAACTTTACATATTATACATAGAGTCTTCTTACTCAACGCATTCCTTGCAACGATTACAGAAAGGGCAGCTGTGCCTTTAATAGGTCTGGATGTTTTGACTCTTTTAGCAGTTCTGGGGATGTATTCAGTTAGCTTTTCAGCCGTGAAATCTTAATAAATAGACCTGTGTCTCAGCCTGCATTTTTCTATCAATTGCATTTACAGTAGGTTAATATCAACCCAAATACTGTTTGTGAAGGAACATAAGTTCAGTGTATCAGTATCTCAGCCATGCTAGCTATTAGATAATTTCTTTAGTTTTCCCAGAATAAATTAGAAACAGTTATGAATGGGCTCCTTATTAGTCACTTACCTGCACACATGCCAATTCTATCTGTCAAGAAAGGACATTCCTTATTTTGGGGTCAGTATGCTGCCTCATGCCTTTCCCACTAAATCTACTTTTTTCCCTTAAAAAAGACAGAAAGTAAAATAAGCCTGTTCATGCATCCTATCCTGGCAGAAAATGAAATGTGTGTCACTGTAAGTCATATAGACTGTATTGATGTAGTGCACTGTGCAACCTGTATGTAAAGTTAGAAACCTGCATGTTCCATGCATTAGGTTCCGGACCTGAAGCTACCCCAGGGCACCCAAAGGGATCTTGTGCAAAAATCCAAGCAGATTTTCTTTCATGACATCATCATTTTATCATATTTCTTTAAACTCATATAAAATAGTAAGCATATAAGCAATAAACATAGAGAAGTTGTACTGATCTCGATAAACAAAATGCTTCCAAATCCAATTATTTTACATACATCATTATTGAACATAATAAAAGTAATCACTTATCCCCACAATGTGGTCTACCACAGCCGTTGCATCTACTGTATGTTTTAGGATTTTTAGGGTTCCAAATGAAACCCCACTATGGTCCTGGAATATATGGGCTTTTTGCTTTCATCAAATGAATAGCTTTAGTTAGAAATGTTTTGTTTGTCATTTTTACCCTTATACAGTTCCTCATTTTTGAATTCCTACTGAAAGTTTAGAGAATTCAAAAGAACATATTGTATTTAAGGCAACAAATGTTTTGCAGATATATTATAGTTGTTATTTTGAACTGCAGTTCACCAGCCCTACTTCCTCTCCTGCCGACTCAGCCTATTTCACATGCAAACTTAATCCCCCATGTTGTGTTTTCTCTAAGTGCTCTGAGGACTTGCTCTTAACTGTACAGAGTAAAAACGGAGATGGAACTTACTCTTCAGCTTCAAATCATTATTTATTCCTGCAATTCCTGCAAATCAAAGTTTGATTAAAGGATCCAATATGCATATCAGATAAGTGGAGTATGTATTGAGAATCTCAGTCATTTGTAAGGAAGCTTGCAATAGACTGTTGATCTTTGCTTGGGCTAGCAATGGCAGCAGAAAATTTTGAAGAAAAGAAGCTGAGGGCAGCCGTACATCTCTTCAGTCATATCTTCAAAATGTGAACATCTAAGTTGGAGAGACTTAATTCCCTACCAATTCAAGCTATCCTTATAGACTTCCTGAGATTAAATAGAAAATATTTTTTTAGGATTTTATGCCATAAGCCTTGGGGCAATGACAAAAGCTGTTTGTCACCCACAGGCAACAGCTACATTTGTCATTACCCTTAGCGTCATGGAATGCAACATGTTTGGATTGTTGCTTTGGAGCAAAGTCCATGGATGTTTGCTGTGTGACTTCCAAATGAAAACTGGGAGTGATGTTAACAGGGTTCATTAAGGAGTTTTGTTGTAATCCTTGTAGTTTTGCTTCTCAATAGTTACTTCTCAAAAGTCTTCTTTAACTTCTTGAAGTATCTTGTGCAAGCAAATCCCCAGCATGAATTTGAGGCTGGAGCTATATGGACAAAGTAGCACCCTAGCTAATGTAGTCTGGTACCTCCAGTGAGAAAAACACTCTGGATCACCATTATTTTTCCCCAGGGATAATGGTGACGATTAAAGCTTCTTTGCAATTTCTTTTTCATATTTGTCTTCCGATTATACAAAATTAATAATTAAAATTACTGTTATGGGAAAGTACAGAGTAAGCAGCAGTTATTGAGTTTGTGCCAAACTTGAACTGATTTTCTCAACTCGGCACATATAATGCTCAATTGTTGCATGAATAGACAGGGAGGCCTATTTATCACAATTTGTATTTGTGTAATTTTAGAGGTATTTTTCTACTTTGAATAAACTCAGGTTAACTTATTTAATAAAAAATCTGAATACAAAAAATGATAAAATAAAACTGTACAAAAAAAATACAAACACCTTGAATTCATATTTTATTCATTTAATGCACAAAAAAAAAACCGAATTGAATAAATATTTCCATTTTGCCTTGGACAACTCCCATTGACTTCTACATGACCTTGAAAGCTTTCAGATGTCGAAGTTTTTTCTTGCTTAATAAATATCGAAAATTTGTGTTTTTGAAACCATTATTTAAATTCATGATAGATATATAGAAAGAAAAAATGTGAATATTGATGAATAACCCACACTGTATGTAATGGTCTTTATGCTATATTGCTTCTAAAATAAGATACTAAAATGTATGTATAATGTATAACATGGTAGAATAGAGAACAAATACCTAAGAGGTAGAAAGGTAGAATGAAAAGAGGTATTGGTTTCTACTGTTAATGTAACTCAAAAGAGAAAACAGATGATCTGTAGAGAATTTATTTTTGGAACTAAAATGTTAAACTTTTTTCCCACAATACAAAAGTGTGTAGGTGCTCTGCAGGGAAAAGTGAGGCTTGAAATCTTTCATTAAGATACATTTCCATGTTGTGTTTGTAATACTCACTCTTAGGGGGTTATATACTAAACTCCAAATGCAAAAATCCCCAAAAATGTTTTTTTAATATAAAATCTGACTTTTAAAAAATCACAAATTTTTCAGAATTTATTAAACCCCGAGGATGAAAAAGTCCAAATCAGAAAATCCAGCATCTCAGACATGTTGAGGGTGCATATAAGTCAATGGGAGGAGTTTGTAGCAGAAAATGTTGAGATAAAATCGGAGATTGAGATAACCCCCTTATTGTATCACACAATCAGATATCAGTGCCTCATGGTTAAAAATCTAAATTTTGAGAAACACAGTTTTCAATTATCAAAACAAGGAACATGCAGCAGTATATACCAATGTAGTAGTGTTTTTTCCTCAGCAGAATTATAAGACAGAGGAAAGAGGAGAACGGTTCTTCCTATGAAATTCCTTTAAAGCCAAATAATTAATAAATTGCATATAGCGTTCCTTTGCTAAACTGTTCCCTTTTTCACACTTCTCCATTCCCATGCAACTATTCAAAAATGTAATTAGATACGGAAATCAATGGTACCTAATCCTCTGTTAGCTCTGTCTGGGGGATAAAGTAACAGACCAATTAATAGCAGTTTATTTACAGGTCATCTAACATGTATCATCGGCCCTCTCTCAGCAATCAGCAACCACTAGACACTATCAACACGGATCGACTGTCAACTTAGTAAAGAGAAGGAATAAGTATCAAGTGATAGTATTGCTTTCATTTCAACTAATTTTAACCTGTATAAGTCACTGCCGGGAATTTTTTACTGACTATAATTATAATTGTGGAGGATCTGGCATTAAGAATATGCAAAACAGTACAACATCCCACAGTGAATTAAAAAACAACAGATATTAAAGAACACTACGCTTTTCACTCTCGTTGTACTTGTCCTACCCAAAGCTGAACTAACACAAACAGAAATGTGCTGGTCTTCATAAATGCATATCGACTTTGTCTAGTTAAAGGAGCAGTATACTCGATCAATGTATAAGGTTTGTGTTGAACATGCTTACTATTACTTTGCCTACTATGTTAATCAGGAAAAATCTATATTTTTGGTTATTTTTTGAACTAAATAGGGCACTTGAAGCCTCTCCCTCCTCGCTTGGTTGTGACTGGTTAGTCAATTATGGAGGGGAGTTATCTAATTTTTTCCCCCGTTCTTTTTAACCCTTCCTTATTATAATCGGCATATACAAATTAGGGCTTTGGACTTGGCGGTATGCTTCATGAAAGATTGTGGATAGTAGTGCATCCCTTGCATAATTAAACATCCTCTGACCCTCAAGATATACTGTACACATACTATAAGTAAGATACTGTATATATTGCCTCCTTTGATTTACTGGTATGAGGCCCAGTATACTTTGTGTCTTTGTAGGAACCTTACACAGACAGTCTCTCTATTTAAAAATGTAATGTATTCACAGACTCAGCCAGGTTTTTAACAGCTCCTTGCCAACAAAATTAATAAAAGGTGCATATTAGTACAAATAATATTATTTCTTGTCTAAAGGACACTTACATTTTAACTATGGATGCACCGATTCCACTATTGTGGATTCAGCCGAACCCCTGAATCCTTTACTAAAGATTTGGCCAAATACTGAACCGAATCCTAATGTGCATATGCAAATTAGGGATAGGAAGTGGAAACATTTTTTACTTCCTTGTTTTGTGACAAAAAGTCATGCAATTTCCTTCCTGCCCATAATTTGCATATGCAAATTAGGATTCATAAACGCTTCGGCTAGGCAGAAGGATTTGGCAGATTTCAATTACTGCTGAAAAAGACCGAATCCTGGCCAAATTCTGAACCGAATCCTAGATTCGGCGCATCCCTAATTTTAAGACATGTTGGGGTTGCAGCTTGATGTCAAGATATCCAAGTTAGAGCTTTCCTCCTATAGCTTCATGGAAATTAAAAAAGGGCTAGCCTTATAATAGATAAATACTTCCCATAACCCTTCCATAACCCTTTAACTGACAGCAGCTACAGTGGTGGGAAAACATTACATACAGTACAGGGCTGAATTTGTATTTCTGGCACCCCTAGGCCATGTCTGCCCGATCCCCCACATCCCCTTAGCGCACATGCACACACACACTCTCCACTCCATTGGCACTGGGACTTTGTGTGTGGGAGAATCAAAATATCCTGTGTGCAGTCCTCAGTATTTGCAGTAATGAGGGAGTAGCCAGGCTGCATGCCACCCCTAAAATTGGGCTTCACTAGGCCCGGGCCTTTGTTGCTGTCACATAAATCGAGGCCAGATTACATAGTGCCAGTAACATACTAGACTCTGCAACATATGGTAACATCTTAATGGATTAACGCAGTGCTAGAGAAGTGCGGATGTCTGGCAGTCAAAGGGTTAAAGATGGAGCATTAATCTGAACACTACAAAACTGCACTATGTGGTTTTCATTTGCATTTCCTGTTAAAATGCCTGATTTTGGTTACCTTTCATATAAGAAATACAGAACTCAAAAGTTCATTCATCGAGCATGCAGCTTAAATTTCTTGGTCTTCACAGGAGATCCAAGAATTCACTCTTAATTAATGGCATTCCGGTGACAAGGTCCATTTCTTTGGCACTAGAGCTTCCCTTTCTATCCCACTCATGTTCCATTCATTAGATTTCCTGTAGACCATATCCAGGCAGTTTTTATCACACAGAGCTCAATCCCTGTGTACTGTATAGGCAACCATCAGGCCATGTGCCTCTTCCTTTATCATGAGGGACTCACACTTACTTGAAATACTCACAGTACAGCAGAAGTACTACATGCATTGCAAAAGTCAAACACTGTAAATAACACAGTATAAGTAAATACAACAAAATATTAGAGGCAAATTACACCCGTCATATTGGGTTTTGCTAGGAAAAACTACATCCTGGGGGTTACAAATGTTTTGTAATTACTCCTGAGAAAAGTTAATTCATAAATTGTGTTTAGTTGAAAATAAACAAATCTGTGCATATTCACGATTTATTTCACTTACAATAATGTTTTAGTAGAAAGAACACTGGTCCCACATAAGCCATTTTAGCCATTGATTGTAGTACACAAGTAGACAAACTTACTTCTTCATGTGATCCAAGTACAACAATGTTTATTTCATTGCCCCATGAATGCTTTTTTCAGCAGTCAATAAAAATGAAATGAGATAATTTGCATGGCAGTGTTTAGCTGTGCACAATAAAAATGTCATAAATGTTTAACGAACAACGTTTGAATTTTTATAGTTACATAGTTTCTTACTTAGTAAGGTTGTATATAAATATATAATACACAAAAGCCATGAATATCTTGTAAATTATATCCTTATAAACGGTGAGTTCTGATGTCATCAGTTATAAACGGTGAGTTCTGATGTCATTTCTGTCACATGACTCACTGAAATTTGTGAATTATAATAAATAAAGTACCCCCAGTTGCAAAACATGAGGATATTAGAAGTTACCTCTGAGTTCCATGACCTGTATAAAAACACTCAGCCTTCGGCCTCGTGTTTTTATATGGTCATGAAACTCCTCGGTAACTTATAATATCCTTATATTTTACAAGAGGGGGTACTTTATTCACTATATAAATCTGTCAAGGTCAGCCTTAGAAAAACCTGTACATGACAATGACAAAAAGGCAAGGACCCCCCCCCAGCAGACCAGTAACTAATTCAACTTCACATAAGGAAAAAATCCTATTGTAACCCCAAATGGCAATAGATAGCAATCTGGTTCAATTAATGCCAAATTTGTAATCATTGTAATTCTAACTGCTAACTGTGTTGGTTTCTGTGCTGCCATGTAATAATTATCTGTATTATTTACTAATCAGCCTTATATTGTGACACTTATATTCTAAGTGTACTGTATATTGTGGGTTGGTCCCTAAGCTCAGTAAGTGACAGCAGCACAGAGCATGTGCAGTGAATCAGCAAAAAAGAAGATGGGGAGCTACAGGGGTCTCTTTGGAGACACAGATCTTTACTGCTTAAGGGCTGTGGTCAGGGCCGGAACTAGGGGTAAGCAGAAGAGGCACATGCCTATGGTGCAAAGCTGGAGGGGCGCCAGGCACGGTACCTCTTCTGCCGGATTTCCCCTAGTTCAGACCCGTGTGCCCCCACCTGCGGCAGCAATTCCAGCAGCTAGCGCTCCTCCATGCGTGCGAACACAATCACATACGCATCTCAAGGTCGTGCGCTGGTCCGCGCATGCGCAATTGATCATTGTGAGCACGGATGTGGAAGGAGCAACATAGTCGGCTGCGTTGCCTAGGGCGCCCAGCCGACTTGGCCCGTCACTGGCTGTGATTGCCTTGGGCTGGTACAGAAGCCCAAAACACAATGTACAGCATTTCTAGCATACTTCTTTAGTAGCCAAAAACAGCCCCCATATATCCTTCAGTGTAAATAGCCTGACAAACACTTGTGTCACTCTTGTCGGGCACTAGTAGCCAGGAAACATGTCACTATGTGTAACTATCCTTAGACATTCTTTGCTCTTGTGTAGTTTAAATAGTTTAGCCCTGATCCACTTGGCACAAGGAAACCTTCATAAAACCAAACCTCTGTTATCAATTCATTGTCTATAAAGTTTTTCTGTAAAAAAAACATATATGCTTACATTTGCTTCATTGTGCTATAAGGCAGTGCTATTTCCATTTAAAAGGGCATTTCCATTGCAATTTTCCCTGAGAGCCATACAGAAAAATTGGTGTTTGCTTTAAAGTTAGACTTTACACTTACATTCTAAAACTCTACATGAGAAGTAACTACACTGACTTGGTAGCTTACCTATTCTATAGCTTATTCTTCTTCAGCCTGTTGTTCAGACACAAAGCCTCATTTATGAAATGTGTGGCAGGGTGCAAAGTACAAAATGGGGGCAAACTACAGGTATGGATCAATGCAGTTATGGGAGCTGTTATCCAGAATGCTCGGGACCAAGGTTTTCCAGAAAACAGATCTTTCTGTAATTTGGCTCTTCATTCCTTAAGTTTACTAGAAAATCATGTAGACATTAAACAAACCCAGTAGGCTGGTTTTGCTTCCAATAAGGATTAATAATATCTTAGTTGGGATCAAGTACAAGCTACTGTTTTATTATTACAGAGAAAGAAAAAAAATGTATTATTTGGATAAAATGAAGTCTATCGGAGACAGCCTTTCTGTAATTCAGAGCTTTCTGGATAACAGGTTTCTGGATAATGGATCCCATACATATACCATTTTTTATACTTTTAACCCTGTCCCAAACTAAGGTTCCTGCATTTTCTAATCTTATTTTTTTTCTGTGAAAATAGTTGATTTGTTTTGATTTTATGAAATCTACCCTAGTTGTCAGGATTCCAACCTTAGAATCTGTGATAATGTGATGGTACATTAATTTTTGAGATACTGGAGACTTTTTCAGTCTGACCTTACAAGTAATGCTAATAATCATTCTTTTCTTTCTTAATCAAGTTTGTTCTTTCATCTGAAACTCCAATGTCTCTGTGCCTGGTTCCTGAGCGATGCCTTGTATCTAAGTCCCTGCTTGGTTTCTGAGCTCTGCATATTTCCTCAACCCCTGCCTGGTTCCTGAGCCTTGCCTTGTTCCTAAGCCCCTATCTGCTTTCTTTCTTGGTCATAGCTTGTCCACGACTCCATGCCTGGTTCCTGAGCATTGCCTTGTTCCTGAGTCCCTGTCTACATGTTTTCTACCTTGTTCCTGTGTTCTTTTCCCAGTTACTGTGGGTTTCCTGGTTTTGACCTCCAGTCTATAAATGTTTTGCTTCTACCCACCCTGACTTCTGACTGTAATTGGACTCAATTAGAGTCTGCTACCTTTTCACTATGAGGCTATGTTCTTTGCCACTTCAGCAGACTGTTCAGGGTAATATTTACTAGGGTACCTAGGATTTGGGTTCCAACTTAGTTTTAAAAGGATCACCAAGGCCCCATTTGGCATTTGAATATCCAGATTTCCAGTCCAGGGCTTTTGGGTGAAGAATGTGATTTTTAGTCCTAGAATTTCCTTAAGTATACATTTATATTTATAGTAGCATAAATAGTTAAGGACAGCTTAAAAACAATCCACATGTTATCATCAGGATCACTTTTAAGAGAGATAGTAACCTCTCCAACAATGTGATTCAAACAAAACCCCACTTGGCAAATACTTGTTGAAAACTCTAATTATATAGAGTCTAGTGAAAAGTATTGTAAGGAATAGCTGAGAGGCATAGGCAAAAGTTGAACAAGATTTCTCTATGAGTGAAGACACACAGAGCTACTAATAGCATTGAGTGCCTGCTTCAAAGAATTTTGGGTTTTGTCCGCTCCCCGTGCTGAGGGCTCAGAGCGGTGCACCTGGGCCTCTTCCCTTATGTGGCGAGTAATCACTTTCTACTTGGAGACCATAAAAACCCTCAGATTTATTATTGGCAAAAATGAACAAGATTTCTCTATGAGTGAAGACATACAGAGCTACTAATAGCAGCTGCAACAAGCCACTACTAGTAGCAGTAGCAGCTACTTGTAGTACATAATTCCCTGCCATAGACAATACTGAGAATTGCCTCTGCTAAAACACATTTAGTGTTTTAGCAAAGCCAGTTATCACTATTGTCTATTTTGTAACCATAAGTAGCTGCTACTAGTGTGTGTCTTCACCCAAGGCTAGGGCCACACGGGGGCCAAAAAATGATAGCTGAAATCCGATTGCTCGATTTCTGCTCTACCACATGCAGTAGCCTCCTCTCTCTTTTGCATTGACTTGGCTCGAGGTGAACAGACTCGGCGGGATTTGGTAAAGAACAAGAGAGAGTCCCTGCATTTTGAGCCAAAATCCACCAAAGTTTGTTGTCTGTTCAGATGGATGCATTTGTCCAGCATATAAAAAAATCTGTATTTAAATTATGATTTAAGGTTTAATTGTGCCAGTGTGGTTATTGAAATCCTAATATAGGTTAGTAAACTAAATACAAAATATATAATAAAATGGGTATGTAATCAGAAAGTAAATCCAATCAATTGTCAACCCTGACAACCCCTGAAGCACTAAACACTGTGAAAATTTTTCCAAACATGTCCAGCATCAATTTTTGGATCCATTCTACCACTTTCCATTTTGCACTTGTGCTCTTAAATAAACCCTAGTATATGTTAATACATAATAAAGAAAGACCATTTGATTTCCATCTATCTGGTATTTTACTTTCTAAATCCTGGAGATGGCACTGTAAGATAAAAGTCATAGGAACTCATTGTACAAAGTTACTAAACAAAAACATCAGTCTGGGTCATCAAACTACAAATTACCTCTATTTCAATTAATGTGTTACGTTCCCATATCCACTGTTGCTAGTGTGAGCCATTGTACCTTACATTATTTCATAACATCTGCATTACAAAATAAATCCCAAACTTTTTAACTTTAGGGGCCAAAAAATCCAAATTAACTCTCCAATATACATCCCTCTATAAAAGCTTATATCTGTATTACCTCTTTATGTTCTATCTATTATCCATTATGGTAATCCATTTTAAAAATGTCTAAAACACACCATATCTGATGGTCCTGCCCCAGAGTCATTCGATTCTGAATCCAAATACATAATATGCTTGATTAAGTCTTCATACAATATACTTCCCAGGAGGAGTACACAAAAGGTCCTTCAAAACAAAAAAAAACACAGGGTTTTAAACTATTAAGATGGGTTGTGCTATCTTTTTAGCAGCAAACAAACCTTAGATATTGTATGACTCTCCAGTAATCTTAATATTACTATAGTCAAGAGTAGTGATGAGCAAAATTGTGGTGTTACATTTCATGCAAAACTTCACAAAACTTTAAAATTTTGTGGAAGGCCATATTACATTGCAGTTTTTTTTTATCTCTTCAGAGGCATATACTATATGTTCTCCTTCTGTGTTGAGAAGCTCCTTTCCACTATGATACAACATTTTTAATTGAAAAAAGGCTCTCATGCTGACAGTTTCTTCCAAATACGGTGCTAGGAGAGCAATATGGATTGACAGATGGACTGGATCTTAATTAATGAAAAGCTGACAAGCTGACCATCATTTAATGGTTTTTACTCTATTGTTCATAATTCATATTCTCTAATAGGAATAATCATCCTAAAACTGTTGGCTCAGATAGATCTCACAGCTTAAATAAAACAAAAGGGGGACTCTGCTGGGTCAAGGAATGAGCGAGAAGTGACAGGAGAAGGGAAGGCATTATACATGGTTTAAATGGGAACTCACAGGAACCCATAAAAGATAGTGATGGAGACATTCTTGTTTTCTTTACAAAGTTTCCTATTATTTAGGTTAAGACCTTCAAAACAACGAAACATGATTAAATATGTAAAATAATTACAAATGACTAGCATTTATTCCTTTTTTTTACCATATACTGTTTCTCTCTGAAATATTAATTTTGTTTTCCACAATCCTGATAACCTCACGTACAGGATAACTCACATACATTTTTCCAAAATATAAATTTCCCCCAATAATTTGCACATGGCATAATCATGTAATCTAATAGTCTGTCCTCTTAAATGATGTGTGACTTATTTACCCACAATGATAGCTGTACAAACATTACATATATGACAGGGAATTTTTGCACTCACCCAAAATGTTGGGTTGTCTATCATAAGAGTACAACAAATATGTGGACCAAGTTATGCCCCATGTTTCTACCTCTCCTAAATAAGAATAACGGTTGATTGTAAAATACAGGTACGGGATCTGTTATCTGGAAAACCCATTATACAGAAAGCTTAGCATTATAGAAAGACCATCTCCCTTATACTCGTTTTATCCAAATAATCTAAATTTTTAAAAATGATTTCCTTTTTCTCTGTAATAATAAAACAGTACCTTGTACTGCATCCAAAGTAAGAAATAATTAAGCCTTATTGCAGGCAAAACCACCTATTGGGTTTAGTTAATGTTTAAGTGATTTTCTTGTAGAGGTAAGGTATGAAGATCCAAATTAGGAAAAGATCAGTTATCTGGAAAACTCCAGGTCTTGAGCATTCTGGATAACAGCTCCCATACCTGCATTGATCCATACATTTTATCTTCTCTAAAAAGACCCAGTGTTTCAACACAGTTTTTAAACCTGGTGGTAAATGTATATGCAGATTAGTGTGTGAAGTGGTTCAAAAATACACATAAACATCTATGGAATGATCTGCAAATATAGCGCTTCTGCCTCCACTCCCCATATGTAATAGAAGGTACTGAGTTTGCCCAGTAGAAGTTACCCTTAGAAACCAATAATATGTTTGCTTTCAAGGTGACTGGTAAATACTACATACTTATTTGTTGCTATGGGTTACTTCTCGTGGGCAAACACAGGGGAGAATGTAATTAAAAATTGTAAGCGTTGTCTAAAATGGCGTTTTTGCGAAGGTTTAGTGCTGCTCACGATATAAAATCATTCACTGTCGAATATTACATCCCTCATTATCGGTAAGCAAAGGATAGCGTTAACAGCTGCTCTGGAGTTTTGTTTAAACTGTTGTTTATAAATATATCAAAAAAAGCCTTGCTGGTACAAAATTTTATAACATACATTGTGCATGTTCGCAAAAGCCATTTTTCCCACAAACATTGCGAGGAAGTCGTTGAGGTCTGTAATTGGTCAAAAAGAATGCAAACATGGTCGCTAACTAAACATATTACTTTCAACCCTTGATAAATATCCATTTGGAATGAGGTTTATTTATTAAAATCTAAACCCACATTTCGATAAAGCTGCCCCTAATGTTACACTTTGATGAATCTGCCCCTAAATGTATGTTATCTATGAATTTCAATAGTTCATTTTCTGCCCCAAACCATAGAAGGAAGATGTCACCCACAAATCATCTGTATAAATCAATTTTTCACTCCATTAATCCTTACTTAAAATGTCCTTACGTTCAGCACTGAGCTTTATAATTCCTGCAATGCCTTTATTTGCATCACAATAGCACAGATCACAAATCACACTGACAGAAAAGCAAACTACCTACAGCAATGAAACACTATCATAAATTCTCCAACAATGTTGGGTAGACTTTAACTATACTGCAAACAAATGAGTGTGTTAGCTAAAATACTTGCTCATGAATGGTGCAAGCAGCGTTCTCATGGCGAATCTTGGCTCAGGTTCCAGTCTTCATTTTCCAACCTATGGATGTTCATTAAATGTATCACAGTCAGTGGAAATGTCTCTATTCTGCATGCAGATTGCATTTGTGTGTGAGGGATGGCCATTGTAATAATTCTGTTCCAAAGGGAAAGTAAAATTCCATAAATATCCAATAAATCGTCATACAAAGATCACACAGTGAGTTGTCAGACAGACTTGGAATAAAATCAACATCTTTATGTTTATAAATACAGCGCCTAAACCACCGTACCACATCCGGCTCTATAAAGACATTCACAAATATTCTCCTTTTCCTAATTAACATCTTTTGCCCACTTGCAAAACGGTTCAAAATTGTCTAATTTCCTTTGTTTTTGTTTCAAATGTCTGATGTTTATTGTTTTTACAATATCTGGTGGTTTTGCCTTTGTTGTCATTTCTCCCCCCCCCCATATTTCTGCATGGAAAGCATTAAATAAAGTTATTTGTGGTAATTAGAATCCCTTATAGCCGCAAACTGCTCAGATCATTGCTCCAAAAAATCCAAACCAGAAAACCACAGCCAGTCTGTGACTTAGTACATACGGTGTAACCCTTTCGAGTCAGTTGCACAGTTACTATATCGATGTTGGTCCTAGAAGACTTTTTGGCTTCTAATTTCAAATGGATTATATTTGGATTAATTAGAATGTAGGGGTCCACACATATACAAATGTATGCAACTAAACTGATCAACATATCTGTTTGCTTTAATACCACTTCTTGAATTTTCTGCTTCCCAGGCATTTGACTTTCTAACAAGAAGGAAGTGAATGACTTTTGAGTTCTGGTTACACTAACCCTTCTATTTTCTGTTTCTTTTTAATTCCAGACCATCACTAGGAAAATGTAATGCAGCTACAACTAGAAAAGGGAATAAAAAGATGATGAAGACTAAGGGGGTTATTACTAAACTTTGGTCAGGCTTTTTGGTGCAAAACTCAAATTTTTCTATTTTTTTTTTTTTTAAAAGACTCAAATTGTTAACCATTTATTAAAGCCCAATGCAGCAAAAAGCCTGAATACGAAAATCCGCCATTTCAAACCTGCGAGATACTGTAAAAGTCAATGGCCTATCTTATTTTGAAGTTTATGTGGTCTGCCCTAGAATTAGCCCTAAAATCTGAAAATAATCGAGCGATTCAGGAAAAAAATCATATGATTCGGGTTTTTGCTTGGTTTTGTTGAGTTTTTACAAGAATCGATTAAATCAAGCTTTTTTTAATAATAAATAAGCTCAAATAGTGGATTCTAGTTTGGTGTGACTTTTTTATTTAAATACTCTAATTTACTTAAATACACTAATTGTCATTTATCATTCCCAACAACATGCTAAAAGTTAATCCTTATGACATTTCCCCTTTAATAACTGACACATTAAAGGCTGTCCTTAGCTTACCAAAGTAGCCTGTTCATACTCTGTTTTGAGAATTCTGAAAAACAGTACAGTAAAGGAGTTCAAGAACCATAAGGATAAACTTTAGCTTATCCATGCATGAAATAAAGTCACGCTTGAAAGCAGTCAAAGCTATTTCTGAGCAGTAAAGGGTTACATATAAAAGCACACAGGCTCTCATTCGCTCTCAGTGCCTTTGCTTCAATGTCTTTGAACAAAAATCTGTACTGTGGTAGTGCGGGAAGAGAGGGAAGTTTTACAAGTGATGTTAAAATGTTAAAATGTGTAGGCAAATTGTTCATTTGCCAGCAAGTTATAACGTTTTCTTTAAAATACAGTATATACTGGAACCCAATGTTGTATTGTCAGTAAGATCAATTATGAGTTGAATTCATAAAGGGGAACTATTGCGTAAAAATTAAAATGTAATATTAGCTTAACATTTTGAAATAAGAAACTTTGTAAATACAATTAATTAGATATTCTGCATCATTTCTCTCTCAGCATCTGTTTCTCTTCATTCTGTCTTCATGCAGCAGTTGGGTGTCAGTCACTGAAATTTAGATCCAATATATCTTATAAGGGGGCTTCCTTTCCTAGCAGATGAATTAGAGTGAATTCAAATAACCAAACCCAGTACAAACTAAATCTAACAAAATAACTGCCTTTTGCATAAATTCTGCATATAGAGAGACAGCATTTCTGGTGATTTTAACAGAGTGAGCTCTAATACATCTTCTAGGCAAAAGGAGCCACCCTATAAGATATATTGGATCTACTGTCAATGAATTTCTGACACCCAACTGCTGCATGAAGAGAGAATGAATTTAAACAGATGCTGAGAGAAGGATAATGAAGATAAACTTGATTATTTCAGGAACGATACAGAATTTTTGATCAAGTGTATTTAGAAGGTTTCTCATTTCATTTTTGCAAAAGTTCCCCTTTAAATATGTATGTGTGTGTGTGTATATATATATATATATATATATATATATATATATATATATATATATATATATATATACAGTATATACAAAGTTTTATCACCATTTGTGGAGTCATGCATGAGTCTCATACATTCTAACAGTGATAAGTAAAAGAAGGAAATATGGCCTGAATGGGGTTTATTCATAATATACAAATTGGAAAAAAAAGGCATAAAGGAGGGGAATGTAATATTGGTTGGTAATGCAAAAATGGTTTGCTATTTGTTCGCAATGCGAAAAAATGTTCACGAAGTGAATGATTTTGCCCTTGTGAACACTTTGCCCCTCACATGACAGCAAGATATTGATTGTAAATTTTATAGTTTGCAATAGTGTACAATGTATGTAATAAAATGTCTATACACTTGCTCCAAAAATGTAAACTTCAAGCTGGTGTTAAAGGTTTGCATTGCGCAATTAAGATTCACAATGTAATAAAAGCCAAAAGAAAAATATAACACTTTACCCCAAAATGCCATGTATCTAACGCTTTGCACCTCAATTAAATCTGCCCTAAAGTGAGGTTCAGGAAAACTCAACCCGCTCCCAACCCTAACCTGTAAACTTTAGCCTGCACCTCACCCATCTCCACAAATGGTTTTCATTGTAGGACCCTTGCCCAACCTGCACCTGGGTTTTCACACTCTGAATGGTGTGTGCTTCTGGTTAAAAGACAGGTGGGGGAATGCAATATTGCTCACTAACTCAATTTTTTCGCAATGCAAATAAATGTTCGTAAAGTGAACAATTTTGCCTTTTGCAAACACTTTACTCGTTACAGGACAGTAGTATAGTTATTGCGAATTTTGGAGACTGGGATAGTGTGCAGTGTATGTAATGAAACTTCTAAAATAGAATAATGCTAGAAATGCTGTATTTTGTATATGAAACATAAACATAAACTTACTGCACCAGAAGCCTAATAAAAACAAATGATTTATGCTTTTAAAGTTGGCCACAAGGGGCCCCCATCTTGTAACTTGTTAAAAATCTTTGCAAGACCAAGACCATGCACATGCTCAATGTGGTCTGGGCTGCTGTTTAGGGATTGGTCGAACTCAAATTTTACAGAATAAAAAACCTCCGAATTATTAGAGATGTAAAAATCCAAATCAGATAATACTCCATCTCAAACCTGTCAAGGTTACGTAGAAATCAATGGCAGATGTTAAATTAAGGGGGTTCAGGTTTGGGAGTTTGGTTAAAAATGTCAAGTTTAGTCTGCTTTTTGGATTATATTGGGAATATAAATCTTTTTTTAGATTTAGGGTACATTTGTTTCCTATGAACAAATGTTTTAGCCATGGCTGACATAGTAGATTGACTATTTATTCTGTGCCTGAAATTTCTCTGGAGGAGATAAGTTATTTTTTTTTCATTTGGTCCCCACCCTGCTAGAAGCAGCTTTGAGATTCAATTACACAATACAAAGAGGTTTTTCCTTTGGCAATAGTCAGCTTGTCTCTCCTCTCATTTTGCAGTTTTTTACATTAAATTTATAGTATTATTTTGGTTCCTCTTAATTATCATTCTGGCAATAAAAGAGCAGTGATGTATTCAGTTAGTTCAAGTAAAGGATATTGGAAATCCTTAAGGAGTTCTTGGATTGCCATCTCAGTACTTTCTTAGCAAGTGAGTCCTCAGAATTTAGCTTTCCCTGAAACTATGAGAAATACAACACTTATTATCTGGCATCTTAATTGCATCTTGGCCTGAATTTGTGTAGAATATGCACAACATACTTAAATACAGCAACTTAATGGGTTTATGGGATATGGTGAAGCAAAAAGACAAAACTGCTCATTTATGGACACAGGATAAAGTTAAACAAACAGTTTTTGGTTGTCTATCAACCTTCCAACAATGCAGCATGTTTCCAGAATTCCGGTGCCATTGTGTGCCCTTTAAGTAGTGTCTGCAGCAATTTGAGCATGATGCACCAGTACAGCAAGTTGTAGAAAATATCTAATTACTGTAAAAACGCTTTACCCTTCTTGCATTTGTGTAAGAATGGCATCACTTCCAGCATAATGGCCTCAGTCCATACAAGTCAGAAATCCTGTAATTACCGGAACAGGCTAATGCACAAGTGCAAGCACAACTGCAAATGAACTTATGCCAGTTGTGTGTAAGGGAAACCTGGCATTACTAATAGCCTGTACATTCTGCTAATTCCATGCGTCCTTTAATTGCTTGCATACAAAACCACAATTGACTTTCCACAAGCTACTTGGCTACTAATGCTATTTATGGTAAGATTAGTTTTTAAAATGGTAGGCATGTTGCTTTCTTATGTAGAGAGACAGGGACATAGAAATGGCAAAAGCTAGGACTTGCTTTTACTCAGTCAGGCAACACAGCCTATGTCCAGATCAGCTTTACTGACAGCCTTTCTCCAGGCACTTCTTCTAGGTCTTCTATCAGGCCCTCTGGAACCCTCTCTCAATCCCAGGATCCACAGGTCCCTTGGCTCTGTATCCCTTGGCTCAGGTTTCCTACACACACAAGTATTTGCCAGACCCTCTCACCATCAATACCAACTATCATTTTCACGTTTAACTCTTTAAAGGGTATTAGTCCTTTACACATCTGCCACTTAATTATCTGGCTTGGAGTCAACTTTAACCCCTTACCTGGCTGAGAGGAAGATTTAACCATTCTAACTAAGGTTTATTTCAGTAGTTGAATATGGGCCAAGTAAAGGGGCAAATTCACTTAGATCCGAAGTTGAGCCGGCGACAGCTTTGCCACACTCCGCTGCACTTCGCCAGGCGTAGTTTCGCCAGCGCTACACAAATTCACTAAAATGCGAAGTTGCACTCATGGAGGCGAACGGTAGCGAAGTTGCGCTAGCGTTAATTCATCAAGCAAAGCGAAGTTACGCTAGCGATGCCTAATTTGCATACGGCGCCAAGTTAAAGTACAATGGACGTATGTGTAGCACCAAATACATTACACTACACAAGCTGGGTAAGCTTCATAAAATAATATAGAGTTGTTATTTTGCCCTATACATGTGCCCACTGTATAGTTTAGGTGCCATATGTTAGGAAATGTAGGGGGGAAGGAGGGTACCCCCAAAAAAATGTACGATCTTTTTCAGCCTATTACCCTTAAAAAAAGGAAAAGACGCCAGCGGTTTTTGGGACTTCGAAAAAATTTCAACTTTTTTTGAAGCAAGCTCTATCTACTCTATTGCACTTCGCCTTGTCTCAGGCGGCGAAGGCAAGTCTGAGGTAACGTTCAGTAAAATGTGCAAGTTAGTGAATTAGCGTAGTTACGTCCAATTCGCCATAGCGCAACTTCGCCTGGCGTAAGGTCCACTTCGCTAGCGAATTTAAGCCAGCGCCCGTTAGTAAATCGGCAAAGTAACGAAATGACGTCACACTGGCGAATTTGTGCTAACGTTAGCCACTTCGCGCTTTAGTGAATTTGCCCCAAAGTGAGGGATTTGAGGTGTTGACAGGAGGAATAGGGGGAACATAGAACTTTCCAATAATAATGAAAACTATGTATTCATTCAACAGTCTATTTAAAGTATGGACGATTGATACATTGTGATAAATTCTTTCTCAAGTTATAGATACATTTGTAACATTAATAACATTATTGGCCTAGGCCACATGAATGTTTGAGTAATTAGACATAGAAAACAAAGTTACTATGTGTCTTGTTTTTAACTTGTGTTTTTGTAGAATGAATTGTTATTAGATTGATATATGAACTATGGGGTATAGCATGTCTAGTTTTTAACTTGGGTTTGTATGATGAGTTGTTGGCAATGAATGTATTCATTATGAGATGTTTAACTAGTGATTGTTTGTAATGCTGATCATGTGACATTGCTCCAGCTGCTGTTTCCCACCTGTGTGTATATTTAAGGCGGTTCTGTGATCAGTGGCACTTAGAGAAAGGCCTTGGGGTAGGCCGAAATGTTAGTTTGTTGCAATAAAAATTATTTTTAATAATTCTAAGACCTGTAAGTGAGGATCTTTTTGCGGTGAATATATATATATATATATATATATATATATATATATAAATAGCATTATATATATAAATAGCATTATATATATATATATATATATATATATATATATATATATATATATATATATATATATATATATATATATATATATATAAATAGCATTATATATATATATAGCATTATATATATATATATATATATATATATATATATATATATATATATATATATATATATATATATATATATATATATATATATATATATATAAAGTTACAGTTCAGTTGTGCAAGAATATTTTTTCACGGGGTTATATATTGAGAGTGCTGTGGCTAACTTATTTAGTATGTTTAGTATGTTAATTAAGCCTTGCCCACGTGCACCCAATAAGAAAGGTGAGGAGCGGGATTTCAGCTTGTTTCGTTTTAAAAAACTTTATATTTTGGGGAGGTGGCTTTCTCCTTAAATGCTCGCTCTCCCAACCCCCGCCCAATGGTGTCTTTGAAAGAGATCATGCTAAATAAAGAGAAAAAGAGAAAATCAGGTATGGTCTTTCTCCCCCCAAAGATAACACTTTAGTTTTTCACTTAGGATAGGACTGACGCGTGGACATTGCCTTGACGGGGCGCGTCAGGTTGTGCATACTTTGTACAAACTTTGTAACTAAAAGTGTCTTTTCTAAGAAAGTTACAGTTCAGTTGTGAAGAATATTTTTTCAGGGGGTTATATATTAAGAGTGCTGGGGCTAGCTTGTTTAGTATATATATATATATATATATATATATATATATATATATATATATATATATATATATATATATATATATATATATATATATATATATATGCTATTTTACACAGGAGCAGAAGATACTTTAGCTATAGTACCAAAAGCCAGACCTGTTTACTGTTTATGGTATAGTACTGCTGGAACTTCAAGTAATTTTTGCTGATAAATACGTAATTTATAAACAGCTTTAGTTAATAACTGTTATCACATTCCCAACATTGTTGACAGTCTTGCCAGGTATATCCATTAGAACTAATTAAGTGATAGGTGTAACCACTGTGACCTTTCACAATTACCTGGCACTTTTCTTTCTCTAAAAGAAGAGTTTTATCTAAAAGGCTAATGTCTGGGACAGACTCAGCCTGATGGATTTTTTCTCCCAGTTTCTGAACTACAGTCAAACCTTTTTACAAGAATTGCAAAACATACAGGTGTGGCTTTCATGGGCTTATCTGTGATTGTCACATAGCTCGGTTTTGCTTGATTAGATACAAATTGATTTTATTTGTCTTTTTGAAAAGGCTCAATAGTGAAATCAGAACTCTTTTTGGCATATCTGAAAGCTGAGCAATGATTACATTCTTATGGGGAAGATAACTAAACAGAAACTGGAGATTAATAAAACTACTCACCTTATTAGTGATGGTGGGGTGAAACTTTCTCTAAGTAAAAACTATAAATTCGATATATTAATTTCAAAAAGAAATCCATTGGCATATGCCTACTTAATTTTATTACAGCTCTTTTGTATATATATTTTTTACAAATACCAAAATTGAAACAAAGCTGGATGAGATGTACTAAACACACATCCTAATCCTGTTGTTTCCCGCAAACCAGTTCAGCCTGTGGTTAATTTCTCCTTTTGGACACCCCAATTCATGAAAGCTTTCTCTCCTCTGGGAACCTCTATAATATTGCGAACATTCCTTTCTATATTTAAATACAGATTTTTGAGCATGTGAAATTAGATTTCTGCACATTTATTCTTGGAATTGTTCCGTAGGAGTTGTATTTAAACAAAGGTAAAGTCCAATAATCAATTTCTAGGACTGCTCTGAAAGGAGGACTCTATTTTTAGCTTTATATTTGAAATGATAATAAGGGTGCTGAATTGGTGCTTTGAAAGTACATTTTAGACCACCTAGATAGATTTGCATTACAAGGAAATATAGCTTTAATAGCTTCCTGTAAACAAATTATTCCACTGAATTTGCAAAAACCCATCACGAAGTTGCGCAAGAACAACTTGATTGGTTTTTCATCAAAGGAACATTATATAAACATTACACTAAATAATCGGTGCAGCCTTGCATTCTTATCTATGACATCCTTACACTTCCATGATGGTGTCTTTGTCAGTGCAATAAAGTGTTTAAGGACAATGAGGTATTTTGATGACTGCAGTCATCTTAAAGAAATACTCTCTCTTCAACAGCTGATTTGCATTTAATTAAAGGAGAAATGCATTACTGCTGCATACACTTTTTGAGGGCCTTTTGAACTCGGTGCTTTTAACTTGAAGGATTACTGAGAAATAATTTGTTTGGAAAAAAAGATAATTCAATTTTATTTGTGTATCTTAATTTAGCTAACACATTAAAAAAGTTAACTTTTCAAATATTTTAGTAATTATACTTGAACACATTTTATTAATGCACAGTATTATAAATACGAAACACATTACAAAGTTATAGAAAGTTATATTAATTATTAATGATCGATGTGTTATAGATTTTCTTTCTTCCAGATTAAGAGCAGCTTGCCAGGTGCACTTCATATGTAATTATTTAACATTCCTTTTTTCTAAATTAATCTTGCACAGACTGATAAATTGCTGGGAATATAATACTGAGCTCATTGTACTTAACTGACAACTAAAACTATTGATTCATTTTTGCAGTAACATGTCTAAACACAATACAGCTGCTCTTTAGTATTATTCTCTATGTTAGACCATTGGATCCTACTTTAAGATTATTGGCTTCTTTGAAATCACCATCCTAAAGGGGTTATAAACCCCAAAATATGAAATGGTGTAAACTTATTCAGAATTTTAATTCATTTTGTGTTTTAAGTGCTTTCTGAGATATTCACGGTTTTATACTGCTAGACAGGCTTGGTTCAAGGCCCAGAGTGTCAGTGACTCCTGATTCCTGACTTTGATTATTCATAGTCAAAGTGGCAAGTTTTGGAAAGTATGGTCCCCTTGGATAAACTATGTCAAATCCCTATGAACAATATTACAAAAATTAAGATTGTTGCTTCACTTAAGGTTTTACGTCTTTCCTTTTCAATTTAGTCCCCAACACTTGGGGGCACATTAACTAAGGGTCGAATTTTGAAGTGAAAAAAACTTCGAAATTCGACCATCAAATTGCAATAGTTCGATATAAGTCAAAGTTTTTTTTGAACGAATATGGTCATATTCGATCGAAATAAAATCTATTAAATCCTTTGATTCAAACGGTTCTAAACTTTGAATTCTAAAAAACGTAGCCAAATGTTGGCTATAGGTTCTAGGAGGTCCCCATAGGCTAACCTAGCAATTTGGCAGGTTTAAGGTGGTGAAGTGTCGAAGTCGAAGTTTTTTAAAGAGACAGTACTTCGATTTTCGAATGGTCGAATATTCAAAGTTTTTTCCATTCAAATTGAAGTCGAAGTCGAATTTGGCCTATTCGATGGTCGAAGTACCCAAAAAATTACTTCGAAATTCAAAGTTTTTGAATTCAAAAATTCACTTTGAATTCACTTCGACCCTTAGTAAATGTGCCCCCTAGAGTCGGCATATGAGATTAAAAATCAATCTAGATAAATTGATTAATCTAGGTACTACTTGTTGTCAGTAATACCATTTTTATGATTATGTGTTTATTGCGTTGAAAAAGTATTTGCTACCCCTTACCCTTCCTTCTTCCTTTCTGTACCCTGCTCCTTTACCTCCACTGATTGAAAATGTTCAAAAATAAAGAATTTACAAAGAAACTGTGTAAAATAGAAAATGAATGTTCATTGAAAAAATGCTCAGTAATGCACCCTGATTAGGTTTACATTAATTCGTTCTTTGGGCTTGGTTGCCTTTAATAATCCCCCCCCTTGTGATGTCACCCCGTCCCCACTTTAGCATGCCTGCATGTGATTTGGTCCCACTTACAACAGAATGCAAATTCATATGTGCCATATCAGTCTTTGCAAAGAAGAAAAAGAAGAAAAATTCTATCAGCTTTTTGGGGAAGGGACATCTAGTGTGGATTTCACTCTAGAAGGAAAGAAAACTGTATTTACCTTAGAGGTTCCAGCAAGCAGTAATCTCTTACAAACCCTGTGGAAATTGCAATTTTTAAAATAGCTGGTTTCCTGGGGAAAGGTTGATGGGATGGTTTATTTTCCCTTTCACATAAAAATAAAGTTAAGGTACTTAATAATACTCTCCTATGAATAACTATTGCTCAGGTTTTCTTTACCTTATTTCATCTGACAAGGCCAGCTTAATGTCAATCTTTTGGCTTACTTTCATAATAATGCTAGAATTATGCAGTCATAAAAGATCACTTGTTTGGGGGACACTATGTAATATAACACTCATGGTATCACCAGAATATTATTTGAGTAAACTGAAAAGCGATTGTGCCACCTATAACTCAATGAGAAACTACAATTAAGTCATGTCTGCTTTCTACATTATTCCACAATGCTAAGATCTATCCTGTGCTTCAGATTTGGTAGAAGATTTTCCCAGCACATTTGTATGCCAGTTACTAACCTTATACATTTACAGGAGATATCACACTCAGCTATTATGGCAAAATGTATGTATGTCTGCAAGTCCTTCATCCACCATGTCTGGGACAAGTAGCCAACTAAGGACTTTATCACTATTATATGTTCTTTAAATCAGTGGTAAGCAATGTGGTAGATTCAGGGGTGCTTTGCCAATGAGGCGAGTTGAGGCTGTCGCCTCAGGCAGCAGCACCCCACTAGGTACCAGGGGCAGCAAAAATGCGGCTCCTGTTACTTTAAGAGCGAATTTCCGGGGGAGGGGGGGCAGCAGCAACTGATGCTGCTTCAGGCGGCAGAGGGACCAGGATCGCCCCTGGGTAGATTTTAAGGGCCTTATATGTGGGTCGTGACAAGGGTAGGATATTATACTTTATGGCAGCTATACAATACAATAATCTAAAGCGTATAGAACTATAGAATATATATTATTTACTGATAAACTTTTTAGCAACCACTTCCTGTATTATAATACTGGGTGGCAGAACTACTATTCATTTCAATGTGATAACCTATCACAGTCTCCTGTAGTGTTAAAATCCCCTTGTAAATAGGGAAACAACAAAAATCGGTCTTACTCTGGTGCAACAACTGAACAATAAGGGAGGTGCAGCAGGAACATGTTTGTTAAGAATTATAACCAAAAACTATATCGGCATATGTATCTTCCTAAACCAAGCAGATATTGTTGAGCATATTTTGCATAGTCTTTAATTCTCTGTCTCAAAAATGAAATGAGGTGTCCATTTTCAAGTAAAAAAAGTTAAACATTAGTTGTCCATGGAGATTTGTTTGCATAATTCCCCACAAAGTTTCTCAGGAAAACAACGCACTTATATATAGTATTTAAGAACCTATAGGTCATTTAATAGAGAATCAACTTTAGCGTGACCCTTAACCAGCTGTTTAAAATATTCTGCTGTCACTGGCTGTAATCATCAATGTGTTGACAAGGCTTTGCCAGGTTACTTCTAGCAAACTCTCAGCTTTTTGTTCCTTCTCCAATATCCAAACATTTTGTGGCTACAACAGTTTAAACAAAGGACTTGATTCTTGACCAAATTGGGGTGGAAATGACAAATCTCAGATGCTGCCTAGCATGATATTGGCTTCTTTTGTAATCAAGTAAATAATATAAATCACTCTGTATATGAATTTAGAAATTTTCAGTAGAGTGTTTAAATTGTAAATACATTGCACTGATTCTGGAATCTCAACTTTCTCCAAGAAGTGAAGATACTGTAATGGTAATTTGATTTATTTATTGCCACATTCTATGTATTACCTATCAACTAGAAATAATGTATAAAAATACAATATCATTATAATTTAATCCAGTGGTATAGGGCAAGTAAAATTTAGATGATTTAAAGATAATTCAAAGAAAAGTTAAAAAATTCAAATTTAAGCTATTTTTGTGTATTTCGACTATCAAATAGGCCAAAATTCAATTCAAATTTGAAATAAATGTCACTATTCGAATAACGAGATGTATCATGTACTGTCTCTTTAAAACTTTGACCATTCGCCATCTAAAGCCTGCCGAATTGCAAGGACCTCCTAGAACCTATTTGGAGTAATTTGGTGGACTTTAAAACTTTGAATCAAAGTAGATTGAATACGATCTTACTTCGATTGGAACGATTCAAATATAGCCTAGTCACCCACAGAAAATAACTTCGACTTTTTTAATAAATTTTGGCTGGTCCTAGAAGATAAACACATTGAGGCTCATTTATTAACGCAGCGCAGCGCTAAAAAGAGCGCAGAGGTCTGATATTTGCCCAGAGCATGCTAGTATTTATTAATGTTACGCACAACCCTGCAAGATACCTTAAAAAGTGCAATTGTGCGCGGTTGGAGACGCAGGCAGTTGAGACCGCGCAGTACTGCGTCTCAGTTGTCGCAATGCTTATAATAAATTGTGCGCTCTGGAAGTCCGCAAAGGTAAGGCTTAGTTGTGCGCATGTATGAACGCACATCTTATTTTAGTTGCGCTACCTATCGCGCATATTGCGTTCAATGTGCCCCACCTGCGTTTATTTTTACGCAAATATTTCTTTGCTTCCAAAGGTTTTTTCGGCATCCTGGAACTCTTAAAGGAACCTTGGTCTCTTTTAAAATGTTGGGGGCGAGACCTGGTTGCTTGTTCTCCTTTGAGTTATCTTTTAGTTTAACATTTGGTTAGTGGTTATCATTTTCCATTAGTTGTAGAGTTTGTTTTAATTAGCTTTTTATTTAGCAGTTCTCTTGTTTGCAGTTTTAGCAATGTGTTTGCTAGGGTCCAAATTACCCTAGCAAACATGCATTGATTTCAGTAATAGATTCAGATATGAAAAGGTTAGGCTTTCAATAGAAACTGGAGTAATAGACACAGCATTTGTCATCTGAAAAACAAACATCCCCACCACCAGCAGACACTAATTGCCAGAACCCAATTTAGCAGTATTGCCCTGCACACATAAGTAAAATTGACATTCAATCAACATGAATCGCAAAAATGCGAACAAACTAGCGCAGCTATTTTGAAGAGCATTACTATTACGCCACCAAGAGGCTGTCGTAAAAAAATGTGGTGCTGTTGTGTGGGCGCAAATGTGCGAATATATAGACGCAACTCTGTGACGGCCACAGTACAAGCGCATTGTAGCCACGCCCCCAGACACGCCCCTCTCAAACACGGCATAGTTTCCGACATAAATGCCCAATCTTTTGCGCAAAGCGCATAAAAAAAGCCATCGCAAAAGCTAAGTGATAAGCGCAATAACACGCAAATATATTTGCGGTGTCGCTTGTGATGGCGCAGTCAAATTTTGCGTCCAATTATGCGCTGTGCTGCGTTAATAAATGAGCCTCATTGTATTTTAAACAAGTCTTTTTGACTTTATAATATTAAATTGCAATAGTTATAAATGAATCAAAATTCACCAGTCAATAATGATTGTTCATGAACAGATTAAAATTTGTTGCCGTTGCATGTATTTTTCCATCAAAAACTTTTATTACATTCTCCTATTATTCTCGTCTGTTTCTGACCCCACAACATCTTCTAAAATGCAAAAACACCAAATTCACCAAAAATAAGGTGTGGTTCAGGTGCATCAGACCCTCAGCAAAGGGAGTGGAAATGGGTAAATGAAACCTGTTAAGTGCTCCTGGAGCATGGAACTCACAAGGCTGTGGCAAGGTTTTCTTTAATTTATTTTTTGCTGTTGAACCGTTCGTATCCTTGAGTGCTCAGCTCACATTTTGCATGTCTACCAAAAACATCTTCCCTTGTCCCTCAGTACAATGATGACATATCCAACGGAAGCAAAACAGTGTTGAATCATTCTGAGGAACATTTTGCAATATGTCTGCATGTTAACAACTTGTTTTACCAATGGCAAACCAACTAAATGCATAGATTTCTTTCCAAATCTCTCACCTCTTTCCATCATTGGTAAATATAAAATTTAAACTTCTAATATATTCCAGTACTGGAAATAGTGTGAGGATTTACTGTTACCATGACATAAAGAAATCAAATCCATTAGTCAGGGCTGAAATATGCTCTGGTTCCAGAACAGCAATGAGTTCCAGTCACCTCTGCCTGTTAAGTGACTGAGAGATATTTTGCTACACAAAATTCTAAAAAATCAAATAACTTTCCCCAGAGGAACAAACTTGTCTCCAGAATACAAATGATCATTGTTAAAGGACATTCCTGATGAAGAATTCATTTTTCTTACAGTCATTAGCGGCACACACACACAATCAGCAGGAAACAAACTTCAAGTCTAATTAGTAACAAAATGTTCAAATATTGAAGTAGAATGGAACTTCAAAGTTAAACTTGTCTTCTGTTTCACAATAATGAACTATTAATGAGGCGGCTAAGTACAGTACTTAAAGACACAAGGGCTTATTTTAAATCATGCAAACATATTTCATTTTTGTTTGTGAGCTGCAAGTGGAACCATCTTACTCACTTTTTGTTCTCTTTTTACTGATAAAAAAGAACATTTGTAGTAAATTCAGACAAGTATGTGCTGCTATTTTTCTGCAAGTTATTTTATTTTATGCATTCCTAAAAGTGTTGATTTATTTTAAGATTTATCAAAACTTTCCTGCCTGCCTATTTTAGCATATCGGTGATTTCAATTATTTACTAGGCAGCTAGGTAGATATTGAAGTAGGACACATTCAGGACTTGGTTTTGAGCCCTTTAATATTATTGATAAATACACACATATACAGAGTAAAATATCACACCCTTTTTCACAGTATACAGGTATAGGAACCATTATCTGGAAACCCATTATCCAAAAATTAACAAATTACTGGAAGACCATCTCCCATAGACTCCATTTTAACCAAATAATTAAAATTGTTTTTAAATGATTCCCTTTTTCTCTATAATAATAATAAACAGTACCTTTTACTTGATCCAACTAAAATAAAATGAATCCTTATTGTAGGAAAAACAAGCCTATTGGGTTTACGTTTTATATTTAAATTATTTTTCAATAGACTTAGGTATAGAAATATACAAATTACGGAAATACCCCAGATTCCAAGCATTCTGGATAAAAGGTCCCATATCTGTATTAATAACAGGAAGAGAAAATACTACTAACTGAAAACATCAACTTGGCTTCTTTTTCATACAGAAAAAGAAGCCAAGTCAAATTGGAAATAAAATATAGATAATTAAATTAGCATTTTTAGCAGTAATTCAAAAACCATTGTGCCATCAACAGGGGCTAAAAGCAGTGGACGGTGGGCCCATCCTAAAGCCAAATAAGGTAATATTTACGGTTGAATGGCATGATGGGGCTTGGGCCCAAAAAGTGTGAATATGATAGAATTTTGTGCCTTGAGACTGAAGCTCTTGAGAACACTTGATCAAAGAAACCCAGCCATTAACACCCTTTTCTTTTATCATGTTTCTTGCAATAGCTCAGTAGCAAAACAATAAACAACTGATGTTGATTGATGTCTGCTAATCTTTCCTTCTCAACTGCATTATATTTTGGAAACCACTTAAAAAGCACAGTAGTAAATGTACATAAAAAGAAACCCTTTTCAACAAGTTCCTGATCACAATCACAAACACTTCACTTGAGGAAACACATTTAGCTACAATAGTGCAAAAGGATGGTTTCTGTAGAGTAACTTATATTGGCAGGTTGATGTGGATAGATGAATTGATGGACGGATTGCAGTTTAATTAGGTTATGTGTTTTATAAATCAACTTTTAAAATATCATTAAAATTAAGTTTACCAATACAAGTAAGCATCCTGTCTACAATGATTTTTAAAATAAGTTAGCCCACACAGATATATGGTATACAAACATCATATCCTATATGCCGGAAATTCATTGAAGTTGTAAAAAAACACTGGCGACTTTTACTTTTTTAAAGCGGGATTGCCTTCAAAAGTCCAAACAATTAAAGATGTTTGTGTTAAGATGTTTTTCCAGACATTTGAGGGGCATGGCACATTTTTTTAGTGGTAATGAATTTGTGCCTTATGAAGTGGCACAAAGTGTGGCGAATCGGTTGCTGGCGAAAACTTGCCCTTTAGGGAATTTGCCCCTACGAGAGATGGCTTCCCATAATTTGGAGCTTTCTGGATAACGGGTTTCCAGATAATGGATCCCATACCTGTACCTGCAAATTAGATTTACTCCATTCAGAATTTGACTGTTACTTTTCATTAGATGCAGTTAAAGGCAGGACATTTCCATTGATAAAGTGCTTAAAACAATACGCTCAGCATTTTTCAGTTACATGGACAAAAAAAAGCTTTTCATGTCTTCATTTTACATTTTTTTTTAATACTGCCCGGGGAAAATTCTAGGGTGAACTGAAATATGGGACGTCTTTGTTTTCAGACAGAATGGCATGATTTAAAGCTTGGGAAAATAACGAATGAAAGGAATTCACATGCATATTATACTCTTATCAACAGTCAGGACACTTACATACAAGCTTGAATGAAAGATCACAACGAAATATATTTTGTCAAGCTGCTTATGCTGCTATAAGTCCATGTGGCAGAAATACATTTTTGTCTTCCTACAATAACTTACTATAATACAATATTTTATGATACAGTAGAAATACAATAGTTTGCATTGGAAAGATTCAGCATTTCAGTTTAAAAACTACTGATATAATACTAAGGAAAAAAAAAATTGAAATTTTGCACTGTGATAGAACTGTCTTTACTCGGATAGTTCTCGATTTCCATGTACTCCAAAACACTGACAATTATTGAAGGGGTGGCTACCCCAATACACAGCAAGTGCCTTCATTTCAAATTCACATTTTTCAAGAGTTACTTTTGCTGAACCAAACCTATTACGTTTATATCAGTTCAATGGCAGAGCAAATAGAAACAAGTCCAAATGCTAGCAAAGACATGAGTGCTAATAAAATCATTACTTTTCTTCTGTTTAAGGAAAAGCCACTTGTTCACATGCAAAGTTTTCTTCCGTTGGAACATTGCTGAAGCAGCCTCCTAGAAACATGTGTTGAACAATAGTGAATTTTTGAACAATCTTTACATGATGTTTTAAGCGATTGTGAAATCTGAGCTAAATATGTGATTTGTTTAGTCTGTAGAACAAGAATTTGCTCTGCAAGAATGAATAAAGACTGAATGCTACAAGCACATTTTATATGCAAGGCCAATTTGGGAGACGTGTGCTAACATTTGCACAGGATGAAAACCATGGTTTTTCTCAGGTTAGTAAATATCACCCTACAGCAATTGAAAACATACATTTTTTAAGTGTATTCACTTGTGCTTTTAAATTCATTGCAAGTAACATAGCTAAAAATTAATGTTATAGCTAAAATTATGTTCTACATTGACTTTATGGGACCCATTTACTAACAATCAAACTTCTATTTTTTCCATGAATCTCAAAAAATGTGTGGTTTTCCTATTTTTTTTTTTTAAAAAAAACACGAAAACCTCTAATTCAAAACCAGGTAAAAGTTGTTGAGGTCTTACAAAAGTCAGTGGGAGCTGCACTGACCCTCTTGGGCTGTTTAAAATCAATTTGAACTTTGAAAGGTTTTTGGATCTGAAAAACATATATTTTTTGAGGTTTTAGAGGTATTCGTATTTTTTTTCAGCTCGGTCACCATTATGTTTCGGCCATACTTTTTTTTATACAGAAATTTCATGACATACGCAGTTTTAGAGAAAGTAAGTTCAGTCGTGATTTCAAAAACCTCTTAAATGACTAAAATCAGAGCCGGGCCACACTGCGCAGGCGCCCTAGGCAACCTAGGCCGACGCTGCGCCTGATGAATGTGCGCATGCGCAAGTTGACGCTGGCGCGCATGGGCAGAAGTGGTAATCGGCGTGCGCACATGCGCAGAAGCATCAATCGCGTGCAAGAAGACGGGGAATGAGAGGACCGGACATGGGGTAGGCGACAGAGCAGGTACGTGCCTGGCGCCCCCCCAGCTTTGCGCCCTAGGCACGTGCCTACTCTGCCTACCCCTAGTTCCGGCCCTGACTAAAATTCAACTTTTAATAGATAGACCTCCACATCCCTGCAGGATTTTGAATTCATTAGCTCAAATATTTACTTTAGAAATCTTAGAAAGACACTCCACTTCAGTGATTTTATGAAAACTGGATGTATTTAGATAAAAATAACTGTCTAAGAGCTAATAAGCAGTGTGTATATAAATAACAGCAATTTACAGTTTTACAAGTTTTACATCTTTTGCATCTGTTATGCAGAATGGTTGGAACTGGTGTGCTGAGGACATATACATAGTGTAGACTTAAGGTGGCCATAGACATAACAATTACGATCTTTCTTGTAAAAGATCCTTCCAAGAAAGATTGTGGGTTTCAATACACATATGTAGAGCTGAATCGCCAGATATACAGGTAGAAACAATAGAATTCTACTGTTATCTGACAATTCAGCACTAACAATGGCGATGTTTGGGTGCCTTCAAAGGCACCCGATCAAAATTTTCCATCCAGCCCAATCGACAAGTGGACCGATATGCAAGTTGATATCGGTCGGCACTTTTCCCACCATACACGCACCGAATATCGTACAAAAATTTGTTTCGTACCATATTATCTGTGCGTCTATGGCCACCTTTAGACCTGTTCAGATAAGATGACAGTGCTGCAATTTGATTTATATTGTACATTTTATCATTACTTTATCATGAAAATCAACATATTGGCAGCCCCTAGTGATTTTTGGTTTCACTGTCCTTAAATATAAATTACTGTTTTATTATTACAGAGAACAAGCAAATGAAATGAAGTATTGCTTGTTTAAATGGGATGTTATTGGGATTCATTTGAGCTTAATGAAGCACCCTTAAGAGGTTTAATTTTAGGATAAAATAACGAATAAAAAAACAAACAAATACAAAAAGTATTATAAAAGTGATACCTATATTGGCTATGCCTAAAAGGCCCCTTCGTCAGGCAAAATACAAATGATGACGGGGCCTTGGTGACCCGAAAGCTTGCAATGTATTTTTATTGTTAGCCAATATAGGTATCGCTTCTACAATACTTTTTGTATTTGTTTGTTTTTTTATTTTTTATTGTTAGCCAATATAGGTATCGCTTCTACAATACTTTTTGTATTTGTTTGTTTTTTTATTTGTTATTTTTGCTACTGGCTAGCACGGTACCACCGTTTTTGTTTTGATTTTAGGATAGAAACTCATATGTCTATCACCACCTCTTTAGTTGTTTAAATGCATTTGTTTACTTTAAACATGTGAAGCTAAAATATTTTCTCCAACTAAGATGTAAACTCCTTATTAATCATAGTCTGGTTGAACCCCTCTAATACATGCAAATTGGTGGATTGACAGTTGGTAGTGCCTCCAATCTGGTAAAATTAAACCACTTTACATCTTCTATAAATGTAACTTAAGTATTAACTGATCCATGAGCCTCATCATCTACAGAGGGTTTATCTTTAGCAAATAAAATCAATAAAATCAAATTTAAATGCTTATAACACTGATAGCTCCTGTGTCTGCCACAGGCAGTTTGGTAGCCAATTTAAAAGGAGGCAATGCCAGAATTGAAAGAGCATTTAGCCACTGTGGTTCTTTATCAGAGACCAGCACAGTGGAAAAGCTAATGTACTTTTGAAAAAGCTTCTGTCATCTATTCTGGCACCTTGTAAGCTAATCACTCTATGGGTCATGAGTAGTTTGTACTTTGACTGCCCCAAATTACAGTCAAGAAGACTATAGTTTAGATGACCTAATTTCCAAAATCCAAATCAGACTTGACCTTGCTGTAATCAGAGGCTGTTGATCTATGTAAAACTTTGGGGTGGTTTTGTCATGTGGACAAAGCCTCCCTAGGGTTCTAAGCTGTGATTACATATCAATTTATCTTGGTAGGTTTTAATTTAAAGCCAGATTTTTACAGACTTTATATCTGAGAGAGGATTAGCACAGTGATTCATTACATTCATTCTGTTTGGTGGGTTAAGTTGCTGCATGAGTGAAAGGAGCTATCAGCATGCAAAACAAATGTGATAAATGCTGGAAGAATGAAAGGTCATGTGAATCAGCATTAATAAGACAGTTTGTGGTTGCTAATTATTTTTATGCAGGATTTAATATCAACCATAAAACTCATTTTGCTGTTCAACACATCCAGCAAATGTCACAGTCCCCAGTTTTAGTAAAGGTCTTGCTTCCATAATCCTGGGGTCACTGCAAATCAGACTGTCAAATTGATGTGTGATAAAGTACACCAATAATGTTTTAAAGAGTTAACAAAACAGCTTTTAACAAGTTGTGCTATATTCACTAGCTGAAGAATTTGCATTGAGACCTTAAAACACTTAAGACTTTTGTATTCTATTTCATAGTCAGACACAGGGAGAAAGTGTATTGAGAAAGTGTAAAGCAACACTTGTGTCAGGCCTTAACCTGGGGTCACTTGCACACATTAGAGAGGCATTCCCTGTGCCATCTATTTGTGTATCTCAGCTTTGACACAACCAGTATGTCCTGCTTAAACCTGCATTTTTCCCAGTAGTGCAAACAAGCATGACCAATGCCAGTGATGTGAAAAATGCAATTGATCTACTGTAAACACAAGAAACCCGACAGATAGATTTTTTTTTTTTTACTTTCAAAGCTCTAGCATCCAACGCAATCAGTTTTAAAAAGCCAGAATCTGTAGCCAAACTGTAAGGCATTCATTTATTATGGCTCTGATAAAAAGTACATTTCAAAATGTTATCTAAGCCATTTAGTTAAAGGGGAAGCAATATTATCTGTTGCCCTTATTTGTGTTCCTTTCTTCTAACATTACTCTCAGCAGAATTTTGTGACAGGCAATAAAGCAATGAATGACACTGAAAACTGAACTGCTAAGCCAGCTCCATATAACACACCGCTAAAGTGCAGGAACCAGATTATTATTATTTACAGAGAATAATTGCAGAGACAAAGGGGTTATTTACGAAACCTCGATTTTTTCTGGTCAAGGTTTTTTAAGGGAAAAAAACTCACATTTTTCATGGAAATAAAAAATTCAATTTTTTTGAGATTTTATAACCCTGGAACTGCTAAAAGTCTGAATTCAAAAATCTTCCATCTCAAACCTGCCAAAGTTATGTAGAAGTCAATGGCAGATGTCCCTTTTACAATTTGAAGATATCATGATCTGCGCTGGTTTTGTCTGAAAATGTTGAAGTTTCGGGCGATAACCAGAAAAAATCTAGCAAATTAGGCATCAAATTGAGTTATTTTATTGATAAATAGTTAAAATCATGGATGGGCGTTTGGTCAAGCTTGGTTTAATAAAAAGATGTGATAAATTCAAGTTATAGTAAATAACCCCCTTATAGTCTGCAGTTTCGAAAGATACAGTTATTAATCATGGACTAAGTACTATAGGGGCAAATTCACTAAGATGCGAAGTTGCGCCAGGCGCAACTTCGCCGCACTTTGCCGCACTTCGCCAGGCGTAGTTTCGCCAGCGCTTTGCAAATTCACTAAAATCCGAAGTTGCGCACAGGGGTAGCGTAAGGTTGCGGAGTTGCGCTAGCGTTGATTCGCTATATAAAGCGAAGTTGCGCTAGCGAAGGCTAATTTGCATACGGCGCGAAATTCAAATTTCAATGGAGGAACACATATCAGCACTACAAATGCCTAGAAAACCTTCAAATCTGCAAATAAAAATTTTATTTTGCCCTACACATGTGCCCACTGTCTAGGTAAGTTGCCATGAGTCAGGAAATGTAGGGGGGAGGAAGGGGAGCCCCAAAAATTTTTCGATCTTTTTCAGCCTATCAGCCATCATGTAGAAAACACGCCAGCGTTTTTTGGGACTTAGAAAAAAAATTGACTTTTTTTGAAACAATCCCTATCTACTCTATTGCGCTTCGCCAGGTCTGAGGTGGCGAAGGAAGTCTAGCGTAAAAGGTAGCGTTCAGTACACTGCGCAAGTTAGTGAATTTGCGTAGTTTTGTCGCTAGCGAAGATTCGCCTGGCGTAAGGTTGCGAAGTAACACTAGCGAAACTACGCCAGCGTTCGTTAGTGAATTTGCGCAGTAACGAAAATGCCAAACACTAGCGAATTAACGCTAGCATTCGGCGCTTCGCGCCTTAGTGAATTTGCCCCTATGACTTAAAAACACATCAAGCTGCACTTTTCTGTGATGCTCCTTTTGTTGATCTTTCAATTAATCCTATTTTTCCTCTTAGAATTTCCTTCATTTTTGACTCTCTCCCTTCGTTGCTAAATAAATTAGCTTAGCTTAGTTAGTACTGGTTTATTGCAGAATAGTTACATACTGTATATAAATCCATATATGAAATATATAAATATATGATTGTTGAAAACGATTGACTTTTTCTCTGTAGTATTAAAAAAGTAGCTTGTACTTTATGGTAACTAAGTTGCATAAATCCATATTGGTGGTAAAAACAATCCTATGAGTTTATTAAATGTTAACATGATTATAGCAGAATTATGGTAAGGTATTGAGTCTTTTAGAACATTTTATAAATTCAGAGCTTTTTGTGTCTAGACTGGTGCTAGACGGTTGAACACACACAGGCTCAAGTCTCTACTGTCGCTCTTATGAACATGGTGTGTTTTTCTACTCCTAAATTTTGGTGTGATCTGTTGCACAATCGTGTTGATGCAGACAGACTACTACCTGCCCCATGAACAGTGTGTTTGTCTTCTGAATTTGATGCTTGCTACTTTAATTATACATCCATCAGTTATGAATATGAATTACCTGTCCCTTTCCGTGACCTATCACTAAAATGGCACCTATTTTGCTGTTCCCACGCTTTTTAAGGAGCAATTGCAGTTAAAAAATAATTAAGATATAGGTCAGTGTTGTCTAAATGGAACGTCTCTCATTTCAGCTTCACAAATGTCTATGGCATCAAGTTTTCCTAGTGACTGGATCGTTGCTTAATTAGGTCACCAACGCTTGTGGTCAAACCAGGCCAATTAGATTAACAATCAGATCATAATGAAATAAATGATGATGATGATAATGAAAGCCTGTGCTAACCTGTTGGGAGGGTGTAGCATCAGTGGGAATATGTGGTCCACTTCCTCTCTCAATGGGATTTTCCAACTTGTCCAATAGATGTATGGCTGAGATTTGTTCAGATATTGGTCAGACAGGTTAGTGGACAGACCCCCCCCCCATCCACATAAGTCAAATAAGCTGTATTCACAGCTTTAAATTAGACAGTAATAACATAAAGTATGCAGCTCTACCTTCTTCTTGGATGGCTAATGAATTCACACACACTAACAGAGGTCATAAGGTGCTCAACAAGAATCAGTCTTATTGAATTGGCTTCTGATTATCTAAATGGTTTTACATGGTTTTTGCAGTGGAAATATACTAATGTGAGGACAACATGTATGGCCAGCTGAAACTGCTGTAGGGGTCATAATGATATTATGCATCAGGAGGATTAGGCAGTTTTTTAAAAATGTTATTTAGCTGGAGTTACACAGACTCTCCCACTCATGGGAAAGCAAGGCAATATTTGTTCTCATTGATGCTTACAAAGGGCCTGCTATGATGGTTATGACCAACCATTTAGTTATATGTTGCTCTCAAATATTTCTGAGGAGGAATGATTTGCTACAATAACTGGTGGAAGTGAACACAGTAAATTCAAGGTGACGTGTTAAAACAAAGTCATATTAGGCATTTATAACTAGAAAACAAAGTGTTCAGTAATTCACTATCATTGTCTATGTCCACGTATCTGCTATTATTAATATTTTAATTATTTAATTCTGAAAAGTAAGACAAATTGCTGGTCCCACCGTATAAATTCAAAAAGTGTATCGCTGTCAATTCCTAGGAGCCTGTGTATCTTATTTAATACTGATTTAACGTTGAAATTCTTATGGACTTGAGTATTAGAATGGACTTGAGAATAAGATGTAAAAAAGCAAAATGTGTCTGAAACAAATTGGCACTACAGCACGTTTGTCGAAAAGAGCCTATTAACCCTATCCTTGCTCTCTCTCTCTCTCTCTCTCTCTCTCTCTCTCTCTCTCTCTCTATATATATATGTATATTAATATATAGTCCAGGTGTGTATCCGTACTCTTACTCAAACAAATGGGTGCTATATTATAATGTGATGAATAGCGATGAAGAAGATAATTATTTAATCCACTGTGCATGCCAATGTTTCGGTAAAGGTCCAAATTTGATAAAGGTCCAAATGTGGACCGAAACGTTGGTATGCACAGTGGAATAAATAATTATTAACTAGAAATACTGGAGTGCTTATCTTCTTCATCACTATATTAATATATATATATATATATATGTTTAAAGTTCTGGAATAGGCCCTCTAGCCTAGGCCCTCTTGTTTAAAAACAACATCATTCTCTGTCCATGACCACAGTTTAAAGATGATAAATCATGTTTTTGTACTTTTGAGACATAGAAGTAAAAAAAAAACAAGGTTTTCAGACAACTGTTTTTCTGTAATGGCTTGGCAGTCTGTCCTGCAGCAAGCAAGGTGTTATTCTTACAAGGCTTCTCAATTCTCTGTAGATATATAGCCAGAGAAAAGCAGGCGGCAGACTTTAAGCATTAAGGCCAAGCTCTTGGGTCTAGAGCCAGATATTCACCTGAACTGTCAGGAAAGGAAAGGATGCAGTTCTTAGTAAGTGCTCAGAAGGGATGTATTCCCTAGCTCAAACAAAGTCTAATCCTGGCTGAAATGTGATTTGGAGTTAGGCCTGGAGTTGTGTTTGCTTCCTTCCTTTGAATGTTTTTTTGAGCTGTGTTTTACTAAAATATATTTCACAGATTCTATATATTGTTTGTCCTGTTGCTCTCAATACGTAGCTGCAGCTCTATGCCTCTATTAAAGGCTCAGATAATCAAATAATATATTACTTAAACATTTTTACAAATAATCTAAAGGGCATTTATAATGATCTATAGAGAGGGATATGCTAGGATAACTCTGTTATACACTAATGATGCTGAACAACATATGTTTAAATACTATCAGGTAAATTTCCATTGGTTCCTAAATAAGAGAACAGGTGATTGCATTGTCAGGGATGTATCTTAAATAGCCTGCTGTCTAAGAGTGCACACAGCCATATAGCAACAATGGTTGCCGAACCATGCATGATTATATTTGCATGTGGAAGAATTAAAAGTATATTCTAAAAGAAAATACACAACCAGTGTAGACTACATATGTCTAGTCTGCAAGGTGGACTGTTTGAATGGGCTAATAATGGGGTGAGTTTCTCTCATAGATGGTTTAAATTACTGAGAAGCTACTAACGTTTTCTTTGGCTCTAGTAAATTCTTATTTCTTATTCTTAATTCCACTTCCTGTATAGTAGTGGGACAGGGCTCCTAAAAAATAACAGATGTGCACATATCTGTACGACTTAGGACTGCACATGCATTTTGCTTCTTTGCTATCAGTTCCATGAAATGGCACTAAGCTTGGGGTTCTTGTGCTGATTCTGCAGAACTTCAATTTCCAGAGAGCCCTGTGCAACGATAGAACAAGCAATGGACAACAGTCAAATCTGACTCAGACCTCTCACTGCCTCTAGGCTACAGAAAAAATAAACAAAGTTGTTCTGTTTATTGCTGCATAGTACACAAGTACTTCTCTGTTACCCTTGTATATTAATGGACTGTGGACATGTAAAATGCGTCAAAATGGTGATTCTTTTGCATAGATTGATTGCCTAGATGAAGTTTGCTGATATTGAAATTGATTTTATTTATTTAAAGTTTTAGGCCTTGTATAAATATTCTTTTTTTGAGTGAAAGGTGCTGTGTAGCAATCTAAGGTCTAACATTGTTATTATTATTAATATTTGTTTTTAATATCTCCATTTCTAATGCCTCCAAGTGCTTGCCTTTGGACTCCATTAGGTGGAGGCACTGGTATGTGTAGCATTTTCCCAGTCTCTCCCATTACTGTCACAAAGGGCTCCCAAGTTTACTTATCCATCAAAAGATTAGCTTTCACGTGATAAACCTTTTTCTAACTGAGTTGAATTAATGAAGTGATGTAGCAAAAAGACTTGTTTAGGAGCCAAAACACCACTTACTACATTCTCCCATAAGTGTGCAATGCATATAAATAAGACCCTTAAACTTGAATTTAAATAAAAATGTTGCCCTAAACGCATACCAGAATAGAAAAACAAATATTTAGTAAAGTTTTTTTTTTCTGACTGGAGACATTTGACTTAACTGATATGGGCTACCACTTTTATCTTTTGGCTTTGAAACACTGCCAGACAGACTAAAGCAAATATGTGAAAATGTTGAGAAGTAAATCAGACATAGAAGTGCAATTTAACATGAGTGTTTGCAGAGACTACCATTCCATCATTGGGCTGAGAATCTAGTCTCTAGTCTCTTTGCATACATCACCCTCACTCTGATCACACTTCTTGATTACATGTCAACTGAAACTTAAAGCAGGGACAAGTGAAGGAAAGTGCTGAAGTTGACATTCCAGATAAGACTCTGATGAGCTGGTTGGATTTGCTTTGGCCTCCTATTCATCACTCTTGGCTTATGCAGTGATGACAGCTTATTGGCTGATGATAAAAAAAAACCCTTCTTTGCAAACCAGGGCTAGTGCTTGGTAAATGCTAAAATATAAGTATGGGGCATGGAACATAATCTTAGCCATTAATGCTTGGAATCAAGAAGTGACCACATGTCATATGTTAATAATACTGGTATAGCTTGCATGTATATTTTAGAGACTAGCCAAGAGAGTTTTTGTGGTTGTAAATAGTTTGAGAGGAAGAGGCAGAGGGGGTTGCCTCTCTGAACCCTAGTCAATAAGTTTGCTATTAACTGTTCTATGAAACATTTCAGATGCATGATATGAGACATTACGGGGCCCATTTATTACACCTACATTTTTTCTGGTTGAGAGTTTTAGTGGGAAAACTTGAATTGTTCGAGGAAAAATCTGATTTTTAGAGATTTGTCATAGCCCAAAGTTGCTTAAAATCTGAATCCGAAAATACACAATCTCAAACCTGTTGAGGTTATATAGACGTCAATGGCAGATGTCCCTGAAGTTGTTTCTTGACATAATGATCTGTCCTGATTAACCCAAAAAATTAGGGGTTTTCGGATGATAATCCAAAAAAGTTGAGTTTTCGCAGCAGTGTCATATTAAAATGTATATGTCGTATGAAAGGAATTGCAGTATAGTATCTACAGTAGTTCCTGCAATACAGCATTTAATGCAACTACCATTTAACTCAACTATTACATAGTAACATAGTAGGTTAGGTTGAAAAAAGACACACGTTCATCAAATTCAAACTTTTAGTTTTTTTTTTATCTGCCTAACTGCTAGTTGATCCAGAGGAAGGCAAAAAAAACCATCTAAAGCCTCTCTAATTTGCCTCAGAGGGGAAAAAATGCCTTCCTGACTCCAAAATCGGACTAGTCCCTGGATCAACTTGTACTATGAGCTATTTCCCATAACCCTGTATTCCCTCATTTGCTAAAAAGCCATCCAACCCCTTCTTAAATCTAGCTAATGTATCAGCCTGTACAACTGATTCAGGGAGAGAATTCTACATCTTCACAGATCTCACTGTAAAAAAACCCTTCCGAATATTTAGGCGGAACCTCTTTTCTTCTAATCGGAATGGGTGACCTTGTGTCAGCTGTAAAGATCTACTGGTAAATAAAGCATTAGAGAGATTATTATATAATCCCTTTATATATTTATACATAGTTATTATATCACCCCGTAAGCACCTCTTCTCCAGCATGAACATCACCAATTTGGCCAGTCTTTCCTCATAGCTAAGATTTTCCATATCTTTTACCAGCTTAGTTGCCCTTCTCTGTACCCTCTCTAATACAATAATGTCCTGTTTGAGTGATGGAGACCAAACTGTACGGCATATTCTAGATGGGGCCTTACAAGTGCTCTATACAGTGCAAGAATGACCCCCTCCTCCCTTGACTCTATGCCCCTTTTAATACAGCTCAATATTGATGAAGGGTGTACCTTCTAACACACTGCAGTGGAAGAAATAATGTTTGTATGAAGTATATTAGATGCTAGTCAGTTGCATGTCTAGGCTCAACAATCAAAGGAAACATTGGAAGTAACTTCTTGAAAAAACCATGAGAAAGTGAGTTTTGCTGTATTAAAAACAAGGCAAGATTTGGAAAATAATGGCCATATAATTACAGCATAATCTATATAAGACTGGTTATTACTCTATGCCTTGATCCTCATTTTCTTTGGACAATACTAGTGAACAGTATTTGTATAAAAAAAATAAAAGTTGTCAGTACATAGTAAAATTATTTCTGAAGTTATCCCACAGTTCCTATACAGTCTCTTTATATATCATTTGGCACCAAAATTAAGATGAGTGTATCAAATAATAATAATTAGATAATTTGTCTGTTTTTGATTGATTCTCATTTTAAGTGGACAAAAGCCTCTTTCAACTTTATGGGGCCCATTTACTAACAATCAAATCTAAATTTTCACGAATTTCTTAAAATTAGTTGTTTTTCTTTTTTTAAAAAAAGCTCTAAAAATTCTCGATTTTGCGTAAAAAAACAACAACTTCAACAAGTAAAAATTGTCAAGTCTTATAGAAGTCAATGGGAGCTGCGCTGATCGTATTAGACCGTTTTCAATTCATACAAGTTTTTCCTCTACGAATTGTCTGAAAAACTCGAAATTGTCAGAGCTTCTCGAGGTATTAATTTTTTAGCTCACCGTTCAGCATAATTTCCTGTTAGTACTTTTTTAAATTCAGATCTTTTCATAAATGTCACGTTTTAGAGTTTGTGAGTTTAGTTGTGGTTTCAAAAACCTCTAAAACCACTTAAATCCAACCTTCATTAAATAAGCCTCCTCCATTCATATTGCAAATCAAATCATGATGATATTGTCCTTGCAACAAAAGAATTACATATGTGCAGACTTTCACCTTTTGCTGTGAAGTTTGGTGCAGTAACTTCTAATTAGAAAATGGTACCTATATTTGAAAAGCTATAATCTGTTGTCTGTATTCTGAACAGAGAGTCACAAAATTCAGTAGCTAATGTGCAATCTCTCTGCCCTAACAGCTCACTTAGTATCCCCAGCCCCTTCAATACATGAGCCCTGCATGGCTACCTGCTTCCTTTTGACTTTTTTATGATTCCTTATTCTTTAGAACCAAGCTTTAGAGTCATGGCTGCTTTTTGCAGGAGTTTAGTTGCCTTCTCCCAGACAGCCCTCTTCTAGGGTGTTCTGACTTTTTTACAGGAAGTGATTGTGTGCCTTAGGGAACGGATACATTATCAGTCTCTGGGTACTAGTTTAACCAACATTTTATATTTTATAAAGTTTTTTATTAAAACAGCCTGGATTTTAACAGGAAAAGAGGTATATCTTTTGGTATTTTATTTTTTGATTATTTTGGAAATAATTTTAATCTTGCCCTCTATTTGTTACTGTTAGAGTTTCAGCAGTTTCAGCATTTATGTTATGCGAATGAATGTGGAGTTGAAGTGTTAAGGTAAAAAAAGGTGTCCCAAAAAATCGCAAAATCTAAATGTGTTTCTTGTAATATTATGTATATACAGTAGATAAATATAGATATACAGAGAGATACTGTATGTTCTGCATTAGTTTTTATTCTTTCCTAGTCAAAACCTGTTATCTCTCAGCAGGAAATAAATTCTTTCAGTTTATTCTTATTGGAAACAAGTGATAACCTCCCGACAGTTTCTGAACATCATGGCCAATAATATATTAAGTAACTGAGGTGGTTTGCTGTAAATGATAACACATTTGAAGAGTTTTAAATAAATACATTCTGAAGACCTGTTATTTTTGCATGTTCTTTCTAAAGCGAGCACCAGTTTTGCCATGTATCACTGATCATAGTAAGTTAGTCCTATGTTCAAACAGCTACCTACAAAACCGGCTTCTTATTATAAATAGAATTTATCAAAGCAGATTAAAGCATCAGATGTGACAGCTGAGATTAGGCAGGGGTTGTTAACTCACTGCGCAAATGAGCATTCTAAATCACCTCTGTAATGAAGTCTCACATGGCGGAACTTGGATTAGTCCAGTGAAATTCATGCTCTAAAACACTGAGGAATATTAACCTCTTCACTTCACTTCATGGAATCTTTAGAGATAATAGTAATTGAGAAGTTAAGTAAAGTGTGTGTGTAATTTTAGGTGATGTTTATTCATCTTGCTTTTATCAGTTTTCCCTATTTTCTATGCCCCCAAATGCTGTACTCCTCCTAAGTCTCCCCCTAAATATAGGTTATTTAAAGGGATACTGTCATGGGAAAAATGTTTTTTTAAAAACGCATCAGTTAATAGTGCTGCTCCAGCAGAATTCTGCACTGAAATCCATTTTTCAAAATAGCAGATAAACTGATTTTTTTATATTTATTTTTGACATGGGGCTAGACATATTGTCAGTTTCCCAGCTGCCCCAAGTCATTTGACTTGTGCTGTGATACTCTTTACTGCAGTACTGCAAGTTGGAGTGATATCACCCCCTCCCTTCCCCCCAAGCAGCCTAACAACAGAACAATGGGAAGGTAATGAGATAGCAGCTCCCTAACACAAGATAATAGCTGCCTGGTAGATCTAAGAACAGCACTCATTAGAAAAAGCCAGGTCCCACGGCATCACATTCAAAGTTACATTGAGTAGGAGAAACAACAGCCTGCCAGAAAGAAGTCCCATCCTAAAGTGCTGGCTCTTTCTGAAAGCACACGACCAGGCAAAATGACCTGAGATGGCTGCCTACACACCAATATTACAAGTTAAAAAAAATACACTTGCTGGATCAGGAATTAAATTTTATATTGTAGAGTGAATTATTTGCAGTGTAAACAGTGTAATTTAGAAATAAAAAATACATCATAAAAATCATGACAGAATCCCTTTACCTAGAAAGACTGCCAGAAAACATTGCTGCTTTCAGTTGAGTCACAGACACAGACCATGTTATTGAGCTGCAGCATTCTTGGGCTTGGTGGATTCCTTCCTACTGAAAGGGATAAATTGTAATCAAGCTCACTAAAATGATGGTGACTGGTTCTTACCTATATAGCACTTTTATGGGGGCACTTGCTGTCAAATTCAATGCCTGAATAAGTCCAAGTCGTTGTACACCGCAGAAGTGAAGGTACCTATCAGTTTTTAATAAACTGGAAGGTTCATTGCCCAGTATTTGCTATCTCTAGATGGTCTTTGAGATTTTATTAGGCATGTCATCCTGTTATGTATTCCGGTATGGAACCTGTTATCCAGGAGGCTCAGGACATGGGGTTTTCTGGATAATGAATCTTTATGTCATTTGCATCTACATACCGTAAGTCTACTAGAAAATCATTTAAACATTAAATATACCCAATGGTCTGGTTTTGCTTCTAATAAGGATTAATTATATCTTAGTTTGGATCAAGTACAATGTACTGTTTTATTATTACAGAGAAAAAGGAAATCATCATTATCATCATCATCATCATCATAACACCATGAAATCTCTCTACATATTTATATACCTGATATTGAATACAGTTGGATAATAATTGGCCATTACCTTTGGAATAATGTAGACTTAGGGGCCTTTTTACTACCATTCAAATTTCTGTTTTTTTTCAAATATAGAATTATTTCTCTAAAATTATTTGTGTTTATTTCTTTCTTTAAAACTGTAAAAATGCAAAAAAAAAGTAGTCAAGGTCCCAGAAAAGTCAATGGGAGCTGAGCTGATCCTGTTGGACCTTTTTTTAGCCTCTCGGACTTTTAGAGGTTTTTGGATTTTAGTTTCACTAGTAATTGTCCGAAATTCTTTGTAGAGTTTTTCAAATTTTTTAGTGCATTGCTCAGTTTTTTTTAATTCATACTTTTTATATTCGGATCTTTTAATAAATGATATGGTATCGGTAGTTTTAGCAAAAAAAGTTTATTTGTGGTTTCAAAACTTTAATCAAAACATCGATAAATGGACCTCCCCATGTAGATCATCTTTTAAAAAGTTTTTAAAAACATTTTTAGATAGATATCTCTACATTTTGAAATTATCAGAAAAAGAGAAATGGTGATTTAGTAAATAACAAACCAAAAACCAAAACCTCAATTTTTTCTATTCAAGGTTTTTTAGGCAATTTTTCATGAAAACAAAACTCAAATTTTTCAAGATTTATTATACCCCGAAGCTGCTGAAAGTCTGAATTCCGTCATGTAAAAGTCAATGACAGATGTCCCTTTTACAATTTGAAGATATTGTGATCTGTGTTGGGTTTCGTCAGATAATCCAACAAGTTTGAGGTTTTCAGAAGATAACCATTGCACAATTTGAGTTTTTGCTCCATTTTATCGAGTTTTTTCCCGACACAATTTTTTTGAGCTATTTTATTGATAAAATCATGGCTGGGAGTTTGGTCAGATTTCAAGTTTTAGTGAATAATCCCCTAAAAGTTTCCCAGTGATGTTATTAACTAGATGAGCATTTGTATAGCATATCATATATGTAATACTTAGATTTACTAAATAATTTGTTCTTATTTTAATTATTTGGTATGCTGGCCCTTGTGTTGTTTACAGGAAATACAAGATTTACAGCCTGGGAATGCAAAAATGAACTCTGAATGATGCACCACTGAGATATGTTTATCTTATCAAGTATATAACATCATTAATTAAACTCTACAGCACTGAAAGGTACAAACAAAAAGTTAAACAAATACACTGGATAAAAGATCCCCTCCTGTAATGAATGAATTAGTATTTTATTTGAAAATTGTATGCCAGTATACAGTATATACTTATATCAATACTGCAAATGTTTTATTGCAAGGACTAATTTCCCAGTATTTCGATTTAAAGGTAAAAATGACACAAACCAAGAAGCAGCGATTGCCTACGAATGCAGACATGCATGTACAGTGTTTATTTTGTTCCGGACAGTAATGTGGGTTATAGAGTTCATTAGTGATGGGCGAATTTGCGAAATTCGGGAAACGGCAAAAAATTTGCGAATTTATTCGCTGGTGGTGAATCACGCAAATTCACCCCGAATTCGCGCCTGGCGAATAAATTTGCCCATCACTACAGTTCATGCCAAGAATGGGTTTCAATATATTTTGGTCAGACAAGGTTATGGTAAAAGCATATTACATTCAGTACAGGCTCCCTAATGCTGATAGTTTATTAAATTAGGTTACAGACAAGAGAAATTACTTACAATTGCTTTTGATTCTGTCAGTGACCAACACAACACTTTGCTGATACTCCAGACATAACCCAAAAAATACTACATCTCTATGACGACTATAGTGATGCGTGAAATTTTTCACCATGTTTCATCATGAAAAAACACCCATATGGCTGTTAAAAAAAGTTGCGCTGTAGAAAGTCCAAAGACTCCAGTGGCTGCTTTAAAAAAGTTCCTGTGAAAAAAACGCCTGTTGACTTCAATGCATTTTGTAATGTTTTGCCTTTTCACTAATGTTTCTGCAAACCAAAATGGGACAGATTTGCTCATCAATAAACTAGATTTAAAAAAACATAACAAAAAGGGATGGCTGATATTACAGGTATTCTCAGAGAATGTTATGGAGCATTGTGTCTTCAGCCTTAGATCAATATGTTCTTTAAAATACAATCGATGTGTAAAGGCCTCATTCTTTTTTCATTCAAAATTTGATTTTTTTTCCCTCTTTTTTCAAAACAATACCATATTAACACTCCAGACCTTATTTGGCATCTAATCTAGAAAATTTTGAAACAAACATTTCAATAATATAATTTCCTCTTTTGAAGCAATATGTTGTTGATAGACAATATTACACTATTTAATCATCTAGTGACATCCAAGTAAGAAAACAGATCAAGCTGAAATTTGGTTACAAATGAATGGCGTAATGCCCAGGAACATTCAGTTTTATAAACTTTTAACAGCAGGAAATTGACATTAAGCCAGGAGCTGATATGTACAAGACAGAAATGTGAAGAGAGAAAAGATTAAGCCCAGAATATATGATTTCTTTTGAACAGAAATCTGGCAAGATATTTTATTTGTCCGGTAACCTGAATCACTTTAATTTAGTGTGTTACTGCCGTAATACTCTCTTGTGTCCTTTCCTTTGCTGAATCACTTGCTGATGGAGTCAGAGTAGGTATAAAAAAAAAGTATTGCTTCTCTTTATTGTAAAACCATACAGATGTATTTGTGGATACTACAATAAAAAGAATTTGATGTTTGGAAAAGTTATTGAGTTCCAGGGTTTATCCCCATCAGGATTAGCTCTTGGGTCTTTTAAGGGTAATGGCACACAAGACAATTTCAAGAATTTTGTCACCCAAGCACTTTGTAGCTCTTTGGTAGGCTCAAAATCACCTCTTATTTGAATGGGAATTGCCTGTAAATGCTGAGTGCCAGCTGAGTTGCATTTTCAATTGATATCAGCAATTGGTGCTTGCAGATGACTCTTGATCAAACTGAATGGGAGGCAATTTTGAATGCTTTGTCTCATTCCCAACATAATATCAAAATCACCCTGTGTTTTGTTACCATTAAGAAATTATTCAGTATGTGCCAATTTAAGTAAATTTGTAGCAATTAATTCTCCCATGCTATCTGTGTTCATTTTCCAAATGGGATGACAAGCCCGTTCATCATCATTATAACATCAGCTAAATGCAATCCTGCCAATTTCAACAACTTCATTGAAAGGGTTCATATTTTTATCACAATCATTCCAGACTGTCACAGAAAATAAGAGAATTAATACTTTCTATTCTTTTTTTACAGGATCTTTTTCACCAATTAATGAGCCATGGATAAACATTTTTATGTTATTTCATTTTATTTTGTTGCTGCTGTTTTGAGTTGGCGTTGACAGCATTTTTCAGCCAAATCAATGCTAAAGCTTCCAAAATCCATTATTCAGCAATACAATTCATAAATAAGAATATGTAGCTATGTCTGTAGTTCATATCCCTCCAAAATGGAATAACAAAGGACAATGTGCAAATATGCCCTGATGCTATGGCATTAAGAACAATAACCTGTACAACAGTTGGTAAATTGCTCAATAGTGAGCATGTGAATGGATAGCTCAGACTGCCTTAACACTGACTTTGCCAGCTGAACTGCATGGGTAATGAAGAGTCATATAGACTCAGCATATGTTGGCTTATTGTCGAAAGAGCAAACAAACAGTGTCTGTACACATAGCTAAGAGCAGATGAGGTGGCCCCTCCATTGTTGCTGTTACAGTTACATCCATTAATAATGTGGTTGGGTAACTTAGCTTTACTTTTATAAGTAAAAAGGCACTTTGTTTATGAATAGATTATTGTTTGCCCTTTGGTCAGGTTATAGTGTAAACAGTCACTTTATGTTTTTGACATGTAGCATTCCCTACCCTATCTTTTTGTTACTGTATGTAACCCATATTTAATGCTGTTTTTACACCCTTACCTTTATCACAGTCCACTTTCCTTTACCACTTCCCTGCAGTAAAAGTTTGCTCTTGAGCTTCTCTTTTATTACTAACCCCCATATATAACGAAAATGCACTAAGTTCGTCCAGGAGCAGTAACCTATAGCAACCAATAAGATGTTTACTTTTAAACAGGTGACCAGTAAATACTACCTGCTGATTGGTTGCTATGGTTCACTGCCCCCAGACAAACGTAGTGCCTTTTAATACATTACCCCAATAGAGTATTATGTTATGTTGTTCCTTTGTATAAGTATTGTGCATTTCCATCTCTTTTCATATGGCAGACAACCATTAGCTGTGCAGATTTATGTATAAGATACAGAACCCTACAAAACATGATCATGCAACAAATAGGCTGTGTTATACTATACAAACCCTATGTAGAAGTTAAAGGAGAAAGAAATTATGTTATTGTGTTAAATCATGGGGAAATGCAAAATGTAAGGCACCCCTCAGGCATTATAATCACTTACCTACTAGGCCTGGGGTACTTCTGGGCAAGCATCACCGAGCAATCATTTTCTTCTTCCGCTTCTACAATGGCCCCAGGCCAACACATACTGCACTTATGCACCTTGTATTAGGTGATGAAAATCACTGGAACCTTTAGGTATAAATGATTGGTTGCTCCATGCTAGTTTCGTTCCTAGGTGGGTTGTTCACAGGATTTCTCCATCAAGGCAAAATATATATAGTTACATAGTTAAATCGGGTTGAAAAAAGACAAAGTCCATCTCCAAGTTCAACCCCTCCAAATGAAAACCCAGCATCCATACACACACCCCTCCCTACTTTCACATAAATGCTATATACCCATATATATACTAACTATAGAGTTTAGTATCACAATAGCTTTTGATATTATGTCTGTCCAAAAAAATCAAAAAATCATGAACTGAGAATGGGAACTCACAGGATGTGTGAGTAGGAATAATATTCAACTGACTTTCATTAAAATAATATTTATCTGTTTCGATAAAATAGATATCCACTGCTTAGTCTTAGACAATGACTAGGTTCGCTGACTGAAACAAGGGTCCTGTCGACCTTCAAATAGGCCTTCATGGCATTTTTGCATTTTTGTGAATTAAAGATACTTCTCGATTCAGGTGGAGCAGTACGGTACTCGTTTACTGTCTTCATATAAACATATACCTGACCAATACAAGATACAAGTCAAATAACCACCTGCTCCTTACATACTTTTATAAGTTTATATTTCCTATCCACAACCATGCTAATGTCTATTTAATAAAGTTTATGTTCATTTTCTACATGGAAAATGCAAACTGTCACCTTTAAAATTGGGCTATTATCTCTCCTCATCAGCAGCCAGCAAGGCGCTGCACCCAGTCTTTGGGGAAGTAAGATGAATAAAACTCAAAACCGTGCCAGGACAGAACACACGAACCCTGTCTGTAAATCCTTTCCCTGCTTGCCAATAAAATGTAAGCTGGGACATAACCGCAGTGAAAAGCATGCTCTATGATTAATTGGAAATTAGAAACAACTTTCATTTGGGAATGACTAATTTGTTCTGTTTTTATTTGCTATGTTCCATAAAAATCAATTTCACGTTTATACGTTTTTTTTTTGCGTGCCTGCTTTCTTTTTCTTTTTCTTTGTGTTTCCTAAAATAGAGGAAAATCATCTGGATTGTATTAGAAAAGAACATAGTAAAACAGAGGGTGAAAATATTTGACAGTTTTTGCTAGACCATTCAGTCTTGAATATCTAAGGTTCACTGTTTTAGATAGCAGTGCTTTGTGTTATATCACGTACTTGATATGCTTTTGTTATAATTGTCCATATTTGATTGGTTGATTTAAAAATGATCAGATTGTTATGTATGTTAAGGCATTCCCTGGTAGTTATTTATTGGCCAGGGATGTCAGTTGTCCTTAGTTTTTTAAATAGATGCAACCATGGAGTTCCATCTGTATGGACCCTACTTTCTTGAGGGGATGGCTAGTGCTAAAGACCCAAACGTAGGAGGCTTCAGTAGGAGAGGTTAAAACTAGCGAGACTGAGGTTAGTTCCTGTTATAGACCATTCTAAGAGTAAGGCTGAGGGGAGGTAGCAGAGCAGCCAGAGCCCCCAGTAAAGAGAATAGAAGGCTAGTACATTTGGTCTCACCTGCCACCATAGAAACAGTAGCAGATTCAGGGATAAAGAGATCCCAAGAAGAGTGAGTCACTGTGAGTACTTTGTGAAATGAACACTTGCTAGTATGTAGTACCTATGGCTGGTATGAATTCCCATGGGGAACAAGCAACTATTTATTATTATATTATATTTCTGAAGTTACTGTAGTCTGTACCATCTTGAATATCGAGTACTGTAAATTCTAACAAACAGTTAGTTGTGCTTACAAAAACTGGCACTGAAGCTGTCAAACTTGTGTTATGAAGTCAGTGTGGAAAACCCTTCCTTAATGAAGAGTGAATTAAAATGTTAATCTTTGGGTTAATCTGGAAGTCAGTTTCTCTAAATGCGTCGCAAACAATGGGCAGATTTGCTTTTGAGAATGGCCTCATGTAAATTCCAAGTCTCATAAGTGGATATAGTCTCCCAGTTTACCCCATAACTCTGAGGTTGCACATGAATACATTTGCCCTAACTATCCAGCATCTCTGGGGCTGCATACATAGCAAGCTTGTACAGTCGCATTTTCTAGGCCTTTAATAAAAAACACTTAAGAACTAAATGCATTACAGAAGCCAACCAGTACAATTAATCGTTATTTACTTAATTAATTCTTACTCTATTTAATTGCTTAATTAACTCCTTTAACTTCCTTTTGATTTTATTGACTGACATCTTCATTGATTACAAGGTCTAAATGTTAGGACCTCTTTCCTGTTTTAAATACTGATACTTGGCACATTTGACTCTACGTATCTCAATTCTGCTTTTGGCACCAAATATGTTGTAATAATAATTCCTTCTCCAAAAGAAAAGTAGACGTGATTTTCCTGCATTCAAAGGTAATGAAGGTAATGAGTTGTATCCTCTTAGGAGGTAATTAGTAATGGTGTTTGGAACTAGGGACCAGTGTACTTTATCCATGCGTAGCAGCCAAAGAACCTTTGAAATGAGATGTGACCCTCTGCTTAACACACTTTGAAAACTTTTAGACTTGTAATTAATTAGAAGCATTTGATTTTAGTCACCCCCTTGCAATTTTTAAAGCAACTTATATTCTTTGGTCAATTGCAACATCAGCTGCAACAATACAACTGAAATAAGTTGTTTTACGTGGCTACATACCTATGCACTGATCTGTGGTTTAGGTTTAGAGAAACTTTGTAAAACCAAGATCTTTTAAGTCAATGGCTTTGCAGTTAGGCTAATTAAGATTTAATTTATTTTACATAGGAATGGTACTGAAACCAAATGTACCACTTGATAAATATGAAAGCTAGAGGATTTAGGTGTAAGTGGAATGAGATTTTTTATAAAAAAGGAAGGAAATTTTGTTAAAATATGTTGTTTTATTTTCTTTCAGCCTTAATCTATTAGAGCTTAATAACTCAAAAACTGTAGCGACCGGCAGTGCAAATTCTTCAGGGGGATGCCTTTGTCACCTATTTCTAAATTCTGAAATGTAAAAGTTTGAGGGTATTGTTGGTCACAAAACAGAAATTTTTTTTCACCATCATTTCTGCAAAATAACAGAACAACCCTACAAACAGAAAGTCTTATTGGGGGGATTTCCCCAAGGTGTCACAAGGTTAGTGACACACTGTTACAGTATTTCATAGATATGCAAAATATTGTAGATTTACCAGAAGGTTCCATCTGACAGTTAGAGACCCATTTATCAAAGTTTGAATTTTAGTAGTATTAGTGCTTTTTGATTAAACTCTATTTTTCTAAAATCATGAATGCCATGAATGTTATTAAAAGATAATATAAGAAGCATGAATGTGAAAAAATGATGAAATGATGGGCATAAAATGGTTTGTATCCCTTCAGTTCAGAGGCGATATTAAAGTGAAATAAGCATACCTTCATACCTATATGTAACCCACCATCTACATCTGCTGGCCAGGTGGCGAAATTACATCAGTCTGGACACCTGGACATTGCCATAAAGGCCTATTCTGTTTGATGGTCTGATCCCACAATCTGCATAACCCAAACACTAAGACATTATATAAGATATTAATACCAATTTTTACAGAAACACTGATAAATATTGTCTAATTTTTAAGACAGTTGATTATTATTCATATTCACATTCAGGTAAATATTACTTTATTCTAAACAGCTGATTATTATTCGTACTCACATATCCTGTGTGTTCCCATTTTCAGTCCATATTTGTCTTGATGGCAAAACCCTGTGCACAAAAGTTTAATTAAGAAAGAATATGGTCACTTTTAAAAACCAACCATTTATGCCTAAACATTATGCAGTGGTTCATTTAATTTAACAGTGCATTAATAGTTTCTTGCTATTACCCTTATTTTTGGTAATGGACAAAAAAAGGCATATTCCCACTTGCAATTAATAAAGCGTTCTGTTTATTCCATATAGTTTGTAATGACACCAAATTTACACCATTCATAACATTTCGGGGAGGTGTGTACCTTGTCCCGTCAACATATGTTCCTCTTTTTGGCATTCATTGTAATATTTGCCATCTCAAAGTGGATATATAAATTTTTTGAGGATAAAAAGAGCTTTCCTATCAGCAGCAGTGGCATACCTAGATGTTACTAGGCCCACAACAAATACAATTTCATTAGTATGTTGACATATTCTACCAAAATATATTTGAAACATTCACTGATTATGGTCACACTCTGCCCTCTACCTTCCTGGCCCCCTTGCAACCACAAAGTCTGCTTCCCTGTAGTTACGTCCCTGATTAGCGGTAAATGTATTAATCAATCTTTTGTGTTTTGCTAGCAAGTTTGATGTCAAGTTTGACCTCATAGACACTTCTGTTAAAAAAATGACACTCAAAAATATTTTATCAATATCTTTGTCCCCTTCACGATGGAATTGCAGCATACATACACAAAGTAACAAAAAGTGCATTTTTAGTAGGAACAAAACATGCATTGGAATGCTACTTATCCTCACACATTTCTGAGCAATTAACCACACTGAGGTCTTACTGTACAGGTATGGGACCTGTTATCCAAAATGCTTGGGAACTGGATATTTCTAAATAACAGACCTTTTCATAATTTGGGTCTTCATACCTTAAGGGGCAGATTTATCAAGGGTCAAATCGAAAATTCATTTTAGAGTAATTCGACTAGGGAATAGTCCAATTTGAATTTGAGTTTAAAAAAAATTCGAAATTTATCATGTACTGTCTGTTTAAGAATTCAAATTCGACTATTCGCCATCTAAAACCAGCCGAACTGGTGTTTTAGCCTTTGGGGGACATCCAACAACCAATTTTGAGTCGTTTGGCAGACTTTTGAAAATCAAGGTTTTTTTTGAAAATACTCGAATCAAATTCGATCAAATTTGCTTCAATTCAAGTTTGCAGGTCGATCCTATTCATCCGAATTTAAAAAATTAGATTATATTAAATTTAGATTGTTTTTTTTTATTTGAGTTTATGGGAGTTGATGGGAGTTTTTAGAAACTCCCAAAAATGCGAAATTCGACCCTTGATAAATATGCCCCTAAGTCTACTAAAAAATAATTTTAAATGTTAAAAGAATGTTAAAAAAAAAAATTACGATTTTTTTGCCTCCAACAAGGATTAATTATATCTTCGTTTGGATCAAGTACATGGTTCTGTTTTATTATTACAGAGAAAAAGGAAATCATTTTTAAAAATTTTAATTATTTGGATAAAATGGAGTCTTGGAAATGACTCCCATAATTTGAAGCTTCTTGGATAATGGGTTTCCAGATAACAGATCCCATACCCGTAGTACCTAAAATTACTGACAAACTGTTTTCCACCTTCTTATTTCCAGGAAAGGAGATGAGAACTATTTCAACTTTGTTCCCATTTAGACATTATCTACCCCAGTTTTATTTTGTATGCCTAACTGCTTAACAAAGCTCCTCTTAATTACCAGTATGTTTATTTGAAGCAACTTGCTTAATATGTAGAAACTGCCCTTTTGATATGCTCCTGATTATAATAATGAGGTATGGCAACTACCGTTTGTGTTAGACTTTGTTTATCGGCATGTTGGAAATCATCATATGCCTTTTCAAAAAGGTCAGGAACTTAATTTTCAAGTCAAAATTCCCTGTGATAATAATGTATAGCCACTGTCTCACGTGGAGGCTGATGTATCAATATTCTAGCTCAAGTTTTTTTCAAAACATGTTCACAAAGTAATTTTAATTTTATCGTGATCTCTAGCATATTTACTAAAAAAAAACTGCAATTGCATTAAGTTGTAGAGAATAACTTGTCTGCAAATAAAAATCCCATTGTCCTATTCATTGTCAATGAGCCTGTAAAAATGTGACTTTTAAAAATCTCAAAAAATAAAATTGCTTGAATGTTACAAATACACCTCCCATTGACTTCTATATTTTGTCAGACACATTTTTGCATTGAAATGTTTAAGATTTTTCAATCAAAATATCTGAAATTTTAGTTAAAGACTCAAATTAGATATTACTTTTTTGTTTGATGTTCACTGAAAAAATGTGAACTCGGATGTTAATTGATTTGACCAAAAGTGTCTGATTTCGCTTCCAAAGAATGCTGCACATCTCTGCTTAAACCCTCGATTTTGAAAGAGTTCTTGCAGGTCACAGTGACACAAGAAATTAATCAAATTCTGGAAAATAACCAGAAATTCTCATTTAAAACAGAAATCATATTTAGTTCACTGCTAGGAAAACTATTTTGCCTTGTTGTAAACCTCTGCCAAGGCACATGGTGTTTTTTAAATGGAACTAGATGTGAGCACAGAGTTATCTGCACCTTAGTTCCTTCCACCTTTATTATTGCTCTCTAATAGCTCTTGAGATTTCAGCATCTCAACCTCTTTTTCTAAGACACTTTATTTACTCGGAGCAATCTTCTCACGTTTACTAAGCAATGTGATCATGCATTTGAAGCTTTTGCCGTTCACATAACTGTTTGAATTTAAAAAAATGGTGTGGAATACTGTACAGCATTAAAAATGTTCAATAAAAACAATTCATCTTTCCCTGAATAAAATATATAGCTGGGTAATTGTATGGATAGACTTACCAAATCATTCTGCCAAAACTCTGGTAAAACAGGAAGCAAATATTGAACAGCCACATTAATCCGCTTAGCAATTAAAGTTTTTTATACCCCAAAGCTGCTAAAAATCCAAGTCTGAAAATACTCCATCCCAAACCTGTCGAGGTCATGTAAAACTAATATTATGTTGGTAAATAATTAAAAACTTAAATCACTCTGAAATGGAAACAATAAATAATTAGTTCAAATTATAAAAGTGCTTAGAAAAGCACTCTGATTCTGTGTGGAATTTTGATTTTTTTCCTAATGGGCAAGTTAATAGATCAATGTTTAACAAAATTTCTGGTTCAAGTTAGGTTGAGTATGGTTAGTCCTTAGTTTTACATTTATCACAAATCTCTGGTATAGCTGAAGCCTTAACTAATATTAAAACAGCACAAAGTTTCAGGTATCTTAAAATCTACTTTTATATTGGATGAGTAGTGCATAACATTCAACATATGTGACAGATACATTAAACTGTCATATTTATCATATTCCTTAGGCATTTTTTTCTATTTGCTAAGTGTTTGTCCTACCCATGGTTTGGATTTATTTAAACTTGATGTAAATTGATATGCATTCTTTCATTACAAAAGTAGAGCTGTGTGCCATGTTATGCCAAAAGAGTGACCACTTTATACATTTATGGGTTATTTACTAAACCACATTTTTTTCTCGTCTGGGTTTTATGCTCAAAAAATTAAATTTTTCATGGAAAAAAGAAACTAGAATTTTTTGAGATTTTATAATCCAAAACTGTAAAAAGTCAGAATCCACCATTCAGAGTTTTTCCCTGGATGGGAGTATGGTCGAGGTTGGTTTAATACAAATATGAGATAAATTTGAGTTTTAGTAAATTCAACCCCCTCAATTATGCTCTATGTTGGCACAATTCTGGTTGTAGTTCACCTATCACAACTATACTGGCACAGCCAGAAGAAGAACCCAGCACTCTCAAAAATTACATGCCTTTGAATAGTAAAGGTGCAGTAAAGAGTTACTTTCGTTTAATATCTTTGTTACAGCATAAGGAAAATAATTTCAGTATATTTATTAAACATTACAGAGCACACTAATGCTTACTGGGATGACATTTCAAAGAACATTTAAAAAAGTGAAATTCATAAAGGTCACAGTAAGGCCAGAAATCTCTTTGAGGGGCAAATTCACTAACATTCGTAGTTGCGCCAGGCGCAACTTCGCCGCGCTTCGCAGCACTTCGCCGCACTTCGCCACACTTTGCCAGGCATAGTTTCGCCAGAGCTCCGCAAATTCACTAAAATCCGAAGTTGCGCACAGGGGTAGCGTAAGATTGCGAAGTTGCGCTAGCGTTGATTCGCTAAGTGAAGCGAAGTTACGCTAGCGAAGGCTAATTTGCATACGGCGCCAAATTCAAATTTCAATGGAGGAATACGTATCAGCACTACAAATGGCTAGAAAACCTTCAAAACATCAAATAAAAATTGTATTTTGCCCTACACATGTGCCCACTGTCTAGGTAAGTTGCCATGAGTCAGGAAATGTAGGGGGGAAGGAGGGGAGCCACAAAAATTTTTTCGATCTTTTTCAGGCTATCACCCATAATGTAGAAAACACGCCAGCATTTTTTGGGACTTAGAAAAAAATTTGACTTTTTTTGAAGCAATCCCTATCTACTCAATTGCGCTTCGCCTGGTCTGAAGGAAGTCTAGCGTAAAAGGTAGCGTTCAGTACACTGCGCGCGTTAGTGGATTTGCGTAGTTATGTCGCTAGCGAAAATTCGCCAGGCGTAAGGGTGCGAAGTAACACTAGCGAAACTACGCCAGCGTTCGTTAGTGAATTTGCGCAGTAACGAAAATGCCAAACTCTAGCGAATTAACGCTAGCGTTCGGCGCTTCGGCGCTCAGTGAATTTGCCCCTTAGAGTGTCTATGACTGTACAGTTAGAGACCAGCAGGTGGTGCTGTTGTTGGGAAATTTATTATGTTGGTAAATAATTAAAAACTTAAATCACTCTGAAATGGAAACAATAAATAATTAATTCAAATTATAAAAGTGCTTAGAAAAGATTCTGTGTGGAATTTTGATTTTTTTCCTAATGGGCAAGTTAATAGATCAATGTTTAACAAAATTTCTGGTTCAAGTTAGGTTGAGTATGGTTAGTCCTTAGTTTTACATTTATCACTTTGACAAATCTCTGGTATAGCTGAAGCCTTAACTAATATTAAAACAGCACAAAGTTTCAGGTATCTTAAAATCTACTTTTATATTGGATGAGTAGTGCAAAACATTCAACATATGTGACAGATACATTAAACTGTCATATTTATCATATTCCTTAGGCATTTTTTTCTATTTGCTAAGTGTTTGTCCTACCCATGGTTTGGATTTATTTAAACTTGATGTAAATTGATATGCATTCTTTCATTACAAAAGTAGAGCTGTATACCATAGTTATGCCAAAAGAGTGACCACTTTATACATTTATGGATTATTTACTAAACCACATTTTTTTCTCGTCTGGGTTTTATGCTCAAACTATTAAATTTTTCATGGAAAAAAGAAACAAATTTTTTGAGATTTTATAATCCAAAACTGTAAAAAGTCAGAGTCCCAAAATTCACCATTCAGAGTTTTTCCCTGGATGGGAGTAAGGTCGAGGTTGGTTTGATAAAAATGTGAGATAAATTTGAGTTTTAGTAAACTCAAACCCCTCAATTATGCTCTATGTTGGCACAATTCTGGTTGTAGTTCACCTATCACAACTATTCTGGCACTGTCAGAAGAAGAACCCAGCACTCTCAAAAATTACATGCCTTTGTATAGTAAAGGTACAGTAAAGAGTTATTAATATATTTGTTACAGCATAAGGAAAATTATTTCAGTATATTTATTAAACATTACAGAGCACACTAATGCTTACTGGGATGACATTTCAAAGAACATTTAAAAAAGTGAAATTCATAAAGGTCACAGTAAGGCCAGAAATCAAGCCATGAATTATGCCATTACATTACTATTTGTCACTGCATAACATTTATTCAGGTTGGTAGTGATTTTTTGTTCAAAATAAAAAAATAAATGATTCAAAAAATGAAATTGAAAGGATGTTTTCAAGCAGTGATCATGGAAGTTAGCCACTCCTCAAGAGGTAAGTATTTCTAAGCTGACATAAACTCTGAGACAACATGGGTGGTCTTTTAGAATTATCATTCTTCATCAGCAGTGGACAAATTAAGGAAATATGAAAACCAGATTAAAAAATAATCACTATTTTGGACTTCATATGACCTTGGAATCGTTTTGGTTTATGTGTGAAATAAGTCAGCAGTCTGTGATTTTAATTTGAAATATAACTGCATTACAGCCAAGGATATGAAAATCATCCTTCTTTTCAAAAATAACAAATAAAATATGCATGAATTAACTTGAAAAACTTTCAACATACATGCCAAAAACAATCTCGGGCTTTTACACTCTTGACAACGATTAGATGCTGTACCTAAGGGATTATTTGGTTTTGGAAAAATATATATAATGCTGGGAGTTCACAGCTGGGTGCATCAGAAAAACAAGAGGGTTGGCAACCTTTTTCAACCAGATTTACTCCAAACAGCAAGAGGCTCTCGTATCATGTCACAGAGGCAGTCATGCCATAGTTATCCTACAGAGTTAGTTAGTGGCAAGAATACATGTCCATTAATTCCCCTGTTATGAAACTGCATGTGAGAGCATGTGAGTGATCTATTAAAATAAGTGACTGTAAAGCTAAAGGCATGAATGGGGAGCAAGAACTTGTGAATCCCACAAGTAAGACTACCCTCAGCATCTGGGAATCTCTGGTCTTACAAAATACTGTTTCATCTTAAAAATATTAATCAAATTCTAAAATAAAATATATTTTTTTGTTATATCTAACGTCCCTTTTATTCCCTTTATTATTGGTGGTGTCAAACAGGGTAGATCATTTCTACAAATAGAATAGATATACACAACTTTTCTTAAATAGCTGGCAAAATGAGTTGCATTTTAATTACCTCTAGACACAGTTTATTTGTGGAGCATATTTTGCTTTAATGATGATTTGGTCCATTAACATGATTTAAATTTTGCAACGATTGCTTAAAAAGACAAACACACAACAGATGTGCTAAATGTACTGCACTGAGTTTTCTAGAAGTGCAGCTTGTTGAGCTTGAGTTAATTTAGTCACAATGGAACTTGAGATTAGATTTTTTTTTTGAATGTTCATGCAGCTGTTTCAAAATAAGTTATTTTTACCTTGATAACAAGAAAATCCCACATTTTGCACAGATGTTTTGAATAGCTGGCTTCTCCTACAGAACTAAATCTGAAGATGACATCTAATTAAATTAGTATGGCTTTATATGGTACATTTTTGGCATGAAACTCCATGACGAAAGATCTGATTTGAGGGAAATCAAGCAAATTGCACACACTCTTTGACCAGGTCATTGGCTTCAGCTCTGCCTGATTCCTTCTGAATTCAGGACTTCAAGTTTGGAGACTCTCCCTGGGCTATCAGGGTACATAATAAACCTCATTTGTTCCAAGACAGCCTATGGTCCTTTGAAGGTGCCATTAACAATAAGGTTCATGGAAGAGCTTTGCACCCAACTCATTATTTTACCTAAATCCTTTCTGTGTGTGCATCTGCTGCTCTTGTAGGAATAATAATAACAATATTATAGCATATACCCTTTAAGTTTCTCTCACTGATTTCATCTTTCAGAAATGAGCACTCACAGCTGCATGTTACGTGCATAGGTCAGGCAATGAAACAAACTAACCAAACATATAATTCAATACCTAGGGGAAGCAAATGGATATAAGAAGCCTTTTCATTTGGAAACATTTCGGTTCTGAGCAGAAATCCATGATTCCTGGGATTATCTTGCACCTTCAAAGTTCAAATTTTCCATGGAATATCCTATACATATGGCTGAGTGAATTTTTTCACCAGGATTTGCAGAAAAAGTCTGTGTTCCACAATTGACACCTTTATTTGCAAAACCTTGGCAAATTTTAGCCATGAGAAAAATGCACACAAAAAAAACCAACTGACTTTTTGATGCATTTTGCATGAAAACAAAAAATGCAGAGAAAAAAAACATTGACTTGCTCTGAAAATAACAAGTAAGCAAGATATGCTCAGAACGTTGGACCACAGTGTGTATACAATAACGTATCCATCTGGCAGCACATAAATATGCTGGCAGTGAATTGCAAGTTAATAGGTTTGTCTTTCGAAAGTGGACACCCCAAGTGCTCTGTTCAATACATACCCTATAAAAGGTCATGTCACTCAATGTAACCCTTTAGTGGATCCTGACAATGGCGCCACAAAAAGGATGACATAAGGAATACAGATTTGTTGCATCCCTGTCCCGTGGTATGTGTATTACAGGTTCCATCAGATCCGAATGCACATACTGTATGAAACTCTTAGGAGAACCAAAACTAGTAATGAAAATAATTTTAGCAGGCATGGATTTGTGGCGAAATTCCACGGTTCGACATTAGCAAATTTTTCACCCACTGCAAAGTTTTGCTACAAAAAATGTGAGAAAAAAAAACACAGAGTAAAACCACACTCAACTCCTTTATCAACACTGGGAAAATTTGCCTGTGGGCAGTAACGCAAAGCAACCAATAAGGTGAAACACTAACTTGAGGTCACTGTCAGGAGCTGGGGAACACTTTATTTATCAAATGCTTGAGGCAGTCAGTAATTGCAGGGGGCCCTGTGATGTGATGAGAAAGGTTTGAGGAAAGGTAACAGGTTTTCACTTGCAATACATACAGTATTTCATCAATATAGATTGCAGTTGACAATGACTATTTCTCAAAACATTCTGATGACTTAAACAGCTGCGTTAGCAAGATAAACAGCAATTAACATCATCTTCAAAGGAAATAAAATACTTTTACAAAAATACAGGTCATTTGGTGTGTAGGTAAATCAAAGGATTTTGCTTAATGGAATTCTACTAGTCACTTGTTTTTGAAGGACACAACTTTCTTTCTTTCTTACTCTCTCTTTCTTTCCTTTTTCATTCATGCTAATATGCTTAATCTACAGAGAGATGTAATAATAGATTTACATTTCACTGCCTCTGTTGTTAACATAGGAAACACTGCAACAATGTCACAATGAAGTGATCATCTCTTGTGCTCACTTCCTTTAATTTCCCCTTCTTTTTGTGACTTAAGTCATTCCCTGCCTAGCATCTCTCCACAAAAGGGCATGTTACTCTTGAATAGACCAAGTCACAGTAAAATGACTCACTAAAGATACCATATGCAAACAGATCATTAGGTTTTATGTCATCGGATGAAGATGCAACATACAGCTCCTTTGTAACAGGCATATTGCGTCAGATGGCAAATCTTCCAAGCAGCTTACACATGAGATTCTGGTATCAGTCCCATTATATTTTGGCTCATGAAACTACATCAGACTTGTAGCTGTTATCCTACAAAATCTCTTGTGCAGTTTAGCCCTAAAACACGCAATGTATTATACTTGGGAACAATCTTGTCTTATAAGAACAAAAAGACATTATTGGGGGTATTTATTAAAACTTTTTTTAAAAATAAAAATTCAACCTAACTTCCAACCACGATTTGGCTTATGATTAAGCCTATGTTTACATGTCTGTGGAGATAGAAAAGATACAAAAGGTTAACATGTCTGTGGAGATACAAAGTGCAAGCATAATTGCATGCACTTTAATGCAAGACAATGGTATTGGAGACAACACCATCTCCTGTCCAATATTACAATGGAATTACTGTAGTGCAATTGTTTTGTTTTAAACCTTTATTACTGTTTCAGACATTTTGCTATATTTGGCAACTTATGTGCTGCCCTGCCCTCCCGTTGACATAAATATGCCATAGATACCATAATAAATATCATAAGTATACCTAATACATTTCCACTACATTTGGATGTGTGCTGCATTTTTACTCCATTCATTCTGTGCCGAATACTTGGAAAGCCCTAAAAGATAAATGTTTTAAAGCTTTGTGGTTGGAAACTATATAGCACTTTGCAATTATGAAAAGAATGTAAAAAATGTCATTCTTACCAATCTCGGCTACTAAAGACAATGCATTTCAGAAGTAATCTTGAGAATGGATATGGAAAAGTTTCCTGTTTCTCAGAAACAAATCCTGTGCGAGATAAAGGCATACAGACAAGACACACGGCATACCGACATAGTATGTTTGTTGTCAGTAACATTTAGAGGTCAAACAGCTTTTACAACTGACTGCATTTAGTTGGGCAAAAAAAACGAGACAGGAGTGGAGTCAGGTGAACATTCTGAATGTGTCTTATAGTTCCATTCATTGAACTGTATTGCATCAGAGCCTTCTTAAGGGCAGAGACACACATGGAGATTCAGGGAGATTCATTCACTTGGTGACAAATCGCTTCTTCTTCGGGCGACTAATCTCCCCAAACTGACTTCCCGCTGGCAATGTTTTGCAATGTTTTTCGACGTTGCCCGAAATTGCCTCACGAGGAAACTTCGGACGACTTCGAAAAATGAAGCTCTTCGAGTGCCATCCCGTCAGGGATTTACATTTTAGCTGGCGGGTAGGCAGTTCGAGAGATTAGTCATCTGAAGATGAGGCGACTAATCTCCCCGAATCTCCACGTGTGCCCTTAGTGTTGTTCACCGCCTGTATATTTGACTTGGTTATTCATGTAGAAACACAGCTTTTAATATATTTATAGAAGATTCCTGTAGCAAAGAGTAATTTCCGTAAAAAAGTTTTAAACACTCCTGCAACCTATTGGTATTTTGGCCAGATCTCCCATTCACCCAGGTCCCGTCCCCTTATCTCCTATTTCTCAGAGCCCTTTTACCTTGGGAATTGGAACTGTATTGCCAAATGAATTGAAAGGTATACTATAACAATGGTAGTTTAGTCCTAGAATCACTGCACCACAAATAATGTACTGTGCAGGGAATTATCCCTGTGCAGGCATGGGCTGGTTGAGGTCTGTGTGGGTTAACCTCACCTGCTGAGCGTTTCCTGGATTGAATGTACAGGCCCGGCAGGTGAGGTAGATTTTTCACTGATCCGATTGGTCTAGAGAGGTCAGGTGACCATTCAGGTAAGTATAAAATACCTGCGCCGACATCGGAGCAGGTTCTTCGGCGAAAGGCAGCAGAGGAGAAGGACTGCGCCCACCCACCCATCCATTGTTTATGATTGTTATGTTAAAAAAAAAAAAAAAATCTGTCGCAGCATTAGAATGTATTTTTGGATTTACAAGACTGGCGGCCATAACAAATAAATATGGCATGTATATTATAATTTGATACATTTTGGATATTCTCATGGCGGCCTGCTGGGCAAGAGCAGAGGCTGCCCGGTCTTTCTTCTGATATCAATAAATGATAACTTTTGTTTTAAACTACACTGTAGTGTCAAAAAATGCTAATAAAACAGTGCTGCGGCCTACCCTCCAACCAAAAAGATGTGTTACTGGTTTTGTGTGTGCAATTATTTCTACACTATATATTTGTTAGATTATAAGTACATCATACCTAGCCCATGTGTTTTCTCAAGCAGTTTTGATATCACTGCAGCAGAGGCATAATTCTATAGAGATAGTGTAGAATGAATGTTACACTGTAATAGACTTCAATAATAAACATACGCTTTGGGATTTCCACATTGTGAATAATTAAAACAGGTGTCTATGGCAACACAATTTCAAGAGAATATCAGTGTTCAAGAGGAGGAACCATATTAACTTTTATTCTGCTACCATTTAGGGTAGTTGGAAAAGAAAATGGCAGTGAATAATGAGCATTTTGTATTTGCATTCATCAACTATTTGATTTGGAATCATAATTTTAAGTGAAATAGTTGCCTTTATTTTGTAATAAAGTTATTATTGATAATTTTATTGAAAGCAGACATGTCAGATTGAGAGCTAATACACTCTCTTTGAGCATAACAATTCTGTTGAATTTTTAACATTAGCGTAGTTGAAACAGTTGGCCATCAAACATATATCTAATTTTATTTGTAGCCTTCGTCCCTAGGCTTAGATGAGTGAGAATCCAATGTGCCTGCAAAACAATGAATGAGTTAAAAGTAAAATAGCTCCCAGTCTATTCTTGTGTGCTGATGAATGAACAATAATTCTGGAGGTAAGCCAGGTTCAGTCTCTAAAGTTTGCCTTGCTGACAGATGCAATGCAATCATCAGTTTGAAATCAAGCCACAAGCTATTACATAAAGCATACATGTGTGACAGACGGAAAAGTGGAACAACTTCTTCATCACAATGTAACTGGAACTGAAGGAAAGTGTTTAAATGCAATCAGCAGTACCATTCTCTGCTCATCACACTATAGTGTCCTGCCACATGACATTGGATAGACAGTGTATACTACAACGTCAGAAATTCAATTTGTTTAGAAATTTGGAAAATTGGGTCTGCAGTGATCATTGACTGATTTAAATGTTAATGTTAATCCTGGCTATAAGTTGATCCGTTTTGAATTAGACTTGAGACACCTGACACATATCACTGTAAAGCTGCTAAAATTCTGGTTAGTTAGTTAATGGACCCAATAATTACCACTGGTCCAAGTAAATTCTGCATGCACTCCCAGGCCCTCCTATATATAGATATCTGTTGCTCAGTCCTCTAGAGAGGGTGAAGGTGCCAGCCCCCAAATGTTGTTTATTGTGTGACACATTAAACACGTAGGGGTCAATCCCCTTTTATAATTATCTCTGTGTGCCGGTTCCTCATTTGTTTGTTTCCCATTCACTATCACACCATAGCTTTTTAAACAGAAGCTTTTTTTATAAATATAGTTTATAAAAAGGTTAGCTGGGACCATAACTTTGAACAATTTTAGAACACAGAGTCTAATGAGACAGTTCAATGTTTTATTACGAAAAAGAAACAGGTTCAGTACACTTGCTTCAACAAAGGAATAGCATTCCTGCTTCAACATACTGATATATGTACAGAAATGAAAAATAGCCAACATTTACAACATTAAGCACATAAAGTCCCATAAGCCTCTGACAGAATTTTCAGCATACACTTTGTTAGGAAACATTTTCTCTTCCTGTCATAAAAGACTGGCCTGGAACCATCTGCCCCAGGACATATGTAAGCTACAAAAACTTGGAGGCCTATTTATTAAAGGTTCAATTTTAGGTTTTTGAAACCACGACTAAACTCACTTTCTATAAATCCCAAATTGTCACAAAATTTATAAAAAAAAATTGAAAAATTCAGATCTGAAAGAACGGTAAAAAGTCGCAGAGAAGTTGCAAAACAACGGCAACATCAAAAATACCCGAAAACCTCTAAAACCACGAATCAAAGAAGGATCTTTCAGTTGTAAAAGGGACATCTGCCTTTGACTTTTACCTGATGTTGACAGTTTTTTGCTGGAGTATTTTCGTATTTATAGTTGTTGCAGTTTTGTTCCATAAATCCCAAAAAAGGCTTTTTTTCAAGCAACATTTTTGGCTTGAAAATGCCCGACCAAAAAAGTCACAGCTTTATAAATTAGCCCCATAGTCTAACAAAGCTCTTTATAATACATTAGACATTCAGCTATCAGCATATAGTCTGATGGAAATACTGCCTTTGCTGCCATCTGCTTTGAATAAAGGACTACAGGGAAACTGAAGATATGTACAGAACACAAAAAATTTATAGCAATGGCCAAAACCACCCGTAATCTTGTGTTTTTTTAACATTTGTTTTGGGAGTGTCTCTCCTTAAACTTGCATTATAGGTTCCACACTGTCTATGACCAACAAAAGGTACATACAGTATAAAAGAAATGATGGAAACAAATCACATTCTTGTGGCTATTTGGAGAGACAAAGCTCTGAAGGAAAATGTCTACAAAGTCTTTTCAAAAATATACTGTATATTATAAAGAACTCATGACTAAAATGAATAAAATGTTTGCAAAACCACTATAATGTTTAAAAACCTTTGGCACCAATAGAAAAAATATACAGGGCAAGCTTATTAAATGCAGTTAAGTTGTACTTGGCACAGTTCTAAAAATTGTGGCTGAATTATAAAGTATTTGGAAAAACACATAAAAGAAAAGTTCTAGTTTTTTTTAGGTTTTTATGTGGAGCAAAAATAGGATTTGCCAATTGGCTAGTGATAGAAATGGACAAACAGCATATTCTGCAAATAAGGTTTGCTTATGTCATATTCAGTTTGATCACTTATTGCCATTTTAAATAGTATGTGTATGGTGCATTTAAATGCTGAGCAACTTTAGTAGGTTTTCATTTCAGTTCTTGACGCAACATTTCAATCAGTTTTGGTGAGGACTTTGAGTTGGTAACTCTATAAATTTAATTAGAGCATGTTGTCAGACATTTTGTTGCAGCTTTGCTTGTATTTTTGGGGTCCTTATCTTGATGTGCTTCTGATATCACTTACCGATCAACAATCTCCTTTAGACTTTTTCTTTAATACAATTCCTATGTGAGCGAAAAATTACCAGCACTGGTAGATTTATTTTTTACTGTAAAATGCTATATTTGGTTTTCAATAATTTAAAAGGGCACATGATCAAAAACTTCTACTTTGGAGTCATCCGCACACAGATCATTCAAAAAGTCTTAAGACACCCGGCAGTTTTTCTTATTATTGAATTCTGGACACTAACTGAGCTAAGGTTGTGTAGGCCTTCAATTCCCTGATGATGTTCTAGGGCTCTCGCTGAGATTTTGAATGATTTTTCAACTTACTCGTGGAGGAATTCCGGAAGAACAATCCTTCCTAGATATATTCGATTATTCCAGTCTTTGTCCACTTGATTATTATTGTTCTGATAATGGTTTGATTGAGGTTTAGAGCCTTGTTGTGCAAGCTAGCACAGAATTATAGGCTCTATCAAAGGAGCAGATTTATCAATGATCATTCATTAAGGGGCAAATGGCAAATTTGAATTTTCAAAAAAAAATTGGTGTCAAAACTCACAAATTAGAATTTAAAAGCACCAACTCGAATGTAATTTGAATGTGAGATTTATCACACCTTGCCCATGGAAATAGTTCTAATTCGAATATTTACCACCTAAAACCTGCCGAGTTCATTTACAAGTCAATGGCAGAGGTCCATTGAACCATTTGAATATATTAATTGCCTTCCTGACATTCAAGGTTATTTTCAGAGGAAAACTCGTTTTGAATTAGATTAGAATTTTCAGGTCAGGACTATTCAATCAAATATTAAGTACATTTGAATTTATTAGAGTAAAAATATTCACATAAATTTGAAATTCAACCTTTTATAAAAAAAAAAAACCCTAAGGGGCAGATTTAGCAAAGGTCGAGGTGAATTTTCGAATTGAAAAAATTCAAATTTTGAGCTATTTTTGTGTACTTCGACTAGGGAATAGTCCAAATTCGATTTGAATTTGCAAAAAATGAGAATATCTCAATTTATTATGTACTGTCTCTTTAAAAATTCGACCATTCACCATCTAAAACCTGCCAAATTGCTGTTTTAGCCTATGAGGGACCTCCTAGAACCAATTTGGAGTCAATTGATGGACTTTGAAAAATAAAAGTTTTTTGGGGAAAAACTTTGAATCAAATTAGATCAAATGCACTATATATCGATTCGTATGATTTAAAATTGATCAAATACAGACCTATTAGATAGGAAAAGGACCTATTTGGCCAAAAAAAACTTTGACTTAATTTCAGTTGGTCTTTCTGAATTCGAATTTTGAAGTTTTTCAAATTCGAAATTCGACCCTTGATAAATATGCCCCTAAGTGTTGCTACTTTTCAACATTTTCCCATTTGTCAAAGGCTGATCATGTTTCTAATAAGAATTAAATGAAAAGGTTAATCATTGGTGGGTAATTATTTAGGCAACCACACTTTAATAGAAAATGGTTTGATTATAATTAAAATAAAACTGACAAAGGTTTATGGGCATTATACTGGAGTTGAATGAAAAGCTGGATGGGCACCATTTAGAGCTCTCTGTGTTATGATGCCATAGCTCTGAAAACACAAAATCAAAATCAAGATTTATTGGGAATTAGATCTAAAAAAAGTAGATTGTGATCTTCCATCAAACTTTAGTCATCTTGTCCATCTGAAGCCGCCTACTTAACAGCCAGCAGCACACTGAACTTTAGTAGCTGCACTTGTGGGAGTGCATACTCTACATTTCACAACTCCTGTCTTGTTCCAGTGACTGGTAATGGCACTCAGTGGGGTTCATGATTAATAGTAATATCAGAGTAGTAAAGGGAAAAAAATCCCTTAGTGTTTCAGAGCTCATTCGTGCTAACTGGCAACAAACCAAAGCATAACTTAAAGTTTGAGAGTAATTTAGTTAACCGTGATGTCTCAGTATGGAGTATGTGTACAGACAGCGGGATACAGAATCTTATGGAAAAAGAGTCATTGTTTTTCTTTTGTTACAAAGTGAAATGAGGCAGAAAGTGTTGGCAACCAACACTGCACTTTTATGTACTAAATCCAAAACACACACATATCCTTCTCAATAGATATTTACTCTTAGCATCCAGCTCACATACATCATTGTTTAATAAATCAACCCTCTGTTTCAGATACTGTTCCCTACATTACCCTATGTTTGCTTAAGGGCAAATAAAATTTTATGCTGGTTAATTACTTCAAGAAATGGTATGATACAATATACATAACAGAATAGGGCACAAATTCTAGTAGTTTCCTGAATGAGGTAGAGGTGTGTGCTATTCATTAATAATGTGCAAAATGATTCAGCAAATTCTAAATTCTATACATTTTGCAGATCTCATGCTGCAATTAACAGATAAATGACAAAAACAAATTAAATTGTATATCATAAATATCAGAAAGTTTGATATAGTCATCTTGCTCTTAGATAGTCCATTCACTCTCCTCCACTCTCCATCATATTCTAGTGACAAGAGAAGCTAGGACATGTCCTTTATATGAAGATATATAGTAATATTGTTTTCTATTGAGTTTAGAATTAATTAGAAGGCACTAGTGATAGGTGAATAAATTCGATAGGCATAGATTCATGGCAAATTTTCACGTTTCGCTGTCCACTAATGTTTTTGCGAAACTGCGTCGTAAATTCATCAGCGAAAAATCTGCTGTGTCAAAAAAAAATTGTTGCTCATCAAAATTGGTGTGCACATAAAAATTTCATTGTGTCAAAATTATTCAGACAGCCATTGACTTCAATGTGTTTTACAAATTTTATCGTTTCGCAAATTACTGCAAAGCGAAACGCCTCAGATTCGCCCATCACTAGAAAGAACTATTGTGACTGCATAACAGTCACTATGTAGTTTTTACTTGGAACAAGAACAATACAGGGACAGGGGGTTAATTTGAGAAACAACTGGCATAGAGGCATTTAAAATATTTTCAGCAGAAATTTTACTGAGCCTTACGGCTTTTAATTCATTAAGCTATGTAAATATATTTACACTGAAAATCTGAGCAAGAGTAGGCATAACATATATGGTGTATTTATAAGATTCCACACCAGATCTTTTGCATGAATGAACTTAATGCTTTGTGGTTGTATATGTTGGGCCCCTTAGATGTCACTGCTAATATAATGTCAAGACTAACATTGACTTGCACACACTGAAAAAAGAATTTGAATTTTTTGAGATTTATTATACCCCAAGGATGGAAAAAGTCAGAATCCGAAAATCCGACATCTCAGACCTGCCGAGGTTGTTCTATATATAAGTCAATGGAGAGGTCCCTATTGTATATGGAAGTTTCTGTGGTCTGCAATGAAATTAGCCCAGAAATCTGACTATTTTGGACTTTTCAGGCAAAATTGTCACTCGATTTTATCGAGTTTGTCCCCGATCCGACTAAACTGTGATTTTTTCTTATTAAATAAGGTCACATTGTGGATTCTACTTTGGTCGGACTTAGTTAAAAAAAATTGAAAAAAATTTGATTTTGATAAATAACCCCCTAAACGTTTTGCATTACTTATGTTACTATTCATGTGGAAGAAATGGACAATGCAGCAAAAATTATGAAGAGCATGCCTTCTATTGTTATAAAGTTGTATAAATAAAATATAAGCAGTTATAATACATACATGCTCTTAAAAACTGATTATGTGTATATTGCCATAAAGCTAAAATAACGTTCTGCTTGCTAATTAGATTTGAGCAGAAAGGAAGCAGATCTTCTGGATCCTTATATAGGGACTGTTTTGCAGCCTGGAAATGTGATACAATATTGTTTGAATAATTTACTCTACCTTTGACCTTTATAGTTAAATTGTGTATTTCATGCAAAACACAACTTTTTCCATAGAACCTTAAGACCTCTCTCCCTTCTAATTTGATTCCCAGGAATTCTTTCAGCATACATTATTGCTAGGCTGCCCAAGGGTAAAATTCAAACTATACAATACAAATCATTTCCAGTTGATTACAGTGCTGAAACATAGATGTTTTAGGCTATAAATATACAGGATTATGTTTCAGTATCTTATTTTAAATTACTTTGGAAAATGCCAACCCTGTTTTCTTCCACTACCTTTTTACCTCCAATAGTTCCTTGCAATCTATACCATATTCCGGTAGCTGGTACATATTTTATTTACCAAATACAAAAACAGACACAGAATATTGACAAAAAAGGGAAAACATACTTTGCTTTTGTTTTGAAAAATTCTTAGGGGCAGATTCACTAAGGGTCGAATTTCGAAGTAAAAAATACTTCGAAATTCGACCCTCGAATTGAAATCCTTCGACTTCGAATATCGAAGTCGAAGGATTTAGCGCTAAACGTTCGTTCGATCGATCGAAGGATTTTTCGTTCACGATTCGAACGATTCGAAGGATTTTAATCCAACGATCGAAGGAACATCCTTCGATCAAAAAAAGTTTAGCAAGCCTATGGGGACCTTCCCCATAGGCTAACATTGACTTCGGTAGGTTTTATCTGTCGAAGTAGGGGGTCGAAGTTTTTTTTAAAGGGAAAGTACTTCGACTATCGAATGGTCGAATAGTCGAACGATTTTTCGTTCGAATCGTTCGAATCGAAGTCGAAGATCGTAGTCGAAGGTCGAAGTAGCCCATTCGATGGTCGAAGTACCCAAAAAATACTTTGAAATTCGAAGTATTTTTCATTCGAATCCTTCACTCGAGCTTAGTGAATCGGCTTAATATCTGCAATGTATATTTTTTATTTACTTGCTCTTCAAAAACATTTGTACAGCATATGCTTCTTTGCAATAAAAATCTTACTACACACATGTTGACATGCAGTATATATTGCGGGCATCCAAGTTTAGTTCTTTAATTATAAAAATATGAAAATAAAATACATTTTGTTTGTTTAGTCATAGAAAGTTTTTTTTCAAAATAATCTGCATATTAATAATGCACTTCTATACTACCTCTGTTTTAGAGAAAATTAAAAATTAAAGTGGTTTGGGGAGAATCATTACCTAGGAAGAATCGGCAAAGACCATTGAGGTCAATGGGAACCCTGCAGCGACTTGGCTAGTGTACAACAGATGATTTATATTACTGTAAAAATGTCATTGCTTTAAAACAAGGACGCATTTAACCCTTTTTGTTTCAAAAGGAGAATCTAATGTTCAGACCAAAAAGAATGTTTGTGTGAGCTCCTTAGGTATTAAATGTCGGGGTTTCTCATTTATGCTGCATTGTATGTTTATTGGCAGCACCACAGTAGAATTCCACCACTCAACATTGATTTCTATGAGATTTTTAGGGGCATATTTATCAAATGGTGAACCCTGCTCATTTATCAACATTCTCATTTTAGTGGTTTTAGAGGATTTTGAAACCACAAATAAACTCATTTTCTCTAAAACCACGAACCACAAAGGTAATTTATTAAAAGACCTGAATATAGAAAGCACAAATGAAAAAAAATGCTTAACGATCAGGATAAAAATACAAAAACCTTGAAAACCTCTATTTATTCAAGCTTTATCAGCAATTACTATTGGAAAATCTCTAAAACTCCAAATTGATTAAAAATTTACAAAGAGGATCAGCAGAACTCCCATTTACTTGGATAGGACCTCAACAGCTTTTACATGATGACGTTTTTTCATGGTTTTTACACTTTATACATCTTGAAATTTTAGAGTTTTAGGGGGTTATTTATCAAGGTCCAAAATTATCTTAATATTGGCTGCTACGAACTCCGATCTAAGCCGCTCGGGTTTTTGACGCTTATTTATTATCACATTTTCCCGAAAATCTGCTTTGCGGCAAACACTCCGATTTTCACGGAGTGTACACCCGAATCCTCAGATTTTTGTCCGAAACCTCAGAAAACTTCGGGGTTTGGCACGAGACCCAGCGCAAATCAATAAAATCATTGGGACTTCTCCCATTGACTTATATGCAACCTAGACAGGTCTGAGATGCCGGGATTTCAGATTCAGAGCCTCGGGGTTTAAAAAATTTTGATTTGTGAATTTTTTTTATGTAAATAGTAATTAAAGTAAGTAAAATAATTAATAATAATTAAAGTAAATAATAAAAGTAAATAGCAGAAGTAAAGCAAATAGGCCCCTAACTTTCACCCATTGATAAATACACTTCTAAAAATCCCATAGCAATGAATAGAGAGTGGTATAATTTTTTTGTGGTATGCTCTAAATACACACTTAATAAATCTGCACCTAAACTGCATTATATAAGGAATGATCCTTTATATCTACTTAAAGAGACATCAGCTAGACCTCTTTACTTTGCCATTTATACCTAAGACTTTATTATATATATATTGTTCTAGTTTAGATACTCTAATGCTCCAGGCAGTTACTTCCGAGGATGGCTACACTGAAGCCATTAGTTCATCTAATGAATGACATATTGTTTGATGAAAAATCTAACTTAAAGGAGCAGTATACCACCTTATTTAACGTGCGTTAAATCAATAGGGCTTATGCTAAACACATTTTGTAATTTTAATATTAAAATCTATGTTTTTGTTATTACTTGAGCAAACCTGACATATAATTATATAATCATGTATATAATAATACGTTCTTTGCTTATTGTTAATCCAAATCTGTCACAGCAATGTGTTTAGGGAGGGGGTTGTTTATACAAAGCTTATTATCTCTAGTTAACCTAATAAATGATAAATGGCAAGATAATAAAGGCGTATTTATTTTTTGATATGATGTTTGTCTTTCCTTAGTACTGTACAGCACTTGCATATCCTAGTAGCAAGTTTTAATTTACAGTATATGTTATACATACATACATAAATACATGCATGCATACATACCTAAATACATATAGGCTCTAATAAAACAATTGCTAAGCACTAGCATAAAATATAATTCACTCAGACTTTTATTTCTATTTCGAAGCATGTTTCACTTTAATTTAGTCCTTTAGGTTTTTCCTCTTGGGGCGTGTTTTTATAAACACTGACATTCTTTCACATGTTTTATTTTTTAACCTGTAGGATGTTTGTTGAAAAATGTATTACAGTTTGTTTCAATGTTCTGTTCTAAAGTGTTAAGTTCTCCAGAATGTGTTTTTTTCTTTCTGGTGAGTACAGATGTCCTTACAGAGTGATCTGTTAAAACTGCACATGGGACATTTGTTGTTATAGTTACAAATGAGGACAGAATCTTTAGATGTTTACAAGATGTTGTATATTGGATATGTTTCCTGGCCTTTCTCTAGAAGAGAAAGAAAACAACCGATTCACACATTTTTTCTATGAACTTTTTCCAACACTTCTGTGCTGCACCTGTTTTAGAACACATATTTATGATGATGACTTTTTCTTGAATTCTGCATAGTCCAGGTTCATCTTGTATACACGGGTTGTATTATCAAAACAGACTATTAAAACACATCTATTTTTTACACAGAAAGTGCTTTTTTACTTGTTCTCTATTTAATGAATTTGAAGTTAGTAAGTGAAGTGAGCTTGGCGCCACAGTGTTCGGTAATAATGAATAATATGATATCCAGTCAAATGTAAGAAAGGGGACAAAGTAAAGAAGAGTGAAATAATTCAGCAGTTTCCTATCTATAGTCTAGTCTATACATTTCTATACTGTGTTGCTGCTATGATGAAGCAATTAGTAAAATTGCAACCAAAACACATTTTTTGATATCTGACTTTCTGTGAAAAAAAGAAAATGTAAAAAATGAAAGGGTCATCAATGTTCAAATAACCAAAGTGTCTTTAAGAGTTGATGAAACACCACACTTCAAACGATAATGCACAAACATACCTCTGACCTAGACCTAAAAAATAAAATTTTCCCACAGACAAACATATCTCACTGAAGACCTAATAGCTAAATGTCTATGGTTAGATGGTAATATACTGAGCAAAAGCACATTTTCCCCAAAATATGTACAGTAAAATATGCAATATGCGCAGTAAAAGACAACCACCACCCCCATCATATAATATATATATATATATATATAGCTAAGCCATTGTAATTTGACTTTTGTCTATAGGGCATTTTGGTTGTAGCTTCTTGTTTTTGGGTAACACTTTGTGGGTAATAATCACCTGTACAAATATAACCACCAGTACAAAGTGAGACATGACAACCGGAAGTGATCCATGGTGGGTAGATGGTATTATGATCATCACTCCAAGTAATGGAAAATTGTACATTTCGAGGCACATTTATGAAAGGTTAAATTTCAAATTCATGTGAGTTTTTAAAAGCTCCCATAAACTATCATGAACTGGACATACAAAAAAAATGTAATTTCTAAAACTCTGGTAAATAGGATCGACCTGAAAACACGAGTCGAATTCGAATCGAATTCGATTCGAGTTTTAAAAACTCGATTTAAGTTTTTCTCCAAAAAAAGTTTCAATGTCAGAAAGGGTGCAAACAACTACAAATTGATTCCCAGGATGTCCCCTATTGACTAAAACAGCAATTCACAAGGTTTTAGGTGGAAAATAGTCAAATGTGAGTATGATAAATCTCGAAAATTGAATTCAAATTTTAAAATTTTTTTTAGAATTTTAACAATTACCTAGTCAAATTTGACAGTTTTGGCCATAAAAAAACCCTTGATATATCTGCCCCTTTATGTGCCATAGACCATACCTTAAGGGTGATGTTGGTACCTTTGGCTAGAAGACCTGTCAACAGGATGTTTCTAAAGGGAAAGGGGTCAGTTATAGGCAGAAAAATGCACCAGACCTGGTTTCTTGTGTTTAACGATTCGAAGGATTTAAATCCAACGATCGAAGGAATTCGATCAAAAAAACTTAGGAAAGCCTATGGGGACCTTCCCCATAGGCTAACATTGACTTCAGTAGCTTTTAGATGGCGAACTAGGGGGTCGAAGTTTTTTCTTAAAGAGACAGTACTTCGACTATCGAATAGTCGAATAGTCGAACGATTTTTAGTTCGAATACTTCGATTCAAAGTCATAGTCATAGTCGAAGGTCGTAGTAGCCCATTCGATGGTCGAAGTAGCCCAAAAAACACTTCGAAATTCGAATTTTTTTTTAATTCGAATCCTTCACTCGAAGTTAGTAAATCAGCCCCTTGATGTCTATTCTTTTGTGCACATACAGTGCAGCCTATTCCTCTACTCTCTTCCACTCTCGCGGGCTGATTTATTAAAGTTCATATTTATTTTATCTCCGCTGACGGAATTCTAAATTTGCTAATAATTAAGCATAAAAATCATGAAAAATCTTTGCTAGGCTGGCGAGGTCATGTAGAAGTCAATGAAAGCTGTACTTCTCAAATTGTAAAATCTTTCTCTACTTCTAGGTTTTAGGGGTTTTTCATTTGAAATCACAGGATTTCATGTTTTTCATACGCTTATTTGGATTTGTTATGTATTTTTATTCATTTGTGCTTTTTATATTCAGGTCTTTTAATAAATAATAATAATCTGTGTTGTTTTTTTAAATGTGAGTTTAGTTGAGGTTGAAAAAAAACCTCTAAAACGACGAAAATATATTTTTTGATAAATACTGTAGAATGCTCAGTGCGTACTCTTTTCTTTCTTGTTGTAGTCATCTGGCCCCAACATGATGAATAGTAGCAGCTCTATATCCTGAATGCTATGACCTGTGATCTGGGGGAAAGAACAGTTTGTACCTTTATTCCTAGTAATACTTACATGTTTGTATTGATTTTATAGGAATGAGTCATTCCTAGAAGTACTGACGTGCCCTTTTTTATCTTAAATAAAAACAAAAACAATTTGATTTATAGTAGCAAGCTGAATGCAGAATCCTGTAGGAATGTATGACTTTCAGATGAGATATTTATAATGAAATGTTTTAGGAATAGGTAGTAATTAAAAAGTTTCATATTTATAAAATAGTGCTCTACAATTGTCAACAAGCCCATTGAAAAAAAGCTTTTCCTTCGATTTTCATGGTTTTTAGCCATTTTTGCCAAGTGAAATATATTGCAAAAAATGTCATAAGTCTGAACAAGTTGTAATGAATTGGGCAAAAAAAAACTTTATTTAAAAAAAAAATTCACTAAGAGCAAAGAATATGTTTGATAAATCTGCTTAATATTCCGTGTTTAGCAAAAAATACAAGAATATTTATTTAGGGCATTTCTGTTCTGCAATCAGTAAATACTCATTGGTGTGCATTAGGGAAAAACAAAGATGTAATAACATTTACTGACATATTATTTTATATTTGTATAAGTTAATTCCTTATAATAATAAATAGGTTAAACTGTTGTTTACACTATAAGAGTATTGCATGTAATACATAAATGAACATTTCATAAGCATTTTTTTAGCACAAGGTAAGTTTTACTTGCTCATCCTTAAGATGTCCTTTTGCTTGTTTCCTGTTTTAAAGTGCAATTTGCATTATGGAATTAAAAAATTGTGCAAATTGCTGCCTCGATGAAAATAAGACAATAAATCTGCTAGCTTTCTCAAACTGGTTGGGTCTTTAATAGGATTTGTTATCTCAGTTTGAGTCATGTCATAAAAAACTAGACTGTAGCTCCTGTGAATTCCAACCATGCATTGAATATTAAATTATGAAAGAAATCCTGGGAAGTCACCTACAAAATAAGGTTTTAGTGATTTGTTTGCAGTCTTATGAATGATAGATCTTGGGTAATGTCTTTTTTTTCTATGAGGAGATTTCAAGAAACAAAATGACATCAACAATGCTCAGTGGTGTAATGGAATTTCTGTTTTTAGTCATTATAATTTATAATTCATATTGTTTTTTCATGGAACAGTGCACTAATGAGATATAAATTAAGTTTTCTGCTGTCAGATAGGATTTTAGCACATATGGTAAAAAGGGGTGAGATAGAGTAGCTAAATGCATTTTTCTTAAAGTAATATGCAATGTGAAAATGTATTTTAAGCTATAGAATTTTTTTCAGAAAGAGAATGAACACGGGCTGAAACACAAAATTTAATTTAGCAATTTTTCACAATGAGAAATGATTATGTGGTACATAATATTAACTAGAACCTCAGAGCTACTCCAGGCTAGTTACAGTCACCAGGGAAATTTGACTGTGCAATTGTGGCCAATGCATTAAAATTGACACAATTTTGCTCACACTTTGACATGAATTGAAACGAATATCGCTGGCAATTTTGTTTCTGAAAAAGTCCTGAGTTCCCAATTCTTTTGGTGCATTTGCACTGCCTATTGACACAGGGTGCTTTAGGAACCCTAGGGCTACACACTGATTCAGAGGAGCTCCGGTGGCATACTGCAAGTTGTTAAAACAGAAAAAACATGACTCTCCTGAACAGGTATAGGAAAACTATTCCCACTCTTTTTCTAAGGCTTTTCAATTTTTTTCCTCCTCAGAAGAGCACCTTCTTACTCAGGTCATCATCCAACTCTATATGACAGTTTGCTAACACTCAGCATCTTCTACTGTTTCACAATAAATAATATCTGTTATGTTATGACTCCTCAGGTGCCAAAGTATGTATGACAATATGAGATTATAAAAGTTCTACATTAGACTGGGAGCATTATTTCTATTGGTCCTGGACTAGGTTCTGTAATAAGCTATATAAGATCGAAACCTTCCTGGCAGAGAATAAATTTAATTTTGTCTGTTTAATCTGCACTTCTGGTATTGCTTTGGGACCAAATAAAAGAAAATTATCACTAGATTTCAACCTTTCCTGATGAAGTGATGGGTATATTATGTTATCCTGTGGGAAAAAGTAAGGAATGTGAATATGCTGGGAAAAGGTTATGACACCAGTAAAATTTGTAAGAAACTTACTTCGCTTTTCAATGTGAAATGTCATTCAGCCATGAAGCAAACTGCTTGGTACAGCCTCAATGTTTTCAAAACAAAACTTTTTTTGGATATAAATCACACAATCTAAAATGATGTGCCTGTATAATTCTGCAATTAGCTACATATAAGACCAAACTTGGTCCTGGATTCTTCAGGAAATCACTGAGGCAGACCTTCCTTTTTATCATCAGTGCAATATTTCAAAACATGCAATGGGGCACAAAAGCAGTAATACTATATTGTATTGTTTACAGAGGTATGTCCATGCATACAAGAGGAAGGCTTGGGTTAAAATGGTTCAGCATAGATAATAAGGTTATAGAAGAAGCACTAAGAACATTTTTTATTACAGATTCAATAAAAATGAGTATGGGGACATTTATCAAAAATCATGTTTTGCCTGCAATTTTTTTGCAAAATTACAAATATAAGAATACAAAAACCCGTTCCCATTGCAAAGAAATATGTTAATTAGACAGTTAAGTGCACTGTGAACTTTTCACATTGCACATTTCTCAGGACAGCTTGAATTTTCAACAAAGTCAAAATTTGCATTTTTGTAATGCATCAATAAGATAATATTTGCCTTTTCAGGAATAGAACAGTTAGAACACATCTGAAACCTAACATGACCCATTCAAACCCCCTTCCCACAGTCAATACTAATTTTGAAAAGCAACACCATAACATTTTCAACAAGTAAATTTCTGTGCTAATGCTTTGATCATAAGTAAAGAACAACTATAAGACAAGTTTTGGTTTTCCTTTGCATCCTGCACTGCCTCACCAATGAGCTATAGAGCAAGGATAAGAATAATCAAACACTATGAAGACATATTGCAGTACTTTTCTTGTTCCACCACCTTGAGTTAGAACTTTCATTCTGTTAATGTTCTGTTAATGGTTCAACAAATCATTATTCTACATGTCTCATCTGAATTAATTGTCAAAAAAAATCCTTTTGGGTCATAAAGGTCATAAGGAATTGCTATGAAATTCCCCTGATCCTCCTAAATGTTTTTGAGGAACCAGTTTACCTTGGGAAAGGTGAAAACACATATGATTGAAGTCCCAAACTACTGACATGACATTCAGAGTTTCCAGAAGATCTTGTTTTAAAAGTGAATAAAACTTAGCATTCTTGCTCGTCTCAATACTTTTCCATAATTTGCCAAAACACTTGACCTTTCAATGATCGTTCTCAAAGTGATCAAATCCCTACTCAGACAGTCTGCCCAAACATTGATCTCTTATGTAGACTGCTGAAATCTAGTGCAGGTTGAACTCTGGTCACTGTAGGACTTTAATGGCTTCACTCCTAAGCAGGTTCCTTACAAATTGTAGAACTTGTGCAAGGCTAAAAAAGAACTTGGTTCTTTCAGTCATATACAACAATCTGACTGGTTGCCAAAGTAAGCAAACACACCTTTGCTGGATGTATCTATGGTTAGCAAACACCACTCTTCCTGTAGGAGAGATCTGCCTGAATTCAAGCTGACCTGTTGAATCCACCACCTGAGCTGTGATCTGATCTTCTGGAGAGGCTCCAAAGGTGCTCAAGGTCCAACACCTACACTGAAAAATCTCCTGCTGCAGGGTTCTTATATGAAGCTGAGCCTTTGGAAGACATAATTATTTTTTTTCAAATACCATTTTAAATTTGCATGATTTAACCACCCATCATTTACATATCACTCCATTTAATTTAGCATCATTTTAACAGTCTTTACCTGATTCTAGTTCCAAAGTCCACTATAAAAAAACCTAAACCTAAAACTAAACAAACAAAAAATGGAAGAGGAAGATATAATTCCTAACTCCATAGAAATAGATATAGACATAGTTTCTAAACTCTTTGTCATGATTGGCACGCTATATCCAGAACCCAAGCTAAGCTCCCTGGTCTCGGCTCTCAATTCTTCCTTTAACTACCGCCTTTCACGTCGGGAGGAGCCCTCGGCTAATTGGATGCCACCAGGTCTTAACAGAAAGAGGAGCAAAGCTAATGGTTATGGACTAGAAAAGGGGCACGATTGTCTCACCAGGATACTGGAAGGAAGAACACCACCTGGAACCAGCAGGCCGGGCCAGCACAAGCAGTTAGAATAGTCAGACAGGCCAGAATCAGGATTAGAGATCGTAGAATAGTGGGAGGACAGGCAAAGGTTCAGGATTGGAAAGATCAACGTAGTCACAGACAGGCAAGGTCAGGATTGGAGAGGTCAGAGTAGTAAGCAGGCAGGCAAGAGTCAAACACAGTAGAATCAGTCAGGAATCACTCAGGATAACACCCAGGAACTTGCTAATAGAACCTAACAACGGGCAATTTGCTGAAGACTGAATTCCCCTTTTAAACTGTTTGAATTTCGCCAATGTGCGCTGGCGTCATCACGCCAGCACGCCTGCGCCTTTAAGAAACGGACGCATGCGGCACGCGCGCCATAGGGGAGCCATGAACCAGGAATGGAGCAGCACTGCGCACTAGACCACCAGGTAACTTCCTTACACTCTTTTACTTTGTTTTGCCAAAGGTAAAAATCCATCCTGGAATTTATAGACTATTTATGTGCTTAACCACTCATAAGACAGTAGAGTTCTCCTAATGGAACTATGTCCAAAAACTTGTACAGGTATGGGACCTGTTATCCAGAATGCACGGGACCTGGGGTTTTCCAGATAACGGATCTTTCCATAAACAAATAAGTCTGCTAGGAGATCATGTACAATGTACTGTTTTATTACTACAGAGAAAAAGGAAACGATTTTTAAAAATTTGTATTATTTGGATAAAATAGAGTCTTGGGGGGAAATTTACTAAAGGGCGAAGTGGCTAACTTCATTTCAGCACTTCACCGATTTACTAACAGTCGCTGGTGTAATTGCGCTGGCGTAATTTCGCCAAGGAGATAGACTATGGCGCAACTTTGCACTCTAATGCCAGGCAAATTTTCGCTCTGGCAAAAGAGCGTTATTACACAAATTCACTAAGTTTTTGATTTTACTGACCATTACCTCTATCGCCAGACTTGCCTTCGCCACCTCAGACCAGGCGAAGTGCAATAGAGTAGAAAGGAGTCCCTCAAAAAAAAGTTGAAAACTTTTCTTAGTCCCAAAAAACGCTGGCGTCTTTTCCTTTTTACAGGGTGATAGGCTGAAAAAGATCGAAAAAATGTTTTGGGGTACCCTCCTTCCTCACTACATTTGCTAACATATGGCACCTAAACTAAATTGTGGGCACATGTATAGGGCAATATAACACCTCTATATAATTTTATGAAGGTTCCCTGGCCTTGTGTAGTGTAATGTATTTACTGCAGCATATACGGCCATTGTACTTTAACTGCACGCCGTATGCTAATTAGCCAACGCTAGCATAACTTCGAACTGCTGAGCATATTTTCGCTAGCGCAACTTCGCCAGCGTTCGTTACCCTGTGCGCAACTTCGTATCTTCGTGAATTAGTGTTGTCCAGCGAATTTACGCCTGGCGAAGTGTTGCGATGTAAACATTGTTGTACATAATGTACAAGTATAGGATGTAAACATTAATAAGACTAAGACTAATATCTCACTGAAGGATCCATTATAAGACCTGGCATAGGTGTTAATTACACTATTTCATAACATAATACGTTATTTAACAGATTCCTTATTGTATTAATTTAGAAAAGGTATGCAGTTGTCTCTTCCAACCATTATATAATATGAAAATGAACAAAAAAATGATTTACATTTTACTTACCTAATGATGTCTTTACTTGTGGCATTGTTTTGTGTGTGTAATTACACAGTGATTGGTTGCCTAGCAAACATTTTAGAGCCACTCTGTTTGTTACTTGTTTATATTTTTGTGCTATTTTTTAAATCCTGAGAGTGCAGCAGCTTTACTTGTTTTTTTTTATGTTCTTGTTGCTGCACCCAGGTATAAATGTGGTATATGATGTGCATCAAGTGGACTGTGTATTTATATAATATGAGGTAGTCATGTTTTATGTGGAAGTTTAATGGTTATATATGTAGTGTAGGTCTGGAGAGGCCTGTTGGAAGAGGGAGGCTTCAGAGAGCAATGCATGCATATATATTTTTATTTGTGCAGTGTTACATTTGTAACGAATAGGGGTCAGTATAATAATTAATACAGATTGTCAAAAAAATAATAAGAAAGAGGTCCCTTCTCTGTAGAGCTTTCAATCTAAATAATGTACAGTGAACACGTGTGTGCCATTTCCAAAAGGATAACACAAAGATAACTGCAGACCAATTTGTACAGTTATAGAAAAAAACACTTTATGGGTGATGTCACTAGAGCAGACAATTTCAGTCTCTACATATGATACAGTCTTACAACTCACAGCATTTCTTGCATTTCTCCCTGCATGAATGCTATTTAGAACATTTATATAAACATTTATATAAACAACATTATTATATTATTTGGAACAATCCAAAATATAATCCTAATAGCATTTACATTCTCTGTTCTCATTGTCAATGATGTCAGAAAGCATGATTCGTGCTTTAAATAAAACAAGCATTCTACTTTTGGAATAAAATTCCATTTTAGATCTTCCTTTCGTTCCCTTTTTTAATGGTTACTGCAAGTTTCCTGTAACTTGTATCTTAATTGCTCACCACTGTAACTGGGTGATTAATGGCAAACATATTTTCTATCTCACTGTTACTAATGTACATGTTATTGTGTCACATGGTAATTAAAGCAAGATGTTTAAACTGCTCTCTTCGTGGCAGATTAAATCAGACATGATATTCATGAACTTGAAATAAGAATCAATTTGTTTAGTATGTTAGATTTAATGGACAAAGTGGATGCTTGCCATACAGGATATGTAAAGTTTATTATAAGTTCGATCCGTGTCCCGGTGCTCTGCCTCATTAGGGATGCTGCATCAACCCCATACAAACAGTCAATGTAAATGAAGAAGCGGCACTCGAGATCCAGTTACAAAAAAGTTTATTAGAAAATTCACATCACAATTGCGGCGTTCAAATTATCACCTCTTATTTCTTATCGTAGGGGTAGAACAATAGGAACCTTGTGACCTCCTCTAATCTTAGGAGTAATAAAAAAGTCAATGAGACCTTTTTGGGAGTTAGATCAAAAGGCATGTATCCCTGTTTGAACTGCGCCCAATGTCCATATGTGCACAAGGGAAAACAATTTGTTCATCCCGAATGCTATGTTTAGCATGGCTGTGCAGTTATGGAATCATTACATTTGTATCTCTAAATTTGTGATATGTGCTGATTTGTCCCAGTGGTCTCATCTATATAAGTGAGACCACACAGAGTCACATATATCACAGCACAGGTCAGCCATTTATTTGGGCAATACTATATTAGCTGTTCTTAGCACTTTGTTGAAAAGGGCCATACCTCAGATCAACTAAAATTCATGGTACTGGAGAGTGTGCACCCCCTTAAGAGGGTGGTGATTGGGAATTGAAATTAAAAAGAAGGGAGGTATGGTGGATTAATAAATTGAAATCTCTTCGTCCAGTAGATCTCAATAGAGACTAAGATTTGTTTCTGTTTTTATGAGAATAAGACACACTCATGGGATTCTGATGTTATATATTACTTCTAGGGTTAATTAATGATGAATACATTTGATGATGTCATTTCCTGTAATTCCCTTTAAATGCAGCCATGAAGGGGCTCTGTATTTAATATAGCTTGATAAAGGGCAGTCATTGTGCCCGAAATGTCGCAATTGATGTGAATTTTCTAATACACTTTTTTGCAATTGGATTATGAAAGAAACATGCACATTTTAGGGCACATAATTTCCAGGAAAAATGACACATTTCAGATAAATGGTGTTGACAATACCTAAACTGTTTCTAAGGCTAAGGTAAGAGCATAGGTTTACCAACGTATCTGGCATACAGAGACCCCCAAATGAAAATATGCATATTCATTTTCATGGTTGACGGATGCAATATAAGCACCCAGTGTGTATTATAAGACCCCCTAACAGTATGGAGACCCTAGAAAACAATATTATTTTGAAAATTTCACATTCTAACTAATCCAAAATGAGTAAATATGTCTTTCTATTGCAAACTACCAGTGCAAAATGCAACAAAATCACTAAAATCCAATGAAACTACTAAAATCAATGCTTTTTTTTCGCCTAGTGTTATCAGCAATAAGAAGTACAGTTTGAGCATTTTAACTTGGCCAAAAAGATTTTTACGGACAGAAACAAGCAAACAACATCTATGCAGAGCTGAAATTGCAAAAAAAAAAAATAGCTAAAAATGCACCAAAATCACCAAAACGGTAAAATAATCACCAAAATAACATTCAAAAACATATTGCGCACAGGGGTTACTGAACATGCTATTCGCAATGATAATAAAATAGGGGTTTTTTTCAGGCAAAAAAACAGGAGATGTAATAAAAAAAAGCTACACAATTGTGTAAGTGTGAATATGTGAATAAGTGTGTACACTTGGCAAATTGCATTTCATGTGTGCGTGCGTATGTATGTGTGTGTGCTGTGAATGTGTGAAACCACCCTAATGTGGTGTGTGAGTGTGTGCGTAAGTGTAAATAGAAATGTGCATTAGTGTAAAATGTATATGTTTATGTTTTTGAGTGTATGTGTGTAACAATAACCTGGGGTAGGAGGTGTAGATCATTCTGGAGGCACTGGATATGTGTCACAGGAAGAGAGCCAGGATCCCATGGGGCCGGCACAGGGGAGTCCTGCAAGTGTACGCAGCAGCAGGACACTTAGTCCATGGAGAATCCGCTGCCCTGCTGCACCCCTAGCCTTTGAACTGCAGGTGGATTTCGGAGCTGAAGTCTGCCTGCACCCAAGAGGAGAAATGCAGGCGGAGATCTGCCATTGGCCCTGGCCTTAAGTCCCTTTATCTATAGATCTGTGGCACTTAAAGTGTCAATGACTTCTTTATGAGTGCCTTGACGGTACTAAAAATTCTTAAAAAGGAAATAAAGTTTACTTAACCATCTCCATCTCCTTCTAAAATAACTTTTAGGCCAAAGTTCAACCATTGGGTAACTTCTGATTAGATAAGACTGGATTTACAGACTGAATTTTTCCTTATTGGAGTCCCATAGCATAGTTAAGGAAGTGGTCCACATGAACAGCGCAGTTGAAGTAAAGACACCCACCCCTCACACATATACAAAAAATGGACATGCACAGGATGCATCCAGTTAAAAAGCAAAAAGGGAAGGGTATCCACCAATTTTTGCACAAACAATCCAGGTCAAAGGAGAGTGATATTTGAATCTAGCTCCAAATATGATAGAGTTTCCTTGAATGATATACTGTACACAGCTACCAATTTTAATAACAAACTTATTGGAGTACTATTGGAGTAATAAGTCCATAGAGGTCATATTAACATCTCAAGAGACATTCAGAACATTTATTGTAAATTCTTTGGATTTAAAGACCCAATCAATGATATCCTGGTGGACTGAATGAAGGTGAGTGTGCTTGACAAAATCCCTTCCTCTACTGTAGCCATAGATGGTCTCAGACTGTCTGCTCAGGAAAGAGAATCAGGCCGTTGGGGAAATGTCAGACAATTTATCATGTAGATGTTAGCCTAAAATTATTAGCTTGAGGAAGCAGTCTAACCCAGAACATGATGCATGTTCCAACCACAAACTACCCAAAATAGCTGCCGATAATGCAATTGTAATGAAAGCATTCCCATTTCAGTAAATAACTTAAGAAGCCTAGGTTGAGTAACAGATGCATAACCAATACACCTTAGACTAGGTCTTAATTGTGAGTCTGGCTTCACATTTCATTCTAATAAGAATAAGAAGAGGTAATCTGACTACAGTAAATAGTTTGTAAATTCACTATGTTTGCAGCTTCAGTATTCAAAATAGTACTGCAACCAATGTAAGGATTCATTTACAAGAACAAGAACACTGAGAGGGACAATATTTAATTCCTAAGGATTTATGCACTTAGCAGGTGCACCTGGGGCAAGAGTAGGGGAGGTTCTCCTTTGCACCAGATTAAGAATCTAGAGTATTCTTCATCAAGCACAGGGAAGCTCTGTACATAACATCTATCCTAGGTAGGTGAAAAGTATAGGGTCCTCCTGCACTTTGTGCCCCAGACAATTCCTACTCTGCATGTCTAAATGGCACACAAGATAATGGTGTTTCATGGAATGCCCATATGCCACCAGTCCCTTTCTATTAGTGCAGAGCATAATCATCACCACAATGAGAGAGAGATACAGCCCTTTGCACTCCATTCTAGAAGAACACAGTGCTCTACCTCAGGGTTCAGCAGGGGCAACATGCTTTGTGGCCATTTTTTTGCAGAAGGAGAACAGATATATATATACAGGACTTGAGCAAAGTGTAAAAAATAATATACGTTTATTTCAACGTTTCGGCTCAAAACTCAAGCCATCCTCAGGAACCCCTTTTAAGTGTTCGATCTGGTGCCAAATCTCCCTTATGACGTCACCATATGGTGTGTGTACTCTTATAGACATGTCAGTGACGTGTCCTGCTGCCAGGACGTGCGGATGTAAACTTGTGTACATACCAATACATAATAGAGTAGCCACATCATTTAAGCTAACATATGTGATCTTTGGGGCAACCATTGCACCCTGTGTAAAGCAACAACGTGAGCACCCAGTGTACTGTGTTATAAAATAGGCATTAGGCATAATCGCGGTGTCATCACACATCATAATTCAGCATTCCGGTACCCATAGAGCTACAAACCCCACTAGAGCATACATCTAGGTAAAAATGCCAAACGCTTACTTGTTTTGTCGCCCTTAGCAGCATCGCACAGCCCCACACTGAGAGCAGTCACACACTCACTGGATCGCTGCCATGCTCATCAACGCTCGGAGCCTCAGTAAGTAGCTCCCTGTAACCAGTCATGCTCCGTACTGGGCACGCCTCCTTTTCCACCTTTACACGATGCGCTCAATGAGCCAGCTGACACTGGCTCATTGTGTGCGTCGGCTGGCTCATTGAGCGCATCGTGTAAAGGTGGGAAAGGAGGCGTGGCCAGTACGGAGGATGACCGGTTACAGGGAGCTACTTACTGAGGTTCTGATCGTTGATGGGCATGGCAGCGATCCAGGTGGACTTGTCCAAGTGGGTGCTATATCAAAATATGATAAATAGCGGTGAAGAAGATAAGCACTCCAATATTACTGATCAACAATTATTTATTCCACTGTGCACAGTGGAATAAATAATTGTTGATCAGTAATATACACAGTACGGACACCTGACTTGTTTGCGGGATTGCATTCAGTATATATTTTTATGTTTTAGGCTTTATGTATCTATAGTTATTGCATTTGGGGGATTTCGAAAACCAGACCTTTCATCTACACTCAGATTATTATACTATGTAACATTAACAATACAGCCAGTTTGTCTGTGCATTGTAAAACAAGAAGTTGCAACTATGATTGATATATTGTTACATAGTATGCTTTTATTTCCTTATTCAGTTGAATTGGGGTTTTAACATAAAAGTGTTCCGAATTTTAATGTGTTTTATATGTGAAACTTAAAAACGTCAGTAATTGATGCATAGTGATGATGATGATTATGTCAGCCAATTAACCTTTCCCGCTATCTAGGGTATTTATTGCTTTCATTGTGTACCTATCTGCACTTTGAGAAAGGCCTCGGAGAGGCCGAAACGTTAGTCCTCTTTTTAATAAACCATATTTGATTTTTAAGACCTGAGAGTGCGGACCTTCTTTGTTGGATTGTAATTCTAAATATGGACACTGCACCCAGGCACGTTTATACCATGTTACGTGAGTGCTGACTTCTCCACAGATCGTTATTTTATATATATATATATATATATATATATATATATATATATATATATATATATATATATATATATATATATATATATATACTTTGTGGTTTTTGTACATGATGACTGAAGATAGAACTCCAAAACCCCAACATAGATGATCATTTTGGCATCTTTTGTTCTGCTGGACTTAACCTGTTTCACTAAAAAAAACATAAATTAAATCAGATGGGAGGCAGGATGTGGCATTAATTGAATTATGCCTGAACTAAAGTTTGTCCCTCAAGCAAATCTCTTGTTTTTCCTTGGCTTGGAGGGATTTTTCACTCAGCAAACAATTAAAGCATAATGTATGGGGTTGGCATGCTGTGATTACCACCAGGGGCTCTGTAATCCTGTTTGATTTGAATGTGGTTTGTACGAAGCAGTCCCCACTTGAACATGAAAGGCGAAGCTCCTGCAAGGAAGTTCTTGTCGGTTGTATTTCACTGCTCTGCATAGCATAAACTAAACTCCTGTTCTGCTTCTTGTCACATGCAAATAAACACTGGCAGCATTCCATATGATCATAACCACTGGATAGGATGCATGCTGTCTGCATCTTCCTATGAGTCTCATTCAGTGATTAAACTTATTCCATTTCATTCACGGTCAGTGGAGCTAGTAATGACTTGAACAACAATGCTTTGCAGACACCTGCCATTAAATGGTTAGGCTTTTGGTACCAAATTCCATGTGTTTAGATTTGCTTTTTTTGTTACACCATTTGAGTTTCATGTTACTGTCTGACAACAATACAGATTCGTTTTTAACTATGAATGTTGAGAGCTATGGTAGGATTGGCCCTACCTGAATTCAAACAGGCATTGACTAAATGTTCAAGCTACATTATGCCTGGTTGGAAGTTTGGACTTTCATTTCCTGTAAAAGTGTTGTCTTTGGCATATGTCCTTGGAAAATATTTTAAGGTGTTCCAGGAAAATAACATTAATATTTGTTAGATTTAGTATAAAAAGCCCCTGTTCTGATTTAGGAATTACTGTAACAGATTGTGCCAAATAGAATTACCAAAAGTGACTAAGATATTTTAAGAGCTGTGATTGTGGTTTGTTTTTCTAGCACCAGGGAGTGTATTGTACAGAAATGACATGTTCCCTAACATCTATGGCATTGCCTTATTTTCTACTTCTTGTACATAGCTTCCTCAAAATTATTTGCTGTTTTAGGGATGTGACAGTGAATCGTTTCTGAAAAGTATGTAAAATATAGTCTACATTGGTATATAGGTAGGTTTCCAAAGCAAGCATTAGAGAACCCACTTGCTGGATTATTTGCACAAAAAAAAAGAATTAAAAGGTTATAGGATCTCTATAATAAATGCCCTGCCATATTGTGCTTAGCAGACAAATGCCTATAGCTAGCACATTGTCCCTCATTTTTGTTGTAATTCTGTGTAATCTACAATACAAACTCCTGTGTACACTTCTTTTGTAAAAGTGAAACTACAAAGACACAAGGAGATACATATTTCTACATTATGCTTACATGGGGTTATGTAATAAACTGTGCAAAGGTGCTACAGGTCTAGTGACCTATTGGGACAGATTCAATTCAGTAAGAAATGATCTTATGATTTATCACAAGAAAATTCATGGACGAAATTCAATGCGATGAGGAAAAACTTTTCTCCAAATTCAGTTCAAGTCCCCTTCCCATAGACTTCCCATAGAATTTTTTTTTTTTTGGCACATGATAAGCGGTTCTGTCATGATTTTTATGATGTATTGTTTTATTTCTAAATTACACTGTTTACAAATAATTCACTCTACAATATAACATTGAATTCCTGAACCAGCAAGTGTATTTTTTTTAAGTTGTGATATTATTGTGAAGGCAGCCATTAAAGGGATATTTTGCCTGGCCATGTGCTTTCAGAGCCAGCACTTTAGGATGAAACTGCTTTCTGGCAGGCTGTTGTTTCTCCTACTCAATGTAACTGAATTTGATGCATTGGGACCTGGATTTTACTATTGAGTGGTATTCTTAGATCTACCAGGCAGCTGTTATCTTGTGTTAAGGAGCTGCTATCTGGTTACCTTCCCATTGTTCTGTTGTTAGGCTACTGGGGGGGGAAAGGAAGGGGGATTATATCATTCCAACTTGCAGTGAAGCGTGACTGAAGTTTATCAGAGCACAAGTCACATGACTTAGGGCAGCTGGGAAACTGACAATATGTCTAGCCCCATGTCAGATTTCAAAATTAAATATGAAAAAATCTGTTTGCTCATTTGACAGAAAATGATTAAACAGATTTTAGCACAGAATTCTACTGGAGCAGCACTATTACCTGATGTAAAAAACATTTTTCACATGACAGTATCCCTATAAACAGTGAGATACTGTAAATTATTCTGAACCGAATTGCCTCTCAAATTGAATCTTGTCCATGAGTTTTCTTGTGATAAACCTTTTTCTCCTTGAATTGAATCTGGCCCATAGTTACCAATAAGCATAAGTATCTTTGAAAGCATCTACAGTATATGGTACTTTTGGAATTTGCACCAGGGCAAACCTTGTGTGTTTTACTACATATGGGGGTTTAATTTGATAATTTTGAAGAGAAAGCAGCATAACCCAGTAACCATATAGGAACCATTTGAGTAACTGGAACCTTTTGTCAGTTAGTCGTAGATACCAGAAGCTGTTGGTAAGCTTGATTTGAATGCAGAGCTGACTAGCTTTATTTCCTCCTCTCTTGATGGCTGCCAACCATAGAACTATTGACTGTCGCTCTCATATTCCTTTTAAAACACAACCCAAACTTTTTTGGTATTCTCTTTAGGCTTCTCTGCTGTACCCTTCATGTTTGCTCCTCTATGCCCCTGTGTCTCCCGAGGCTGCAAGCTACTCTTATATTCTTGAATCTCATGTACATTATTGCAGTAGACTAAAGAGATAACCAACTTTGGATAAAGAAATGGTCAGATTACACTGTTTAAATATGTTTGAGGACACATTTTTAGCTTCATGATGAAGATTTTCTTTTTCATACAAAAGGTATCAAACTCTTGAAAGGGTAAAGACAAGCAAAAATGAAGATACATTTACAAAAAATGTTCAAAGCACTTTATGGTATGTAATAGAAACACTAAGGGGGTTATTTACTAAGCTCCGAATACACCGAAATCTGAAAAAAATTGTGATTTTTTTTCGTGTTATAATAGGCTTAAAAAAAATAATGAATTTTTGGGAATTTATTAAACTCCCGTCGAGGTTGCATAAAAGTCAATGGGAAGAGTCCCATTGATTTGTGGTTGTGTCGGGGGTTTCGGGCAATTTCACAATGTTTTAGGAGCTTTCGGGTGAAAAATTCTGAGCATTCAGGGAAAATTCACGTGAAAATCTGAGCTTTTCCAGCTAAGGTATTTTTTGGGAAAATGTAATAATAAATAAGCATTAAAAACCAGAGCTGGTTAGAGCGGAGTTTGTAGCAGCCGATATTGAGATAAATTCGGACCTTGATAAATAACTCCCTAAATTTTTATTCATATTTCAGTAAAAGCATGGTTAGGATTGTGGGCTAGTTTCCAGGAACAGAGATGGACTGCCTGGGATGATTTTTTTCTGCAATGTCATTGGGGTGGTTTCCAAGGACAGCCATCAAATAAATGATTTCTTCAAACAATTCCTTCAAAAACTTTGATATTGGACATTTGATTGGATTCAGTGATTTAAATACAATTTTTCATGTTGTTTTTGCCGAGCACAATTTAATATCCGGATATAATATTATATTTATAAAATTATTTGTAATTTTTAACTAATTCCAAAAGATTTAATATGTCTAATATGACGTCTAATATCACATTAGCTATATTAGCTAATAATTGTAAATAAATCTTCCATTAAAGTCAAATTTTGTTTTTAAGTCTCTACACAAATATTCCATAGCTGCAATTACCAGAAACACTGCCAAGTACAAATTTCGATATTTATCTGGATAAGAGCCACTGACTTCCTCTAATCTTGATGAATAGTTGTCTTGTGGGGCAAGTAAGGAATCTTTACCTTTCCCCCACATAAAATAAAAAGGGTGATAATTTTATTAAATAATGACCAGCAACAGTAACAGTATATGGTTTATAAAGGTTCATAAATCAGAAACTATGTTGTTTGTAAGACTATTGAATATTATATCAATAGTGATGGGCTTTACCAAACATGGATTTGAGTTGAATTGACGAACTTTGCTGACTGCAAATGTTTATGGGACACATTTACTAATGGTCGAATATCGAGGGTTAATTAACCCTCGATATTCGACCCTAAAAGTTAAATCCTTCGACTTCGAATATCGAAGGATTTCGCGCTATTCGTTCGATCAAACAATTAAATCCTTCGAATCGAACGATTCAAAGGATTTTAATCCATCGATCGAACGATTTTCCTTCAATCAAAAAAAGATAGGAAAGCCTATGGGGACCTAACATTGATGCTCGGTAGGTTTTAGATGGCGAAGTAGGGGGTCACAGTTTTTATTAAAGAGACAGTACTTCTACTATCGAATGGCCGAATAGTCGATTCGAAGTCGTACTCGAAGGTCAAAGTAGCCAATTTGATGGTCGAAGTAGCCAAAAAAATACTTCGAAATTCAAAGTATTTTTTATTCTATTCCTTCACTCCAGCTAAGTAAAAGTGCCCCTATGTGTCAAGAAAATCGTTGCACATCAAAATTGTCGCTCGTCATAATTATTTTTGACGCCCATTGACCAATTTGTTTTGCAAATTTTTCGATGTTTCCCGCATATTTGGTGAATAAGGAAAGATTATAGTAAGTCTTCAATGGAGCAACATAAAATGAATCCATACTCGTATTCAACTTGGAACTTTCCAACTTACTTAAGCATACCCCCCAACTGTCCCTTTTTCGGAGGGGCAGTCCCTCTTTTGACAGCTCAACCCGCAGTCCCTCATTTGTACTGGAAAGTCCCTCTTTTCTCTGCACTGAACAGCCAGAAAAAGAAACAAAGTTTCTCACTTAATTGGCTTTTAGCAGAGAGCCCAGAACAGCTAACAGGTGCAAATAAGATACTTTGTAACAATTTTGAGACACAAAAACACAGTTTAGATGAGGAGAAATATTTTCAAACTTTCATAACCTGCCAAATTTTGTAAAACAAACATGGTAATTAGGGGTGTGGCCACAGAAAGGGGTGTGGTCAAAAAAATTGCTGTGCTACGTGCGGGAAAATTTTTTTTGTCCCTCTTTTTACTTCCAAAATGTTGGGAGGTATGACTTAAGTACAAAAATAAATACAAAATTCTTAAGAAGAATATAGGGTATTGTATGTTTTTATTATAATTCTTGTATTGTAATTATTTTTCATAGATTATCTTATTGTTATGCATCGATAAAAATAACTTCTCATTACACTGATGTTAGTTTACACCTATGTTAATTTATTATTTTATATGTATTATTTTATGCATTTCACAATATCATACATTGACATTAATAACACCATTAAGCCCTTCCTTTTGGTGGAATAGGCTATTTCTAACTATATAATGATTATTGTACCACACTGAACAATAGAAGGATATTTCTGGTTTCAGAAATATTACATTATATAAATATAATACAGTATATATATATATATATATATATATATATATATATATATATATATATATATATTTTATATATATATATATATATTTTATATAAACAATGTTTTCTGCTTGTTGTGTAAACAATTCACTTTTTGTTCTTTATATTATATATTATTATAATTAATATTATTATTATAACTATACACATAGATAATTAATTTTACATGAACTATCTATCAATAATTCAAAATCTAAAGAGCTGCTGTGTATATGAAGGAAAATACTTATGTTTCACTCATTCCCCCATTCCAAGAAGGGACAATATCCCAGTTCATCTCTGTGCTGCTTTTACACAAACATTGTGTACTTACCAAGTGAATTTCTCAAATCAGGAATCAACATTATTATATGGGCCTTATAGGCTGAGTTTGTTGAGTTTGCCTCTTGTTATACTAAGACAAACTGAAATTAAATCAAAGTTTTGTTTTTTTTTCGAATAGGTCCGTATTCGACCGAATTTGAATTGTACAAATCTAAGGAATAGCGCATTCAATCGAATTCTATTTCAAGTTTTTCCCCAAAAAAACTTTGATTTTTCAAAGTCCACCAATTGACTCTAAATAGGTTCTAGGAGGTCCCCCATAGGCTAAAACAGCAATTCGGCAGGTTTTAGATGGCGAATGTTCGAAGTCAAATTTTTAAAAGAGACAGTACATAATAAATTTCTATATTCAAATTTTCAATTCTCTATGTTCAAATCGAATTTAGACTATTCGAAGTACACAAAAAACAGCTCGAAATTCAAATTTTTTTCATTCAAAAATTCACCTTGACCTTTGATAAATCTGCCCCTTTGTGTCTATCCTCTTAAAAATATCTTTCCTGTGCATCATATTTCCTTTTCTCAAGTTGCCTCATCCATGTGTTATTCATGCATTGTCTAATCTATTATTTCTATGTGAAACTTTGCTTAATATTTTGTAGATGCAGAGCCACATTATCTTCTACTTTAATCCTAGATTTCCCAATAGTACTTTTATTGAATTTTAATTCTAGGGGAATTAAGCCCTAGTAAACAGCAGTTGAAATGACAAGCTTGAGAGTTGCAGAATATAACATTTTCTTACAGTAATGCTGTCTATATCCTAAAAAGTTAAACTAGTATTGCAAAGGACGTATTGCAGAATTTTCAAATATAAATGCAAACCTTTCCTCCTATGAGACTGTTTCCTTTAATGATTAAGGCCAGTCACTTTTTTTCCAAATTTTTGGGCAATTTAATAAAAATCATAAATGGAATAGGTTTATACATATGAATAAAAATGTGCACTATTAGCTATAACTCTGCAAATTTGGAAAGCACATAGTGTATTTTTTAAAGGCTACATTAAGGTAAAATTTGGTCTGCTTTAGCCTGCAATGATAACTACATCAATATGGGTCATCAGCATCAATTATTCATTCTTTGCTAATGAATTCTGTCTGCATGCATATCAACCAGTGTTTTGTGTTGAAGTATACTTGTAATCAGAGAGAAAGGAGATCATTCCTATGATTACATTTATCATTGTATGGTGATAATCTTTAATCACAATACGCTGGAATTTATTATAAAATGACAAATTAAATTTTTATGACCTTACCTTTAAAGGTCAACTAAAGCTCCTCAAAATTACATTTGTAAATCATGAAACCTAATCATAGTTTGAAAAAGTACCCTTTGTTCCTGCCTTTGTGAGCCTATGACACTCCATTTGCTCCTAGTGCAATGACCAACACCTAAAAGTCCATTTATTAAACCTTGAATTTTCTTGGTTGAAATTTTGAGGGGGAAAACTCAAATTGTTTTTATGGAAAAATAAAAACTTTAGAAATTTAGCATACCCCAAAGCTGCCAAAAATCTGAAAATAGACAATCTCAAACCAGTCAAGGTCATAGAGAATTCAATGACAGATGTCCCTGAAGTTGTTTCGTGACATTCTGGATAATCCAAAAAAGATGGGGTTTTCGTCTGATAATCTGAAAATCCCAGCAACAATTTGATAAAAAAAAGTTTTCAGATTGTCAATTGTATGATAGAAATAGACACTCGATTTTTTTGTCGCTCTAAATTTTTCAAGAAAAATGATTGATAAATGAGTTTAATTTGTGGAAGGGAGTTAGATTGAATTTGTTGAATTAAATTTTTTTTTTTTACATCACCAGTTTTAGTAAATAAGCCCCCAGAACTCCATGGCACAAATCTATAAGTGAATGTTTATATTTTGCCAGGGCCTTTAGCTGGTAAAGAAAAAATAACGCTAAATATTATTCTTCCAGTCTTTTCTTCTATGTCTTCTGTTCTTCCATGTCCTTCTATGTCATTAGGTTGTTCTTTTGGTGAAAAAGGCAATGTGGTCATTTTTCTCCTAAATTAGATGTCTTTTTGCTCAGAATAACAACTTACTGTTATCACATATCTCACTATATGATTTTCTAAAAACAAAATATACAAAATGTATTTTTGTTTGGTTTCAGAGTAACCCAGTTTGTAAGGGCTATGCTATTTTTGAAAAAGAGCAATATATGAAGCAATCCATGTGGTTAATGTTTCCCAGCAAATGCATCATAGCACAACAGTTATTGTTGGCATGGAAGTGTTATTGTTTTTGAGTGGGCTGTGGGTTGAAAAGTGCTATTCCAGACTTTCCTAATTACTTATTTTAATGGCTACATTTATCAGTAGGCACATTATCTTTAAAAAAAAAAAAAGTGCCTTGAACGCAGTTCACCAACTTTGTACTGGAATATGTTTCCATTGTATTAAAGAGCAATATCAGTTAAATGTATGGTGGAAACCGGCTAGAAGTGTATTGTGGGAGAGATTATTTTTTTCTAATAAATCTCATGTAAGTGCACAAATGCCACAAAGACTGATACTTCCCTAAAACAAAGAGCAGTTTGCTGACTATGTATCTTAACAGAGGTTATGTTTACCATGACAAGATCTAGCAGAGGGCTTTCTAAAATATGGTTTGAAAACACATGCTGTCATGTTATCTATGTTGCTTAATTATTTGTTATGTGTCACTGAGAAAAAAACAGTACTGCTTGAGAAAATATTTGTAACATTCTTGTTTAGAATAATTTGCCCTTAAAGCGGATTTATTTTCTAATTGAGACACTGAACTTCCAAATCAGAGGTACAAGGAATGTTTTTCCTTTATATGTTTAAAAAGAGGATAAATACATTTGAATAAATGTTAATACATTCTTTGCCTGACCAGTTCTTAACTAACATTTAATACAGGACACAATTTAATAACAGTTGCATCTTTGCTGGAGTGCATTAAATATGAAATAATTAAATATATCACACTATTAAAATGGCAAATATTATATAATTTTTATTAACTGCATACTGAAAGGCACTAATATGTATTATGCTGTCTAATTTTTTTTTTTTAAGACGCATACCTTATTGTATCACCTTTATACCACTTTTGTTATTTTTTTTATTTCAAAGGGGTTGCCCTGTAACATTTTTACTGGCTAACACGGTACAGCAACTTTACCTGCAATTGCAATAAGTACTAAATAATCAGTTATACAATATGCAGATCATATTATGTGTCTAGTAAATTTACTGGAGATATTGATGTCATTATGGTACTGTGAATAGAGAGTCAGGGCTTGTAGCTTTGTGTAACCCTGGCCACTAATCCACACTTTTATGCATATGGGGTATAAATCATGTAATGTTTTTTATTATAAATAAAAAAGTACATCATTTGGACTTTGAAATGTATCATCTTGATCCTGGTCATTTCAATGGAGATACAGTTTTGACTTGACATTATAAAGAATCAGCTGTGGATACTGACATGTTTGGGGAGGAAAGATTCCATTTGGGCCACACCAGAACTGTAAGCAGTCAACATATGAGATAGTTCATTGAAACCTATATGTGAACCACCCATTCAAGTAATTTTATAAGCTAAACATCTTGTTTAGAACAGGACCAACAGTACATGAATTAAGAGTCCCATGGAACCTTCTTTCTATACAGGAAACCAACAGATGAACCTCTTTCAAAACAAAGTAAAGCGCTGGGGAACTAGCTATTCTTTTCCATTCAAACCATATAATTACTGCCAAAAGGAAATGTGCATTGAACGATGGATGAAAGCATTAAATTGTTGAATATAGAGTATCATTAAAGAATACTATCAGCCCTGACTTTTTTATACTATACATCATACAATTGTGCACTGTGTGCTATCTTTAATTGATTGTAATATTCAATTGTAACCAAGTAGATGTGTTTTCCAAAAGTTGGATCCAAATCTTTTCTGCGCCAAGAAATTCCTGGCAGTCCACATTACTAGTTGAAATAAAATTAAAGCCAGGTTGTTCCCTGCTCCTGAATAAATTATAACATAGTACAATACAAGGTGCAAATTTTTATTCAGTAGGAGAGTACATTTATTTTCGATTTCCTTTTTTTTCTTTTTATAGAAAGGTGTATTATAAATTATGAAATAATTCTATAACTTGGCAAATTCAATAGACAGAATTTCTTTCCATGCCCTAGCTAAATATTGTTATGCCAGAAAAAAAGACAACATTATGGTAAAAAAAAATCTAACACTAAGCATGGTAAAACAGCCCCCCTCTGTGTGAGCTTAAACCCTTCTAATTTCTTGAAAGATCTAAGGAAATCTATGAGCAAAGCTGTTGCTGAGTAACGTGGCAGGATATCCGGCACAAATGTCACATATTTTATAATATCCTAATGCTGCTATGTTTGATAAAAATTGCAACGTGGCTTTAAGAGTTTCTAGTGCATTGGAGTTCTAAAGCTATTAGTGTTGTGTTTTTCTAAAGACCTGCAGCCATCTGGTAACCGTACCTTGCTGTATGTTAATCCAGATGTCTTCCAACTATTCACTGAACTGGCAGAGGGTTTGTGTTACAATGAGCCCTTTCTCTGCTCAGCTCAAATTTTATGTAATGTACACCTCTGACTGTGCAGCACCATTTGCCTTTTTCTTGGTACCATCTCTTGAAAAGAAAACAACCAGAGGAGAATTATGTAAGGGGAGATGTTCAGTAAATCATTGGGGAAAAACAACAAAAGAATATAATTTATGTGTTTATAATTGACTTGAAATTAAAGGGAACCGGAAATGTCATGTGTGAAATCTTTCCAGAAGGCATCGGTCTAGAGCACAGTCAGCATTCTTTTTTTTTTCATTAACATAGCATGTATATATTTGATAAAATCATTAAATACATAGACTCAGTGGGAGCCAGTATTCAGATGGTAAAGGGCTTAACTGTTTTTATAGCTTGTCACCAGCCTATTACTATCAAGGTTTTGCCACTACACCACCCTACCACTAATCTGTCACCAGATCCCAAGCACCCTGATATTTCCCAGATGAAAAATCTGTCATGATGCTGATCATGGTCTTTCATTTTATATTGGAAAAACCATACTGATATGTAACACCATAACATTTCCTATATGTATAGTTATTATAGGGTTAGATTCTACATTGTCATTACTTGTGTTAACAACTACACAGGGACTTTAAAAAAAAAAGTAAACCGTTGTGTATATTACTTTTTATCATGCATGTTTAAATTCTGTACTTTTTAGTTTATTTCATAGAATGAATGTGCACATGTCCATGTTGAAAACTCTATGGAGAAGCAACATATATCCATCTACTTATATTAACTTTGCTTCTTATTAAAAATCATACAATTAAATTTTTTTTAACAGCAAACTACCAGGTCCTGTTGCACAAATATCTCCCTATGTCCAGTTTGGATTGAGCAGTGGGAATGAAGGAATCTTCCAGGTGAAGGGGCCATATATGCTCTACATGTATCCTCTGATACCTACATATTGCAAATTTCCTTTTACAGAAACAGTGCCCCATGTAGAAAGCAGAATTAAGATGGATGCTTATCCATATCTCCTCCAAAATTAAAGTCCTCTGACAAAACATGTGTAGTTTGGAATTAGAGGTAGTTTATGTTTATGTGTATCTCTATATTCAATAGTTCACAGAAAGCAAGAGAAGAGTAGACATATTATGACATATTACCACCCCATATTTTATTCAATATATGGGGCACCCCAAAAATCTTTTGTGCTCTCTAAGTGGAGGATGTATTTCTTGTATTAGGGGGGTACATCTGTTGTGAAGAAAGTCATAGTTGCATATTGAAATTTGTGATAAAATATGATTTGCACATTACTCAAATTTTGCAGAGATGTCTTTTATCCTACATAAATTAAAAAAATATATTTATTAATTAGCAGTCTACCATCCCTAGAGTGTCTTGGAAAACAATGGCTGAAATATATAGTCTTCAGGCACCAAGCTGGAATTTGGTCTAAAAGTGGTCGAATTGAAGCCATGCTCTAAAGAAACTACCAGGGATAGCCCTGGGGGGGGGGGGGGAATTCCTTTGGTTAGAGATTTCACTTGGCTAATGGTTACAAAGAAAATTATCATTGGTGTACAGAACATTCAAGTTAATTGGGACAGCAGACAAGATAAAACAGACATTTTTTAGGGTATTGCAGTGAGGAATAAAATTAAACCAAAATAATGTTTAAAATATGTAAATAGGTGGGACCCTTATTATCAGAGGGAGGTCAGATGAGAGCAGGGATACAGCCAAAAATTGGAACTGTTATTTTTCATCTGACTACAGAACTGAAGTACTAGCTAATGAAGGCTTCCTTTTTAACAGACCCAATTCTAATAATATAATGTATAGGTCACTAAGGGGGAAGTTTAAAAGATACTTGAACATAGTAAAATAAAGGTCTGGGACCAGATGGTATTCACCCCAGTGTACTTAACAAGCTTAGCTCTGTTATTGACAAAACTCTCTACTCACGTTTTCAGGATTTATTGAGGTCTGGTATGGTGCTGAGAGATTGGTGTGCCACTTTTCAAAAAAGTTTTCAACCTGAAAACTATAGACCTGTTAGTCTGACATCAATGGCAGGAAAGATTCTGTCCAGCGGAGTTCACGGGTGCCATCTTCAGCCGCTTGGTAATCTTCGGCATGAGTCCTGCACTTCAGCAATTTTCGTGAGTTTTGACACATGCACAGTTGTCACAAAACAAAAAATTGCTCCAACTGCGCATGCACTGCTTTGCCAGTCTCATTCCGAAGCTTACTGAAGAGAAGAAGAGGACGCCTGTGAACTCCGCTGGACAGAATCTGCACGGAGGGGTAAGTAAAGAGTTAGGGGCATTTGCCCAGGAGGGGGGGCAGCTAGGCTGGGGGAGGAGGGATGGGGGTCTATGTAGGGTAGGGGAGTAAGGTTTTTTATTAAGGGTTTGTTTCTCCTTTAAGAGAACTGGCTGTATAGATTACAGCGAGTGGTGGTAAATGGAACGTTTTCTAATTGGACTATTGTTGTTAGTGAAGTTCTGCAGGGGTTTGTCTTCAGTCCTTTTTAACTTGTTTATTAATGACCTGGAAGAAGCATTGAAAGTACTGTTTCTGTTTTTTCTCATGATGCTAAATTGTGCAAAACTATAAGTTACATGCAGGATGCTACCATGTTGCATTGAGATTGTTTATTTGGTTTATTCTAAATTGAGAAGGATCTGGGGATATTTGTAGATATCAAGTTGTCTAATTCCAGGCAGTGTCATTTTGTGCGGACTAAAGCAAATAAAGTGCTGTCTTGTATCAACTCAAGGGATGAAAATATAATTTTGCCACTTTATAGGTCCCTGGTAAGGCCTCGTCTTAAGTATGCAGTGCTGTTTTGGGCTCTAGTCCTTCAAAAAAATATTAATGTGTTGGAACTAAAGAGTGCGGAGGACTGTCTCCTCTAATGGTAGAGTAAAAGAACAGGACTTGAAGCAGTGTAGGTAAGGCAGTGAGGTTGTGATATACCCTGCCGGGTGATGTTGTGATAGCAGATTCTTTTAATGCCATTAAAGGACAAAGCCTTTCTGACATGAACTATCCAACCAATACAGGATGTGGAGTTGAACATAATCACAAAGTGATTTTTTTATATAACGTGTTTCCCTGGCTTACACTCACCTTTTACAGTAAGAGGCCCATAACTTTAGACCAAAGTGCTATGTAATTTCTCTGTGCATGTTCCAAGATAATGTTCCATCCCCTTCACTCTGCGTCCCACTCTCTCGTAATGTTGTAAAATGATGGTAACATTACAGCCCATGCATGGAGAGTTCAACTTGCAACCTGCTACTATTCTCAAAGCACTCTTCTGTGCATGTGCCGCCACACTGAGCTACACATGAGCCCTGTCTTGAACTAAGTGTGGAGCAAATTAGGCAACTGTAATAAATGCAAGATAACTTTTATTAGAAGACAATATGCTATTGACTTTTCTTTGTCCTTTGGCTTGTATGATTTCTTAACCTTAAGCAGTCTCAAGATATTTTTGCTTAATTTTAAACTGTTTGTTCACCAAAATTGGAATAGTTGAGGTTAAAGGACAAAAGGGTACTCTAAAATATACATAGTACATAACGTTTCATGAAATAACACAAAATTAGCAAAGATGGTTCTTGATCAAAACAGATCAAGAACTGCAAATATTAAGTTATGATATCCTTTATACTTTACTAGTTTTAGACCCTTATGACACCCATATAACACAAAAGTAGAAAAGATGGTTCTTGGTCAAAACAGATCAAGAACTGCATGTATTTTGTTATGATATACTTTATACTTTACTAGATTTTGGACCCATTTTGTAGATAGTTTCACAAGTCAGAGATTGTAATAAACCACCAAGTCCAGGCTGATAATCATGATTTGGGTAAAAAAGGCAAAATGATTTACAACATGAATTTGGGGTAAATTTACTAAGCAGCGAAAATTTGCCAGCGACGGCTTTGCAGCCAGTGCAACACTTCACCAAGCAAAAATTCGATCAGACAACGCTAATTTACTAAAATGTAAAGTTGCGTCCAGGGCGCCGAATGCAATCAAATTGAAGAGGCGATACCGCTCAATTATGCCTAGCGCAACTTTGTTAGAGGTCTTCGCTCAGGTTCATTTGCATACAGCGGGAAATTATAAAGTTTAATGGATGTATATGTTGCAGCAAATACATTACATTATTCAAGTCCAGGGTACCTTAAAGAAAATAGAGTTGTTATAATGCCCTACACATGAGCCCACTGTATAATTTATGTTCCATCTGTTAGAAAATGTATGGGGAAAACCGGTTACCCAAAAAAAATTTCCAGGCTATCACTCTGAAAAAAGGAAAAGACGACAGCGTTTTGTGGGACTTTTTCCACTATAAATATGATGTAAGTAACAGAGGATTAAGGAAGATCTATGCACTCCAATGCACTTCACCTGGTCTGAGCTGGCGAAAGAGGTAACATTCAGTAGAATCTGCATCTTAGTGAATTTGCAGAGTAACGTCCATTCGCCAGAGCGAAAATTCGCCTGGCGATAGAGTGCAAATGACCTCTAGCATCTGTCTCTTATGCTAGTAAAGTTACACCTGCGCCTGTTAGTAAATAGGCGAAGTGCCTGAAAGCGTTAGTCACTTTGCCATTTAGTAAATCTTCTTTTTTGTCTTCTACTTTCTAGATCTTCTCGTGCCAATATATTTCATCGTCATCATTTATTTATTTATATAGCGCCAACAAGTTACACAGTGCTTTACATTAGATGAATAACAGGGAACAAACAGTAAAGTTCCACAGAAAAGCAGACGCCCAAGAGAAGTCTTTTAAACAAGAATGGGTTTAAATGATAAGAGGAAAAGAGAGGCGAAGGTCAGAAGCAGAGAAAAGATTGTGTGAAGGAGAGTATTTTGAGACCAGAGATGAAATGTAGGGAGGGGTTTCATTGTTAAGGGCCTTAAATGTTAGTATTAGTAGTTTGAATTTGATTCTAGAGGAGATTGGTTAATTAAGACAAGTTTAAAGACACAAGACTCTCCTGGTCCTGGTTATCTAACAGAACATCAGTAATGAAGCAATTAACAGTTACAGGACTGAGCCAGATGTGACAATAAAATGGACATACCAAACCTTCAGTCAAGCAAGTAGGAAATTTGCTAGATTCACTTAATAGCAATAGAACATATTGCACATTTCCCACAATTGAATAATTTGCAATGGTATTAAAATGTTTAGCAGCCTGAATGTTGAGTAAAAAATATCCTACACTATTGCGGTCCGGCCTGAAGCCCACCAGATGTGGACTGTCAAGCAATTTCCCCCCTTCCCCCGACTGCTTTAGGGCTCCATGGACTTGTTTGACATCAATGTGCAGAAGCAGTGTGTCGTTGGTTTTTTCAATCTTACGTTATTCACATTAACTTCAACCTGTATTACTAGTGTCCCACTGAAAGCTGACAGAGATTTTACTTGTTGGAATTCTTTACTGTAATGTTTTGTTTCTGTGTTGTATGATGCTTTGCATCTAAGCTTCCAGCTCTTGCACAGCGAATGTAAAAGACAGGGTGTAATTGTTTCAGCAACCAATACATTTGTCCTACTGCTGCTGACAGCACTTTCCTCTGTAATGGGAAATTTCTGGTTAAACTCCAGTGCCACAAATGAGTGATGGGAGCCCCCTGAGAAACAATTTTTTCGCTTGTCAGAATACTTTCAAATTAGTGGCACCACTGGCCAAACCTAAATAAACATTTCAGTGTTTTTACAAATAATGAGCATAGAAATGTAGGGCACCCTTCAACAAACCAACCTTCAATTGATGACATTCATTTTTCTTAAAAAAGTATTTTAATTTCTGAACCTGTGGTATGATGCGGAATGATTGTTAAAAAGATGTCCCAAGTTAGTACTGTGTGTTGAAGACTACGAGATTTTGTTGTTCTCTGGCTATATTATTTTTGTTATTTGTGAAAGTGCCGAGTAATGGTCTGATTCCCAAAGAATGGGATTTCAGTAAACTCTATAAATAGCTAGAAACATATTCTTTAGGATATTTTCTAATGCAGTACAGGCTACCCTCTGCACATGGGTTGATTACTCCATAAAACCTTCAAACTGCAAAGAAAATATATAAAAAAATAGTTTTGTCTTCAAATATATTTTTGAAGAACATTGAAAAAAATGCATAGTTTTGCTTTATTAAAATTTAAATTTGAATAATAGGTTAAAAAACTTGCAAAACAATACAACTTTAACCAGCTTAAAAAGTTTTTGAGAAATAAGATTTTCTATTGTTTGAATACGTTTGAATACATATCTGTTAAAAAAGAGAATCACATGATGTATTTATTTTCACAAGATCTCTGGAAAAAATCGGGAGTACGTAGACATATCTGCACAGGATGCGTAGCTAATTAGTTGTGATCTGAACTTTACAACAAAGCAAAAATGTTACTGATTTATTATATACACCAGCAAACAGTATATACCTCAGACTACTCTGTTTCCCAAAGCTGGTCCATTTTTCTTATCATTGGCTGCCCGGAGCAATCCAGTGAACTAATGGTTTACTGGTGTCTGCCAGAGTTAAGGTCAGACAGTGTCTCATTAGGAAGTTTAATGGTTCTAACATTACCCAATTGTTTTTATATGCAGCCAAATTAGCTAATTTGTTTTTGAAACAAGCAATTTCAGTGTGTGTATTAATAAAAATAGAGAGACAGCCAATTTTAGGCAGGATTTTGGTACTTAAAATGATTAGCCATATTCTTGGAGACAAAACATTTGTACAGAGACCTATTTACAATCATTTGAATAGAATCTCTTTCCCCTTTCAATGTTTCCAAAGATGTTCCCTCCCCGGTATTTATCATAAGATGAAATCATTTTATTTGACTTGAAAATGTGCAGCATATTTTAAAGTTATGAACATGATTTTTCAGTAGAGGCTTTTTCAGAGCTAAACAATTTGTTATGCTATTATTATAATCTTTTCTGCTGTGTTTCAAGAATGGAAATACATTTTGCAATTTTAATTAGACTATATATGATTTTGAATAAACTTTGAATATATTTTATATATTAATAAATAGGCCCCTAATGTAGCAAAGTAAATTGTGTTAAGTAGGGACAATATGAATGGAAAAAATACATACATAACAATCCATTTCAGTTTAATTAGAAATAACTTACCTATGGTTTGTGTGCTTATACTCAATTTGGCTTAATATGTCATGGCATTTTTGCAAGAAATGTTAATATACTCCACATTTAGCAGATATTAATTTTCATGCATTGCTCAATGATTCTGGAGCACGATAGAAAGCTTGAACAGGGAATGTAGTATAGTAGTTGTGTTACATGTACTGGATTCTGGATCTATCTGCGCCACACTTCCTGGAACTGTTGTGGATCTGGACATGTGAACACCTTGACGCGTGGTGTTGAGCTGTACTAGCACAGCATCACGTCTGGCACAGAAATGAATAAAATAAATGAATGAATGAAATAAAATCTCCATAAAATCAGGAAAAAACTCCATAAAATCTAGCGAAACCCTGTATCTTACAAATTTTCTGGATTTGATGCCCGAATTGCTCATTTTTTTCAGTTATAACCAAAAAACCTCAAATGTTTTTGGCTTATTGGACAAAACCTTGAGCAGTTTATCAGATTTTTATTAGCTTCTGAGTATAATAAATTTGGAACAATTAATTTTTTTTCTCTAAAACTTGAGTTTTTGCCCAAAAAACCTTGACCATAAAAAAATCAAGGTTTAGTAAATAGCCCCCTCAATGTCCAACTACATCCAACTTGTAGGATGTGATCTGCCAATCCGACACCATCCTACAATATCTCTTGTGTAGTTTAGCCCTAAATTGGATTCCCCCATGGGCTTAACTACAAGGGACATTTTGTAAGATGGTGTTGGAGTGAGAGAATGCATCCTACAAGTTGGATGTAGATGCATGGGTTTGATGGAATGATGATGAATCTGGTGAAAATCTACAAGGAAGATTTGCCATCCAACGCAAAAACGCAGAAACTGCATGCTGCATCTTCATCTGACGTAGATGCATGAACAAAACACACCATCCAACATTATCTGACTTACATAATATCTATAGGGATCAGTTTTGTACAATCCTACTGTTGCATAACAAGGGTCAGATAAAATTTGACCACAAAATCTTCAGTGTAGCTTAGCCCTATAATATATTATCAAATCCCAAAGTGTGATCATTTTTTGCTTGAGCAAAAATGTTTACATAACTTAGAAGAATATGTTTTGTACCCTCTTGTACCCACTTATATAAGTGCAACCTGATTACAAAGGAGTGTTGTATTCCTGATCTGTTAACCATGCATATAAACATTCTACTCTTATGGGCAGATCTTAATAATGTTCGTATTTTGTTCGTATTCACAAATATTTTTCAGCATGTTGAATATACTAATTACTCTGAACCATGAAAAATTACATATAGAACTAAAACTTCTAATACAAAACTTTGCCATCTTAAAGCTGTTGACATTATGTAGAAGTCAGTAGGATTTGTCCTATTTCCATTGTGAAATATTATTTATTTTTACATATGTATTCGCATGAAAAAATTAGAGGATTTTGAGGTTTTTGTATTAGTATTCGGCTTAGTTCAGTATTTTTTTCCATTTGTGCTTTTTATATTGGGCTGTTTTAGTAAAATACTTGTCATTCTTTGTTTCTAAAACCACTAAAATCAGAATGTTCATAAGTAGGTCTTCTATCTCCATTAAGCCCTCACATGACACCTTTGTGCTGTATAAATTAATTTCAAACTTTCCAATATTTCTAAGTGAGTATGCAAGTTCTACAGGTTGTAATGGTTTCAGGTAGTTGGACTCAATGGGGGATAGGTGTACATTTGCATACAATTCCAGACACCAAAAAAAACAGAGACACAGGAGGCCAATGCAGTATTGCAGCCCGGCCAGTTTATTTAAGGCTTCTACAAAGAAGAAAAAAATAAATAAAATAAAATCCTAAGCCTGTCCTACATTACCTAATACACTGGTGGCATTCCTGTTAATGATGGGGTGAGGGGCTATTGCCCAAACCCCCACAAAGTATTTCCTATTACAAGTCTGTATAACTCACATTCTCTCAGGTTTTGTAGTTCTTGCTTTTCACCAGGTTCTCAATCTCAAGGGCACCTCTCAGGCCACTTTCTCCCAGGGTTCTTGGCTTCCTCTTAGATTCCTCCCACACAGGGACTAGTTGGCCATGTGAAGAAGAGCTATCTCCTTCTGACATCCAATGAAGAGCTCACATGTGTGAGAGCACAGCCCTTTAGCCTGCTCTCAAGTGCCACCTAATTACCTGACTGGGAGGGAAAACTCTTTCTGTACAGAGAATAGGCTGCAGAGGGATGCCAAGAAGGAAAAAAGAAACCCCCGTAGAGAGTAGAAGTTAGAAAACAAATAGCAGATATTAACCACAGCCATGGCATTAGCCTATGTCCGACTTTCTCAGGAGTGCCCCTGAGATCATTATAAACATTTTTGGATACTTTATTTAAAAGTATTGCTTTATGCAATTATGTGTGTATAGGTATCATCTTTTGATGAAATAATAAAGCTGTGGCTTTTTTTTTCAGATTTTTTTTAAGGTTTTTGATTTAAAATTTTAGGTTTTCTGACGTCATTATGAAATAATAAACATAGTCACAACATTAACATCAGTCAGACTGTTAAAATACAACAACATCATTATAACAACTCTTTTTCATTACAATAAAACTCTTGGCTTTTGGGACTGTTGTTTTAAATATGATACCGCAATGATATTGCTTGGATACAACAACATCCAACATGTATTGCAGGAACATCAGCATGAGAAGAACATATATTGCCCAATACAGTACTATCTGGAAATACATTATCTAGAAAGCTCTGTTATAAAGGAAAGTAATTTCCCATATTTTTTATGTAATAATAAAACAGTGCTTTTACTTGATGGTAACTGAGCTAGCAAAATGTTTCATAGACTACTTAATTCATTTAATGGATTTACCCCTTATCTGGGTCCCAAGCATTCCAGATAACAGTTCCCATGTATAGTCAAATCCAGTATTGTTCCTTCATCAGCATAAACTGTTTGAATGTATAGTTATTTTTATTTACACTGCATCACTGTGTCACTAAGGTTTTACTGCCCTCTTATGGAACATGAATACAACCAAGTAACTATGTAAGGAAACTATGTAATACAATGAAAGGAAACATTTGTTCTCCTCCTGTATGTGAGTATATCAGTGTAGAATGCCTGCTTCATTTGTATTGTATAGGTATGGGACCTGTTATCCAGAATGCTCAGGATCTGGGGTTTTCCGGATAAGGAGTCTTTCCATAACTTGAATTTCATTTACGATTTACATTTAAACAATAAATAAACCCAACAGGATTGTATTGCCTCTGATAAGGATTAATTATATCTTAGTTAGGATCACATACAAGGCACTGTTTTATTATTACAGAGAAAAAGGAAATCATTTTTTAATATTTGATTTATTTTATTAAAATGGAGTCCATCGAAGATGGCCTTCTGGATAACGGATTTCCGGATAACGGATCCCATATCTGTATTATCAAATACTAAATAGTATGTTTTATAAATGCTTTTTAAATAATCATGACAGTAGCAATAAAAATGGTGAAAACATGCCAGACTGTACACAAATAAATATTGCAGTCAACATTTATTAAAAGGAAATTAGCATCATACATTTCAGCATCCCTATACAAACCTATATGGATGTAATATGGCCCAGATATTTTATTATTCGTCCTAGTAGTCTTACATGCATAGTTCTGCAACAGATCCAATCTCTATTAATCTAGTTATATGCTTGTTTGATATCAGAACTAATTAATCTATTCAAAATTACATCTTATATTTGGCCTATTTTAATATAAGTTTACTATAAAGTATGAGATATTTTACAATGTGATATAGCATTATCTCCTAAGAGATGACTTGATACTGCATTGTATTTGTAAAAGGTTCCTGATCTCAGTGAGATGGATTATTTTTCTTTATGCTGTGTATTGAATTCTAGATTATTTTGTATGCAATTCAAAAATAACTTAAACATCCATGTTGATGATATTTAATGATTAAATGACTTTAAAGGACAAGGAAAGTTAAACTAAAGAAGTAGGCTAGAAATGTTGTTGAACATCTGTACCAGCCCCAGGCAACCACAGCCCTTTAGCAGTAAAGATCTGTGTTTCCAAAGATGTCCCAGTAGCTCCCCATCATCTTTTCAGATGATTCAAAGCACATGCTCCATAAGTTGGCGAAGTATTGAAGTCGAAGTTTTTTTAAAGAGACAGTACTTCGATTATCAAATGGTCGAATAGTCGAACGATTTTTCCTTCGAATCGTTCGAATCGAAGTCGAAGGTCGTAGTAGCCTATTCGATGGTCGAAGTACCCAAAAAATTACTTTGAAATTCAAACTTTTTTAACTGCGGAAATTCACTCGAGCTTGGTAAATCTGCCCCAAAGAATATAAATGTCACAATATAAGGCTGATTAGTAATTAATATGGGTAATTACTACATGGCAGCACAGAAACCAGTGCAACTAGTATCAGAATTTAAAGGGATACTGTCATGGGAAAAAAAATTTGTTCAAAATGAATCAGTTGTGCTGCTCCAGCAGAATTCTGCACTGAAATCCATTTCTCAAAAGAGCAAAGAGAATCTGACATGGGGCTAGACATATTGTCAATTTCCCAGCTTCCCCAAGTCATGTGACTTGTGCTCTGATAAACTTCAATCACTCTTTACTGCTGTACTGCAAGTTGGAGTGATATCACCCCCTTGCCTTCCCCCCCCCAGGAGCCAAACAAAAGAACAATGGGAAGGTAACCAGATAGCAGCTCCCTAACACAAGATAACAGCTGCCTGGTAGATCTAAGAACAACACTCAATAGTAAAAACCCATGTCCCACTGAGACACATTCAGTTACATTAAGAAGGAAAAACAGCAGCCTGCCAGAAAGCATTTCTTTCCTAAAGTGCAGGCACAAGTCACATGACCAGGGGCAGCTGGGAAATTGACAAAATATCTAGCCCCATGTCAGATTTCAAAATTGAATATAAAAAAATCTGTTTGCTCTTTTGAGAAATGGATTTCAGTGCAGAATTCTGCTGGAGTAGTACTATTAACTGATGCGTTTTGAAAAAAACATGTTTTCCCATGACAGGGTCCCTTTAATAATCAGCCCTGTAGCATCAGCTTATATTACAGGTCAACCTCATTTTCTGCTGGATAATTAGTGACACCCCCTAAGCTTAGCTTCTCAACAGCTACTCAGAGCCCACTGAGCATGTGAGTGCAACATGGACAAGTTTAGGCTGGTGCAATAAGTACAGTATAGAAAATATGGTATTTTTAGCCCTATTCATTTTTAGGGTTTAGTTCTTCTTTAAGGGGCCCATTTATTAAACCTCAATTTTTTCTGGTCGATTTTTAAAGGGAAAAAAACCTTGAATTTTTAGAGATTAATTATACCCCAAAGTTGCTAAAAATCTGAATGCAAAAATAGGCCATCTCAAACCTGTTGCGGTCATGTAGAAGTTAATGGCAGATGTCCCTGAAGATGTTGCTTGACATTGTGATATGCGCTGGTTTTCGTCCGATAATACGATAAAGTTGAGTTTTCGTGGCAACTTATTTTCAGAGCGGCAATCGTTCGACTGAGGCTCAGTTTTGTTGCACCGTTTTTACACTTTTTTGAGAAGAATTGTTAGGTCAACTTTGGTTTAATAAAAAAATTAGATAAACTTGAGTTTTAGTAAATCACCCCTTGATGAATTGAATGATTATTGAAAGATTACAGGGTCATTACCCCAGTACCTCGTTCTGGCAAAACCTTGGACATTTTCCCTTTCTGTAACATTTATCTGCATTTCAAATGGACAGTTTACTTTTAATTCTTCTGTGAAGTGAAAATAAACTGTAATAAATAAGCTAAAAGGAAAATAATTAAGACTTTTTTTTACATCAGAATAATATGGTGCAACAACTTAAAATGAATAATGACAAACATAAAGATGTATGTACAGGAATCCCTCTTTCCCATATCTTTCAGACTCTTTTAAAATCACATTTGCTCTATGATGGGGTAGTTTCATGACCTCCTTTAAAGAAAATCTGGCAGCAACATTTCCTTCTAAAGAATGTGCTAAAGATTGCATGTTTGCATGAAATCCCTCAGTAATCCTAATGGAAACAGAATAACACTAGAGACCAGCAGAATATGAGTTTCTTAGGAAACCCAGGCAGAATTGAAAGTATTGTTAGACTTTATTATATAACAGTAAAAAATAGCTATATACTGTAATCCACCAAAGAACAACTGACCAACAAGTATCAAATAAATATTAAGACAATTTAATAATGAATTTCTCAATCATGTCTTAATTACTCTAATGCCCATTTACTTTTATGTTTTTTTTTGTTTCAATGACAGTTAAATGTCATTGGGTAATACAGCTGCAACTCATCTCCAAAACCATCTGAATAATTAACTCTTTTGCACACTGATTTTAAGTGTCTCAACAGTCAATCGGTCCTGCTGTGGCCCCTGGTACACCGAGAGGCTGGGCTATCCAAAACAATATCCTATACATGGTACAATTACTTTCACTATATCTCGTTGAGAAAGGTTTTCCTAAGTATATTATGTAGCCTGCAGCTTTTGAAAGCAGGGTCTTTTTGCTAGGGTTATGTGGCTTTACTATTGTGGCAAGCAATACATCTGTGCGAAGTACTGGAATTCCTTCCTATGCTTTTCAAATATTTATTGCGCTCAATGGCCTTATTCTAGATATCCAACCTTGTGGCCTTTCTTTTAAAAATTCCAGATCTGCAACTTGCCCTCATCTGAGATAAGTTTAGTTTTTTGTGTTCCTGGGTATGCTCCTCTAATATGTTTTAGCTCCAGCTTGGCTCTCTGTCTGATTTTTATTTTGTAACTTAGAGCTCATAGGAGCCCCATACAAGAAGAAATGTTTATTTTGTACATAAGTTATAGTACTTTCAAAAGACATATTGCTAATAAGATGTTTACAAGCCTCTGATATAGTTGGAGCAAAATGTGTCAAGATATAGTTGAGCTAAGGTCAAGATATGGTTGACCAGCTTTTGGGAAGGACCTGATAGCTCTTCTATTGTCTTTCCTGATAAAATGACAATTATTCCTTAGGTATATCATTACAGGTAACTTGTAAGATTGCCAACTGTACTTTATACCAAAAGGGTAACATTTTGGAGCAATTCCAGAAAAGTTGGAATTAGGAGCCAGGGCTGGGGCATCTGCTCCAGCAGAGGTTATACAGTATACTGTAGGGGTCATATACCATAGCATTATAACTCTGTATAGATTTTCTTTCTGTTTGACACGTGATCTTTTTGGTGTTAAGCCAGATTGATTCCCAATCTTCAAGATCCAAAGTTGTCCCTAATTCTTGTTCCCAGTATAACATATACTCATGCTTTGGAAAAATGTAAACCTCGCCTAATTCCTGCCTACCTTGACCATTGCTGGCAATTATGTACTGTGATTATTTATCTAGTTTTGACCCAGACTATCTGACTTTGAGTTCTTTTAGCTTCTTCCAACCATCTTTCCGTCCTAGCCAGTCCAATGAAACACATGTGGTTATGTCCTGGTGGCACCCAATTATACCTGGTTTCTATCCATTAGTGGAGGCACTTCCTGAAGACTAAAATGGCTGATATAGGAATATGTGAATGCAAAAGACGGAAAGAAATTAAATATGTTTGTATTAAGGGAGCAATTACTAATTGACACAAACACCTATTATTCAGACTAGACATATCTTCACATCATAGTAAATACTATACTAGTTACATCAATACATTCAAATAAATATTTTTTTGGTTAGCTACCATTAAAATCCTATTTTTGATGTCTTTTAATTTATAAGCAACTTGCTAGTATATATTAATTAAGAACAAACCTATAAAGAAAAGTTTCTTAGAATACATTTTCGTTATTTTGCAAACATATTTTAAAAATTTACATTTTTGGATGGAGACTCTCTTTAACATGACACAATATGCAGTTTATTTGCTTTTATTTTTTTAAATTTCTTACCGGTGCTGATTTATCAATTTTTTCAAAACTCTCTGTAGGGATTTAGTTATGTAAACTATTTCAAATTGGTCCTCTGAGCACTTTTACATCAATTTTAAGTTTTAGTAGTTTCTGAAATATTAGTAGTTTTAGACAATTTTATATAGCTAGTCAGGCTTTGAGCTCAATAGCTTTTTGAAAGTCCCTTTCAGTTCAGCAGCTTTTTGCAGGTCCCTAACTGTCTATGTATTTCTTGTGAGCCGCCTAGATTCAGTTAGCCCTTGAGATGCTGGCTCTCACTTAAACAGACACCTGCTTTTAGCAGTCGTGATCCGATTTTTTTCTTTGCTTGGAAAATAGCATCATTTGCTTAAGTTAAAACACACTGCCATGATATGCAGATACATACAGTACAGTACTTGAGGTTGCGGCTCTGTAGCTAATCTATATTTGAAGCTTTTACATTCAATATTTTTCCGCTGCTGTGTCTCACTTTTCTGTACTCCCATGTGAACAGTTTTTTTTTTTCACCCTTCCCTCAGTTCTGGCAAGAGAATGAAGAGGCTCTGTAGAAAGGGAAGGAACAGTTGGCAACAAATAGGAAAAATGTAATTGGGGAATCAGTGGGGATGTGAAATATGTTGAGAGGAAATGCTGAAACACTTGAAAGATGTTAGCTGGAAATGGAAAATATTATTTTCAGAGGAGAAAATCATGAAAGAAAAAAGAGCACATGTGGCAAGAACAGAAACATATGGCTAGATTACACCTTTTAAAGGTGTTTTCCAAAGTGCTTTGTCCCCAAATCCTTTTTATTTAATGCTTATAATGTTTGTTATTGGTTATATGAATAACTAAAATCTTGCAAATAGATTGGTTACTTAGGCAACATGTATGGAGATAAAATCAAAAGGAGATCAGGACCGGGTAGAAAACATCTGCAAGTGCAATTTATTCGGCATAGTCACGCAAACTACATTTGCGATGGACCTCTGCCCTGGCCCTGATCTCCTTCCATTAATGTATGTACTATGCTAGTGCTGTGTCTTTATGGGTCATGCAGTGAGCGTAGACGACTATTAGGTTGTGGCTTTACATTTTTCAACGTATTTATGTAGCTCTGTTTATCACTAGAGTCTGCACATCTTTAGAGATTTATTTATCATGGCTGCACATCAGTACATACTGTAATTTAAAAAATACTCATCTGTCTCAGTTTAGGCTCCTTAGAACTAAGGTTCCTCCATAGTGTGTGCATTGCAGTGTTGACACAATACTCACTCATATTAACCACTGTCTGAGAAACTTAATAATCAACAGTTCAATCAACCAGATATCTATATAGTTAGCACTCCAGGATAAAGTAAGCTTGACAAAGAGCCGTGCGAGGCTCGAAACGTTGCTATGCTGCCCTGCTGTATGTAAATAAAGGCAATTTTTACTTTATCCTGGAGTGCTGCCCATCTCTTCTCTGATTCCTGTGGCTCAGTGTGGAAGGACACTGTGGGAGGTGCACCCAAGCAATTGAGGAAATCAACCAGGTGTGTGCCCCTCAAACCCCTTTGGATCTATATAGTTAGGCCATACGGATGAGCAACTTGTACAGATAATATGGACTGCCTCACAAAACAAATCTGATAAAGCAGAAGTCCGTGCTAATAAAGTTCCAGGTTGACTAATGACTTAATACAGTTGCACTATACCATTATATACACACAGATACAGTCATATGAAAAAGTTTATGCACAATATTTTACTCCCCTTTCAACAAAAAAGATATCAGTGGTATGTCTTTCATTTCGCAGGAATATCTGAGTACTGGGGTGTTTTCTGAACAAAGATTTTTAGTGAAGCAGCATTCAGTTGTATGAAATTAAATCAAATTGGCTGTGCAAAATTTTGTAATTTTGCTAATTTGAATGCATGTAACTGCTTAATGCTGACAACTGGCAACACCAAATTGGTTGGATTTGCTCATTAAGCCTTGAACTTCATAGGCAGGTCTGTTCAATCACGAGAAAAGGTATTTAAGGTGGCCAATTGCAAGTTGTGTTTCTGTTTGACTCTCTTCTGGAGAGTGACAGCATAGGATCCTCAAAGCAACTCTCAAAAGATCTGAAAACAAAGATTGTTCAGTATCATGGTTTAGGGGCAGGCTACATAAAGCTATCTCAGAAGTTTAAACTGTCAGTTTCAACTGTAAGGAATGTAATCAGGAAATGGAAGGCCACAGGCACAGTTGCTGTAAAACCCAGGTCTGGCAGGCCAAGAAAAATACAGGAGCAGAATATGCGGAGGAACGTGAGAATGGTTACAGACAACCCAAAGATCACCTCCAAAGACCTGCAAGAACATTTTGCTGCAGATGATGTAGCTGTACATTGTTCTACAATTCAGCGCAATTTGCACAAAGAACATCTGAATGGCAGGGTGATAAGAGAGAAGCCCTTTTTGCACTCACGCCACAAACAGAGTCGCTTTTTGTATGCAAAACCTCATTTAGACAAGCCACAGTCATTTTGGAACAGAGTGCTTTGGATTGATTGAAACATAAATTGAGTTATTTGGTCATAACAAAAAGCGCTTTGCATGTGGGGCTGTGTGGCGAGTTCAGGGACAGGGCGGGATGAATTCAACCAAATATCAACAAATTCTTTAGGATAATGTTCAAGCATCTGTCACAAAGTTGAAGTTACTCAGTGGTTGGATATTCCAACAAGACAATGACCCTAAACACACAAAATCTACAAAGGCATTTATGCAGAGGGAGAAGTACAATATTCTGGAATGGCTGTCAATGTCCCCTGACTTGAATATCATGGAAAATCTATGGGATGAATTGAAGCAGGCTGTCCATGGCCGGCAGACATCAAATTTAATTGAACTGGAGAGGTTTTGTATGGATGAATGGTCATACTGCCATCCATAATCCAGACACTCATCAAAGGCTATAGGAGGCATCTAGAGGCTGTTACATTTGCAAAAGGAGGCTCAACTAAGTATTGATGTAATATCTCTGTTGGTGTGCAAAATTTATGCACCTGTCTAATTTTGTTATGATGCATATTTTCTGTTAATCCAATAAACTATCAATGCTGAAATACTACACTAAAACTTGTATTCATCTAATTTTTTTATTAAAACCAACTTGACGCCCATCCATGAATTTAACTTATTTATCAAATAATCAGCTCGAAAAAGTCAGGTTGAGAAAAGCCTTGAAAAAATCAAGCAAAAATCCAAATCGCTCAATCTTTTTTAATCACTCGAATTTTTCAGGTTATCGCTGGAAAACCCAGAATTTAGATTATTGTAAGAAAGCCTGCACAGATCATCATATCTCCACATTGTAAAAGAAACATCTGCCATTGACTTCTACATGACCTCAACAGGTTTTAGATGGCGTATTTTCGGATTCAGATTTTTAGCAGCTTTGGGGTATAATAAATCTCCACGAAAAAATTTTTCCCTAAAAACCTGGACCGGAAAAAATTGAGGTTTAATAAACAGGCACGGGGTGTTGCTTTCACTTTCTTTGAAAAATGTAACACAACTTCTGCCATTTGAGTGAAATCCTACAATTTATATAGCTCAGTCAAGTTTTGTGCAAACTTGACTTACCAATTTATTTTGGAAAGAACATGTTAACAGGCATTATGATTATTATAATTTTAACCTGTAATAGTACATTGGTTTTTGGACAGAATTATACAGCCACTTCAAAGGATACTGACAATTCTTTTTGATCTATTTACATAGTAGAACTAACCTTTTATCTGTTATGTAGATTTAATTAAAAGTAAGTTTTTATGGTTACAAGTTCTGTATGCAAATGTAATGTGAAACTATATCAAATAAATAAACCACATTTTTCAATATACAGGTATGGGATCAATTTCCTGGAAACCTGTTATCCAGAAAGCTCCGAATTATGGGAAGGCCATCTCCCATAGACTCCATTTTAATCAAATAATTAACATTTTTAAAAAGTATTTCCTTTCTTTCTGTAATAATAAAACAGTAGTTGGTACTTGATCCCAACTAACATATAATTAATATTTGTATTGGAACCAAAACCAGCCTATTAGGTTTATTTAATGTTTACATGAATTTATAGTAGACTTAAGGTATGAAGATCCAAATTACAGAAAGATCCATTATCCGGAAAACCCCAGGTCCTGAGCATTCTGAATAACAGGTCCCGTACCTGTGTTTTTTAAACAGTATTGTAATTAAATATCATGCATAGTAAACTATATTGGATTTTTTTTAAACATGAATTAACTTGTAAAAGAAGGACAATTGTTTAATATATTTTTAATCAAATAAAAAATATTTTAAACAACTGTGATGGGGTGAATTTAGTTTTTTAATTGTTTGTTAATGCTAATTTGTTTTGCTGGCCAGTAATCTGTGTAAATAGCTATGTGTATAATTTATGTAAATACTTTGGGCGTTATTTAGTTTTGGTTAACAAACTGAAGCCTACTTTGTTTGAAGCATGTGACTCAGCTGTGTTCAGAGTATATGTAAGCTCAGCAGTAGCAATTTCCATGGCACCAGAAAGGAGTTCTGCTTCACTTGGAATTTCCTCTTTTCCTTCAGGAGAATTATGTGAAGGGCCTCTGGAGAGAATCCCCAAAAATTACCCAGAAGTCACAGCAGGGTGCAAAAGTGAGCACAAGGTCACAGCAAGGAGTAAAATTAATAGGCGAGTGGAAGAAACCTGCAAGGAAAGCGAGAATGTCCAAGCTGGACGATGATGCTTCTTCCAGAGGCCCTTCACATGATTCTCCTGAAGGAAAGGAGGAAATTCCAAGTGAAGCAGAACTCCTTTCTGGTGCCATGGGAATTACTACTGCTGAGCTTACAGTGAAACCAAAGGCACATATCTTAAAGGCTTCTACAGAAAAGGAAGAACAGCCAACAATGCCAGAGACTATTGCATCTTTACCACCTTCAGCTTTAGATGAACTTCTCAAATGGATGGTTCTGAAACAAATAGAATCAGATCAGAAGCACAAGTTGGAGGAGCAAAGATGGAGGCAAGATGAGGCTAAAAGGTGAGAAGAGGAGCAAAGGAGATTTCAACAAGAGGCACGGGAGCACCGTGAGGAAATGCTCAGGCTACAACAGATGCAGCACAAGCAGCTTGCAGAAATACTGCAATCCTGGAAAGCACAGAGTCCTAATCCTACAAGTCTTAAAGATCTCCGCCTGACTAAATTGACTGCAGATGGTGATATTGAATACTATATCACCATGTTTGAAAGAGTTTCTCAAACGTGCGTTTGGCCCAAAGAACAGTGGGTGATACGTCTTGCTCCATATTTAACTGGCAAAGCACAGAAAGCATACAGCAGTTTAAATGCCAGAGATTCTCAGAATTATGACTGTGTGAAAGATGCCATATTCCGTCTGTATGAGCTAAATGCTGAAATTTTCAGACAAAGATTCAGGACATACAAGTACAACAACTCTGAAGGTCCTCGGGAGGCATATGCCAAGCTTTATGAATTGTTGTTAAAATGGATTCAACCAGAAAAAAAACTGGTGAGCAAATCCTTGAAATTATTGCACTGGAGCAACTGGTTGAAATTCTGCCTGAAAAAGCAAAGTTATGGGTACAGGAGCATCGTCCTGAAACAAGCTCAAAGGCAATTGCTCTAGCAGAGGACTTTTTGCTCACTAGAAGGAAAGCAGAGCAAAAAAATACTGTAAGATACAAACCCTTTCCGCAAAAAGAACCACAGCCCAGAGTAAATCCTCAAGACCATGGAAATGTAAAATGCCACAGCTGTGGAAAATTTGGACATATTGTCAGATGTTGTCATAAAGTACAAAGCAAAAGTAACCCTACTAATGTTACAATGAGACAATGTATTGTGAAATGTGGGAATCACTCACAACAGCAGGTTACCTGCAATAAAGCTGTTTATTGTGGTGACCCACATTTCACAATACATTGGATATATACAGGGTGCCAGAGACTGAGCATCCAGGGAACCATCACAAGAAGTGAGGCATAAACGCTAATCAGTGTAAAACCCTCTGTTATAGACATTGTTGGAGACAATGGTGGTTTCTTGGTTGAAGCACATGTAAATGGCCAGAAAGTGCAAGCCCTATTGGATAGTGGAAGTTCCCAGACACTGCTTAAAGCTGGTCTATTAAGAAATCTTAATATTTTAGGAAACACCACGGTAACCTGTGTCCATGGTGACAAAAAAAAACATGCTTTGGTCAAAATACAAGTTAAAGTTGGATCAACTGTCCACAGACTGATTATTTGACTAGTCCCCAAGTTGCCTTACAATTTGATTATTGGGAAAGACTTTCCTAATTTTCTAAGTTTGTTGCCACAACAGAGGACAGAGTCTCCTATGGTGGCAGCGGTGGGATAATATTAAATTGCCGCATAAGGCAATGCCAGGGTACAGATGTGGAAAAGAAAAGCTTTCCATGCACACTCTTGTGTATTAACATACAGCAAAAACAGTTTTCAATATACAATTGTTTTAGCACCATTTACATATACTCTGAACACAACTGAGTCACATGCTTCAAACAAAGTAGGCCTCAGTTTGTTAACCAAAACTAATTCGCTGAATAATGAGACCTATAGACAGCTCATTCCTAAAATATACTAATAATCCACAGTTTTCACATTTTGTAGCGTTATCATTTTATGTCAAACAAGTACAGACTTCTTTGAAAATTCTTGCCAGTTGTCCCCCATACCTAGTTCTTTTAGGGCACATAGGGAAATCAATAATCTATGATGTTTGCAAATCCTTTCCTGAGAATCCCAGCTAAAGTATAGACAGCTGAACATGCAGAGACACTATCATATAACACAGTCAAATTGTTGGAGACTGTTGTCTTGGAAATTTGATCAGTCATAGGAAAGATCATTTGGCAGACTGGCCTTGCATGTATATACACTACACAGGGCCATATTTTGCCATTATTATTCTATTGATAGACTGACTGTACATGAACAGATATCAGTGTTTGTTTGAGCCAAACCAAAAATTGTTCAAAACTGACATTCCACAAATCAATCATTTTCCATTCTGTTCTGGTCATTCCTTGAACACAATGAATAGAATGGTCAGTATCTCTGTATAGAACTAATTTATCAATGCTGGAATTAAAACTCATGAATTCGAATTAGGGTTTCCAATTGACTTTATGTAAAAGTCAATGTGAGTTATCCTAGACAACATTTTGAGAGTTTATAAAGCCATTGAAAATCATATGAACAATACAAATTTGATGCATTCAAGTTTTCCCCAGTTTTATTTGATTGATTTTTCTCAATTCTAATTTTTTAGTAAATATGCAAACATTTGAGTTTCGTAAAATTTTGAGATTGTTCAGATTTTTAAAAATAAACTTCACAAATTCAGATTTTGATAACTGGCTTCAGTCTACTTTTATATCTTGGAAAAGAAAGAAAATAAAACATTCTAGAATAAGTGAGGTCAACTACTGAGTGTGAGGAATTTCAGCTATAATTTTCATGTCGACCAGAAATTCATTTCTCCTGTAAACTATGAGAAAGGAAGATCCAAGGTCTGCACTGGAAATAGCTGCAAAGTATGAAAGGTAGTATAAACTATGTTCAAAGGTATGTCATATCTTATATATGCTGATAAACAATAATTTGATAATACTGTGTTCCAGAAAGTGCTGCTTTATGTACTCAAAGGTACCTTAGATTAATGCGTGGCTAAAAGATTGGTGTAGGGAGGAGGGTTTTGGGTTTTTGGAGAACTGGGCTGATTTTTCAGTCGGCTGCAGGCTCTTTGCTAGGGATGGGCTGCACCTCAATGATGATGGGGCAGCTGTTTTGGGAGAGAAGATGGCTAGAGGGTTGGAGGAGATTTTAAACTAGGTGTGGGGGGGGAGGGTTCAGTAAAAGATTCAGTGGTAGACAGGTTAGATGAGATAGTGGGCAAAGAAAGGGGGAGGAGATTTGGCTAGGGATACTGTTAAGGATAGGGAGGACCACATGTCATATGTTCAATATGGTGCCAGTATTAAATGTATGTTTACAAATGCAAGAAGTCTGACTGGTAAAATGGGAGAACTGGAGCTGCTGGTGATGGAAGGAAAATATGATGTGATTGGTGTGGCCGAAACATGGCTGAATGAGTCGCATGACTGGGCAGTAAATATCAGTGGCTATACTTTGTTTCGGAGGGACAGAGGCAATAGAAAAGGAGGAGGGGTATGTCTGTATGTTAGGCAGGATTTAAAAGCTCATATAAAGGAGGAGGTTATGTTAGAAAATGAGGGGCCAGAAGTCGTATGGGTGGAGTTCTTCACCAATTGTAAAGAATCCAGCAAATTAATTGTAGGAGTATGCTATAGACCCCCTAATGTAAGCTCCTAATGCAAATAGAAAAGGCTGCTAGTTTAGGTAAAGTAATGATAATGGGGGATTTTAATTACCCAGATATTGACTGGAGCAACGGTACTGCTAGATCAGTTAATGGGAACAAGTTTATAAACTTATTGCACGACAATTTTATGGCACAGGTTGTTGAGGAGCCTACCAGAAAAAATGCTATTCTTGATTTAGTGATCTCAAATGACCCAGAACTTATAGCAAATGTGCAAGTCATTGAACCCCTGGGTAATAGTGACCATAATGTTATATCTTTTAATGTCTGGTGCAAAAAACAAAAATATACTGGGGCAACAAAAACCATGAATTTTGCCAAAGCTAATTTTAGTGCCTTGAGGGCTGCCCTACAGAGCATTGATTGGGGCATTAGGTTTTCAGCTAAAAACACAGAACAGAAATGGTTGTCCTTTAAAATGATATTAAATCATTACTGTTCTCAATTTATTCCCTTAAGGACTAAACGTAGAAGCTCTAAGAATCATCCTGTGTGGCTTAATACAGAGGTAAAGATGTTAATGGGAAAGAAGAGAAAGGCATTTAAAAGCTACAAATCTGTAGGGACAGAAGCTGCATTTAATGAATATAAACACTGTAATAAATGTTGTAAATCAACAATCCGGAAGGCTAAGAAAAGAAATGAAGAGTTAATTGCGGTGGAGGTGAAAACTAACCCTAAAAAGTTTTTTAAATATATTAATAGTAAAAAGATGCAGGTTGAGAGTGTTGCTCCATTAAATAATGGTACCAGTATGGTTGTAACAGATACAGATAAGGCAAATGTGTTAAATCAGTTCTTTTCTTCAGTGTATACAATAGAGGAGTCTGGGTTCACAGGCTCACTTAATAACTGCACGAATGGTTCAGCTCAATCTAGTCAGTGGCTGACTCAGGATATGATTCAAAAAGCTTTAATACAAATTAATGTAAACAAGGCTCCAGGGCCTGATGGCATACACCCCCGGGTTCTAAGAGAGCTTAGTTCAGTTTTAGACCAGCCCTTATTTCTGATTTTCTCAGATTCACTGTCATCTGGTATGGTGCCTATGGATTGGAGAAAAGCTGATGTTATTCCAATATTTAAAAAGGGATTACGATCTCAGCCTGGCAATTATAGGCCAGTAAGCTTGACATCTGTGGTGGGCAAATTATTTGAAGGCTTGTTAAGGGATCACATTCAAAATTTTGTCCTAATGAATGGCATTATGAGCAACAATCAGCATGGCTTTATGAAGGATAGGTCATGTCAGACGAATTTGATTGCATTTTATGATGTGGTAAGTAAGATTCTGGATAGTGGGGGGGCAGTAGATGTGATCTATTTGGATTTTGCCAAAGCGTTTGATACTGTGCCCCACAAACGACTGCTTTCTAAACTAAGGTCTGTTGGGCTTAATGAAGTCGTTTGCACATGGATAGGAAACTGGCTACAGGATCGGGTACAGAGGGTGGTTGTTAATGGGACATTCTCTACTTGGAGTAAGGTTCTTAGTGGGGTCCCCCAGGGCTCAGTATTGGGTCCACTTTTATTTAACTTGTTCATTAATGACTTAGGGGAGGGTGTTGTAAGTAATGTATCAGTGTTTGCAGATGACACAAAATTATCCAGCCCAATTAATTCCATCCAGGATGTGGCATCCTTGCAACAGGATCTTGACAAACTGGCAATCTGGGCAGCTAAGTGGCAAATGAGATTCAATGTTGATAAATGTAAAGTCATGCACCTGGGATGTAAAAATATCCAAGCCACTTATACCCTTAATGGGACTGCACTAGGCAAATCCATTATGGAAAAGGACCTTGGAGTCCTTGTAGATGATAAACTTGGCTGTAGCAAGCAATGCCAGTCAGCAGCATCAAGGGCAAATAAGGTCTTGAGCTGTATTAAAAGGGGCATAGAGTCACGGGAGGAGGGGGTCATTCTTCCACTGTATAGAGCACTTGTAAGGCCCCATCTAGAATATGCCGTACAGTTTTGGTCTCCATCACTCAAACAGGACATTATTGTATTAGAGAGGGTACAGAGAAGGGCAACTAAGCTGGTAAAAGGTATTGAAAATCTTAGCTATGAGGAAAGACTGGCCAAATTGGAGATGTTCACGCTGGAGAAGAGGCGCTTAAGGGGTGATATGATGACTATGTATAAATATATAAGGGGATCATATAACAATCTCTCTAATGCTTTATTTACCAGTAGGTCTTTCCAGCTGACGCGAGGTCACCCATTCCGATTAGAAGAAAAGAGGTTCCGCCTAAATATTCGGAAGGGGTTTTTTACAGTGAGAGCTGTGAAGATGTGGAATTCTCTCCCTGAATCAGTTGTACAGGCTGATACATTAGATAGCTTTAAGAAGGGGTTGGATGGCTTTTTAGCAAGTAAGGGAATACAGGGTTATGGGAAATAGCTCATAGTCCAAGTTGATCCAGGGACTAGTCCGATTGCCATTTTGGAGTCAGGAAGGAATTTTTCCCCCTCTAAGGCAAATTGGAGAGGCTTCAGATGGGTTTTTTGCCTTCCTCTCGATCAACTGGCAGATAGGTAGTTAATAAACAAAAAAAAAAAAAAGGTTGAACTCGATGGACATGTGTCTTTTTTCAACCTTACTTACTATGTTACTATGTTACTATGTTACTATGTACCTATTTACCGATTTTTATTTCACAAATAGTATTTTTTTCTTTACAAATTCCTGTTTTTTTATTTCTCGAAAACTCACAAAATTGAGATTTGAGTGTACAAACGAGCAAAACCTCTAATACAAAACTTCTCCAAGTAAAAGCTGTCCAGGTCCCATAGAAGTCAATGGGAGCTGCACTGATCCTATTGAACATTTTTTTAGTCATTAAGGGGCAGATTTACTAAGCTCGAGTGAATTTTCGAAGTTACAAAAGTTTGAATTTCGAAGTAATTTTTTGGATGCTTCGACCATCGAATAGGATACTACGACCATCGAATAGGATACTACGACTTCGAATTTACTTTGACTTCGATTCGAAGTAAAAATCTTTCGAATATTCGACCATTCGATAATCGCAGGAGCATATGCAAATTAGAGGCAGGAAAGGAAACAGTGGAAACATTTTTACTTCCTTGTTTTGAGACGAAACATCACGTGATTTTGGCCACACACAAAGATTCGCCCGAATCCTGCTGAAAAAGGCTGAATCCTGACTGAATCCTGGATTCAGTGCATCCCTAATACACATAAATATCCAGTACATGTAATTTTCCCAGCTCATCTACCTACAAATTCAAAATGCTACAATATCATTAACCTTTGCACTCCTGTAGATAGTTGTTGATACTCCTTCTCTAGATGCAGACATACCAGAAGATAAACATTATTTACAATGTATTTTTACCTAAGTAGGCTACATGCTATGAGAAAAAAATCAAACAAAGATTATGAAACCTCACCAAAGGAAGTAACCTGCACATTCTTTGGTATTGGCAAAGAATATTTTAATACTGCATGTTTTCTTTCACTATGGAAACTTCTTTATGTGCCCTACAAGACTTAGGTATGTGGCCAACTGGCAGGGATTTTCAGGTTGCACTGCCAAAAAATGCAGGACAATCAATAGCCTTGTGACATTTACTTACTTCCTGGTGCACATTAGACAACATACTTTTCTTCTACAATGTTGGCAGGGAAATTATTAATTCAAGTTATGATGGCAAGTTAAACATCGGGTGCATGGGCATATTTTAAAAAAAGACAGATCAATTTCGGCATCATAAGCTTCAACTATTACAGAATCATTTCAGTCATTTGCAACGTTTATAGGACATAGCTTTGCCCTTTCCTTACAAGCTCAAACTGTCTGTTAGTGAAGGTAAAAAGTGCCATTAAATAAAAGCTATTAAACTAAAATATATAATGTGTGATGCAAACAAAGTTTTCTTTGCAGATATAATTTTTCCTTTGCTAATTTGTAACATTCATTTACAAATCTGGTAATATTTCAACACCAGGAGAAAAATATTAAACATTTTTTTTAATGTATGCCAGTGAACAGCATATATATAAAAGGATTTATTTTAAATCTCATTATTTTACAAAATAATTCACCTTGAAAAAAGGCTTTTAAAAAATACTTCTATTATGTAATGCAACAAATGTATAATAAATGAAATTACATTGCATCTTTTCTTAATTCTGCATATCTTTATTTTAATAGATTCTGACCCATATTAATAATTTCAATTTATTATGCAAAATATTCAGTTAGAGCAACTGTTTACAAATTCATACAATTTTATGAATTACTTTCAGTGCTTCCAAGAAAGTGGATTCAGTCACTATGAAAAATGTTCAAATCAACTAGCAAAAAAAAAATACAGAAAAAAATGAAAAATGTCTTTGACCATAGCTTTCTATGAAATTTAGCTGGAACGATGATAAAGAGAGAAATAAAATGTAAGTTTCCTTAGAGGCAAGATTTTTATTACTAAGCTATCTGTTTGCACCTAAAGTGATGAAATGCAGAACAGAAATATTATAATTATATATAATAATTCAGAAACAACTGCAAGTGACATAACAATAATATGGGGTTAATGGTTAAGCTGTATGGATGTCTTTGACCTACACAATACTAAAAAAAAATTCAAGTGACCTTAGCTTTTAAATGAAGGCTTATAAAATCAGCAGGTACTATATTTTAAAGACAAGAAATATGGGAGTCCAGTCCACTGAACCCCGACTGTCATTATTTCCTCTTTATCTTAACCTAATGAGATTTCCATCCTTCACCATAAAGATTTCCAGAAGCCTATTAGGAAATAGCAAATACACACTCACCCAAGTGCATTAATCATCAGCTCACTTGATGCCGGCCTCTAGAATGTGACTTGCGCAGGGATTGTAATTCAATCAACAGTGGCTCAGTCGATGACACAAAAGCTTAATGGGTTTATGAGCGGCAAGTGAAGCACAAGATTGAATTACAAGCCAAATATTCAGTCATGCAAAATATATTGTTATTTAATACTGAACAGCAGCCGAGATCAGTGCAGCATCGGGTCCTGCTGGCAGCTTCTGAGCTCTGGCAGGGAACGTGGCATTGGGAGTTAGAACGTTAGACTAAACAAGTTAGAAAGCAGGTAGAGGAAAAGACAGTGGCTAATAGAGAGTGATTTATATTATGTAAAGTGATAAATTTTAGTACTGTTAATAATTCAAGAGAAGAGGCATGATAACTAATTTTATGTTAGAATTTCTTTTCTGTATCAGTACATGCATATTTTAAAAAGAAAAAATAATTTTGGTGATTAGGCCAGAGCAATATGCATAAATGTACAGTAGAAGGTATAGTTATACTAAACACACATCTAGACAAACAGAATTGCAAAACAGAGAAAGGCTGGCACGATCCGGACCACACTCCACAGGTTGATGCAGTAAAAAAGTATTTATTAACCAAAAAACATCACAGCAAAGGGCCTTATGCGTTTCGTGCCTGGGGTCACTTAAGCATAGGCTGAACAAACATAGCAACATGTGGTCATATTGACACAAAAATAAACCAATCAACATCATGCAATGAACTGTCAATTAAAAAAAGGGAGGCAGTGGTCAGAATTTAACCAATTATACATAAGTTTAGAGAGGCCGATCCAAAGCATGATAAGTAGATAGGGTATCTCAACATCATATATATACAAATATAAACAATTCAAAGTAGAAAGATTAAAAAAATATATATATACAGGAATGTTTTCAGCACAAAATACAGCAGTTAAACAGCATAAATATATTATAATTTAGGATGATGGATTCAAGTGTAAGTGTTATACATACGTAGTTATATTATTATCTGTTTTAGACAAAGCAAGAAACATTGTATTCCAATTTCATACCAAATGGCTGTCCAGTTTCCAAAAAGAATATCCACTTTGCTTCTTGCTTTAGTAGTTTATCTAGAATGCTTCCCCCTCTAATTTGTGGAGATACTCTTTCTATACCAGTTACAGAAAAAAATTAAAGAAATCTGTCTGTATATGTGGCAATCAGAATATCTTAATTGAGCAGATACCATTAAAAGATAATAAAAACAGTGTAGAGGCAAATGGTAACTATACTATAAATGTGTATCTAAATTGTTTGTCATCACAAAAAAATTTAAGTAGTTTTAGTTTTTATTATAGTTTTTAGGGTTTTTTTTTCTTTTTTTAAACAAAAATGGTTAATAAGTAAGCACCCTTAATCTAACCTGTATCCTGCTGCAAATGATGCAACCATGCAGTTTGGTAGTAAAGCATTCCATGTCTCTTTCCCTTTAATGGTGGTCTTATGCCAAATAGCTATATTTCTGGGGGATCTCTAGCTGTAAAATCTACAGCACGGAAGGATCAGCCTTCGAGACCAATGCTTTGATCATGAAACAATTAGGTTTGCTTGGTTTTGTTTTGACACATCACACTAAATTGTGGCTTGCAATTCAGGTAAAAACGCTATAATCTGGTTAAAAAATGTCATGGTCAATTGCATCTGGAAACTGCACATTTCACAATGAACCTGGTAAATAAACGCACCTTACAGTGTTTTTAAATACTGTAAATCCACTTTAATACTAGGCACAGTAATATGTTCCTCATGATTTAAAAATGTATTACTTCATATAGTTAGGTATGGAACCCCACAATATTATCCATAATAACACAAAACATATTAAACCTGTCACCAGACATAAAAAGCTGTATAATAAAAGTCCTTTTCAAGTTAAACATGAAATCCAATTTTTTTTTTAATTAAAGCATTCATAGCTGTTGTAAACTCATTTAAACATCTCAGCTTTCAATGAAATATTCAAATATTGCCTGCCCCTCCTCTATGTCTTAGGCCTTAAGGTGGCCATAGACTATCGCCAAACGAGCGGATCTTTCCCTGATATGCCACTAAACTGCGTGGCTATATCGGGGGTAATTCGAGCGTTCGGCCGTATGGCCGAACGATCGAATTACGATGCGCCAAGCGGCTCCGACTGGTTGGTCGGGTAAAAATCCAACCTTCCCGAACGATATAGTGGCCAGATATCGATCGGGAAGACCCGTCGGAAGCCCCCATACACGGCAGATAAGCTGTCAAACTGGTCCAAACGACCGATATCGGCAGCTTTATCTGCCCGTGTATGGCCACCATTAGGCATAGAGGCTGGGCAGACAATTTCTTTCACTTTCCATTCAGCATTTCCTAGATGTCACTTCTCTCCCTATATTCCACAAGTAGTCTTAACCATTTAATTGTGTAGCCAGGGCATGGGGATGGACATTAGGTGGGTCCCCCATTCTGGTGCACAAACAAGATTCTGAGATGATACAAGACTTGCCTTAATAACAGTGTCCACAAAATGGCTCCTGCCTGCTTGCTATCATTACGAGTTCCCAGACTGATGAAAACAAGATTCAAATAATTTATACAGTGTAATTAAAGTTAATTTTGCTTGCCTAACACGATAAAATAGTATTTGGAATAATTTTTTTGGGTGACGGTCCCCTTTAAAGCAAATATATACTCAAATATGTCTATATTTCCATATATAGCTTGATTTCTGCATAACATAATTTATATATTCTGTTTTTTAATCATCATTCTAGCTTAAACATAATTAGCAATAAATGTGATGTATATATCATAGCCTTCAATTGTTTGTTATTTTCTGTTGTGTCTTACTCCTGTGATTTGTAGACTGTAACTTTCTTAAATGTTACAGATCTACAACCACAGACTGTCCTAGGAATGTCTGGTGCTTTAATAGCTTTAATGAATGGTTGTTTCTAATCATAAACAACTGGAAAACCTAAAATTATATATACACTCAGCAAGTTTTATTCATGAGAACTATTACAAATAAAAATGCTGTGAGCATTGTGCTTAGCACAGGAAAATACAAATGCTGGCATAATTTAGTGCTGTCACTCTTTACAAGATGCAAAAAACACTAAGGACTTGTTCTGGTTGCAGAGATTTACATTAATGGTCCAGTGTTCATACCCTACACCACCAACTACTAGATTGCAGAGCCAGGCCCTTTCTGACTTTTTGTGAGGGAATTTGGTACATAACAAAATATCTGCGGTAGGTGAGAAGGAAGCTTGAGACAGTCTGGGAGGAAATGGCAACATCCCTGGGAGGGAAGGCTAAAATCAAGCTGGTAAAAAAACTAAAATCTGGTTATATCCAGTGGTGGATACCAATGTGTTAGGCGCCCCAGTGAATATAATTGCCAACCTTAGTCCTAGGCCAGTGCTCCTGTCTGCTAAAAAGTGCACCAGCCCTGAATACTATTCCTGCGTACCACCACCTGTGCCAATGCCCAGCAATTCTCATTGGTGTTTAAGCCATCGTGCATGCACAGTAGAGAAAAATCTGAACTTTTAAGTGACGTTACACACTAAATTGTTTCATTCTGTCTGACTGTCCAGTTACGGACTTCTTGCTTTTTTCCAGATTATCCTGATTTCTTCCTGCCCTGACTATTGCGTGAATCAGGACTAGTGATGGGCGAATTTATTCGCCAGGCGCGAATTTGCGGCGAATTTGCGCGATTCGCCGCCAGCTAATAAATTCGCAAAATGCCCGCAAAAATTTGCGGCAAAATTTCGCCGGCGTCAAAAAACATTTTTTTGAAAAACGAGACGGCGCCGTTTCGCGAATTTTTTGCCGTTTCGCGAATTTCGCACGAAATTCGCAAATTTTTCAGCTAAGCGAAATGGCGCAAATTCGCCCATCACTAATCAGGACCACACCCTGTCGGGCACCTTAATTTCTGCTATTCCAACGTGTTTTCCAGAGTCAGATTGCTCCTGAGTACCAGGTCCAAAAGGCAATGAGGCCCTGATACACATTGATTCTGGAGAGTTTTAATGCTTTCTTGGTTTGGGGACCTCTACTAAAAAAAAAAACATGGATAATAGATTTGTATATGAGTATTACATATAATCCCCCTGCATAATGGATTTCTGCTAAAAAAAAGTCACAACAAGAGTAAAATGAGGTGGGTTGTAGACTGGTAATCTAATTATCTACCTCTCAAGGACCAAATATGGAGTAGCATTAGTTTCCCTATTTGACCTGTTGAGCTGAAGATATTAAAAAAACTGATTTTTCATGATTAAAACAATTTACAAAATGTTTAACTCATACTTTATTTTTTTAATTCAGGGGGCATCCTGCCCCTTTAAAAAGCTGAATAAGTTTTTTCCCTTTTTTTGTTCTTCCAGACTGAAATGTGAAAGTGTTCAGGTTGTGAAAGCACGGGCATATCATCCATATGTTAAGATTTCTTCAATTAAGCAGTCAGAACCAGGCATACACATGCATTTGAGTGAGAACATGAGGCACAAATGTTATAAACGTAATTGTGATTTATATCTTCTCTGAATCCCCACACTAAACCCTTTTTGCTTTGGTGTTTTCAGAAAGTTATCATGTGCAGTGCACATCTGTTTTCCCACATATTACTGTACACCATGCCAAATTCCCTGTCTCGTGACACTGTGTAAGTGCCTCACATCCCACTACCATATTATTCAGTCAATCCCTGATATGCAATATTACTAACTGTTGTAAAGAATTCATAGACATTTTGTGAAAATTCCAAACTCACCAACAAAACAGCTAGATATTTTCTTATGGATCATTCTGCACAGAACAATCATCCATGATGTACTGTGAAATAAAAAAGCTGACAGCTGTGGGACCTGTTATTCAGAATGCTTGGGATCCGGATAATGGGTCTTTCTGTCATTTTGATTTTCATGTCTTAAGTCTCCTAAGAAATTATTAAACATTAAATAAACCCAATAGGATTATTTTGCATCCAGTAAGGATTAATTATATCTTAGTTGGGATCAAGCACAAGGTACTGCCTTATTATTACATATTATAAAAATAGTTTTTAAAACTTAAAATTATTTGATTTAAATGGAGTCTATGGGAGATGGCATTCCTGTAATTCAGAACTTTCTGGATAACAGGTTTCCAGATAATGTATCCCATACCTGTATATTGTATTATAACACCATGGTGTTAACACAAGCACAAAATGCACAAAGATTGTTTTATGGTTCAAGTTAAAAGAGTAGAGTCTATAACATTTAGGGGCAGATTTATCAAGGGTCGAAGTGAATTTGAGGAAATTTTCGAAGTAAAAAAATTAAACCTGCTGAAGTGCTATGTTAGCCTATGGGGACCTTCTACAACATTTTTCTAAGTCTTCACACATTGAACTAAAATCGTTCAATCGTACGATAAAATCGTTCGAATCGAACGATTTAATTGTTTGATCGAACGATTTAATCGTTTGATTGAACGATTTTACTTCTATCGTTTGATGGCCAAATTTGGTGAAAAATACTTCGACTTCGATATTCAAAGTATTTCAATTCGAGGGTCGAATTTCGAAGTATTTATCACTTCGAAATTCGACCCTTGATAAATCTGCCCCTTAATATCATTAATTTATACTGTACATAAAGATCAAATTTTTTATATTCCATAAAAACCACTTGATTTATGAAAAAAAATTTGCATAATAGGCTTTATAATTTGTTTTGAAAATTTATGACTTGACGTCACCACGCTTTAATGTTCTTCTTTAAATTTAAAATAAGGTTAAAAGTATTTATGGGTCTTACAAATTATTACTTACCAAGACCATTTTAAAAAATATATTTACCATTTATCAATAAAAGACCCATAGTTTCCAACAAAATAAAACTGTATGGTAAAAATTAAACAATGGCAGATTAATGAGATGGCTCTTTTATAAAGCAGATTTGAAATATACTTTAAAAAAAAAAGAAATCACTTATCATTCCCACTTTTAATGCATAGTAGTCATGCCCCACGCTGTATTAAACATTGTATCTGCACCCTGTAATGGCTTCAGTTCCTTCTCTTGATTTGTGATCAAGGCTACATGGTGGTGATGTGGCCATTATGCATATGTTTTCTGATGACCGTTCAATCCAATACATAATGCAAGAACATTCTTCATATCAATATGCTCTCATTCAACCTAAAAGGAATCTCATCCAAGTATTAGGGTGACACTCTCTAAATAGTTTTCATAAAAAAATGTTATCACCAATCCCATTAAAATTCCACAAATGCATGTTGCTTCTTTGTTAGTAGTGATAAATTCCTCTCTAAGGTGACCTGAGGAATTCAGATTTTGTCTTGTTACATTATGTTGAATGGAAGTTACTTTTTTGGAAATGTTTCTTCAGATTGTCTTGGTTGTTTGAGGACATGTATTAATCCTCTATGCATTCCTGCCTATTCATTAGGCATGCCTTTATGCCTGGACCCAATGTAACAGCTGCTTTTAAATAAACTACTCTCCTAGGAACCATGTTTTGTTTTGAAAATGATTAAAAATGGAATGTTCACTTTCATAATGCAAATGATTGGATAAATACAAAAAATTAAGCATTACAACTACAAAAAGTATTACCTTATTTAATGTGGCAAACCTAAAAGTAACATATCTCAACAAGAGAGGAGTACATCCACTGTTTGATTCCGTTCTTACAGTACCCAATGACATTTTCAGCCTTCACAACTAATATATGACAAGCCCAGACGAGGTATTGGTTGAAGAGACCATATTAATAAGGATATGCCAAGTTGGTAGTTTATTGCCCAATATACATATATTGGGCAATAAACTACCAACTTGGCATATCCTTATTAATGAGGCATAATGTGCAAAGGAACCACCTGGACATGGCAAATTTTAGATCCAAGCTCCCTTGTGCAAGCATGTGTTTCACCTTGAGTCTTGTTTACCAGCAGTTGCACAGCCAGATTGACACACAGGACACATATCGATGAGTGCAATTAGGTGCAGATGTATTTGTGAATGCATTTTAATAGGTACGATCCTGCACCCATATAATTACCTTCCACTGTGCTTAATAATAGTAAAAAAGCCCTTAAATCTTCTAAAATGTAATTAGCATAAAGTGGAATTTTTGGAGTTTATAAACATAATTCAGAATCACCCATTTGCCATAGCAATTAAGAATTGTTATTACTTTCTTTGTTGTGTCAAGAATCAGTATTCATTACAAGAATACATTTCCTGATTTTTTTACACCTAGTTAGAACTCGTGTTTAACTTTTGTTTAAATGGACACTATCAACAAAAGAAACAAAAAAAAAATTGAAAGATATTTTGATATTTGGCAGGCTCGGTACTAGCAAATCGAATGTGGAGCCAAAAACAAATTTGGCTTCATGTTTGAACACAAATAGAAGAACGTGGCAATTTCTCGACGGAGTTATTTGCATTTGAAGACAAAGTATAAACACTTTCAGGGGTTAGGTAGCTGGGACCAGCTTTCTGGGGGTAAAGCAGCACACGGCACAATCACAACTCATGAGAGTGCAGTATCTTTCAGGCAGTTTATTTTCACTTGCAAAAAATAAACCAAATAAACAGTTGAAAGTCCCAACCTTATTGTGAATACAAGCTTCTCAGTGAGCTCACACAGGCAGTTTTCCTGTGTTTTTTCATCCAGACTGGAGCTCTCTGTTGTGGTTGAGCTGTCTTGCCTCAGGTAGACCTAAAACACCCAGGCTGGACTAACAGGCCCAGAATCACTCTGTTAAGAGCCTGAGAGGTATGTAAGCTTCATTCTTGAATTCCCAGGTATCCTGACCTCACCACACAGCCACAAAGTTTTGAGCTACATCTAAAGTAATTGTTCAGCAATGGAAATCCTGGGAGATTTGTTCTTCTGAGCAATGTTTACAGGGTAGCGTCAAGGAAAAAAAATATTTACAATTTTGATGTAGTTATAATTTAGTTTTTCTGTTTGCATTAATTTTATTTGTGTACATAAGCTAGGTGTTGGGAAATCAAGTGACTTTCTCTTGTCTTTAAAAAGAATATAGATAGAAATGTTAGATGGCCAATTCGATCTGGGGTTATGCTGATGCCAAAAACAGAACAACAGCCGCCCACCTCTAGTCCACTCTAAAAGATATTCCAGTACAAAAAAAATCTCTGTAAGGAAGTGCATAAAGAAGTGTGATGTGCTGAAGAACCATCAGGTAAGTTACACCAAGGATGACCATGATATCTTCAAGTATCCAGACAGTATTCATAATCATGAATGGAAAAAAGCATATAAAAGTATTTAGTTAAACTATGTGTCCCCATAACTGGGTGACCACCATTATAACAGGCAATGCAGCATGTGCTACAATTAAAACAGCAATATTGTCACGGATCCTTAAAACATTCTGCACTTCTTTATTACACCTGACACTGTATTATAATTAATTAAGGGTGGTCACTGCTTCATTAACATATTTTAAGATTGGATTGCTGTCAAGAAAGTCACCTGGCTAGGAGATTCAAATAATCTATTTATTCCATAAATCATATGATGCTGTTATGACAAAGAAAAGAAAAAAAAACAAAGGGTGTTGTGGGAGTACTCAAAGGCTAATAATAGTAGTAGTTTTACCAGATCAGCAGTATTTTCATTTTATTTAACTTACTCTTGCAGTACTCCCAAAACCCTTTTAACTATTCTGCACTGTGACCATTACAGTTTCAACGCAAGCAGACACCCTATTAGCCTGTTGAGAAAGTTATAGGGAAGAACTTTTGATATGAAGCATAACAAAAGAGGTGTAAAGGTGATACCTTTATTGGCTAACTAAGATGATAATCACAGCAAGCGTTCAGAACATTGCAGTTCCTTCTTCAAAGCTGATTAAGAAGTAACTGCAATGTTCTGAAAGTTTGCTGTGATTATCATCTTAGTTAGCCAATAAAGGTATCACCTTTACACCACTTTTGTTATGCTTCATATCAAAAGTTCTTCCCTATAACTTTCTCAACAGGCTAACAGGGTGAAAAAAAACGTTACCTGCAATACCAAATAGTAAAACACCACCCCAGGAATGAACTGGCCACCCACAATGCCAGCCACCATTTTTTAATGGGTAAGTAAAAGCAGCACAGGCCTCATTCCCTAACTTCTAGGACCAATACCCAAGGAGGTACCAAACCAAACTGTAATAAGCAAGGAATACCATTCCCTTCCCACTCTGCAAGCCGTGACAAGATATCATGTCTCCCTACATGCTTATCAATAGAAAATTAAGTAGCCACACCTGTAATCCCTTCTATATACCCACACTAACCCCCTCCCTCCTTACTACATATGCATAGCTAATTATTTGTGTACTCCCTGCCTTCCTACCCCTTACCTTTAACCTTTCAGCATTAGGGTAGCCCCATTCTGTATGAAGGCATGCCACATTTCACAGTGGTTGATGACCCCAAGCAATGTTCTTTTAATGCTAGCCTTATGCTTTTAAAAATGAGTGTTGGTCTAGGAGATCTCTGCCCTATAAAAGCTACAGCTAGGGAGGATCAGCCTGTGAGACCAATGCTTTGTTCTTCAGACAATTTTCACAAGATAATGCAGCCAAGCAGGGGGGGTGCCAGCCTATGAAAAATATGTGCAGAGGACCACCAAATTGAGTGTACCTTGAATACAAAGAATTAATTACAAACTATTCTCCTTTTAGCAGTAGGTTTTTTCATTCTCTTGGAAAGTAAGTTTATTAGCCCAGACTTTTTCTTCACTGTTTGTTTTTTGTTTAACATTTCTAATTATGCAGTGACACTGTATCCATGTTTGAGTCATGTTGAGTATTTACATTGCAGAACAGAGCTCTAGTATGTTTAGATTGTAACAATGAGCATGTACTACTATTGCCATACAACAATAAATAGTGAAACCTTTGGAACTTAACCACAACCCCAATGAAATACCTTTGTGCAAAGCACTCCAATCCCTTTTATCAAATAAACTCTTTCACAGTGCAACAACCTTGCAGTGAAACCTTAGTGACTTTGCAAGGTAGGGTTAATTTTGTAAAAATACAAAACAAAACGTATTCCAGTGGATTTGCCGGTATCATTCATCGTGTGTCTTGTCACATGTATGTGGTGTTGGAGCAGCAGTTCCATGCAGTATTTACTTTTGAGAGATTCAGGTGGGTTTTCATCTTGGAATCTGAACTGCAGACTCTAAGGTGGGAACTTGCAGCACCGAGGGTGGTGGCAAATGTGGGGGAGGAAAGGAGGCTCACAGAGCAACCACTGGCAGGGGCTAGTGGAGTGGGGGTAGGAGAAGGGGCAGTAGAGACTAATGAGGGAGAGGTTTGTGGCAGACAATAGGGGACGTAGTGGATTGGAGGGTAGGGATGCTGCTCTACAGCTTGTCCAGAGCAACAAATTCACCATTTTGGATGAAGATGCTGGGGAGGACAACTCTGAACTGGCATGTATGGAGCAGGCTGACTCTCATAGCACCCTCTAATATGGGCAGTGGGGAGGAGTGCAAGGAAGGAAAGGCAGGCTTTAGTTATAGGGGATTCAATTATTAGAAAGGTGGATAGGGTAATCTGGTCGTAAGGCTGCTGCTTGTCTGTGCTAGGGTTCACATGTGGTGGAATGAGCAGACAGGTTATTGGGAGGGCCTGATGGAATATACCCATGGGATCTAAGAGAGCTTAGTTAAGTTTTAGACCAGCCCCTGACTTTCTCAGTCCCGCTTTCATCTGGTGTGATACCTATGGATTGGAGGATAGCCGATATAAGTCCTATATTTTTAAAGTGATTACAATCTCGCCTGGCAATTATAAGACAGTAAATTTGACATCTGTGGTGTGCAAATTATTTGAAGTCTTATTAAGGACCGCATTCAAAATTTTGTCCTAGTGAATGGCATTATGTGCAGCAATCAGCTTGTCTTTATGAAGGATAGGTCATGTCAGACAAATGCTTTTTATGATGAGGTAAGTAAGTTGCTGGACAGTGAGGAGTAGTAGATGTGATCTATTTGAAGTTTACCAAAGCATTTGATACTATGCCCCACAAACGACTGCTTTTTAAACTAAGATTTGTTGGGCTAAATTAAGTTATTTGCACCTGGGTAGGAAACTGGCTACAGGATAGGGTACAGAGGGTTGTTGTTAATGGTACATTCTCTGCTTGGAGTAAGGTTCTCAGTGGAGTCCCTCAGGGATCTGTACTGGGTCCACTTTTATTTAACTTGTTCATTAATAACTTAGAGGAGGGGGTTGTAAGTAATGTATCAGTGTTTGCAGATGACACAAAACTATGGAACCCAATTAATTTCATCCAGAATGCAGCATCCTTGCAGCAGGATCTTGACAAACTGGCAATGTGGGTGGATAAGTGGCAGATGAGATTCGTTGTCGATAAATGTAAATCATGCACCTGGGATGTAAAAATATGGAAGCTAGTTATACCCTAAATGGGACTGCATTAGAAAAATTCATAATGGAAAAGGACCTTGGTGTCCTTGTAGATAAAAAACTTGGCTGTAGCAAGCAATGCCAGTCAGCAGCTTTAAAGGGCATGTAAAGGCAAAAAAATAAAATCCCATTTTTACTTTCTTTAATGAAAAAGAAACCTATCTCCAATATACTTTAATTAAAAAGTGTGTACTGTTTTTATAAGAAACCTGACTGTATGCAGTGAAATTCTCCCTTCATTTACTGCTGTGGATAGGAATGGTCAGATGGTCCCTAACTGCTGAGCAGGGAAACAATCATTCTTATGAACAGCAGGGGGAGCCCCCGCCTTACTTAGCAGCCATGCAGAACTCAAGCAGCTTTGTTTATGATGATCCCTAAGCAGCCCAGACCACACTGAGCATGTGCACAGTCTTAATCTTGCAAAGATGTTTAATAAAGTTACAAGATCGTGACCCCCTGTAGCCAACTTTGAAAGCATAAATTATTTGTTTGATTAGGCTTGTGGTGCAGTAGGTTCATGTTTATATTTAGTATACAAAATATTATATTATATGCCTTATTCTATTTTAGACTTTACATGGCCTTTAAGGACAAACAAGGTGCATAGATTCACAGGAGGAGGGGGTTATTCTTCCACTGTACAGAGTGTTAGTAAGGCCCCATGAAGAATATGCTGTACAGTTTTGGTCTCCAGCACTCAAACGCGATATTAATGAATTATAGAGGGTCCAGCAAAGGGCAAATAAGCTTGTAAAAGGTATGGAAAATTAGCTATGAGGAAAGACCAAGTTGAGGTTGTTCACGCTGGAGAAGAGGTGCTTAATGGGTGATATCTTAACTGTGTATAAAGGGGTTTGTACAATAACCTCTCTAATGCTTTATTTACCAGTAGGTCCTTCCAGCTGACAAGAGGGCATCCATTCCGATTAGAAGAAAAAAGGATCTGTCTAAAGATTTGGAAGGGTGTTTTCTCAGTGAGAGCTGTGAAGATGTGGTATTATTTCCCTGAACCGTACTTGCTGAAACATTAGATTGCTTTAAGAGGGGGATTGGATGGCTTTTTAGCAAGTGAGGGAATAAAGGGTTAAGGAAGATAGCTCATAGTACAAGTTTATCCAAGCCAGGAAGGAATTTTTTTCCCCTCTGAGGCAAATGGGAGAGGCTTCAAATGTTTTTTTGCCTTCCCCTGGATCAACTAGCAGTTAGGCAAGTTAAATATAGATTAAGAAGGTTGAACTTGATGGACATGTGTCATTTTTCAACCTAACTTACTATGTTACTATGTATTAAATGCATACTATCCTCTCACCACTTGTCTGAGAAATGTGATGAGTGCTAAACGAACAGTTTTCCTAAATATATTCATAGGACAAGAGCTGCTCATTGCCCTCTTTATACCATATCTCATAACACTACTTTATCTTAGAGCCTCCATTCATATCCAAAAGAATGTACAGACATAAAAGACTAATGAGGGATTCAAGTACAAAGGTGGTGTGTGTGTTTTTTGGAACAAAACAAACTTTCACAGTAAGATATTTTATTGCACACAAAATAAAGGCGATTTATCAAATATCAAACTAGGGAATACTGAATGATTCCCAGCAGCCTGAAATTTTCTCCACTTATCAATCTAACACACTTAACACCTCAATCGGTTTCATCAATATTAGATAATAAACCAAACTTTCATTTCCAAAAGGCTAAGACAAACATTTATTAAGCTTGTAATAAGTTAAGGTGATATTGACAAACTCCTATAATTTATAGGAACGTACCCCTCTAATCTACCAGTTCAAAAGCACAGACAGCCATTGGCAGTGCATGCTTTCTATATTCTGGAGTGGGGTTATATATATATATATATATATATATATATATATATATATATATATATATATATATATATATATATATATATATATATATATTTATATTTTACTTGTAAATACATTCTATAATATGCTGTTCAAACAAAAAGGTTACTAAGGGAGAGGTTTAAAGAACAGTCGAAAATGATTACAGAATACATATAGCTTTAAAAAATAAGTGATTTTATCTGGTCCTCACTTTCTGCTTCCTTCTGTAAAAAACAGTGATGGTGTCACCATCTTAAATAGACTGTGACATTAATAGCTGCTGTAAGAGGGACATAATGGGGGTTAAAATACAATTATGATCTCTGCTTCACAATGAAGCAGAAGAATGCCATCATTTAAAAGTGAGAAAAAATTAGCTTTTCTAATGAAAGAAATAAACAAACCTATGAGCTAAGGCTAGAACATTTCATTTGAGGGGTCATCTTCATCACTTTAATCGGGAAAACAGAGTAACATTACATGTTTTGAAAATCATACAGTATGTCAAAGGTCACTAGAGATAGACTATTGATGAGCTCCCAGCAGATACTTGATTACACACTTGGATAATAAGATATGCGTTATTGAGTGCTATCAGATGAAAGTGTTTCTAAAGTGATGTAAGTGTTATCCAGCTTATTTCAAACTTTTAAGTGCCTCATATCTTTATACATTTGTATAAGGATCCTTCATAGATATGCAGCTTGTGTACATTCTTTTGTGAAATGCATGGAGACATAATTACAAGCAAGGTTAACCATCAAGCTCCATCTTTAGTTTAAATTTCCTTGATGCCACTGTGAACTTCCATACCAACCTACTTAAACAACTTTCCTTGACTTTGCCTAGAACAGCCATTGGCTTATTCTTATCCAAGCTGTACTGACTTCTTGTGACCACTATCAAGATTACATTTTGTTAATGTAATTATTTATATCTGTTTTGTTTGCATGATTCAAAATGAAGAAATTTATACAAGCTGGTATAATTTAGTTTGTTATACAAGTTTTTGTTAGTGCTTTGAGTTTCTAAATCTTTGTGTTTATTATTACTTCTTATATGCTTAATATAAAACAATGTTTCCCTAGCTTCTCTGCTTGTAGTTTCAGCCATTCATAATATACTGAATACTATTCTTTAGTGTTCTGGCCACTCTACCATATCTTCCTACAAAGTAAAAATCCCCATATAATTTCACAGCAAGGAGATAGGTTAAGTGGCCAAGAGGGCACTGTTTAACATCTTTGGGGTTGTGATCTATTAAAGGGATACTGTTTTAAAAATGAATCAGTTAATAGTGCTCCTCCAGCAGAATTCTGCACTGAAATCCATTTCTCAAAGGAGAAATGACAGTATCCCTTTAATTAAAAAGAATTACAAAGATAAAGGAGAGAAAAACAACACACACATTAACGTTCATGTAACTAAGCCCAAATTAGCAAAAAAACTAGTATTCTAGTAGGAAACTGTTGATACAAATAAATATTTGATGGCAACTCTACTTTTTAACATGTACTATACAGGTGAAGGAATATTAACATTTCCCTATCCTGCAGGTGTGACTGATGCCCTGTGGGACTGAGGTATTTTCATTGGCCAGGTGTATTATGGGTATTTCCTTTTTACCTAGTGTTCCCATATTACTTCCTGTCTGGATTTCACAGAGGCAACAGATAGAAGTCCTGGATGGCTTGAAGTAGTCAGAAGCCTAAGATGAGGCTTTACCTTATGGAAAGTCAGGGTAAGGCGATATCATGAATATGATGATAAAATTATAGATAGGCTAACTCACTGATATAACACACACTATCTGGGTGTGAGTCAGGGTTAATTAGCAAGAGCAGCCATGTGTTCCAACCAGGAGAAGTAATGTGGATTAATAATTCCCAGGTGACTGACTAACTTTCTTGCACAGGGACCAAAATGGAAAGGGATCCAGGATATCCTTCTCCCTGGAATGCATCTGCTGCAATTCTGAGATGTCATTCCTGTGCTGAGATGGAACCTTCACTTTCAGTCTGATTCTTCCTTAAATAAGTTTTGTGTATGGGCATTGGATCCATTTTTTGGAATCCCGTTATCCAGAAAGCTCTTTTTTTTTATTACACCAATGTCCCAAGGAATCCATTTTAACCAAATATTTTTTAAATGATTCCCATGTTCTCTGTAATAATAAAACAGATCATTTAACTAGATCCCAACTAGATATAATGAATTCTTATTGGCAGCAAAACATTCCTATTGGGTTTATTTAATATTTGATTGTTCTACTGGCATCCAACCAATTCTCTTTCCAACTGATTCTGTCTATGAGTGTTACAGTTCACCTACAATACCATTCCTTCACCTTCACAGCAATAACACATCTAAGAAAAAGTGTGTAACACATGCTCCATGCTAAATACAACCTGATATACTACAACTGGACAAGATGGTGCAACAGCAAATACAGAATTCAAGGTATTTGCATTCTGTATTGCGGAATAATTGTTCTAAGACTTTTATATGAAACAACTTTATCCACAGTATAGAATCAAAACTTCTGTTCTGATATTTCTGTGAAGCTTAGATTTCAAAGCAAATGTTTTAAAATAAATGTTAGCACGTTTTGTTATAATCACTAGACTTTGCATTTCAAAGCATTTCCAAAACCTCTGATAATTTAGATTGCTAAGCACGTCCGTCCTAAACAGGAATGGTGGAAGTCTGTCTAAGCTGCATAACATCTGCCTGTAAAGGAGAAAAAAATGATTTTGTTATGTCCGCATATTCATTCTGAAATTCATTATGTGATTAGTTGTACATGTCCATTATGTGATTAGTTATACATGTCCAATATTTTTTTCTACTGCATTGCAAGGCAGAACTTTCTTTTGATCTCCAGAACTAGCTTTAAGTTCCCAAAAATTAATTTTATATCTAAAAAAATGTCTTATTAGTGCCAGGAAAATATATGTAGTGTTAAGTAATGTACAATAGAGCTATTTAGAAAAGATTTACTGTTAACCATTGAAATCCAGAGTACAGTTATTTTTTCTATTTGCACATTAAATCTTTATGTTAGTCTTCTGACTTTTACTTGACTTACATGTGCCTATCAGCAAGTTACCCCTTTTAATTGTAATTAATAATGAGTGAATTTTTTCATGAATTTTCAGCGAAACGGGTCAGATTCACCCATCACTAATTAATGACAGCACCCTTTAACTATTTTCCAGGTAGTTTCATTTCATGCTTTTGTACGGCTATAGTAAACTGAGCGGCCCCATTACTCTAACTGTAACTGTATGCAGTGCACAATAATTGGAGTCAGTGGGTTCTTGAACAATAACTGAACTGATTTATTAACATAGCAACATGGGAAAATAATGAAATAAAAAGAAGTAAAGGGAAATCAAAGAATACTATATGGAGCAAATGGCCAACAAGTCAAGCATTCTCCCTTCTTTGCTGTGATTTGTACTTGTGCATGTTTAGATGACCCAATAAAGTTTAGTGTATTTGAATACAAATTGGAGTTCTTCTACATCTGATTATCCCACATTGCTACTGCATATATGGACTGATGAGGTGGATTGGCCAAAACACATTTACACCCAGTCACCATAGTGTCAGAAACAGTTCAGTTTTATGGGATTTTTAAGAACCAACCCAACTGGCAGAGTAAATAGACCAACATTGATAATCATTGATATTTATCACTGTCCAAACCTTCAGGATTTATCCCAGACCAGCTAATACCCCCTATAGTTAGTACATAGTTACATAGTTACATTGGGTTGAAAAAAAGACAAAGTCCATCAAGTTCAACCCCTCCAAATGAAAACCCAGCATCCCAGCAACATATATATCTGTATTTATAGACTTGGCTCTCTTGGGAGTTTTTCAAATCCCCCCTTGTCTCAGCAAGAAAGTACCTCCCACACATTCTACTTCCTGCTTCCCTTGGCAGAGAGCACAACCCCCCCCCCCCCAGATAATGACATTTACAACACCTGTGCTAGATGTTTGAATACACACATCCTCTTTTATCCTCCTCATATTCTGGGTCTCATAGAGCATTCTCGGAGAAATGTACCTTCCCTCTAGTGCATTCCCAGACACCATGCCACAGAATGTAAATGTACTTGATTATAGTGTCACTATAAATATGATATGAGTCAACATCCTCCTGAACTAGGCAGGATTTTGTTTTTCAGCTTCTCTAAAATGTGCCACTAGTGTAGGTGGTGCACAGTATACTTACCTAATGTAGTCAAATGCCAGATTGCATGCTTCTTTATAAGGTAAATTCATTAAATTTAAGATGACTTTAGATAACACAGATTCTTCAGTTAATCTTAAGCTATGGTACATTTAACTCACAAATCAACTTGGCTCCATCTGTACTCTGGCATGGTTTTCTAGCTTGGTCTCTAGTTACTTATTTTACTGACGAGTACAAATTCTGGCACCTTTTTGAGCCTAAAATGTGTTGTTTGCATTCCTAAAGCATGTGTGGAATGAAGTTCTCTTAACCCATAGAATCTCTGTCTGCTTTACTGGCAGTGATGATAGACCTCAGCTTTCATGCCACGCCAGTTCAAACTCTTATTCATCCAGCATTCTGTATAAAACTTATTTTAACTGACATTTTTGTGAAAATATTTCACTTTCCTAAATATTTCACGTTGCTGTTTTTCTAAATCCTTTTAAACTTTAAGTTTCTAAATCTCATGTTGTGCATTCTTTCTCTCATGTGTACAAATCTTTTCATTAAATCAGGACAAATACATATACAAATACATATTATTTGATTTTTGGGAAAAATATTGGGAACAACAAATGTCTCCATATTAATAATAATCAAGCATAGACGGTGCATTGCTATCTCAGCTTTGTAATGCATTATATGACATTTAGTTGTGACACTTAGTAGAGAAGCAGAAATACCCCAAATAGGCACATATATCAAAAAAGAAATGATTTGGACCTTAACTACAGCTTTCTCTCTATTGTGTGTTTTCCTGATTTCTTAGACATGGGCAAATACAACTAGCTTGAACACTTCTGATTCACATTTCTTAGCTGCCATCTGCTGGTTAAATAGTATAATACACAACTTTCTGTATAGCATGAACATCATTTGCATTCAAATGGAAAAGGCAAAACAATGTCTTTCCAAATTACAGTCTGACCTTATCACTCATATGATTATGGGCTATGGCAAACATAACATCTAATTACACTACCTGTTGTGGGTTTCTTCTCTTTACTTTGAACCAGGCCAGCACCGGATAATTGAGTGTTAGCCTTTAAAACCACAAGAGCCTGAATGAGATAAGACAATTTTTATGCGTGCCACAATTTTTTTTTTTTTGACGCAGCAGATTTTTCCCTGGCAAATTATTGCCACAGTTTCACAAATTAATTTGCTTGCGGGGAAACGCATAAATTCGCCACAAATTCATGTCTGGCGAATTTATTCGCTCATCACTAGTTTTCATGTTTTCGATAACAAAAAAAATATTTTTGTTATATCAACTGAACATTTTCCAAAGTTTAATTTGTGTGTTTTATTCAAGTATTCAGTACCTAAAGGAAAAGTCCTGAGCAACAGAACTGAGCAGAGCACCATCCGGAGACACTTACTGCATCCTGAGCTGTGTCCAGTCCCCACCAGACAGAGCAAAAAATGCTTGTATTACCAGGCCCGGATTTGTGGAAAGGCCACCTAGGCCCGGGCCTAGGGTGGCAGGATTTTAGGGGGGCGGCATGCTGCCCAAACACAACCACATTGGTTCAAAAACACTGGGGATGCGCTGGAGATACAATCATTTTTTAAATTTCCCATGCGCCAATCCCCATTGATGATGAAAATTTGCACGAATAAAGGGGGGGACAGGGGCGACGAATGGCAGTGGGCCTAGGGGCACCCACTATGTAAATCCGGCCCTGTGTGTTACACATTCATGATATTGGCAGAGTTACACTAATCTCATGAATGCCAGAACAGAAATAACTAAATTTCAAAGTTGCTCTGAGCACTTTGCATTGGTGGTTTACATTTCCTCAAAAGTGTTACTTTTTCAAAGTTTTAAGATACTGGAGAACAAACTGGTGAACATATTAAGGATGGAAAAATGTTCCACATCAAGAATATAAAGATGCATAGGCCTACCATGTTAGTGCTCGTAATTACCATATATTTGGTTGCAGCAAGGCTAATGACACTAATTAGTATAATTCAAATGTTCTGTCTTTTCTGTATTCTGTTTTGTGCTACATAACAATATACAAAAACATATTTGACACATTATATATTTTTATAACAGTTGCAGAGATCATTCATCAGTCACAGCTCCCAAAAAGGAATTTACAGTCCAGGGTTTTAACACATACATACATTCATACATGTAGTGATCAGTTTTATCAGGAAACTACAGTATCGTGAGGAAAACCATGCAATCATGCAAGTTCACCGTTACAATAGCTTTTACTATGATGTAGCCATTGATATTCTGACACAATTTGCAAATGGTCTTCGTTTTTAAATGTTTATGTTTTTTCAGTTATTTAGCTTTTTGTTCAGCTGCTCTCCATTTGGTCTATTACCAGCTATCTGGTTGCTAGGGTCTTATTTACCTAGAGAGATGGGAATAAAAATAGTAGAGGGTCTGCATAGAAAGATAAGTAATGAAAAGTAATAACAATAAAATAAACTAAGGAGTTAGTGAACCCATTTGAAAGCTGGAAAGAGGCAGAAGAGGCATATAACTACAAAAAATAATGAAAATCAATTGCAAAATTGCTAAGAATAAGGCATTTCATACCATACTAAAAGTTAACTTAAATGTAAACCACCCCTTTAACTCTTTCCACCACGCTACCCTATTATTTCACTTTTGCCATCTACAGTGTGAGATATTTACCCAGACTCGCTCCCTGCACGAATCCTCTTTCTGCTGCCGATCCCCCTTCTCCTGGGCCAGTTGTGGCAAAAACACAGTATGCACATTCACGGTAAATAAGGGTGGTGGCAGGGAGCCCGGAGAGTGTCCCTAAAACAGCAGCCCCGGTGAGCTCCCCAGTCTGACCCTGTATTAACCATACAGCAACTCCTTACAATATTGCATCAAAAACTCCCTTAAGGTAATTCGAATTTCTGTATAATCTTTACTGCAGATTGTGAGCCCATGAACACCTGCACCTCATATATAACCTTCCTGGGCCCTTTGTTTATCCGTATCAGAAAGAGAAAGTCGCAGCAGTCAGACAAAGGAGAACATACAGCATAAGTCTCTGTTTATGCAAGATATAATGTGGCTAAATTTTGTGCTTGGTGTCAAAGATCAAAGTTTCCTAGTTTCACATGTTTGAAGCACTGCAATCACAAAATAAGGGCAATTACACACGGCTGTTTTTACCTGCACTCCCCTGAGTTGGCTTTTTTAGTTTAGCCACAGGGGAGAGCAGGAGTAGATGCAGTCAATTATTTTGAAGGGGGCTGTACTCACACAGACGCATGTATGCGCCAAACGCAGGTGATATGCATCATGCTGCGTCCCAACCTGCTTTTGGCGCTTACATGTGTCTGTGTGAGTACAGCCCCCTTCAAAATAATTGACTGCATCTACTCCTGCTCTCCCCTGCGGCTGAACGGAAGAAAGCACAACGCATGGGAGCGCAGGTAAAAATTGCCGTGTGTAAGAGCTCTTAGTCTGTTTTCAGGGATTAAAACAAGGATAGGGCCAGACAAGTCGGATCTTGGGCTGCGCATAAACGCAGGCAGAAGTGGTGAATTGTGGTGCAAAATCCAAAAGACTACGTTTTGGTGCCAAAAGTGGCCATGTCTGCCTGCACCCAAGCAGACGTTTCTGGATGCCGGCACAGTGGGCAGAAGGGCAGAAGCGGATTCTCACCTGCCTTTCTCTACAGGACGAGGTCTGACTCAGTGGAATAATATTGGCATTTATATACAGAATGCACTATTTTGTGTAAATGGAATGAAGTCTTTTGGAAAGATAAAAGGTATAGCCTTCTATTTCAACCCATTTATGGGGATGACTTGTTATAAGTCAAATTAGGGATAAGCAAAATATTTTAACTATTGCAAAAATACTCCCCCACACACACACACTCTAAAGTATTGTAAAAAAAAAAATTGCACAGTTTGAAAAATGTTTCATGAAAAAAAAATGCATTTTCGTAAATTTTCGTCGAAGTGAAATGGATCAGATTGGCCCATCACTAATCAGGATGTTGGCAATGTGTGTGTTTTTATGAAGCAAATTATTCATATTATGCTTCAAATAAGATAATGTGAGGAAATGTTCCAGACTATTACAGAGGGCTTCAGAGACAAGGTGTCTCTTTTGCAAAGCAGTTCAAGGCCTTCTCAAATAAAATATATAGAAATGCATTTTAAAGTGCTAATCATGAATCTTTCCACAAAGCAAACCTCTGCTATTGCCATTAATTATATTTACTGGGAATATCAGAGCTTTTACTTATCATCTGAAGAGGCCACTGCATAAATGTCCATGTATTATGTGTATCCAGGAAACTATTTACACATTGCCTACTTCATATTTGTCAGGAGTCAACATTTCAGAACTATCCTTTTGTTTAAGCTGCAGTATAATCTTAGGATAACACATTGTAAAGTGTTTACTGTAGGATCTTTTGAGATTAAAGATGTTTTTTGCATTATTTACTAGAGCAGCACTGAAGTCAGTCGGTATACAATTAAAAAACAGTACTTAAAACAGTGCTTATCCTGTTTGATCACACTCCCCTTCCCTACATTTGCAATCAGGATATTAGAAACCAAAAACCAAAACATACAGAAGCAGACTGACACTAACTACAGGAAGTCACTTTGCTACTGAAGTTTCTGTATTGCAACATCATGTGAATATGAAAGAATCACTTTATTCCATTCAGATAGTTGCCATATTCCACTAGCACCAAAATCCCAATAAATCGCAACAATTCTGTAAAACATAATTTTCTGTGTTGCAATAGGATTATATAGTTATATATCCTTCACAATATATTTTTATTAGATTTTTAAAATGTAATACTCGAAAAAACTATAGATCAACCCTTCCCCCCTTAGGATAGCTATTGCATATTCAATACATTTACAGTGCATTCTGTCGGTCATATAAATAAGGGATCATTAACAAGCAGGTATGCAGGGAGCCAAATGGAAAAATGGGCACAATCTGCAGTTTTTTGTACTTTGCGCACTGTCTTCCTGTTTTGAAATATTGCTGCAGGTCTTTGGGGCACAGAGACCGGGCAGGCTCCCACAGAGTTTTAGGAAAGCAAAAGTCTTTTATACAGCCGGCAGCGACAGGTTGCAAATAAAGGCAGTTTGCTTCCAAAAACAATAAAAATAGCTTTCAGCAGCAATAACAATACAGCAAAAAGACAATGGCAGCAAAATTACAGACGTATGAGCTAGTAACTGTGTGTGTGTACATATGCATAGACTTCTACATGTTTGGTTACCAGACCTCTCACTAAAGCTGGCCATAGATGTTGAGATTTTTAAAAGATCAGATCCTGATCGTGAGACCACGATCTTCTCAGAACGATCGTACGAATTTACCATCAACTAAAAAGACCAATTTGCCAGGAAAACAAAGGGGAGCTGCCTGCTTGGTCCTGCAAACATAGATAGATTGCACTGGGACCGACAAAGACTTTTTGACCTGGCCAATCAATTTCCTGACAGATGTCGGCCGAAAAATCGTAAGATGTACGATCGTTCGGCAAGAAAAATCGTCGCGTCTATGGGGAGCTTCAGTCAGATCTCCTGACAGACTGACCAGCCTGAGTGTAAGGGTAGGACTACACGGACGTTTTCAGCGCGATCCGACGTGCTGCGTCAAAATGCCGGCGACAAATCGATGCGAAGGAAATAAGATAAGAGATATAAATGTCGGATGAAGTCACAGCGTTAATCCGACGCGACATGACTGTTGGATGCAGATACAGCGTGTGCATCCGACAATCCCATCGGATCAACATTGCGACTTCATCCAACAATGCATTCACTTTCCTTATTTCTGTGGGATGCGATTTGTCGCAGCGATCCGTGTAGTCTTACCCTGAAGAGCTACTGATTAGCCACCTGAGACCCAGCTGGTCCGCTTGTTAAGCACCTCACTCTGCTACAATAGCAATTATGCTTTTTTTAAACACATCTGAAACAGAGCCTTTAATCTTTCTTATTGTTGCATTTGTCTCTTTACTTGTTAAAGTGAAGACCAGTAACTCTTACAGACATTTACAACTGGCTGATTCCTCTGAGACATTATCAATAATTGTTAGATAGTTGGATTAACATAGATAAAGCCTGTTACTTAGTAACTCACTGGTAATACCTTAACAAAGTACTATATAGTCTAACAGAGGCAGTTCTCATTTGGTTGCAAGCCATGGAGAATAGCACAGAAACCCCTTCAGAAGAGGATCAACATGTAAAATTTGGTGTACCGGATATCATTGTGGTTGTTGTTTATTTTGTCTTTGTTCTTGGAGTTGGAATATGGGTGAGTCAGTTTGTTTTTTCTCTGAAGTTCTTGTAAACAAATGTTATCAGTGCAGACTGTCAGTAAATTTGATTTGAGTAGCACATACAGTACTACAAATAACTTTGTAGTTTTTTTTGTGAACGCTACAAAACTATGTTGACTATGGTAGCACTTCATCACTATGTTTATTATTAGCATTATTATTATCTATAATGTATTTATATACAAACAAACACTTGCACATATATTTTAGCCCCAAAGTGCCTGCGCTATTTCAGATTCAATCTGGCTTGCACAATCAAATTACAGATGATTAAATCAATGGATTAGCACTCCCTCCCTTATCTGAAATGGTGACGACATGAGATTTTCCAGATAAAGTGTCTTTCATTACCTGTGCAACAGCAAGGCTTAGGGCTCTTACTCACTGGCGTTCTGACCTGCGTTCCGTTTTTTGGCGTTCAGCCGCAGGGGAGCGCAGGAATAGACGCATGTCATTATTTCAAATGGGACTGTACTCACTCAGGCGCGTGTAGGCGCCGAACGCAGGTTGAGACGCAACATGCTGCATTTTTCCTGCATTCGGCGCCTACACGCGCCTGAGTGAGTACAGCCCCATTTGAAATAATGACATGCGTCTATTCCTGCGTTGAACGCCAAAAAACGGAACGCAGGGGAGCGCAGGTCAGAACGCCAGTGAGTAAGAGCCCTTAAGGTGGCCATACACAGAGAGATCCGCTCGTTTGGCGATGTCGCCAAACAAGCAGATCTCTCCCCAATATGCCCACCTTGAGGGATCCTAACTGGGTAACGGGCGGTCGGATCACGTGACCGCATCAAAGAACAAATGCGTCCGCGATCTGACGGGATTTTTAGTCCCGTCCGATCGACATCTGCCCGACTTTCCCCCAAATATCGATCGGGGATGCCCAATAAGCTGCCAACTTGGGTCTGTTGGCAGCTTTTATGGGCCCATGTATGGCCACCGTTAATCTGTCCCCACACCTCCCAATAAAATGTCATGTTTTCAAGTACGTATATGGCAGCCCACCGATCCCAACTGATATCCATATACTATGAATATTTTGGCTGGCTTGAGAACCATACCTGCCACTGGTCGGTATCTGCTAGTGTATGGTGCATTGGCAGATGAGGAAGTAAAATGAAGCTCCTCCTCACTTTCTGCTGTTTTAATCCTTCTGGCAATAGGAACAATAAAAATGTGCATTTAATGTTCTTACAATGTATTATTGTTGATGAAAAAGGATTTATGCTATCTTAGACAACATCAAGTTTCTGAATTATTATTCATATCAGTACACACATATATTGTAAGTATTTTACAATCATCTATTCCAGTCTTCAATCCGTGCAAGCCGTGGCACAGTGGGTGGATATTTTCTTGCTGGGAGAACCATGACTTGGTGGCCTGTGAGTATGATTCTGATAATCTGTGCTTGTATGTGAAATGAGATGCTCTAAAGAGGGTATACTGTCCAGATCAGTACCCAACCTTTTTACCTGTGAGCCACATTTAAATATAAAAAAGTTGGGGAGCAACAAAAGCATGAAGAAAGTTCCTATGGGGTACCCAATAAGGACTGTGAGTGGCATCTTGTAGCCCTATGTGGACTGGCATGCTACAGTAGGCTTTGTTTGGCAGTACACGTGGTCTTTATGCCTCCAAAATTAGCTTCAGAAATTTTAAAAAAAGAACACATTCCCTTAAGGCCACTGGGAACAACATCCAAGGTGTTGGAGAACAACATGTGGCTTTCGAGCTACTGGTTTGAGATCACTGGCTTTTCCACACTATTTTATAAGTTTCTGACAATTTAAAGGACAAGTAAAGGTGAAACACAATAATGTTTCTATGGATAGCCATACCTCAATAGTGTTTAATAGTGCTCCTGCTTCGGTCAGCTTCTAAGACCTTCAGTAGATCCATAGCCTTAGTTTTCAGAAAAGGGCTTAGTTTGGGACAGAAAAATCTCACAATGCAACACTGTTTTACCAAGACCTAATGCATGCACATTAGAGTAGGGATGCACCGCATCCATTCGGTTCGGGATTCGGCCAGGATTCAGCCTTTTTCAGCAGGATTCGGATGAATCCATGTGCCTTGCTGAACCGAATCCTAATTTGCATACGTAAATTAGGGGTGGGTAGGGAAATCACATGCCTTTTAGTCACAAAAGAAGAATTTTTTCCAAATTTTCCTTTCCTGCCCCCAATTTGCATATGCAAATTAGGATTTGGTTCGGTATTCGGCCGAATCTTTCACTAAGGATTCGGCCGAATCTTTCACTAAGGATTCGGCCGAATCCCAAATAGTGGATTCGGTGCGTCCCTACATTAGAGAGACTTTCCAACAGGCGCTTGTGTAGATCATCTTCATCATGTGCGTGCTTTCTCCTATGTGGATAGCAACGCTCACATTCATGGACCCAGCGATGTCCACCCAATTTAAAATTGTAACCAATCGGAACTGCTTATAGCAGTTGTTATGGTTTCCCGTGTGGTCAGCTTTTACACATTTTTAAACATAGATGCTGCTCTTGTGTGCTGAAACTCGAGAAACTGTTACGCACAAGGGTGAGAGGGCAGGGAAATGCTTCTCATGGGTAATTCTTCAAAGTCAAATATCTTGAAGATAGCAGCTCAGGAAAGATGGCAGCCACAAATTAAGTAAGTGAAGGAGGATTCTCGACCGAAGCAGTCAGTTTCAAATGCACTTTTTCTTGATATAAACCTAGTGGAGTTATTGAAAAGAATGGGTTCTTTGTCCTTTAAATGTACTGCCTGAGGCCATTTAGTGGGTGGTGCTATTTCCCAGTACAGCTTGCTAAAAAAGGCTTTTAAATTTGTTTTATAGAAATGATTGCACAGAGATTACACTTTGGGGTTCTGGTGAACAGCAAATTTACATTTGCTAAATGCGATCAGTGTGTTCATTTATTCTTTGAGGGTATATAACTCACATATAAGGAATTATTATTATCTTAGAATATTATTATTTTCTTAGAATGGAAGCTTTCCTTAAGCAAATCCTGCCAGTTTCCATACAATCACTGACACCGCATGGTTTGCTGCAGTCAGAAGCTGTACCATTTACTGGCATTGGTATGAAAGCAATAGACAGGGTTGCTGATTCTCTTACACCTCAACTGAACAGTAAAATCCTTCTAGAAAATATAGAGCTGATCTTTCGTTTTTTTTTTTTTTTAATTCCACTGTTTTTATTCCAGTTCCTTAACACACTTAGGGGGGTATTTACTAAAACTCGAATTGTCTTTTTTTTTTATTAAAACAAAGTCAACCTAACTTCCATCCACAAATTTAACTTGAAACTGAAAAAGTTGATGTGAAAAAACGTCAAGACAAAATCATGAATCAATTCGAATCGTACTACTTTTTTCGGATTGATGCTCCGAAAACTCAACTCTATGGAATTATAGCCGCGAAAAGTCAAATTCAGATTATCGGATGTCAAGAAACATCTTCAGGGACATCTGCCATTGACTTAAAGGGATACTGTCATGGGAAAAAATTTTTTTTTCAAAATGAATCAGTTAATAGTGCTGGTCCAGCAGAATTCTGCACTGAAATCCATTTCTCAAAAGAGCAAACAGATTTTTTTATATTCAATTTTGAAATCTGACATGGGGCTAGACATTTTGTCAATTTCCCAGGTGCCCCAAGTCATGTGACTTGTGCTCTGATAAACTTCAATCACTCTCTACTGCTGTACTGCAAGTTGGAGTGATATCACCCCCCTCCCTTTTTCCCCCCAGCAGCCAAACAAAAGAACAATGGGAAGGTAACCAGATAGCAGCTCCCTAACACAAGATAACAGCTGCCTGGTAGATCTAAGAACAACACTCAATAGTTAAAACCCATGTCCCACTGAGACACATTCAGTTACATTGAGAAGGAAAAACAGCAGCCTGCCAGAAAGCATTTCTTTCCTGAAGTGCAGGCACAAGTCACATGACATGGGGCAGCTGGGTAATTGACAAAATGTCTAGCCCCATGTCAGATTTCAAAATTGAATATAAAAAAATCTGTTTGCTCTTTTGAGAAATGGATTTCAGTGCAGAATTCTGCTGGACCAGCACTATTAACTGATTCATTTTGAAAAAAAAAAATTTTCCCATGACAGTATCCCTTTAAGTCAATGGCAGATGTCCCTGAAGATGTTTCTTGACATCCGATAATCTGAATTTGACTTTTCGCGGCTATAATTCCATAGAGTTGAGTTTTCGGAGCATCAATCCGAAAAAAGTAGTACGATTCGAATTGATTCATGATTAGCAGCACTATTAACTGATTCATTTTGAAAAAAAAAAATTTTCCCATGACAGTATCCCTTTAAGGTGGCCATACACAGAGAAATCCGCTCGTTTGGCGATGTCGCAAAACGAGCGGATCTCTCCCCGATATGTCCACCTTGAGGTGGGCAATAATGGGCTGATCAGATTGTGGGCCCTAGGGCCAAATGATGGGATCCTATGGTGGCTTTACGGGCAGTCGGATCACGGGACCGCATCAACGAACAGATGCGGCCGCAATCCAACGGGATTTTAAGTCCCATATGATCGAGATCTGGCCAACTTTCGGCCAGAACTCGATCGGGGAAGCCCGTCGGGGGGCCCCATACACGGGCAAATAAGCTGCCGACTCGGTCTGTCGGCAGCTTTTATCTGCCCGTGTATGGCCACCTTTATACATAACCTAGACAGATTTTAGATGGAGTATTTTTGGATTCAGATTTTTAGCAGCTTTGGGGTATAATACATGAGAGATAAAAACTACACCAAACAAATCATGACAGAATTCCTTTAGAGTAGCTACAGAATAGTAAAGTTATACAGTAACACATTTGCAGCAGTGGATAATCCACCACTAGCCTAAAAATTAGTAGTAGAGATATAACTGGAACATACAATTTACCCCAAACATAGTATATTCTGATCTACCAGGCAAAGCAGTTAGAGGAGCTATAAAGAGTTTATGTCCTGTCACTAACAGGACACTAATGTGTTTAATAGGCTTGTTAATAAAAAACCCTGGAGGTGACACATGTTACAGGAGAAAGTTAATCAATGTTTTGGGTTTGTTTAGTCATCAGTTTTGACAAGGGCAAGTTAACAATGATTAGGTGAGGGAATGTAACCATTTCATGACAAAGCAGTTTCATGATTGTGTTTAATCCCATTTACTGTGGCCTTTAGGGTTTGGCCACATGGGGAGATTAGTTGCCAGGTGACAAATCTCCTCTTCTTCATGGTGACTAATCTCCCCAATCTGCCTTCCCCTGGCTAAAAAAAAAAAATCGACTGGGGGCAGGCACTTGGAGTGCTTTGTTTTCCGAAGTCGCCCGTAATTGCCTCACAAGGAAACTTTGGGTGACTTCAGAAAACAAAGTGCTCCGAGTGCCTACCCCCAGGCGATTTTCATTTTAGTCGGTGGACTAATCTCCCCGTGTGGCCAGACCCTTACTGTGGAACAGGGATTTCCATCATGTGATATAGTGGTTGTTGTTGAAACTGAACTCTAGGGGGCCCATTCACTAAGATCGAGTGAAGGATTAGAGGAAAATAGAGGTAAAAAAATTCGATTTTTGAATGTTTTTTTTGGCTACTTCGACCTTCGACTACGACCTTCAGCTTCGAATCGAACGATTCGAACTAAAAATCGTTCAAATGTTCAACCATTCGATAATCGAAGTACTGTCTCTTTAAAAATTTCTTCGACCCCCTAGTTCGCCACCTAAAACATACCGAGGCCAATGTTAGCCTATGGGGAAGGTCCCCATAGGCTTTCCAAGGTTTTTCTGATCGAAGGATAATCCTTTGATCGATGGATTAAAATCCTTTGAATCGTTCGATTCGAAGGATTCAATCGTTTAATCGAACGAATTGCGCAAAATCCTTAGACTTCAATATTCGAAGTCGAACAATTTTAATTCGGCAGTCGAATATCGAGGATAAATTAACCCTCGATATTCGACCCTTGATACATCTGCCCCTACAATTTATCAAGTAACCTCAGCCAATTTCAGCTCCTGTCTAAAAATATAGTCTTGTGTAGCACCACATATAGTGTTTATATGACAGATTACTCGGGTTGTGGGGATACCATAGCAAAAACAGACGTTTGTCTATAAAGTACTGCATGGGTCCCAGCTCAGCAGGATTTATTTACATAGGGCATTATTTGTCAAAACTCAAATTTGACAAAACAAAAATTTGTTTAGTTTTAGAGGTTTTTTTTCAACCATTTCCTTTGTTTATTAAAAAATATAAATATAAAAAAGCATGAATGAACAAAAACTCAGAAAGAATATGATAATAAGAAACCTCTAAAGTCTCTTTTTTTTAAAGAATTTTTGTGCAAGCAAAACCTCTAAAATCTTGAAATAAGTAAAGATTTTACAATTGGATAATGACCACTCCCCTTGATATGACACAATCTTTTCAGCTTTTAGATGGTGACGTTTTGCATTAAAGTTTTTTTATGCTTTTTACACTTAATAAATATTGAAAAATTTTTATTCAGGGAAACAATTCAATGAATATGAATACAGCACTGCTTGCATTCAGCAGCACTATATACATTAAGGATGGCTGGGGGAGGTGCCTAGGTGTCCCCTGAATTTGCACATCATTATGCACTCTACACCTAGGGGGTATTTACTAAGACACACATTTTCCCAATTTTTTTTTATTAATACAAAAGTCAGCCTAATTTATCAAAAAATCAGATCAAAAAGTCGGTGTGGGAAAAAATTGTGCGTCAAATCGAATTGTGCAACTGTTTCGATTTGGCAACCATAAAACTCAACTTTTTTAGATTATCGAAGAAAACCAGCCTGAAACACTCGAAGATCATGAAGGCAAGAAACATCTGCCACTGATTTTTACATGACTTTGACAGGTTTTAGCTGGAGTTTTTTTTATTTGGATTTTTAGTAGTTTTGGAGCACAATAAATCTCTAAAACTTTTTATTTTTTTCCACTAAAAATTTGAGTTTTCCCCTTAAAAACTCGACAAGAAAAAAACGAGGCATCATAAATAGATCATCTGGTGCTGGATTTCCAATCTTTCATGGAAGTGCAGCCTTACAGCTTATATTGCGTGACAGAGGCTCATACTATAATAACAATAGCAACTTAATTTATTTTCAGTTAAAGGAATGAAACAGGGTACAAAGCTAAAAATGTATTCAACCTCATGGAAGTGCTGGAACCATATTGGATATGTATACTCATCACATATTACTTTACTGGACCTGATTTCTTGGATGCAGCACTTTTCCAGGAAAGTTTTCACATTATACAATTATATAATTATAGTGCCACGGTGCCACGGAGTCCGGTAAAATTCCTAGCACTGGAATGGCTACAAAGGATTTGTGTCCACTGTGACAAACTGCTTTGTTATAAAGATATGTAGAATCACAGTCCTAAAACATGAAATGTTGCTTTGTGAACAAGGAAATACACTCCCTCAGATAATCACAAAATAATATATATTGATGTTAATTAAAGCGGATATAAACTTAAAAATAACATTTTAACTTAAGAAATAACATAATTCTTAGAAACTGTTCAATATACTTCATTACAAATTGTCTCTGGATTTAAACTTATTTGAACTAAGTTTATAACTATTATTTCTGACTATTGAAACAATGTAGCTAATTAGCAGACCTATGAAGAAAAATGCAAAGTATTTTGGGAAACTAAGTCTCAAAACCAATGACATTTTGGCATTGTCTTTGGAAAATTGCCTACAATTACACTTTATCAGCGTTTCACTATATTTAAAGTGCAAAGTAGCAAATAAATGGTCAGCAGAATTCTGAGATTATGCAGTCTCACATTCATCTGAGATGTCCTTTGCTCAGTAAATAAAACCATAAATAATATTACTTCCTGCCTTGACTCATTTGCAGCAGATGCCTTGTTAAAGCAATAATAATGTGAAAAGGGCCACAACATTTATTTTTTGTTATCATTGCTTTGTATTCATCTAGTGGAATTTTCTTTTTCTTTCTTCAAGAACTCCTTGGATCTGCAATCCAACCCCATCCCCCATGCCTTTGCAGAAGTTTTCAAACCTTTTAACTAATTAGTTTTACTTTTAAACAGCTGAAACAAGTATAGAAGTGCTAATGTTGCAAGTGTTCAGGAAAGTCCTTGACAACCTATCTTGCTGTTTCAGCTTTGCATATGACTTTTTTTCTCCTGCTGTCTGTCCATGGCCCTCTATACATCCTCCAAGTCAAGAAATAGCATAGTTTATCAGACAATGGCGTTGACATGATATGACTTACATGGCAACAAAGCCGTTTTTTACACTCTGATGCCTGGGGATGTGTGGCAAATTATTCCTCCAGTTTTTTTACACCACATAATAAATCTGCCCCTGAATATGCATTTTGACATCACAATATGCCCCATGTGGGTGCTGATGGACCAATGCCATGCTTATTAGGAAACACTGTGTGTGCCATTGGTCTTAGTGCTGCTGGTTAGAGTCATGTGATTACTAGGAGATTAGATTGACCGTCATGATGTTTTTGTTTTCTTCATTACACAATGTTTCTGTTTTAACCACCATTCCACATGGCTAAAGAATTCTACCAACTTGTGTTTCAGATTGGAGCATCTTTGATGTCTAGTAATGTCGGAAGTGGATTGTTTATTGGATTGGCAGGTTCTGCAGCAGCGGGAGGACTGGCTGTTGGAGGCTTTGAATGGAATGTAAGAGTTGCTACCAGCCAACTGTATATTCTATATAAGTTCTAAAAATGATATCACAATGATATCAGCTGAATCTTTACTGGTGTGCATTTATAGGTGGGATTTAAACTTACTTAGCCTTGCTTGCATGGTTTCTTTTGAAAGGCATCGTGGGTACTGGTTGCTCTTGGGTGGATTTTTGTGCCAGTTTATATCGCTTCCGGAGTGGTCACCATGCCAGAGTACCTGAAGAAACGTTTTGGAGGAGACAGGATCCGTATTTACATATCTGTGCTGTCTCTTATACTCTACATATTTACCAAGATATCGGTACGTGTGAGCAGATGTACTGTTTATTCATTTAATTTTGCATTAAGATGGCCCTACATCACTTGTGCTAAATAAAAAACACTGAAGCAGATGGTGAAGAAGTGACAAAGAGTTTGTGCTGAAAATGCAATATGCCTAAAGCTTTTATTGATCAAATATTATTGTTTTGTTATTTGTTGCACTAAACACTATAGAACAATTAAAACTACTTTAACTGTACACTTCACCACACTTCTTGGTTCTTCATATTGATTATGAGAGAAGGAGAAGATATTTAATCAAATTACTAGTGATGGGCGAATTTATTCGCCAGGCGCAAATTTGCGGCGAATTTGCGCGTTTCGCCGCCAGCGAATAAATTCGCAAATCGCCCGCAAAAATTCGCGTCAAAAAATTCGCCGGCGTCAAAATTTTTTTTTCGAAAAACGGACGCCGGCGCCAAAAACGGCGCCGTTTCGCGAATTTTTCGCCGTTTCGCGAATTTCGCGTGAAATTAGCGAATTATTCGGCGAAGCGAAACGGCGCAAATTCGCCCATCACTACAAATTACCCTTATTTGTTCAACCCTCTGTATAATGAACACATCCTTAACTGTAAACCTAAGAACCAAACAACAGTTAGGAGAAGGAAGGGCCATTTCTGTATACAGTTCTTAATACCTCCCATGGGTAGTAAGGGTATAAACAAACAAATCATAAATATGGAGAGCTTACCTTTTCAGATGGGTTCAGTGGGACCTAAACAACAATATCAGCAACATAAACAAAAAATATAAAAGCTACTGCATGTTTGTGTTGATATTTGCTTTTGTTTTTCAGACAGATATTTACTCAGGTGCTCTCTTCATTCAAGTATCTTTGGGTTGGAATATTTACTTATCCACTGTGATATTACTGACTGTAACAGCAATTTACACAATAGCTGGTAACTATCAAGCACAATTTACTACAGAGCATTCAAAATATAAGTGACAACTTTTTACCTTGGGTTTTTAAATGGTAAGTTGAAAATGAACCAATGCAGAACAAACGGTACTCTCGCATAGTCGGCGCCGATCCAGGACACCATGTGAGGAAAACAGCGTTCGTGTAAAATTTTCGGCTTTACGGTATATTTTCTTTGCTGTTTGTCTTAATACATTGTATAACAAATATGAGCAGCACGGATATTTTAAATACTGATATTTTAGATATCTTAAATACGAGTGTTAATCACACATATAATTAAAATGCACCTGTATTTTTAGCACTGATGTTAATCACATTTGCTATTTAAGTCTTGAGTCACGTGATCTTTACTGACTCTGAGGAAGTGCCAGGAGATCCGGCAAGAAACGCGTTAGTCAGCCTTGTACACCCACCCCTGCAACCCTCACCTGTGTGTTTGTTGAAATAAAGCCAAAAATTTTACACGAACGCTGTTGTCCTCACATGGTGTCCTGGATCGGCGCCGACTATGCGAGAGTACCGTTTGTTCTGCATTGAATGCCGGCGTGGAGTAGCTGGCATCTCGCACAGGCTGCGGCTAGGAAGACAGCATTTCCGGGTGAGCTCCGATGCGAACCGCATAATTTTTGTTTGTTTAACTGAAAATGAACCAATGCTAATATTCACAGATGGAGCTACTTATTGATATAACTGCTACTGCTGCATGTATGTGCTAAAAGGGCACACATTTTCCAGGCTACTTTGTTCAGGTGGGTGCTTGCATGCTAATGCTATAGCACTATTGGGGCGCAAAATCAAGCCCAGTAGTGCTCTTCCATCTGTGCTCTGCACATACAGTAGTGCTGGACTGAAAATACCTAGGCAGCTCTGTATTCATGAGGGGAACACAGGTTTGCGCACAGTGACCACAAATAAAGGACAACAGAAATGGAAAATGCCATTCAATTGAAACATCATTAAATGACCATTCTCTCCTTAAGGTGGGCTGACTGCAGTCATATATACAGACACTGTACAGACTGTCATCATGGTGGTTGGTGCTTTTGTGCTCATGTTCATATGTAAGTATGTATTTATTGTCTAAAAGAGTGCAGCATGCTCTTAGTATTTAGCTAAAGCCCTATTTGTTTGTTCATGTAAGAATTTTAGGTAGCCTGATATTTCTGTTGTTGTCTTAAATAAATAGGCTAATATTGTGTGCCGTTCTCTCAGAAAAAGAAAATGTTAGTACAAGTAATAATTGTATTTTTAAGATAGAAATCTGTTTGTCAGATTTTTTTATGGTGGCACAGGTACATAATACAATGTATCTGAGCACAACTTAAAAATAGAATTTGTTTTTCTTGAGAAGTATATAATGACTCTGCAGGTAATGCAAGTATACCTGTTAGTAAATACAGGTCTACAATCTAGATCAGGGTCCCCAACCTCTAACTTGTGAGCCACATGCAAATGTAAAAAAAGTTGGAGAGCAACATAAACATGGATAAAATTTGCAGGATGCCAATTAAGGGCTGTAATTGGCTCTATGGTAGCCCCCTATGTAGACTGACAGCCTACAGGAGGCTCTGTTTGGCAGTGCACATGGTTTTTATGCAACTAAAGCTTGCCTTTAAGCCTGGAATTCAAAAATAAGCAACTGCTTTGGGTCCACTGGGAGCAACTTGCAATGGGTTGGTGAGCAACTTGTTATTTGCAACCTACTTGTTGGGGATCACTGCTCTAGGTCCTTTCTGATTTACTGAACTCTGCATTATTGCCTGGCTTGAAAAATGCAAATAAACCAACAGCTTAGATACTGTATCCACAATTGAAATGCCTGAAATAATAACTCTGCTTAAAACATTTTATTGATATGCTAGTTTTGTTGATGCTTTTTTGTGTTTGCAGCTTTTGAGAAGGTTGGTTGGTACCCTGGACTTGAACAGAAGTACATGGAAGCAATGCCAAAGATAACTGTTCCAAACACAACATGCCATATACCACGTGCAGATGCCTTTCACATCTTTCGTGATCCTATCACAGGAGACCTGCCTTGGCCTGGTCTCATCTTTGGTTTGACTGTGCTAGCCACATGGGTTTGGTGCACTGATCAGGTGAGTTTGTTTCACTACCTAAGGAAGTTCACCCACATATTTATTTACTACCATGTTACCCACAATTAAGAAACATAATTTGTGTGTGTAACATGATAATGTTAGTTGGTTACCTGATATATCTAAGAATACATAAATAACTGTACCTACATGTTTGTGAAGATTGTCATTCATCCAGGTCATGGTATATTTATAGAAATAAGTCAAATCGTTAATTTTAGATCTTACTCCTTAGAGAAGTATATGAAAATACAATGTATGTATTTGTTGGAAAAACACAATAAATAAAGAGGAAAAAAAAAGAAATAAGTCAAACTGGACTTTTTTGTGTTTTTCTTTGAAGACGTTTTTACCAGTCATCCAACTGGCTTTCTCAATTCAGAAACTTGTAAATCTTCCTTCGAGAATATATATTCTCTGGAATATTGCTCCGATCAGCATAATCCGTTTATCATAATCCACAATAATGTCATAAATTTAGGTGTTGATTGTATTAGCAAGATTAGAGATTTTTTTGTGTTATTGAATTGATAAAGACAGATGAATGACTGGTGAAACGTCTTCAAGGAAACATTTACAGTATGGTTAATGTACAAAGACCACATTCCCAAACGTAACAGTCAACGCAGGGTGCCTACTCCTGACATTTTTCTAATAAATTGTATCTAATTATGTGCCTAAAATGTCCAACTATAGCACTATATGTAAGGGAAACTAGATATAATCTCTGCGACAGAATGGTAGTGTACACATTTACAATAAATAAAGGAAAACAGAATGTCCAGAGGGGGCACATTTCAATAGTGCCAGATTATTAGTGGCCTCAGTCAAACAGTACTAACAGGGAATTTTAAATCAGATTAAGACTGAAAGTTGGGTGAAGGTAAATTAATGGAAGTATAACCTTTCAAGCTGCTTGTATCCCGGGACTCACCCCTCTATCAAAGATATCCATACTGCAGTAGGACATGGACACTTCAAAGAGCCTGACAGTATCAGATGGTCACCTTACATGTCCCTACTAAATCCTACTAAAGGATCATACTGCACATGTGCTTGGATCAGAAAAGCAAGAGATCCTTATCTTAATTGTATTCAGTCTTCTGCTAGAGGTTAGAAAAATAAGTACTGAAGATCTTGCACAGTAGATATTTGAAATATACACATTATAAAATGTATTTTACTTTTCCATAATCTCGTTTGCAGGTTATAGTACAGAGATCACTTGCAGCAAAAAACCTATCCCATGCCAAAGGAGGTTCGGTAGTTGGGGGTTACTTGAAAATATTGCCCATGTTTTTTGTAGCGCTGCCAGGGATGATCAGCAGGGCTTTATATCCGGGTAAGGCTCCTGTGTATCAAAATTAATTTACTGGTAATTCTAGTGACATATGCTAAGCAACATTCCCATACACCGTTTTTAGGATAACTGACAAAAAACAATTGCTGAATTTTAAATCATTCAAAAATCTCAGTGGTCTTAAAATTCCTACCAACATCTTTTAAAGCACTTATTTCACAAAACTTTTTAATGACTGTTTTATTGGTAAGCTAGACCTTGTGGTTCTTTCTAGACTGAGGCAACATAAGAGCAACATAACGTCTTGTGTTAAAAAGGGCACACCATCGTTAGGCTGGATTCCAAATCTCCACTTTTGAGTTCCCCTACTTTGTAGTTTATTATAAGTATTGGACGCAGCACAAAAGTGTGATTTGGATAGTTTGGCACCTGCAAGTTGTGGCAACAAGTGCTCCTACTTGCGCCAACTAAATTGGGTGGAAAAGTTGTTCTTGATGCAAAATGCCCTGATAAGCCCACATTCATACAGCTGCAATTAGTGACAGATTTACCAGACACTCCAAAATATAGGAAAGCCATCTCCTGCAGATGTAAAAATGTTATTTCTGTTTTCTCTGTAAAAATATAACAGAACCTTGTACTTGATTTTAATAAACATAAATTCATATTGGTGACAAAACAATTAGTTTTATTTTTTCATTTGTAATGTTTATAGTGAAAATGGTAATAGGGTTCATTTTATCTTCTTATTTGCATTAAATGCAGATACTGCAAAGATATATACACCAATATATATACACCCGTATACATGAGACAGTAGGTAGCATCAGAATTCTTGTTTTTTTTATATTTGATGTTATAATATATGTAATTCCATAAGAAAATGTCATTTTAAAGTTTATTACGGGAAAATTTACGGGCAAAATTCAATTTCAGGAGAAACTTTTCTCATAATTCAGTTCTGGTTTTTTCCCTAAAGACTTCAAATGAGTTTTCATGGGATAAACAGTAGGAAGTTTTTCTCATTTATGCATCTGCAGGTTATTGGTTGGACAGCGCACTCCAGGGTCATTTTCAAACAGAATCGCTTGTTTCCAGAGTATAGTTTAAAACAAATTTCCTTTATTTAATTAAACATCTTGGTACACCATTAACATAGCGCCATCTTGGTACACCATTAACATAGCGCCATGAGGTCTGACGCGTTTCGTGTCACTGCACTTCATCAGAGACTGGTCTCTGATGAAGTGCAGTGACACGAAACGCGTCAGACCTCATGGCGCTATGGTAATGGTGTACCAAGATGTTTAATTAAATAAAGGAAATTTGTTTTAAACTATACTCTGGAAACAAGCGATTCTGTTTGAAAAGGACCCTGGAGTGCGCTGTCCAACCAATAACCTGCAAGTTGTGGATACGTTTTCCTTGGTGACGGACTCAGGGCGGCAGCACCTGGGTCACAGCATATCCTGGGTAAGATATTTTGTTGAACCTGATGTGAGGGGCGTTTCTACCGCTCCGAATTTACTAGTGTGGGGTCCGGGGCATGAGGCACCCGGGCCACAGATTTTTAACGGTGAGCGAGTGTCAAAACTAGAAAATGTCTATACAAGGAACTGTTGACCATAGATTGTGAACTGGGAGTTTTCCTATTTCAGCGCCAGCATTTGTGTTTGTCATTTATGCATCTGGCTCTATGGGAGAATCTGGAATTCAATTAGGAAATCTGCTTTTCTCATCAATTTAAATGTGGCCCATAGTTGGAAAGTCTGTGAATGTAGACACTGAACACAATATTGCTTTAACTATACAATATATATTGATGGAGGTCATACCATTCCAAGTATATACAGGTATTTATACTACTTTGGAAACGCTCCAAAGGATTCCAAAACATTGAATTTTACAGACATTTTGTAAAACAATCTTCCCAAGTCAGCCAACACAGCTACACATTTATTTTAGGGCTCTAGGGGCCCTAGTGCCAAATGATCACATTAACCCGATATCACCCACTTCTGGTGGGCATATTGTGGGGAAAGATCTGCGTGTTTAGTGAACTTTCCATACTAGTGGATCTTATAATGTATGGCCTTATGAAATTGTTCCAGAGATTGGTACTCTGCATAATGTGTAATTCTAGATATTTTATCTACAGATGAAGTGGGATGTGTTGATCCAAAAGAGTGTCTCAAGTATTGTGGTGTTGAATTGAGCTGTAGCAATATTGCATATCCCAAACTGGTGATCACACTCCTGCCTGTTGGTAAGATTTGTGTTTATGTTACAGAAAGTAAGACAGCGTTTATGAAAAATCACCAGTCTTTTCTAGGTTTCCATTCACACAACAGTCATCCGAAATCTTAATAAAGAATTGTTATATAGCATTACATGAAATGTTTATAGTATGTCTATACCAGTGATCCCCAATGAGTGGCTTGGCAGCAAAATTTTGCTCACCAACCCCTTAGATGTTGCTTCTAGTGGCCTCAAAGCTGGTGCTTAATTTTGAATTCCTAGTTTGGGGGCAAGTTTTGGTTGCATAAAAACCAGGTGTACTGCCGAACAAAACCTCCTGTAGGCTGATAGTCCACATAGGGACTACCAAATAGCCAATCAAAGCACTTACTTTCCATCACCCAGGAAAACATTTTATTCTTGTATTGCTCCCCAACTCTTTTTACATCTAAATGTAAAAGGTAAAAAAGTTCAGGGATCCCCGGTCTATACTATACAAATTTTAACATTACCCCTAATATTAAAAATGTTTACGGAATCTAACACCAAATTAATTGATGCAAACAAATTCATAGTGGTCCTCTAAGCACTTTTGAAATTTACATGAATTTTCTGTTTTTGTTTCTGAGTTATTAGCTGTTTTAGGCCTCTGATACCAGACTTGCAGATTAACAGCTGTCTTTGAAGGTCAAAACTCAGTTGAACGCCTGGTGTTAGATGTCTAAAAATGCAAATTTCTCTTAAAAGAACTTTTAGTAAGTATAAATCAAATTATTGTTTGGATTTAGATCCCCCTTTATGAGTACATCATAAATCATACATCATAATGGCCATTCTGCCACCTGAGGTGACAGACTCTCTAGCTCAGGAGCCTCAAATCTGTCCCAGTGCCAATTCAATGAAAAAATGAGCAGGAGACTGCTGTGCAATTTTACGTGCAACCAAACCTGCAAGTGCAAGGAGTGACTTCAAATACAAGTGCCTGTCCTAAATGGCACTAATCCACTCAATCACTGCGGCAAAAGTTTCATGACTGCAAGTGCACTTCATAAATGAGGCCTTGTATGTGCTGCACACAAAAGGTGTGAGCAAGCTATTTTCATTTGTCAACATATTTATGGTCACATGACATACTTAGTTTTTATACTGGACTATGGCAAACAGCCCACTGAACAAAACAAAATAAAACCTAATAAATAAGGCCAATATTATGTTAATTTTAAACTTGGGTACAAAGGGCATTTGCTAATAAAAATAAATTTTATTTTTTTTCCTCTCTCACTGCTGAATCCTGTTTTACCTCATTAAGCTTATAATACGATTTCTTTTCTCTCTTCTAGGGCTGAAAGGATTAATGATTGCTGTAATCATGGCAGCTCTTATGAGTTCTCTCACATCCATATTTAATAGTGCCAGCACAATTTTTACGCTAGATGTGTGGTTGCATATACGACGGAATGCCAAAGAACAAGAGCTCATGATTGTTGGCAGGTTGATTATATTGGAATTACTTAAGTACTGAAATACTGTTACTAAGGCTGAGGGCACACAGAACGTTGGCTAGCTCCACCTCTGTTAGTCTGCATTTTTTTTTGCAGGCTGAGAGAAGCAGATCTGCTCCTTAACACACCTCAGTAAAACTGCACTGATAAGTACAGCTTCCGCCTCTGCTCAGCTGTAAGATGCGGGGCCAAGAATTTTTGGGCCGATCCTTGATAGACTCCGCTTCATGTCGCCGAGTGGAGGTGGAAGCTGTACTTGTCAGTGCAAGGAGCATAGGGGAGCAGATCTGCTTCTCTCAGCCTGCAAAAAAAATTGCAGGCTGAGAGAAGCGGAGCCAACAATCTGTGTACCCTCAGGCTCTTATTGTAAAAGGGACCATTAGCCATTGACTGAATCTTCTGCAATCTGTAAAACAGTTGTGTTTGTTATTCATTTGAGTGTTGGTAGAGTGTGTGCCAACAGACAGTGGTTTAAGTTCCAGATTGATCTACAGTAGCTTCTAACATTTTTAATGCAAACAAAATTGCAATTAAACAAGGAGTCTTTTAAGTAGGCTGAGAGCTATGAACTTGGTTTGGAGAGCGACAGTTGGACAGCCCCAACAACATCTGAGGGGATCACTTTTAATTTAATAACTGATTTACAGTATAACTAATTTTATTATTTGCAGTTTGTTATGCTTCCTAAGCTAGCAAAATCATTTTTTCCACACAAAACAGACTTCGGTTTTATAAATATGAGAAACCATAGAAAATAGTAAAACAATGCTTTACTTTATTTTAAAATGGATTGTGGTCAAAGTATTTCTATATTCATTCAGCCAATCACGGATTCTTTAGAGCTCAATCAGAAAATGAACTGTAAAAGCAAATGTTGAGAAGTTTAAGAGATACAATATGCACCAGTAACATGAGCCCCTAAATTGGGATGGTAGTGAAAAACTATTCTGCGTAATTTTGACTTGATGTAGAAAGGGTAAACTATGACCACATTGCCTTTTTTTTGGCTCAAGTTGCCAATATATGGCTTACCTATTTGTCTCAAATTGACAATATATGTATATTGATTCTTTAAAGGACAAGGAAAGTCTAAAATAAGGCAAGAAATGCTGTATTTTGTATAAGCATGAACTTACTGCACCACAAGCCTAATCAAACAAATGATTTATGCTTTTAAAGTTGGCCACAGGGGGCTGTCATCTTGTAACTTTGTTAAACATCTTTGCCTGACCCTGCACATGCTCAGTGTGGTCTGGGCTGCTTAGGGATCGTCATAAACAAAGCTGCTTGAGTTCTGCATGGCTGGTAAGTAAGGTGGGGGCTCCCCCTGCTGTTCATAAGTATGATTGTTTCCCTGCTCAGCAGTTAGGGACCATCTGACCATTCCTATCCACAGCAGTAAATGAAGGGAGAATTTCACTGCATACGGTCAGGTTTCTTATAAAAACTGTACACATTTTTTAATTAAAGTATATTGGAGATAGGTTTCTTTTTCATTAAAGAAAGTAAAGCTGGGATTTTATTTTTTTGCCTTTCCTTGTCCTTTAAAGCATCTGACTTGAATTTACATTCACTGTTTTCTACACAGGGTTTTCATTTTTGTTCTTGTGGTTATAAGCATCATTTGGATTCCCATCATTCAAGCAGCAAACAGTGGTCTGCTATTTGATTACATGCAGTCTGTGACCAGTTATCTCTCTCCACCAATCACCGCCATTTTTATTTTGGCTATTTTTATCAAGAGAGTAAATGAACCAGTAAGTTCACTAGCATTGTTTTCGTTAGTTTGTTTTAGTCTACATCTTCTGCAATTGCAATTTCTTGCAAATTTGTGAAAAGGACAAAGTATTTTTAGCTTCTAGGAATAGACTCATCAGTGCCAATTCATACCCTTAAATTTAAGTGACTTTATAGGGTTGGAGAACTGAACATGATTTTTTATCCTCATACATAATGCAATTATTAAAATCTGAATATACTTAGCAGAGTTAGGATTTCGTATTCTCTCAAACTTTCTTAGATGATTTAGTATTTGACTGAGACCAGAAATAATGGATTCTGTGAATCCCTAATTACTCCTTGAAAATATATTTTAACAGTTAACTTCATATGCTGCGTTCGAAATATTGAAGGACAATCCTCATAATATTTTTTAAATATAAGCAAAATCTGAAAATATAAGTTCTACCATTTTTCAAATCCATTCAAGAATCATTACCAGAGGCACATTAAAATGAAAACTGTACTCCTAATCAAGATCCTTTTTGAGCACTGTGTCCCATTGGACTTTGAGAAATCTGAGAGGTTTCTGTCTTGGTACAGGGGTCCCTCACTGGCAATTAGGGGTAATACTTCTGTACCGGAGTATGTGTTAACTATACACATTCTCATAAGTAGAGTCAGGGAGTAGGGGCTGGGTCCATGTCTGGCTAAGGCTGGAAAGACACAAAAAAGAAGTTGGTTATATTCATACTGTAAATTTATCAGTGGATTAGTGAACATATCTAGTCCACTTTCTCTTTTAAACAAGAATCCTGGCTCCCTAGTTTCTGTTCTACAGATATCCAGCTCCAGTGCCCATTAACAGACTCTTGGGAACTACTCCCTGACATGGGTATCATGGCTTGGGAACTATTCCCTGGCATGGTTATCATGGCACCTAACTCCAATCCATCACACCTCAAGCAAGTAGATGATAATAGCCCTGATCACTGATCATCTTGAACCTTAATTTTGCACTGTACTTTTTTGCAGGGTGCATTTTGGGGTCTGATAATTGGATTGCTGGTGGGACTAGTCCGTATGATAATGGATTTTGTTTATCAAGCCCCTTCCTGTGGTGAAGAAGACACACGTCCTTCTATACTTAAAGATGTTCATTATTTATATTTTGCACTTATTCTGTTTGGGTTGACAGCTGTTATTTGTATTGTGATCAGCCTTTGCACTCCAGCCATTCCTGAAGAGGATGTAAGTATACACTTTGATATTTAACATTATGTGGCTCATTTACTATTGGGGGGCAAATGCTAAATACACCACAATGTGCAAAGGGATCACTATATCAAATGCCTTGCCTTGCTAGTGACCGGTGTAAAGTACAAGTCTCTTTTTTGGGTTTAGCATGCTCTGTCTTGTCCTTCAGTTAAAGTAATAGGGGAAATGGGTGAATGGCACATGTACATATTATATAACATTTAGTCAGCAAACTCCAAGGGACAGATTTATTAAGGGTCGAATTGACAATCTAAAGTAAAAAAAATTCTAATTAAATTCTATTTTTGTGTACTTTGACTAGGGAATAGTCCAAATTTGTTTCGAACTTGAAAAAAAATGTGAATATCAAAATTTATCATGTACTGTCTCTTTAAAAATTTGACTATTCGCAATCTAAAATCTGCCAGATTGCTCTTTTAGCCTATGCAGAGTCAATTCGATCTTACTTAGATTTGAAGGATCAAATACCTATTCACCAGCAAAAAAAACTTTGATTTGTTTTTTAATACATTTCGTTTGGTCTTTTATTATTAGAATTTCGAAGTTATGGGAGTTCAAAAAACTCTCATTACTTCGAAATTCAACCCTTGATAAATCTGCCCCCAAGAGTGAATGCTCCATTAGAAAAAAAAGATATTTTCATTGGGTAAAAAATTATAAAACAAAGCTTTCTGGTTTCATATAACTATTCATGTAACTATTTCTTCTTTTTCCGTTTTTGTTCGGTTCCCTGTACCTGAAGCATTTAGGGATACTTCAGCTTTATAATTTACAGTACACTGGGAGAGATACATATGGATAATTTAAATCTGCTGCATAGTACTTCTCATATACTTCTAATTAATTTTTTAGGAATATTGGGTCGGATACAATTTGATGAGAAAAGCTTATCTCCTAATTCAATTCCAAATTTTCACATAGAAACATATCTCACTGTTTATCAAATGAAAACTCTTTTGAAGTCTGGGAAAAAATGTAACTGAAAAAAAAAGTTTATTTTTCTCCTTGAATGGAATTTCTCCTATTTTTTACGTGATAAACCATAAACATTTTCTCATTAGGTCTTATTTAATACAAAATTTCACACCAAGGTTTAGGACTAACTACAATATACATTCAATTTAGTATGAATTGTGAGATTATATGATGATATATTAAGTTTTCTACTATTGCCTGACTGCATTTGGGCTAGCACAAGTTATGGTAATAGGGCACATAAAAAAATTAAAAAAATGATTCACAAAGTGCACACAACATTTGATTAAATATAAAAATGTTAACAATTAATCAATTAATTAGTGATTTCGTTTTGCCAGGCCTAAACTTTGGAAGAAGGGAGGGATCATTGGACAAAGCTATATTTTACTGTGAAGACATGATAGTTCACTTAATTATTATGGCCTTTTATTTCATGTTGTATTGTTAGCTTGCCCGTATGACTTGGTGGACGAGGAAAAGTTCTATATACAAAGAAGATTTGGAAAATAGTTTGCAACAGATGCCTGACCCTGCTGAAATACCTACTGAAATACCAGCTATAGAAAAAGAGCCAGGTACTAATTAAAGGGGTAATATACTTCCTTGCTTAAAGGGATCCTGTCATGGAAAAACATGTTTTTTTCAAAACGCATCAGTTAATAGTGCTACTCCAGCAGAATTCTGCACTGAAATCCATTTCTCAAAAGAGCAAACAGATTTTTTTATATTCAATTTTGAAATCTGACATGGGGCTAGACATTTTGTCAATTTCCCAGCTGCCCCAGGTCATGTGATTTGTGCCTGCACTTTAGGAGAGAAATGCTTTCTGGCAGGCTGCTGTTTTTCCTTCTCAATGTAACTGAATGTGTCTCAGTGAGACATGGGTTTTTACTATTGAGTGTTGTTCTTAGATCTGCCAGGCAGTTGTTATCTTGTGTTAGGGAGCTGTTATCTGGTTACCTTCCCATTGTTCTTTTGTTTGGCTGCTGGGGGGGGAGGGGTGATATCACTCTAACTTGCAGTACAGCAGTAAAGAGTGATTGAAGTTTATCAGAGCACAAGTCACATGACTTGGGGCAGCTGGGAAATTGACAATATGTCTAGCCCCATGTCAGATTTCAAAATTGAATATAAAAAAATCTGTTTGCTCTTTTGAGAAATGGATTTCAGTGCAGAATTCTGCTGGAGTGGCACTATTAACTGATTCATTTTGAAAAACATTTTTTTTCCCATGATAGTATCCCTTTAACATGAGTGCAATGAATAGGACTTGTGCTAAACATACTTTTTTCTAATTGTTTTAATCACAAAAATGTATGGTTTTGAGCTAAACAGGGCAAACGTGAAACTGAAGCTACTCTCCGTTTGGTCCTTGTGGACAAATTAAGCAAAAATACATTATGCAGAAGAATAATTGTTTTATATGTGGTTCACTGTGAGGTGCAAGTTTAACATCAGTGATAGTATCAAAGCATGGTTAGTCTATGGTCTCTGGTTAACCATGTAGCAAGCACAGTTCAATGACTTTCTGTAACTCTTTCTTTGAAGCGATACACAAAACAATCACTAATGTTGTCCAACAGACTACAATTTTGTGTATTACTAACCCAAGCGCATAAACTTGCATTGATCAACAACAATTTCTCTTTTGCCAATTTGCTGCCTAGTTCTACAATTTTGTCAAATCTTTCTGAAAAGCAACAATATACTGTACTCCTCTATTCAACTTAGTATCACCAGCAATAATAAAGAAACTACTTTTAAAAACCTCAAGGTAATTTAAGAACAAATTGCAATGGGTCAAGGTTATACTTCACTAGCAACAATAGCTCAGTTAAAAAATGTTCTATTCAACACCACTCATAACTTTTCTCCTAATTCTGTTCCAGTTTGTCCTATAGACTTTAATAGAGTTTAAGGGGTTTATTTACTAAGTCGAATTAATCTCAGTTTTTTATGACCAAACTCCCTTCCACGAATTTAACTCGTTTATCAATCATTTTTCTTGGAAAAACTGGAGCAACAAAATCTAAAGTCAATTAGCATTGTACAATTGATGCCCCGAAAACTGGACTTTATTGAATTTTCGCTGCAAAAACTCGACTTTTTTGGATTATCGGACAAAATCCTCAGCATTATTGGATTATCCAGAACAGATCATGATATCAAGAAACAATTTCAGGGACAGCTGACATTGACTTTTACATGACCTCAACAGGTTTGAGATGGCGTGTTTTCAGAATTTTAGCAACTTTGGGGTATAATAAAGCTCTATTATTTTAGAGACTTTCTTTAAAGTTACCTGAACACCCAAACTCATTATTATTATTATTCAAATTATATACTCATTTTAACATTTTGTAAAAGTTTAACATTTTACTAACTTTGAACTAACTTGATGTCTGTTTTTCTGAAAAAGCAGGAATGATTTCAGCTGAAAAAGTTCTTGACAATGACTCTGTTCTGGAAGACGAGAAAGAAGAACATGAAGGTATATATGTATGCAATTTGTGCAAAATGTCCTGCCATAAAAAGAAACCAGTGCCCCATATATAGGCAGACATTACTCCCTTGTGTCAGACTCCAACACTCCCTTTGGCAGCACTGTAAATTCATGTTCAGTCTACATAGTAACATAGTAACATAGTAACATAGTAAGTAAGGTTGAAAAAAGACACATGTCCATCGAGTTCAACCTTTTTTTTTTTTTGTTTGTTTTTTTTTTTGTTTTGTTTATTAACTACCTATCTGCCAGTTGATCCAGAGGAAGGCAAAAAACCCATCTGAAGCCTCTCCAATTTGCCTTAGAGGGGGAAAAATTCCTTCCTGACTCCAAAATGGCAATCGGACTAGTCCCTGGATCAACTTGTACTATGAGCTATTTCCCATAACCCTGTATTCCCTTACTTGCTAAAAAGCCATCCAACCCCTTCTTAAAGCTATCTAATGAATCAGCCTGTACAACTGATCCAGGGAGAGAATTCCACATCTTCACAGCTCTCACTGTAAAAAACCCCTTCCGAATATTTAGGCGGAACCTCTTTTCTTCTAATCGGAATGGGTGACCTCGTGTCAGCTGGAAAGACCTACTGGTAAATAAAGCAGAGAGATTGTTATATGATCCCCTTATATATTTATACATAGTCATCATATCACCCCTTAAGCGCCTCTTCTCCAGCGTGAACATCTCCAATTTGGCCAGTCTTTCCTCATAGCTAAGATTTTCAATACCTTTTACCAGCTTAGTTGCCCTTCTCTGTACCCTCTCTAATACAATAATGTCCTGTTTGAGTGAGGGAGACCAAAACTGTACGGCATATTCTAGATGGGGCCTTACAAGTGCTCTATACAGTGGAAGAATGACCCCCTCCTCCCGTGACTCTATGCCCCTTTTAATACAGCTCAAGACCTTATTTGCCCTTGATGCTGCTGACTGGCATTGCTTGCTACAGCCAAGTTTATCATCTACAAGGACTCCAAGGTCCTTTTCCATAATGGATTTGCCTAGTGCAGTCCCATTAAGGGAATAAGTGGCTTGGATATTTTTACATCCCAGGTGCATGACTTTACATTTATCAACATTGAATCTCATTTGCCACTTAGCTGCCCAGATTGCCAGTTGGTCAAGATCCTGTTGCAAGGATGCCACATCCTGGATGGAATTAATTGGGCTGGATAATTTTGTGTCATCTGCAAACACTGATACATTACTTACAACACCCTCCCCTAAGTCATTAATGAACAAGTTAAATAAAAGTGGACCCAATACTGAGCCCTGGGGGACCCCACTAAGAACCTTACTCCAAGTAGAGAATGTCCCATTAACAACCACTCTCTGTACCCGATCCTGTAGCCAGTTTCCTATCCACGTGCAAACGACTTCATTAAGCCCAACAGACCTTAGTTTAGAAAGCAGTCGTTTGTGGGGCACAGTATCAAACGCTTTGGCAAAATCCAAATAGATCACATCTACTGCCCCCCCACTATCCAGAATCTTACTTACCACATCATAAAATGCAATCAAATTCGTCTGACATGACCTATCCTTCATAAAGCCATGCTGATTGTTGCTCATAATGCCATTCATTAGGACAAAATTTTGAATGTGATCCCTTAACAAGCCTTCAAATAATTTGCCCACCACAGATGTCAAGCTTACTGGCCTATAATTGCCAGGCTGAGATCGTAATCCCTTTTTAAATATTGGCATAACATCAGCTTTTCTCAAATCCATAGGCACCATACCAGATGACAGTGAATCTGAGAAAATCTGAAATAAGGGCTGGTCTAAAACTGAACTAAGCTCTCTTAGAACCCGGGGGTGTATGCCATCAGGCCCTGGAGCCTTGTTTACATTAATTTGTATTAAAGCTTTTTGAATCATATCCTGAGTCAGCCACTGACTAGATTGAGCTGAACCATTCGTGCAGTTATTAAGTGAGCCTGTGAACCCAGACTCCTCCATTGTATACACTGAAGAAAAGAACTGATTTAACACATTTGCCTTATCTGTATCTGTTACAACCATACTGGTACCATTATTTAATGGAGCAACACTCTCAACCTGCATCTTTTTACTATTAATATATTTAAAAAACTTTTTAGGGTTAGTTTTCACCTCCACCGCAATTAACTCTTCATTTCTTTTCTTAGCCTTCCGGATTGCTGATTTACAACATTTATTACAGTGTTTATATTCATTAAATGTAGCTTCTGTCCCTACAGATTTGTAGCTTTTAAATGCCTTTCTCTTCTTTCCCATTAACATCTTTACCTCTGTATTAAGCCACACAGGATGATTCTTAGAGCTTCTACGTTTAGTCCTTAAGGGAATAAATTGAGAACAGTAATGATTTAATATCATTTTAAAGGACAACCATTTCTGTTCTGTGTTTTTAGCTGAAAACCTAATGCCCCAATCAATGCTCTGTAGGGCAGCCCTCAAGGCACTAGCTTTGGCAAAATTCATGGTTTTTGTTGCCCCAGTATATTTTTGTTTTTTGCACCAGACATTAAAAGATATAACATTATGGTCACTATTACCCAGGGGTTCAATGACTTGCACATTTGCTATAAGTTCTGGGTCATTTGAGATCACTAAATCAAGAATAGCATTTTTTCTGGTAGGCTCCTCAACAACCTGTGCTAAAAAATTGTCGTGCAATAAGTTTATAAACTTGTTCCCATTAACTGATCTAGCAGTACCGTTGCTCCAGTCAATATCTGGGTAATTAAAATCCCCCATTATCATTACTTTACCTAAACTAGCAGCCTTTTCTATTTGCATTAGGAGCTTTGTCTCTTCCTCCTCACTTACATTAGGGGGTCTATAGCATACTCCTACAATTATTTGCTGGATTCTTTACAATTGGTGAAGAACTCCACCCATACGACTTCTGGCCCCTCATTTTCTAACATAACCTCCTCCTTTATATGAGCTTTTAAATCCTGCCTAACATACAGACATACCCCTCCTCCTTTTCTATTGCCTCTGTCCCTCCGAAACAAAGTATAGCCACTGATATTTACTGCCCAGTCATGCGACTCATTCAGCCATGTTTCGGCCACACCAATCACATCATATTTTCCTTCCATCACCAGCAGCTCCAGCTCTCCCATTTTACCAGTCGGCATTTGTAAACATACATTTAATACTGGCACCATATTGAACATATGACATGTGGTCCTCCCTATCCTTAACAGTATCCCCAGCCAAATCTCCTCCCCCATTTTCCCTTTCTTTGCCCACTATCTCATCTAACCTGTCTTCCACTGAATCTTTTACTGAACCCCCCCCCCACACCTAGTTTAAAATCTCCTCCAACCCTCTAGCCATCTTCTCTCCCAAAACAGCTGCCCCATCATCATTGAGGTGCAGCCCATCCCTAGCAAAGAGCCTGTAGCCGACTGAAAAATCAGCCCAGTTCTCCAAAAACCCAAAACCCTCCTCCCTACACCAATCTTTCAGCCACGCATTAGTCTCCCTACGCTCCCGCTGTCTCCTTAGCGTTGCTCGTGGCTCAGGTAATATCTCTGAGAAAATTACCTTGGAAGTCCTCGTCCTCAGCTTTGAACCTAGTTTTTTAAAATCATTTTTGAGGACTTCACCACCTCCTCTAACTTTGTCATTGGTACCTATGTGTACCAGGACCGCTGGGTCTTCCCCAGCCCCTCCCAATAATGTCAACTCGTTCCACCACATGCCGAACCCTAGCACCAGGCAAGCAGCAGACTGTTCGGCATGTAGGGGCCTTGCGACAGATTACCCTATCCACCTTTCTAATAATTGAATCCCCTATAACTAGAACCTGCCTTTCCTTCCTTGCACTCCCCCCACCACCCGTATTAGAGCCACTGCCTCCCGGGGTGCTCCGAGAGTCAGCCTGCTCCATTCCAGCCAGTTCGGAGTTTTCCTCCCCAGCATCTTCAGCCAAAACGGCGAATTTGCTGTTTTGGACAAACTGTGGACCAGCCCCCCTACTCTTCTGTCCCCTACTTCCCCTCTTGACTGTCACAAACCTTCCTCCCTCATTAGCCTCCACTGCCCCTTCTCCTCCCCCCACTCCACTAGCCCCTGCCAGTGGTTGCTCTGCGAGCCTCCTTTCCTCCCCCTCGTTTGCCGATGCTCTCAGTGCTGCAAGTTCACCCCTTAGAGTCTGCAGCTCAGATTCCAAGATGAAAACCCACCGACATCTCTCACATGTAAATACTGCATGGAACTGCTGCTCCAACACCACATACATGTGACAAGACACACACTGAGTAATACCAGCAAACCCACTCATATTTACACTGGGTACTTACAGTCTCCCAAATGTAATTCCGCACCTTTTCAGTTTTAAACGCCTTAAAGGAAAACTATACCCCAAAAATGAATACTTAAGCAACAGATAGTTTATATCAAATTGAATGACATATTAAAAAATCTTACCAAACTGGAATATACATTTACATAAATATTGCCCTTTTACATCTCTTGCCTTGAACCACCATTTCGTGACTCTATCTGTGCTGCCTCAGAGATCACCTGACCAGAAATACTACAACACTAACTGTAACAGGAAGAAGTGAGGAAGCAAAAGGCAGAACTCTGTCTGTTAATTGGCTCATGTGACCTTACATGTGGTTTGTTTATGTGCACAGTGAATCTTACGATCTCAGGGGGCGGCCATTATTTTTAAAATGGCAATTTTCTATTTATGATTACCCAATGGCACATACTACTAAAAAATTATACTATTATGATAATGGTTCATTTACATGAAGCAGGGTTTTACACATGAGCTGTTTTACTCAGTATCTTTTAATAGAGACCTACATTGATTGGGGGGTATAGTTTTCCTTTAAAGGAGAAGGAAAGCCCCAGGGCGCAAAACCCCTCCCCCCTCCCCTGTGTTGCCCCCCCCTCCCTCCTCCCCCCTGGCCTACCTGTCCCCCTGGGCAAATGCCCCTAACTTGTTACTCACCTCTCTGCGCAGGTCCTGTCCACGGAGTTCACAGTCGCCATCTTCTCCCACGCGCGTCTTCTTCCTGCTCTGACCGGCGTCTTCTGGCGCATGCGCAGTAGGAACAGGTACTGGTACAGCTCTACTGCGCATGCGCCGAATGTCACGAAGTTTTCCGATTTCACTTCGTGACATTCGGCGCATGCGCAATAGAGCTGTACCGGTACCTGTTCCTACTGCGCATGCGCCAGAAGACGCCGGTCAGAGCAGGAAGAAGACGCGCGTGGGAGAAGATGGCGACTGTGAACTCCGTGGACAGGACCTGCGCAGAGGGGTGAGTAACAAGTTAGGGGCATTTGCCCAGGGGGACAGGTAGGCCAGGGGGGAGGAGGGAGGGGGGGCAACACAGGGGAGGGGGGGAGGGGTTTTGCGCCCTGGGGCTTTCCTTCTCCTTTAAGGTTTTTAACGATGCTTAACACTTAATTCACATGCAACACTCGCTAAGCAGCTCCCACACTCGCTTTGCCTTAACAAGTGTAAGGTTTCAACCAGAGCACTCAAAGCCTGTTCAGAATTTACCTGATTAACCCCTCCCCCTTAATTAGAAGAAAGAGGGAAAGGAGAAAAAAAAATGCTATTTGCTACCAGCAGTAAATAAAAACCCTTATTAACTTTTTTTTTTTATGTTCCCCTTAGACCTCTAAAGCTAAAACACAAAAAGAAAGTAAATGCACTTAATGTATCAACTAGTTTACCCCAAAGAGAGAAAAGAAAAAGCTGTTTGTCTCAGTCAGATAACTCACATAACACACAGCAGTCAGTTATTTGCACTTACTCCCTCCTTGCACCCAGCACTCCCAGCATGCACAGCAAACACCAACACCTTAAGGTTTTTAACGCTGCTTAACACTTAATTCACATGCAACACTTCGATCACATGCAACACTCGCTAAGCAGCTCCCACACTCGCTTTGCCGTAACAAGTGTAAGGTTTCAGTCTAGACTAGGGAAGGTATACTGTAAGTCTGTGATAAAATAGAGTGCCAATATAAGACATCTGTAGCCTATCAGAGCATTGTAGCATCCCTGTAAGTGTGAAATAGAAACATGCATTGTTGTCAAAGGGGTTATAACAGAGCAAATCTGGTTTGCATTGTGGTGGTATATAGTGCAAAATCACCTCATCCCTTATCATGAGGTCTGATATCTTTCAATTATATTCCACCTTCATGTTCACAGGGTAGGGAAAGATGAATTCCAAAGAAATGGATCCATTTTTGATTCTGCTAGGACAGGTCCTTGCTTGTCTAGTGATTCTAAGATCTCTGCATATAGATTGGCTTTATATTTGATAACCAGAAATGTATTTAAAACTTTAGACTTCACTACATTGATACAAATTCCACCAGTCTTCATGTGCATATTTTAAATAATAATTTTGTTTTATTTTTCTGCTGATACAAAAAGTGTCTGCTTTTTTGCCGACATTCTTTATTTAAATATTATGACATTAAAGGAATTGTTCAGTATAAAAATAAAAACTGGGTAAATGGATAAGCTGTGCAAAATAAAAAATGTTTCTAATATAGTTAAGTTAGCCAAAAATGTAATGTATAAAGGCTGGAGTGACTGGATGTCTAACATAATAGCCAGAAAACTACTTCCTGCTTTTCCGTTCAGTTACCCTGGTGACCAATCAGTAACTTGCGGGGGGGGGGAACTTGGGTCATAACTGTTGCTTTTGAATCTGAGCTGAATGCTGAGGATCACTTGCAAACTCACTGAACAGTTATGTCCCATGTGACCCCCCCCCCTTCAAGTCGCTGACTAACTCAGAGTTAGAGAGCTGAAAAGCAGGAAGTAGTGTTCTGGCTATTATGTTACACATCCGGTCACTCCAGCCTTTATACATTACATTTTTGGCTAACTAACTATATTAGAAACATTTTTTATTTTGCACAGCCTATTTACCCAGTTTTTATTTTTACACTAAACTGTTCCTTTAAAGACTAGTATTTGTTGTACTTCTGTACTATGCTACACAAGTGAATTTTATGACACTTGTTGCCTGAAAATTAAATTGGACTTAATATGCCAGTTATGCTGGTTTCCTTTCCACAAATAATTTATTTTGGCTGCATAAACCAGTATAGGGTTTGTTTACTCTTACCCTGGAAACAAGTTCAAGGGAACTAAGTGGTGCAAAAATGCTCACCTTAGTGGTCATTTATAAAACACTTCTGCCCAGTGTCTGGCTGCACTTTGCACCTGCCAGACTGGACAACCAGTGCTAAGTGCAGAGCACAGCACCGGAAACCCTAATATGTCTAAATGATGAACAAGTTACGGGACATATATGCAGCAGGAGGAGGTATGTCTACATGTCCTATGCCAACTGCCCCTCACGAATACAGCACTGCTGAATCCAGGTAGCCCTGTATGCATGGTGTGAATATAGATGGCTTTACAGACCTGTTCTACCAACTGCAGGGTAGGGCACAAAGTCCAAAAAAATCATGAGTCTGTTTTTTTGCACATTTCACCCTGCCTTGCACATAGTAAATGACCCCTATTACATTTTTTGTAAATTGCTAATAAAGCAATCTTATTCAATCATGTTTTATTTTGAATTCTTGTTATTGCACAAATTCTCCTGCAACAGTATTCATTTGTATATTTATCCCACTTTGCTTTTCACTTAAAAATGTAGGCCATGTCTGCATCCAATTAAGCCCTAACAAACTCCTGATCCAACCTAAACACCACCCACTTTGATCCCTTTTCCGGACAAAACCTTTATATTGATTCGGAAAAAGATAAAATTTTACTTTGTGAAATTGTTTTCTCTCTCTTTTTTTAAAGTTACAAAGTATGCCTGGTGGAAGAAAATATATTTCTGGTTTTGCGGAATATCCATCCATCCAGAAGTCAAACTGTCAAGTGAAGAGCAAAAGATATTGCAAAGGAAGCTAACCAGCATTGAAGAAAAGCCTTTCTGGAGAGATATTTGTGATATTAATGCAATCGTTCTTTTGGCTTTCAATGTCTTTCTGTGGGGCTATTTTGGGTAAAAGAATAAGAATTGTAAATTTAGGTGGGTGGAAATTTTAATTGATAAGGAGCAAGAAAAAATAACTAAACTGCGTTCTTTGGAGTATTTTACCTCTGTGTTCTTTCAAAGGATTAAATGCAATTGTAATGGGATAAACTGAAATGAAAGGACACAATGGGCAGACAGGTCAATTCATAGTCCATGGCTGGGAATCTACCATATTTGTCATGGTTATGACCACCTGTACATAAGATGTGTAGTTCCACTCTTGTTACAGTCAGGTTTATTTCCTGTGCATGCAGAGACACCTTAGTTGACTTTTCACTAGTTTAAAATGGAAATATTATGTAACAGAGCTGGGCCGCCATATAACGGCACCTCCTCTGTCCACTGACACTGCTGCTCCATGCTTGGTAACTCCTCTTTCCCACCCGCTCTCGACACCTCTGCAGGGCCTACGTTAAATGACTTAGCAATTGTATGTGCCTAGGGTCCTATTGCCCTTCCAAGAACTGACCTTGAGTTCATCTTAGTTTGAGTACATTACAGGGGCACACTTGTCCAATGTGTAAATAATATAGCCAACTGCAACATGGACCATGCATGCTCCTTCTTAAAAATGTCCTTTTATAAAACGTTTTCACAAATAATAATGCATTTTTTTCATAAGAATTTATTTAGCAATACATAATAAAGCATTTTGCCAATTGAAATAACGTTAAATAGTCTTGAGCTTAACATTATTAACAACACTTTTGATATGGTTTATTCAACCTCTTTTATATAATAAATGTTCATGTGGTTCTTTTGTTTTTCACATACAGAAAGGGGGCACTAAAAAGCAATGGGTATAAAGAGGAAGCACTGGGTCTATTTTTTCAATGGATTTCATATATGTTTGACAACCACTTGACAAACATATTCCCTAGTTTAGCCCATTCTCAGTTCAGTTCTCTTTGCTTCAACAAAAGATACAGCAAAGGGGTTTGAGCTACATAGACATAAGTTACTATATATGTGTTATTAGACTATAATAGCTTTGTCTGAAGTTATGTCAGAATAAGAATATGATGCAACACTCTTTGCTATAATTGTTTTCACTTTACTCTGCATTGCCTGACAAGTTTGCTTTGTTGGCCACTCCTATGTTCTTTGGACTAACCATATACAGAGGACTTAATACCTCTAATTACAATGACACCAGTGTATTCACAAAATCGAAAAATTCTGATATCATTATTATAAACTTGGATTTAACATTTCTTTAGATGTATACGGTACAAAAAACAAACCAACCTTGTAGGCAATAATGAATAATATATGGTGCTGGTTTTATTGTGGGCTAAATATGATTTCAACTTCAAAAATTACCCCTTTATTGGGGCTGTGTTTCAAATGAAGGGTGGGCGTGTTCTAACGATCCTAGCCGGAAGCACAGTAGGAGGGGATAGCCAATTACAACCGTGCAGTCGCACAAGAAAAGACAGGCTTCAGTTCTCTTATCAGGTCAGTCTAGCTGCTGATTGGTTCCTATCCAATAGTGTGGTGTGCTAATTGCTACCGGGTCCCCTGCACAGCCTGGGAAAGGAGGCAGCAGGAAGTGGAACAGATGGGCAGACTAGTAGGGTTTTTGCTGAAATGTTCAATAAATCAACCCCAAACACTAATTTTTCAAGCACATCCTTCTATATTTAAAAGTGTATAATGCACTGGTTCATTCTTGTTCCTTTAATCATTTCTTTCACCTAAACATTAACCTAAGCAAGCTTCTTTATTTTTAATCAAAAATAGCGTTAGGCAGATGTTAATTTTGTAAATTTTCTTACTAAATAAAAAATTATACAAAAAAAAAAATAGAATTTCGAGCTATTTTTTGTGTACTTCGACTAGTTTGGAATAGTTTGGAATAGTCCAAATTCGATTCGAATTTGAAAAAAAAATCGAAAATTCGAATATCGAAATGTAGCATGTACTGTCTCTTTAAAAATTTGACTTCGACCATTCACCATCCTGCCGAATTGCTGTTTTAGCCTATGGTGGACCTCCTAGAACCCTTTTGGAATTAATTGGTGGACTTTGAGAAATCAAAGTTCTTTTTGGGAAAAACTTTGAATCGAATTTGATCGAATGCGGTATTCCTTCAATTCGTTCCATTCTAATTCGGCTGAATGCAGATTTATTCGATCGAACTCGGACCTATTCGACCCAAAAAAACTTCATAGTTTTTTCAATTCGAAAATCGACCCTTGATAAATATGCCCCTAAGAGTAAGGAAATGGATAATTAATGTCTGTTGTTTCACCCTGCATAAAAGTAGCGCTAGCTAAACCAGAAAAAGAGTAATATTGATAAAGGGAAAAAGTTATGCTACATTTGTTTTCTCTTTACTCTGCTTTGTCTTTCAGGCACATTTGCTTTGTCAGCACTACATTTTTGAAAACCCAAAAGAAAGGGGTGGCTCTTAGTGTGGTTTACAGACAGGAGAGAGGATAGACACTAATATAAGAGCACTTAAACTCCCTGTATACATTCATACAGTACAAAAAATAGTTCTTATTTTATCATACTCATACCTCACTTGAAATGATCCATCATATCCAGTTCATAAAGGTCTATAATAACATATACTAATTCTTACATTGCTATGTAATTGAAATAGTAATAAGCCATCAAAGACTAGTTCTAGTGATGGGTGAATACTCTGAGAATTCGTGAGTTTCGCCGCCGGCAAATAAATTTGCAGATAAAATTCGCAGGCAAAAATTTGCCGGCGGAAAACTCGCAAAATTCAGGGTGAAGCAAAACGGGACAAATTTGCCATCACAAACTAGGTGCAGTTTACATGATTGACTCCCCTGTCCAAGTCCAGAGAGACTCCTAACTGATCTAACTAAACTGTATAGTGACATACAAAGCAAGGGGCACATACACAAAATTTCAGACTTAAAAGTATCCACCACATAAGTGCTTAAGTGCCATTTGGTAAGAGAGACAACTGGAAGAAGGTCCTTGTAGCTTACAAAAAGGTCCCTGAAAATGTATACTAATCATTTTTCAGACCTACAACATTTTAAATAATACTAATATCCGTCTTTACTATAAAAACAAAGTATTTTCATTTCTGTGCAGACACAGTTGTTCACGTGGAAGCCATGGAGAATTTAACAGACATATTAGGCTGCTACATTTAGAGCATACAATATCATTGTATGGTAGCATAGAGCACAGAGCTGCTGCTATGATCCTACATCCCCCTTCTTCTAGGTCCAGCTTACTCATTTCTTTGGGTGACTAGACCTGTGCAACCAACACTACCCTTTCCTTGTCCCATGCAGCCAAACACATTGCTAATATTCCTTCCTGAAACTAAAAAGATGTCTGAACAAGCAACATGCAGAGGATGAATGTCACCTAGTGAATAAAATGGTTGTTACAATATAATATTCTTTATTAGACACTTATTATCAAGTTGCAAATATTTATTTTGCATAACACATGTAACATCTGCTTAAGCTGGCTTATTTTCAGGCACAAATAAAATCCTTTTCCCAGCCGACTTGTGCTTATATCTGATGGATCAACAAATGAATATTTGCTTCCCCGCAAAATTTTTAAATCGGAAGATAAGGAATAAAAAAAAATTGAAAGTAGGCAACAACTCAGTTTCTGAGAGATTGCGTTTTTAATTGAACCTTTTTTTAATAAAACCTGCTAAGTGGCAACCTGATGGGTATTTTAGTTTACTTACAAGGCCAAGCAAAGTAATAACAAGCATAGTTCCCTGTGAAACACTTACTTTGTCTATTGGCATGGCATACAGTGGAGCCCCTGACACTATGTTCCTGTCTACTTGACATAAGCTTATTCTGTGCAGTATACTGACTAATCATTAGATGGCAGCAATGTCTAGTGAATAAAAAGAGCTTTACAGAAGATCCAGTATCTGCGATGTGTATTATATAGTGCACAAAATGAAACATGCTCACAATTTTATACAATTTATATAAAGCAGAGATCAATAAGGATAGGACCACATGCAACAAGCAAGCACTGCAATACCCTTATGCATTCTAGAAAAATGTTTCACTATAGTTCATGCCTTTCAGTATCACCTCACCCTAATAAAAGTAGCTGATTTTGCATTACAAGCCAGGTGAAGACAGGCCTGGATTTGTGGAGAGGCCACCAAGGCCTGGGACTAGGGCGGCAGTCAGGGCCGGATTTACATAGTGGGTGCCCCTAGGCCCACTGCCGTTCGTCGCCCCTGTACCCCCCCTTTATTCATGCAAATTTTCATCATCAATGGTGATTGGCGCATGGGAAATTTAAAAAATGATTGTATCTCTAGCATATTCCCAGTGTTTTTGAACCAATGTCGGTGTGGTTGGGCAGCATGCCGCCCCCCTAAAATCCTGCCACCCTAGGCCTGGGCCTAGGTGGCCTTTCCCCAAATCCAGGCCTGGCGGCAGTATTTTAGGGGGCGGCATGCTTCCCAACCACACCGACATTGGTTCAGAAACACTGAGGACGCGCAGGAGATAAAATAGTCGTGCGAAAATCCCCGATGCTCCGGTCCAGATTATGAAAATTTACGTGAATAAAAGGGAGGAGACCGGGTGATAAACATCAGCGGGTCTGGGGGGTGCCCGCTATGTAAATCTGGCCCTGGGTGAAGATAATTATTGTCAAATACGTCAATATATAAGGGTTCATTTACTTCCAATGAACAATGCTGTGCACAACTATACAGAGGTGGAAATTTTGCATTTTGGTGCAAGTACCTTGAATACAATTTTTAATTATTTTGCGTTTTACTCACTGCAGGGAAATTGGCAGCAGTGCAACTGCTCTTGAATGACCCATATAATCTACCAGTAGTACTTTGCATGTGTGTACGCTTTTTCAGAGGGAGAGGCTAAGTAAAAATATCAACACTGAATACACACAATGGGCCAGACTCCATTTGATGAGAGAAGCTTATCTCCTAATTCAATTCCAGATATTTTCCATAGAGCCAGATGCAATTCAAAGAGAAAAAACGATGTCACTGTTAATCACATGACGTCTATAGAAAAAAACTGAGGTAGGAGAAAAGTATCCTCTCCTCAAATTGAATCTCACCCATACATTTTTATATGATAAACCATAAAATAATGTTTTTTTGTAGAATTAAATCTGACCCAATATTACACCAAAAAATAATAATCGCCGAATTCAATTAATTGAATGATATACTTGTGACAACGGCTTACTGTTCTTAATTTTCAGTATCTTACATTTTTAGACTCAGAACACTGCAAATCTGATCATTATCTAATCCAAAGTGTGATTGGTTCAGCTGAATATCCCAAACTATTATCTAAGGTTGATCAATACAATGGAAATGACCTGTGGTTTATATTAACCTAATCGGCAATATAACTAAAAAAGTTTTTTAGTAAAGAAAGTGCTAACTGCAGAAAGTGATTTGAATAGTAATAACCCCCAAAGACAAATGTAGACAGCCAGCCTTTTGATTGTTTCCTGCCAAAGATAAATAATGAAAGCATTACAAGAATAATGGCCAGTTACATGGGCCTATATATTCTGTATTTAGGCTTTGTATTGCTATAATTGAGTTATTTGTCCCTTGATAAAATCAGTAATTGTATGATGGATCCCTTTCATTTCAGTTGTTTACAAAACCCTTGACCGATAACCTACCCAAATAAATGCTGTTATAGCAACAATTTAGCAATCCTACATATCTTTGTTTATATATAAAAAATAATACAGAACATATGACCGAAATGTTTTTTAAAGACCTAAACTGGCAGTTTATCACTATAACTGAAATCCTATTTTATGAGAAATAGCTTTTGTTAGGGTTTATAGTCACTATCACTATTTTTCACTATTTCTCTTGCTTAGTTAAAAGAAAGATCTAAGAAAAGAAGCACTTTTCTCTTCCATTGACTGAAGGCACAGAATAATATGCGTCTTTTTCCCTCATTTTATCTGCTAGTGGTTCAATTGCTAATGCAAAATTAAGCAAGAGTGAAAAGCCGAACTTTAACTAAAAAGCCGGCTGTTTCATTCTACTGCACATGCGCCTGCCCCACGAAATTTGAAAAAAGCAGAAGCCGGAAGAGGATCGCTCCGTGGTGCTCGCTGGAATAACCCCAGGATGGTGCAGTTTTCTGCTGATAGGAGCACCAGCCTGGGTTTCCAGGTAAATAAATACATGCACTTGGGGGTGCCTAACATTTGGCACCCCCAAGTGTGAAACGACTTTCCTTCTCCGTTAAGGGTAGAACTCCACGGGGATTTTAAGTGCAATAGCTTCCGTTCTGGCGGGCTGAGATGAATTGTTGGCGTCACGTTGGATTTGCCAAATCTGCGGTAATAGGAATGTCGGACGTCCACAACTGTCGGATGCGAATGCTACATGTTGTGTGTTCATCCAACAATTGTGTCGTGCCGGATGCATGCAGCGACAACATCTGACATTCATATTACTTACCTTAGATTCTGCGCATCTCAGGGCGTCGGGCGAACGGAAACTATGGCATTCTACCCTTAAGCTTGTGAACTTCTCTTATTAACCTAAACATCTGTTGGATCCAGGCTAAAGTCCAAACCCAAGCTGGTGCATTTTTAACTTAGGAGAAGCAATGGCTCAGGGGTCAAGGTTAGCGATTGTAATCACTGGGGTGATTTACACTTACCTTGTCCTTTTGATGAAAATTGTTGCTGTTGTTCCTAATCTGCACAGGAACTATTGGGTGAAGTCAAAGGTTCTACAAAAGAAAAGTTACAGTGACAATACAGCATATGTCATTAGTCTAAAGGTGAATTAGGGAGCAGCACATCTTAAAATGAAAGGAATAACTAAGATCTTGTCCTTACTTTGAAATAATAGACACATTGCAAATGAATCCAAATATGACAATGTCCCTTTAGAAATGGAGTCATGGAGCATGATAAATAGACACTGAAGTCTCATGAAACTGCGCTTTATTTTGTATATGAAATTTTTCAGAAATGACATATCAACATTATGACAAACAGCCACTGCTCTCTCACTCGCTAGGATAAATCAAGCCATCCTGATAGCAGAACATTGCTTTGCATTGCAAGTTTTCAAAATTGGAACTGATGTTCAGGAACACTGGCAGCAAATATTATTAATGATACCAGCAAATGTTTTCTCTTAAGTGTACAGAGCTAGTACGGTGTCCATCAGAAAATGCTTAATGTTTATCTGTTGGCAAGCCTGTCAAAATCACAGATTACTAGGGAAAGCTGTATTGTATTAGAAGAGGTATGATTAAGGAAAGGATGCTGCAAAACACTGTAGGGTAATGGGTTAATGTAAGAAATATGTAGACTATTACAATAATTTCCATAACACAAATGTATCTTTAAGCTGATCATATTCTATAAACTCAACCATTATGTCTTCCCTTGATGAACTCTGTAAAATCAGAAGGATCCTCCCGAAATCTTTAAAAAAAACTTATTTCCAAACTTATTTCAGCAGCACTCTGATATAGTGAAAATACAATTTATTTGTGCAACAAGTGAAGCAACGTTTTAGGGCTTGACCAGCCCTTTATCAAGTGGGTGTGGTTTGTGTTTAAAAAAAATAACCACACCCACCTACCAGCATTTTTTTGGTTCTTCTGCTCCTGTTGGAAGCAAAATGTTCCTTTTTAACCTTGGGAAAGCATTAGGCCTGCCCATAAGGCATCCTAGGACAGTGTTTTTTGGTCCATGGGACCTTTTTGTTCCCCAGCACATTACCTCATATCTTGGAGTCGTCTTCTGCGCTTCAGCTCCTGGAACAGGTAAGGCACTGGTTTGCTCTGTTTTGTACTCCACATCTTCCCGTGTCATCTTCCTGTATTGCTGTCAGAGCATTTGGCGGCACCTGCTTGTCCCCAACCATCCAGGTGCCCTCCTGGCCTGCCTAAAAGGCGTCCGGCAGCAGTGGTGTATATGGCCCTTACACCCCCTTTTATTTTTACTGATGGGCGAGGGACATAGCAGTTAGCTTAGGGTCAGTCTGTAATTAGGCATAATTAGTTAGACCTGAACCTTACTGCCTCCTGTTACTTTTTGTTTTCTTTGTTCACAGTACAGGGGATATTTGCTTCTTTTAATGGAGGAAATGTTTCATTGCCAGCTCCATCCCTCAACAGACATTTCTAATATGGAGGTAGATTCAAAAAAAAAAAAAGTTTGCTCTATAGCCTTTCAACTAGAAATGGCTGCAGACGTGGGCCCTTGCTGGAGGCACTAACACCAATTTTCCAATTGGTGTAACCTCAGCAGTTGATTTTGGTTACCTGCCTATGCAGACGGCAGCTGAGTATAATCAGTGGGTTCCCCTGGCTATGTAACCCCCAGCTGAGTATAATCAGGTGATTGCTGGCTGATTAACTCCCAGCATTAGGAAATGGAGATGGTCCCGCTCACTCTCAGACCAGAATGCGGTTCCAGGAGCCTCAGGTAAGTGCTGCTGTTCTCCGTAAGCTTGTGAAGCCTGTCTGACTGTCATTAGAACCTGGTCTCATGCAATATGGTGACTTTTTAGGGACCTGATTACAGCCTGGTATAATGAGCAGCAGATAATGTATGTGTTACTATTCTGTTCTGCAGTGCACTGAGCTCTAGATAATTGCTCACCTTAAACCAGTAGCCCTAATGAAAATGATAAATTGGGCTTGTATGCAATATGATCCTATGCTGGTCTGTAGTGGTACTGAGTTCTAGCTATTTGCACACCTGAGATCATTAGCCCTAATGAATATAGTTAAATGGGCTGGGATGCAATGTTTTCTCATTCTGTTCTGCAGTGGGATGTGCTCTGGCTATTTGTAACTTTCCATCATTCATCAAGGTCCTATTTGTAACTTTCTAGAAATGCCACTCCTATTAGTCTTGCTTTGTTTTTCTGGATTTTACGTTAGGTTGTTCTTTTGAAGTATGTCTTTCCTTGTGAGGCTCAGCCCCTACTGATACACTTTGGTTTCAAGTACTTTAGTTTAGACCCAATATGGCTCTAGGCTGGTGGATTAGAAGCCCATCTGACACTTACTGGAAGATATATATGACCAGTCCAAGGGTCAGTTTGGTTGATGGAACTCATATGGTGTAGGATGATTGATTTTTCTCTACATATAGATATGTTCCTTATGTGCAGGATGAAGGCAGACTGGTTTTGTGTGATTCAGAGCATCTGCCCAGGTGCGGCAGCCTGCCTCCATGGCTCATGGGATGACCTTTAGCATTGCTTTGGTTGTTTTATTTATGGACCTGGAAACCTTTATGGGTAACCAGTAATACCTTACCCAAAATTATGTTCTGCCATCCAACAAGGGTTCTATTTCCTTAGGTAGTTGCTCTGATTTTCACTGGGATTATCTTTTCTGGATAAGGAAATTGGTGGTTTTCCATTGTTAGTTGAGTTTCCCTCACACAAGATTATACACTGTGTAAGTAATTCTCACCCCATGTAGATATCATCTGCCCTTGGCCATGTTCTGTAGGGACACATTTTCTGTTAGAACAGAGGATTGCTAGGCAGATATGTAGGTGTATATGGTGCATACCTCAAGTGTGCCTCATAGTGCATTGCATGCCCTGCTCTTTTTGTAATATTCTAAAAAGGTCATACCTACAAAGGGTCTGTTTTGGGGCTCTCACGCCTATCAAGTATTTCTTAAATGGCGCCTTGCGATCTGCACTGCAGCTAAGCATACATGTAATGGATACTTTCTGGTGAATAGGAGAGTATGTATTTTACATTTTGTATAAGGTTGCCATGCACAGGGGTATCTCTCTCTTCTGGGAGTGTCAAGCTGCTATGATATTATAGCACTGCATCTATTCTGGCAAGTGTATACTTGTCTAGGCATAACTAAATAGCATCAAAGAGAGTGACATGAAGCAAATGAATTAAAACTCCCACTGAGGTGGCCTGTTTGGTCTTTTTCAGCCTGAATCTGTCAGTGTTCATTACTACTGATCTGATCTCCTGGTGTTGGATTTTGGCATATTATTGTGACTATTCTTGAACTCTACCTGCCCTGATCGGCACCTAGACTGTGACCAAACCCTTTACATTACCCCTTTGTACCTTGCTATCAGAATTTGCCAAACTTCTTCCTTTGTAATTGTACATGAGTTTAAGGTAACCTGCAGGGCACTGCCTCCTCTTGCCTCAAATTCATGGCAGGAGTGCTCCTGCTGGTTACCTTATAATCATGTACAATTACATTCTTGTTTTCTAAATGATCATTGTTTATTTACTTTCCCTGCTTTTTGCAGTATCTTATCCAGTTAAATTGAAACAGCATATACTTTATTATTGTTATTATGGCTACCCTTACCTGGGCTGATACCAGCTGCCAACTTGGATTCTCCCTACTAGCGATGGGTGAATTTCTCCCGTTTCACTTCGCCACGAAATTTGCAAATTTCCTGTGAAATTCGAGAAATGGCCGAAAAATTTGCCAATCGCTGGCGACATTGAATGCCCATTCAAATCAATGGGTGTCCATTAATAGTCGCCGGCGTCGTAACCATCCACGACGTCCATAAAAGTTTGACGCCTGCGTCTGAACCATTTTTCGACTGAACAATGAGATCAGTCAGATTTTCCCTATTTGTTAGTGCCCAAATTGGGTGAAAGACCACTCCTTTACAATGTAAAAACATTGACAAACAATGTCAATAAAAAACTGTATGCATCATTGTGATTTCATTTTTAGTTGCTCAAGTTTGTGACAGTGTACTTTATGATGTCAGAATGCACCATCATTATCATGTCCAACCTTCCTGCAGTCTCCATAAAGTAAGAAGATCATAAACAGGACACCATTATCACAATCATCTAAGCTAACATTCTATTTAACAATGGTCCCTCAAGTTTGCTTGACATAGATTTCAAAATAAACAAAGAAAAACCTAAAATCATGAGTGGGTATTTTTCGATGCAATACGTTTCTGTAACTATAATCTTCAAAGGCAAAATGTTCAGTGAAAATAGAACTAGTCATAACAGCCTCACAGTGTAATGTTTGCATCTGTTAAAAATGATGGTGGAGCTGCAGCCGGAAAGTAGTGTCAGTTTTCCATTAACCTGAAGCCAGCGTCTCTCTGGACTTTCAGCCTTAAGTGAGATTACTGTTATAATTTCTTCTGTTCCTCCGGGTGGAAAGTTTGGAGAACTCTAAAGGTTACGGTATCTAGAAAATACCTTAGCTGCATTAGCTAGCTTTACTTTTATATTTCCAAAAACAATCATAACTTCTGACAAAATGGAGATTAACAACTGAATTTCTTTCCACTCATCGTTGAGACTTGCCACTTTTGTAAAGGAACCTTCCTCTTTTCTCAGCTGAATGATGAGATATTCATTCATGTATATCCCCATAAACAGTCTTTTGCGAAGATAAAACTATTTTACAAGCCATGTGCCCTTTGCATTTACATATAACTGCTCTGAAATATTAATGTGACTGGAGTGACATAATATTAGATCATATTCTAGCTTTGTCCAAGAGAGAAGGACAGGCCAGTGATATTTATTGTCCTGAGCAATAACAGTTTAATGTAAAGAAAGACAAGCTGTCCATTTGGGAAGAAGCCTTCCTTTCAGTAAACCTGGCAGTATTTCCTTTGTTTCAGAGCTTGTGTAATCATTAAAAAAAGTCACCTGTTAATTCATTTAGGAGCAATATAGGCGCTTCTTGATGTTCATTAAACAGATCTTTCACTAGGGATATTTTCTGTCTGCAGCAGAGGATGGCTCTATAAGCCACCAATATCAGTCCCTTGCACAGGTAGCTCTTACGTTTGCTGTCAGTTGGCTCCTGCTACATTATTTCAGATTAAAGAAGAATGCAAGGGAATGTGAGAATTTTGACTCTTAGCTGGAGGAGAACATAGGAGTAATTTACTCCAGCCCAGAGGAAGAAATTCAGAACACTATTCTATTAAGGGAATGAGGGATTTCCCCAATGTATGTGTGGGGTGCCTCTAGCTGCTTCAGTTTGGGTCAGTCTAATTAAATGCTCTCACAGAACTGTCTTTCCCACCCACAACTGCACACCATTAATGCAAACTCCTGTTAAATAGTTTTTTAATAGCTGGGTATAGATCAAGTTTGAACCAAAATAACTGTACTGGGCACAAGTATTCCTTCAAGAACTATTATATCCAGCTGAATGTATGTTTTGCAAGTCTGATATTTCTGTCCCTATCCTGTAACAGATTTATTTAATTAGATTTTTGTGCTATTTTGTGCATCAGTTTCTGCCATGCAAGTTTTTCATGATTTTAACTATTATTTGTTTTTCCAAGATCCTTCTTGTCCTATTGAATCATGCAATACCTAGCCAGGAGATCACGTCACAAAGAGATCCCTATAGACAGTAGTGTGTACCAAGGCTGGGGTATCTGTCATACCATGTTAGTAGCAGTTGGACTTTCTTGTGTCAATGTCAATCCCCCAACACATACACAAACAATACCACTACAAAATAAAACATCCTGTTGATCATCAATCCATACTTAATGTGCAATAGATATCCTATTTACACTCAAGGGAAACCCCTATCTGCAGTCTGGCTGAAAAATAGCAGGATTGATTACATCTCCAATCCCACGTCATGAACTGGAACTTTCTTTTTCACTTTAATTATAAAAGAGATCAAGAAAAGCTTTTACTCAGAGTTGGGACACTCAGCAATGGAATATGCATCACGCTATAGTTCAGAAAGAGAGAGGAGATATATACATTAGATATCTTCAGCTCAAGAACACTTGTTTGGAATAGCAATATCTTTGTTGAATCAAACCCTCCCTCTAAAGTGGCGTTAAGAATATCATCTCAGGAGGAATACCTGGGGAAAAAGTGTCCTCTAGCTGCTTGGGTAATGAGGGGTGACAATTCTATATGCTTCCATAGAGCAGTAACGGTCTGATTCATGAGTTGACTCTGCATAAAGGAAACAAATGAAAGCCCAGGCTGTCATTACTAAGAGTGCAAAAATGATAGTTATAATCATATTAACAATACATATTACAATAATTTGAATGCATCCTATTAATTCTAAATCTCATACAATTGCAGCATACCTAAAATCATTTGGTAACATTTTGAGCAAATTCATAACATGCATTCCCTATTTTAACTACTTATTGTTCATTCTCACATTCTGGCAACAAACGAAAAATTCTCTCAGTGTATTGAAATATTATCTGTTAAAAAGCCATTCATATTAAATAAACATGTATGTACTCTATGGTGTATTACAGTTTCCTTCAACAGCAAAGGTTTCCAGACCAGAATGTTAAGTGCCACCCAAGTCTACATTTAACTTTTCACCCATTCATCAACCATAATAGACAAACTCTGTGTTTAGCTTTGGTGAGGCTTATTCATCTCCGGGATTGTTCACATGGATAAATGTATCATCCCCCAGAGCAACATATGCCAGCAGGAGACATACATTAGGATAAAAAGGTTGCAAGCAATAACAGCTTCAGGGCCTCCAGTAATGCAAACGGCTGCTTGCTGCTCTCAGATGTAATTCGGAGTGAAATTGCTATTGCGGCCTTATTTGTAGTAAATCAAACACGTTGTTTCTATGGGCAGGCTCCAAGTGAATGGTGTAAAATTAAATGGAACAACAAATAAGCAAAGAGAAATTCATCAGTCAGCAAAGGATTGGTAGCATTTATTCCGAATGAAAACACTGAGATCAGGAAAAAAACATTATTCTTTAAAAGAAACACTTCTAGGATCTCTGTGCGTTTTTTGAGTTTAGGAGATGGTACTGTTCTTTGCAGCATAATCATACTACATATGTGTGCGTCTTCCAAGGGTAAGCAGTTGAATGTTTGCTATATTCTTCATTTTATAAAAGAACATATATTAAATCTGTTTATCTTCTCAGAGAAATAGTAGTATCTACCCTAATATGAAATACAGCTTGGGACCTGGGATTTTCCAGTTATTTGCATAGTTTGCATCTCCATACCTTCAGTCTGTAAATCATTTAAACATTAAATAAACCCAGTAGGATTAGTTTGCCTCCAGTAAGGATTAAACGTGTCTTTGTTAGGATCAAGTACAAGGTACTTTTTTATTAGAGACATTTTTTTTTTTTTTTTTTATAAAATGAGATTTTTTTTTGCTTAAAATGGACTGGGAGATGACCTTTCTGTAATTCAGAAAATTCTAGAAAACAGGTTTCCATTAACATTATTGTGCATGCACTGTCATCAACAAAATCAAGAGGGCTTGATGTATAAAATTGGCAATTAAATACTGCTGCTCATTTTTCTTATCTGTTTTGCAGATTTAAATCCAGTAGCCAAGGTTGAATTTTAGAGCTCTGTGATCTTTTTTAGACTTCAAATGAACTCACACCTCAGATGGTTTCTAATTTAAGAAGAAACTCAAATGTAAAAAACTCAAATCGGTGTAGTCTGGGTGAAAAACTTAAATACTCAAATTGATTACGTTTTCCGCGGAAAAAAACTTGAATCGCTCAAAATGATAGTTTTTGAAACCCACTGAAAAAAAACTCGAACATCATGAAGGCTTCAAATGGTTCAAGGGACCTCTGATAGTGACTTCTACATGACCTTTTTGGTTTTAGATGGAGTATTTTTGGATTCAAGCTATTTTCAGCTTCGGGGTATAATACATCTCAAATTTATTTTTAACCTAAAAATGTGATTTTTGACTGAAAAATACCCTAGAAAACTCGATTTTTTTTGTCTGCTTTTATATACTTTTAAAGGCAGATGTTTTCAATTCCATGATAAAAAACAGTATTACTGTGTCTTGTTAGAACCCTTTTAATAAAAAATATTACTCTGTAAGCATTTACACATGTTTACAGATACATGTTTAGGATATAGAAAACTACTTATCAATTTTAAATTTATAATAAATGGTGTAAAATAACAATAGTGTACGGCATATATTTCATCACATATGTTTGTTTTAATATTAAAAAAAGTGATTGTGTGTCCTAGTGAACAGTTTGCAGGTGTTTTGGTATTTACAAACAGTTTAAGGGAAACACTGGTTTCTAATGATTTTTCACATTATAGGACAAAAATGGTTTTGGAATGGAGGCATACCTTTTGGTTCCTAAAGCTGAATGGAAATGGTATACAACAACACCCTATATAATACTAAAGAAAATGTGAGATTTCCACCAAGGGGTAAATATATTTTTTGCAATTCCTTCTACCGCTATTACTCTTGCATATGACTTACTAAGCTAAAGGGGATGCATAGATGTCTTGCAAGTGTGGAAAATGAGAAATATGTGAAAGATTCTTGCATACAAGCTGGGTCTTTTTTACCCCTATGTCTGGGTTCATAAATAACTATTGTTTTTTTAATTTATACTACGCCAAGTGGTGCGACCTAGTGAGACCTATATGTTAGATTTGTAGCTTTAAAAATGTATTAAGAACTGTAAGACTTCCTATATATATTTCCTTCAGAGGCTTTTCTGTACATGTTCTTGTATATTTTATCTAGGCTTTCTTCAAACACAGATCTGTGACTCTTTCCTCGATACAAAGCTGCTTTGTTTGACCAGAACTCCCCATTGTGTAGATGAACTGAATTTTCTGGATAAAATGAAGGCCTGGAAAAGAAACAAAGGAAAGGCCACTTTTTTTAAATAACATGCTGATTTAACATCAAAGCCACAAATTATATTGATTTTCTGGAAGCTACACCAAGGCATATTTAAACACACTGACCCACTAATACAAAATGTATGATCGATCAAAGAAATAAAAATAATAATAAAAACTTTTATAAGATAGCCCTAGTTTGCGACTTAAGGTGGCCATACACAGAGAAATCCACTCATTTGGCGATGTTACCAGACAAGCAGATCTCTCCACCATATGTCCACCTTGAGGTGGGCGATTTTGGGCTGATCCGATCGTTGGGCCCTAGAAAGGAATACAGGAGGTCTGATGTGATCCGCAATCTGATGGGATTTTTAACTCTGCGGATCTACATCTAGTTGACTTTCGAGCCACATACACGGGCCAAAAAGCTGCTGACTCGGTCTGTCGGAATCTTTTATCGCCCCGTGTTTCCACATAAAATCTGCATACTCTCAGTGAGATGAGATTCAAAGGTACGAAAGGTCAGATGTGTTAAGAAAAAGCCCTGATAACTAGACAAGGACAATTACCTGCCTTTTTTATACATTTCTGCTATTCATAATGCATATTTGCCAAATATACAGATTAGGCTCTGTAGTGTTCCCTTAACGCATTTAAACATTTTCTACAGAAAGCCTTCTACAAATGACAAAATATCAGCAAGAATGCGGCATTTTTTCTCTTCAGTTGGAGTTACCCATACCACACTCACATAAATGCAGATAGCACAAGGAATGCCTTTATATAAAGTGTTGAAAGCTCTTCTAACAAAGACTTGCTAGACTAGCAAGAGAAGTCCTCACTGAACCTACAGCAAAGGGCTGGGAGTCTTGAACATACAGTAATAAAGTGAGCATTCTGTACAAGTGGATTTAATTAAAAGGAGTTGTAACCTAAATAGACTGCACAAGTGAGAATGGCTCTCTAAGGACAACAAATGTACTGTCCCATTACATAAAAAAGTGTGCCCAGAGGCAACATAACCAAATAAACAAGGAAACACATAAGACCTGTAATCACTTACACATAGCAATGTTCTCATTTACTACATACAGCTGTTATGTGAATATTTCACATGGTAACTGTGCACCTCATGAGTTAACGATTATGCACCAACATGCTAATAAGTCACATGGCAGTTTCCATCACTGCTAACAGCCAAGCAGCAAGCGAAATCAATATTGTGTTAAATTACCTGTCCTTCAGATCACTGATACCTAAAGTGTCATCATGCTCTGTATTACATTTGTGAGATTCATCTTGCCATGACACAGTTTTCTCCTAAAAAAGAAAATGTTTAAGCATTCAACTGAATTGCACTGTGGATTATAATGGAAAAATTGACATGGAGACTTTTAATAAAGAAAAGTTGCAGTTGTAAGCAGAAGTTCTGATTTCTATTTATATAAATATACACCTATTTAAAGAGCATTTGCAACACAACAATAAATGCAATCTTAAAAATATTGTGTGCATCTAGGGATGCGCACATGCTATATCAGATGGCATCCTTCTCATGGTCAACAATACAAATGGAATCTCAGTCCTGCTCCATTAACTAATTACGTTTCACTGGATTAATACACCTGACAGTCATTTCGACTGACTGACCTATATGTGGCCACTCTGGACTCTGGTTGACTGTTGTTGCATTTGTGTTTTATGATGCATAAGAACTAAAATAAATGTTGCGCATCAGTCAGAAACATGAAGGACAATACTGGCAATACTTTGGCAGTTCTCCAGTTTGCAATGTCGGCCATCTGGTTGCTAGGGTGCCAATTACACTAGCAACCATGGAGAGCTTTGAACAAAAGACTGGAATCTGAATAGGAGATGGGCGAAATAGAAGGATGAGTAATAGAGTCTGAAGTAAAATAATAATATTAAAAGTAAATTTTTTTTAAAGTAATTAAAAAACTATGAAAAAAATAATCAAGACCAATTACATAGTTGCTTAGAATTATACTAAAAGTTATCTTAAAGGTGAACCACCCCTTTAACATTAACAATTACTTTAACAATTAATGTTCTTCGAAGCCGGATCTTATCAGGATCAACTGCAGAAACCCTACTAGCTAAGCAGTACTGCAGGGTTTTGAAGATTCTGCAAAGTATGCAAAAATTAGAAGTGGACTAGAAAGAAGCAGAACTTGATGAGGTGCAAGTTTAGACTATACAGAAGTCAAGCCCAGATAACCGGGACAGGTCAGCAGGGCCCCCATAAGAAGCGTAGGGCAAGGCAAATCCGAAAAAAAGCAACTCCAAAATAATAGATGACTGATTAGAAATAAGCACACACAGAAACTTCAGCAAAGGAGCACTAGGACGGGGCACAGGCTTGGATTGGCCTTTTAAAGGGATTCTGGGAACTTGATGTCAGAATGCTGGTGTTATGTCGAAATTAGACCACACTGAGCATGCCTTCCCCAAAGTCTGTCTTTTCCATATTTCTCAATGGAGAATTTTTTTTCTTAATTTTTTTGGAAGTGGTTTCCCGAAAGCCTTGCCAGACTGATAAGCAGTGAAAAATACTTAGTTGAGACAACTGCCAATGTCTTTTCTCCTTGGCATGATAACACAAGCTAGACAGTCTAAACTGCAAAACATTCTGTTTTTAAATGATAGAACTTTCTGATGATGAAAGCATTAAGTTCATTTGATTGTCAGTTCACTTAATTACAGAAAATTTTAAATAAAAATAATTGCAGTAGAGATATTTGCGGTTAGATGTATACAATTTTAGGTGATTACTAGATATACAACAGTTTTAAATAAAAGAGTAATGTTAACATCACATTCAATTGCATTTCCTGCAGAATAAATATATTTTGCAATAAAAAAAAGGCTTCATTTTTTTTTTATAAAGTAAATGTGTCCATTTCTTCACAGCTATGCCTGGGATTTTTTAAAGCAAAAAAAAAAAGTGAAGAGTAATGAGCCACAAATTGATGAATATTTTTAATTAAACATTGTTGAATTGAGAGAGGGAAGGGGAATTCCTGTGGGTTATAAATTCAGAAGATCTGCAGAGGCCTTGGAAATCACTGGCGCTTACCATTCACTGCTCACGCCTTCAAAACTCCTGTGGCAGCAGAACATTTGTAAAACGGCACATCAGAGTCAAATTTCAAAGCTCAGCGAGCTCTCATGGTAATACGCTCTTGTTAGACATCTGATCATTTGTACCAGTTAGCTGTAATTACAGCTCTCTGCAATCTCAACTTTTTCTGTTCTGCAAAACGTTACAGTCCTACTGCCCTAATAAACATCAAACCATCAATGATTCATTTCTATTTATTTTTATGAAGTACTAAATGTGTATCCAAACACATCACAAAATCAAGACACAACAAAGGGACACATTTATTTACACCGGAGACAAACATCACCAGTGATGTTGCCCATAGCAACAAATCAGATCTTTGCTTTTATTTTCAAACTTATAGGTGACTGTTCAAATCAAATTGCTATAGGCAACATATAGTTGTGATGTTTGTCTCCAATGTTAAAAAAATACACTTCAAAGTGTTCAAAGCAGTGGAATTCTATGTTGTGCTATGTGGTGTTAGAGTGGTAAGCTCTAACACCTCACCAAGAAAATTAATGTGTATTGCAATAAAACTAATAATTACTTTCCCCTTACTAAAAATCAGTAGCAACATGGAAAATGATGACCATATCAGCCTCAACTTGTGATTTTTCTTTTACAAGTTTTTCTTGTTATTGAATTACACTATGAGGTTCTCTAGAGATATTTTCATTTTTGTTGCTAGTTTTTTTTTTCTGTATTCTTTAAGGTTGACAATATTGTTTTTTTCCCCAAAGCTTACTAACATAAATCAATTGCAAGTTAAAAAATGTCATCCGAGCACAGGCTAACAGCATTTATGCATATGAAGATGCTGAATTCATATTTTAACTTTGGGTTTCAGACTTTATAGCTGCTTATACCTTAAACATCAAAACATTGAAGAATATCTTAAATGGGCCTGTCAGTTTCTCATTTTCCAAATGTACAAATAGTTTAAAAACATATTAAAAAGGGAAGCATCTCAAAAAAAACTTGCTTCATCTTATAGATATACACATATTTCTAAAAATAATAAATTCTATACAAATTATATATGTGTGTACCATCTTGAAAACATACTTACAGAATGTAAACGTTGTCTGCCGCTGTGAGTCCTAAGCATGTTTTTGACTCTTGTGTGGATTTCCTCCCAGTTTGCTGATGCTCTCTGATCAGACTGAAACCTGTAATTATAGGAATAACGACAAATGTCATTTGTTTCCAACAGTAAATATACAAAACCTATAACTAAGACAGGGTTAGAAGTTTAAAGGTAATACCAAACATGCAGCTGTTTTGAGGATAATGTGCAGGTAAAACATACTGCATTAAAAATGTTAATTTTGAATTAACTTTTAGCATGATGTAAACATAGATACTGAAATAATTTGCAACTGGTCTTCATTTTTGTATTCATTCCCATTTTTTAGCTTTTTGTTTTACAGTTCTCTGGTTTGATATCTGGTTGCTATGGACCAATTTACCCTAGCAACCAGGCAGTGGTTTAAACAAGAGCCATAATATGAATAGGGGAGGATCTGAATAGAAGGTAACAAAAAGCAGTACCGTAACTAGAGGGGGGCGGGCCCTGGCGTGGGACGTGCAGCCGGGCCCCCCGCCGTACACCCGAAACTCCGTAGAAGACAGTGGCCACAAGCTGCTGGGGGGCCCTGAGGGGGTGCGGGCCCTGGCCCAATCGCCCCCCTGGTAGTTACGCCACTGACAAAAAGCAACAATAACAATAAAAGTGTGGCCTTACAGAGTAGTCATTTTTTGGTTGCAGGGATTAGTGACCCCTCACTTGAAAACTAAAAAAAGAAAGCCAATAATTAAAAAATGAAGACTACTTTGAACAGTATACTTTCCTGTTCAACATGAGTTCAATAAATAAAGCTATCACCAGTCCCTGTACCAGTGAAGCATACAATGTTAATAGACAAAAATATACTCATGCTTGGTTTGGAGGTTTGGCAGCCCAACTATCCAGACATATGGCACAATTTTCAAATGTAGGTGCAGAAAACAGGGTGGTTCAAAACTATGTGTTTTCCCACAAAATTATGTGTGTATCACTATTTGTTGTGCACTGGACTCAAAATGTTTGTGCACAGGAACAAGTTAGAGGGACCCTTCCATATAGGTCTACTGGTGTATGGCCACCTGTAGTTCCCTTTCACATTCAATCACATATGCATACAAAGTTGCATACTATAATAAAGAACAAAGAAACAAAGCAGCTCCCCTTTACTTCCTGCTGTTCTAATTGTTTGTGCCCTCTGCATGAATGATCGGAAGAATAGGCAGACAGCCATACTTTATGCGCCCCTCATGTGCTCTCCATTTGGCCCTTGGTCCAATCTGGTTGAGAGGGTACATGACTGGCTCATATATGGCTGCCTGAGGGTCAGTTATCACCAGAGTAAAGTTCTTCAAGGATAGTAAACTATAGTTGAGGCTACACGATATACAAGAGTTGTTACTTCATTAACGGTGCATATGATTTACGCACCAAGAAGGAAGGGTCTTAACAGGTAACACAGAATAGTTTAGTCTCCCTTTAACCCTGTACAAAGTGAAGTAATATTACATTATAAATACATTTACATATTCAAAACACTTAATCATAATTTTTTAAAATAAAGCAAATTTCAGAAAAACAGGAAAAAAATTAAAATGAAAAAAAAAAAATTAAAATGTAATACATTGTTTGGTTTTAGTAAACGTTTTCTTCTGGAAATACAGAAACACACCACTAGTCTGTGCTACTTTATCACTTATGAAGATATTCCCATAGCACAGCTTCACAATGATCAGAAGCTGTATTACAAAAACTTATTAGGCATATATATATATATATATATATATATATATATATATATATATATATATATATATATACACAGTATATAAAAATATGCAGTGTGTGTGTGTGTAAAAAAGGAATGCAAGTACAATCTACATCACAAAGTTAACACTTCACGAAGTGTAAAATATTGCACAGTCATGTGTAAAAAATGTGATTAGATTATGTAGGAAAAGGGTGAGAAAAGGTTTTAAGCTTGTAACGTTGAATAGTAACTTGCAATGTTTGAGAACTTGCAAAAACCCTGCATGAATACTGCCAATTTGGACTACCAATTCAATGGAATATACCGGTTATTGACTGTTGTAATATAATACCATTACATAGCAAACATTTACATGCAGGTAAAAACAAACAGGGATTGTTTGTCCATATATTGCAATAGATGTATTTAATAGATATCTTAAATATATTAAGAATGGGTTGAGTGCAGAGGACTCTTGTATTTGTCTATATGTATTTTGTGGTCACAGCCTCATTGCACCCCCACCAAATGATTTTAAAAATTAGTGGGGAGCACAACTTTCCCTTGTTTTGCAAACCTATGCTTACCAATACTAGGCAGGTACTAACATGCAAGCTGCTGCTTTGGTCAACTGGACAGCCAATTGCATTCATAATCAGGTCCAAGGCCTTATAAACAGTGGCAACTTTTGAGCAAGGTGATAGAAAAACGTATATTGATCTGTAACCCTCCAAATCAAGATCTTGATTTAATTGCATTGAAGGTGGTGTTAGGTTGGTAACCTCTATATATATTATGTAGCTGCTCTATTAAAATTCAAAATGGGATTCAAGTAATTAAATAATTGAATTGGCAATTCAATCTGAGCATTCACAATGTATTATGCCAAGCAAGTAAAAATAACAACTGCTTCAGGAATCCGTGTTTTCCTCTGTAATATTGCCAAGAAATTCCCCTTTCATTCACCTGTAACAGCTAAAACACTAATCCATGCCCTTACCCTTTCCCATTAAAACTATTGCAATCTTATATTCATCAGTCTCCCACCTTCCTCACCCAATCAAGCTTTAATTTAGCTGCTAAAATCCTCCTGCTTTCTCCTAAGAGGCAATCTAATCAGCCCCAGGTTAAGCAAAGGATAGCATACAAAATCTTCGCTTCTCTGCTCATTACTATATTTCTTCACTTGTTTACCTATACGTTCCTTGCCATCTCCTCCACTCCTCTAAGAGGAAGAGTTCTTTTTTTTATTGCATGGAATTCTGGAATTCCCTCCCTGAATTCCTCCACAGGAACACTCTCTAAATGTCTTCAAAACAAAACTCAAGTTCTACCTTTTGGAGCACCTTGTGCACTTTTGCCCTGTGTATATCCACGGAACTTTCATGTTTCCAAAAATGAATCTACATTTATTGCAGACATGCCCTTTATTATGATTTTGCAAAATGTGCTGTTTATTTTGCTTTCTAGAGCAACCATGATAAGTTGACTTATGCAGAACATGAAAGGTCATGAATGGCCCATATAAATAATGCAATTTCTATAGGTACTTGGTAGTGTGAAATACCTAGTTTCTATTGTTTTGCACATGTTGTATTATATGTGGTTTTAGAGGATGGGAGAAGTCCGCTACATGTCTCACAATGAAATCCTGCTGGATTCCAATTTTGCAGTGCAAAATATGCAATTTACATGAAATAAAACATTAGCATATAATGTATGCAATCATCCACTTAATGGTTGTCCTTTTGAGGTCGATCAACTCAAAACCATTCCAGTTTTCATTTTTCTTGCTTGCTTTTGAAAGGAGTTAAATGAAAGACTAAATTGACAGCTGTAATTACTGTAAAAAGTAAATATGCTTTTAAATAAATATATGCTTTCTAAAACTGAATTTTCAAATGTGTAAACTAAATGAACCTTAGGTCAATGGCACCATTGTGTTGCTGTCACAGCAGTTCACTCTGCCACGAGTATATGTGTAAAAACAGACAGCATAATGTAATTTTTTCCTTGCCACTTTATGCTAAAAGAAAGGTACATTAAAGATGATGGATATTGTTATTCCGTTTCCACTTACCTATTCTTGATAGAGCTCTTACATATACAAAACTAACTAACACATCTAGCAAGTTTGTATAAATATTAAGTATGAAATACCGTAATTATATGTTATACCATGATGATAAAAATACACTTCTTCAGCTATATTCATATTCATACTTCCAATTCTTCTTGGTCCAGGCAAACATTCTGCCCTTACACCAGTTTAAATTGTTTATTGATTTCAATGGATTGTATAAACACTTAGGAATTATTGCTCAGTGACCTAAAAAAAAGCCAGATCAATGGAAGACCTCCACATAATTCATTTCAAAGATGCTTTGTCAAGTGTGATCAACCTCCTCTTTGGTGTGGCAGAAGGTATGTTTGGTCTCAGCTTGCATGGCAAGAAAGAATGAAAAGGGGACAATGAGAAAAACAAATAATTCGCATTGTGAAAACTGAGATTTCTTGATTAGCCAACGTGACGGTGGTGAAAACTCTCCGAGGGATTAAAGACAGTTGCTACAAGCCCAAAGACAAAATCTGTAGAAGAGTTCACGCTCTGTCAGTTCATCATTCGATACAAAACCCTGTCTCAAATGTCAAACAATTATCTGTTTAAAACAAAGACATGCGAGCGACATCAGTGGGGACAACTTGAGAGCACAGAATAAAAAGAACATAATCTTCACAAATATATCTGTAAACTTTTTCACTATTCCCAAGGGCGCGCATATTTGTGAAGGATGCTAGCGATCACGTTTTCCGATCAGCTTCAAAGGCTTAGTCGGTACACCGAGAGAAAACCTACTTACAAGGACAAACTATCAAAGGATAGAAATCAATATGGATGGCTGTAGAATCACAATGGTTAAGCAGAGTAAAACAAAAATGAATCTACATTGGAATTCTTCACAGTTTATTCAATAAGATTAAAAAAGTACATTTGACAAGCTGGACAACAATTTGCACAGCTTTGGTAAACTATATATCGTGTACTGTGCATGTCAAGTAAAACAAGCAAAAACTATACTATAAAGTAAGGGCTCACCAACACAGACTCTGTTTCACATTATTTACAATGTCCTTTAAAGGACTGGTTCACCTTTAAGTTACCTTTTAGTATGTTATAGAATGACCAATTCTAAGCAACTTTTCAATTAGTCCACTATTTATTGTTTTATAGTTTTTTTTTTAATTATTTACATTTCTCTTCTGATTCTTTTCAGCTTTCAAAAAGGGGGTCACTGACCCAATCTAAAAACAAATGCTCTGTAAGGCTACAAATGTAATGCTGTTGCTACTTTGTATTACTCATCTTTCTATTCAGGTCCTCTCCTATTCATATCCCAGCCTCTTTTTCAAAGCAATGCATGGCTGCTAAGGTAATTTGAACCCTAGCAACCAGACTGCTAAAATTGCAATCTGGAGAGCAGTTGAATAAAAAGCTAAATAACTCAAAAACCACAAATAATTAAAATGAAAACCAATTGCATATTGTCTCAGAATATCAATCCCTACACTATAAGTTAACTCAAAGGTGAACAACCCCTTTAAAGTATTTATTAGAGGTTAAATTACTCTGACTATAAACTGTCCCAGCTATGAAAGAACTAGGGTTTAACTACAAAGACAATTTCTTAAGACAAAACATATCTTTTTATGAATCTTGAATTAATGATTCAATACTAGTCAGGGGTGCGATCTGCATGAAGTTTTTATTTTGTGCCCATGCATGGGTTTCCTCTGTGTCCTCCAGTTTGCACATTCCAAAAACATCCAGCAAGATTATTGGCTCCATACATAATTGGCCAAATAATGATGCACCTTGTACTCTCTGATGATCTCAGGACATGGGATGCCTACATGCTGCCCCCTGCCAGCACCTTATGGATACAGTGCAGCCAAAAGCAGTTTTTCTTTTTGTAATTTTTTTTGTAAAACAAAGCCGACCAAACTCCCTTTCACTAATTGAACTCATTTATCATTAATTTTTCTCAAAAAAGTTGGAGTGAAAAAAAATCACAATATAATTGAGCGTCAATTCGTATTGTACGATTGTTGGTATGAAAACTAAATTCAATCAAATTGCCATTGCAAAACTCCTACTTTATTGGATTATTGGGCAAAAACCTTGACTTTATTGGATTATCCAGTGCAGATCATGATGTCAAGAAACAACTTCAGGGGCATCTGCCATTGACTTCTACATTACCTCGACAGTTTGAGATGGTGTATTTTCCGATGAGGATTTTTAGCAGCTTTGGGGTACGATAAATCTCTAAAAATAAATTTGTTTTTTTTCCACTTAAATTTGAGGTTTAATAAATGGGCCCCTAAGATTTGCAGGCAGTGTTAGCAAACGCATAAATGGCTCTGCAATCTCTTTGTAAGCATGTCATACTCTCTATTGAGGACATATTGCAGTAGTGTAGGCCACTCTGTAAGCCCTAAAACCTATGTGAAATGTGTGTCGCCTTATGTAGTAAGGACTGATAAGCAGGTCTGTAACCAATATCACAGACAATGAGAGAATTGGTCAAATATTTGAATACTTTTTGCAACTGTACAGATTTGTATCAGTTGAAAAGATCACAATATGGCTTAGCATAAGTTACTGTCTTACTGAAAAATATTACTTACGTCAACATATTTCAGTAGTAAAGTGAAGTGCTTTGAAAATATTTTAACATACAGCTTTATAAAACGAAGGGTATAAAAAGAAAAAAAAATGGAATGTAGATATTTACCTGATATATATAGAATGTGCTTTACACACTCTGTATTAAATGCTTATTCTGCATTAAAATGCAAGCAAAACTTTGCAATGCATTCTCTGCTTGGCCCCTTTTCTGTTGGCATTTAATTTGAATTTTTATGGAACTGCTAAGCTAAATGAGCTAAAGTCTATTTCTGACACTCAAATATGTGCTGGCAGCTAATGTGGGACTCTAAAAGAATTCCCTATGAGATACCACAGAAAATTGGATTAAAAACATGGAATTGTAATAAACTTTGAACATCACAAAAAACATGCAGTATATGAAAATGATGTATATAAAAAAAAAAACGTTATTTGAAAGGAAAGAGGTAAACTGCCAAGTATCTAATGTCCATCAGTGTTTGGTACAGTACACCATTTGTTATTTCACAATAACAACGCTTTGTACATATTTCTAAAAACACCACATTTCTGGTACAGTATATGTAACATTTTTTTCTCAATATTGGGGGAAAGTAATACGGGAAAAATTGTCGCTGTTCATTCTAAAGATGAATTAATGTTTGCAAAGAACACTTTGCCTCTCACACAACAGTAGGAGAGTGATTGGCAATTTTTTAGTTTGCAACAGTGCGCAGTGTATGTAATAAAAAAAAATTATGTTTGCTCCAAAAGTTTACACCACCTTCAAGCAGGTGTTAAAGTTTTGCAATGCTCAATTAAGATTCGCAAAGCAATAGAAGCCTAATGAAGAATATTAAATTGCAACATGTGAATTTTTATTTGCAACTTTGTTCTCTTTGCAAATTTCATTACATTTCCCTCAATATCTGTTGTACTTGTACTAACAAATTGCTTGGCATTGAGTCATTACCATAAGTTGTGTCTCAAGGACAGGCCTTATAGTGAGTAAAGGAAAGTAGAATGGTTGTTACCTTTCTCTTAGAGAAGAGCGCTTTAGGATGGGGCTTGGTGGATGCTTCTGCACAGATGATGCAGACTGAGACAATCTAGTTGAATGGAACATCCTGCCAGCTGGCTCTGAGAACAGATGGTCCTCTAAACTGTCCAGAGAACCCTCAAGATCATCTCTATACTGGTGTTTGGTAAACTGTAAAGCAAATGAAACTAAAGAATCAGTTATAAAGTAATCGAACAAAAACAAAATACATCAAATCTTGGCAAAGACTTCACATACCATTGCCATACTGCAGCCAAATGTGATGTTGCTGCAGCATTTTAGGGTAATGGCAGCAAAAACATATTTCCAGCTTGGTGATTTGTGTGTGAATCTTTCTGGCTCTGCATGCACGAGCAACTCAACCAATTGTCACTCAATAGCTCATTAGTAAGGCTTATTGGGAAGGTCAGCGTGATTCCCATATAAGTCTATGAAGAGGCAAAGTCAAGTGATTGCCACCCACCAAGCTCTAAATCATGTGGGTGGGAAAATGCTCTAATACATGTTGTGTGTAATTGCCCTTAAGACTGGGATAGAAACTCTCCCCATGTGCCATAGGCCCAACTTATCAAACGGAAAGCCACCACTAGCCTGTCTGCTTAAATTGGGAAGAGTGTGAAGCATGCGACAAGCTACAGGAATACCAATAATGAAATGGATGGTGGATTAGTGTTAATAAATGGCTTTCCTGCAGGAGTTATCTGTTACAGTAAGCATGCATCCCACTGACAATAACTGTTATGTTACTTGCACCACCCCCAACACAGAATGCAGGGGAAACGTAGTAGAGGTAGAAAAACATAAAAAGTTCTCAGAAGGCATGATGGTTTGAATTATTTAACAAACATAAAAAAGGGCATTATTTTCTATTATACAGAAATCTTGAAAACTCAGCAATGCTATTTTGAACAGTGCCTTAGCTAAACTATTTTTCATGTTTTGGCAAATTGAATTTTTGACTGTAATAAGATTGTACACCTTTTTAACTAAGCTAGCACAAATCCAAGCAGCATGTTGCTCTGTATTACAGTAAAACCTCAGGTAGCATGAACATATTTTATGAAAGATGTTGGATCACTTTAATAACATGAGCTTCTTTATGTGGATGTACATCATTTCAGCCTGGCTGTTTAGGAACGCATTGCACACCACCATCAGGGTTTAGTAAAAAAAGATTTTGCTGTAGGCAGTAAATAAGCAAGAATGTCTGAAATCATGAGGAAAGTATTTAAATGTTCCTTGTCATATGAGAGTCTGTGAGTTGATAAGACAAGAATCCATTAATTGACCAGAATCAGTGTATCGATATCTTGCATGTTACTGCTTAAGGAAAATCACATTTATATCACATTGACAAAGTTAGTGTTTATTTGTTTATTCTGAGTACTTTCTTGAAATAGTTCATTCCTAACACGTCTTCATTTAATTTCAAAGCTGTTCAGTGCTTTCAGTTGCTAATAAAGGTAGATTTCAATCTCCCTTACTTTGCGGAGAAGCAGAGCGGCTCTGGGCCATCCGAGGAGTGATGAATTAAAGTCCATCCACTGCTGTCTTACAGGGCCCAAAAGTTCCTGCTGTTAATATTGTTTTTTCCCCTTCTAACAAATCAATTTTAATTAAAATCTCTATGATAAAACAGTTGTGAATCATAAGGACATTCCAAGGAAACCAAATTAAATGGAGCTTGTGTGGCTTAGCAGTATATAGAAAACACCGCCACAGGGTTGTTGTTAATGAGAGGCCAGGGGCAACACAACCAGAAAATTGGAATTTCAAGTAATGGCTTCTGCACGCTAAAACAAAAAATGTAGGTTCCTCTACTACTGCTTCTTATATTAGGTATTTAAAAATTTCAGGAATTACTAGTAAAATCACAAACATTTGAATATGATCATGGGTACAGCAAGACATTGTAATTCAAAAAAACACTGTAAATTTTGCATCTAATCCTCATCTACATGCAGAGTATTTCCAGCATTCCAGTGTGACCACTACAAATACTGTGTACAATGCAGGTTGTGCCTCATCACCCCTTTGTAAATTGTACTGCGTATGGGGGGGGGGGGGGGGGGCAGGGTCAGGCATCTCCAATACCTAGGATGAAACTGAATGAAAAACCAGCCCTGATTATAGAGTAAAACAAATATAACATTTAAACCAGGATTTATCTGTTGGAGAGAAAATATATTTACAATGTAATTCAGAAAAGCGTCTTAAAGGCAAAAGAAAAACGTGTTACTGCTTACAGCTACTAAGGAGACTGATTTTAACCTTTGAAAGGCTAATTTAATTTAAAATAACATATCCCTACAATCTGTTTCAGACAAAAACAGAAGTAGGTAAACATGGATGTACATGTGCATGTACTCTGACTACATGTAGATGTACTCTGGTTGAGATTTTTTTCTGTGTTTAACTTCCTTAATATTATACAGTAGTATTAAAGGAGAAGGAAAGCTACGGAGGCATTTTATTGCCAATAGATTAGCTGCAATAGTGCAAGCTAGAATGCTATATTTATTCTGTAGAATGTTTTGCAATACCGGAGTAAATAGCTCTAGAAACTCTCTGTTTGTTTAGATAGGAGCTGCAGTATTAACGTGGTGTGACATCACTTCCTGGCTGAGTCTCTCCCTGCTCTGGGCTCAGATTACAGTAGAAAAGGGAGGGGGGCGGGGGAAGAGGAGCAAACTGAGCATGCTCTTGCCCAGGGCAATGAGGTTTAAGCTGAAGGCAGGAAGTCTGATACAGAAGCCCATGTGTACACAATAGAAGGAAAAAAAATGCTGTGTTTCTTTTGACAGAGGACTCAGAGCAGCATTACTTTGGGGGTTTACTGGTATATTTAGATGGACCTTTCTGATAAGGCTTACTTAGTTTTAACCTTTCCTTCTCCTTTAACCTCCTTTTCAAATATACATTTATTCATATACAGGTATGGGATCCGTTATCCAGAAATATCCGAATTAGGGGATAGCAGCCTCTGATGCACTCCATTATCATCAAATAATTCAAGTTTGTTGTAATTATTTCCTTTTTCTCTGTAATAACAAAACAGTACCTTGTACTTGATCCCAACTAAAATATATTTAATTCTTATTGGAGGCAAACCAGCTTCTTGGGTTTATTTAATAGTTAAATGGTTTCCTATAGAATTAAGGTATAAAGATCCAAATTACAGAATTATTCGGAAGACCCCAGGTCCCGAGCATTCTGGATAATAGGTCCCATACCTGTAGTACATTAACTGATTAACTGCCACAGATAAAGAACATACTCTTTTGGCAGTACAGACTGCTACAGGTGGTAAATTATACATTTGGCCTTCCTATCTTGGGCTACCTGCTAGTTCTTCCTCCAAACTGAGACACTGCCATCATACATCAGATGTCTGCATACACCAAAGCAAAAACACAACCTTATAATTACACACATCTATGGGGGTACTTTTGCACAATTACAGTACACACTCACATATAAACATGAAACTGTTAGACAAATATATATACACAAAAATACTTTGGACTGTATTGAGTGTTATATTGCCCAATATGGCTAGAGTGAGTGTCACATGGCAGTAAGCATGTTCTTGCTTAGGGAATGAGCGCTGGACGCTGCATTGCACATGGATGCCAATTTAGTCTGCACCATGCATCGGATCACTAACCAGCCCTTCATTAAGGTTATATCAAAGTAGACTAAATAAACTAGCTATCTAAAGGAACAGAAACAATATGCTTCTGTTTCAAACTATAACCTTCTATTGTACTTACTTTGGAGTCCTTAGGTTTGTAGCTGCCAAGTAATGAATTGCCTGTTAAAAACACTTTTATTAGTATACATGTATCAAGAATAAATCAAAATTAAATGCAAAAGAACATCAAACAAATCTGTAGCAAATGTAAAAAATTACATTTTATCCTCAGAACACTTGTCACGGTCTATGGAAAAATGCCATCACTTGGATTCATATGCAATAACATTTTGTAAACATTTGGCTCATTCTAGGAGCTGGCTAGGCTTGGAAACCATCAGCAGCAACAAAGGTCATGGTCTTAATTAACACCATGCACAAAGCTTGAGCAAGGCCAGCCTGTCTGGTATCATCAGTCTTGTGATCTATTAACAGTAAATGTATTTACTGGCACTTAATCGCCTGACCCACATTAAACAAGTATTGTAGGAATGATCAGTTCTCTGAAGGTAAAATATTCAGTTATGGAAACAACCGTTCTTGTAACTGTGTTTGCTCTCACTGATTACTGTATATAAATTATAAACACAGTAGTGCTTACCAGTGCAAACTCTGGACCATTCTTCTACATTAATACTTCCTTTGAGGATACAAGATGTAGGTGTTGTGTTTAGACAAGGACTACCAGGGTCAACCTAAAAATAAACAAATGAATAAATAAAGAAATAGATAAATTAAAAGACGTGAGCAAAACCCCTATTTCAATCCATTTACTATGCACAATTTACTTCAGTTTTTCTGTTATGGTTCCTTAGCACTTTGTCATCTTTGTCTAATTATCTCACTCTTATGGCTCTCCCAACAGTTTCAGAGCAAGGGCACAGAGAGCATTGTCTCCACTTCTTTCAACTTGCATAGTTTTTGCAGGCTGAGAGAAGTGGAACCGCTCTGAGCCCCATCTCAATTCATCTTATTTAAATCAATGGAGATGGGGCACGGAGCAAATCTGCTTCTCCATTCATCTTATTTAAATCAATAGAGAGAGAGTACAGAGAGAATCAGCTTCTTTCAGTCTGCAAAAATTACACAGGATGACATCGGTGTAGCCTACACTCTGTATGCCCTTGGCCTTAGGTTTACAAGGATGACAGCTTCCTCAAAAGGCACTCTAAAAATTACATTGTTTCTGCCATCCTGGATGCTAAACCTGGGGTGATGAAAAAAAATCTTGTTCCCTACTAGAAAGAAAGATACAGTTCTTCCCTTTAAATAAGCAGTATTCTTACTTTTTACACCACATCCCTTCATAGAATCTGGGTTCAAGGTAGAAGGGAAGAGAATATTTAGACTTACTCATTCTTCATTACTATTATTATTCATATTAGATATTTATAATATCTGTATTTTACAGCTTAATACATTAAAAGGAAATAAATACAGGGAGAAAAAGAGGATTGATAAAAAAACAAATAAATAAAATTTTATATATATATATATATATACATATATATATATATATATATATATATATATATATATATATATATATATATATACATACATATACATATACACACACACTATTCTACTATTGGGATATTGGCACACACGAAAAAGCTGTAACTGGCTGCCTGGGTGCAATCCTTAAAAGCAGAATATATGTCTTCCTCAAGAAGGAGCACTTGCAGGTCTTACGAATAATCAAAAAAAGTTATTTTTTGAGAAAGGCTGGTGTTCCAGCAGAAACGTTAGTAGTTGTTGTGCCTAAATAAAACATTTTTTGATTATTTTTAAGACCTGCGAGTGCTCCTTCTTGAGGACGACATATATATATATATATATATATATATATATATATATATATATATATATATATATATATATATATATATATATATATATATATATATATATATATATATATATATATATATATATATATAAATCCACGAGGTAGCCAGCACTCTCGAAAAGTAGTCCAAGGTGCCTGGGTGCAGTATCAATGATATCAATACATATTCAGAAAGGAAGATCCGCACTCTCAGGTCTTAAGTAAAAATTTAAAAAATTGTTATTGTTGCATACGAGACTGACGTTTCGGCCTCCTCCGAGGCCTTTCTCAAAAGGCCTCGGAGGAGGCCGAAACGTCAGTCTCGTATGCAACAATAAAATTTTTTTACATTTTTACTTAAGACCTGAGAGTGCGGATCTTCCTTGCTGAATATATATATATATATATATATATATATATATATATATATATATATATATATATATATATATATATATATATATATATATATATAATCAAAATCTGGAATAAAGCATTCCTGGGCCAGCACTTCCCTTTGTAAAACAAGTGTCTTTTTATTATTTCATTTCACACATCACAGTGCTCCAACGTTTCGGTATCCTATATATTTATGGCTAGTTATAAAACAATGCAAAACATAGCTTACATTACAGTTTGTCATCACTATCTTTGTAGCAATGGCATAGCCTCTTGAAAAAGACTAACAACAAAATCAGCATAATTGTAATAGGCACATCTGAGTTTTATGCAATTGGTTTTATGCCATTTCTGTGCTTTAAAAATACATCAAACAAGGTCAGAACAAATTAATATTTACTGGCTGAACCTACATGTTTGACAACAAACGGAGGCTTGGTATTGGTTTCCTTCTTAAATTCATAGGGTCCCAAGTTTAAATGGGCCAGTCTCTGCTTAGCATCCTGTGACAGCTCACACATACGTCTCCTTGTATAAGGTGATGGAGAACGAGATTTGGAGGCAATAGTTGGCTGCTCATAGCTCCTTGAAGTCCTACAGGAGTTGTCCCTCTTGGTATGCGGTGAATGCTGTAAAAAGATCAGTAAGATGAAACAGATATATTTATAGATCTAATGCAAAAGCCCCGCTAGGTCAGCTTTCCCAAAAGTGTTCTGGAAAAAAAAGTGTCAGACAAAAGGCATGGGAATATGGAAAAAATGGCTTGATGAGAACACTGCATAAAAATTTAATGGGATATTGTCAAAAATAATACAAATTTCTTTTGTGTAAGGTGCAGGAACATAGGTTAAAGCCTAAAATAGATTATTGCTAGAAATGCTGTATTTTGTATACTAAACATAAACATGAACTTACTGCACAAACCTAATAAAACAAATGATTTCTGCTTTCAAATTTAGCTGCAGGGGGGGTCATCATCTTGTAACTATGTTAAAATCTTTGCAAAGACCAAGTCCATGCACATGCTCATTGTGGTCTGGGATTCTGTTGAGAGGCTAACCTTAGGGATTGTCATAAATTATCAAAACAGCACAAATAATATCTGGCAGAAGCAGATACAGCAAGACCGATTAATATTCACAATATGCAGACTGCACTAGGCCCTGTGGATTTTATAGTTTTTGTAATGCTTAATACATACTTTCTCCAACGCTGCAGAATCAGTGGCTGCAGCAAAATAATCCTTCAATGAGAATCTCAGTTTATCTGTTTAAATCTGGCTCCATGATCTTTGTCCCTGCCACTTGGAAACATTAAAGGGGATGTAAAGGCAAATACGAATCTCTACACAGTCGTCGACTGCTCTAAAGGGAAACAAACACAGCTGCTTGAGTTCTGCAAGGCTGGGAAGTAAGGTGGGGGGAGTTTCCCCTGCTGTTTGAAAGTATGATTGTTTCCCTGCAGAGCAGATAGGGACTGTCTGAAGTTTCCTACCCGCAGCAGTCAGATCAAGTAAAACGAAGGGGGGATTTTCACAGTCAGGTTTCTTATAAAAACGGTACACATTTTTTAAATAAAGCATATTGGAGATAGGTTTCTTTTATTAAAGAAAGCAAAAGTGGGATTTTATTTTTGGCCTTAACTTCCCCTTTAAGTGCATTCATTAAATGCACATGCCTGACTTACAATTAAGAGAAGGCTAAACATTAATTTGTTACATTACCCACCTACTCCAGAGAGGTCACACAATACAAGGCTTCGATCAAAGAATCAAAAGTGCCCATAAAAAGCCCAACTCCTGACCAAAAAATGTTAAATCATGTACAGAAATAAACACTGACTTTCAGATCTTGCTAGGCTACAACAATAAGCATACCTTCAGAGCTGATGGAAGTGGGAGTTGTATTTCTCAATATCTAGAGGGCCACAGAGTTACCATTGCTGTATTATATAGTAAAGACAAGTATTCTTTATATTGTAAATGTAATAGAATCACTTGAAACAGTATACAGCACCTTCCAGAGCAGGCACCTGACCACTTCAATTATATCACCATCTATACAGATGCAGTGTTTCTGTAATAAAATCACTTACTGTTAATGAAATCTAATTGTGCTGTCTACATTATTTACAACAAAGGAACCCATGGTAGTAAACTTGTTTAGGAGGAGATACAAATAATCAGGAAGGCTTCTGATTTAATAGAAAAATGCCATGTTTTTTTTTTCCTTTTGCATAATACATTTTGTCATTGAACAACAAAAGCAGTGGAAAACATGCTCTTTAACCTGTTTCTGCATTCTCGCCATGTAGCTGGGTCACTGTTCAAACACAGGTTCTTGAACAACTCCCTTGAGGGGGCACAAAAAACAATAATTAAACATCAAGGTCTAGGAAAAAAGGCTATCAGAGGTAAATGTCACGCAGTCTAACAAACTGGGGATTAATTGTGAAGCATTCCCTTTGTAAGCTTCAGACTTTAATAAAGATAATTAGAAAAGACACAGGACTGGTAGAAAATGTCAAACAGATAACATTTGCATTTCTGACGCTTCAATTACAAATGATTACATTGCTTTGTACAACAATTAAGATTTGACTTATATTCCAGTTCTTGTATTTGTCAGAAATGGAGATTACAACTGACAATTTTTTTTAAAAAAAGTATCTCATAGGGCACAGTTTATTTACAGAACAACACTCCATTACACAACTGAAATACATTCAAAATAACATTTACAATCAGTCTTGCTTATCCCCAATTTTGATCTCAGGTTTAATAGCATTGCAAAGTAAAATTAAGAATACTGAAATGCAGAATTGTTAAATTGTGTTGTATAAGCCCCACCACCTTTAAAAAAGGAGCCGTACAAAAGAACTGTTTCCTTTAATGTAATTTGCAAGGTGGAAAAATGAAATCATTGTGCATATTTCTCAAGGCAGCAAAGTACTGTACAAGGCCTAAGGATCAAGCAAAACAAACATGGCTACTGCAGTTTGATGCAATGTCATGCCATTCATATGATCAGGGAGCAATGCATCATATCGTTCTCTTGCATTACACGCACAACAGGCATGAGGAGAGACAATCATAATACAGGTACAAGAAAAGCCAAATGAATTGGTGGTGGGGAGGGGTAGTTTGTTAGGGGTCTTTGGATCAGCATTTTTTACTGATGCACACTGCAATGGTTCTATAGTACTTTACATCCTTTGATGCCTACCACAATAATATATAGTTCAAAAGGCACACTGGGTATAACCAAAACACAGTACAGGCCTTTACTTATACAAGATCTTTATGGACTATGAATTTGGGCTTGATAATTAAGGTAGCCTCATTTATTTATAATTCCAGTCTATATTTCTCATGTTGCTTAACTGGACATACAGATTAAATATTACTTTCGCAAATGATTGGCTACTGTAGCCCCTTGTGAACCACTATATTTTAAGGCCCAAAAGTCCTTACTTTATTGCATTGTAGCTAGGGATGCACCGAATCCCCTTTTTTGGATTCGGCCAAACCCCCGAATCCTTCATGAAAGATTCGGCAGAATACTGAACAGAATCCGAACCCTAATTTGCATATGCCCCATATTAGGGGTGGGAAGGGGAAAACATTTTTTACTTCCTTGTTTTCTGACAAAAATTCACGTGATTACGCTCCCCACCACTAATTTGCAAAGTAAGGTTCGGATTCGATTATTAAGTGCAATTACACTGTATAACTTTCCCCTAACACAGGGGTGTCCAAACTTTTGGCTCGCCGGGCCACATTGGAAAAAGATACAATCGTCTGGGGCCACACATAAAATACACAAACACGTTTGATTTGTAAAAGTAAAGGAAATACACAGAAAAGAACTACAATACCAGTTGGATAACCAGATGGAGCAATACACTGGAATGTGGGACACCTGGATATTAAATAGACTTATTATTATAATATTATTATTACTAACTGGGCAATGGGCAGAGTCCCCCCTCTTCCTATTTCCTCGGGAACCAAGTGTTTCAAGCTGGGCCGCATTCCTATGCATCCTGGGCCGCATGTGGCCCTCGGGCCGCAGTTTGGACACCCCTGCCCTAACACATAACTGGTCCTTTAGTTTAGCATTGATACCTCATTCCAGTTATATCAGTTACGCTATAAACAGATGTGAGTTTGGGGTGTCAAACCACAGATATTACAGTGAGACATTTTAAAATTTAGAGATTAAAATAAATTAATTAGGACACCGGCAGGTGCTTGAAATGAACAAACTGGCTTTGGATTGTCCCTGCATGCAGTGTAAAACTATGTAGCATCCAGTAATAAGATTGCTGGCCATAAATCTTTCATTTACTGATAATGATACATATATACCATCACTTAGGTGAAGTGCCATTTTACTCAGCAGAAGTGTATTTATGAGTGCTCTGAGCAATGGGATACATTCCAGAAACCTCTTCAAGGACATTCTGCTTAGGACAAATCATCTCAAATCATAAGACTGTCTTTACAAGGCTAGCCTTTTATCTTAATATTTTAAAGAATATTAAATGATAAAAGCAATCCCATCTGCACCAATATGTGCGTGTGTATGTATGTGTATATATTTATAAATTAGTTAATTGTGGTTAATTGTATAATATATATATATATATATATATATATATATATATTACAATTAACTACTGTACACAACTAACAACTTCGGAGTCAGTAAGTAGGACATGGTCTGTATTTCCCAATATTTATAGCACGTCTCTCCCGCAAGAGACCCAATAATCACAAATTAATAGCTGTCTTGATTGCTGCCTATAAGGGCATAAAGGTAGTGTATAGATTACTAGAGCACAGGTACTACAACTACAAAGACATGAAGCAATGGGGTGTTTATAAAGGCCTCTTTCCCCCATATGTAATAAAAGGCACCAAGTTTGCCAGGAGCAGTAACTAATAGCACACAATTTAGGGTCTTTCCAGATGGTAGCACCAGTAATACAGGTATGGGGCCTGTTATCCAGAATGCTGGGGACTTGGGGTTTTCCGGATAAGATCCATAGTTTGGATCTTCATACCATAAGATGGACTTCCTGTAATTCTGAGCTTTCAAGATAACGGGTTTCCGGATAATGGATCCCATATCTTTACTAGTAAGCTTTGTAAGTATCCTTTCCCAGTATCCAACTATTTTAATAGTCACAGGCCTTTCAACAAAACAGAGGACCAGCCATGTCTGCAATTAGTCTTAGTGCTTTGCAAATTTCTTAAATTAAAGCAACAAGCAGAATGTATTTTCAATGTAAGTTCCATTTATTTTGTGTATATGTGTTTACTGCCTCCAAAAAGGTTGGTCTTTACAACAGCGTGGAGATTGAATATTTATGCATAAAGAATACATCAGGTTTTTTTTATTTCTTAAAACATAAACCAACATCACAAAAGGTCAGTGTAGGACTTGTTAACCGGTAAAATTTGAGAATTGGTCACGAGTCTAACTTTTGCAAATAATAATTTTCTCTATTTGAAAACTGGATCTGAATGAAATATAACAATCTTACAAAAGACCAATAGCTGTAGTTTCATACCCACAGGATCAGATATAAATCGCTAATGTGTGTACCACACGTCAGCAACAAAGTATAATACTTTATGGAAGCACAAAATAAGCCAAAAGGTATGGGACCTGTTATACAGTATGCCCCGAGAGCTTGAGTTTTCCAGATAAGGGATCTTTCTGTAATTTTGAACTTCATACCTTAAGTCTGCTAAAAATCATTTAAATATTAAAAAAACTGAACAGGATTTGTTATACCACCCAAAAGGTTTAATTATATAGTAGTTAGGATCAAGTAGAAGGTACTGTTTTGTTATTACAGAGGAAATATGTTTTAAAATATTGAATTATTTCATTAAAATAGAGTCTATGGCAGATAAAATTCCTGTATTTCGGAACTTTCTTGATTACGTGGGTATCCGGATAATAGATCCTATACCTGTACAGCAGAGGCTGATGCGCTACTTTCACAGGACAACTGTTTGTGACTCTCACAATTTGGCCCTCTCACATGGTCATAATTTATTGTTATAGAGTTTCACTCTATGGAAACTTCTACCTCTAACTCCAGGACTCGGTGCACACACACTGTGTTGCCTCCAGGTGCAGGAGTGTTTGATACTCTTTCACAAAACAACTCTTTATCAAAACAAAAGGAAAAGGAGGGCTGACAAAACCGGAAAGCTATGATTTTTCGGTCATTAGAACAGCTAAATAAAGCCATGTTTATTAGTTGTCCTTTAAACCATTTGGTAAAAGATGTGCAGTTTTGCCGACCATAGATAATGCAGTTTTCACAAGTGCATCAGTCAACCTGCCAATAAGCTAATAAACACGAGTCAGCCAACCAATGAGAGCAATCAGTGCAGCTAGTCCCATTCATATGTATAAACCCATATACAGAGATAAATAAGGCTGGCTGGCAGATTTGCACAAGGCAGTATATTTTATGCTTTATTTATAGAAAAATAATGCAAATGTAAGAAATAATTATTACCATTGTACTCTTAAACCTTACTGCACATGTGAATCTGACACGGTGAAAGCTTATTGCTAATATATTCACATCCAACCGAAATTATTTTTGTTCTGTGCACATCATCATATGTACCAGTAAATTTGGCTCCACCTATACAAACATTAAACATGTTTTCTCCTGATGAAAAAATATAGTATATATAATATCTAGTGGGGTATATATAATATCCAGTCATTTATCAGGGAGAATATAAAAACGTTCTGATATTTTCTTAGCACCAGAAATAATAGGCCAATTACCCTGCATTTTACTACTGGGGTATTTACCAAGGGCACAATTTTTTTTTATCATCGGCTTCTGCCCTCTGTGGTTACAAAACCAAATGACACTAAATGTTCTATTTACATTCTTATTATCTATTTGGCAACAGACAGATACATATTTATAAATAAAAATATTTTCTACAATTTTAAGACCTGAGAGTGCTGATCCTTTTTGCAGTTGTTGGAGATTAAATGATGATCATGCACCCAGGCATACTAACACTCTATATCGAGAGTGCTGGCATATATATATATATATATATATATATATATATATATATATATATATATATATATATATATATATATATATATATATATATATATATATATATATAATATATATACATACACATTTACATGTGAACACACGTTTAGCTGCCTTTTGTTAGGGATACACTGAATCCAGGATTCGGTATTCCTTCAGGATTCTGCATTTTGCAGCAGGATTTGGCCAAATCCAAGTGGCTGGCTGAACCAAATAAGAATCCTTAAAATCACGTGATTTTTCATTGTATCAACAACAACAAAAAAATTTACATTTTTTTTCTGCCCAGGGTTATTTTTTAACCCTCCCTCACCGTATTAGGGTTTGTACTTGGGTTGTCATCGATAGGTGGCCAAATCAGGCAAAATCTGCTTGTTTAATTACCTTGCCAAGTGAGTGAATCTTTATGTTCATGACCAGCTTGACCAAATTTGTACTTGGGCCACAACTTATAGTAACCAGTCAAATTTTAGTTTTGGCCTCAACTGACTGGATGCAACGGGTTACTGTACAGGTGCGAGTTTTCCCATGCAAACCCCAGTAGAACACCATGAATTGCTCCCTACAACTAAAAAAAAAGGTTGTGTCATGTGCAATTCTTGAATAACAAGTTGCACAATAAATGTTCTATCATTTGCCCCCAACCCTATCTGACATAGATTTAACTATTTCCAAATTATACCAGAACATCTACAAGAACATTCTAGTTCTCAACTGTCTGGGCAATTGCTGACTAGGAGCACACCCACTTGAAGACAAAATGTTCCTTGCTTTAAAAGCACCAAAGTAACAACAATGGAGTGGCCAGCCAGGGCCCAACTATGCCTTTTAAGAGCAGTACTGGGCTGTTCTGCCGGGTTTCACTGCAGTTTGAAAGAGAAGACACAGTAGAGGGGAGGGCTGTTAAATTTTGAGTTTAGTTTTCCTTTAACCCACCTAAAAACACAGAATGCCTCAGCATTTCAAGCTGTTTTATTTGCTTTAACAATTTTACTGTACTCTTTTGTGTAAATCTGTGCTTTACAAAAATGAAAGAACTGACAGCAGTCAACTCATAACCACACAAATTACGTGGCATCACAGAACCCCTGGTGTTTTTACAAGCTTATCACTGGAAACTCAGTTCCCTAAAATACAGTCCACCCAGAACTGAGAAACTGAGGGAAAACTTTTGTTGCTGTATATAGATAGATAGATAGATAGATAGATAGATAGATGATAGATAGATGATAGATGATAGAAAGAGAGATGATAGAGAGATAGATGATAGATAGATAGATAGATAGATAGATAGATAGATAGATCTTGGGAGGGTGTTACGTATATATATATATATATATATATATATATATATATATATATATATATATATATATATATATATATATATATATATATATATATATATATATATATAAAATGTAAAGTTAAAATGTAAAAGTCATCAGAATTTCTGTACAGTTCAATGTCAATGGTAGCCCAAAAATGAATTCAGAAAAATAATTGAAAAAAAAAGGCAAAAAAAGCAACAAGAAAGAAAACTTACAAGTCTCCTCAGGACAGGAACTGCTGATCAAATGAAAGAAATGGCCAGAGTGCAAAGCAAAACGAACGTGTTACTACAGACTCGGTTTCATTGTTTATGTGTTGTCTGGGAGATGTCTCCTGCCCTAATGAGTTATCAGGAAGAATAACAAGATTAGTACAAACATGAACCACCTATTGAGACAGCAGACTCTGATGCTGTGTACATTGTAATCAGAAGTGCAAATTATTCAACTAAACAGCCTTCCTCTTCTTTCTTAGTTACAGCGCTTAAGTTATTGCACATGCGCACTCAGGCGGAAACGACGCAACTTCTATCAGAAGCCGGTTGCTAATGCAGCAGCCTCCCTCTCCTGCGTCATAGCTGCTTCCTCCCTCCAGTCATCGCTGCCTTTTCACTGTCTGCAGTTTACAAAGCCCTGTAACGAGCCTTCCCTGTTGTTTCCTGCCTCGTCCCCAGAGAATTCTCATCCCCGCTTCAACCCCAACCTCTTCTACTGCATATAATATAGTACCTTCCAGCATTTCCTGACATCCTCTTCGAGACCTCCTCACTAACTAAAGTCAGACATCTTCCCTGTTGCATTAACCAGGCGTAACAAGTCCTAATAACACTGAACAAAGTTTTTCCTCATTTCATCCCACCCACTAAACCATACAAGCCAATCCTTGCAGTTTTAAAGCATAACAGCCAATCATCGATATCAAGAGGGCGGGCTAATCACTGGTAGCCAATAGAAGGCTGCTTATTGTTTCTTTTCAGCCAATTTTGCCCGAGCAAGTCTTGGAGCTATTGTATGTAATAGAGAGTAGGAAGAGGGGGGTATTTAAAGAGCAATTGCTTAGCACTGTGTGATTTTCTCTAGCTGCAAGGTTCTTACTTAGGGATGATGAAACAAGGTTTGATAGCTAAAATGTGAGGGTGCCTTAAGGGGGAGTTCAATTACATCTACCCAGAAAACTGTATAGAGTGGACATAACAAACCTGCCCAGAGCTCTAATGTAGTCATTGCCAGAGTTTCTTAGCATGTCCATAACAATTACAAAAATGCTATAAGCTTCAGCAACAAAATCCTCCAGTATATTGTAAATATGTATCTATAGGATATAACCGGTCTTAAGCGTGATGTAGAGAGTGAAATTCTGAGAAAATTTGCCATTGGTTTTCTTTATTTTTTATTTGTGTTTTTTTAATTATTTAGCTTTTTATTCAGCAGCTTTGCAGTTTCAGCAATCTGGTTGTTTGAACTTTAATTCTTTCATAAAAAAAAAAAGCTTGTTTTATGGGAAGATAATCCTTACTGACTAAAATTGGAAGGGTTCCTAGAAATATTATTCCCAACGCTACTATATTCTATACTCAACCCTATTTCACAGCCAGGGACAACCAACCAAGAGGTAAAGTTAGAGAGAGGGGGAACTCAGTGGTGGAGAATGCACACTTTCCAAATTCCTAGCCTAGATCATTTATGTCCCAACTGTGCATTTACTTCTAACCCCAGTTGATGGGTCGGTGGGGGTCGATGGAGTGGTGTCTTTGGCACAATGACTATTCAGATAGTCTTAAAAGCAGACATTAGTTTACATCAGCTGTCCGCTGATGTAAACTAATGTTATGCTCAGGGAATCGAGGTAGAACATTTGTGAGTCGCCACTGATGTCACACATGATGTCCTACGGTAGTGCCCACTACAGTACACTATATAGCTGTTATAGTCAGTGGCCTTCCGATACACGGTTTCAATGTTTCCATTTTCTATTAGGATGGTTAGATCTATAAAATTAATAGTGCTTATACTGTATGTACTGGTAAACCTCAAATTGTATTTATTTATATTTAAGGCACTTCTTCTGATCTTCTTCAAATGAAAATGCAATCATCTATGTACTGTTTCCAGGCACGAGGTTTGCCCCCTGCGCCAATCTTGGGCTAATAACCTTGGATTCCCAATAACCCATAAAAAGGTTAGCATTACTAGGAGTGCACCTAGTACCCATGACAGTCCCTGTGGTTTATAGGTAGAATGACTTTTCAAACCAAAAATAGTTGTGATTTTAAATAAAAGGAATTCCCTGTAGTATAAAATCAGCCTGGGCTTCTGGGATCTCTTGGTCTTCTTCTAAATAAAATGCAACTGCTTGCAGACCTAAATTATGTTTAATCACAGTGTACAGGGAAGCATGTCCAATAATGAAAGATTCTTCCCACTTAACGTCTCAATAGTGTCTGGGTAACTGTGTCACATAAAGTTGCAAAAATGTATCTATATATTCTGATAAATTACTGCTGAGAGAGCCAATCCCTGATACTATGGGTCGACCCGATGGATTTTGTAAGGTCCTTATGAATCTTGGGTAGGGTATAACAGGAACTCATGAATTCGCAAATGTACAAAAACTCAAACTCCTTTTTACTTATAATATCAAACTTTCTTGCTCCCTCTAAATATCAAGAATCTCCTGTTGGTATTCCTTAGTAGGATCTCCTTTTAATTTTTCATGTGTTTGTATTTTATAATTGTCTCCGAATCTCTGCTATATATTTATCCCTGTCCATGATTACAACCCCCCTCCTTTATCTGCTGGTTTTATCATTAGCTCATTATTTTTTATTTCCATTAGAGCTTGTTGTTCATCTTTGGATAAACTGTTTCTTCATTTTTTAATTCTCAAATTTTCCATATCATTTCATTAACTTTGAGTGAAGGATTCGAAGTAAAAAAACTTTGAATTTCGAAGTGTTTTTTTTGGCTACTTCGACCATCGATGGGCTACTTCGACCTTTGACTACGACTTTGAATCGAATGATTCGAACTAAAAATCGTTCGACTATTCGACCATTCGATAGTCGAAGTACTGTCTCTTTAAGAAAAAACTTCGACCCCCTAGTTCGCCACCTAAAAGCTACCGAACCCAATGTTAGCCTATGGGGAAGGTCCCCATCGTTCGTTTCGAAGGATTTAATCGTTCCTTCGATCGTATGATTGCAGTATTTGCGCAAAATCCTTCGACTTCGAATATCGAAGTCAAAGGATTTTCATTCCCAGTTGAATATCAAGGGTTAATTAACCCTCGATATTCGACCCTTGATGAATTTGCCCCTAAGTCCCTAAAGACCCGCAATGCAATGTTTCTGTTGTGGATCATTAGTGCAGTCTTTCATATTTGATTTTAACTACCCCTTACACTACCCCGTACACTGCCCCTAATCTAAGCCTGTACATGGATAGCATGTAAGTCTGACTGCAGCATGATGACCGCTAGAGTGACCTACCTACCACTGCCCCTAACACTGTCCCTATTCTAAGCCAGCGTGTGGATGGCATGATCCACCGCCCATACTGACTGTACTTCAGACCTGAGTCAACCCGAGTCGAGTTGTATTTATAGCTCATGCATCACCTATACTTTTACCTTGTGGAGAAAATTAATAAAATTGGCAATTTAAGTGCACAGTGTTGTGTCCTCAATAGTATTCCTTCTTGCTCTGCTGGGTTTCTTGAAGCATAAATGAGCCTATTTTTCTCTTTGTAGCAGTATCTTTGTAGTAGAATATACTAGTATATGTTGTGCCCAATGGCCATTTTCTTGTTTTGGGAATTTTGCTTGTTTGAGGTTTGAAAAGTAAGGCAGAACCTGCAACTAATAGTGTTCACAACACCAAATAGAACTTAAAACCTCATCATGCAAATTAAATCATAAAGACACGTTATGCTTACCACATAATCAGTCTGGTACAGGCGCATATGCCCTAAACCTGTCGCTTGTGGGCAAATCTCAGCGACAATACTTAGATTAATTGTTACCATGATTTTATTTCTTCAGGGGTTGTTCACGTCTCTATTTAAACTATTTTAAATAATGCTTACAGTATTGGTCTTTGATAAAGTGCTTACACACAAAATGTTTCACACATCTGTATTTTTAATTACAGATGGAATAAAATCTACTGATTTTTATCCACTCTGAAGCATCAAGTCTGATTAATGGAAGAATGTGATGATTTGTTTGAGTGTTGTCTATGATCTAAACATTGGTCCTGAGCTTGACTGTGATTCCCCTCCTTGTGCTCATAGAGTCTTCTGCCTAGTTACCCACTGTTCACTGTGAGAATATTGAGAAAAGTGATTGGGTAATGCAAAGACAGAGAAGAGAGGATATGGGAAAAACTTGAGAAAGAAAAATAATTTAGTTATAGTTTAGTTATAGTGATGACGTGTAAATTAAGTCTAAACACCCATGGAGTATGATATGTACTTGTGCAGCACTGTTCCTACTGCTATAATTTCCCTTAAAACCTTGCCAAACTACACCTTAAAGGAATAGTTCAGTGTGAAAATAAAAACTGGGTAAAAAGATAGGCTATGCAAAATAAAAAATGTTTCTAATATAGTTAGTTAGCCAAAAATGTAATGTATAAAGGCTGGCGTGAACAGATGTCTAATAAAACAGACAGAATCCTACTTCCTGCTTTTCAGCTCTATAACTCTGAGTTAGTCAGCGACTTGAAGGGGTGCCACATGGTACATTTCTGTTCAGTGAGTTTACAATTGATCCTCAGCATTCAGCTCAGATTCAAAAGCAACAGATATGACCCATGTGGCCCCCCCTCAAGTCTCTGATTGGTTACTGCCTGGTAGCCAGGGTAACCAGTCAGTGTAAACCAAGAGAGCTGAAAAGCAGGAAGTAGTGTTCTGACTGAAATGTTATACATCAAATCACTCCAGCCTTTATACATTACATTTTTGGCTAACTAACTATATTAGAAACATTTTTTATTTTGCACAGCCTATCTATTTACCCAGTTTTTATTTTTACACTGAACAATTCCTTTTAGGCTAGGGCCTCACAGGGCTGAAATCTGCTGGCTGATTTCAGCCCTACCCAGGGTCGGACTGGCCCGGCGGGAAACCGGGAAAAAACCCGGTGGGCCCCGACCCGTCATGGGCCCCCGTCGGGCCAGACCCCCAATCGTGTTATTTAAAATAAAAAAAAAGCCGGAGCGCCGTGCCGTCTGTGCATGCGCGCCAGCACCGCACCGTCTGCGCATGCGCACCAGCACCGCACAGAAGGAAAGGAGCGCACTGCATGGTAAAGTGCGGCTCAGCAAGGGGGGCCCTTGACAAAAGTCCCGGTGGGCCCCGGGCCCCCCAGTCCGACACTGGCCCTACCACAGGTAGTATCCTCCTCTCTTTTCCACGTTCAGTAGTGTTGAATCAGCCTTTGTTTGAACAGACTCATCAGATTTTGGTGAAAAATGGTGAATCAATACATTTTGAGCCAAAATCTGCCAAAGTCTATTCACGCTGAAGCTTCTGAATGTGGTAGGGCTGAAATCAGCCATGGTATTTCAGTTAGTGGATTTCGATCACCCTGGTGGCCCTAGCCTAAAGGAGAAGGAAAGGTATAATCACAGGTTGCTGCCATTTCACAGTGTTTATATTTACATTCTGAGACCTTGGGCTGGTGCTTCAGTAAAAACTACACCAGCCTTGGGTTTCTTCTATTGGAGCACCATGTTGCATTTCACTCTGCAGCACATGCGCACCTGGACCAGACCATAGAGGAGATTGAGAAAGAAGAAGAAAATTGTGGCGGTGTGCTTCTACATTAATGCTCTTATCTGGTTCAGTTTTAGTCGTAATCACTGAGGGGTGCCTAACATTTAGGTACACCTCAGTAGTTATACTTTTGCCTATTCTTTAAGATGCACTAGATTTGTAGAGTAAACTGAAAAAAAAAGATGTGGCATGGAAAAATGGGTGTATGTTAACATTTTTGCAGTTGCGTTAAATCTCTTCTTCTTGCCTCCCTGACCAAAAACACCAGCTGTCTATGATTTACTCACTTATTAGGGAGAGGCTTCCTTTATACTTGTTTCTGTATTATTATAAAAGCCTCATACTTTAACTTTTTTTACAGCCTCTTTGTAAGAGAGAACATTTTTGTGGCTTCAGCTTCAGAAGTGTGCAGTTAAAGTTATAACAATATGCCACATTTTGCCCAGGCCCAATATTTTTTGGAAATGTTTGACATACTAAGTCAAAACTTAAGGCCAATGGCCAGCTTTTGAGATGTTCAACTTGTAAGCGATGTTCCATCAATGCTGTACACTAACACATCTTTTCAGACCACTGTGCACAACAAATTGAGGTACAAAAAAACTGGCATCAGTTATTTGCACGAATGCAGGTAAATGGAGGGCACTCTCATTTAGAAAAAAAATTAAGGAAACAAAAATGCAATAGGAGGTGCAAAAAACCTAAAGTCACCCCTACAGAGCAACCAAATGTAACATGTCAAATATCAGGTCTGCACACTCACAAAAAACTGTTAGATTCAGGTCATTCCCTTTTGTACCAAAGGGTGGTATGTATATTACAATTATGTGGAATGTATTGTCTTTGTAAACATTGTGTTACTGTTAAACTGTTCTTTTTAAACAGTAAAGTATTTTCTATCATACCACCTGAGTCTAAGGGGCAGATGCATCAAGGGTCGAATATCGAGGGTTAATTTACCCTCGATATTCGACTGGGAATGAATATCCTTCGACTTCGAATATCGAAGTCGAAGGATTTTGTGCAAAAACTGCGATCGAACGATTAAATCCTTCGAATCGATTTTAATCCAACGATCGAAGGATTATCCTTCGACCAAAAAAATTTAGCCAAGCCTATGGGGACCTTCCCCATAGGCTAACATTGGGTTCGGTAGCTTTTAGGTGGCGAACTTGGGGGTCGAAGTTTTTTCTTAAAGAGACAGTACTTTGACTATCGAATGGTCGAATAGTCGGATGATTTTTAGTTTGAATCCTTCGATTCTAAGTCGTAGTCGAAGGTCGAAGTAGCCCATTCGATGGTCGAAGTAGCCCAAAAAACACTTCAAAATTCGAAGTTTTTTTACTTCGAACCCTTCACTCGAAGTTAATGAATTGGCCCCTAAAAGTTTTTAATCAGTTATTTGCATGCACAGTAATACAAGTGATGGGTAAGGAAATGTTTGTGTGGCATGAGGGATACTAGTAAATTGATAGTATGATAGTAGTCAGGAATGCTGGTGAAAACTCCTTTGTTGTAACACTGTTTACTAGAAGCAATGACAATGGTGTAACTATATTGGGCACATTTTGTTGCAATGGTTTTTGTTGTTTTCATTTGTTCTGACGAAAGACAGCCTTGGTGGAAACAATGACAAGCTCAGTATATCTACATAATCTGTCTAACTTTTATTTATTTTTTATATCAAATTATTATTAGTATATTGCACTGTGTGAAAACTGTTATTTTTCAAAATGTTAATAAACCAAGGTCTCCTATACAACCAGCAGCCTGCTGAGTTTGCTGAGTTACGTCTCCCAACATCTTCTAAAACCTATGATCTGAAGCCTATGATCAAATACATTTTTTACCATGGAGTTCTAGTATATTATTTATTATAAAAACAAAAGGGAAAAGTAGCAAGCAAATAGAAATTGTGCTGTATTTATGAATTATAAAAACTGAATTATTCCTACTGATGGTTTTTACTGAAGCAGTAATTGTCTAAATAAAAAGCATCAAATACTTTTTGAAATTAAGGGTAAATTGAAATGGTTTATGATTATGTATATAGGAATTAAAATGTTACTAAAAATCGAATTCTTTTCATTTTTCAGAACCTTCTATAAAGCAATCAACATTTTTATAATTCTGAGCACTGTGTATATATGAAAATTAAGAAAAAACGTTACTAAAAATCCAGTTACTTTCAAAATATTTCAATATCTTACACAAAAGCAGAACAATATGATACATTTTTTGGATTTATGTCTTCATGTTGCCAAAAAATAAAAACAATCTTCAGCATTCCTTAGAAAATAATGCATTTCACCAGATACGAACAGACTTTAATTTAACTTTTTGTCCAAAAGGATGATAAAGTGTTTTGTTAATAAGAAACTAAAAGAATAGGTACATAAAAATGTCAGAAATGGAACATTTTAATCAATATATTAGTTTTATGCTAAAAACTGGAAAATCATTCTAATTTAGGGCACTTTTATCTACCTGTACATTGACAGTTAAATCATTTTTATTATTAAAACATACATGTAAATGTATTTTTTCCTCCCCATGTCCTTATTTTTATATACTGTTTAACATTTCTGGAGAGGCTACCACATCTTCATAATGCATTTTATTTTCAAATCTGTGTCTCTGCTCAGAAGTGATTGATTGGCCTGTAAATGCAGTTTAATCCAGGTATTACTTTAGACTCAATGAAAAACAACAAACCAAGTTATAAAGCCCACAGAAACACTCAGGGGGATTGAGATAGGCTACAAAACAGAAATGTAGTCAATGTTAGGAATAGAAACAAATGAGATCTAAGCAACAGAATTTGTTGGTGACATTTAAGAAATAATATTGCAGTTGGTATTAAAGGCCTGACATTAAAATGTCCCTTATAAAATGCTATAGATGTTGATGGCTGGGTTAAGGTCAGTCTGCTAAGATTTACAAATTAAATGGCAACATATGTCTGATTTTTGACAAAGAGCTGTTTGTGAACTTCAATAATTTTCTACTAAAAGATATATGAATCCTTCTTTTATAGCTTAAAGGTGCATCTTGGGTAAAATATAATTTTTATATATTGTATTTCTGTTTTTTTTTTTAATAAGACAGGGCCCCTGAACAGGTGATCAGTTCACATACTTTTGACACACACAAAATGTAAATTTGAATAATTTTCATTTTTAAATTTAATTTTAATTTAAATGTATTTGTTTAATTGGGTTCTCAAAAAACTCAAATTTTCTGAGCTTTATTATACCCGGATACTGCAAAAAGCCCAAATCCAAAAAGCCACCATCTCAAACCTGTCAAAGTCATGAGAAGTCAATGGGAGATGTCCCTATTCCAAATTTGAAGATATCATGGTCTGTGCTGGGTTTAGCCGATAATCCAATTAAAAAATAAAAAACCCGGGAAATATCAAGCGATTCAGGAGAAAAGTCCAAGTACAAAAGTATCAAGTTTTTTTAACTGTTCCGATTAATTTGAGTTGTTTTATTAATAAATAATCCAAAATCGGGGATGGGAGTCTGGCCGAGCTTTTTTTATTGAAACAATGAGATTAAATTGAGTTTTAGCAAATAACCCCCTAAACGTCCCTCAAGGTAGATCAGTTCTTGATTGATGATCATTCACAGTGTCAGTCCACATCTACGAGTTTCACCAATAGTGCCTTTTATTCTGTACAGTAATTACTAATAAAGGGACTACTGTACTTTATTATATATTTAAAAATATATGGGTTTTAAAAGCCATCTATAACAGGCCAATATGGTATATTTATCAGGCAACTTTATTGGAATACAAAAGTTAAAATAGCATGCCCATCATTATGGGGGTCATGTTACTATTACACTCTTTATTACATTCATTATTTTCAATTGCAGTGCATTTGAATTACATAGACACAATAAAAACTGCTATACAATAGGGTTATAAGTTCAAGACCCACTAAACAATTAAACAAGAAATCGCGTAGCCGTAGCAGTAATATTTGGGCACATGATTAGTGAAATGATCTGCCACTTGGTCTATACTGCTGCCTGTGTGCTGAAGGTGTTGGCAACAGACACTGTACTAGCACGTCACTACGTCTATTGCACCTTCAGCCCTAAAAAAATATCGAGAGCAGTGCGTCACTACATTCCAGTACGTGTCTATTACTAACACCTTCAGCACACAGGCAGCAGTATAGACAAGTGGCAGATCATTTCACTAATTTGCCCAAATATTACTGCTCCGGCTACCTGATTGTACTGTGTTTGGGGGCCACATTATTATTAATAATTTAATGATGGAGGCTGAGGGCCAGTGTAAATTTGAAAACGGGCCGCAATTGGCCTGCGGGCCTGACTTTGGTCATGCCTGCGCTAGAGTCTATCTTCTTCGCTAGCGAAGTTACTCCAGTGACCGTTAGTAAATCGGCGAAGTACCGAAATGACGTCACGCTTTAGTAAATTTTCCCCAAAGTATAAAGATCCAAATTACAGAAAGATCTGTTATCCAGAAAACCCTAGGTCCTGAGCATTCTGGATAACAGTTCCTATACCTGTACCAAGACCAGTGGCCATAAATAAACCAAAGATGAGAGAATTGCCATAAAGGAATTACAAAACCTGAAGAAAGTATTTAGAAAACAATTGAATAAAGAAGGAAACATAGACTTTTTATCAGAAGATCAGTATGTTGCATTCTTGTGTTAGGGATTCTTCAAAATGATAACTAAAACTGCAGGCACTACTGCAGTGTCCAGGGTCCTGGTTCGTATCATGCAATGTGAAAGCTGTATACTCTTCCATCCGACATCAATTAGTAATACAGGCCACAAGACTCCCTAGATGGAACAGTCTCCTTGGATGAGGGACGAAATTTTCACATGAATTTATTTAGGAAAACAAACTTAAACAAATGATTTGATAGCTGTCATACTTATAATGTAAAATACGGTATTCCAACTACTATAAGAGCAAGGTCACACGTGGAGTTTTTATGTTGCATTTTTAAAAACACACGGTCGAGCGTAAATATGCCAATAAAACCACACATGCATGATAAAATGCGTTTTTCAGCCTGGAGTTTTGTTTTTTTTGTTCCCCACAATTCCAGTATAAAAATTTTAGTAAACTTTTGTGAAGAAAAGCCAAGCGAAAAAAACAATTTACATGCAAAATGGAGCCATACTGATCCATACATAGTTAGTTACATAGTTAAATCGGGTTGAAAAAAGACAAAATCCATCAAGTTAAACCCAATATCCATACACACACCCCCTCCATACTTTCACATAATATATATATACCCGTATCTATACTAACTATAGAGTTTAGTATCACAATTTTGATATTATGTGTGTCCAAGAAATCATCCAAGCCACTCTTAAAGGCATTAACAGAATCAGCCATCACAACATCACCCGGCAGTACAATTCACAACCTCACTGTCCTCACTTTAAAGAACAACCTACGTTTATTCAAATGAAAGTTCTTTTCTTCTAGTCTAAAGGGGTGGCCTCTGGTACGGTGATCCTCTTTATGGGTAAAATGTTCCCCTGCTATTTGTTTATAATGTCCTCTAATGTACTTGTAAAGTGTAATCATGTCCCCTCGCAAGCGCCTTTTTTCCAGAGAAAACAACCCCTACCTTCTGGACAATGTAACAGAGTGACTGGGGGACTGGCAGCTATGCTCTCAATCTCAGCAAGGCACCCCCGCTCCAGGTGTAGGAAATGAAGTCAATTAACAAGAGAGCTGAGAGAAAGCAAACGAAGAGGCAGAACTTGCTGCTAAGTGCTCTTTATTGCACACAACATGTTTCGGACCCAGAGCCCTTTATCAAGAGTGACACTTGATAAAGGGCTCTGGGCCCGAAACATGTTGTGTGCAATAAAGAGCACTTAGCAGCAAGTTCTGCCTCTTCGTTTGCTTTCTCTCAGCTCTCTTGTTAATTGACTTCACAACCCCTACCTTGACAGTCTACCCTCATAATTTAAGTCTTCCATCCCTCTAACCAGTTTAGTTGCACGTGTCTGCACGCTCTCAGCTCATTTATATCCCTCTTAAGGACTGGAGTCCAAAACTGAACTGCATACTCCAGATGAGGCCTTACCAGGGACCTATAAATAGGCATAATTATGTTTTCATCCCTTAATGTTCCAGGCCTACATTCCTTATTTTAACAAGTAATCTTCTGTGTGGCACTGTATGAAATGCTTTAGCAAAGTGTAAGTAAATCACATCCACTGCCATCCCAGAATCTAGGTCCCTGCTTACCTTCTCATAAAAAGAAATTAAATTAGTCTGGCAAGATCTATTACGCATAAAACCATGCTGGCACAAACTCATAGTATTATGATTTGATTATGAAGTCCAGTATCTTATCCTTTCGAAAAGCTTCCCTACCACTGATGTCAGACTAACTGGCCTATCGTTTTGGGGCTGAGAACATTAGCAATTCGCCAGTCTCTGCACTATGCCAGACCTCAATGAATCCTGAAAAATTAAGTAAAGAGGTTTGGCGATTACAGAGCTAAGCTCGCTAAGTACCCTGGGATGAATATACCTTCTGGCCCGGCCCTTTGTTAATCTTAACATGTTCTAGTTTCTTTTGAATTTCCTCATGTGTGAACCATGCATCATTAGTTTTATTACTAGAGTTGGGACTATTAAGAAGGAATCCTTAACTGGTTCCTCATTTGTGTAGACAGACAAAAAATATGAGTTCAGAATCTGCGCTTTTATTTTGTTTTCATCAACCAGCTGACCCCCCTCTGATATTAAAGGTCCCACCCCTTCCTGCTTTATTTTTTTTACTATTAACATATTTAAAACAATCATTTTGGATTCTTTTTACTGCTTGCTGCAATATCCTTTTCCATATTAATTTTAGCATGATTTATTGGCCAAAAATGTAGTGCATGCTTAGAAGTAAAAATTACTGGATGCACATGTACTGTCACGGTCGGCACCCAACACCAGAACAAATGCCAAGCACCCTGGTCTTGGCTCGTGCTTCACCTGTAGTGTGACCGCCTTTGGCCTTGGGAGGAGCCCTCAGCTACTTGGATGCCACCAGGACTTAAACGAGAGGTGAAGGCTAGAGGTTCTGGATAGGCAGAGGGGCACGACTGTCAGGATCCAGAGGTCAGAATAGTCAAAAGCCAGGCAGGGGTCACAACAGGAATCAAACAGGTTCAAAACAGATTAGCCAAAACTCAGATAGCACCAGGAACAAACTCCTATAACGGGCAGTGTGTAAAAAGAAAATGTACCTTTAAGTACTTTTAAATTTCGCTCTCCGCGCTCACCCTAGGAACCGGTGCAGAATACATTCATGGCGGGCTTGAAGTGCGTCGGGCGTCCCCACCAACCCCCACGAACCCCACCAGGGTAAGATTTTACTACAGGTACATAGCAGTATTATTGAATGAGGCCTGCTATTTTTAAATCAGCATGATTATAATCTGCAGACTAGATTAAACATTTCTTGCTCTGAATTTAATGTCATACATTAAATATGTATTTTCTGACCTTGATTCAAATTTTATACAGACTACATTATTCACTGTAGCATTATTATTCACCACTGTATATCAGATATTACCCCACAGGCTTTTTCCTAAGTGGGCATTTGCTGGCTCCATTTATCCCTAGTAATATAGTAAATTTTTTACATGTATGCAGAGGCTGATCAACATGCAAAGCTTTGATCATGCTCAATCATAAGACAAACAAGCAGGGATATCGAATTATTAATATGTGGGAAAAATGTTTAAGGCAACCATCAACAGAAAAGGGAAGTACATATGTAAATAAATTGTGCACTGAGCACATGGTATTTATAATAGAATAAAAAAAACCCACTCTGATCATTACAGCACCCCATTTAAAGTAATACATTTAAATTCAGGGTGTCTTATGAATAGCCTGTTACTATTTATCCAAGGTGGGGGGACATTTTGCATCAAAGTGCACCATAAAGTTGGGTTCCATGGGAGAAATAATGACTTATTATTATTATTATTAGTAGTAGTAGTATTGTACCATCATCTCCCGCAGCATTCCTGTAAACGAATTCAAATACAAGACAGACAGACAGTTTACACATAGACAATAGGGCGAGAGCCCTGCTTGTGAGAGATAATATGACATTTGTAACAAGAGAAAGTGCTTCATTTTTACAATCTTCTGATCATTGATTATTATGGCTTTAAATACCTGCAATCCTACCAATTCCGTTTCAGTTAATATATAACAAGTCATTTACTCATCAGTTCAGTAACAAGCAGAATTAAATCTAGAAAGTCTTGATTAAAAATAGAAAGCTTTGAAATAGGATCATAAACACCTATAGGTAAACGTAGTAAGTCTTTTCAGGTCTCAAAGTGAAAAACACTCACCAGTTTAAGGGAGGGGTCCAGGTGCAGCACCCTGAACCTTCAGCTGAGGGAGCAGATAACCATAGGAAGAAATTGAGCAGACACTTCTAGGAACCAATCTTCCAGGCAGACTTTTCAGTTAAAAAGTATCTATTTATTGGAGAGCACTAGGACACAACCTAACGGGTTTCATATCAACATAATACTTAATCATAGGCTCAGGATGATTAAGTATCCTGTTGATACGAAACGCGTTAGGTTGTGTCCTAGTGCTCTCCGGTAATTGAATACTTTTTAACTGAAAAGTCTGCCTGGATGATTGGTTCCTAGAAGTACCTGCTCAATTTCTACATAAAATAGAAAGCTGCCACTGGCAGAATTCCTTACCTGCTCTGCCAGTAGTAACAGTATTTTTCTATTATAAAGCTTCTAGGACACAATTGTTTGTTTAGAATATACAGCACGCTCACTATGAGTCCATAACATTATAAGCATTTGCCATATTCTTTATGTTTTTAATGGCACAACATCTAAGTTACTTGTTTACCTAATATGTCAGCTTCTGGGACAGCTTATTTTCTATATGATTCAGCTCACAATGATCAGGATGCTCCTATCTTAAGCCAAGTTGAGAACTTTCTATAGGTACCAGTACACCACAAGTTGCCAGAAGAGGTAAAAAAAAAACCCCACTCCTGGTAACTATAAAATTCATCTTAGAACTGCCTCGTCAAATTAGAGGACCATTCCTGTATGTATACTATATGAAAGTATACTATCAGGTGACTACTGATTTAAGGCACAGTAAGTAGCTTCATTAATAGAAGACTACTAAACTGGAAGTTTTTTTTTTATATATATATAGTCAGTATTCTTCAAAGAACATCATATACACTAAATTTCTGCCATATGGTGGGGGCACAGTAATTTTACCATGTACTACTACAGTACATCACTGACTTTGATTATGCAGTAAGTGCTATAGTTGGTTGACAATTAAAGCATTCTATACACAAGGAATTGTCATACAGTTCAAGTTGTATACTTAAGATGCGGTTGATCAGCTTCTGGTGCAGTGGCACTAAAATGTATTGTAATGTTATGTTATGTAATGCACAGTAACATTTGCAATAAAAAATAGAAGTTAGAGGAAGCACATGAAGCAGAGATTTGTGTGTAATAAAGGGGGCTTAAAGGACCAGTAACACTAAATTTTTTTTCCCCAAAATTCGTTAGTATAGAACGAAAAATAAACACCAAGGCAAATAAAACTTTTAAATTGCAAAGCCTTTATTAAGAGATAACTTACCAAAACTCCACTTCCTGTCCTCTTCTAAAACGGCGAAAGGGCGACCATCCATGCAGCGGCGTTCAACTTCTCCTCCCTGGCTATTCTAGTGACAGTATGTGAAGAGGAGGCAGTGGTCCGCTCTGCAGCGCTTCCCCTATTCCCAGCAGTCGGACTTTGACTCCAGCCTTTGCTCCTCCGACGAGGAAGAAGAAGAGGAGGAGGGCAGCCTCTGCCTCTCCAGCGGCAAGTGCTGTCTGCAGAATGGTAGTAATAGTAAGCGGCAGGCGCACCGATCTGCTGAAGAATATCCACTTGTTCCCCGTCGATGTGCCCATCTGAGTGTGCCTGGGGCTGGCAGTCCCAGCTGCTGCAGAAGAAGCCGGCGATTTTAGACTCCGGTTGCTGCAGAATCCATGGATGAGGTGGGAGCGCTGAACCACTTGCTACCCGTCGATGCGCTACGATTGCGGGTAGGACTACAGTGCACAAGCGAAGTGAAGACGAACCAGCGCTACGTGGAGGAGCTGCGCACACTGAAGGCTTTCGATGCGGCTAAGTGCACTCTTCAAGTGCACAGTTCCTGCAAACCTTGGCTTTGCGTTCCGCACCGCCTTTGAGCCGGGAGTGCTACCGGCTCGTTTTTATTTTTACTAAATACACCGGCCACTGCTACCCGCAATCGTAGCGCATCGACGGGTAGCAAGTGGTTCAGCGCTCCCACCTCATCCATGGATTCTGCAGCAACCGGAGTCTAAAATCGCCGGCTTCTTCTGCAGCAGCTGGGACTGCCAGCCCCAGGCACACTCAGATGGGCACATCGACGGGAACAAGTGGATATTCTTCAGCAGATCGGTGCGCCTGCCGCTTACTATTACTACCATTCTGCAGACAGCACTTGCCGCTGGAGAGGCAGAGGCTGCCCTCCTCCTCTTCTTCTTCCTCGTCGGAGGAGCAAAGGCTGGAGTCAAAGTCCGACTGCTGGGAATAGGGGAAGCGCTGCAGAGCGGACCACTGCCTCCTCTTCACATACTGTCACTAGAATAGCCAGGGAGGAGAAGTTGAACGCCGCTGCATGGATGGTCGCCCTTTCGCCGTTTTAGAAGAGGACAGGAAGTGGAGTTTTGGTAAGTTATCTCTTAATAAAGGCTTTGCAATTTAAAAGTTTTATTTGCCTTGGTGTTTATTTTTCGTTCTATACTAACGAATTTTGGGGAAAAAAAATTTAGTGTTACTGGTCCTTTAAGGAGATTGAAAAGGCTACAAGTGAACAGATAATGATCTGACAGTATGAAGGAAACAGGATCTATGAAGCATGGCAGTCAGGTCCTTGATTCTACCATCTGTGGCAGGAAATTGCCTAAGGGACCAGTAATAACATAACGTGAAGATGTTTTATTTACCTTTAGAACTATTTATCCAACACGTGTCCTTGGCAACAAAGGTCATATTTTATATTTAAAAGGGTATCATTCTATTGTTAGTGTTGAGGAACATCTGATCCATATTAATCTCCTCTTAATGGGATACTATCAAGATTATTATGTGGGTTTTTTTAATACTATAGTACACTGGGTGCCTTCCAAATAATTCATTCTACCATTAAAATGTTATTGTAATATGTATACATATTTACAACTGTATACTGTGATTGAGATAATATATAATTGTAGAGAAAGAAGTGACTTTATTGGAGCTTCACATGGTCCCCCACATGTGAACTTTTTTCTCTATATCTGTGAGTGCTTCCAGTTTCTACAATTGTTTGATCTTATTTGGGAAGCACCAGGGATTTGTTTGAAACATGGCGAGTGCACTCCAACGAATGTCTCACTAATATAGTACCCGGGTACTGCTCATGGGATTATGCATGTACAAACAAATATGGTAAGAGAATATGGCAGAGAAAACATGTGTGTACCATTGGCCTTAGAAGTAACACAGGCTATTGAGTTTAGTAAGCAACTCCAAGAAATGTGTTGAATTTTTGCAGATTTTCCTATTTTGTAAAAACTAATGATTTCCAGGTAGAGTAATGTTTTCCTGTTAGTCCAAAACCATTTTGCTTAATGAGGTACTAAGTCTTTATAATTAGACCCAGAAGGGGAGCAAAGACCTGCCCAAACGCACAATCATTACTGAGGTAATTTATAGTGATACAAAAAAATTAAAAATATGAATTCTTGCCTGGAATGTATTTATTTCTATGCACATTCCCTAGCAGCCAATTACCCCATTAAAGCGACATTTTGTTGCTAAGGACATTAATTGAAATGTAAATTAATTTATGCAGGATCGCCTAATTAAGTTGATATGTAATGATTGTGTCAGGATGGCCTATGTGATTAGATTCTTTTTCCCCCCACGCTAAACCGGTATTGCTGTTACATTTTGTGTGTGACTTAATTTATATGTAAAACCTTGGAGCTGACATCCTTTGTGCTTATAACTATTTAATAAATATGTCAACTGTGTTTTTTTCTTCACATTTCAAACAGCAGCTTGACTCTTGCTGTTGAGAAATACTTAAATCTAACGCTTCCAGAGCAATTAAACACACCCATGGGAGAGAGAAAAGACAGAGACTGTCAGGAAATGTAAATTAGTAATTCTTGTTTTTTTCCCAAAGGCCCCAGAACTAATAGTAAAGTTCGTGAGATCATCAAGCATTTGTGTTTCTGTGGGACTTATGTCATATGTTAAATTCTGTTGTAATTATTCTGTGGTGATTCTCATCAGAGAAATAGCAAGCAATGGATAACATTCAATTAGTTTATTTTTATTAGTTATCAGGTCACACATTGATTTTTACATTGAAGATGTGCGACCTTTATGTCCTAGGATTTCAGAAAGATATAATTCAATCAGTTGGGCTTTTACGTACGACAGTTCATCCTATAAATATTGAAGAGAAAACATTAAATTTAATATAGAGGCACAGGAAAACACGTACAGAAAAATGATGAGCTTTAGCTAGGGCTATATCAGTTGTTGTCTAGAGCCACTTACAGATCTCTGATTCTTTTAGTTGGTTTCAGCTTATAACACTTGAATAGCATTTCCATAGAACGTAGCCACTGTTCAAGGCGTACAGTGGAACAATATTTTAGAAAATACTTAGCTGAGCATGGTTTCTTTGTCCAAAAACACAAGTGTATTACAGGTATGAGAACTGTTATCCGGAAGCCCATTATCCAGAAAGCTCCAAATTATGGGATGGTCCGTAAGACTTCATTTTATCAAATGAATCTAAATTTTTTTCTCTGTAATAATAAAACAGTACCTTATACTTGAACCAAACTAAGATATAATTAATCTCCATTGGAAGAAAAAACTGACTATTGATTTAATGTTTCAATTATTGGCTAGTAGACTTAAGGTATGAAGATACAAATTATAGAAATATCCGTTATCCGGAATACCCCAGGTCCTGAGCATTCTGGATAAACAGGTCCCATACCTGTATTAGGCTTTTTACTTCAACAAATCCTTAAAATGTAAAGTTAACTTTTAAGTATTATTGTGTTTTATTTTATATTTATAAAATCTGATATCTGTCAGTAGCCATTGAGTGATTGTCCCTAAAACAAATTTCTTTTTTTGGTGGTATGTATATTTTTATAGCTCAACTTCTTACTGTACTAAAAAAGATTCTTTACTGCGAGTTTGGCCTCATACTCCGAAATGACCACTGGAGCATATTGCATAATGTACACAACCAAGTTCTCTCAATTAGCAAATGAATAGAACTTGGCATGCTTAAGTTGGCACAGAATGATTCTAAACTCTCACCAATGCAATGTTTATGGTAATGTCAAAACATTTGGTTTGTGCAGAGAAATTGAATGTCTGGGGAATGGAATAACAAAACAATCAAATGTAGGTAAGCGAATGGAAAATTTTGGGTATTGAAATAATTAGGGAACAAGTAACAAAGCAAATTATTATTTTCTATGAAATATTAATTTTAGCTGACAATTTCGTTTTTATTCCATTATATTCTAGTTTGCTAACCCTTTCATTCACCAAAACATTTTGTCAACATTTTGTGACTTTTTTACTATTAATGTAATGAGTTGATGTCATGTACTAACCACTGAATGGATGTCCTGTAGTAACGATTTTAGCATAGGACATGGGAAACAATTATTTGTATTGATTTTGAAATTTGCCAGTTTGTTTTCTGACTGTTAAAATTTTAAAAATCTGCCCCTTGTTTTAATAAAATGTTTAAATCCTTAAAGGAGAACTAAAGCTTAACCAAAGAAGTAGGCTAGAAATGTTGTACATTATGTTTTTTCCAGGCAACCACATCCCTTTAGCAGTAAAGATCTGTGTCTCCAAAGATGCCCCAGTAGCTCCCCATCTTCTTTTCTGCTGATTCACTGCACATGCTCTGTGCTGCTGTCACTTACTGAGCTTAGGGACTGACTCAAAATATACAGTATACATAGGATAAAAATGTCACAATGTAAGGCTGATTAGTAATTAATAGTGATGGGCGAATTTGAGCCGTTCGCTTCGCCGGAAAATTTGCAAAACGGCAAAAAATTTGCAAAACGACGCAGGCGTCTCGTTTTTGACGCCAATGTCTGTTTTTGGATGCCGGCATCCGTTTTTTTTATGCCGAAAAATTTTCAAGGCGGTTTTGCAAATGTATTCGCCGGCGGCAAATCGGGGGAATTCGGCGTGAATTCGCACCTGGCAAATAAATTCACCCATCACTAGTAATTAATACAGATAATTACTACATGGCAGCATAGAAACCAGTGCAACTAGCTTCCGAATTTAATAATCAGCCCTGTAGCATCAGCTTATATGACAGGCCAACTTAATTTTCTGCTTGATAATTTGCGACGACTCCTAATCTTAGCTTCTCAACAGCTGCTCAGAGCCCACTGAGCATGTGAGTGTCGCAGACACTTTCCAAGATGGTGACCCCCCGTGACAAGTTTGAAGTCCTGGATCATTGCTGCTATTGAGGAGCTGTACAGAATATAAAATATGGCATTTTTAGCCATATTAATTTTTAGGGTTTAATTTGCCTTTAAAACATTCAATGAACATTGATTCAGCTGAAAAATCAATTCCATCCACTAAATTGTGAATATTCAATTTGCCTCGTTATTACATTTAACTGTAGCTGAGCAGAATGTAGAAATAGAATGTTCAGTTTAGCGATGTACTTTATGAAAATAATTTTCAGGGAAATAAATTGGTCTCGTAAGTGATTTGCATGCTCAGGGAAACTGAATGAAGCATGCTCATTGAATGCACTATTCAACTAAATTTAATATTTATTAATTCATTTAGGTATCAATAATTATTTATTGAATTGTACCACTTTATTAATAGTTCGAAAAACGACTTGTAAGTTACCTCTCCGTAAAAACTTTCTATAATTGTTTAAAATGTATTTTCTGGTGCAGAAAATCATTGTTCAAATGCTTTCTCCTGCTTGCGATTTGCAGTGGAGAACATTAATTTGCATGAGAAATAGCCTGGCTTATGATGGTCCAACAACAAACTGACACAAGTATCAGATTTGATCAGTTTGTTAAAAACTTTAAAAGGGATCAGTGTTGGACAGTTGGACAGTTTTAGAACTGAGAATGCTTCTGAATTCTCACATTAAATAGTTAATAAATCATCATTCATAGAAAATAATCAGGTAAATGGAATGTCCAGGGGGATGTTTTGGATATTAACATATTTGTCTGATTTGATACATGTGTCAGTTCATTAAAAATATCAGTTTGGAATCATTCCACAATATATTTTGCTGTTTAAGCTATTTCTGTAGCGGAGATATGTAATTAAAATGTCAATAAAAATAATTAATGTAGACGTCATTTAAAAATACAATGTGCAGAGCAAAATTTTATGCAAAATTGGACACATATTGTAACTATTCCTAAAAATATTTGCACCCGCTAGATAAGTTTTTTTAAATTTACACAATACAATCACCAATCCACCCCTTCAGTGTGCTCTAATGAATTAAGCTAAAATGCATGCATTGGCATAAAGGGATCCTGTATTATCATTACCCTCAACCAGCCACTAATTCCAGATTTGCCTTAGCAGTTTGCCTTGTGCCAAGTGAATTGGATAATCATGCTAAGCGTACTTACCAGAAATAACACAGTTCCAGTACAAAATCTGGGAAACTTGTGTACAACTTACCAAAATTGCTGATACAGTTTAGCATCATGCTGGGGGAAAAAAAGCTGCATTTTGAGTGAAAAACATCGATTTGCTTATAAAATTTGCACTTTATGCATTGCAGTCGCATACATATTTCCCTGTTTATTGTTCCCTATTATATTTTCATCTGCCTCATTTGTAGGTACGACTGGTTCAACTTGCTGTTTATCTTTGTCTAAGCTACTATTGTCGGTCAGTGCTCACTCCATTGGAGCAGGTCAGTTAACTGGCACCATACATAAGCTATACAATAGGCTGCCAGCTTAGTTCAGAATATTTTAGAGTTTTTATCTGCCTATGTATGGCCACTTTTACTTATCAACTTCCTTAGGCCACTTATTGATTTATTTCTTTTAACGGCAATGACATAGGGGGCATTTTGCCAGCATTATTCCCTCAGATACCTCTCTCACCCAGCCTGCCTTAAACTTAAACACCAAAGTTTCATACTCTGCTGTTCTACAAAAGATTGGATGGAAATGCAGAAGCTTGGGGCTTTACTATAAAAAGCTGATATTAAAGATATATGCAAATGGCAGCAAGAAACCTATAACAAAGTCAATTTTTTTAAATAATTCTTGTAAACGGCTATATATATATATATTTTTTTTTTTCCTTTAGGGCTAGAGGATATATTGTATAAAGTGTGACTTTTTTTATCATGACGCCCATTTGAGAGACGCAACCAAAAAAAAATGAAGCATAAAGAGCTACCATTTAGATGCAAATCAACTATATTTGACAGCTATTCAGATTATACTCAACCCCATAGCATCTCTTCTTTATACTATCTACACTCATTTTTCTTTTTAATTGATTTTCATAGAACATCTGAAACACGACATTGTGAAACTAGAGCTCACAAAACATGTTAAATCCTTAGCCCTTTTTTTGTATATATGACCAGCCTGTTTTTCATTTATTTTGGTGTCCAGTAGCTCCTAACCTCTGTTGTAGTGAAAGAAGCAGTAGAACAATATTGTTCTATAATTGCGGTTAATATCCATTGATATACAGCAGAATTTTGATCATGATTCATTTTACATGGCTAAAAGAAAACAGCACTTGTGATGTTATTGATTACAAAACAATAATTTTAATAGAACTGACTTAAAGTGACATGGATCATTTGAAGTTAATGGTGAAACCCCATATTCTAAGATGATCCAATCCTGTTGAAGGTATCACTGAAGCAATTAGCTTGTTAAGCATTAGAGGTACCTGCTACAATGAATCACTCTGCAATTGCTTCTCCAATACACTAAGTGGTTCTTCACAGGTGGATGTTTTAAAAGCCTGTCCAACATATCTTGTAGATCATTAGTTGATTTCTAATCCTTTAGCATTTGACTGTATCATCGGGATATATTGTATATAAGGTTTCCCCTGACTGAATGTTTCCAAATATGAGTTGTTTGCTAACATGCTTTTTAGCAGTCATTTGGCCGATGCATAAAACCTTGAAGATCCACAAATCAGTTTAAAAGCTAATCGGACACCATTTTGCTTAAAATCTATAGTCTTCACATGATCATAATTTCCAAATCTTTAGTCTTTACATCAAATCTTTAGGTGCATTCTCTGCAGCAGGCTGCTGCGGGAACTCTGGAGGGTGGTGGCAGCTATAGGATTCTCCTGTGTCAATAAGCTTACTGCACATAGTTCGCATGAGGGGATGAACAGAAATAGCAGTGCAGAGCGCAATTATTCGGGAAGTGCAAGGAGTGGCTTTAGTACCTTTAATAAATGTCATTTCTTTTTTCTTTTTAGAAAACTGCAGCAAATTTTGTGCAACTGCAAATGAGCTTTGTGCTCATATATGAGCCCCTTTGTCTGTTGTATTGTCATATATTATTATATATTTATCCTTTATTACATAGTGACAACATATGTACACAAACATTATTATTTACCATTTACATCAGTCCCTTCCCCGATGCAGCTTATAATTTAAATACTCTGTCACACTCACACAATAGGGAGTAAATTATCATGTCCATATGTTTTTGCAGCACAGGAGAAAAATGAACAAGAGAGTATCTAGAGGAAGCCCGACCAATATAAGGAAAATGTTTTTGGAGCATGGAAGGAAACCCACATAGACAAGTGGAAAACATACACACTCTTTGCAGATTCATTTCAGTCCAGATTCACAAATAGAACCCCAGCATTGGTAAGCAGGGGTCCTGAGCTAACCGTACACATGTGAATTTTGATGTGCCCGTGGCATTTGTCAGTTTCGTAATACAAATGCACCCGTATATCTGAGCTCTGAGAATCTGTCTGGGTTTATTTGACGTTTACATGTTTTGGACAACATATCATACTTTACTGCATATAAATAAACGCCATAGAGCTAATTTCCCATCTGCTTCTCCTCTATTCAATGCTGCAAAATGCAGGCAGCATACACAGACATTGTGTGCTCTATTCTGGGAGGCCAAAAGTTGTGCCTCTAGGTGCTAAATGTAAATTCTGTGCGGACAAAGTTTAAAAAAAAAAATTAAACTTTGGAACTTGACCTTTATGTATTTATTTTTACAGATGAGTTATATCACAGAGTTAATTTTTGCACATGCATTATAAATTGTATTATAGTATGCAATATAATAAATTTACAATGCGTCACACCGAAACACTAATTCTTCCCTCAAATACTTTATTAAACCCCTCCAGTTGACTTGAACACACAATAATAAACTGTTTTTGGCAACCAGTTGTCTGTTAGTATTTACACAGCTGTTCCTTTTTTATGTGCTCAGCCTGCCAAAGTTTGCTATCTTGCAAAATCAACATGCATACAAGCGATGTACAATAGGAAATCAAATCCGTAATCATTTTAATTTGAGACCTTCTGGACTGTGCAAATGCTGGATGTTAGTTAGCTATTTTAGCATCACCCACAGGAAAAGCTTATTTTCACTTTCAACATTAGTGTAGCTCAGAAAATCTTAATGGGTTAGTCTCATCTGTAGTGTTCCATTTTTACAGAGGGGACCGGGGGACTTAAAAAAAAAAAAAAAAAAAGGAATTGTTCAGTGTAAAAATAAAAACTGGGTAAATAGATAGGCTGTGCAAAATAAAAAATGTTTCTAATATAGTAAGTTAGCCAAAAATGTAATGTATAAAGCCTGGAGTAACTGGATATCTAACTTAATAGCCAGAACACAACATCCTGCTTTTCAACTCTCTTGGTTTACACTGACTGGCTACCCTGGTTACCAGGCAGTAACCAATCAGTGACTTGAAGAGGGGCCACATGGGTCATATCTGTTGCTTTTGAATCTGAGCTGAATGCTGAGGATCAATTGCAAACTCACTGAACAAATATGTCCCATGTGGCCCCCCTTCAAGTCGCTGACTAACTAGAGTTATAGAGCTGAAAAGCAGGAAGTAGTGTTCTGGCAACTATATTAGACATCCAGTCACTCCAGACTTTAAACATTACATTTTTGGCTAACTAACTATATTAGAAACATTTTTTATTTTGCACAGCCTATCTATTTACCCATTTTTTTTTTTTTTTTGCTCTGAACAGTTCCTTTAAGTCTACTAGAAAATCATGTAAACATTTAATAAACCCAATAGGCTGGTTTTGCTTCCAATAAGGATTAATTATATCTTAGTTAGGTTCAAGTACAAGGTACTGTTTTATTACTGCAGAGATTATTTTTAATAATTTGGATTATTTGGATAAAATGGGGTCTGTTGGAGACGACCTCTCCATTATTCTGAGCTTTCTGGATAATGGGTTTCCTAATAATGGATCCCATACCTGTACTAAAGTTTGCTTTATAAAAAGCACTGTAAGCTATGCAAAAATGCTAAATGGACTGAAAGAAACTGTTTTACTGAGCACAAACCAAAAGAAAATTGAGCATCCTTTCAAACAAAAACCAAAATGTAAGCTATGAGAAGCCTGGGTAGGTATCAATATTTTTTGTGTGTGAATAGAGGAGCCTACGCTATTGGGCACTGTAAATTTGGTCCTGCGCAAACCATGTTTTCTGTACCTGGTTGCTAAAGTATGATGTTAAGCTCTTCTGCTGTTGGCAGTCCATTTAAATGTCATGATATCATGGGTGTTTACCGGTATGCTTCATACAGTACAAGATAAAAATTTCCTAGGGCTGTGTGTGTCTGTCAAGGGTGGCCTTTAAATACTGTAGTGAGTAACTGATAAGATCCTCATACTCAAGTCTCAAGTCAAGTAAATCTAAAAGAGAGACACACACACATAATTATTAACTGGTACCTTCTTAAAATGGAATTTTGGAGATAGTTCACCAGGTATGCCTCAAGCAGAAAGGCACTAGATTACTTGTTTTTCAGGGTCTATATTGTGTGTCTATTGCGGTATAAAGGAACCTTGTTCCAACTACACACCAGAACACTGCCATATACATAAGCTAGACATAAGCAATCACACAGTTTTACAACATTCCAACTTTAATAATGATCATCACCAAGCAATTATATTTCCTTTTAAATGTATAGACAGCATTGAAATACAATTTCCATGACATTTTCATTAAAGGAGAAGAAACGGCTTGCAGCACTTGGGGGTGCCAAATGTTAGGCACCCCCAAGTGATTGTAGTTACTTACCTGAAACCCCGGGATTATACCAGTGAGCACCATGGAGCGATCTTCTTCAGTCTTCCTCCTTCACACAGCTGCACACGTGTTTGCTCCTGGAAATTTGAAGACAGAAGAAGATGAAAGAGGATCGATCTGTGGTGCTCACTGGTATAACCCTGGGCCAGTGCATTTTTCTTCTGATAGATAGGAGCACTTGCCAGGGGTAAGTAACTACAATCACTTGGGGTGCCTAACATTTGGCAACCCCAAGTGCTACAAGCTTTTCCTTCTCCTTTAAGGTTGCATATTTCTTCACTGCATGCCACTGTTTATGATGAAGAAAATAATTTCTCTTTTAGTCTATTATTTATTTTATAGATTGACGATAACTAGCTCCTTGTTGGCTCAGACTTTGTAGGCATGGCTCAATCTTAAAATCATTTTGGGTGCTCCTTAGTGGTAAGTAAACTTTTTTGGCCTTTTTGGGATCCTCCTGCTCCTTGCTGGTGCACTGCTGCAACGCCAGGTGATTTCTCTCTGTTAAAATAGACAAACAATACACTTCAATACAATGAGCAATATTTTAATACATTTTTTTTCCAATCTGACTAGAAATGTAATAAGACTTATGCTGGAGCAGTAAGCGTTGATAAATACTTTACTGTAAGTAAAATTCACAGTAATTTAGGTAATTTAAACTGTTGCTGTCAGTAATTTGGAGAGTATAGATGTTATGTAACACTAATTTGGTTACTGTCTCTTTAAATCACCACTTACCCTTGGCAATCCAGGGGCCCTGAGTCCCTTTTGCATTGAAAAGTACTGGGAACTGGGAATTACAGCGCAGTGCCTCCACCTAGTGAACACTGAGGAAGACACCTCAGGGGGTTACACTAGGAATAATAAAACACACAGTTTGCAATTTGAACCAATATAAACTTTATATAAACAAAAGTAAACACTTGGGCAACTAATACACTCTGCACTCCTACACTGGGGACACGTGGGACACTCCCTAAACCACTATTAGGTGCTTAACTGTTGCTTCACACAGTCCTTGGTAGATATCACAGTCCTTGGTAGATATCACAGTCCCAATCCTCCTGAAGGGGTTAATAATAACACAGGTCAAATGATTGTCCCTTCCCCAGAGCTCTTACTCCCCAGGTAGCGCTACCTTATTCCCCAAAAGTACCTCCCCCTTTTGAATGTTGGCAGCAGCTCTCTCGTAGCAGGTAAAGGGTTAACAGCTGTCTTCAGTATGGGGCCCCACGCTTGTATCCGTGCCAGTATCCTCCCTTGGGTGGCTCACTCACCGGGGTGCTCTCAGAGGAATTCACACAGGAGATCACACACAGCTCTGCAGCAGAATCAGTCTCACTAGTGGCACCTTTCTCCTTCTGAGTTTGCAGCAACTTGGCAGGGGACAGGCTGGGCTCAATCTCCCCAGATTCAGCAGCTTCTTCTCTGCACCTCACAGTCTTACAGCTACTCACGCTGGCTCTCTCAGCTCTCTTCCTGGGAGACCCTGTGCTTTTGGCTCTAAAGTCAGGCACACCCTTTCTCCCCAGGATGCACTGGGGTTCCCAGCCAATCGGGTCACTATCCAGCATGCAACTGGGCTGGATGATGTCACTGGAAGACAAACAGGGGAAGGATTCTTCCTGTCCCCTACATTCTCCCCTTGGACAAACCGGCAACGACCTCGCTTGCCGTACGCCCTGGCATGCCTGAACAGTAAAACAGTCAATAATGTTGGTGTCACTACTGTTACCTGAGACCCTAACATTTGCCCTACATGAAGACCTGCGCTTACCCAGACCCAGTCCTTTAGATCTATCGGGGGTATCAGAGGTTTCAGGGACCACCTTCATGCCAATAGGGTTCTCCACAGTAGTCTTCTCTCGACTCAACACCTTATCCTCTTCAAGGGAGTCACTCTCACAGATGGAAGGCTCATAATAAGACTTCTGTACTGTAACATTTTTGTAAGTCTTACAATTCCGGGCCTGATGACCCATCACTTGGCACTTGTAACATCTTCCAAAGAAACTTCTACGCCTGCGGCGTACTTTACACAGTGCAGATTGGGTTTCACCTTCATCAGGAACTGGACAGTTTGGCTGGATGTGGCCAAGCTTGCCACACCGGTAACACTTAGGAATTTTCTTAGCCTCAGCTGGGGGTGGTCTGGCTCTCTCTGACAGTTGAGCTTTTAACTCCTCCAACTCTTTGCGAAGCTTCTTGTTTTCCTCCAACAGTTTAGCATCAGCAGGGGATTTCTCTGTATGCCCTGAAGTGGGACTTCGTCTGACCCTCACATAGGCATCCGCCTCCTCTCGCCGCACTCTCTCCATCAGAGCAATGTACCCAGGGGGTAACTTATCCTGGTAGTGTGCTCTAATTGTCATGGCAACAGGGTCACTATTCAGGGTCCCTCTCTTCAATTGGCGAATTCTCAGAGGATCCATTTCACCGTCTGAAATTGCACCACGGCTCACTAGCAGTCTCAGGCCTTGTTCTAGCCGCACAAGATAAACAGACAAATCTTCTTTCTCTTTTTGAAAGGTAGAGTGGAAGCGATGAAGCATCTCTGTAGCACTCTCTACAGGGCCAAACGTCACCTCCAGGACTTCAATCAGATCACCTGAAGTAGCATCAGGGTGGCCAACCATATAGGATTTAACAACATCCACGGCAGGACTGCGGAGACTCTCAAGGATCTTCCTTCTCATAGTCGTCTCGGGGCCAGTCCAATCTCTCACGGACACAACAGTGGAGTCTCTCCAGCTCTCAAAGGACTCTTCACCAGTAGGTACAGGATCTGTGCCGGAAAACACTTTAAGTCTCTTAAAATTACCATTCCAGGCCAGCTGTGTTAGTTGGTCAGTCAGTTGTCCCAGCGCGCTCACAATCTCTGGGGTATCCAGCCGGCAACCAGAGCTATGCCGACTCCCCTTGGAGACCACGCTCTCACAGGATGGACATCTCTTTACTTGACTCTTCCCAGCTGGTGAATCAAACAATGTCTTGTCCCGCAGCACACTTTCCTGTGCCTTCACAGCATACTGAGTAGTAAGGGCATCACCCTGGGAAGTTAACTCATCTGCATCATCAGACATATCAGGCAGAACAATCTTCCAGGGCCCTTCACTTTCAGCATCAATATCAGGGGGAACCTGGTCACGATCTATCTCTTTAGGGCTTTCTATAAGAACATTTAGTAGGACCCCAGCAGAATCTCTCCGTGACGCAGCCACTCTTGGGCGGTAAAAAGTCTGTTCCCCATCGAGAATTTGGTAAATAAATTCTTCTTTCACTCTGGGCACCATAGGCCCTACGGCGGCAACCTTTCGAGGGTTAAGTCCCAATGCAGTACACCACTGGCGAACAGTTTGTGGAGTTTCAAATGAAGACATATTTTCATCAAACATATCCAGCTTCCCAGTCGACATCTCAGCAGTGCCTCCAAAATGTAACACTAATTTGGTTACTGTCTCTTTAAATCACCACTTACCCTTGGCAATCCAGGGGCCCTGAGTCCCTTTTGCATTGAAAAGTACTGGGAACTGGGAATTACAGCGCAGTGCCTCCACCTAGTGAACACTGAGGAAGACACCTCAGGGGGTTACACTAGGAATAATAAAACACACAGTTTGCAATTTGAACCAATATAAACTTTATATAAACAAAAAGTAAACACTTGGGCAACTAATACACTCTGCACTCCTACACTGGGGACACGTGGGACACTCCCTAAACCACTATTAGGTGCTTAACTGTTGCTTCACACAGTCCTTGGTAGATATCACAGTCCTTGGTAGATATCACAGTCCCAATCCTCCTGAAGGGGTTAATAATAACACAGGTCAAATGATTGTCCCTTCCCCAGAGCTCTTACTCCCCAGGTAGCGCTACCTTATTCCCCAAAAGTACCTCCCCCTTTTGAATGTTGGCAGCAGCTCTCTCGTAGCAGGTAAAGGGTTAACAGCTGTCTTCAGTATGGGGCCCCACGCTTGTATCCGTGCCAGTATCCTCCCTTGGGTGGCTCACTCACCGGGGTGCTCTCAGAGGAATTCACACAGGAGATCACACACAGCTCTGCAGCAGAATCAGTCTCACTAGTGGCACCTTTCTCCTTCTGAGTTTGCAGCAACTTGGCAGGGGACAGGCTGGGCTCAATCTCCCCAGATTCAGCAGCTTCTTCTCTGCACCTCACAGTCTTACAGCTACTCACGCTGGCTCTCTCAGCTCTCTTCCTGGGAGACCCTGTGCTTTTGGCTCTAAAGTCAGGCACACCCTTTCTCCCCAGGATGCACTGGGGTTCCCAGCCAATCGGGTCACTATCCAGCATGCAACTGGGCTGGATGATGTCACTGGAAGACAAACAGGGGAAGGATTCTTCCTGTCCCCTACAGTTATTTAAAGTATAGGAGGACTATGGTTGCTACTCTTATAGTATGGGCAGAAGCACTATAAATGTTAACCTAAATGCCCCCTAAACACATGGCAATTCAGGTTGCGCTTATTTTGCAGCCAACTATATAATTATGCATATTTATTCTTTGTTCCTCTGTTCAAGTCTTGAAATATATATTCTTAGCACTTATCTATTCAATTGTTTGTACTGTATTGTTAGCAATTTCGCCATAATTTTTTAAATATGCAAAAAATTAAGCAAGAAGGGGGTAGGACCCTGAGTTTACACATCTGAGGAACCATTTAATAATGCTTTCCTTTTTAATACATACAATTCTAATAATGTAACTATTGATAACTATTGCTGGCTGGTTGATTCATTTGGGAATTCAACATGTGAAATTAAGTCCGGGATGAGACAATATTTATCCCATGGTAGTAAAATAGCGAAGCTCTGTGACTAAAGCACCTCAGCATCTTACCTTACCATTGGTGTTAGGAAAGCTTTTGGAGAGGGTAATAAGAGATCAAATACTTGAATAAATTTAAAATTTCAAAACCGTGAGCTTGCACCAGCATGGTTTTACGTGCAATAGGTCTTGCCAGACAAATTGAACTACCTTTTATGAGGAGATGAGCAGAAACCATGACAATACAATGCTAATGGATGTGATCTACTTAGATTTTGCTAAAGCAATCAATACAGTACCAAGCAGATTGTTACTGATTAACCATATAAGCTTGAAATTTAATATTTGTATTTGGATATTTGGCTTGGCCTAAGGATACATTACAAAGAGTTGTGGTAAATGGAACATTGTTGTTAGTGGAGTGCCGCAGGGTTCTATCCTTTGTCCTTTGCTTTATGAGGTGTCTCTTAGTGACCTTGAGTTTGTATTTGGCATTGTACATAGGTGTCCTGTGTATCTGCGGCCGTGAGGTGGCAACTCACATCAGTGTGAATCATCAGCAGTTGCACAGGGTGTCTACATCATTACCCACAAATTTGCTGCATCTTTTAGTGCAGGCCACTGTGGAAACCCTGGAGCTACTGACAGCTTAGAAGATTATACAAGACCAATGTACCTACATATATTAGGGTTAAGGTAACATTTTTCATAATGAATGCAGTTGTAATCTAACTGAAAAGGTAATCTTTTCTGTACGGATTTTATGATTATTAGGGATGGGCAAATTTTACCAGTTTCGACAAAAATTAGTCGCCGGCGAAAGTTCGCCAAAATGCAATAAAGTCTATGGGCGACAATTTTTTTTTTCTATGGGCGTCATTTGCGTGGCAAACATAATGAAAAAATGTGCTCATCCCTAATTATTATTTATGCATTATTTATTTGATGTATTTGTGAACTATATATAGGATGATGGAATTTGAAAATTATGAGAATAATTATCATCTACCACACACAAAGTAGATTGTTTGTGAACTTTCCCTTTATATATAATAAGAATACTTTACCAAGCTGCTGATAATTAGCTACTTCAGGTTTTCATTCCTGCTGCTTTTATTTATAGTGGTTCTTTTCTTGCAAAAGTATAATCATCTCCCCATGTTTTGTACAAAGTGAAATCCTAAAGCCATAACATGTATTTATGCTAGAGCTGTGTATTTACTAATATGCTGTTTGTGGTAATATATCAAAGTCTGCATGCTGAGGAGCTAGCCTGGCACTGCAGTTGTGCTTAGGGAAACATAATGTATTGTTTGCTACTAACCGTATATTCTGATTCTTAACTACTAGACAGGGTAATTGTAACAAGATGGGATTTTTGTAAGCCCTCTACAGGAGGTTGTCCAAGCTGTATAGTTTAGAAGGATTCCTTTAATGGATACTTTCAGCTAAGCCCAGGCATTGTGTATGACAGCTTCATGTATAGTGTTTTGTAAATAGTGTGCAGATTGGAGTGTGTGTGTATACTTGCCCATATTTTCTACTGATGCATGTTTCTTTCTGAATAGATGGAAAGATAGATAGATAGATAGATAGATAGATAGATAGATAGATAGATAGATAGATAGATAGATAGATAGATAGATAGAAATGTAGACAGATTAACAATTTAACTAATATATTATCTGTGAAGTCACAATACAGATACTACATGGTCCATAATTATTTTCATTACATAAAATGCCAAGAATACCTCTGATATTAACATGCATAGCCAATAAGTGATGGGAAAGAACTGATAACTACTCCAGTGTGTCTTAGCAGACACCGAATGGGTTAAAAAACTGAAGCAGCATTGTGACACACTGGTATTAAAGAGCACTATCATTTTCCCTGGTGGTGTATATTACAGGCTACAATGAAATTCTCAAATAATGATCAACCAAATAGGTAGGTGAGGAGGCTTACGTGACAGAACACGTTTATCCCACAGTATAGGCACACTGGCTTGGTTCTTTGAAAGCTCCTAGCCGTGCAGCACAGGTGGAGATATAATTTACAGATACAAAATTAACAGACGCATGCACTTGGGTGACCCTCAAAGCTGCAGTACATGTGTGCATATGTATAAAGCACAATGTAATTGGTTGGTGCCTCTGTTATTATCCTTTGAACAGCACCAACATGCTTACATAACTATTTGCAGAGATCACATTTACTCCCCTCTTATTCAGTATGTAAATCATTCAGTGACTGTGAATAACTCAAGTTTAGACATATGCATTCAGCATCTAATTTTTTGCACAATCTTTGCATGGGCAGCATGGGACAAGAAGTTTCCCCAGCAGAGAATACTGAGCAGACAGGAACAATTTGCACTGGCCAAGTAGGAGGCAGCATGTGAGCAGTCCATGGATCCTCATCTGCATAATTAAGTTAGAAGGAGTGAATGCCTGTGAAATGTAGGCATTTAGTACAGAGTTCTATTGCTCTGAGCATCAGCTGTGCCAACAATGGTGCAAGTGTCACCAGAGCCAGAATGCACTTTGTAATTCACCATCAATGTTTCAGAGACTAAAGAGATAAAAAAAACTCTATCTGTTCACTAAAAGGAGCCAGTAAGAAAATCACAAAAAAACAGTTGCAGTGTACCATATTTTTCCCCCAATGCATTTTGCCCCCTCTCCCTCATTACATGCAATTCTCTCAGTTAAAAAACTACTAACAATGATGTAATTCTCACAAGGGGAGAACACACTTTGCACTTCTCCATTAATAGTTGCAAGTGCTAAGTGAATTGCACCCTATGGGACACAATTTTGCAGCCCTTAGAGCAGTGGTCCCCAACCAGTAGCTCGCGAGCAACATGTTGCTCTCCAACCCCTTGGATGTTGCTCCCAGTGGTGTCAAAGCAGGTGCTTATTTTTGAATTCCTGGCATGGAGGCAAGTTTTGGTTGCATAAAAACCAGGTTTACTGTCAAATAGAACCTCCTGTAGGATACCAGTCCATACAGTGGCTACCAAACAGCCAGTCAAAGCCTTTATTCGACATCCCCATGGACTTTTTTAGGCTTGTGTTGCTCTCCAAGTATTTTTACATTTAAATGTGGCTCTCGAGTAAAAAAAGGTTGGGGACCCCTGCCTTAGAGGAACAGCATTTGAGCCTGACTTTTGTGACATATAATTTCTCTGGTGCCTTTTCGATGTGTTCCACCACACGGGAACACATGCGTTAATAATGTCCATTCATCACTATGCTGCTGTGGGTGCTGGGTGCTGGCAAGAATGAATGAGCTCTGTTTATTCATGCGTTTACTTGAGATTCAGTGCCAGATGCTTGGTACTTTTTTATGTAAAATAAAATTATAGGTCATCTTTAGAAGCAGAGATCACATACAATATATACTGTACAAAGTAAAGGTATGGGTATATAGAATTTAAAAGTAGGGAGGGGTGTGTGTATGGATGCTGGGTTTTCATTTGGAGGGGTTGAACTTGATGGACTTTGTCTTTTTTCAACCCAATTTAACTATGTAACTATGTAAAATTTACTTGATTCCGGGCATTGCATCAGAGTAAGATTGTAGGCCACATCAATAAGCATTTTTCACTTTGTCTAATGTAATTCCTTTGACAAGTCTTTCTTTCTTCAAGAATCTCACCAGGGGGTGCAACCATAACGCTGCTGGCCATCTGACATATTTGAATGCCTTTAAGGGGACTGTTATGGAATCTAGAAATAGTGAATGTTGTAAAATTTACAATAATCTCATTATTACAAGTGATTAGAACAAGTATTAACTTGTGGTTAATACTTGAAGCAGGGAAGTCCAAAGACCAATGTCATACACTGAGTGAAAGTTGCATAGAAATGTCATAAAGTCATACACAAGCATTCAATTAATGGAATCTTTTATGCAGAAACCCATTATCTAGATACGTTTGAAATACAGGAAGGACATTTCCCATAGAGTCCATATTAATCATATAATTCCTTTTAATGGTTTCCTTTTTATGTGCAGTAATAAAACTGGGCCTTGTAATTAATGGTAACTAAGCTATATCACTGTATATTCTTCACTTTTGCCATGTTAATTCATGAAATGGTTTGATTGTTTTTATATGCTATAGATCCGTAAAAAAAACACAAACACCACTAACATAGTCACCCACTTAAAGGTGTTGCGCCTGTGTTCAGTTTCATTATTGTTGCCTTTGTGCATACATTTATTCAACAGAAATGTTTTTCCATACCTAGCCTATCACTCATATGCTGCATGGCCCTACAGTTCTAAGTAAAAAGGGTTTAAATAAGCATTAATAGGCAAAGAACAACAAGGTGTAGAGTCCCTCTGGCTTAATTACATAGCTTCAGAGAAGCAGTATATTCTAATTAAGCATCATGTCTAGAGCTGCTAACAATGCATGCAATTCAAGCAAAGTCAGGCTCTTAACCTTTCTTTTTTTTAGTATAAACAGCCAGACACTGATTCATTCCCATAGGTTGGGGCAAAATGTCTTAAGGTAGCACTTTTATTTGATGCCAGTGTCTAAAGTTGAAAATGCATAGCAATGCAGGACCAGTAAGCAAAGCATTAATAGCAAAAGAAAGCAATATAATGCAGGTATAGGATCTATTATCCAGATATCTGTTATCAAGAGAGTCTTTAAGTACAGCATTGCCATAGAGTCCTAATTATTAAACAAACAATTCTTCTCAGTTTTGAATGATTTGCATTTTCTCTGTAATACTAAGAGTACAGTGTAATTAATAGTAACTGAGCTGAAATAAAAATCATTAATCCTATTGGGTTTTAATATTTTGTAGCCTTAATGAATTCTGTTCTAAATTACATAAATACCCTTATTTGTAAGCAGGTGCCAAGCATTCTGTAAAATATATTCCATCTAGTTTTTAAACCAGGAGTCATCTCTAACCCATTTTAATTGCTATTTTTACCCATCTTTAAAAAAAAAAGGATGATGTTGGCTTGAATGGATGTTGCTAAGGGCCAATTAACCTGCATATTTTGCCCTATGTTCTTTTTATGTTTATTACATTGTGTCCTTTTCTAAGTCAGTGAATAGCTGGGGCTGCAGTACTACAGAGAAACAGCAGGTGCTTTGGGAGAGGGAGAGAGGGAATGAGGATTTCTCATCTTTTGGATGATATCTTCTTATGCATGCTTTTAGCATCAAAACCACCTGCTATTCTCACTCTGGGTAAATACAGTCTCTGTTAATCCCTGCAATTTCTGTGGACTGCTTTGTAAAAACATGAAATGAAACACCTTAAATGCGAAAACCGGAAAAAGAAAAATCAATGGCAAATCTGAACAGGAATCCACTCTGAATTTAAAGGGACAATGCCAATATAACTAAACCTGCTCTTCTTTAAAGGACCAAGTTAAATATAACACTAAAGGCAGCCATGCAAACGGCTCACAAAATGTTACACTTTAACATTTTCAGCTATGAAAAACCTCAATGTACAGCTTAGTGAAGTTATAGCTTGATAAAGCTGGATAAAGGATTTCCTACCTGTACATACTACAGATAAAAGCACTAATGCTCTTGCACAGAACACTTATTACTGTATGTTTATGTATCAATATAAGCCTCAACAATATAAATACAGATATTTTGTAAAAAAAAATAAAAAAAAAAAAAAAAAATTATATATATAGATGGCAGTGGTGTGCTGAACATACTGGACTATTTCTAAATAAGTGCCGATTGCAAGACACTGAGTTCAAGCACCCCTATTTTTGAGATTTGTTGAGATTTTTTGGTTGATTTTTTGGGCTAAGCTTTTCCTACTAAGTACTCCCAAGTTCCCAAAGCCCCACAATGGAAGACTACGTTGATCGAGCATTTCTATCCAATGACTATGCTGAAACCTGGCATATTACTGAAGCAGACGCAGATCGTGTTTTGTGGCATCAGACACACACTGAAATTCCTTGCAAATCAAGTGAGACAGAAATAGCGACTGAATGGGAGAGATTGAAAAGAAGGGAAATCGATCTGGACCTCCATGGCATGTTTTTGTCTGATTATTACAGATTAAGAAGGATCCCACAAGGTTTTCGTATTCGCAACATACCTACTATTGGGAGATCTAACCCGGAGTTTTGTAAAAAATGGATTGGCGTATTGGATAAATGCTCCCTCGATCTAATGATCTTGTTGATCGAGGAGGTATCGAGCGATATAATTAAGACCCGCAAGATCCTTGTGGCACACGAGACGGAACACAAAGTGCTGTTTAATGGGGACACAGTTAATGCTGCACTCATGAAAGCACGCTCAGCAGTGGACGCATACAAACAGGAGCTTCTACGCTTTAAGAAAGAGAAGCTATGGCGTGTGAACGAAGATTATTCAAACTGCCGAGTATACAGATGGCTCAGTGGGGAGCGCGACCAGTTCCAAAGACAGGGCCGATACAAACGGGCCCCGAGGTATAAATTGAAAACTGTGGACAACAGCTCCGGTGACTCAGACGCAGATGAACTATCAATGGAAGCATCCGGGAATGTGGCTGGATCGATTGAGGCACCGCTGACACGAGAACAGATTCCGGCGGCCTCTCCCCCCACTGCTCCATCATCTTCTTATTTTTTAGACGAACGCCAGGCATCACACGACAAACCTCTGACAGGCCACGGTCGTACAAGAAGTACCCAACGCGGAGGGGGCAGACGAGGAAAAGGCTACAGAATGTAGATGTGCCTATCTTTAACCTGTCCCATCACACGCTTTCTGCAGCAGAGGTGAGCTTACTACATAAGGGTTTATCGTATGTTCCTACATGTCAATTTAACGCTTTAGACTTTTCAAATTATGCAGGGGCCTCTGTTTAGGATCATTTTAAAAATTCACAGGATGCTCTACCTGAAGCGCCCAACTTGAGACTTAAAAGTCTGTTTACCCCTCCACTTCTGCATCCAACTATTAAACTCTTCAAACAGGCTGTGGAGCGCGATGTAACTAAGGGGGTTATTAATGATCGATTGGAGTATAATATAACTAAGGAAGAACGCGCTGCCATAAAATCACTTCAAGATGACACCAATTTGGTTATACGGCTTGCCGATAAGGGCGGGGGCATCGTACTGTTAAATTATTCTGACTATAGAGAAGAGATTATGGGTCAATTATTGGACAAGGAGGTCTACAAATGTCTGCCAAGAGATCCAATAGTCCAATTTAAATCCCAGTTGGTCAGGGTAATTGACAAAGCGTTTGATAATCATATTATTGACGCTACTCTGAGAGATTATTTGAAACAAGATCATCCTATTTGCCCAACACTCTACACGTTACCCACGGTGCACAAAAATCTTTTAAAACCACCAGGACGCCCCATAGTATCGAGTAGGGGTTCTTTACTACATCCTATATGCATCTATTTGGATACTGTTTTGCAGCCAGTGGTACAAAATACCCCAACTTACCTGAGGGACACCCCACATCTGCTTGAATGTTTGAAGTCTCTTGTGATCCCCAAGGGACAGAGATGTTGGCTAGCCAGTTTGGATGTGGTCAGCCTCTATACCTGTATTCCCCATGAAGCTGGGATTGAGGCAGTGCTACGTTTGCTTCAGGAGTCTGAACACTATGGGGGACCCCCAATACCATTTATCTTGGAACTTTTGAGACTGTCACTTACCATGAATTATTTCCGATTCCAGTCAGATTTCTATTTACAGGTTTCCGGGACGGCAATGGGGGGCGGCCATGGCACCCTCATATGCCAACCTGTTTATGCACCAGTTTGAGCAACATTGCATTGTGCCAAAGTACGGAAATAGCATACTCTTCTTCCGTCGCTATATCGATGATATCATCATCGTGTGGGGTAGCATGGAGGAAGAGTTCCATGAGATGGTTGGTGAGTTAAATAGCTTGGGTGGCCCAGTAAAATTTACCTATGAATTACATCCGGAGCGTATTAATTTTCTAGATGTTGAATTATGGAGAAAGAATGATCATATTGAATATACATTGTTTTGTAAAAAAACTGACAAAAATGTTCTCCTTCATTACAACAGTTGTCACCCTAGACCGATGAAAAAATCTTTGCCAATTTCACAATTCTGCCGTGTTTTACGGAATAATTCGAACCCTGATTTGGCAGAGCAACAGTTAAAGGAGATGTGGGCCAGATTTAGAGAACGAGGGTATCCTAATTTAGTATTGCAGCAAGCACCCCACGGTTAGAAGGGGTGAAGCACCCCAATTTCATTTACAGTACTAAGTTCTCAACAAGCTCCAATATAGTAACAAAGGTGATCAGGGATCACTGGAGTATAATCCAAGCTGATGAGAGTTTAAATAGGATAATTCCTGAGAAACCCATGACTTGTTACCAAAGGGGGACAAACTTGAGGGATCTCTTAGTAAAGAGTGACCCGGTGAGGTGCTACCAGACGAGACAGGAATCCTAGTTACGGAATGATACACCAGGTTGTTTCAAATGCCCTAGCTGCACCTCTTGTAGATTTATGTCACCGGGAAACAGTTTTTTACACCCCCAGACTGGCAAACGGTTTCTAATAAGACACCACATTACATGTACAACTACCCATGTAGTATACATGATTACTTGCCCTTGTGGGCTATCGTATGCGGGTAAAACTGATCAAACACTACGTCTACGCATGGACGGACATCGGTCCGCAATTAGCACTGCATTCCGTGATGGGCATACCAACAAACCAGTAGCGAACCATTTTCTTGCAGTAGGCTATAGATTACCCACATTACGTTATATTGCCGTTGATCACATACCACCACCGAGGAGGGGAGGTGATAGATCAAAAATGTTGCTTCAGCGCGAGGTGTTCTGGATAAAAAGATTGAACACCTTGGCCCCGGCAGGGTTAAATGAGCATTGCTCTTTCCTCTGTTTTTTGAACCAAAGATAAAGGATACAAGTAACAACATTAGGAAGTGATTTGTTATCCTGCTAATCTTGAGACATATTGGTTACAGTTCTGCTACATTGATGTTATGTTGTGCTACATTGTATCTGTGGATAGTATTACAAATGAGATTAACCATGTTTTTTCCATTTCTTGATGTGGTTCAGGTGGTGTCTTGTTTAACCTCACTGAGGGGGTGGAACTTCTCATCACATGTCACACAGGGGGCACGGGATTGGGTGAGTGCAGTTGGTTTTATCTATTTATTTGCAAGATGTTTTAATGGGCACTATGGGTCTTGATAAAGGTCTTAGGAAAAGACCGAAACGTTGACCTGCTTTTAAACATGTAATAAATAAAATATCGATTTTTTATCTTTACAAAGGTTCCCGGTGTGCACCTCATTTTTTGGATTTATGTACGCAGCATTTTGATGGTAGCACCTGGGTCAGGAGTTTGTGACTATTCATGCAGTGGTGTGCTAAACATACTGGAATATATATATATATATATATATATATATATATATAATACATTTATTTATATATGCAACATTTTAGCATCTTGCTGAAGAATTGACAGTCTCTATATCATAAACATTCATTTATATGCAATGACAGAGAAAGCTTGACCTTGCTGTAATTGGTTTCCTGCAAATAAAAACAGAACGACCCTAATGCTAAGCAAAAATCTCTGGGTAATTAGTAAGATAGGATCATACTGTGTGCTCTGTATGTTTTATATATATATATATATATATATATATATATATATATATATATATATATATATATATATATATATATATATATATATATATATATATATATATATATATATATATATATGGTTTTTCATGTATGTATAAATGCATATTTTCATATTAGCTTTGAATGGATACAGAATAATATGTATGTATGTATGTGTATATATATATATATATATATATATATATATATGTGTGTGTGTGTATATATAAGTGTATATATATATATATATGTTTTTTTTTTTCAGTTTTCGATTGAATAGGTCCGTATTCGATCAAATTCGATTTGAAGTTTTTTCCAAAAAAAAACCTAGATTTTCCCATCAATTGACTCCAAATAGGTTTTAGGAGGTCACCCATAGGCTAAAACAGCAATTTGGAAATTTTAGATGGCGAATGGTCGAAGTCGAATTTTTAAAGATTTTTAAATTTTCAAATTCTTTTCATTCCAAAATTCAACTCGACCTTTGATAAATCTGCCCCATACAGTACAGAAGCCCAGTGCTGAATTCCAACACTGAAATCTGAACAGCAGACTGTGTTTTAATGACCATTGCAACATGTCACAATGCCAACGTGCCCTGTAAATAAATAGGTGAAACAAATACCAACCACACAAATCTTTTAGGATGTTATCAAGAGCTGTAAGGGTACAGGCAAAGGCCTTTTGAGTATTATAAAGTTATAGATGTTATTTGAAAAGTTTTAAGCTAAAGGCTAAGGCCTTTATCAAGTGTAACATTTACAAAATGTTTTCTGACTGCAGTTTTGGTGGGAACAGTATGTTACTATATTGTGTTGCAAGGAAATCTCATTTAAACCATTTTAGATAATTACAAATTCAGGTTGTACCTTTGCAGTTAAATAATGCATGTTCATTTACCTGATGTAGTATGCAATTACTGAAATAAGATTTCAAGAAAATACCACCTTGAAAACTGCCAATAGTTGCTAACTCTTGGGGGGTTATTTATTATTAAGGGGCACATTTACTATGGGTCGAAGTAAAATCCTTTGACTTCGAATATCGAAGTCAAAGGATTAACCGCATTTCCTTTGTTCGTACGATCGAAGGAAAAATCGTTTGATCGAAGGATTTTAATCCATCGATGGAACGATTTTCCTTCGATCCAAAAAAGCTAGGAAAGCCTATGAGGACCTTCCCCATAGGCTAACATTGATGCTCAGTAGGTTTTAGGTGGCAAAATAGGTGGTCGAATTTTTTTTAAAGAGACAGTACTTAGACTATCGAATGGTCGAATAGTCGAACGATTTTTAGTTCGAATAGTTAGATTCAAAGTCGTAGTTGAAGGTCGAAGTAGCCAATTCAATGGTCGAAGTAGCCAAAAAAATACTTCGAAATTTGAAGTATTTTTTATTCTATTCCTTCACTTGAGCTAAGTAAATGTGCCCCCTAAAGTCAATATTTATAACAATATTTTCTGCTACAAATTCCGATCAAATCCACTTGGGTTTTTTACGTTTATTTATTATTACATTTTCCCGAAAATTTGCTTTGCGGGAAAAAAAACATATTTTAGTGGGGTTTTTTGGATTTCTCATCTGATTTTCATGATTTTTTTCGGATTTTTGCCCAAAAACTTTGGGGTATTGCACGAAACCCAGCGCACATCAAAAATCATTCAGACTTCTCCCATTGACTTATATACAGGATATATTTACAGGATTCATGATATCTGAACGTGGGAGACCAATTTATCAACATTCTCATTTTAGTGGTTTTAGATGTTTTTGAAACCATGAATAAACTCATTTCCTCTAAAACAATGAATGCCATGTAATTTATGAAAAGATCTAAATATTGAAAGTACTAACCAAAAAAAAGTAATGATGCTCTTAATAATACAAAAACCTTTACAATTACTTATGAAAACACAATCCAAAAACCTCAAAGTCTGAATGGCTAAAAAAGCCCATTGATTTCTATAGGACCTCAACTTCTTTTACTTTGTGAACTGTTGTGTTTCGAGTTTTTCTTGGTTTTTACACTTAATAAATCTTGTATTTTAGGGTTTTAGGGATATTAAAAAAAAACACTAAAATATTTAGAGAAAAAATAAGATTCATGAAAAAAAAAAAATAGAAATTTGAATGTTAGTAAATCGGCCCCATAGTATATGAAATGCTTGCATAAAGGAATAATCCAAGTAGGCTTACCGTGTTATTGGAGCTTCAGGTCCTGCTGTTATGGAGCTGTTTAACTGGTAGTAATCCATGAAGGTCTTTGCTACATTCCTTCCAAATTTCTTATCTATTATTTTTCAAGTTAAGGGAAGACTATATGCAGGTAAAGTGATGGATACAATATTTATTCACCTGATCAGAAGCAAAATGAAACTTGGTAATCAATTACGATTCACAAACATTTATAAATAGTTCATGGTTTTTTAAATGAATAATGCACCCAGAAAATCTAGACCTCTGACTTCCAATATATTGTATTTATTGGCCTGGCCAATACATGTTATAGCACCAATATAGATATTATTACAATATGAAATACAGGTATGGGATCCATTATCCAGATTATCCAGACAGTCACCCACAGACTCCATTTTATTAGAATAATCCAAAATTTTGTACAGTACCTTTTACTTAAGCCAAATTAAGACATAATTAATCCTTATTGGAAGCAAAACAATCCGATTGGGTTTATTTAATGTTTATTAGATTTTTCCAGATAGTAGACTCCGAATTATATTGGGTTTATTTAATGTTCAAGTGATTTTCTAGTAGACTTAAGGTATGAAGAGCCAAATTACTGAAGGATCCATTATCCGTAAAACCCCAGGTCCCAGGCATTCTGGATAACAGGCCCCATACCTGTACATGCTTGGGTGACTAATAAAAAAAGGAATTATTTTCAACCCTCTAACCCTAACACCAAAGACAGCAAACAGTTCGTTTTTTAATGGAAGATTTTTATTTCATTTTGCTGACCTATACAGAAACCAGTCAGGCAGAGTATTTCAAATAACTGTAAGGTGAGCTCTCAATTCGATATTGCATAAGCAATCTGTACTCCACACCAATAATATTGACAAACTTTTAATTACCTTTGTGAAGGTCTCTCGCTAATGTTTGGAATTGCATTTAACACTTGAGAGGCTGCAATGAGTAAACACACTCGCGGACATTATAGGCGATAAAAGCATAGCGTACATCATTACTAAACAGCGGAAGCACAATAAAAGGCAATGATAAGTATTAAACAACATAGAATGGTAACATGTTGAACACTGCAACAGTGTTTAGAATATTATTAAGGAGTTTCCCATCTTGGATTTTTAGGATTCTCTGTGACACTCACATGCTCAGTGTGCTTTGAGCAGCTATTAAATTCTTATGGTAATTGTGCTGATTTTTGAGCTGGCATAATCTGAATTATTTACTATTCAGCCTAATATTATGACATAATATTATGACATTTATTTTACACAGTTTATACTGTATATTCAGTATATTGTGCTTTGGTCCCTAAGTTCAGGTAACTGACAGCAGCACAGAGCATGTGCAGTGAATTAGCAGAAACGAAGATGGGGAACTACTGGAGCATCTTTGAAGGCACAGATCTTCCTTCCAAAAGGTCTGTAGTTACCTTGGGCTGGTATAGAAGTCCAAAATAGAATGTACAACATTTCTACCCTACTTCATTATTAAACTTCAGTTCTCCTTTAAGGGTGGTAATGTCAGGGCGTTTGTCACTTGTGGATAGAGTAGCTTCCACCCATATGAAAAATCTAATCTGCCATTGCCCTTAACAAGAATACATCATAGTAAAAAAAAAATAGATATGTAGGTCCTTATCTAGATCATTATCTGCTTTACATAAAGCTAAAGGGTTACTATGATCATATGCTTTTCTTTGTTTTCTTATTTTGCCCAGTTTTTTGAGTAAAAAAAAATCAATTAAATGCAGAGTTGTGATAAAAAAAATAAAAAAAGGCTTTTCGGACCATTAACCTAAACTAATCAGAATGAGCTAGATTCATATAAGGGCCACACAGGGTGTTTTGGGGAGAATTGGTCGCCTGGCGAACACCTTCCCTGACTCTGCGCCGGCTAAAATGAGAAAAAAAAACGCTGTAGCTAATCACACGCGCCGGTTTGTTTTCCGTAGTCGCCCGAAGTTGCCTCACATGGAGACATAAAAACTCTACTGTTATACAATGGTATTCCTGTAAAGTTGCAATTAAATCTACTCCAGGTCATGTTAAAAGAACAGTTCAGTGTAAAAACTGGGTAAATAGATAGGCTGTGCAAAATAAAAATGTTTTCAATATAGTTATTTAGCCAAAAATGTAATGTATAAAGGCTGGAGTAACTGGATGTCTAACATAATAGCCAGAACACTACTTCCTGCTTTGCAGCTCTCTTGGTTTCCACTGATTGGTTACAGGCAGTAACAAATCAGTGACTTGAAGGGGGGAGGCACATGGGTCATATCTGTTACTTTTGAATCTGAGCTGCATAAGTCCGAATCAGAAAATCAGGCATCTCAGATCTCTGTCGAGGTTGCATATAAGTCAATGAGAGAAGTCCCAATGATTTTTTGATGTGCGCTTGGTTTCGTGCAAAACCCTGAAGTTTTCGGGCAAAAAAGCATAAGAAATCTGAGTTTTCGGGTGAAAAATCCGTAAAAATCGCGAAAATCTGTTTTTTTTTTGGGGGGGGGAAATGTAATAGTAAATAAGCGTAAAAAACCGGAGTGGATTTGATCGGAGTTTGTAGCAGAAAATGTTAGATAAAATCAGACTTTGATAAATAACCCCCAATAGCGTTTCTCCATAGTTTCCATTGACTTCAGTGGGAAATGCATGGATGTACCGGTGTGAGTGATATTTGACTGATAGCCATCACTTTATATTTGGACAGAAAAGTATTCACACTTGCAAACTTCTACAAACGATTGGGGAGGGAAGGGGTGTTTCTGCCACTGCAAAAAAAATGCTGGAGAATATACCACATGATTTTAGGCAAAACCTCTTTGTGCAGCCTCCAAGGTTTGGAGATAGAAATTCAATTTAACATTTGAGTGTTAAACAATTCGGCATTTTAAATCCTAACAATTAAATTCTGGACATACTTGCTAGTTCGTTACTATAGTGTTCACTAAGTGGCGCTGCTTTCATAAATACATTTCATAAATAATGTCCTCATTTGAAAGCGCAGCTACTTGCAGAAATATCTGAGATAATGAACGTTTGAGTGTTCCTCACTAACATAAGGGTCATATTTATAATACAGATTAATGGAGCATTTTTTGGGGAAAACTCTGAAATACATTTTTCAAAGAAATACTGCTTGCTTGCTGTTTATCATTTCATTCTTCTTTTGAGAAGGTTTCTTGCAGTGTAGGGAATGATAAGCACTCTTGCTCTACAGCTCCAGTCTCTAAGTAATAGTTCCGCTTCACTGGCCTCTGTTTTTTTGTTTTGCCGGAGCTCAGTACAAAAATCAGTGATTTAAAGCTCAGAGATCACATGGGATAAAGCAAATTCCAAATTATTTATTTCTCTGAGCTGGAAGCAAGTCCAGAGATTATTTACTGCAAATGGCTGTGTGCGTAAAAGTACAGAGGAAAATGGGTGGGGGGAGATTGATTGGGAATTTTCAATTAAAACTCACAGTCTTTTAAAAGAGATTTAAGGTTTCAGCAGGGAAACAATAACTCTCGGCAGATATGGGAGAGGAAGTGAAGTTATGGAAATAAAATTAAAATATTCAATTCTTTAAAGGGCAAGTTAATCTCAGAAATCTAATAGGTCTTATTAATTGAGGAAACTCATTTTTCATGTAATTTTTATATTTTTAAACTTCTATGTTTAAACATCTAAGAAATAATTTTGTGGGCATATATCTGAGGGGTGATGTATAGAAAGAGAAAGGGGTACAAGGGGTAACATTTTTTCAGAAATGATAGCAGCAGCTCAAAGAGAGGTATTTAAGGTGCATAGGGTAATGCAATAAAAGGTGCCCAAGCATTATAGCTCACATTACTCATGACCAGTAACCAGTAAAGGCCATTTGCCGACTGGTTAGTATATGTGACTAAACTTGGAGTACAAGGTTTAGGCCTAAAAATGTGTGCAAATATGGTCCATTTAAAGGGGTGGTTCAACTTCAAGTTTATTTAGTATGTATAGTAGTGATGGGCGAATTTATTCGCCAGGCGCGAATTCGCGGTGAATTTGGGTGATTTGCCGCCAGCGAATAAATTCACGAAACGCCCGTGAAAATTCGCCAGAAAATTCGTCAACAATGGGCACCGGCATCAAAAAAACGTGTGCCGGAGTCAAAAATGAATTTTTTGCCGTTTCGCGATATTCGCGAATTTTTGGCGAAGCGAAACGGTGCAAATTCGCCCATCACTAATGTATAGTTATACACTGGTCTGTTCCTAGCAACTTTGCAATTGGTGCTCATTTTTTCAATAGTTTTTAAAAAAATATTTGCATTCTGAATCTTTCCAACCTTTGTTTGCTCAGAGTTGTTTTTGCTCAGAATTTTATATACATATCTGATGAGGGGTGTCTGATATTGCTTGCTGGCATGTCTATACTTCTTTGGCATGTCTGGGGTTAATGGAGGACTCATTGCCCATTATCTGTAGTGATCATAGTGGCATATGTGGGTAATTAAAGCTACAGGGAGTGGCCTTTTTCAGCATCATTCCATGCGCTATATTTATTTGGGCGCCAAGCTTTACTTTTGCGTTAGTCCCCATATTGGGGGGAAGGGCAGCAGGCAGTAGGCATGAAGGTGCATAAGCCTTTTTGTATAGTGGGCCCCTGGTAACCCAGCCTGACATTGTATATACACATACCTTTACAGACATATCTATACACATATAACAAAATATATACTAAACTAATTGAAGATCCAAAGATCACTATAGCCTTGTGTATAATGATTGTTAGGGACAGACCCTTGCAGAACTCCACTGACTCCACTAGACCCCACGCCTTCAGATGATCATTGTTAGTATTGCTTTTTTGTGTTGTTAAGTTGATTTATGCAGAATGTATTATTGTATTCATTGTGCACAGAACCTGCTAATAAATACACAGAGTTTTGCTGGCAATAAGTACAATTGTGTGTGTGTATGCCCAATGGCAGTACACTAACTTAGTATTTACCATACGCTTACCCATCAATGAAAGATACAGTCAACTTAAACAAATAGTCAAATTATAGTCTATATTTCTCATTGCACTTAAAGGGTATTCAGCATCAAAATTACCACCTTAGAGTAGAGTACTTCTCTGCCTCAAAATACAGTATTTAATACCCATGAATATTTGGTAGTGAAGGTTCACTGATTATTAAGGAATTATTTGCAAGAGATGCATGGACATATTAGTTAGAATTAACTGGATATTTAAAAAAAAAAACAATTGTTTAATTAAGTGATAACATTTAAATTAGGAGGATGAGGTGGAAGTATTTGTAAATGAAATTCAGAGATGAGAAAAAAAATGATTGTGGATTTTTCAGGGAAAAATGTTCACCTATTTTCATTTTGAACTATTTGAAGATGTTTGAAGATGTTCATAGCCTTCATGATGTTTGAGTCTTTTTCGGTGGCTTTCCCCCGAAAACTCAATTCGACCCATTCAAGTTTTTTTTTCACTGAAAACTTGATCAATTTAAGTATTCAAGTTTTTCACCCCAACTACACTGATTCGAGTTTTTTTTACATTCAAGTTTTTTCTTAAATTAGAAACCATTCAAGTTGTGAGTTCATTCGAGGTACAAAAAAAATCTCACAAACCTCTAAAACTCGACATTTGATAAAAAACTCCATTAATGTTTTGTACATAATAGGTGGTGAGATGTATACAGCATAATTTTGCTACTATTTCTGTTAATACTCTGCTTTTATATTCACACATAATATTTAATTTCATAGGGTCAGTGATCTTTGCATCCAGATGGAAATTTAAATGTCAGGTTGGAGACAGAATAGAAAGGAAAATAATTTCAAAAGTGCAAAATGTAAATATCAAATGCAAAGTTATTTAGATTACTGCAGAATATGAAAACGCTGAAAAGTCACGGTACAATGCAGCACTTTCTTAAGAAAAGGAATAATATAACTCACACTTTAAGATAGCAAATAAATCTCAAACCCATCAATCTTCCTGCAAAGTCTCATACTACAACACATTCCCTTACCTTTTGCCTTTCTCATGCTTCTCTACCAGTTTCCCCCTGTTCCAAAGCAATGTTCCATAGTTTTAGATCACAATTTCCCTATTTGCTAATAAATAAAAGGAAAATGATAATGACAAAGGGGTAACATGGGAACTTTCAGTTTCAGATATGTTTCTTCATGGGCAGTGCAGCTTTGACTGAAATGAATTACATTTAGTCGCTCTCATTACTTTTATGACAGAGATAGTAATAGCTGGCTTCTCACATTTAACCACAACCATCCACACATCTTCCTCGCTAGAACATGGAAGCAATATCATCATTAATTTAAAAAAATATATATATATTTATATATATATTTTCCAATGAGTATCCGCACTCCAAAGCTGCTGTCAATGGCGGGGTGCACAGTAATTGTTTATGTATCAAAATTCTTCAGTCAGTACTCCCTTTAAAAGTTTAGTAATTTTATTATCATTCTGTAGTATCCGACGTTTCGGTCCACATTTGGACCTTTTTCAAGGATGAGAGAGAGAGAGAGCGAGAGAGAGAGAGAGAGAGAGAGAGAGAGAGAGAGAGAGAGAGAAATGAAGAACTCTCAGGGCTTATCAAATCGAAAAAGGTGTTTATTTAGGTCAAATTTAGTTTATTTAGGTTTATTTAGTTGTTTTTTGACCTAAATAAACACCTTTTTCGATTTGATAAGCCCTGAGAGTGCGAGCTTCTTCATTTCTCTACTTAATTTTTGGGCTTATTGCACCCAGACAACTACGACCAATTGACGAGTTGTGCCAGCTTTCAGACCGCTTTATATACATATATATATAGAATCCCACAGTACCAGCACTCGAACAGATGTGGCCAGTAGTGCACGATCAATAAAGCATGTATGTATCACGATGGATCAGCACACTGTTTTGAATGTGAAGTAATAGTGTTTATTTCAAGCAAAACACATTTTTATCCAACGTTTCGGTCCCACCTGGGGACCTTTTTCAAGGATCTTGAAAAAGGTCCCCAGGTGGGTCCGAAACGTCCGATAAAAATGTGTTTTGCTTGAAATAAACACTATTACTTCACATTCAAAACAGTGTGTGCTGATCCATCGTGATATATATATATATATATATATATATATATATATATATATATATATATATATATATATAAATCAAAGGGAAATGAGTGCACACTGGGAACCTATACGTTGGTTATACCATCTTGATAAAGGTCCTAGAGGTGGACCAAAACGACGGCCTGTTTTTTAATTAACTTAAATAAAACTATGTTTTTAAAATAACCAACGTATAGGTTCCCAGTAAAAATTTTTTTTTAGAGGTTTTGACATTTGGACTTTAAGATTTTGTCTCCAATAAGAATCATTTACATCTAGCGTGGATCAACGTAAATCGTTTAAAACGTAATTACAATTATTTGCTTAACTTGGACTCTATGGGAGATGGTCCCCCATATCAGAGCTTTCTGAATAGTGGGTCTCTGGATAATGAATCCCATACCAGAAATGACAGAGTACCAGTCCAAGCTAGATACTTTAATAAAACTTGCCCCATGTATAGTGCTATTATCTTAGTTCCCACTGCTGCTCATTTTACAACTCAGCTAAGGGTAATGATTAGTTATACACTTCATAAATTATTTTTAATGAAGATTAAGTAAACAAAAATCAACCTGTGCTTTGGTCACACATTTGGATTGTTTAGGGCAGGCATATAATCTGAAAGAATTTGATTTTGGGTGGAGAATAAGATTATAGATCTTGTACTATGCTAGAAATAACAAATGCAAACTATAACAGTTGTAGAATGATTTTGTGGTAAAACACTGTCTCTGCCCTTTTTAAACTTTTACTGTTCTACTGTTGTAAAGTTCTGAATCTGATTATTTGATGTATTGAAACAGCCAGTGGCACTAAAAACGGTTAAGCTATAGACTGTAAGAAAAAGAAAAAAAAAAACAATTTACTTTAATGACACGGTTTTGTTAAAGAATTAAGCACTGATGAGAAGTTGAAAGCTTGGTCTTCTATGAATGCAGAATGTGGATGCAGCTCAGCATGGTAGTAAGCGCCCTACTCTTCTGTTTGTGCAGCACTTCTCGCTGTTGTATAGTGAGAAGCTATGGTTTGCTGTAATTCCATTTAATTAAAATTCTATGCCTGTTAAATCCAGAGTCCTCTATTGATCAACATATGTCAGCTGTGCAGAATTGTACTAAATTGGGCTGAGTTTTATAATAAAAAAATAAGAACCAGCTAACCAGAGATTTTGGCATCTTTTTTCTAAATAAAAGGTCCACTGTCTTTCCTTCTCACAATTCCTTATAAGCTTTCGCTATTACACTTATAATTAAGGGGTCATTTTGATTCAGACTAGCACATTCACTAGTAGTAAAGTGGTAGAAAAGCACATAGCCCTAGATTGGGGCATATTTTGAGAATATCAGGGAACAGCAGAACAAGAAAGAGGCAATTAGCAAGCATTAAATGCTACAGGTTTGATGGAGGGAGGTGCAGAGGTTAGTAAAGATGCCATTGCTCTGGGAATAAAGGTATGTTAAAATATCTTCAATGGGGCCTAACAGCGTCAGCATGATGAGTTGGATGGCACATTTTAGTAGGCAACAAGGAATATTAGCAGGAGAATTAGTTGAGTAACCGGTTTAGGAAGATTTAGAAACTACAGATAATGAATTTATCAATTGTATGAGGAAGCAAACAGTAGACACGGAAGATGAGCTAATGTCCGCAGGACCAAACTTATGCATATGTTAATGTGTTTGAACCAGGAAAAAAAAGATCAACTAAGATTAAATGTGATACCAATGCATCAAAATTAGGACAAGTTCAACAGGAATGTGGGAACATGGTTTGCAGTAAAACCACAGACCTGGACAGTAGAGTCTTGCATCAGGTCGGGTACCTGCGGAATACCTGCAAGGTGGTCGGGTTTTGACCAGAAATTTCTGATTGCCCGATTGTGCATAACCTTTCTGGGTATCCTGCTAAATTGCAGGATTGGACCCTCCTGCTCTCCCCTGAGTTTGTGGCAAGATTTCTTTTCCTACCTAGCAAGTGGAGGGTTAAGTGAGCTGTTTGCAGGCTAGGACGAGCAGCAGGGGCATAATGGGTGGCGGGTGCAGGTCAGCTGCAGGTCAGCCAGATTGGACCCACACAGAACTCTACTGGACAGTTCCAAAACACTTTTTTATAGATCTGCTTGGCTTTGAATCAGAGACTGTCCTCTGTTTATGGTGTCATGCCTTAACAACTTGGTCACTGGGAGGTGAGCATTTCTGAGCGATTGACATTTGACCCTCAAAATGTACTCTAGACTATGTATTTCCCATTTAAACAAATGCAAAGTAACTGCTGCTGGTCCTGAGACAATTTGACTTCTGTTTTTTATAGAATAAGTGACCCGATCAAATTAAAAATAAATGGCACTTTAAGAAAAAAACAGCTAGGAGGGGTGCACCGATTGCAAGTGTAATCACTTGTGCATTGATTAAACTTGTCCCTAAATTGTCATTTGAAATGAAAAATCTAATTTTAAAATTATTCAAATACAGAATGTGATGGCAAAAAAAAAAAAAAATAACAACCAGACTCTGGGGACTCTGACCCCAGCAACCAAAAAGTGATTGCTCTGTGAGGCTACAATTTTGTTGCTATTGTCAATATTTATTACTTATCATTCTAGTTACCCCTTCTCCTATTCATATTCCAGTTTCTCATTAATACCACTTATTACTAGGATAAACTGGACCCTAGCAACCAGTTAGCTGTGGAAATTTCACACTTAAGAACTACTGAACATAAAGCTAAATAATTCTTAAACCATAAAAAATGAAAACCAATTGCAAATAGTCTTAGAATATGAATGTCTATGTCATACTAAAAGCTCAGTAAAAGGTATACTACCACTTTAAGTCTTATCATTCCTTTGCATTTATTTCACACATTGAACTCTGTATGAGAATACCTGGCCAAACACGTTATTGTAGGAAGCAAAGTTATTGTTACATGTATAGTGGACCACCAGTCTCAACGTTGTGTACTATAGATATAAGTTGGCAGGTTTAAAAATTTCAATCTGCTGATGCATCATGTCGGCCCATTTTATGACACAATTTAAAGAGGTTATTTATTAAAGGTCAAGTTATGTTTTCCTCAAAAAATTCTAGTTTTTCAAAGGTAGTTTAAACATTTTTTTCTCTAGATTTATTATGCCCCGAATCTGCTAAAAACCCAAATCTGAAAATACTCCAGTTTCATGATTTTCATTTTTTTCACGGTGGTTTGCAGTTGAAAGATTCTAGGTATTCAAGGTTTTTTAGCCTTGATAAATTTGAGGTTTTTGAGTCCCCTCGATTGCATTTAATCGAGTTTTTTACATTCAGTTTTTTTCATAAATAAGCAAACATTTGAGTTTATTATTAGAAACCCACAAACCTCATAAACTTGACCTTTGATAAACCCTGTAAATGTCAACAAAAAATGTTGCTAAATTGTTTGGCTTATATCACTATGGAGAAAAATGTTCATATACTTTTGGGGTGCAGTAATGACAAATTTTATACCACATTTAAGAACTTTTACATAAAAAGCATTTATATAAAACCATAAAACTAACAGATATGTTCTGTGAATCAGTTGTCCTTTTACAAATTGATGACCAAAACTTTTGTGGAAGTTGGCCTTCTTACAGGTATTTATTTTAAAATGCTCTGCACCTTGTTATGCAAACAGCACCAGTCAATGCAATGGCTGCAGTTATTATCTGTATTGGCCCTAAGAGGCACTCCAGCACTTGTGGCCATAGCATTGGTTAATGAGTCTTAATAACTTTCATATAAAATTAATAGGCTCTTGCTAAATCTTATAATTAAAAAGCTATGGTTGATTTCCAAATTTGCCTTGTGCATCTACTAATAGTACAATACATTTTCATCAGTAAAGTAGCCTTTGTGGATCTGAAAATGTGTATACATAATTATGAACCAACTGGACTGCAAATTAACTCACATACAAGTCTTGCATATGTAAATGAATGCTAAACTGTGCTAAAGAGAAAGTTTGCAAAGACCAAGAGAAAAATTGTACAATAATTCTGAATATATAAAAAATCGGCTTACAAATAGTCACAGTCAGGAAAAACTGCCAATAAAAGACAGCAGGATAAATCATAAGAAATATGCACTTTCACATGCAGTAATTTAGCACTCCCTCTAATTGGCCATTAATGCAAAATAATATTTGTTTTGTCATGCACTAAATCATTTCCAGCCCTCTAACAATTATGTTTCTGTCTGTCCCTTTTATGCATATATAGTGTCTTTGGCTGTGGAAAGGGTTCCTAATTAAAACAACAATGCCTTACCATTTACTTTCATTGACACACTCGTCAGCTTTTTTGGCCTTCTCCATTTGTTCATTTTTATTATTCATATTCTTGTAGTAACAAGATAGTTGGTGATTTATGAATCAATAAAATACTGCATTTCTTTATAAATTCTAAAGAAATGTTGGTTTCCCATCAATAAAGACCCACATTCTGCAATTTTTTACACAGTTGTCTCCTATTCCTCCCTCCAGCGAGAATTCATATGGCATATTAACCACAGACACTCGTAGCTACTTCTGCCTCTGGTGCTTTTCTAGTACCAAGAAATGTTAGTGAGTGCCAGTTTTGCTTCATCTACATCCTGTTACACTTCATAGTTTATTTTAACAATATCTTTAAATAACAATGTATCTGGGCTTTAAACCTTTGATTGGGCAGCTGTCCTTAATAAACCACACCGCCAAATTCAGAGAAAATTATGAAGTATATTACCAAGTAGTAGTTTAATTTAGTACTTTTGTTCTGTACCTTTATGTGATATAAAGTTTACTTTAACATGCTAATAATTCCCCTATCACTCCATAAGCTACCTGGTTCAATCGGGCAAAAGCCTGTTCAGAAAACTCTTGTGGGCAGAGAGACACCCTAGGATAACACTCAAAACACTGTGTGCCCCAACAACAGGAGGAGGCCTAGCCAACAAGATCTAGTCTAGTCAGTTGGTATATGCACATTGGTAAATTAAAGGAGACGGAAAGTCCCGAAACAGTTTATTGCCAATAGATTAGCCACAATAGTGCAATCTATAATACTATATTTATTCTGCAGGATGCTTTACCATAGCTGATTAACATGTCTAGAAGCTCTCTGTTTGTTTAGGAAAGCAGCTGCCATGTTCACTTGGTGTGACATCACTTCCTGTCTGAGTCTCTCCCTGCTCACTCATAGCTCTGGGCTCAGATTACAGCAGGGAGGGGAGGAGGGAGGGAGAAAGGAGCAAACTGAGCATGTTCAAGCCCTAGCCATGGAGGTTTATGCTGAAAACAAGAAGTCTGATACAGAAGCCCATGTGTACACAATAGAAGGAAAGAAATGCTGTGTTTCTTTTTACAGAGGAGCATTGCTTTGAGGGTTTACTGGTGTATTTATATAGACTTTTCTGATTAAGCTTACTTAGTTCTAAACTTTCCTTCTCCTTTAACCCATCACTGGGTAACCAGACTGTGACCCTCAAGGCAGCAATAGTGGGTTCAGTTGAAGCGTTGACTAGGTCACTGTATAGAGGTCCATCCCAAAACTAATAATATGATATCTATGCTTACAGTGAAGGGGACCTTCCAGAAAGCCCAGGGTATGGTAATGGCTAGCTCCCCAACATGGTAAATATATACTCCCGTATAGGGCAATAGCCACCTACCCCACTTTCAACTCATACCGGAAGTCAGCTGTTGGGCTAATTATGACATTAAAGTTTTAAAATATATTATTGTAGGAGGGGAAATTAAACAATTCCCAGTCTTACAACAAGAGTATAACCTCCCCCCTAGCATGGTGTTTCGCTATCTCCAGCATAAACACACATTACTATCACAATTCCCTGTTAGACCAGTATTGACCAAAAGAAACAACCTTATAAAAATACCTACTCAAACCAGGCCTGTGAAAACCACTTTCACTATGCTATACAATACTTCTGCCGGCAGGACCTGATCCATTGGAAAAGCCAAAGCAAAAATGGGTGAGAGACATCCCCGAATTGGAGTATGATATGTGGAGAGATGCTCTAAAACAAGTTCCTGAAGTGACTAAGTCTATGAAGGACAGGTTTATACAAATCAAATTTATTAACAGAGTCTACTATACACCATACAGACTAGCTAAATTATATCTCATCGAATCTGACACTTGTCCAAAGTGCAGAACTGCAATATGAACCTTTTTTTCCATGTATTCTGGGAGTGTACATTAATTCAGCAGTTTTGGGCTGAGGTTATACAATATATTTCTACAGAGCTCAACCTGCCTGACACACATTCTCTCCTAATCTGTCACCTTGAAATCAGGGGTAGGGGGGAGGGTTTTTTTTATTATGGGTTGAATTCTACTTTAAAGGTGAGCCACCCCATTATTGTAACTGCCAAAGACTCCTCCTTTATTGATGACAATCTACAACCATTGCTTGGTTTTATCAGAACGGCAACCTCCTGGAAGGGTCTTCCTTTGACTTTGTGGGGGAAAATTAATCTATCTAAAATGATTTTCCTAAAGAAATTTTTGTATTATTTTCGGAATGCTCCCACGAAGATACCTAAATCATTCTTTAGCAGAGTCAATAGTGCTTTAATCTCATATATATGGGCGGATAAACACCCTAGGATCTCATGGAAGTCTCTTACAGCTACTGTCCCGAATGGGGGCCTGGGACTCCCTAATCTTTGGTTTTACTATATAGCAGCACAATTGTGCATGAGTGGCTGGTACCTAATCCAGAAGACCCCAATATGTTATTTCACTCCCTTATCCTGGGTTCAATCGAATCCCTATGCCACTGCCCTAAAAGGAAGTTAAAGGACTCTACTACTCTGCCTCCTGTATTGAGGGCCCCCTATGATGCATGGCAGACTGCACGGAGGCTACAGCACTTGTCAAATCCCTTGCTTCCCCACCTTCGACATCTGCCTGATTTTATATATTGGCCCATTCGTAAAATTAAAACCCTTGGAGACCTGTTGCAACACGGGTCATTTCCAACTTTTCAGCAATTACAAGATTCTGTAGCTCCTATAAGTTTAAATGTGTTCCGGTTTATGCAACTACAACATGCTTGTAGAGCCCAGTTTGGTCCGGGTCCAATTACTTATCATACTTTTCGGTTTGAAGATATTCTTAGAGTAGAGAGTACGAGACAGCTGGTTACTAACTTATACAGAGCTTTGCAAGACCTTGGACCTTCTCCATTTGACTCTGCCCTCCGTAAATGGCAATCAATACTGCCTGAGATAAGTGATGATGTATGGGAGGAAGCCACTACTTCTAGCTATAGCTTTCTTATTTCTACCAGAGATAGATTAATTAATTTTAAAGTTCTTCACCTTTATTATTTTACACCCCTCAGATTGCATAATATATTTCCAGATAAATCTCCAGCCTGTCCCAGGTGCCAAGACCAATCAGCAGATTTTTTACATGTTTTGTGGTCCTGCCCCAAGATTGTTCGATTTTGGCGTACAGTGGTTAAATGTTTGAGTGATAACCTGGAGTTGCCTCAAGTCCTCTCTCCTGAAGCCTGTCTTTTTGGAGTCGTAGATGATATTGTTCCACAAACCCATGTAAGAATTCTGTATCGTACTTTGCTATTTTATGCTAAAAAAGCCATCATACTTCATTGGCTTCAGCCTGCACCTCCCTCAGTTCAGTACTGGATTGCTCTGGTCAACCGCACTTTACCACTTATCAAACTCACTTATGAAGCGCATGGCTCCTCAACTAAATTTGAGAAAATCTGGGAGAGATGGCTTGAGGTATACCCTAATCCCAATGTTCAGTGATTGCTTTGATTCAAACCTGTCCTTGTTGACTGCACTGTTTTATTTGTATACCTGCTTGCATATACTATGTGGACTGTATATTTTTGATCACACTTGTCTACTTGATATGTACTGATATGTCAATTTGCTTTTTTGTTAAATAAAAGAGAACTTTAAAAAAAAAAAAAAGGTGAGCCACCCCTTTAAAATACAACTTTTGTATGTTAATGCAAAATCTAGCATTTCATATGAAGCTATTATCTGATGAATACTTACACTAATTTGTGTGTTTTTTCACAGCAAGTGAGTACTATTACATATTGTTCCAATGTTAGGAATTTAGAGTTTCTGGCTGATAACACAGCTTTGTTTTGCTTCATTATGAGGTTTTCTACATTATGACTCCATCCTTGTTGTTTGAAGTCAACTTGCATAGCTGTAACAATATAAATATATGGCTTTTGTAAAAAAAAAAAAAGTCCATGTCTGTTGTGAGGAGTTCATTTTTATTTTTTTTTGCAACCACTTTGTCTTTATTAGACACTAATACAAATGATGCTAGCTAAACAACTGACATCCTGGCAGTTCAATAATACTGAGACAGCAATGTATCACAGCTCCCTGCTGGAAAGACCATTTAAACATTTACCATTGCCTCCCACGCTGGGATTATTCAAACCGCGCTCTTAAAACTACAAGAAAAGCAATATAAGGGGCATTCGTAAAAAGCACAGAGTGCCAAACTCATTAATAATTTTAAACTTGGATAGGAAAAAGTTGGATTCTCCATTTATCAAAACATCCACTTAACACTACTCATTAGTGTTGCAAACAGCAATCAAAGGGGGTGATCATTTAGAATCATAACCTCAAATATTTATTACTACAGTCTGATATCACATGGAACTGTATTCTGCCATGGAAACTTCTCCAGGCTGAAGTAGTGTCTCTACAGCACAGCCTTTTATATAAATGAGTTTATGTGATTTCTGTATGCTTCAGAATATCGTATATGAAAATGAAACATTTCTACTTGGTAAAGTGCCCACGGTAATTTCGTGTTGAAGGCATATAACATTTAACTCATAAGCGGTGATAACCTGAACTTCGTTCAAGTTTCGGTATTAAAAAGTTGTTCAAATGTGCCAAACTGAGACATTAACTTTTTCAAGGCAAGCAAGCATAATGAAGATCTATGGGCTCAATCTCTTCAGCTTGTGAAGTGAAAAAAATACCTTTTTGTTTTATTAAGCTCTGGCCACTGTGGTCTACTAAATCATCCTTAATATAGAAGAGTTAGATTGCATACAGTACTTCATTTTGGTTCACACAGAAAAAAAAAATATTTCAGACTGTACTAAGATTACATAATGAGGATTGAAGAGTTTTTTTTTTTTGGCATCTTGTATTTATAATAACACCATAGCAGAATGAAAACCTAATTTGGGGGAAGAAAAGTACTTTAAGGTAATTGGAAATATGTTCACACCGATCATTATTAGCTTCACATGCTCTTGGATAGTTAAATGTTCAGATAAACACGCTGTATCAAAGGTATTATAGAACCTTATTATCTAGACTCAAGGAGAACAGTAATAATTCAGTTTAATGCTTTATATTGTTTCAAAATAATAAAATAATAGTAACAAAGAGTTACTTAGACACACACAAATAGACTATCTATCATAGCACCCAAAATATATGTTTGCTGCAAGGAAGGAAATACAGTTAATAGTATTATCTCTTTGCCCAGATGCACTGTTTGGCCAAATGCATTTGGACACCGGCCTGGCCAATATCTCATACCCAAATCAATAGTATTAATGTGAAGTTGATCCTCGTTTTGCTTATAACAGCCTGTACTCTTTTGAAAAGATGTTACATTAGATATTGGTGGTATTTGCTTTCTTTCAGCCACAAGAGCAATACTGAGGTTGAGCACTAATCTTGGTTGGGGGGTTGGATTTGACTCACAGTCAATATTCCAAATCATTCCACAGAAGCTCAGTTGGGTTGCGTTCAGGTTTGTCACATTCCTCCACAGCATTCATTATGGAGCTCCCCTTGATCCAAAGCAATCCTCACTTGCGCTGCATCTTGACTCAACTGTGTTTGATTAGTCAAAATAGACAAAACTGCTTGTGCGCTTCATCACAAATCAGATGCAGTTGTGGTGAATATTTTTGCAGTCTTCCTGTAATTTCCGGTGTTTGTTTGTGTCAATGTTGGTTTTCGACGTGCAAATAACGTCTGTGCCTGATTTGTTAGGTGCAAGTGTGCATTTGTCTGTTGATGGAGGATGCTGAGGGAACCTGGGAACTATCAACTGGTCAGGAGATGATGGTAGGTTCGGGGTAGTGATGCCTCCTACATCACTACACCATACACAAATGGTTTTAGATGCAAATAACTGCAGGGACAAGCACAAATTGACCACCACATCTATGGATGTAAATGTCTTTGTTAAACCTCTTTATTTGGTTCGCCATCTTAATAAATTATTAGTACAGGATTATTCTGCACCTTGCAGCCCCTGGTGCTCTATACCCAACATGTCTGAATTATGTTCCACCTGTCACCTACCTCCTCTGATTGCAGTGCTGCCAAACTGCTCTATTGTAAGGGGTTATAGGGTAAGGTGATATGGGAGTTAGGGGCAAATAGCAAGGCAACATGCCGCAAACAGAGTGCTTTCTTCCTGTGCTTTGCATTTTGCATGAACATAGTATAAACGTAAAATGTGAGACAAACTATATTGCTATACCCTAGCTAACACACTGTTCTGTACCAAAAATCCTTTTTTTTAATTTCATGCATCTCTGGTTTCTTGGGGAAAAAATAATGCATACAGTGTTAGCCTGTTCTTGAAAATTGCTAGTTCTGGTATTCGTGGATGTTCAGCTTTAATACAGCAAGATGTATATATAAATATACCGATATAATATGGGATCCATTATCTGGAAACATTTTATAAACATTAAATACACCCAATACGATTGTTTTGCCCCCGGTAAGGACTAATTATATTTTCGTTTGGATCAAGTGCAATATACTGTTTTATTATTACAGACAAAAGGGAAATCATTTTAATAAATGTGAATTATTTTATTAAAATGGAATTTATGAGAGATTGCCCCTCTATAATTAGAAGATTTCTGGATTGCAGGTTTCCTGATAACAGATCCCATACCTTTACAAGGACTTTTTGTGCATTTTGAAGCTGTATAATAGGGATGCACCGAATCCACTATTATGGATTCGGCCGAACCCCCCAATCCGTTGTGAAAGATTCGGCCAAAAACCAAACTGAATCTGAACCCTAATTTGCATATGCAAATTAGGGGTGGGAAGGGGAAAAACATTTTACTTCCTTGTTTTGTGTCCAAAAGTCACGCAATTTCCCTCCCACCCTTAATTTGCATATGCAAATTAGGGTTCGGATTTGGTTCGGCCAGGCAGAAGGATTCAGCCGAATCCTGCTGAAAAAGGCCGAATCTTGGCGGAATCCCGAACCGAATCCTGGATTCGGTGCATCCCTACTGTATAATATACAAATATGAATCAAACTGCTTAGCAGCTACCAGATATCGGTAGTACTGAATTGTGCAAGTTTTCTCCTTGTCACTTACTGGTTTGTAGTCCTTACAATGAATCAATTAATATATAGTAATATATGTTTGTTTGAGGGCAGGGGCACATAGGACCATTTCAGGTGCTTTGGCATGCACATTTCTTTGTAGTACTAAGGGGCACGGCCAATGTGGTCAAAATTGCCTCTCATTTGCCTACTATGGCCAACAGATGAAAGCGCTAGTGCAAGTGATTATCAGATACTGTACCTGAGCTTGGAAAAGGATTATTCCACTAAGGCCAAAGCAACCCCAATACCACCATTTCCAATTGCCCTAAAAGGATATGTACATCTTTTGACAGTTTGAATAAACAAAAAATGTTTATGCTAGGCAAATGTTGAGCTGTTCACTCAAGAAGCCTAGGAAAAGAGACAAATGAACCTCAGTCTACAAACATATGGATTATAGTCTTTGCATTGAGACCCTGGAGACAGACATATATTTTATATGTATGCAGTGGTGGAGAATAGACATATTCATTTTTGCTTGAATTTATGTATGGAAGCACTATATGGACTCCCCATAAGATGCAATCTACTTTACATTTTAGCTACTACTTATATGATAAATGTCTGTTTTTACTGTTGATGGACAGATTTAAAGAAATAGTCACAGCAGATTTATAGTTTTTTTCCTTGTCATCTTATATACTGTATTTTAGGATAGAGCAATGCAACTACTGAGTTGTAGGGTTTCAAACTCTAATGTGTCAGGACAGCACCAGTATACAATACCTTGCATTCTCCTTTGGGAAGCAATTCTATTTGTATGCATACATTCCAGAACACACTCTCTTTAGTACTTTTAGGTTAGATGTTAAACAGTGTGTCTGGCATTAATGAAATTTTTTTTCAGCTAAATCTATAGCAACTAGAAGAGAATTGGCTTTTAGTACACAGCCGCTTGCCTGAGATATTTTCTCCCAGCAGATACCCAGAGAACCTCACAATGATTTATGGCCAGAGTGAAAATGGCTGGCATTTTTGACTTGAGGCTGCTTCTCACTAATGGCCTAATGATTATAATGCAAGTCGTTTGTTAGCAGACAATGCGGCAAATGGAAATAAGGGCCAAACATTACAGTACAGAATCTTATATAGGGAGCTCTTTGAACAGCCAGTTAATGCTGCTCATTTACAACAGAAGATAATAATGAAGGAAGAAAATGAAACACTCTCACTAACTAGAATTTATAGAGGCTACATATTGTGTGTGTTTAGCTTAGCAGGACTGTATCACAAGTGGATTTAATAGTAAATCTGTTATGTCATAATTAGAAATAACAATATCATGTCATTTTTTTCCTGTTGTGCAATATGTATGTACAATTTCTTTATATCGTATTTATCTTTAAAAATTGATAAACTTGCTCAGATTATTTTTCTAGAATGCAGTGTTGAGTTTAATTTCAACTGCAAATTGTGTTTTGCACTTCTGAAAATTATGGGCAAGATCCAGGTGAAAAAAAATATTGGATCATTAAAAAATCATTACAGGTTAAGAAACTTTACATCTAAAGAGCTGGTAATGTTTTATAGCCTATTCATTTGAATACACATATCTCCATAAATGTGCCAGGGGCACACATTGTAGCAAACAATATTTAAACAAAACATTTTCTGTTTTTTTGAAGGGTAAAGTCATGTAGGAGATATTAATAGTATTAATATATTAATCAGATTACTCACAGTGACTGCCCGGTAATGTTGAATCTACATAGTTGGTATGCTAGTATTACTGAAGCATTGGTTTGTTGTATACATTCCAAAAGATTACAGCTCATTAAATATTAACTAATGCACCTTCCTTGAAATCTGTGAAGTCCCAGATCACAGACCAACACATGCACACAAGGAACCTGTAGTATGGGGAAGTGCACTTTACAAATGTGAAGATGGAAGGTGAGAAAAATCTGTGAGACCTGTGAGGTGGGCCAGAGGTAATCAAAGGAGTAGGATGGCTGATAATCAAAAAGTAATAATTTCATCCCATTACTGTGGCTTCCGAAGAGTAATGCTGGCCACCAAGCTCACCCTCCTGAATAATGGAAAATACAGTCTCCTGTGTAAGTATGCAAATCAAATCTCTGTGCAAATGCAAATCAAAACTATATCGATACTATAGTGCAGCCCCCCTTGGGTAAACCAGCCATGGTCAATTTGGTTAACTGCATGGAACATATTCATCCAAGGCTTCGGAGACAACTCACTTAAACAAAATCACCGAAAGAAGTCTGCATAGCCCTAATCTCTTGTTGCAGGTACTGTATAAGGTTGTGAGGGATTGTCTCCTCAGCTTTTGACACATGCTAACCCAAACTGACTAACAACCTCCTCAATCTGATCCTTCAGCACTTCATGACAATTCAGCACCCCAGGACAAATCCTTCTGTGCAGCAAATGATAACTTTCATGAACCTGATACCCATCTGCATAACTCAGCATGATTATGGTCTACAAAGTTTTATTGAGTTTTTATTTACTTACAATATAATCTTGTTTCCTGAAAGTGAATTAAAGTAAAACTACAGAAGGGAACATTTTACATATAGGTTTACATCCTCTTTCTCACACCAATAGAATGAGCAAGTTATGGGGTTCTTAGTAACCCACTTGATATCCATGTTGGTATACTAGAAAAATAGACAGAACTCAATGAACCTACCCCAATGTATTCAGCACAGAAGTACTGCCTCAAGTAAATGTAATGTATATGGCGTATCTATGATATCAACACCTATATGTTTGTTAAAATCATTTTAAATGTTGGCAGACACCATCATAAGAATAGCTGTTGCTATAGAAGGGGCCAACTCCTATAAAAAAAAGCCCTATGTGTCATTTCTCTAAAATATCATTGAGCTGTCTGTTTACTTTAATTGAAGTCATTTGGCAGCAATGTGCCTGATATAAAATGAAAATATTAATTTTAGAGAAATGCACCACCAGCAATTTATGACAGATTTGATCATTTAATTGAATAGTGTCCTAAAATGCACACAATGTTGGATACAATATTTAAGGTAAAGTATAGGTTCTTTGTCCAACAGCACCTTCGACACTGCAGCTGTTGCAGAACTGCCAACTTACATTTTGCCAGCTTGATAATAGCTAGAATGCCATCATTTATTCTTGTTTCAGACCATTTGGAATGACAAAGATTAATATACAACCCAATATTTATGATAGCTATTTAAAAAAAAGGTAAAATCTATGTTTATCCATAGATATATAATCCATGACTATATTATATTCTCCAAAGCATTTAAAATTCATCAGGTCCTTTTCTCTGCACAGAACAGTAAAATCTTCTAAATGTTATTAGGCAAGGAAAGGTTACTCTGCGCTTCAAGCATTTTTTCTAAATGCTTAAATGTTATAAAAAGAAAAACACCACCTGACCCAAAGGACACAGAGGTCCCTTTGCGAAAAGAGCTTGTTTCTATTTATGATGTGCATGCTCAGTGCTAACATAGTGATAACAACGAGAACAATAAAACCCATTGCTCAATACACATCTGCATTCTGATCCTTATTATATTTCTGGCTCAAAGGAAGATAGGTGTTTCCTTAAATGGTGACATTTCATGCACACATAAATGAGTCCTAATTCAAAATGAATTTTAAAGACGACTGACATTCTTTTCCAATAGAAATTTTTATATATATATATATATATATATATATATATATATATATATATATATATATATATATATATATATATATATATATATATATATATATACCGACCAATCAGATCTGCACTCACAATATTAACTCTTCAATCGTCTACCCGGGTGCTGCTCCTGGGGCTGTATGTACACAAACAAAGTATGGTAGTGCACTCCTGAGATTTATATATTGTTCAAATCTTTATTCCATTTATGGCATAAAATTGACGTTTCGGCTCCCCTCTAGAGCCTTTATCTTGAGAGATAATCCCTGCCGTGCAATTAAAACAGAAATAATCTCACAACAGTAGTGATGGAGGAATCTGTGCTGTTTTACTTCCCGAAAAATTTGTGAATTTACCGAAAAATTTGTGAATTTACCGAAAATTTTTAAAATTTACTCAAAAAAATGTACGCAAAATGGCACAAATTGGCAAAACACATTGAAGTCAATGGGCGTCAAAATAATTTTGACGCGATTGACAATTTTTATACGTGCGACTATGTGGTCCAAATGCATTAAAGTCAATCGTCGTCCTAATAATTTTGATGTGCTCCAATTTTTATGCGCGCGGATTGTTGCCACAGTTTCATAAATTAATTTGCTTGTGGTGAAATGCTGAAATTCGCCGCCAATTAGTGTCTGGCGAATTTATTTGCCCCTCACCAGTAGTTTCACCACTAAAATACAGTAGTGGCATAAATCCTGTTATTAGTTTTACACTATTTTACATATTTTCCTGAGAGCAAAGCAGTCAAGATTGCATGTGTTCTTGCCCGTGCCACAAATATATGTCCGTGGCACATAAGTTATACTACAGAAGGGTAATAAGATTGATGATTGTGACACTGGGAGATTAATTGTAGAAGGTCATGATGAATTAGAAAAGACTTAGACATTGTGTCTGTATTGGAGTAGAGGGAATTGTTTTCATTTGTACCTGAATCCTATGTGAATACAGAAATCCCATTATAGTACTATGTAAATCAGAGGCTCCCAAACTGGGTGGCTGGTCCCTCTACTGCTCAAGACAGTGGATGGGAGGTGGGATTTGGAGTCTGAACTTATTTACTGCCATAGGTATCCCCATAGGTATCCCTGATAGGGATATTAAGTCTAAAACATCTAAAAAAAAAAATATGTCTTGAGATAAATAAAACATCTTAAAATTACAGTATTTACCTGGTATTGAAGAATTCAGATGCATTATTTATTTATGGCTATAGTTTTCCAAGGATTAAACCATCAAAGTATAAACAGCTAGAGAGAGTAGCTTCAAAGCCTGTATCGTAATGCTGCATTTATAAACAATGAATTTCAGTTTTGATCACACTACAAACATTACACCTGCTGCCCGAACTCTCTTGCTCTGTAATGTCTTTGTCCTTATTAATGTTAGGACAAACATTAATATTATTATTTAATAATATTATTATTAAAGTCTACATAGCTTCTGTTATTAACGAACACAATGACATTACTCTCATCCTGTCTTCATACACAGGTTAAACAAAATTATTCTTAATGTACAACATTATGACACACCAGTTATAACTTTGGACTTAAGAAAAGGATGTGCTATTGACTCATGTACATGGTCCTTTAGCTATATATATTGTTCCCAGGACTCTGTGTGCTGAGTGTACTTTACCCAGTAATTATTTCTATGGCACTGTATCAAAAGCATTTGGCAATGCACTGGCTGTAGCATGCTCCACTTTCTCTGTCCCTATGCTCTACATTGGAAAAAGCATGTAAAGCTTTTCTAGTGATGGGCAAATTTCTCGCGTTCTGCTTCACCGGAAAATTTGTGAATTTCCTGCAAAATTCACGAAACTGCAAAAAATCGTGAAATCGGAAAGCTCACGAAAAAAATAGTGGAATTCTAACAGTTTCGCAAAAAAATCGTGAAATTTGAAGGTTTTCACAAAAAAATCTGACATTTTCATGAAAAATCGTGAAAATCGGAAACTGACGCATGCAAATTTTCACCGGTGAATTTTCGCGGGAGATTTGCGAATTTATTCGCTCGCAGCAAAACACTGAAATTCGCTGTGAATTTGTGCCAGGCAAATTTATTTGCCCATCACTACTTCTAGCCAAGACCGGTCCCTCAAAAGAAAAATCTGATTACTAAGGGGCACATTTACTATTGGTCAAATATCGAGGGTTAATTAACCCTCGATATTCGACCCTCAAAGTTAAATCCTTTGACTTACTGCAAATCCTTCGAATCGAACGATTTTCCTTCGATCAAAAAAAGCTAAGAAAGCCTATGGGGACTTTCCCCATAGGCTAACATTGGTGCTCGGTAGGTTTTAGGTGGCGAAGTAGGTGGTCAAAGTTTTTTTTAAAGAGACAGTACTTCGACTATCGAATGGTCGAATAGTCGAACGATTTTTAGTTCGAATTGTTCGATTCGAAGTCGTAGTCAAAGGTCGAAGTAGCCAATCCGATGGTCGAAGTAGCCAAAAAAAATACTTCGAAATTCGAAGTATTTTTTTATTCTAAACCTTCACTCGAGCGAAGTAAATGTGCCCCTAAGTATGTAAGTATTTTCCAAAACATAATACTGAATCGGATTCAATTAGATTTGAACAGCTAGCTACAAGTTATAAAACAAAAGCAAAGATCTGATTGGTTGCTGTGGGCACACCACTTGTGATATTTATCTTCAGTGCTAGTAAACATGCCCCATAGTCAATCAAGAACATGGAGGACCATATGCTTAACATGGGTCATAGAACCGACATGCAGGCAATAAACCTGTAGCATACCTGGTAGTCATACAGAAAGATTTAAATGCAGAAATGGTACATGCAACATTCTGCCACATCCTACTAATAGGCTATTTTTGTTTGGCCACATCCTATTAAAAATGTAAGTCTTTAAGATGTGAACCAATGCAACTGATATTTCTTTGTTCAATATCGCCTAATATATCTACATGCGTGTAAAAAAAGGCTTCTGTACTTCAAGAAATATTTTCCAAAATCGATGCCTTTTAAATCATTCAAATGACCAGGTGAGTAATGAGCTTGTACTGAACAAAAATGATAAGACTATATACTTTATCTTTACTGCTATACTATATAAATCTAAGGGATAGGAAAGTATACTCTGCTCTTTATTTAACTAAACCTATGGAATATCTGAATGCTCCATTTCTTTTGCTGCCATCTGGGGATTCCCAGGGGATACTAAGGTAATAACTATTAAAATGTTGCTGCTATGCAATTCCATGCTTCACATCTATCTTTGGAGACGTGGCTCTTATTCTATCTTTGGAGACCTGCCTCTCATTTACACTTCAAAAATAATTTAAGGTTTTTCACTGTGAAGGTTAGACGCTTTTCACCACTCACAGCTATTATCTTCACTGTTTACATGCTATAATGTCTCTGTGACCTTTTCAAAACCACTGTAGGTGTCAGGTTGGACCTGCAGCTCACAGTATTTCACTCAGAATTTAAACGTAATTATGATGGCTTGAGTGTCTAAATTGCTGTAAGGTTCCTTCCTCCGCCAGTGAGGATTAGACTGCAGACATTGGAGAGCTGAAATAGAAAGGTAGAAAAGATGTGCTGACAGGTGAAAAAGCACACATTCAAGGAAATCTATAAAGTACATTTTGTTTTGAGATGTTTGAATGTTTAAGACAGTGATCTTTTTTTTCCTTTTTATTACTCTGTAATGAGCAGCAGGGAATGTCAGAGAAAGCAGATGCTGTGACGTCTGTGAGAACTTTCAAAACTCTCCATAGCATCCTTTGCTTATCCGCCCTCAGGGACAGATATGTCAGATATACCCCCAGTGGAGTGCCCTAGCTTCAATTGGTAACTACAGGTTGCTACTTACAGCACCTCATTGCTACCCAGAACTAAGCCTGATGCCTCGTTCTGTCCATGAAAATTATCCAATAATAGATTTAACATAGCATAGCCATGTCGGCCGTGAGATGTTGAGTAGGGATAGGTTAGGGAGAATCTAGAGGCAGCTAAGCTGGAGCAAATTTGATCCACTACCGACCTACGACCCACTGCAGGGGACAATTGTTTAGGCCAAACCCACCTGACCCATCTTTATTAAAAACTTTATTTTATTAAAATATTTTTAATTGTTGTTTTACTACCTCAAGTGGCCTTCATCTGCTCTGATTTGGAGAAAACGATAATAATTTGTTTTAATTGGTAGCAAATTACATAGTTTTCTTACACGTTACGTATATCATCCCCATTATTATTTTTTAATAATGGTTCACTTGGTAAAGAAAGTATTTTTATTAACTGTATATTCCCTCAGGAAGGAAAACAAATGTAAAACATTTTCCCTATGAGAGTTTGTTTGTGATTAAAGTAAATCACAGCAAAAATTTGATATTGAATATTTTCAAGTTTTTCAAACGAAAGCCTAAAAAATTGTGCCAGGTAAAAGCTGCCCGAGTTTGGGTAGAATGGGAAGTGTGAAGAATTCATGCAAGTTGGTGATGAATAGATATGGAACAATGTGGTTTTCATTTGCGGTCAGCTTTTTTATTTAAAGCCTTAGTTAAAATTTAGATAATTTTTTTCCTGTTGTTTTCTCTAATTCAAAAGTGAATAAATCTGCCTGTCTGTCTCTTATCATTTGTTAGTTATAATAAGCTGTATGCAAATAGACTTTAATTTTATTGTATTTTTCACTGTAAGTTTTGTCAGGGTTTTTATAATTTGAAGGTTCAGAATTATTGGTGTTACTAAAGATTCCTGTATCTAAAATCTATTGAACTGATTTATTAAACACCACGAGGATCTTAAAGGCTGTATTACAAAGGACAGATCGGCAAAAGTATTCCTCTTATGGAATCTAGCTACCTGTATATACTGTGTATATATTATCAGAAAAAGAAAAATTTAGATAAAGGTTAGAAGACATTTTCTGTTTGCAAGAGATACACTAATGTATAGACATCAGAAGTCAATGGGCAGCTAAGTACAGGCTAAAAGATGATTGATTTTGGAAGGGGTGGGTGGCTTGATGCAGAGTTCCCAACAGTTACCTTTACTTTTTTAATGCAGAATGTGTGAAATGTACAGGTGATAGCAGTTTAAAGCATAAAAATCCATTCCTCACACCCACTGAAAAACATTTACCCATGTAGTTCTCTTACTTTATTAAACAGAGTTTAAAAATCTCATTTAAAGGTCAACAGCATCCTACAGCATTTCATTCTTTTTTCCTGCTTGCTCTGCTATACAAAGTTAAATACTGTATCCACAGCAACCCTTTTAATTGCAGAGGAAGTGGAAAGCTATTTCTGATCTGATGGAAAAATACGAGTATATTTGATAAGTACTAGATCTTGCCTTATCATCATTATCACTGTCTTTATATATATAGAAACTCTTTTTATGAGCCATGCACTTAGAATGTCTGAGGTAGAAAGAGTGGGTAAAGATCTTACAGATTACAATGCTTACAATCTAGTTTGGTGCCTAAATTGCTCAGAAATAATGTCACAAGTATTTTTTTGCATGGATTTGCAGCAAAATTCCGCATTTTGCAATCTGAAAATGTTATCACAAAATCTTGGCATTATTGCCCTGTACAAATTTTTGTTGCAAGAATGCACAGGAAAAATGCTGCATAAAAAAATCCCACGGAAACACACATAGACTTCAATGCATTTAACTGATAAAAAGCCACAAAAATAATGGCTACTTTATTCCGCTGTCTCTCATGTCCAAAGATTACCGAAATGGCTGAAGATGGCATCCATGAATCACAAAAGTTAAAAAAACCCTACCTTACATAGACCCCCCTCACTCCTTCCCCCAGTCTGTTACCCCGGGCAAATGCCCCTAGTTTTTTTACTTACCCCTCGGAGACATCAGTGTTCACGGGCGACAACTTCAACCGCTTCCGTAATCTTCCGAATGAGACCGGCACTTCAGCAATTCTCGTAAGTTTTGGCACATGCGCAGTTGTCGCGAAACAGACAACTGCGCATGCGCCGCTGATCGGTCTCATACCAGAGATTACCGAAGAGAAGAAGATTGCGCCCGTGAACTCTGCTGGACAGAATCTGCACGGAGGGGTAAGTAAGGGTTAGGAGAATTTGCCTGGGGTAACACTTAGGCTGGGGGGAGGAGGGAGGGGGGTCAATGTAGGGTAGGGGGGTAGGGGTTTTTAACTTTTGGGTTTGCTTCTCCTTAAAGCCAGGATACCAGGATCCTGTGAACTAAGAATAGTTATTGATAGTCAGACCCTGTTGTACTACATCCCAGGGGTGTAAGGAAAGTTAGGTTAGTGAGCAGATCAGTGCTGCAACTGAGGAAAATCAGTCAGGTTAGTATCCCCTAGGCAATACTGTCCTAGATTAGGAACCACAGTGGAAAGGGTATGGCATTCACTGTAGGTTACATAGTTAGTTACATAGTTAAATTGGGTTGAAAAAAGACAAAGTCCATCAGGTTCAACCCCTCCAAATGAAAACCCAGCATCCATACACACACCCCTCCCTACTTTTAATCAAATTCTATCTACCCATACCTATACTAACTATAGAGTTTAGTATCACAATAGCCTTTGATATTATGTCTGTCCAAAAATTCATCCAAGCCATTCTTAAAGGCATTAACAGAATCAGCCATCACAACATCACCTGGCAGTGCATTCCACAACCTCACTGTCCTGACTGTGAAGAACCCCCTACGTTGCTTCAAATGAAAGTTCTTTTCTTCTAGTCTAAAGGGGTGGCCTCTGGTGCGGTGATCCTCTTTATGGGTAAAAAGGTCCGCTGCTATTTGTCTATAATGTCCTCTAATGTACTTGTAAAGTGTAATCATGTCCCCTCGCAAGCGCCTTTTTTCCAGAGAAAACAACCCCAAACTTGACAGTCTACCCTCGTAATTTAAATCTTCCGTCCCTCTAACCAATTTAGTTGCACGTCTCTGCACTCTCTCCAGCTCATTTATATCCCTCTTAAGGACTGGAGTCCAAAACTGCACTGCATACTCCAGATGAGGCCTTACCAGGGACCTATAAAGAGGCATAATTATGTTTTCATCCCTTGAGTTAATGTCCTTTTTTATGCAAGACAGAACTTTATTTGCTTTAGTAGCCACAGAATGACACTGCCCAGAATTAGACAACGTGTTATCTACAAAGACCCCTAGATCCTTCTCATTTAAGGAAACTCCCAACACACTGCCATTTAGTGTATAATTTGCATTCATATTATTTTGCCAAAGTGCATAACCTTGCATTTATCAACTTTGAACCTCATTTTCCAGTTTGCTGCCCAGTTTTCCAGTTTAGACAAATCACTCTGCAAAGTGGCAGCATCCTGCATGGAACCTATAGTTCTGCACAATTTAGTATGGTAGGTGTCTCTGTATCTAGCCTGGTTCATATTTGATGCATCCTACCTCACTGTTTTTTTTTTGTGTGAATGTTGTTGTCTTCTGCTATTATACATGTAGCTGCATATATTATGCAGGATAACTTGGCATCACTAGCCGTATTCTGTATTAAATAAAGTTCCTGTTAATTGTTTGAGAAATCTATTGCCATTTGTGCAGTGCAGTAAGTTCAGAGTTGAGGTCTTTTTTTTTTTTTACTGTGGTATATACGGTTCATTGTAAATAACTGAATTATCATGCATCTAAGAATATATTATTTAAATAAATAAAAAGGCAGTTTTATGGGAAACTAGACAAAGTAACAAAATCTAGTATGTAAAAAGACATAGTGCTGCATTCACCCGGCCATGCAAAAAGTTAATCAATGTTTCAGGCACAAACAGTGACCTTCCTCATAGCTATGCAAGTTACCATTGTTGTAATCTTCTGAGGGGGTCCCTTCTGAGGCTATATCCCTATGATATCTGGACTGAAACTGTAAGTGCAGCTTTGAACCTGATGGACTAGGGGGTTTAAAGTGACCATTATCAAGTATGCCCCCTGGGTTGTCCCAACATGATTAGTATGCTTCGTGAGATGTTTGTGTATGGAACGTTTGTGGATTTGCTTTTAAATAATTGCTACAATGTTTAGAGAGACAAGGTGCCCCAGAATATATTGTGCACCAGCCCCAGACCCCCGGCTTTAGGGAGTGGCACGCCAGAAAAATCGAAGAAATCACAGGACTGTCCGGCACTACAGGACCAGAAAAGTTTTAAGTTAAAAAATATATCTTTATTTTACAAAGTTAAAAATGTATACTTGCATCTCCATCCACCCTATGCATTTCGTACCCAGCAGGGCACTTAATTATGGGCTATGATTAAGAGCCCTGGTGGGTACGAAACACGTAGGGTGGATGGAGATGCAAGTATACATTTTTAACTTTGTATAATAAAGATATATTTGTAACTTAAAACTTTTCTGGTCCTGTGGATCCGTTTGAGTGCCGGACAGCTACGTTCTTTCTTCGATTTCTAAATAATTGCTGAAATCTGTCACAAGGATTGGAGATGACAATCATTATGGGCTTAGGTACAGCTGTATATTTATATTTATAATGACAGAAAAGAACAGAAAACATCATGTTATATTATCCCTTTTAAACTTCAGCCTGCCTGTAAACTGTGTCTTTAAATTAGTTGGTACTGGAAATAAGTTGCCTGGAAATCCAACGGTACACTTAAATTGCTTTAGTGTTTGTGTCAGAGATCAGGGACATAGCAATTGTAATGTCTTCAAATGTTAAGACTGTGCCCATGTTCTCCCTAATATATATAAATGATCTACAGATCTCAGCTGATTTGGTGTTGGAGAGCTTTAGATTCTGTAGGCTGGTGAAACCCACAAGAGAATGCCCTCCCTTAAAAGCATAAACAGATCGTAATGCTGATAAATGTCTCTCTTTTTACTGATGCACCACACAACTGGGATAAACTTTGTTAGCTTTAGCTTTTATCATACAGAATGAGTAATTTAATTGCATTTGTTACTGAAAAGGCTAACAGAGATAAATTTTCTCTTCCTTTACTTTTCTCCTTTATTGCGGCAGTTATGCTGCATGCCATGGGAAAAAATCACTTACATTTTAAATTAAATTAATCTTGGCACCATAGAGGTTTTAGCTAAAGAACTACAGTGACCGCATTTGTTAAAGCAAACCAAAATCAGCGTACCTTAAAAAATTAATTATTGAATATCAGCATGCATTTATTATCGTATTGGCTGATATGTAGCCCACCGTTAAGGGCTTTCAGTGGCCAATAGGAATTATAGTTTCACACTAATAAGAGGGCAGCAAGGTACACGACCCATGTATACAGCATGTTGTTATAATAGTTTATCTTGTATTTAAGAAATAATTGTTTTTTTTTACATTTTTGTATTGGAAATATTAGGAATAAATATTCTTCAAAATGATGTCTGTGTAAGTGGGAGATGCTGGTACAACCTGTCCATCATTGATAGCACTTCTGTAGCCAACAGAGTAAGGGGGGGTAAAATATTTACAACAGGAACTCGTGGTATTATGAGATGCTCCTTATGCTAGGATAGACAACTTGGGCTATAGTGTGCGATAATAAATTGCACCAGAAATCTCACTGCAGTTTGGCACACCTATATGTGCATGTTGCATAAACTGTTTAACATTGTCTAACTATGCCAACATTGACGCCAATATCTATCACAACCCAGAGTGGTACAGGTATGGTACCTATTATGCAGAACGCTCCAGACTTGGGGTTTTCCTGATAAAGGATCTTCCATAATTTGGATCTCCATACCTTATGTCTACTAGAAAATCATGTAAAAATTAAATAAACCCAATAGGCTGGTTTTCTTCCAATAAGGATTCATTATATCTTAATTTGGATCAAGTATAAGGCACTGTTTTATTATTACAGAGAAAATGTTGATTATTTGATTAAAATGGAGTGCATGAGAGATGACCTTTCTCTAATTTGGCGCCTTCTGGATAATGGGTTTCCGGATAACAGATCCCATATCTGTATTTTATTAAATAACACAATAAACTGTATGTTGGGTGAGACATGATATCAGTTTCTAATATGACCAGTCAACAATGGTGAAAAATCATACATATAAATGCATTATTAGTGAGATTCCCGAAACCACAGAAACTCTAAAAATACTAGAAGCCAAAAGGGTGAACTATCATTTCACACGTTGATAAATCTGCCCCTAAAAGTTACCTTAAATTTGAACTGCCCCATTAACTGCTACTTGTGTAATTAAAGCCAAATATCACAAGACAAATAATAATACTATACTGTACTAATACATAGGGAACTGTTATAATTTTGATGCACAAACATCTTCAGAACTAATGCCCAATAATTTACAGATAATTTATACAAAATTTAGTGAACAGCCACCTTGGAGTTAACATGATAAAATGCCAAAAAGCTGTTGTAATTTAGCCATGTGTTATGATTAAATTGTAACTGGAAATACGAACTGGCCGCCGATTAGACTATTTGTAAAGTGTAATTGTATTGCAATAGAATTTCATTTTTCTAAAGCATATCAGTTTTATTTGAGATTATTATTTTTCAAGCACACAGCGAGTTACTCTGTATCCACTTTAAAATTTAATTTTTCTACCTGAGAAATGGCACCGGCTACAAAGTTACTAAAGATCTATGATTAGTGTTACCAGGTGCTGAGTAAGCAAGTCCCAGACAAGCAATTTAGGTTAAATTTATTCCTGCTGAGCCTGCCCAACATGACATGTGTTTTGTTGTTAGTTTAGATATATAGAACTAAATGCTTGTTGGGGAATGTGCCAAAGGCCCAGATATTTACAAGACAATAACACCTATGTGTTTGTAAGTGAAATATTTGGTCTAGAGATTAATAAGGGGTTTCGTTTTTTTATGTATTTATTTTCGTTATACAGAATAGAATGGGAATATAAACAGACAAACAGCAAATGGATAAAACACATAGGGGCTGATTTATGATATATTGAACTGGGGAATACTTAAGGGATTCCCAGCAGTGCCATATTTTTAACACAACTTTCCTGTCTGTCTTAGACATTTTCCCTGACAGTCAGGAAAGTTTTAATGAATTGTAAATATATTAAATTCTATACTTTTGCCAGTTTGTCAGAATAGCATTGAATAATGTGAGCAGCTGACTGCCATTCGCATATACAGGTATGGGACCTGTTATTCAGATTGATCAGAATCTGGTGTTTTCCGGATAAGGGGGTCTTTCTGTAATTTGGTTCTCCTTACATCTACTAAAGGGGCGAAGTGGGTTTCGCTGACGAAAATTCGCCAAAACTACAATGTGGTCGGGTTTTTGGTCAGGCAAATGATCGTTACTCCACAAATCCATCAAAACTAGAACTTTCCAATTCGTTACCATTTTCACCAGAGTCTGTTTTGCGAGGTTATATGTGGCGAATTGATATGATGAAGCTACATCCTCCACAATCTAATGTCAGTGACATCATATCCTGTATGCCAATGTCATAAAAAAAGACAAAACGCTGGCATTTTTTAAAAATTTTAATGAGGGATTGTGTTTAAAAGTTGTAACTGTAAAAAATTTTTAACCATGTAAAGCTCATTCCACATTTGTTTTAGGGTGGTCTCATGTCTATGTCTAGGACAATAGAGGATCTCTTTTGTCTTTGCTTTACTTCCTTGGACATTTTTAATAAGTGGCCACTTCCAGCAATATCACCAACACTCACTAATAAAGACATATATATGAACTATATGTACCCGCCATATTTAAATTGACATAAGTGCAAGTATGTTAACAAAGTTAAGAACAAAGTAACACTAGCAAAAATTTGCTTAGAAATCATGGCGCTGACAAATTTTCGCTGGCGAAAGTATGCCAGTGTTCGATTGCCCTGACTAAACTTTACATTTTGATAAATACAGGTATTCGCTGTGAATTAACATTAACGAAGAAGCCCGAAGTGTGGCGGAGCCTTTCCAGGCGAAAATTCGCCCTTTAGTAAATATGCCACAATGTTTGCTAAAAAATCATTTAAAACCTTAAATAATTCCAATAGAATTCTTTTGCCTCAAGCTACAATAAGGATAAATTATGTTTTAGTTTGGATCGAGAACATTGTAGCCTTCCCGTTATTCTGAGCTTTCTGGAAACCAGGTTTCTGAATAACGGATCCCTTACTTGTACTGCATTTTAGTCAGTTCCATACGCAACCCTCTATTCTATTGGTTTCTGAACATGCCTCAAGCGCAAAAAAATGCTGCATGTTTTATCTAAAAAAAAGTTAAGAAATGAAAATGGAGTAAGGTGCAACTCTGAATACTCACAACAATACAGAATATAATGGAATCAATTAGCTGACATGTTTAGGTGCACTCAACCCTGCTTCTCAAACTCACGTCAAATGCATAAAAAAACGCAAGTGTGTTAGAGCTCTAAGAAAGAATCCGGACAATGTAGTAATACTCATTCCATCTTGGAAATGGAACTGTTAAAAGTGAAAGCCTCAATAAAATTTGAATGGTGAAATTGACTGAGCTTTATTAGTAATAATGTGACTTGTATAGGAGCAAACGCGGTGGGCCCTGCCGACCCAGACCCGCTCCCACCTGAGACCCCGTGCTTCCCCTGACCCGCTCCCTGTCCCCAATCAAATCAGGCGCAAGAGAACAGGTACGCGGATATTAGACCAGGGGCCCTGGGGGAAGTGGGGACCCTTGCAGCGGAAGCTGGATTTGATCTAGTATTTATAAATAAATCTGGTACAGATTCACTTTTTGACTAAATCCAAAAATTATGGATTCTCTACATCACTACATCCAAATAAGTGCTCCCCATACTGAACACCTTATAAGTAGCCTGTAAATGCTGTGTTCCCTTGCTTCTCCTAGCACTTCCTAACTTATGTTTTCTGAATGGCATGCAAGCTACTTCTTATCTTCTACTCCATCTGTATGCAAGTGCAATTCTTTGTGCTCCTTCTAGCCATGCTGATTTGCGTAACTAGATATTACTGGGCCCCACAGCAGATTATTTTTCAGGCCCCCAGTTTTAACCAATATTTATTTAAATTGTATACGAATTAGGACCTCATGGGGCCCCTATACCTCCTGGGGACCCTGCAGCCACAGGGTTTGCTTCCTCTATCATTATGCCTCTGATTCTACTTCAATGCGCAATGCACACATTTAATTGGCCAAGATACAAAAAAAAAACCTCAATGCATTGCACTCATTGCTGAAACTTTGGACATTGCCCTATTTTTGTAAATGAGGTAAAATATTACAAAATAATATTTTCTTCTGGGCTAAATATATAGAATAGAAACCTGCATCTCATACTGGCTGACATTTATGAATAGGTAAAAACAGCCAGTCCTGACACATTGCAGTCACATAGTAGCATATGCCTGATAAATTACTCCTGGGAATCAGATTGACTACTGCGCATTATGGTTACCCCTTTCAACTGGATTCTCTCATGACAGATTCAGTACTGAACTCTGTGCAGCTCTGCACTGTCTAAACTTGAAATATAAATTAAAAAAAAGCTCTGAATTTACAATCCAGTTTCTATCATGCCAGAAAATGTGTTTATGTCTTGTGATGCAGTAAGAATATACCGTACATTTTAAGTGCCCAATGTAAACCTCTTAGTAGAGGGTTTAAAACGCTCACTCATCTGGGATTATGTTATAGTTTTAATCTATTAAACTCATCAGTTCTATTAGTTTAGCTAAGTATGGTTGTACCATCAATGTTATATAAACACGCATTCAGTGCAAATAAGGTTGTCGCTTGTGTGCCGCATCACATTATCCTAGCTTCTTTGATGCCATTATAATGTAAGACCGGACATAATAACCATGATAATTATTATTATTAAAAGGTCATCTTGCATAAACAAATATGTCCTTGCAATAACCTTGAAAAGCAGGTTTCTCCAGTATAAACATTACATTTCTTAGGTCACGGGAGAAGTCATATTTATCCTTGTATGATTCTAATTAGCAGATTATAACATCTGTAACACCTAATTAATTTGTCCTCTTCTATTTATTTATACTCGTGTTCATAATATTTATATGTATATATGGTTTCCAGCGTGGACTGTGTCACACTGAGCTGATGCTCAGAATGCAGAAAAGTATTTATATCAGTAGAGGGCACTCAAGTAACAGGGATCTGTATGCAGTTGGGCTATTGCATTCTTTCTCGGAATGAAGCTCTTCAGGTACCAGACAGAACCTAGATTTGTTTATGATTTAATATTGTTCATTTATATCTTCCAGGGTGATAAGAAGACAATGTTATCTGAGTTATTTCATATTGTATATCCTTTGCTGTAATACGTTTTATTACGCTAATTTTTTTTTTTTTTTTTACTATTTTATAGATCGGGTTTTAGAATAGAAAGGTTAAAATATCCATTTGGTGCCTGATCCGTTGAACACAAACTTCAAGCTCAGGTAAATCTGCCACACACTCAGAAGGTCATTCATACAGCAATATGGTTGCAAAAACTGACTGCAGGTGCCATTGAAGATTGATGGTGGATATTCATACTGGTGACAGAGACACTAATGCAGAAAGCTGCCGCATGCTAAAGTGTTCCTTAAATATAACAAGGCTGCTGCATTATGTTTTAGCCCATCACATTACCAAAGAATACCATTTTTTTGTTTATTGTCTTCCTTCATTTTCCCCAAATTCTAGAAAGACTTAAAATTCTAATTTGTTTAGAAATACAATTATGAAATAGTTCATAGTTTCTATATAAGTGACAAGGGAAATTGAGAAATCGAGTTATTTGCTCTCTTCCTCAGATCCAAAAATATATTCAAAGGTGAAAGCTGCTGTACTGCCTTATTATTTTTAATATGGATCTATTATTATTTATAATAGGGATAGGGTAAAATATTGGGGCAAAGTGATGAAGGGAGCAATGGATAACGTTCAAAGGGTTGTTCTGTCAGCTCTCAGTTGGCATACAGTACATTTAACATCTTTTTTTTTTGGTGGTACACTGTCCTTTAATGGATGGGAATTCATTTCAAAATGGTATCTTCATTAGCTGCTGCTAATTCCTTAGTAATTTGCTCTGCTTCCTCTCTCAGTCTTTTCTCTTCAGCTTCTACCTTCCTTTCTTCTTCAGCAACAGGTTTCAAATAGTCATATCTTGTCTTGCCATAAATCATTCCAACGAGTAATGCAGAATATCTGATGAAGCTGAGGAGGCCGCAGCCAATGTGTCAACTTCAAGCTCCAAAAGGAATACACACAATACAGGCCCAGGTGTAAACTCGAAAATCCACCCATGATAAAGATGTTAAATACATTTAACATTGTCAGTAGCTCCCGACACGTCTGTTCCCTCCGGTGCGAAATCCAAGATGGCAGCGCCCATAGCTACAACGTGGGCAGCGTCAGGACGCCGGCACGATGATGTCACACGGACTGGTGCCAAATTCAAAATAAAAGGACACCCATGACGCTGGTTCAATGCCCGAGTATAGGTTCTGTTTTCTAACATTCCTGGGTGTTTTATTATTGCTGATTTACTGATTCCTGGAAATTGACCCTGCCTGCACTTTGACATTGATACTTTCTGCCTGCCTTTTGACTTCTGCCTTGATTTTGACTTTGCTTCATTCCTGAACCCTTGTCTTGAACTTGGACTTTAACCCCGAAGCTTCCTCCTTGGTCCTGACTACTCCCGCTGGGAGCCTATAGGCCCCTGACAAAAATCTTGGGTACCAATGGTTCTAAGTTTACATGCCTGGGTGGTAGAGGGCCAGGCAACATTAGACATTCATCAAACAATGCTGTCCAAGCCTACTTTTTGAAACCACACCTACTCTTCAGAAAAATTTTACAAAACTGTGCGATCCACAGAGCTTTCAATTGCACAGAATGACCCCATCCCAATAATGACATAGTTGTAGAAGGGCCCTGCAAATTTACATCGCACATAAGCCATCCCCAGTATTATAAACAGACATATCTAGACCCCCAAATATTTATCCTAAATAACATCCTTAATGGTTAAATAAGTATTTTTGCACAGCAGGAACCACAATGTGTTTGTATATCACAAAATGAACCTCTATGTGTATACACTAAAGCAAAATGCCCTATTTTTGTAATACACCAGAACATCCTATATTCATATAGCACAGTAGGAACACCAATAGTTGAATATGCGGTCACAGCTAAAAGTCCACAATTTTTATAGCTCTGTATCCTAATACTATTTAGAAATGCCCATGGTTTTTCAAGTGATCTAATAACCTTCCTAGCCAGATTCCTAAATTACACTAAACCTTCAAAAATATTTTGTCCTTTGATCATGTGTTTCTGGACATAAGTAGGCTTTTGACTCATTAAATACTTCCATGTATATTTATATATATTTCTTGGCAGCAATAATTCAGCATCCAAGCTAAGATAGCATTAATTCATATTAGTACAAAAATAATCTAGGGTTTATTTAATAATTTGTTTAGGTATGGAGATCCAAGAAAGAAAGAACCCTTATCTAAAAAACGTAAGGTCCTGATCATACTTGGTGATAAGTCCTATACGTGTACAAGCACTTGGTACACAATTGCAGTATAAGTCTAGTATTTTAATGTTATGATTTTGGTCTACTTAAAGCAGTACTAAACCCTCAAAACAAATATGGGTAGAAATGTCATATTTTATATACGGAACTTATTGCAGCAGAATACAGTACAGTAATGCTTTAGGCCTTTTAAATTGTCACAGGAGCGCCCCATCTTGGATTTCATTGGGAATGTCAGTGACTCTGCACATGCTCAGTGTACTCTGGGAAGCTATTGAGAAGCTAAGCTTAGGGATTGTTGCAAATCATCAAGCAGAAAATTAGGTTTGTCTATAATATAAGGTGATGCTACATGGCTGATAATTATATTCTTATGCTAATTATGCTGGTTTCTGTGCTGCCATGTAGCAATAATCTGAATTACTAATCAGCCGTATACTGTAACATTTATATTATAAATAGTATATTGTAAGTCGGCCCCTAAGCAGCACAGACAATGTGCAGTGAATCAGCAAAAAGAAAATGGGGAGCTAATGCGGCATCTTTGGATTCACAGATCTTCACTTCTAAAGGGCTACATCTCTGTTCTGTATCATTTTGATCTGTATGGTTTAAAGTAAAATCAAATAAAATATTTCAAACCATAAAGGGCTACATCTTACCATGCAATGCACTGGCAGTAAACATTCAGGGGGTTATTTACTAAAATCCGAATTTATGTAATATTGTATTTAAAAAAAAAAAAACGATGACCAAATGCCCATGTCCGATTTCAGCTTATTTATTGATAAAAAACAACCTGATTTAATTGGATTGTGTATAAATCAATAAAATCAAATGAAAACCCAAATTGCTCAAATTTTTCGGGCTCTTTACCAAATTGCTCTATTTTCCAAGTTTTTGCCCGAACAAGTCGGATTTTCGGGTTAAACCCAGCGCAGACCACAAAAACATCAAATTGAGATAGGTGCCTCTCCCATTGACTTATACAGGACCACGATAGGTCTGAGATGGCAGATTTTCAGATTCAGGCTTTTTGCAGCATTGAGGTATAAAAAAAATCTCAAATTTTTAGGGATTTTAAAAAAAATATCCCCCTCAGTGTGGTATAAATATGTAGCGATATAAATCAAGAGTTATGTGGAAATGTATATTCTATGGAGTTAGGCACTCTGCAGCATTCACGCTCCATGATAGGCAAACAGTCAAAATCATTTTAGTAATAGAAATCAAGATTTACCATTTTCGAAGGGCACACTTACACCTTTCCAAATTATTTTATTTTTCATTTGTTAAATTAAAGTTATCAATAAATCTCTAAAACCTCATCCTATACAATATAACATGGTATGTAGGAAACATGGAATAAAATGCTGGGTGCGGTCTTTTGGGGCACGACATAGAGTGAGAGCACTCATTAGAAAGGTACCTAAATTTCCTGACTTTGTATATATGCTGCACTAAGAGGGAACATAATTCTATATTGAGGATTCACAACAGAAGAGAATCTTTGTGTGGTTAGTGTGCCCTTATTTTGCAGATCAAAAGTTACATCAGTTAAAAGATCCCACTGTAATTTGCAGCAGTGCCATTTGTCACTTGTTGCTGGAGGCAAATCCCTTGCATAGACAGAAACAGAACAGTGCAATCAGCTATGAGATCTGTTGCAGAGAAACCACTGACATTTAAAATGCAATAACTTTGGGATGAATCATCTCACCAGAATGGCAGAGCCCTCTTTTTAATCAGCATAAACTCTACATCATATCGCACATCCAATACTGGCAGAAATGAATATATTCCAAATACATTAGGTACATTTCCCAGAAGCTAAGGGTAGCAATTTTCTCTGCTGTCCTCACTCACCAAACACCACTCAGGGAAACATCCTTCCCATAATGGCTGAAAATAGCCTGTTTGTTTCAAATGCCATTATTTGCAGTGAATTAATGTACATTACATGTAATTCTGTGGAAACGTTATTCAAATGAGTTTGATGGTATTTTGTTTTTTTAACTATTCATGCTCCTCCCCTCTAGCGGTGGTGAAGCAAGGTGAATAAATGGATTCAACCCTTTCCCTGCACACGACTTGCTTCTTTCTTCCTTGCTAAGGGGTAGAGGTCAGTACTGACTCCTTACTTAACTATTTATTTCTCCGTACCACACACTGCAAGCTCAAAGCATTGCCACATTTTATTATGTTTGTGTTTACTATGCTTTAAAATAAGATTTTGCATTTTAGCCTTATTCTTAAGTATGTCATAAAGTTATATCTATAGTACAAGTATGGGATCTGTTATCCGGAAACCCATTATAAAAAATGCTGTGAATTACTGAAAGGTAGTGATGGGCGAATTTATTCGCCAGGCGCGAATTCCCGGCGAATTTGCACGTTTCGCCGCCAGCGAATAAATTCGCGAAACACCCGCGAAAATTCACGCCAAAAACGGGCGCCGGCGTCGAAAAAAAATTCGCGAATTTTTCGGCAAAGCGAAACGGCGCAAATTCGCCCATCACTACTGAAAGGCTGTCTCCCATAATAAAATAATCACATTTTTAAACATGATTTCCTTTTTCTCTGTAATAATAAAACTGTACCTAAGTAAACTGAGATATAATTAATCCTTATTGGAAGCAAACCCAGTTTATTGGGTTTATTTAATATTTACATGATTTTCTAGTAGACTTAAGGTATAAAGATATAAATTACGTTAAGATCTATTATCCAGAAGCACCCAGGTCTTGAACATTCTGGATAACATGTCACATACCTGTAATCAACTGGACTTGCTGTATTTTCTTTTTCCTTGAAGACATCTCTCATTGAGACAGCCTTTTGTCATCCAATTGGCTTTCTCAATTCAGAATGTACTGTAAGAAAATATTTGTTGTTATATACCCTGCAATCTTACTTTAATCAGCATAATCTGTTTAATAAAACCAGCATGGGATCAGAGGCTTCATGGAGGTAAGGTGTTGATTGTATTAGCATGACTGGACCTATGAGGTGTTATTAAACCATCCAGGGAGAGGTGCTAAAACAGAATTGTGTGTGGCAGACAATAGGTGTTGCATCCCTGCCTCTGTTAAAACTTGTTTTTTTCCTTTTTCACATATATGGCCTCTTTTGAACCTCCTCCCTTGTCCAGAATGTGAACTTGGCAGTCTTCAAACGTGTATCCTTTTTCTTTTAGATGCAGGTACACAGCTGAGTCCTGAACAGAGGAGCTGGCACTCCTGTTCTGAGCCAAACGTTTGTGTAACTGTTGTTTGGTTTCTCCCACATACAAGTCCGAGCACTCCTCACTGCACAAGCTCTTGTCTTTTCAGGTAGATAGTTCACAGACTTTGCTCATCTTTCTTACTTCTTATGAGTATATGTGTAGTATATACTAATGTTTTTACCAACCTCAATACATCAAAAATAGTTTGTGACTTGGGGTGCACATGGAGAAATGCATCAGGCTTTACCTAATCATCCCTTTATGCATTTGTTTTTACTTTTTGTATTCTACTAAAGCTGACAGTTTTTTTCCCTTATCCTCTCCATGTCAAGTACTCACGGGGACTGGCCCCTCCCCTCATGCCCCATCAGAAGAACCCTCCCACAAAGTCAGTAAAGCTGCCACTTACACTCCCGGAAGGTGTCTTTTTTTGTTCTTCTCCTATGCTCTGCTCCTTTTAGGAGCTCACTTTCTTTTAGGGGGGGGATTAGCTGGGGCCTGCCCATAAGGCTTCCCTGGAGCGGGCCTTTTTTCCGCCATATGCTTCCAAAAATATTGGCACTCCCCGGGTCCCCGGCCTGTTGATAAATCGTCCGGCTACCACGCGGTCCACTGCCAGACCCCTCAATTTTGGGATGCAGGTGGGGGTGTGGAAGTTAATGAATCTCAGCGAGAGTGACCGAGGCCTGTTGGTTCTTCAGCAGTCAGCTTCAAGGCCAAAGGTTGATGGTCCGTTCCGACAACAGTGGCCTATATCAAAAGGCATGGAGGCACAAGCAGCATCTTACTGATCCTAGAAGAAGATCCTCTGTTTCAATTTGCAGAAGAAGCCTTGGAAAATCTCTCAGCAGTCTCCATTCCAGGCAGAGAGAACTGGAGGGCAGACTTCCTGAGCAGATATACCCTAGGATGGCACGAATGGGAACTTCCTGACGGATTGGTGTCTGAGCGGCAGAACCTAAAGGCTCATGGCCTGTCAGAAGAGGTCGTAAACACAATGTTGAAATCCAGGAAGGATTCACAATAGCAAATATGGGATAACTTGGGAATGTTTCAGGCTGTAGAGAGAAGCTAGGGGCATACCTTTGGCGATCCTCAAACTTGGTGAAATGCTCGAGTTTTTGCAGTCAGGCCTAAATTAGGGTTTAAGGGCTTAGCACCCTCAGGACTCAAGTCTCAGCTTTATCTGCCTTCTCTGATATACGCTGGTCTCAACACCTGTTGGTGGTCTGCTTCTTCAAGGTGGTCTGCTTCTTCAAGGCAGCCATCAGAATCTTACCAGCCAGCAGATCTTCATGCCCACAGTGGGAACTGCCCTTGGTCTTACAGATGCTGTCCAGACACACTTTTCATCCTATAAAAGAGGTGTCATTATGGTTTCTGATGTTGAAGGCAGTGTTCTTGGTGGCAATCACCTCGCCAAGAGAGTAGGTGAACTACAGGCTCTTTTATGTGACAGCACCAGTCAAGGTGTTTTTTCTGCGAGCCTTAGACGTGGCGGCCGTGATAAGATCTTATTGTGAGGCCACATCTCAGATATGAACTGGTGATCACCTCTTCATTGTCAATGCGTGAAAAAATAAATGAAAAGCAGCCTCTTCCTATACCATCTCCAGTTGGATAAAGTTGATTATCAAGAAGGACTATTCGTCTCAAACCACTCAGGATCCAGCAAGCATTAATGCTCACTCTACCAGGGATAAGCAGCTTCATGGGTGGCTAAACTGGGGACTCAGTTGGAGGTCATTTGCAGGGCAGCTTCTTGGTCCTCATCTAACACTTTTCTTTCACACTACAAGCTGGACGTCTTCCCAGCCAGGAACGATCAGTTTCATAACTCAGAATTATGTACCCCAGTTGTTGCTATTTTCTATTGTAGAAAGGAATGTCACATTATTAAAGGGGACCAAGGTGACACAGCCTAAACTGCAACGGGACCTATTTTGGATTAAAAATACCCAGTCTAATAAATGGCACTTGTTTTGTGAACCCTGAATGGTTTATTTTCTTGTTTTATGGCTTAGTATGGCTTTACACCCATCTTTGTTTTAAGTCTAATTTGTTCTTGCATAATTATTATTTTATTAATCTATAGTCTGGGGCAATTCCTGTCTGACAGTAGTTTTCTGTGTCAGTTGCCAGCACGTCAAGGGTAAATTGATGAATAGAAAGCGTTAAGTAACTTCATAAAAAATTTATGTTATAGAACACAGAACATTACATTGCTGAAGAGAAGGCTATACAGTATAAAATGCATGGCAGTTTCTAAAAGTTATGCTAGGTAATAGATTGAAAGCTATTAATGGATGTCACAAGAAGGCACAAGTGAAACGTTTCATCTCATGTGTGACAAGAGTAATAACCCTTTCACATTTAGGTGCCATCTGTAGAGCCTTTCAGTCTACACTGGTGGGATACTGAGATGCATTAATTGCTAAGGACACCCAAGCAAAGGTGTTAAGATAACTAGCTGCTAATGTGATAACGTATTCTGGGCTGCAGGGTGTAACTGACCTTTTGACTGCCTCAGGGTTCCCCTGGTACTGAAGACAAGTGGGAAAAAGATAACATGTTCATACACTATTATATCAGACAAGTTAAGGTTAAAGCTCAGAGATGTGAATTTGAATACTTTGCTTACTTATGAAAAGTATTTATTTTGTAGCCATTTAAATTGGTCATAAAGTCACTCTAGATTCTTGATTGGATGTCTTTTGTATGCATTAACAAAAGTATATTTGATATAAGCTTGGGAAAAGAAGTTTCCTTTGATTACTATAACTATAGAACCGCATGTAACTTCAAGGGTACTTTAAGGGTCACTTGATGACTACTTCTTAAAGGAATGAAAACTGCAGCATGCTGTTTCCTTCAATATCAGAGGCATTTGAAGAACATAGCAGTTACAGTTAAAAAGAGAACTGACTTTACATTACGTCCCTAGGATGCCCAGTCCAGGTCAATGTAGGAGGCAGAATTCAAATACTTCCTCTTCTGCTCTAATGAAATGGTACATCAATAAATAATGTTTTTTCCAGGAAAGCTTTGTAAAAATATATGTTACATATGTGCCAACAGTCTAATAAGTGGTATATAAAGTATATAAGTGGTATTAAATGTGTGGTATTTGTGGAACATTGGGGTCTAACTGGAAGTAATGAAATGTGGTACTTAATATCCTTTAAAGGGATGCTGTTATTATTAAGCAAAAGAGTAGAGATATGCAACTAAACTAGTAAAGGAAATGGAGAAATTGAAATATGAGGAAAGACTATTAAGACTGGGGTTGTTTTCTCTAGAGAAAGTGTTTCCAAGGGGATTTGATTTCTCTTTGCAAGTACATTAGAGGGCATTATACGCATAGGAAAGAACAAAGAATAATACATTATACCATTAATCTGAACTTTCATTTAAAACAGCAAAAAAGGTGAGGACAATGAAGTTGTGATGGCAGAATCTATTAATGCCTTTAAAGGAATTGTTCAGAGTAAAAATAAAAACTGAGTAAATAGATAGGCTGTGCAAAATAAAAAATGTTTCTAATATAGTTAGTTAGCCAAAAATGTAATGTATAAAGACTGGAGTGATTTGATGTATAACTTGTCAGTCAGAACCCAACTTCCTGCTTTTCAGCTCTCTTGGTTTACACTGACTGGTTGCCCTGGTTACCAGGCAGTAGCCAATCAGAGACTTGAGGGGGGGGGGGCACATGGGTCATATCTGTTGCTTTTGAATCTGAGCTGAATGCTGAGGATCAATTACAAACTCACTGAACAGAAATGTACCATGTGGTCCCCCTTCAAGTCGCTGACTAACTCAGAGTTATAGAGCTGAAAAGCAGGAAGTTGGATTCTGGATGTTTTATTAGACATCTGTTCACTCCAGCCTTTATATATTACATTTTTGGCTAACTTACTATATTAGAAACATTTTTTATTTTACACAGCCTATCTATTTACACAGTTTTTATTTTCACACTGAACTATTCCTTTGTGAACTTTATGGCTACCGAGCTGGATCTTCCCCAGATACTCAACCCTGCTACCTGTCTTCTGGGTCTCCTTGACTCCGTGATACCTAGAGTAAGTACTAGATGCCTGATCAGGTTACTTTTCTTTCACGCAAAGAAAGTTGTTGCCCTACACTGGATGGGCCCATCGCCAACAACTCTGACTAGATGGATTGGACTAATTAATTCGCAACTGGAACTGTATAAACTCACGTACTTAGCACGCGGATGCCTGAAGAAATTTAAAATATTTGGAACCCTTGGCTCGAGTCGCCAGCCACCTCGACCAACCAATGATAGTCCCTTTTTCAGCCATACCTCTTTTCTCTACTTTCCCCCTCTCTCTTTAATTCTAACTTGCTTTCCTTCTTTCTAATTTTTTCTGTTGTTAAAATTCAATAAAAATTAACCTTTAAAAAAAAAAAAAAAGAACTATTCCTTTAAGAGTTGGATGACTTATTGGACAAGCATAATATCCAAGGCTATTGTAATCTACAGGTGATAGGTCAGTTTGTATGTGTGATACATGTGTGCTGGGGTTTACTTGGTGAGGTTAAACTTGATGGACTTTTGGGGTTTTTTCAGCCCAAACTATGCGGTCAGACATGGTCAAAATATTCTGGCAGTAAGTTTTGTAATAACTTCAGCAAATGAGTGATAATACCTTGTAAGGAACCAGGGCTGAGATTCCCTGCAGTAGTGATTGCTCTGCAGCATACAGTACATCTGAACTTACAATGAAAGTGCTTTGCAGCTTGTATGTTTTGTAAAAACATAATAAAGATTATGTTAGGATTCGGAATGGCCATCCAGAATACTAGAGGATGTCCCTGTGGGCCCAATCCCAAATAGGTAGTTCCCTTCAATGCTTCCTTATTTCCATCATAGGCTTGTATAACACCTATAATATATGTACCCATCTACATCTATTTGTTGGATTTCAAGTTCTTGAATGGGCCCCACTTTGGCCAGTCTGACACATTTGCAAATATAGATAACAACTGTTATGCAAATAAACTCTGTGAACAATTCGTTCCCTAAAGGAGAAGTGTCACTTGCATAAATTAATATAATGTGGTGTCTAGTGTACAGTAGCTGTATGCTGCAGACTGCAATAGGTCTCTAACATACTTGGGCCAGGTACGGTATCCCTGAATATTTTGATCCTTACAATAGTCAGATTACTCATGATTTGGCAAACTTTTAAACTCTGTGCTGCTCATAGGGCTTTATGATAATTGGCATAAATTTACAAAAGGGCAAAGTGGGGTTTTCTAGCAAGAATTCACCAAAAAGACAATTATCAGGGACATTGCCAAAAGGCTTCCTTGGACACTTTTAATAATAAGTGGCCACTTCCAGCAATTTCACCAACACCCACTAATAAAGACATATATATAACCTGTATGTACCCGCTATATATAAATTTACGTAATCGTACGTATGTTAACAAAGTTTCGCTTGGAAGAAAATAACGCTAGTAGAAATTCACTTAGAAACGTCCATGCTGACAAATTCGCCAGTGTTCATCTGTCGAGATGAAACTTCACATTTTGATAAATACATGTATTCACTGCGAATTAACATCGGACGAAGTTGAGTGAAGTGTGGTGAATCCTTCCTAAATGAAAATGAGTCCTTTAGTAAATTTGCCCCTATGTGTTTTTTTCATTTTATAAAGAAGTGTCAGCAATAAGCAACTAAATTAATTGATTTAATTAATTAATTAGCAATGAAGTAGTGGAACTGACAACTGGATGTATAGCTAGTGTTATAGCAGAGGGTTCAACCTGGCAGAATACACTAAAACATAGATAAAATACAAGGTATATGATATGTAGAACAACATATTGAAAGTAAGCATGAAAATGATATAGTCATAAAATATAGTTGTTATATTAACAGCAATATGCTATTTTGTAATTAAACTAAATACACAAAAGAGTATTCAGCCTTCTAAAGCCTCCACTGCACATAAACACAAATGCTAAACATTAATAATGCTTTAAATTGTTATATTCTTTAAAACTAAACCTTGATTGTCTATAAAAAAAATTCACAATGTAACCTTGCTAGCTAATTTAAACAGACCCTTCTAAAGGTGCAGCATGCTCCCTTTTCAACTTGAGTACAACAAAGGGGGCTTGGGTTGAAATACACTACTTTTGTCTATTGTTTTAATCACAAAAAAACTTTTTTTTACATCTTGAATAATAAATAAACATTGTTCAGAGTACTTTTCTAAGCACTTCTGCAATCTACATTAATTATTTGTTTTTCTCTGTCCTTAGTTATTTAAGTTTTATTAACTAGTCTACCAATATAAAGCATTTTGTAACAACAGTGCCACCGGTTGGTTAGTTCCTGTAACTGTACAAAGAGGTATACAGAGAAGTGTTTTGATGTCGCTCTGCTCTGGAAGGAGATGGTAATGGGTAATTGAGGCTTCTAATCTCTTTCCTGAGCAGAGCAACATCAGAACACTTGCCCTGAGCAATTTTCATTATTTTTTATTTTTAAGATTTGCTTATCCTTTAGTTAAACAGGGCAAACAGGGATAATAATTTTCATTATTTTTTATTTTTAAGATTTGCTTATCCTTTAGTTAAACAGGGCAAACAGGGATAATAAAAGTACTCTATATTTGGTCCTTGTGAGCCATTTATAGGGAGCAACATACATATAATTACTGCATATAGCCAAGATAAATATCTGCACGATATATCTATAGTGTGAAGCAGTGTACCCAGAAGTTATTTGCATTTATGAGGTTGAATATATTTTATGTTTATGTGAACACCCTCAACTAGGGTTGCTACCGGGCCAGTAAAATTGACGCTTGATGCCAATGTTATTAAAAGGGAATAAACATACATTTAGGAAGGTAGTATTTTCTTTTCAGAAAAGGTGACAATCCTACTCTCAACCCACAATTATTAATTTTATTTATTATACCTTTCCTTTTACGGAGGGGAAATTATGTAGAGTAGCATTACAATCAATTTCTCATGGGGATTTCAAGATCCCATAGTAGATAGGAATTCATCTCCAGAAGGTGTTTGACTTAGATCTTTGGAAATGATGCTAGGGCCCATTTTCTATCCAAACCACGGCAGCAGGAGTTCAGATTTGCTTGCGTAGAAACAAGGAAAGCACCAGCATCAGTGCAAGGATTAGTACAGGTATGGGACCTTTTATCCAGAATGTTTGGAACATGGGGTTTTTCTAGATAAGGTTTTTTTTCATAATTTGAATCTCCATACTTTGCCTACTAAAAATCATTTAAATATTAACAACCCAACAGGGTTATTTTACATCCAATTAGGAATTATTATATCTTAGTTAAGATCAAGTAAAAGGTACCGTTTCATTACTACAAAGAAAAAGGACATTTTAAAAATGTTTTAATTATTTGATAGTAATGAAATCTATGGGAGATGGCCTTTCCATAATTCTGAACTTTCTGGATAATAGATTTTCGGATAAAGGATCCTATACCTGTACAATAATGTCCAGTTTGTTGTACCAACATTACTATGGGTCAAACATAGCCATGTAGAGTGCCAAGAAAGCAGGAATGAGCTATTGTACAATGCAAAGTAGGAGTGTGTCTGTTCATATTGTCATTATTGTATAATCTAAAAGGAGTACAGACTTGCTGTATATAAATGTAAATATAATTTTCTATAAATAGAGTCATGGGGTGCACAGCAATCTTCCCTAGCATGCTCAGTGACAAGGGAGGCGCTAGATGATATTATCTGCATCAATTATATGGCATCCACTTCCAGCCCAGTGATTAAGTGAATTGGTTCTCTCTGCACTAGTCTCAGATCCATCTCAAATCCGTTTGCTCTGCTCTGACTGTAACCACATCTGTAAATGGAATACAAGTCTGATATCCTTAATGTACAATAAAGGCCAGCATTTTTAATATAACCCTTAGGACAGCAGCTAAAGGTCATTTTTATATGTCAGTAAATCGTTAAATTGTGCACGAATAAGTAAAATGCAAAGATATGGTGAGACAAATGCTTCTTATCTCTTTAGAATTTACACTTGTGAGCGTCTATTCAAATTCTTTGCACCTGCATTATACTTCACTCTGTGATAATATGGCATCTGGAGAGTGCTAAAGAAACCAGTGTTGGCATGAGAGCAGCCACTGGAGATATTACACAGGAAAATAAATATCAATAAAGCAACAAAGGGAGATGCTAGGAATTTGCAGCACAGGCTTACAACTACTATGTGTGTCATTATGGGCAATGTGCCTTTTGGAAACAGTATTAAAGGCTGACAGCATTATCACTGCAAAATAACTTTAAAAGTCTATAATTTGTAACTGTATGCTTTCAGCAACATTAAATTGTTTGAAGCGATTGCTATACACTTGACAGGATCAGACAGTGCATTTGATAACACAATTTTCATGTATGCCAAACTGGAAAAGTAAATAGCTATCCCTGCTGCTGGATCTGCTTTTCTTGTTCCTGTGAGTTTTAACCCTTATTGGCTTATACTGAATGAGTATTTTTATTATTGATATATATATATACATATATATATATATATATATATATATATATATATATATATATATATATAAAAATACAAGATTCCTCTGCACTCAACCCATTATCAATATATTTAAGACAGCAACATTTTGTGCATACTGCTACTGAAAAATGCCTTACCCTTTAAACAAAACAGGGATTGTTTGTCCATATATTGCAATATATTTAAGCTGGCCAACTACGTCAAAGTCATCCCATATCTGGCCAGTCCTATACTCAATTTTCATCTGATTCATTAAGAATTCTATGGTTTAATTATACATTTTATAAAAGGGACGAATACGTATTCGTCCCTTTTATAAAATGTATAATGAAGCAATAGAATTCTTAATGAATCAGATGAAAATTGAGTATAGGACTGGCCAGATATGGGATGACTTTGACGTAGTTGGCCAGCTTAAATATATTGCAATATATGGACAAACAATCCCTGTTTTGTTTAAAGGGTAAGGCATTTTTCAGTAGCAGTATGCACAAAATGTTGCTGTCTTAAATATATTGATAATGGGTTGAGTGCAGAGGAATCTTGTATTTTTCTATGTTTTTTGTGGTCACACCCTCATTGCACCCCCGCCTAATGATTTTAAAAACTAGTGGTGAGCACAACTTTCCCTTGTTTGTTATAGTTCTACAGAAGCAGTGACCAGCTCCATGTTGTAGCTCCCACCCCCTCCAACTATAGTCAGGTGATCCCTCTGGTGTCTAATAAAAGGGCAGCCAAGTTTGGGAGTTTTACTTTGAAAGCAGCTAGCAAGTTGCAGGTAAAACGTATTCGTCCCTTTTATAAAATGTATAATTAAACCATAGAATTCTTAATGAATCAGATGAAAATTGAGTATAGGACTGGCCAGATATGGGATGACTTTGACGTAGTTGGCCAGCTTAAATATATTGCAATATATGGACAAACAATCCCTGTTTTGTTTAAAGGGTAAGGCATTTTTCAGTAGCAGTATGCACAAAATGTTGCTGTCTTAAATATATTGATAATGGGTTGAGTGCAGAGGAATCTTGTATTTTTCTATGTTTTTTATGGTCACACCCTCATTGCACCCCCGCCTAATGATTTTAAAAACTAGTGGTGAGCACAACTTTCCCTTGTTTGTTATAGTTCTACAGAAGCAGTGACCAGCTCCATGTTGTAGCTCCCACCCCTCCAACTATAGTCAGGTGATCCCTCTGGTGTCTAATAAAAGGGCAGCCAAGTTTGGGAGTTTTACTTTGAAAGCAGCTAGCAAGTTGCAGGTAAAACGTATTCGTCCCTTTTATAAAATGTATAATTAAACCATAGAATTCTTAATGAATCAGATGAAAATTGAGTATAGGACTGGCCAGATATGGGATGACTTTGACGTAGTTGGCCAGCTTAAATATACTGCAATATATGGACAAACAATCCCTGTTTTGTTTAAAGGGTAAGGCATTTTTCAGTAGCAGTATGCACAAAATGTTGCTGTCTTAAATATATTGATAATGGGTTGAGTGCAGAGGAATCTTGTATTTTTCTATGTTTTTTGTGGTCACACCCTCATTGCACCCCCGCCTAATGATTTTAAAAACTAGTGGTGAGCACAACTTTCCCTTGTTTGTTATAGTTCTACAGAAGCAGTGACCAGCTCCATGTTGTAGCTCCCACCCCCTCCAACTATAGTCAGGTGATCCCTCTGGTGTCTAATAAAAGGGCAGCCAAGTTTGGGAGTTTTACTTTGAAAGCAGCTAGCAAGTTGCAGGTAAAACGTATTCGTCCCTTTTATAAAATGTATAATTAAACCATAGAATTCTTAATGAATCAGATGAAAATTGAGTATAGGACTGGCCAGATATGGGATGACTTTGACGTAGTTGGCCAGCTTAAATATATTGCAATATATGGACAAACAATCCCTGTTTTGTTTAAAGGGTAAGGCATTTTTCAGTAGCAGTATGCACAAAATGTTGCTGTCTTAAATATATTGATAATGGGTTGAGTGCAGAGGAATCTTGTATTTTTCTATGTTTTTTGTGGTCACACCCTCATTGCACCCCCGCCTAATGATTTTAAAAACTAGTGGTGAGCACAACTTTCCCTTGTTTGTTATATATATATATATATATATATATATATATGTATATATATACTGTATATATAGTAAAGTTCAGGGGGAATGGGATCGCCCATGCACTACGGCCACAACACAGTAGTATAAATGTCCTTTTATTTCTTATTCAAACTTAAACAAGCTGTATCTTCAGCTGGTAATAATTGGCAGTTTAAATACAGTTTTCAGCATAAAGTAACATCAGCTTTCATGCTCAGCAAAACTGACAAAACAAACTGTTAATTTTCCAATTCACGGATCAGGCTCATCTAGCCTTGCAAAACTTTGAACCCACTTTGAATCAGGAGAGCAGTTTCCAACACACTTTTCCATGTGCAGACCTCATGTGTGTCTACCCACCCCCTTCCTGAACTCCTAGGGTTCTCTTATTTTCTGCACTGCTGCAGTAATTAGCCCTCCTGTGCACCTTCCAGGTACCTGAATAGAGGGGAAATATACCTGTCATCCAGGAGCCACCCTGGAGTCCAGTACAATATATATATATATATATATATATATATATATATATATATATATATATATATATATATATATATATATATATATATATATATATATATATATATATATATATATATATATATATATATATATATATATACACAGCATGTGACATCTAAAGGGTTATTTACTAGAATCTGAATTTATCTTATTATTTAAATAAAAAAAAACCATGACCATACTCCCATACCCAATTTGACCTTATTTATTATTTAAAAAGCTCAAATAATAAGTTCGGTAAAAAAACATACGAAAAATCAATTTTTTTCAAGTTTTTGCCCAAAAAGCCCAAAATGCACAAAATGATCGGATTTTTGGGCTAAACCCAACACAGACCATAATAACTTCCAATTAGAATAGGGACCTCTGCCATTGATTTATACACAACCTCGGAAGGTCTGAGAGGCCATATTTTTGGATTCAGGCTTTTTGCAGCATCTGGCTTTAATACATCTCAAAAAATTCAAGTTTAAAAAAAACTAAAATTTGAGTTTTGCCCCAAAAAGCTAAAAAGATAAATTCGGAGTTTAATAAATAACCCCCTTATCATTGATTATATGGGTTAATTTCTTCCATATTATTATGGTTGCTGCCAGAAGTCATTTCTCAATACACTTATTTTCATATTTAGCAAGCCTTTAATTTTATGTAGATCTTAATTTTAGTGAATGTTTTTATGATATAAATGCTATGCACCTTAATGAGATGACTTAGGATGCAACTGGCTAGTGTACATGAGGCGTAAATAAGCATCTTGGGGAATTTAATAACAAAAGAGAACAGGAGAGCGCTCCAAGTGTGATAACACACATAAAGCTTTAACGAAATCTTCAAAATGCACTTAAAAGATCAAATGGTACAAGCAATATAGATTCAAATCCCCTCAGATTCCCTGCATCACAAGAGATAGGAAGTGACACGGCATTCACAAGTTTGGGAGTAGCAGCTCTGTGTTTGGAAGTTTGCAGTCCACTGCATTGAATACAAGGCATCTTGTGAGGAGCATGTTTGGTGTTTTTCTTGTCAGAGTTTAAAGGGATCATGTCATCGGAAAACATGTTTTTTTCAAAACACATCAGTTAATAGTGCTACTCCAGCAGAATTCTGCACTGAAATCCATTTCTCAAAAGAGCAAACCAATTTTTTTATATTCAATTTTGAAATCTGACATGGGGCTAGACATTTTGTCAATTTCCCAGTCATGTGACTTGTGCCTGCACTTTTGGAGAGAAATGCTTTCTGGCAGGCTGCTGTTTTTCCTTCTCAATGTAACTGAATGTGTCTCAGTGGGACATAGGTTTTTACTATTGAGTGCTGTTTGTAGATCTACCAGGCTGTTATCTTGTGTTAGGGAGCTGCTATCTGGTTACCTTCCCATTGTTCTGTTGTTTGGCTGCTGGGGGGAAAAAGGGAGTCAGTGATATCACTCCAACTTGCAGTACAGCAGTAAGAGTGATTGAAGTTTATCAGAGCACAAGTCACATGACTTGGGGCAGCTGGGAAATTGACAATATGTCTAGCCCCATGTCAGATTTCAAAATTGAATATAAAAAAATCGATTTGCTCTTTTGAGAAATGGATTTCAGTGCAGAATTCTGCTGGAGCAGCACTATTAACTGATTCATTTTGAAAAAAACATTTTTTCCCTAGACAGTATCCCTTTAATAGCAAAACAATTGTATAGATCAGGGCTATAAGGGCAGATGTGGCCCCCAGACAGCTCAATGGCTGCACCAATTACAATTTGACCCCTAAAGATGTTGCATTGTAACTAATTGCCCCACTACATAAAAAAGTTGAACAACACAGATTTAGAACAAACATCATACATTTTGTACTAAAGTGAATTTACTTTCACTGTTCATGTTCTTAATATCATTCAGGAATGCATTTTACTATAATGCTTACATTATAGCAAGAGAAGAAGTCAGCATTATGCCAGTTGTGTATTGTAGTGACAGTAGCTCGAAGCACTGCTTTGAAAATATTCTCCTTAGTTTATCTTTCCTTCCTGCATCCTCCACCATAAATGACAACAGCGCCCTTTGTTGGTACATTCCTTTACTTTGTTTGATATAAAGAATATCAGGGCCCCTCAACAGGTACATATTAAACTGGCAAGCAGCGATTTCAACCGACACGTTTTGGTATAACAAAACAAACAGAAATGTTAAAATAAATCCTATCCCTATTGGAGACTAATTAATACAGCACTTGGTGGATAGAGTAATTAGAAAGTATAGCTTGGCTGCATTCTGCAAAGATATTCTACAGGTAGCTTGTCCTCCTCACCTTATATGACATTTACTTTTAAATAGTCTGTTTCTTTTTTTGCCGATAGGTTTCTTTAGTTGTGAAGGCCATTTCATATTATATAAAACATGTGGTACTGCTATAGAGAGAAGCTGTTTATTCTTATGTTACAAGAAGAAATGTTGCATTTGTGACACTGACAGTTTTTGTATTTTTCAAAACAGTATTAGTCTGTAATACAGGCATGTGATCCATAGTTATTTAGTTAAGTTGGGTTGAAAAAAGACCAAAGTAAACCTCTCCAAATGAAACCCAGCGCCCCTACTTACACACACCCGCACTTACCCTATCCAAAAAGCTCTAAATTAGGGGAAGGTCAGCTCTCATAGGAGCAGATTTTCTAATCTCGATTTGTGGGGTTTTGGCAAAAATTTGCCAAAATGACACTTCGCAGTAACATTGGCAATTTACTAAAGGGAGAGTAAAACACTTCACTAGTAAAAAACTTCAGCGCTGGAGAAGTTTTGCGCCATTTCGCAAGGCGAATTTTCACTCTAGCGAATGATCGTAAATGCACTAGTTTATCAAAGTGTGAAAATTTTCATTTATTACCCTTTTCACCAAAATCTATTACACCAGGTTCTGACTGGCGAATTAATACAATGAAGCTACATCCTAAACATTATTATAGTATATCAGTGACATCATATCCTGTATTCCAAAAAAGTCATAAGAAAAAGTCAAAAAGCTGGCGTTTTTTCATATTTAAAGTGGGATTATGTTTAAAAGTTGTAAATGTTAAAAATATCTTATTTAAACTATTTTTAACATTTGAAGCTCATGCCACATTTGTTTTAGGGTGCACTCATGGCATATGACAAAAAAGGATCTCTGCCTTCATTTTGCTTCCTTGGACATTGTTAATAAAAAGTGGCCACTTCCAGCAATTTCACCAACATCACTAACATTACCCACTGAATTTAAATTGACGTAACTAAGTTAAGCACAAGTAAGATAATGAAGTTTTGCTATGAAGAAAGTAAGGCTAGAGAAAATTCGTTATGAAATGAAATGCTGACGAAAGTACTGCAACGTTCTTAATTGCATATTTTGATGAATACGCGTATTTGTCAAGAATAACGTCTGTCGTTATTCGGAGACTTCTAAAGGGAAAATTTGCACATAAGTAAATGTGCACCATAGTCTCCATTTTAATCAAATACTTAGGGGCAGATTTATCAAAGGTCGAGGTGAATTTTCAAATTCAAAAAATTAGAATTTCTAAATATTTTTTGTGTACTTTGATTAGGGTATAGTCAAAATTCGATTCAAATTTAAAAAAAAAATCAAAAATTAGAATATCAAAATTTATCTTGTACTGACTCTTTAAAAATTCGACTAAGACCATTCGCCATCTAAAACCTGCCAAATTGCTGTTTTGGCCTATGGGGGGGTCTCCTAGAACCTATTTGGAGTCAACTGATGGACTTTAAAATATTTAATTTGATCGAATGCGCTATTACTTTGATTCGTACGATTTGAATACGGCCCTATTCAAACAAAAATGGACCTATTCAGCCAAAAAAAACCAACTTAATTTCGGTTAAGTTGAATTCAAATTTTGAAGTCTTTCAAATTTGAAATTTGACACTTGATAAATATGCCCCTTAGTATTTTTTAAAATGTCCTTTTCCTTGTACTTGATCCCAATTACTATAATTATTAGCGGCAAAGCAATCATATTGGATTTATTTGATGTTTATATAATTTTTTAATAGACCAAGCTTATGGAAAGATGCGTTATCTGGAAACACCCAGATCAACAGCATCCTGGATAACGGTTCATCCCTGTATAGTAATTTTTGGCAGATGAAACCTTTTGTCTGTACACAATGCTTCATTGTCCTCTAAGTAGGATGAACAAAGTGTAACATATCAAAGATATACACAGTTAGTCTTTTTCTACATGACATTTGAATCCTGGATGTATATCATCATGTCATACTCCCCTCTTATCCTCCATAAATCTAACTAGCTTGAAGCTTGTTTGCATTTTTTGTTTGTTTTTGTTTTTTTATATTTGACATTTTGGGGTTTATTGTTCTTACAACTATACAAAGGATATTGCTTGTAATTTATTTCTATACTTTAAAATAAATATGCAGGAATTGTGAAATAGGGGTAGCAGCAGCCATATATAGTCAAGATTTTTAAACCTTTTTCGTAGGAAATTAAGTGCTAGGATTATAAATTTACTTTCACTCCTTATACACAAATGAATAAGGATTTCAAATCTGAAATATGGTAAATCTGATCAATGCTAAATTATCATATTTATACAGTGTTTACTGTGCTCATGTTGTAGATATACCAATTTCTTTCTAAAAGTTGTTTTACAAAAAAAATGGCACCCTCTTAAAAGGTTGTCAATAATTGCCTGAAACTAGAATTTGTTCATATTTTTTATCATTATTTTTCATGTAATGCCAACAAGTTACATGCTCTTTACAATAATATTACAACAGACATAATACATACAATAAAGATGCAAACAAAGTTTGTTCTGTTATATTTTGAAACTATTCTGTTCTGTCTTTCTCCAGCCTATGGTTGACTGACATTCTGAGTCCAGTATCATATTTTTCATAGGTTATTATCTATTTGTTTTTGTCTCTGATCCAGGCCAAGACTCCAATAGCAGAGGGGCAGCTGTAAGGTGCCATAGACGATTGGTTTATATATGGCCTTATTGGCATGCAGTAACCCCTGCAAAATGTAAAAAATCCGGAAACCCACAGAACCAATAAATTGAGTTTTTAATTTGAGTACTTATATAAAGAGAGACATGCTTTACATTAACAGAAGCATTCACAGAGGCATGGATTCTCTTACTAATACAGCTCCTCAGATTCTTAAAAATAAGTTTCTAGGCCACTATTTATAGTTTATAGCCCCTAAAAGATTGGAGCTGGATTGATTTGCTATAACTAGTGTATTGGGTAAATGCAGAATCAGTCTTCAACAGTTCTATAAAGTTTTTATTATCTTGGCATGTAGTTTTAGTATTATTTATGGTGCCATTCTCTCAGGTTGACATTGAAAATTTGTCTAAGCTACCATTCTCTCTGGATGACTTAATTATATTTTCCCATACTCCACAATTGTATCTCACCCTAATAATTATTTTAAGAACCAGCAAGGATCATGGCCTAAAATTGCTTTCTGAAACTATTCATTCTCCCGAAATCACCATACTAAGTGACTTTAACACCTACCTGCTAAGTTAAGGCCTTTTTCTCTGGAACAATTAAGGGATCTAAATTAGTGTTCGTCAAGCAGTTACTAACTGTACTACAAGTGGGTCAGTTTACTAGAGTGCGGTAAATCTGACTTTAAGTTTCCGCATGTTATCGCTGAGAATATTTTCCCGCCAGAATTATTTAGCGATGCTCTCAGAAGTCGTTAGCGGTAATTTTCTGGCGACAAATTAAGTTTTTGCGAATATTAATGCTATAAATTAGTCTTGTTTAATGGCGGTTATTATGCCAATTTTTACTGTGACATTTATGGCCAGAAGTGCATCTTCAAAAATTATAAACTTTATTGACTGATGATTATACCATCCAACAACATTACCAGAGTAACACTAATCAAACATGTCTGCATCATATAAACCCTTCTGCCAATAGAATCATATGAACAAGAAATCATTCCAGTCAATCTCTTTGCTTCGTATAAATGCACAGTTTAATGTAGCCAATCACAATGAAACCAAAAAAGCGCAGAGGCTGACGAATCCTTGGACTGTGATGCCGCTGCCAATAATACGACTCTGAGCTGAAACTGCTGCTGTTGCAACAGATAGAAGCAGAAGCCAAAACATCCTGTCAACAATAGCTACAGATCTCTCTCCTGTCAGCAAAGAATGATGGGTAAAAAAAGTATTATGGGATATTTCCTGCCTCTTGAGAATTTTCTGACGAGAAAATACTTTAACACCACTACGTAGGTGGCGGTAAAATGTTGCGAATATTCTTGCGTAAATTTTGTCTTTTGCACATTTTGATGTTTAGTAAACCAGGTGTTAATGTGTATGTAGCGTTATTTTCAGCGAATGCGTTAACTGGTGAAAACATATTTTTGCTCAAGAAAATTCGCAAATTTACCACAGGTTAATAAACTGGCAAAAACATATTTGGCGACAAATTTGTCTATATTTTGTGTGCATATTTTTACCGCGCTTTAATAAACGGACCCCTATATAACCGGTATCCTCTTTAAAAACAATTAAACAAGTGTAGATTATTAAAGAAAAAAAGGCAGTGATTATAATGTCCACACTCTAATACTGCAGATATAGCTAAAAGCTTGTACAGTTGACTAACCATACATTTCAGACTCACATATAGAACCAAGTTAATATTTTGAGAATCAGAGCTTTGAGAGGTTTCCAAACAATTGTCTTGGCCATCTTTTTTGCTATGCTTTGAAGTGCTAGGTCTCATGTAATAAGACATTACCCAGGGCAATTTGATGTTACTTCTCCAACATCTGTTCTGTATGTAGGACCATAAAACATTTCAAAATGAGAGAGAAGTTCTAGAATGCCACAATATAGCAAAACATGAAGAGCAGATTAATTAAGGTTTGAATGATAAATGTAAATTCGATTGTGAAATTTATCACACCTTGACCATGGAAACAGTTCTAATTTGATTATTCGCCACCTAAAACCTGCTGTGTTTATTTATAAGTCAATGGCAGAGGTCCGTTGAACCATTTGAATATGTAAAATGTAATTGCCTTCCTAACATTGAAGTTTTTTTCCAAGAAGACTTGATTCGAATTTTCGGGTCGGGACTATTTGATTGAATATTATTAATTCGAGTTTTTTCATAAATAACCTCCCATTTGAGTCTCGAGTACATTCGAATTTATTAGAGTAAAAAAAACAAAAAAAACACATAAATTCTAAATTCGACCTTTGATAAATAACCCCTGAACTGTTTCAAATATCTATTTCCATCTGGGTGTTTATGACCAGTGCCATTCTCTGCAAATCAAGCCAATTTATTAATAAAATATATTTTATCGGTGGTACCAATACTGATCTTTTTCCTATTTAATTATTTTTGATATTGGAAAATAATGGACTGAATATTGTTTTCTGCACAAGTGATTTGCAAAAAGGAGGAAACATTTGGATAGGTGTTAGTGCTTAGCATTGCTCAAACACATTCTGAAGAACTGACACGTTATCTGCATTTAAAATTTTTCATTAACATTTTCTGAAACTGACAGTCAGAAAAAGTTTTGTCAAAGATCTTTCAAGTGTTCCCCAATTTGAGCTTTAATACACCTGACCCTCAATCTTTGCTAAAACATGAAATGCCCTTTAATAGAAAGATAAAAAGAGAAATGATTATTAGAAGAACAGATATCGCAGACAGCACAGCCAAAGTTTTCTTTTATTATTAAATCATCTAAAACCCATACTGCATTTCTCTACCTGCTAATATTTCCATTGCACAGATTTCTACCACACCTGATTTATTTGCTGATCTTTGAAGGTGGAGTTATTAGGAAAAAGCCCTACAGCTCTAATCCATGTTCCAAATAATCTTCAGGATCTCTAACTTGTTTTCTGCTCTCTGACTTTAGACGTCCATGCTGTATAAAGTAGACGAGATAAACTGTGATCTACATAAGCCCAGTTGATCCCTCACAGACAGGAAGTGAAGCAGAGAAAAGAACTCTCTTGAAGTGGAACTAAAGCAGATACAGTGTGAAATTGTAGGTATATATACATATTTATGTGCATGAGTCTATAATATCAAGGATTCTAGCATAGTAGGGCTTTAAAGGATTAAACTCTTAATGTATTATTAGACCTGGCTCATTTAGTCTTATAGCTTTTACAATTTTCTCTAGCTGCAGCTTAAAGAAAAAAAAAAATTCTTGTAACTACCCAAGTTGACTGCAAAAGTGCCATGAATTGTTTCCTTTAAAACCCTATAATCAGTCGATTTCAGTGTTTCCAACAACATTTCTAAAGGATTGATTATGTTAAAATCCATGTGTCCGTAATGGGTATTTTTCATAAATTCTCCCTTGTTAGAGTTTGTTTTTGCTGATAATCCTGTTAATATTATAACAAGTGTATGCCAAGTGTAATTTAATGTACTGAAACTGTAATGTTACTGACTTTTGAGGATATTGTTTCTCTGCATGTCCTGCAATTACCATAATAATATTCTCAGAACACTTCACTGGTTTTGATCTACAATGCACCTGCTTTTCATGGACCTTTACAATTTGCTAAAACAGGGTGCCAGTAATAGGATTTAAATGAATCGGTGGAACTCTGAAGGACACTTTAGAAGTTATGGAGAAGTTTTTCAAGCAGTTGCTGTAGCAACAATGATTACTTGATTTGGAGCACTGGTTAAAAGGACATCAAGCAATTCTACACACCAGATGCTCATAGAAAGGAAACAGCACTATGATATAAAAAAGAACATATTTTTATTATCTAGGCTCACAGTGCTAGATTATGTCAGGAAAACACTTTACCTTAATAGGAAACTGGAAGTGCTTCATTTGGGGGGGGGGGGGTTGACTTCTTTTGCATTATTTGGTTAGTGTAAATACAGATTTCTTAGGAAGCTGAGTAAAACCAAGTTCTTTGTGTTATCCATTGCCAATTAGTATTCTGTTCATATGTTCTCCCCATGTTTGCTTGGGTTGCCTCCAAGCACTTCTAAGCACTTCAGTTTCTTTCCACATTCCAAAAACATTCAAGTAGATTATGGGGCAGATTTACTAAGGGTCGAATTTCGAAGTTAAAAAAACTTCGAAATCCGACCCTCAAATTGAAATCCTTCGAATATTTTTCACCGAATTTAGCGTTCAAACGATCGAAGGAAAATCGATCGAACGATTAAACCCTTTGTATCGAACGTTCTGAACGTTTTTAGCGTACAATCGAAGGATTTACCTTCGATATACAATGACTTAGAAAATGGTTGTAGAAGGTCCCCATAGGCTAACATAGCTCTTCGGCAATTTTAATTTGGCGACGTATTGAAGTCAAAGTTTTTTTTAAAGAGACAGTACTTAGATTATCGAATGATTGAATATTCAAACGATTTTTACTTTGAATCGAAGTAAATTCTAAGTCATAGTATCCTATTCGATGGTCGAAGTATTAAAAAAATTACTTCGAAATTCGAACTTTTTTAACTTCGAAAATTCACTCGAACCTTAGTAAATCTGCCCCTAATTGTCTCCTGATGACACTGACAATATTCTATTAATCTCTGCAAAGCACTGAGCTATATTTTGGGTCAATTTGCAATTGGCTTTTCATTTTTTGTTACTTGTGATTTTTGAGTTATTTAGCTTTTTATTCAGCAGCTCTCCAGTTTGCAAAGTCAGCAATCTGGTTGCTAGGGTCCAAATTACCCTAACAACCATGCATTGAATAGAATAAGAGACTGAAATATGAATAGGAAAGGGCCTGAATAGAAAGCTCAGTAATAAAAAGCATTTGTTTTTTGAATGGGGTCAGTGACCCCCATTTGAAAGATGAAAATATTCAAGACGACAAATAATTAAAAAAAGTATTAAAAAAACGAGACCAAATAAAAAGTTGCTTAAAATTGACCATTTTATAACATACTAAAAGTTAACTCAAAGATGAACCACCTCTTTAATACTTAAATATACAACCCATCTACAATGCAAGAAAGTTATTCTCTCCCCATCTACATTGTTCACATTCCATGCATGCACCAAGAACTTCATTTATCCATTTAGCATTGCAATTGCAGATGATGATACTGTAGTTTGACAACACATGCATAATGCTTGCCTATATATATAAGTCCAAGGTTTGCCAGCACTCTCGATAAAGTTGCTTGAATCTGCCTGTTTGCAGTGCCAATAAATAATCTTGTAGTAGTGTGTATATAGATAGATAGATAGATAGATAGATAGATAGATAGATAGATAGATAAAGTTGCTTGACTCTGCCTGGGTGCAGTGCCAATAAATTATCTTGTAGTAGTGTGTATAGATAGATAGATAGATAGATAGATAGATGTATGATAGATAGATAGATGTATGATAGATAGATAGATGTATGATAGATAGATAGATAGATAGATGTAAGTTCAACCAATGTATTATCAGAGTTAATAGGAAGAAAATACAAAGGTATGCATGGCGGGAATATACAACAGAGATATTTAAAATAAAAAGAGGACTGGGTTGTTGGGTTAACAATGTGAAAAACATGATCACTATAGTACTTTGGGGGCAAGAGGGCTTGGCATCACAGAAGGGGCAGGCAAGAGGACATTGCTATGTGGTTAGTAGGGGCATACAGAAATGTGCTGACACTGCAATTCAATGGGCCAGATTCCATTCAGTGAGAAAAAGGTTTATCACTTGAAAAGTAATGGAAGAGATCAATTTGAGATGCAATTCAATTCAGAAAAACGTATCTCGCAGTTTATCACTTGAAAACTCTATATAAGTCTATGGGAATAAGAACTAGAACTGAATTAGGGGAAATGTTTTTTCTCCTTGAATTGAATCTCGTCCATGAGTTTTCACACGATAAACCATGAGATTACTTTTTCTCAATGTGCTATAGGGCAGCCAAGATTGAAGATAAGATTTACCTGGAAATAGAGGGGCTTAGTGTCTATCAGTAGATCAGAATCACTCTTTTTAAGAAGGTTGCATTACTCATACTGGTGCAACATCAATATCTGTTGTACACTCTGAGGACTGTCTATGATGATTGGGCAAAACCTGTCTCACTCTTATAACCAGCAATTGCTATACATATGAAGTCTCCTTAGTGTGAACCTCATAAATTGCTCATTGTGAAATCGAACAGGTCATATGTCCAAGTTACAACCAATTGTCTTTGGGGAAATTCCTCTATACACTCAAAACAAAATGCTTATGAGAAGCATTTCTTTTCCAGTATAACTGGACCCCTTAGTACATCATTTACATTTAAAATGTCATTGAGGGAATTTTTTACTATATGAAATAGTTACATGTAAAGGCTTTTTTCTTTGGTTTTTATACCATTGTAATATTGTTGTATGTTTGTTACAACCCCCCTGAGATCCAGTGTCCCTTAGACTAGATATCCATACAGAATTCTAAGACAGTTTACTGTTACATCTTAAAAATAATATTGTTCATTTGCAATGGGATATGATTTATTTTTATGCACAATTTGTTATGTTTTTCTTGGAATGCTTTTATTGCAGTGGGATTGTCTGCTCCTTAGTTGCAGACGTCTTTGATCAGCTGAATTAAGAACCATCTGCTTATTCAGTCTCTTGGCCATCTAAAAGCAACTACACAGTCATGTCTTAGGTCAAAAGTGTATGCAGAATTATGTTTCAAGTAGAAAGTGAATTTGTAATACTGCATATAACACACTGAGAAGAAAGGAAAGCATATACATTCTACTTCCCAACAGCCTCTGAGCCATCTGCCCCCCACTGCCAAACAAAGTAAAGTACAGGTATTGGATCTCTTATCCATAAACCTGATACAAGTGTGGGATCTCTTTTCCAGAAATTTGATAGCCAGAAAGCTCTGATTGATAATACAGGTATAGGGCCTATTATTCTGAATGCACCAGACCTGGGGTTTTCCTGATAAGGGATCTTTTCGTAATTTGGATCTCTACACCTTAAATCTACTAAAGAAATGTTTAAACATTAAACATACCTAATCGCATTGTTCTGCTTCCAGTAAGGATTAATTATATCTTAGTTTGGATCAAGTACAAGGTACTGTTTTATTATTACAGAGAAAAAGGAAATCATTTTAAAAAATTTGGATTATATGTTCAAAATGGAGTCTATGGGAGGTGCCTGACCCATAATTGGGGGCCTTCTGGATAACTGGTTTCTGGAAAAAAAAAAAAAAGATTTTCTAGTTGACAGAAAATCCAGCTAAAGTTGGATTTGTTGTACAGTGTATATATATATATATATATATATATATATATATATATATATATATATATATATGGCATTTGTTTTGTATTTGGTCTCAGTGTTCTAATTTCCTTTCCAATTTGATATGATTAAAAAGAAATCTGACATCATTAAAACATGATACCATGCAGTTATATTGCAATAATAAAAGGATAAAGCCTTCCATGCTGACAGATTATACTCATCCAGATGACTGGGCATTCACAATAAAAGGAGACAATTACAAAACATTTAGGAAGGAATAGCAGACACACTGCCTTGGGTAAGTTTAATTAAGCTAGGTTTAAATTACACTTTGTCTGTTATTGAGGCCTGGAGTCCAGTCAGATATTATTAACACAGTATGTCTAAAGTATTTCTTTGAAAGCTTTGTGTGCACGCTCATATTTTAATTAATAGGTGTACCATGCGCCATGATTACATTGGGGTTGGGACAATAAAAACAAGTTCAGCTTAGTAAAGTTCAATTTATAGCTAAGGGGCGGGCCCAGAAATACTAAAATAAATAATCTATTTACAAATGAAATGGGTTCAGATACACAATATTTCAACATTAGAAACAAATTGCTTCATAAAGAAATTCAGCTAGAAAATAATGTTATCCTCTTCCAAAATATTGTAGAGCGATCATACTGCAATACATTGTGATAATAAGTTGTCAGAGATTGCTAGATCTTTTGGTTGTGTAGACTTTTACTTAAACACTGCTTTTTAAATGGCATTAATATGCTTCTATCTATGAATACCCCAATGCTCCAACTGTCTACTGATTGCTTGTTATTATTTACTGAACACTTCTTCTGTAGGATAGAGAATATACTATAGTTTATTCATTGGTGACATAATACAAAGCATTGTCAAGCAACTTACCTTAAGCATCTTCTGGGTATAAATTTAAACATATAGTCAACCCCCTTTTTATCACTGAGATAAAGGATACAAGTTTCTTCAGTGTAGGGGATAGCCACGCTGGTACCGCCTTGCATATAGCTGTAGAAGGAGACCTCCAACGTATAACAATATGAAGAGTCATCAAGGAGGCCCCCCAAGAAACGGCGTCCTGTTCCAGCCTTTACGATGTCTTTATTAAAGGAAGTATTGGTCTAGAGGAAAAGAAAGTACAAATAGTTTAATAAGCAATGTATTCTGCAATCATAATATAAAACCATTACTTTTCTAAGTTCCTCTATTTAATTTTTGTATGTTATTGTTTATTGTAGCTCTTCTAATTAATTACCCCTATTGCTCCGCACAAATAACCCCAATAACTATTTCATGATTCTTCTGCATTCAGTTGTGCTGTATAATTATTACTTTTACCCTGTGCTGGATCTGAGTTAAATGCAACAAACAGTTTACATTCAATGCAGGGATATAACACTGGCTTATCTCACGCATATAGGGGCCTATTTATAAAACCTCAACATTTTCTCGTCAAGTTTTTAAAGGTGACGTATGCAAAAAACAGAGCACCATGGAAACTAATGTTTATCAATTTAAAAAATATGATTTATTAGTCAATATGTTAGGATTGGCTTTATGGGATCACGGTGGACGTGTAGCACACTGAAGTCTAATATTGATCGGTAAGTGCTCCCACTAATATTAATTGCTTGTGAGTTTTTATAGGGGAAAACTCACATTTTTAGAGTGAAAAAAACTAAAATTTTTAGAGATTTATTATACCCCAAAAGCTGCTAAAAATCCAAATCCAAAAATACTCCAGCTAAAACATATTGAGGTCATGTAGAAATCAATGTCAGATGTCCCTGAAGTAGTTTCTTGACATTTGATCTGTGCTTGATAATCTGATAAAGTTTGGGTTTTCGTACGATAATCTGTTTTCGTTGCAACAATTCGTATGATTCAAATTAATGCATGGATTTGTCTCAACGTTTTTTTTTCTCCTACTTTTTTGAAAACAATTATTGATACATGAGTTCAATTTATGGATGGGAGTTAGGTCGACTTTGTTTTAATAAAAAAATTAAATTAATTACATTTTTAGTAAATAACCCCCTAGAGCAGTGGTCCCCAACCAGTAGCTCGGGAGCAACATGTTGCTCACCAACCCATTGGATGTTGCTCCCAGTAGCCTCAAAGCAGGAGCTTATTTTTGAATTCCAGGCAAGTTTTTGTTGCACAAAAACCAGGTGTACTGCCAAACAGAGTCTCCTGTAGGCTGCCTGTCCATATAGAGGCTACCAAACAGCTAATAACAGCCCTTATTTGACATCCCCATGGACTGTTTCATGCTTGTGTTGCTCTCCAACTCTTTTTTACATTTAAATGTGGCTCACGAGTAAAAAAGGTTGGGGACCCCTGCCCTAGAGTGTAATGTCAGTGGAGCTCAGTTTCTAGGCATTTAGTACAAGGCAGTGGTGTCCCTATACATATGCAGTATGCCAAACACACACAGCACCACCACTTACCATGAATCCATCTCATTGCAACAATAAACATATACATAACTTACTGTGCTATAAAACAAGAGCCATTTGGTATACATCATTTCAAAAATTAGTGGATCTACAGGCTTAGTTTTCTACATATGAACATTAAAACAATTCAATATACAATAATTGTTTATTACACATGATCTGTTATGCATAATGTGGTTGATAGTCAGGCCACACACACGCACTATTATTTGATTTGATTGTACACTGCTCAGTTAGATACATTGGGCCAATTCAATTCAGTGAAAAAAAGGTTTGTCGTGAAAATTCGTGGGCGAAATTCAATTTGGGATACAATTCAATTCAGAAAAACTTATCTCACTGTTTATCATATGAAAAACTCTATTGAAGTCTGGGGGAAAAACTGGAAGTGAATTAGGAGAAATTACTTTTCTCCTAAAAACTGAATCTTGTCCATGAGCTTTCATGTGATAAACTGTCGTGTGGTAGTGTATCCGTAATCAGCTCAGGGAATATTATTACAATTGAAGTTAATGTCTTAGCACAAATGATACAGAACTTGGCACCATAACTTGCAACAGTGCAACTATGTAAATTTATTACACACATATATATATTAACTATACAGGAAAAGTTGAACATATGTAGGGAACAGTTTTACGTATGTGAGCAGGTCCCTGACTGAGTCCCTGATGGACATATTAGCACTTATGTAAGAAAGTGCCATGCTTCAATTATTCCAGAAACCATTTTGTGTGGAAAGCAAAACAGTTGAACATCTGCGAGTAGCTGACTTATGAGAAAATAAAACATCAGTTCAGCAGCATAGTAGTATAGAAAAAAGAAAAGTAGTATGCCAGCAAACATTTGGTGGGGAAAACAAAAGTAGCTGACTAATGAGAAAATTAACACAGTTCAGAAGTGTAAAGTATGGCTCTTATGTAAAGAAAGCACAGCAGTTTATTATTCCAGATTGTCCCCTCTTTGAAATGATGAGCATATAGTGGTTTAAGATAAGCTTTAGATATTGGAAAAATTGCAAAATAGCAATGCCAGAAATGTTACTGAATTTCCGGGGAGTTAAACCAACATTCAGCATTTAAGGAAGGACGTTCCTCTGCTTTCTATAGTGTACAATGCACAGATAATCTGGATAGCAGAATAGCAGAGGGACACAAGGGGCAGATTTAGCAAAGGTTGAGTTGTATTTTCCCAAAAAAATTGAGGTTTTGGAGGGTAGTTTCCAGTCAAAAACTCGGATTGTCAGGTTAAAAAAAATTTGTTTGGGTTTTTGTAAAAAAAAATTTTTTTTTTTGAGATTTATTATACGCCGAATCTGGAAATAGCTTGAATCCAAAAATACTCCAGCTAAAATTTGTCAAGGTCATGTAGAAGGTCAATTGCAGAGGTCCCTTAAACTATTTGAAGATGTTAATAGCCTTCATGATGTTTAATTTTTTTGGTGAGTTTTGCTTGAAATTTCCATTTTCTCCCTATGCTGGAAACAGACCAAGGTTCAAGTTATCCGGTACTAGTGACTGATCACTTCATAGTACATAGTAGTGACCAGACTGCACTTATCACAACCCAAATCATAGAAGGATTCATTTAAATCAAGTGTCATTTTATGAGTCTAAGGTCATCATGAAACAGGGTTTTCTTAATGCAATTGTTAAATCCAGGGATGCCATTTGAGGAGCCTCAAAATGATCTCCTTCATAAGCTTAGTTAGCAAGTATGGAATCAAGAGTAAAGACTCTAAGAACTGTTTGATGACTAAAAGAAAGTAACTCCAAAGAAATACAAACCTTATAAGCAATTGTTCTTTGGATAAAAATAAATTGTCCAATCACCTTGAACAACCACATGATAATGTCAATTTAGGAAATGAGTGATTCCAGCTCACACACATATAGAAAATGGAAATGAGTTAAAAACAGATGGCTGGAAAGACAGCATTAAGCCCAGATATAAGGGGAGATGCAATTTAAAAGCACAAGCGGTGTGTTTTTGCAAATGTTTAGAGCTGATTACAATGTAATATTATTGGTTGGCAAATATTACATCGCTAAGTTAAGGTTAGCGTTAACACCTGCTCTGGAGTTTTGTTAACTATTTTGTCCCAAAATACCCTTTGCAATTGGCAAATTTTATTACATACATTGCTCATGTTCGCAAAAGCCATTTGGTCTCAAGGAGGAAGTCATTGAGGTCTGTAATTGGTCAAAAAGGACTCAAATATGGTCGCTAATTTTACAAATGTCTTTGTGAACATTTTTTGCACTAAGAATCATATTACATTCACCCAATAGACCCAAATGGGACACTAGTAGGATGGTTAGAAGTTTATTGGGTGTAAACTATGCATTAAAATGTACTCTTTGCTCCAACCGGACTCAGTATCAGCCGCTGCTTTTTACTGGTCTCTGGATTTTATACAATGGTTCATATCTGAAATATTTCCCATTGTAAGGTACATTTACTGAAATCAAATCAGGGGTTCACTAGAGTATTGTGGTAAAGTTTATAAAAAGGAGTGTTAAAAACACAGGGGACTGAAGCTGTATATTTAGGTGGGAAATTAAGTAGGATGGCTTGCCATCATTGCTGGAACTCTAAATTCTGAATTACACCAGCCCAGTCTGTAGGAAAATCCATGGAAAGGGGGCCATATAGCTAGACAACAACCATAAACAAACGTATCAAAGAATGTTTAAAGCAAAAGGTTAATATTTTGGAATGTCCAAGACAAAGTCCTCAATCCTATAGAATATGTTGTGGAAGAACCTAAAGTGGACAGTTCATGCGAGGAAGCCTACCAACATCAATGAGCTAAAATCCCTCCAGGTTTACAGGCAGTACTGGTCAATGGTTACTGGGAACATTTAGTTGCAGTTATCGCTGCCCAAGTGGGGCACACCAGTTCATTGAAAACAAAAGTTCACATATTTTTTGTAACCGAGTACTGTATCATTTATGTTACCGCACTACCTGTTGTAAGTCTGCCTACTGTGTTATCTGGTATTTTGTGTTATCCTACAAAGATTGTCTATTCTGAGTTAACAAACCCAGTGAAGTATGGTCATAGTAATGTTATGCTGATTTCCATTAGAAGGGATTGAGTATCTGGATAAAGCATATTTTATTTCAACTAAATAAAAACGGAAGCTGGTGTGAAGGTTTTATGGGGGAGGGATCTCCTTTCTCTTGTCTCTTTAACATTTGGCTCTTAATCTTTACTGTAACTGTACTTTACGTACTTTACATTTATTTGCTTTTATTGTTGTACTGACCCATTAAGTAGCACTAAATCAATTAAAATAAATGTTCTAGTTCATATTACAGCAGGGAAAGATATCACTAACTACCAATATACTCCCTTAGTCTTCCTTAGATATCCTTCTTATTCTTCAGTGGGGTCAATTACTTAGAATAAGTGTAGTGGTCATACAACCAATCAAATTCGTCTGTTGCAATTCCCTTCTCTTGAACCACTGTTATATCAGGATACAATTGGCACATTGATTACAGTTGGGATTTCTACCAGTTTTATATTTTTGTAAGTACATCAAATGGAACTGAAAATTATTAGTTTAACAAATCATAAGTTTGAGACAGCACTTTATCTGGGCATATTCAAAAGTAAAGAAAAAATGTAGGAAACTATTCGAATATAGAGAAAGTTAACACCTTGGATGACTATCATTGTTGCCTCACATAAATTACAAAACAGAGAAATGTATTTTGCTCCAGAACAAACCCTGATGAATACCACCCAGGGGGACTTTTAATGCAGAAAACACAGAATAAATGACATAAAAGTGGTAAATTCAATTTCACGTTCCGTGCGCCTGACTCTGGCAGTTAATTCTAAAACAACACCCGAGGTCAAGCAGGATCGGACTCTGTGCCACCAAATGACAAGGCTGTCCTATTTGTTTTTTTTGTTTGCCAGATTTTCTGCAGGGCAATGTTCCTAGCAGAGAAAAGGGGGGAATGTGCATCTTTTACAGTCTGTTACTCCCTGTCACCAATACATGCCTGCAAAAAATAGGAAAGAATTGTTACAGCTGTGTGGCCAAGAGAATTGCACCCACAGGAAAAATTCTAGTGGCTGCATCTCCATATGAGAAAATATCATAACCAGCCTAAGGATGCACTTTGTAGACAGATTGAGTTGTATTTATTTTCAATTGTCCCTGAAAATATTGCAAAGTGACCTATATGTTTTCCCTCGCCTGGAGAAAGACACAGTGATTGTGATATAAATTAAATGTCTTCATACTTTCTCAGAAATTAACTCTCGGAGGGACAAATGTTTCGTTTGAACTCCCTCTAGCCTCTAATTAGCCTGTTTTAACCCTTTTTGCATGCTTACTAGGAAACATTAAATGCTAGGAGCTATTGCTGTAAATTTGATCAAGGCAATTTTGCCAACTGATGCCTTCAAACAAGTCAGATTAGGAAAGCAGAAACATTAGGTGAAAAGGGGCATATACATGCATATACTTAATACTTGTACAGATATTTAACAGAGTACCAGATGATTCTTTTAAAAAATGTAACACCACTACAAACTGTGAGTATTCCCATACCTAGCAGAGTGATGGATTGTATAGAACAACATTATATTCCTAAACAGGCCTGGTCATCTAGCAACAAAAAAGTGAAATGATATCATAGCAAATCAAGTCACTGGTTTACTGTGATTAAAATGCAGTACATGTAAGGTACAGTGAGCACCATACTGTAGCAATACTAGAATTGAGGAAATGCAAAACCTTGATAATAATTCAAAGTATAAAATTTTAGAGAGTAATTAAATAATAATGTCTTGGTCTGAATCCCCAGTAAACAAAGCCAGAAAACATGAACTCCTTTCTTTGTGTCCTTGACTGGGCTACTACATTACACATTTTTACTTTATGTTGTGCACTAGATAATAAAGAATTGATATACTAAAACTTCCATAAACCTGCTCATAACTGTCAAAACACTGTTTGTACCATATTTAGGATCAACAAACAAACTCAATAGAAAGATAAATAGATGATAGATAGATAAATAGATGATAGATACATACATACATACATACATACATATTAACATTTAACCCTTTGGGTATTAGGCTACATGGAACTATGTGTGAAAGTCCATATAAGCACAAGGAAACCTAGGTTTTTTTTAGGCCCAAATCTGTGCCAGGCAGAACCCCACTGCTAGCGGACTAAATCATTGCACCAAAGATGCAGTGTAAGATCTCGCCTTTTGATTTGCCATTACAGTAATGGAGTGAATAGGCCAATCAAAAAAAGGATGCATCTCTAAATGAGGGGTGCCTGTAAAATAATGGGGGGGGGGCACAAATCACTACAAGTATCTGTTATCTGGAAATCCATTATCCAGAAAGATCAGAATTACTGGAAGGCTTTTTCCCATAGACTCAACTCTATCCAAATAATTAAAAATTTTCCTTTAAAACAGTACCTTGAATTTGAACCAATTAATCATTACTGGAGGCAAAAAAGCCTGTTGGGTTTATTTAATATTAAATCATTTTTAGTAGACTTGAGGTATGAAGAGCCAAATTACAGAAGATCTGTTATCCAGAAAACCCCAGGTCACTAGCAATAACAAATATAACAAAGATACAGCTTAACAAAAAAACATTTTGCCTGTAATGCAGCAACAATATAATAAATAACCCTCAATTTTCTCTGATCAATTACATGTTCCAATCTAATTTTGTTTCCTTAATTCAAGTAATGACACCCCACCTTTTCTTAGGGAAGGTTAAGCCGTTTTTTAAAACCCTTTTGTGCTCATCCTGAAAAATTTGCATTCTTTAACATATTGTGTTGCCCGTGTCTGCAGTTTTTACCAGGAAATTCAAAATATTAAGTTGCCAAAAATTCAATTAGCCATTCAAAGTAAACATCTTAATCTCCAGTTGACATGCTGTATAGTAGAGAACATGATTTCTTTGCCTAGTTGATTGGTTCCCAATGCTATTGCCGTTTCTAAGCTGCAGAATGAAATCCCTTTGAGCTGTGACTCATTTAGGGGAGATCCAGATAGATGAAACCTTGAATCCCATTTCACAGCAAACAAGTTATTAACTCTATGCACACAGCTTGCATTTTAAATCTTTCAAGATGATTAAAGTAAAATGGGTTTTAGGAATCAAAGGAGAACTACCATGTCCTCTAAATACCTTCAAAATAGTATCCACCTTTTTAGTTCTCAGCCTCAGTAAATCAATCTGTACTGACAGATGCTTTAAGGAGAATAATCTGTTCAGTGTGACTGTCACAGTTTAAGGTAATAGGACATTGTTTCTGAGCCCAGCTAAGGCAGGTAGACAGTCAATTATGGACAGTAGTGTGAATTGCTGGCAGGCCCAGGAGCAACCTATTTTCAGTCATGGAAAGAGCTGAATTTCATAATCATTTCATTTCAATAGTGCTGATTAAGGTCTGATGCTTTTATGCCTGCAAAATGCAGCCTTACACTTCAGAGCCATTTTTCTTCACATTTTATTGGATTTCTATAACTTTTGAAGGCTTCATTTTTTAAATGTGGAGGCCCAGGTGGTGTCCTGAGTTGTGTTCTATTCACTGCATAAACATTATCTTCTCCTTCACTAATTACACTTTAATGTTTCTTAAGATCTTACAATGACACTGATGAATCCACATCATCTTCAGTAGTCCCAAACTGAAAGGCAACATTAATTAGCTTCAACTTGATCGCTACCTACAATTTTTCAACGAAGATTTATATCATGGCACAAAGTAAAGCACTACAAGGTGAAACAACTTTCCTACATTGTATTACAGTAAATCTCCATACCAATGATTTTATTTGACATATCTATTCAAACTGTTTTACTCATTCAACTATTACCTGAATAGATGCAGAATTTAAAGATATACAAATGATCGAATGAACGTGTTGGTAAAAGATTATCGCATCTGTTTCTAGTTGAAAGATCGAAAATTACAGTTTGGAGATTAAAGATGAAATATGTGTTCTTTTTTGTTAAAGTAAAGGGAATGTTAAACCTGACTACAATCAATCTTTTTGCTCCTAATAAATGTTTTTTTAAAAAAAAAAAAAAAATCTGAGCTGCAATTCAAATAGGTAACCTGCTGCTTAAAGTGTCTTCTTGATCCATTTAGGGGACCTATAATATCCTCATGCAGAAGGATGTGTGCATTGTATTAAACAGTAGTATACAAATAAGGGGACATGCTTTAGAGTTGTCTACTGCATTGCATAATCAAATGCACACTACAGACTAGATTGGTTTTAGGTAGCATGTGCTGAACATCTAAACCAACAAGTCAACCCACAAGACTGGATTTGGCTTGGACCATGAAGCTTATTAATTAGTTAAGCTACCTTTTAAGTGGTTGCAGAAAAGTCAATGAAGTCTGCATTAAGAATTATAACTTATTCTATTCAGTCAATGTTTTAAGTCACCTTAACAAATGAACCAGTATTTTATGAAACTAAAAATGCAACTTATAGGCAAAAATTATAGGCACTATTCCAGTGGTCTCCAACCAGAGAACAAACGGGCAGATTTACTAAAAGGCGTAGTGACTAACGTTAGCAAAAATTCGCCAGCGTGATGTCATTTCGTTACTTTGCCGATTTACTAACGGGCGCAGGTGTAACTTCGCTAACGCGGATAAATAGATCGGTAATTCACTCCCTTACGCCTGGCGAATGGACGTAACTATGCAAATTCACTAAGATGCGGATTTTACTGAACGTTACCTCTTGCGCCAGACTTGCCCTCGCCACTTCAGACCAAACGAAGTTTAATAGAGTAGATAGGACTGTCTCAAAAAATAGCTGAAAAAAAAAATGCTGGTGACTTTTCATTTCTCAGGGTGATAAGCTGCAAAAGATCGTACATTTTTTTGGGGGTTACCGGCTTCCCTCCTACATTTCCTAACATATGGCACATAAACTATACACTGGGCACATGTGTAGGGCAATATAGCAACTCTTTTATTTTATTAAGGTTTCCCGGGCTTGTGTAGTGTAATGTATTGGCTGCAACATATACGTCCATTAACTTCCTGCCGTATGCAAATTAGGCAACGCTAGCGCAACTTCACTTCGCTTGCCACCGTAACGCTAGCGCAACTTGTCCAGCATTCGGCGCCCTGGACACAACTTTGGATTTTAGTGAATTAGCATTGTCCTGGCGAATCTACGCCTGTCGAAATGTTGCGATGTGAGCGAAGCCGTCGTTGGTGAATTTTCTTTGGAAGTAAAAACAAGAGAAAATCTTGAGGGAGTTACCTTCAGCAACAGTTACAGTCAGATCCATACAGTCATGCCTTATACTTTATCAGTATTAGCTGAATTCATATTTTTATTGTTAATCTATCGGAGGATTTTTACACTTACTAGAGAGAAATCTTCAGCATTCCGGCACAGCAGCTTCGGAAAAATAGCCTGTTTCTGAAATAGATCTTGCCGCTCAAAAATATTCCCATACATGAATCCGTTCATCATGGTCGAATGAGCATGAATGTCAATATAGAACTCAAGGCTGGTTTTCTGTGGAAATAGAAAGCAATGAAATGTACATGCTTCTGATGTAATGAAATATAAATTAAAACAAGGCTGTTGAAAGGGAAACTATCATGTGCTGATGTGTTTGAATCCTTGTTTGACACCTGTGTTATTGCTATTTAAAAAAATAAATAAAAATAAATTCAGTGTGAGGGTAATTATTTTATTCTTGTTTGTTACAGTTGGGTGCCTCCATGACACACACCAGAACATAAATGAACAATTTAAAAGCCAGCTAGACTGTATGAGCCAGTTCCCACTTTGGCAGAACCTCTAGTGTTAACCACTAACAGCAATCCCTTTATTCCCTCTGCTGGCCTACTGGCTAGTGATGGGCGACTGTGCAGTTTCGCCGAATCATTCACAAATTTACAGTGGAATTCGCAAAACAGTGAAAAATTTGTTAAACACATTAAAGTCAATGGGCATCAAAATTATTCTGACGCGCATCAATTTTGATGCCATCATTAACTTTTATACGCGCGACTATTTGGTCCAAATGCATTAAAGTCAATGGGCGTCTGAATAATTTTGATGCACGTCAATTTTTATGCGTCAATTTTTTTTTGACACAACGGAATTTTCACCGTGGGAATTGTCGCTTCGGTTTTGCAAATTAATTTGCTTTCAGCAAAATGCAGAAATTTACTGCAAATTCATGTCTGGCAAATTTATTCGCCCATCACTACTACTGCCGATTACAGGGTTATGTCACATGTTCTACTGAATTAAATGCTAAATGACAATGTATAAATATTTGTATTCATGTATAATACACAAGTCTTTAAATGATCTTATTTCTTTGTAAGATCATAGAACTGCTTGGGGATTATGTAATAAAAGGTGAAAGTTTGTTACAGGTCTAATGACCTATATCAGCCAATGAGCAGGTAGCATGTGCTGGTCACTTGTTTAAAAGTAAACATCTTAATTAATGAGCAATTTTCTTGCGTCCAATGCATTGGAGTCCATCAGCATTTTTGCTTCGTGTTTTTTGTTGTGCCAAATGCATTGGAGTTAAAGGGCATTTTGTTATTGTACATTTTTCCTGCCTAAACAAAACACATGGTCAAATTTTTTTTTCAGTAGTAATTTTTGGAAAATCTATTTTTATTTATTTGTGGTTTCAAAAACCTCCAAAACTACTAAATGAGAATGTTGATAAATGGGCCATGCCCATGTTTAACCCGAAGCCAAACCTGAAAACTAACGTGACAAATGGTTTTCAGGTTATGGTAATTCCCCCTCCCCATATTTGCACATACACATTAGGGTTATTATTGGGTTAGGTATTTGGTTAATTCTAGTTTGCTTAAATTGACGTGGCTTGATGGGCTAGTTAACGGGATATCTTGAAAAATTGGAAACATTTTTAATGGTGTCTGGTAATTTCCACACAACAATACATGTTGTATTAGACTTAATAATCCATTAAAACAGAAGTGTATTATTTTTGTCATTACTGGATAGAAAATGATGCAATACATATTAAAATGCAGTAAAAGTTTGTGAATGTTTTTGTGCATTTATTGTACATGGTTTAACCTTACAGCTTATATTATAGACAAACCTAATTTTCTTCTTGATAATTTGCAATGACCCCTAAGCTTAGCTTCTCAACAGCTGCTCAGAGCCCACTGAGACACTTTCCAAGATGGTGACCCCCTGTGACAATTTTGAAGTCCATTGCTGCTATTGAGAAGCTGAAACTTTAGGCTGGTGCAATAAGTTCAGTATATAAAATATGGCATTTTTAACCATATTCAGTTTTAGGATTTACTTCTCCTTTAAGTCATATTTGCTTCATTTCTGTTCACATTTCCCCATGTATATCAATAGTGTTTATTACATTTTGCCTGCTATTACATGCTGGGAATGCAGTTCATCAGTATTGGCAGGATCTCTGGTTAGCCATGCCTAAATAAAAAGCAATGGTGATTGTCACATAATTTGTCAGTGAAGACAAGGAAAAAAACAGTAATAAATCATTAGCTGAAATATTGCTAGATGCTGAGAGTAGTCTTTTAAGAGAGATGCAAGCTACCTCCTGCTATGATATTAAAGGGGAACTCCACAAAAACATAACTTAAGCTTTTTTTAAAAGTAAACATAATTTCAAGCAACTTTGCAATATACAGCAATTAAAAAATATGCAGACTTTTCATGATTTTTAATGGTTTCTGACAGTTCTCTAAGCTTAGCCCCCTGCTCTCCTGCTGATCTCTCTGACTACTTTGCTGAGCTGGCTGACTACCGTTAATTTGTATCATCAGCCCTCTGTCCTTAGACTGCATCATCCAAACCCGACAATTCCCTGCACATGTGATTTTAATAAGGAAAAAAACATGACAATGAAATGCATTCTGGGTTATGTAGTTCCTGCATGCTGTCTGTAAACTGTGGAGAAGTGTTTAATCCCTCCTTCCCTGCCAGGATTTCAAATGATGCAGAAAGAAAAGAACTGTTAAACAGCTGGATTGCAGCATAGAAAATGCCATTTATCCATACCTTTCAAAGAAACAGGTAACTGTGATGGGTATATTAGGGATTTTGTTTGTTATGTGGGTCTCTTAATCAAATTTTGGTTTGGAAGCCGTGGTTCCCCTTTAAACTCATCATTTTGTGCTGTAGAGGTGTAATGCTAAACTATTCAATGCACAACATCTAGAAAGTCATCTCTCTGCTTAATTCCCATAAGTGCTTCTTTTTATGCTCACAAGGCTTGGGAGGTTTTTTTTTTTAAAGTAAAACTGTAATTGCCTATGAGATCAGATGACCCTATGTACCTATGAACAATTTTTCTCCAAGTTGATAAAACAAAAGCAGTTTCTTTTCTCTTTTTTGTCAAAACAGAAATGGATGGCAGGCACAGCGAGAGCATAGAGAGAAATAATAACTTTCACAGTTCCGCTGAATACAAATTCTTGTTTTTTTTTTCTCTCTCTCTAGTGAGAAAATGTTAATAATCATCAAATTGGTCACTGCTCCAGAGTTCATGGATTTCTCCTGCAAGGCATTGCATGTTTCTCTTTGCATTAGGCAGCTTGGGAAATATCCTGATTTCTTTATATTTTAATCCAATCTACAATATTTTTTGGTTTGGGTTGCCTTTCATATCTGAAATATCAATATGCCTTCTAGGCACCAAAATACATATCCGTATGCTACCATTTTCCTAGCCTGACATCTTTTAGTAATGCTCAATAGAGTAGTACGGGTAGGTGTGTTTCTAAGTTAGGACAGATAAGGCCCCCAGGATCGAGCATGGGTCAAAACATAGAAATCTTCCAATACAATTGCAATGCACTATATCTAGTGATGAGCAGAAATTTTTGCCGCAAAAAAATTACCCCCATAGACGCCAATGGCCTCGCGCTTCGGCGAAGTGAAATGAGTCAGATTCCCCGATCCTAAATGATATCTCTTTGTTCTAAGCACTTCTCTTGGCTGTAGATGTCAGGGATATTCTATAATCTGGCTACATTAGACATACATGCAAGCATTCCCTATATGCTGAAATATTTGATCCCACCTATGAAATGGGAATTCATAGACATTTTCATTGTTCCGCAAATTGATTTCCATACACAAAGACTTGCCTATGAGAGTGAGCAGCACACATATGAGAAATTGTGTTCATGTCATAACTCTTGAGATATAGTATAAGACTCCAAAATAAACCAGCAACCCTGCTTAAAATCTTTATACACTCTGGCAGCACAGCTCTGCATTAGTGCTCCTTAGTAAGTCAGGTCTTGAATTTCAGGCTGCTATAGTGAAATTTCTGGTATATTATCTCCAAAGCCTAAAAAACTCAGGATGATACATTAACAAATCTACTTCAGTTGTGTAGTAAGGTCACAGGGTTCATAGTCCATCATTTGGCTAAGAACTAAAGGTTTGTTGAATATAAAACCCGCTGAAAGTACTGAAATCCCCTGAATCCCAAAATGAATCTTGGAGTTGGTCCATCCCTTCATCTCTTAAGGTGGCCATACACGGAGAGATCCTCTCGTTTGGCGATGTCGCCAAACCTGCGGATCTCTCCTCGATATGCCCACCTTGAGGCAATATCAGGCTGATCTGATCGTGGGCCCTAGGGCCCAACGATCAGATCCTAACGAATGGTAATGGGCGGTTGGATCGCGGGACCGTATCAATGAACAGATGCGGCCGTGATCCGACGGGATTTTTAGTTCCATCCGATCAAGATCTGACCGAAAGGGGAAGCCCGTCAGTGGGGCCCATACACGGGCCAATAAGCTGCCAACTCGGTCTATCGGCAGCTTTTATCGGCCCGTGTATGGCCACTTTAAGTCAGGATGTTCTTTTGTTCTAGTTTGTAAATAACTATTACGCAAACACTCCAGACACCTATTACTCCTGGAGCTCAATATCTTTTTAGGTAATCAATTTCATCTAGGTAAGTGTTATTATAAGAACCAGAATGATAAGGTTATGGATGGAGGTCAGTGCTCAGGGCCACCCATTTATCTGGATAAGGGATGCAACATAAAACTGTCTTTTTAATAGACACAGTGTAATTATAGCATATATTGCAACCAATCAAATCATGTGTTGAAGCTGCAAGGAAATGTTATACCTTGAGTGAAAAGATCAAACCAGTGGGAAACACTTGGCTAAATTAATATCTGAGCTGCTGTTTTCCGATAGTCAAGTTTAGCAAGGAGCTGGGAATAAAATGAAGTATGAAAGTAGCAGCAACACCAATAGTTTATTTCAGCTGTTATCATACTGGATACTGTATATTAGAATCTAATCTTCAAGATGTAGAGTGAAATGTATTTACTATGAAAGTGCCTTTGAAAATCGCACTGCTGTGAACAAAGGATCCCTGCCTACTTAATGAATTCTTACCATCACACACTCTGTGGCAGGTTTGCTTAAAAGTTATTTTAGCAGAACCTTTCCAAACCTTGTGCATAATCCTTAACTCTTACTTATTTCACAGCAGTTTTATTGCACATTCTGGATTATATCCTGAACTGCAAAAGGATCCTGCTAAAGTCTTTATTAGCACTTAGGGCTTCTTTGTTAAGTGAATCAATTGCTTATACAAGTATGGGATCTATTTTCCAGAATACTTTTGACCAGGGGTGTACTGGATAAGGAGTATTTCTGTAATTTGGACCTCCATACCTTAAGTGTACAAAAATCATTTAAATATTAAAGAAACCCAATAGGCTGGTTTTGCATCCAATAAGGATTAATTATATCTTAGTTGGGATCAAGTAAAAGGTACTATTTTATTATTACAGAGAAAAAGGAAAATAATTTTTAGAAATGTGAATTATTTGATTAAATTAAATTATGGGAGATGGCCTTCCTTTAATTCGGAAATTTGTGGATAATGTATTTCTGGATAACGTCAATTTTGACACGAGCAACAATTTTTATATGCGCGACTATTTGGTCCAAATGCATTAAAATCAATGGGCGTCTGAATAATTTTGATGCACGACAATTTTGCTGGATTCTTCACTAGCGAATTGTCGCAGAAGTTTTCAAATTAATTTGCTTGCATCAAAACGCGGAAATTCACCACAAATTCGTGTCTGCCGAATTTTTCTGCCTATCACTAATTATTTATATATACAATAATTACACTACCCTTGTGTAATTGTATTTATAATCATCATTGTCATCATACATAATTAATTGGAATTATGGATTTAAATAAAAAATGACAGCAGCAACAGTTAACAGCAAGGCGGGTAACAATCTGTATTGGGCTCCTGTACGAGTTCCTGCCAAGATTTATATGAAATATATATATAGACCTGGAAGGGCAGCTGTTTAGCATTGAATGGTTACAATGGTTTTCCATTCAGTTCAAAATGCATTTTGTCTTTAAAATGGCAAATTACAGCAAGAGTTGCTGCCGAGAATCATAAGACATGAAGCTCGTCATTGCTTGAAATGTAGGTATATTGGGAGGTTTATGGCAGGAGATAGTTTTACTCTTGACAAGCAAATGACCCAAAGGTTTCAATTCCTTATCACTTCAAAATCCCATATGTCTTTGTACCTTCAGGCGGCGCTCCAGAAAGCAGTGCATTACTTATCTTTATTATCAACATAAAATCTATCCAATCATTTATTCAGAGAAAAGCTATCTTAGAAGCTGCGTTGCCGTAGTTGTCCTTAGGCAGATATTTGAGGCTGTCTGAGAGCATTTCATAAAAAAAGAGAAGCTAAAAGACTTCATAATGTTCCATGTAAGTGAACTTTTCTATAAAGCAAACTTTTAAGTTTATCATTCCGGACGTCGGCGAGAGGGATCTCTGTGACATAAGCAATATGGGGCCTCAGTCACTGAAATAAACAAACTATTGCAGACTTCAGGCTTCTCTAAATAATGGAAATTCAATTCTGTTTTTAGATATATTACCTTTTTTCACCCCATTTCCTTCCCCTTCATCTGTGCACGTTTGCAGGATATTTTCACACAAAGATCAATAAATAGATCAATAGGACAGAGTCACCTGTGCTTCAGATTGATCCACCTGCACTCCTGTGAGAATAATCTGAAAGCATTACTTACATTACTATTTTTAGCCTTTATTTAGATAGCCCCATTATATTCTGCAGTGCTTTGCAGTGGTTATACATCAATCACACCAGTCCCTGCCCGAGTGGAGCATACAATTTATGTTCCTATAACACATTGCAAATTCATCAGTTAACATGCTTGTGTGTTTTTGGAGAATGGGGGGAAACCAGAGTACCTAGAAGAAACCCAAGCAAGCAGGGGGAGAAAAAACTCCTTACAGATAGTGCCCTTGCTGGAATTGAACCTAGAGCCACAACAGGGTAAGGCAGCATTGCTAAAATGCATGCTTCTTGTACGGTTTATGGGCAGGAGGTTTCCATATAGACAATAGCAGCAGTAATTCATTTTACATTTATGTAACCGGCAGCTTTAAATAGATATTATTAGATATCGGATAAATAGGGCATCTTGACAGTTTCACATGTTATTGACCATAACACTGTCCAGTTATGGGATCTGTTATCCGGAATGCTTGAGTTTTCCAGATGAGGGGCCTTTCTGTAAGTTGGATCTCCATACCTTAAGTCTACTAAACCATTATTTCAACATTTCTAAAACCACAATAGGCTTGTTTTGCATCCAATAAGGATTTATGATCTCTTAGTTGGGATCAAGTACAAGATACTGTGTCATTACTACAAGGAAAAAGAAAGTCATATTTAAAAATGTTATTTATTTGATTATAATGAAGTCTATGGAAGACATCTTTATGGGAAGCAACACCCATGGTATGTTTATGGTGAAGTTCTACATTTGCAGTACTTATTGATAAGTGTACAATTATATGGGTGTGTAAGGCTATGAAGTAGGCGCTTCTCGCTCATTCTCGTATAGCATTGGTGAAACTACAGTATATATTCAGCAAAAGCCCACATATTATAGCAGAGGATGTGTCACATTGTTTCATTTACAGAGTAATTAAAAACTAGTTGCTCATAATCAACTTCATACCAGTTTAATTCAAGAAACACTGGTAATACATTTGGCAAAGTACATGTATAGGGCCTGTTATGCAAAATGCTTGGGACTTGGGGTTTTCTGGATAAGTTGGACATTCATGCCTTAAGAAAATAATTTAAAGATTATAAAAGCCCAATATGCTGGTTTTGCCTCCAATAAGGATTAAGTATATCTTAGTTTGGATCAAATGTAAGAAACTGTTTTATTACTACAGAGAAAAGGGAAATCATTTTTAAAAATCTGGATCATCTGGATCAAAAATGGAGTCTATGGGAGACAAAATTCCCATAATTCAGAGCTTTCTGAATAACAGGTTTCCCAATAATGGATCCCATACCTGTAGTATCAGTCACTTCAGTATCACAGACTATTACACAATGCTTAATAAATAGCCCTTACTATCCTACACTTCTACAGCCACTACCTATAGGATCAAGGCCTCATTCATAGGGTCCTTTCTCCCCAACTTTCTAATTAGGTATCATCTTACCCCAGGGTGCACTATTTATTGGAACCCGTTCTCTACACCATGCTCTGGAAGCACATTCACATTGGGAAAAAACTTCAGGAAAACAATCTGGCATTCTATTAACTCTCTATTAACTCTCTTCCCCTAAAGTAGTGTTTTCCAAACTTTGTATCTGTCCAGGAGCAGCGGTGGAGGGCCAGCCTAAAGGTTATTTTGGGAAGAATGCTTTCACGCTGTCTTTTTGGCACTATATGCCATGGTGACCACTTTGTGCTTCCCTATAATTTAAATAAATTAAGCATTATTTTTTATAATGAAAGTATGCATTTTAGCCAGTATTACCAGCAGATTCATAGATGTTCATGATAAAAAAAAAAAGAGTATACTGGGCAGGGGGACTAGAGATGCATATTAAACATACATAGTGCATGCAGCACATCATTTTTCTGCTGATTGAGTGTTTATGATAAAAATACCTTCACAAAGATAGATTTGCACTTTTGTAGTCTACAATAACGTAGCACAGTGCTTTCTAGCTGTAGGCCTCTAGGTGGTGATTATGGGGATTTATATGGCCCCCAGCCTGCCTGAGATTTTTGGAGTTGCATCATAAGTGAAAAAGAATTGAGCTAGGGTTGTGACTTTGCCTCTTTAAAACCTGGTGAATAATAAATCCACATCCTGCATGGCTAATTGGCATCTCATTTTGATGCATGCTGAAACATAACCTGATTTCTGTGCAGCCATGCAGTATATAACTAAATTACTTGCTAATTAGACATTCAGTCATTTATATGTTTCTGGCTTTAAACAGCTAAAATGACAACCATGGATCCTGTGGGTGAAATAAATAATCTAGGTTTACTAACAACATTTAAAACAGATACATGGAATTACATTTTTGGTAAAGGATGCACAATTAGCATTTACATTTATAGTATACCCTACTTGGAACAGTATATCTGAGCATATTAAAGTACAAATGATAGAGCAATAGGGCAATGTTTAGATAGCTAAATATTTTCTGACTTAGGTTAAAATGAAGGACTGTACCAAGGACGTGTAGCAGGTCAAATAGATATTTATGCTGAGTACTGGACAACCCTCTGGTCTAATCTCTGATTTTGATATATCTTATTATTATGAAGAAATTTACATATGAGCCTGTAAGTAAAATATAATTGTATTTACTAAACTATATTACAGCTTATAATGATTTGAAGTGGAACCAGGAAGGAAATTTTAGAAAAACCAACAAGAGCCTATCTTATATGTTTTTTATTATAATTAAGTCAGAAGGCTAATGGGGGGGTTGAGGTAAAAGTGGTCAGGCAGAGTAAGTACAGGAGGTGAGAAGAAAGTTAAGATTATGGATAAGAAAAGGAGAGAAGAAAAAGCTTTACTAATGACTGACATTCAGTAAAAGCAAGACATGAAGAGTATTATGGTGCAGAGAATGTTCGACACTTTTTAATTATTTTACTGTATAATGACATACTTTCAGTTTAAGGGGGAATAATAGCTTGCCTACCACATGAATCTGTTATTTAGCTGTAAATTAAAAAAAATCTCAGCTCTGTGAATGCTCCCTCTGTTCTTGAGCTATTTCTAATTAAGCATTTATATAAGCTTAACACATCTTAAACCTGTATTTGTACTCTCATTGTCTGAATTGAGAATATGCATGCATAGTCCATTCTTCTTTAAATCCTTCTATTCATTTCATTAAAATAGCCACGGTTTGGGATTATATAAGAAATACCGGTAACCCTGATACAAGCCCAACAAGTTTTGGAACCTCTGTACCTAATATGTTGATCATCAATAGGTTTAAAGTATAAAAAATAAAAAATGTGTAGTTGGGCCATAATTCTAAACAATAGTGGTCAGTAGGAAACGTTTAGCCTTTATCTATTGCCCCTGTAGTTCAACAAGTGTCTAGTAGATGGCACTGTGCTAAAGTATAAAGTCCTGGGCAGCCATGTGCTCAGGATCCATCTTGTGCAAGCCCTGGTCTGAGAATGCAAGTAGGCCGGTTAAAGTGGAACCTAGACAGGTAAAGTCTAGTAAGGATAGTCTACTCACCTTAAGAGGTCACTCTAGGAGTGACAGACAGACAGGCTAAACAGCTTGAGGCTCCTCAGAGTATTGTGAGTGGAATTATGATCCTGGGTACTAATTGCCCAGAAGTAGGGACTAAGGGGGGGGGATGTAATACAAGTCACAAAGAGCAAAACAATTTGCACAAATAAGAATAAAAATGTGCATTTCACAGTGTAATATTCTTCCTTAAACTGTTATTGCATTGTGAATTTTAATTTTGCATTGCGAATTTTTATTGCGCATTGCCCACTAGTGTCGTAATCTTTTGGAGCAAACATAACAACTTTTCCAGTAAGAAGTTTTATTACATTCACGACGCACTGGTGCAAACTATAAAATTCCACTGTCGGAAGTGGTCGCTAAACAGTTTCCGGGTTCGCAAAAGCTATATTAAATTTGTGCAAAGCAAAATTTGTTCTCATAGAGGCATAACTTTTAGTATTGTGAATATTTTTTCTGTTACTGACTTTTATTTCATTCCCTCATAAGTGTACAGACCTAGGGATGTAGAAATTCCCTTCAGGTTCCACTTAGGGAAAAGGCTGAAAGCTAGGTGTACCCCGAGCAGCTGTATATATTCTCTTCCCTGGGGGGACTGATACTGACTAAAGGTGCTGTGAGTATACGCCTATCCACAGTTGCTTTGTGATTCTGCTTGCTATCCATGTATACCCCTTTGTGGATTATCTTGTTCGATAAATATATTCTCTGGTTAAGTTATAAGAACCATTAGCGTCCAATTATTGTATACTCCACCAAGTTACAGTTACACTACACCCTGCCTCCACACCGTTGCGAGGGCTTACTCCCTATGAATTAAGGTCTCATCTGGAGCACAGTATTGGGAGTGGAGTTAATAGTAGAGGACGGTACACTCAATTTATTATAGCGCTACAATTTTAAAAATTATTTTCTTTTTTCCTGTAATAAAAAGACAGTACCTTGTACTTGATTCCCAACAAAGATATAATTAACAGAACAGCAGTAATACCAAAAAAATAAAGTGTATTAAAGTAATGAAAATACAATGTACTGTTGACCACATGTTGTAACAGTGCACTCCGGGATTTCCTTGAAGAATCTCACACTTGCGGATTATAGATAAAAGCTAACAATCTTTATTTTTACAACCAATTAACAAACAGTAGCATCTGAGGTCTGACGCTTTTCGTTTCTATGCACTTCCTTAAGAAACCTACTCATTAATACATTCAATATTCAAATTGATTTAAAAACGGCATTCAAAATTGATTCATTAAAAACAATTAAGTTAATCAGATCCATTGTAAATATTCAGTTTAAACATTCATTCAATTCCATATGTGTTTAAATATATATATTATGTTCTTTATGTATTTTATTTCATGCTCTATATATATATATATATATATATATATATATATATATATATATATATATATATATATATACACTATTTACAATTCCATCTAATCCTAAAATCTCTTATCAATGATTAATTTAATATAATATTGCAACAATCAACCGTTGCTTGCAGAAAGTTTAAACAGTGTAGCGATTCTATTATAAACCTGAAGTGTGTAACCTAAATGTATATATAAACATATCAAATCTTGAATTTAATCCTTCAAGCTGCCTAGTAGTTTGTGAATCCACTTAACCTCAGTTCTCAATAATTTGGTTTGCAGATCCCCACTCTAGGGCCCAGGGACACCCTCTCTATGCCCTGTACTGATACCCATTTCATATCTCCACCATTACATTCTTTTATGTCTCGAGAATGGGGTGTTCCCATTACCTGACTTGATAACATTGAGGTGTTCCCTTATCCTGTTCTTTAGGTTCCTAATGGTACACCCCACATACTGCTTCAGGCATTTTAAACAGGGAATTAAATAAGCCACAGCCTTTGTGTTACAATCTATGTAGCTTCCAACTTGATATATCTCTTGAGTAACAGTACATTCAAATGTATACGCCACTCTAATTACTTTACATGTGACACACCTTGCGGATCCACATCTAAACATTCCAGTCCTATGTAATCACGTATCAGATTTTGGTTCAAGTGCTCATTAATAATACTCGATTTTATTAAACTGTGTACTGTATTTCATACTGATTGTTAATTTTTGTGTCTGTCTTTGTTTTAGTTACTTCATTCATCAATGTTTTATTTATGTAACATTGATTACTTTCCTTTATTTCTCCGTTTTCTTTAGTTTTTTTTCCCTTGATTAATTCTGTCGCAATCCAATGCTGCCCTGAGAACACTTTGTAAAACTTTCATATTATATCCTTTATGTAGGAACCTATCTTGTAATTTACATGACTCCTCCACAAACTTCTCCTCTGTACTACAGTTACAGCATAGACGCAGAAACTGTCCTCTCGGTATCCCTCGTTGGTGGCACAAATCTGCTCTAAGTAGAGAGTTATCTGCTTAGTAAAAACTGTGGTTGTAATATCACCATCTTTGGTGTTGATCCATAGATCTAAATATGCTATATTCTCTGCATCAAAGCAGCTTGTAAATTTAAGATTGAGGGTCTGGTTAATTAGACTAGTAATAAACTCTTCAAAAAGTTTTTACCCCCTCCCCATACAAAAAGAAGGTAATCTATACAGCAACGAAACACAATTTACTGTTGCCCTGCACTAGTACAATTGGTGTTTGCTTCAGAAACTCTGCTATAGTTTTTATAAACAAGCTGCTGTGTAGCTATGGGGGCAGCCATTCATAGCTGGAAAAGTAGAAAAGGCACAGGATATACAGCAGATAACAGATGTTGTAGCTCTGTAGTATATAATGGGATTCATCAGAACGTATACAATGGGATTCTTCAGAAAAGTATCTACTGTGTAACCTGTGCTTGAATGGCTGCCCATGGCTACACAACAGTTTCTTTATATAAACTATATAACTATATACTTCAGCAAAAACACTACATTATATTGTCATCCATTTAAAACATTTTCATTTTTTGCTGTTACTTTTTTTAATCCATACTGGAGGCAAAACAATCCTATTGGGTTTAAATCATTTTTTTTAGAAGACTTAAAGGGTTGTTCCCCTTCCAACATTTTTTCCAGTTCAGTTGAATTTATCAGAACATCTGGAGTGCAAGACATTGTGGAAATTATAAAATATATAGTTACTCCAATTATAAAAAATATAGTTACTCCAGTATACAAATTCAGACATTCAGATTCTCTGGCTACCAAAGGTTCCAGGGGTTACATGTTTGATGCTCTCACTGCAAGAACAAAAGAGTTGATCTTGTTTTTAGTTAGTGCACCTTTTCATCTGTTCCATTAATTGTAAAATTGTAATTTACTGCAATTTGCTTTGACATGGTTGAGGATAAGGCAATTATATGCCACCAGTATGAATGGCATTTCAGGGAAAGGAGGAGTGTGATAAATATTTTCTTGCTTACTAGAAAACAGGATGACATTTTTAAGTAAAAGGAGTTATGCTATTGGAATATAGTGAGGAGCATAGAAACCTAGTTCAATTCCCTTGTTAGCTCATTTTGACCCTAGGCATATCACTTTATCTCCCTGCGCCTCAGATGCTAAATTTATATGTAGGTACAAGGGAGAGACGAGGTATAATGTGCCTGAAAGGGTCTATGTACAGTGAAGTGGTACATAAATCTAATAGCAGTGGGGAAGATTAAAGGTAAAATAAAAGGACTATGACGTTATATTATGTGCAGTCCTGTGATTTATTAAGACACTCTGAATCACACAAGACTAATTTTGAATTATAAAAATCACTAGGTTTTCTTTCCAAAGTAATCTGAAGTGCAATACAAACCATAGCTGACTTACCATAATGTATGCTTTACTCATTTCAGTGCACATTATTATCTCTCCCTCAACTGAATTTAGATCCCATATAAACTGGCAGAGATATCAAATAGGAATGTTACAACTGACTGAAAATGTTACTACAGCATATTCACAAATTCCAGTATCTTCCTTTCCAGAGCTTTACACTGGGAACCTGTAGAGACTGTCACTAGTTCCTTCTGCTTCTAAGGACTTTTTAAACATGTTATTAAAGATGTAAATCTATGTTAAACACTGCCTTTCTGGATAAAAATATATGATATAATGTTTAATTCATATAAAATAATAAAATTGGACATGAAAATGATTAACAAGAACTTTTAAACTAAAGAACCAAACAGCTGACTGCATGAAATGTATACAACACAGTGGGTCAACTCATATATTGTTTCCATTTAATGTAATAATTGACCACTGTACCTCACAATGTAAACATCTAAATGATTTTAATGGTTAAAAGTTGGGTCATGTACGTGAACAGAGTAGGGTTGTCACTTTCTGCTCCAACACAGAATGGATAAGGGGCAGGCCTGATGACATTGGGGGTGGGTGGATGATGTTGGGGGTAGAGTGACAGTCTGAGGGTGAGCCCATGATGTATTGGCAGGGTTATTGTGAAAGGCCGATTGGGTGTTCTCCACACCAATCATTTTATAGCCCTGTGCCTAATTTGGATATCTGGACAGGCAGTTTTCACTCATACAACCCTTCTGAAAACCAGGCTGCCCAGGTGAAAACCAGACAGGTGGCAACCCACCAAAAAATTATCAACAGTGTTTGACTGGAGTGTCCAGAGCCCAGCAGCAGCCACCTGGGGGGCCCTACCCCAGTCAGCAGCTGCAACTCCTCCATATGGCACCAGCCACCCTACCACCCCAACACTGCAGACTATACTTCCTACTTGCAACTGCAATCGGGATAGTTCTGTAGCGCTATAGTAATTTGAGTGCACCTTACTCTACTATAAGCTTCACTCCCAGTACATATGCTCTGGATGAGACCTTAAAACCTAAGGGAGTGAGCCTTCGCATCGATGTGGAAGCAGGGTGTAGTGCAACTGTAACTGTATTCAGGGTGCAAAGAATTGGGCGCCAGTGGTTCTTATAACTTAACCAAATAACAGATTTATTGAGCACAGTATACAAACCTTAGTGGAGTGTACATAAATCAGAGCAATGCAGGTTCATACAGTACATTGAATAGGCAGTACTCACAACACCTTTGGTCAGTATGATTCTCCTCAGAGATAGGAACAATACATGCAGCTTTGAGGAGGTACACCCAGCTTTCAGCCTTTTCCCTAAGTGGAACCTGAGGGGAATCTATCTACCCTAGGTCTGTACACTTAGTCAATACTTCTGGGCAATGAGTACCCTGGGATCTTAATCCCACTACAATCCTCGTAGGAGCCTCAAGCTGCTCAGCTAAATAAACTTCACCTTAACCTTTATTTGTAAATTAGTAGAGAAACATCAGTTGTATATAACTACAGCACTTACTGAACTAATAAAAAATAAAAAGAAACTCAGCTTTCTGAAGCATTTCACTTAAACATATATTTATTGTTGGCTCATACATTTCTCATGATTCTTAAATACAAATATAACCCAAGGGGTTGGGGAATTGGAGAATTACCCCTAATGGCATATCTGAATTTCTTCAATTTCCTCTGTTTTTGGATATAGTGGAAAACGTGTGCATCATTTAACATAAAAATGCACCTTTTTATATATTGTTCATATCTATAGACAATCATTGCAGCTAACAAAAAACATTGCAATATATAACATTAAGTAACACAGAAGCACTCATACACATTGTGAGGGTTACAGATGAGCCAGTACCTTGGTCAGTTACATTCATTTGTCACCTACTCAAAATCCTGCCAGTTCTCTCCTGACTGTGTAGTGGTAGAGGGGTTAGAAAAAGATTTCTCATTGGGTCTGCTTTAAAATAAGATCCAAAAATCAATATTCTACATTTTATCTGAAATGCAGTTGAAGTTATCAGGCGTACAGAGACTAAGGTTAAAACAGATGCAATCAATGTCTTATCCAGCCTGTCATTTATCTTGTTTTATAGGATTCATCAAAAGCTTCACAGTTTAACGGAAAGGAGACAAATGTTGCTCATAGCTCATCCACACTGATTCATGTATAAACTTCACTGAGGCTAAGACAGTCCTCTCTTTGTCCTTGAGACTGCAAAGCTAAGAAGTTACCAGTCATGCAACTAGAGGGAACAATAGCCAAAACAACACGTAGCAGATTAAAATCAGTGAATAAAACATGCAAATGTAAAATATTAAGTAGAGGTTGGAAATAAAGAGTATTGAATACCAATATCAACAATTTTGCTAAAACTTTAAAAACGCCCACAAACTTTATAACCCTCAATATTGATTAGAGATGAGAGAACCTTTTTTAATGAGTTTAGCCAAAACATTCAGTTAGAGTTCCACTGAACTATGTCTCGCCATCATCAAAATGATCCCTGCTTTGATGAACCTTTATAATTATTGGTAACTGAAACATACAGTGAACACAGCAAAAGAGCAAATTTGGTTTGGCAAGACAGTACAGTCAAAATACAGTAATATCAGTGTTTCACTATCCATACTTCTTGTATTAATTTAAACCTGGGTGATTTTTAATCCAGAGACAGTGGGTGCAGCCAGTTTCACCAACAGAATGAACATGTTTTTTTACAAGCTGCGTGTGTATTTACTGACTGGGGTCACAAATACTCTCTCTTTTCTATATTTATCACTTGTAATTAAGGTGTAAGGACACAAGAATTATTTAAAACAATACAACCTGAAAGGCATTCACTAACACTTCTTTTGAGTTTGTTTACTTCCTCAGAACACCTCCGCCTCCGCCTAATCCCAAAATCATGCAATTATCCCGTTATACTGTGAAAAACTCATTATTTGGGAGGGGCCCATTAGTTGCCTTATGACAAATATGTATCTTATGGTGAATAATATTGATAAAGACCACTTGTAAAACCTTAGATTTCTATTTTTTGTTCAGACAACCCAAATGCGTCCAATAAGATTTGAGCAGCTACTATTAGGGGCAGCTTTATCAAAAATTTGAATTAAAAAAATTCCAATTTTGAGCTAATTTTTGTGTACCTCGACTAGGGAATAGTCCAAATTCGATTAGAATTTGAAAAAAAATCGAAAATTAGAATATCGAATTTTATCATGTGTTGTCTCTTTAAAAATTCGACTTGACTATTCGCCATCTAAAACCTGCCGAATTGCTGTTTTAGCCTATGGGGGACCTCCTAGAACCTATTTGGAGTCAATTGGTGGACTCTGAAAAATCAAAGGTTTTTTTGGGAAAAGCTTTGATTCAAATTCACTCAAATGCGCAAATTCACTCAAATGTGCTATTACTTCGATTCATACTATTCGAATTTGGACGAATTCTAACGAATACGGACTATTCACCCGCAAAAAAACTTAGATTTTTTTAAAATACATTTCAGTTGGTCTTTTTTAATTTGAATTTTTACGTTTTTTCAATTTTAAATTCGACCCTTGCTAAATCTGCCCCTTAGAGTGGATATATACAGATTTATTATATCTGTTTGCAGATAATGGATAGTTCTGTTCTAAATTATGCTATTTTTTAATTAAAAAGAACACATTTATCAAAGGAAAAAAGGTCCACCACACTGATATTGCAGTGTATATACTAATAAAATAAAAACACAATTTTTAATCCAAAAGGGTTACAAAAATAGGTGAAGCCAACGAGGTTGCATATTTAGAGATCTATGGTATAAAATTCCAATAAACTTTTTCCGCTTGGCTAAATTCCAATAAGTAATTTATAATGGTGTGAGGTGCTCAATGTTAGCCCTGCTGCAAATGGAGCTTTCTTCAATGCACAAACAAAATAGAAACAAAGGCACACTCACTACAATGCTTCTGCAAAAAATTCAAATCCTTTTCATTTTTGTGAGATCCCAGCAAACGTTTCGGGGCAAGCCCCTTCTTCAAGTGCTACTTACAAAATCTGTGCAAACAAACATTTAAAGGGAGGGTTAATGTATAACCCCACCACTTTGGACTATGGACTTTTATGTTTCATGGACAAATATGGCACTGAGGTACTTGGTACCCTTTCGGATTTTATTACTATAAGAATAAGGTTGTGAATAACTGTCAATCATTATTATGATGTCATTACTTAATCACAGGAGGTGGGGTTATACATTAACCTTCCCTTTAATTGTTTGTTTGCACACATTTTGTAAGTAGCACTTGAAGAAGGGGCTTGTCCCGAAACGTTTGCTGGGATCTCACTTAAAATAAAAATGAAAAGGATTTGAATTTTTTGCAGAAGCATTGTAGTGTGTGCCTTTGTTTCTATTTTGTTTGTGTATTTAGAGATCTAGTCGCCTTGTTTGATTGATGGAACTATTACGAATCATTCGGCACAGAAGCTAGAGCGCACAGTGTGTAGAAGTGCACTGGTTCCCCCAATTGCCTATAGCATCCTTCTAAATACAGAACTGGTGTATTTTTCTAAATATAAAGCATATCAATAAAGCCCTAAAATCATTTCCATACGAAATGCAAATGGCCAAGCTGCAAAATATCTGCTCTTAGTAGTATGTTACAGAATGGATCCTAAACACTGAGCACGTGTTTTTTGGTGGGGGTGTTCAAATGGAAGGTCTTTACTTTATAGGAACAGTGTTGGTTTAAAGATGACACCAAAGCCTAGTTTATACACTATATTTATGATTTTGCGCTTTGCAGTTGTGTTTGTAACTGGGCCATTCTATAATACAGGTTAAAAAGCAGAACGATCCATCATTAAAAGCAAAAAATAAGAAATAAATTAAAAGGAAAAATGTACTACAATACTATTTAGATAACAATATTGAGCCAACTAAAAAAATAAATGTAATTTCAAAAAAGTTTGAAGCTGCGTTCCGTTTTCATGCGTTCAGCCGCAGGGGAGCGCGGGAGTAGACGCATTCAGTTTTTTTCAATGGGGCTGTACTCACACAGGTGCATGTAGGCGCCGAACGCTGGTTGAGAACCAACATGCTGCATTTTTCCTGCGTTCTGCGCCAACATGCACCTGTGTGAGTACAGCCCCATTGAAAAAAACTGAATGCGTCTACTCCCGCGCTCCCCTGCGGCTGAACGCATAAAAACGGAACGCAGGGGAGCGCAGCTTCAAACGCTTGTTTGTAAGAGCCCTAATTCTGCTGAACCCCGACTACAGGGTTTAGTGCATCCCTACTTGTTACCTTCCCACTGTTCTGTTGATAGTCTGCTGGGGGGGTATTATCACTCCATCTTACAGAGTAGCAGTAAAGAGTGACTGAAGTTTAACAGAGCACAAGTCACTGAGGGCACCTGGGAAACTAAGGTATCCCATGTCAAAATTTCAAAATTAAATATAATTTAAATTTGTTAAAACAATTTTCACAAAAATATTCGCTGTTTGAAAATGGATTTCAATGCAGGGCTTTGCTGGAGGAGTGCCATTATATGATTTGACAGAATTCCTTTAAAGAGTCTATGCTGCTTCTACATAATGGATTAATTAATAGATGTGCTACATGGTTCCGTGCTTCAAATCTCTCAAGACTCTTGGTGGTTGGTCACCTTTGTCTGAAACGTTAGAACAAATAGCAATATTACTGATAGATGTAAGGCATAGGTAATATTGTAAATGAGAGTTTAATATTTTCAATAAAGTTTACCAGCCTGCAAGTATTTGCAGTTACTGAATATTTTTTCATAGTTATTGTAAAATAAATACCAAACAAAATAATGTACACTAGTTAAAATTAATATACGCTAGTAGTCCATTTGCACAAATTCTCTTTATCATGGTTGCCAAAGGGCTTTCACTCTTTGAAATTGCAAAGGCCAGGAACTATTAAAATATAGCAGCCATAATTCATCTGGTTCTTTTCATCTCTATGATGAACAGAACCTAAAAAAACACTTTTCAAAATATGTTGTGTGATTTATTAGTTCAGTGTACATATATTTGGCACGGATATCCTGGCTGTGAAAAAAAGTAGTAAGAAATTCATTTTTCAACTCTGCAGCGAAGTGCAACTAATTCCATGCTGGATAAAAAGGGCCATTTGTCTCAATTTTTATATTGAATTTCACAATTTCTATTTTACATTTTATTAAAATTTTAATAAACACGTAATAATAACAAATAAAAAAACAAACAAATACAAAAAGTATTGTAGAAGTGATACCTATATTGGCTAACAACAAAAATACATTGCAAGCTTTCCGAGCACCAAAGCCCCTTCGTCGGGCAAAATACAAATGAAAGCTAGAAAGGCACAGCATATATTCTGTTAGATCAGTGAAAGGTATTCATGGACAATAAATTAGGAAGTTACAGATAGATAGAGATCAATTGTAGAGATAATACAATGAATTAGGGTGGGTTGTAAATAGTCCAGGAGTCTGGATTCAGTCAGGTCCCATAGTGTGACATGAAACCTGACCCTAAATTAAGGCCCTGTCTTAATGTGTTAAATAACTCCATACATTTGAATTCACAAATCTTCCTTTCCTGTTCAGTTTTAAAGTTCCCTTTTAGAATTAAGACCTGCATGTCCTGAAGACTGTGATTTTGACTGCAGAAGAGTTGCCCCCCTGGTGTATCACATGATTTGGTGTTGATTTTATGTCTGTGATGGTGCATCCTTGTGCGCAGTTTTTGTCCTGTTTCACCAATGTATATGCCTCCTGTAGAGCACCTAGGCATTGCAACAATATTACAAAAGCCTACAATATCATCTGGTCCAAAACAAAAGGAAGAAACTTAGCAGACTATTATATTATCTCTACAATTGATCTCTATCTATCTGTAACTTCCTAATTTATTGCCCATCATTACCTTTCACTGATCTAACAGTATATATGGAGTGCCAAGTCTTCCCTAATGTATAGTATAGTTTTGAGCAAAGCAAATTTGGCCTTGATATTATTACAGATCACTTAAGGGGTCATTTACAACCACAAGTGTTGCTGTCCAGAAAATGTAGTTCTTTCATTAAAGATACATGCATCAAAATATGCCCCTTGCACTTTTACATGCTCAGTCCTTCCTGCTTTCCTTTTCCGTATTGAGCGCAATTGCACCTATTGACAGAGAGGAACTCTAGAGCTACTTTCATCTCCAAACCAAGCGATCGCTCCTGGCTTCCCAGAGTGCCTTGCATCAACATGCTCAGTGTATAGAGTGCTGCTTTATGAGCACACTGAATTGCACTGAAATTGTATTGAAACATTCATTGCAATTGCACCTTATTTGTCATTAAGTGCAAGTGCAGTTGCATTAACTGTGATGCATCAACCACATTTGCATCACATGCAACACTGCCCGACCACAGCATTGCTGTAATTATGAAGGGACAAAGCTGCATTATGGTAGAAATACACACTTTTCTCACTGCTCTTGACCCCCTTATGATATTTTGCCTTAATATGGGTATATCTTGGCAAAGAAGCTTCGGTTAAAGGAGAACAAAGTTTAAATCACTGGGGGGGGGGGTTGACAAAGGAAACATGCAATATAAAATCTGGCAAAGCTATGGGCAATACACACCTATAAAAACCAATATGCATGTTGTTTTTAGCCAAGTCATCAGCATGTCTACTAAAAAATATCTTTAAATGCTGATAAACAGAACCCATAGGGCATAATACCTTGTCATGGTAGGACAGTCCCTACTGCTATAGACAAGAGTTCAAAATAAATGCAGGCCAATGCATCTTTCACAAGGTTTAATTAATCAGAGTGTCCATATCCAGTGTGTGCTTCTCCTTTTTGGCATTCTAAAAGAACAGCTGTCATTTTTAGGGAAATTATATCAATCTGGAGGTGAGTGGCTACTGTAGGATGTGCATCTGTGAGGATAAGTGAATACTCACTACTTTTTATCTTCTATAAAGATCTCTAAATAAAAGTCAAAATAGCAATTGCCATTTTGGTTGGATTTTTTTTCTTGAATATGATCATATGGTGTGGGGTTATCACAGGTTTAGTATCCCAGCTAAGGGGTCTTTCTGTAATGGGGAGCACCATGCAATATGACATACAATATTTAAACACAAAAAAAGCCCACAAAAATGTATGCTATCTTAGTTAAATCGAAAGCTCACAATTATTATTATAATTATTATTAACATGTATTTTTAGAGCACCAACATATTCTACGGCAATGTAAAATAAAAGCGTTTATACAAAGAACATACAGAGTTAAATACATAGCGATCAGTAACCAATATAAAAGGTGAAGAGGGCCCAAAAGAGTATTAAATGAGTTATAGACATGGCATTCACTATTTTCATATTTTTTTTGACTTCCAATTCAATAGTGATGATTGAATTTTTTGCAGCAAAATTCCACATTTTGACATTGGCAAATTATTCTGTGAAACTGCAGCAAAAATGTAAAAGTGAGGAGAAAAAAGTGAAAGTGAAAAATTCGATGAAAAAAAATCACAAGATAAAAATGCGCATCCACTTCAATGCATTTGGAGTGAGAAAAAAAATTCCCATTGACAAAATATTTGGAGTGAGAATAAAATTGAAAAAAACACCCCTTGACTTTAATGCAATTCGAGTGTGAAGAAAGTCAGCCATAGACTCGAATATATTTTGCTACAAAAAAGTCGCCATTTTGTAGATTTTTCTGCAAAGAGAAATGGGGCAGATTTGCTCATCACTATTCAGCATATTTGAAACCAGAAACTTCCAGATATCATATTCCTGTCTTTTATTGAAGGGGATGTATTATGGTTCTCTGTGAAAGTTCATCCATTCATAAATATACCCCTAATAATCCCATACAAGATAAAAGGTAGCGGTGATCCCTCTGGTGAACTGTGGCAAACTATATATATATTCATACTCTCATTAGCAGCCTTATTAGCAGGTATTAAATTATTTATGCAATTTAGTTGGAGGCCAGATAACCAGATAAGATATCTATCTATGCCTAGCCTATCAGATGGTTGTCTGTTGTTTTCCATTTAAATATTTTAGCATGATTAAAACCTTGTTGCTGGAATGCAACTAGTTCTTCACAATAGGTAATTTGGTTGTCCATTTTTTCTTTGAATCTGGTATGAAACAATCAGAATATTTTTACATAGCAACCAGACAATTAGTACTGTATGTAAACATCTTAGTATGGCTTCTGAAATTTCCTGCTGTGGTCTTTTGTAAACATCTGCTAGCAGCTATTTCTTTGCAAAAGGGACACATTTTGTCTGCCATACTCAGCTTTTTCATCAATTCTGTACATCCTGCTTTTGATTCAAAGGTATTTATAGTAACGTATTATTTGCCCAGCAGTAAATATGTAGGATGTTGCTCTGACATATTGTGCCATTGATGTATGAAATTGTAACAATCTCGTTATCAGAACCTTGCACAGTGATGAGTACATTCAGTTGCACAGGATAACCCTGCTGTCTCCGGTGTTCACCGACCCCCTTTTGGGGCTCCGGGCTTTCTGCTGCTGAAAACCAACAAGGATCTTTAGCAAATAGTCTGTAAACGAGGTATCGGCAAGGATTTAGAATAGACGTAGTCAAACAGGCGAAGAGTCAAAGGCAGGCTGCAGGAATCGTAAAAGAGAGTCAGGCAGAAGTAAAAAAACGAAATAATCAGATAGAAAATACGCATGAGCAGGAACAGTAAACAGAAGCCTAGCTTGGGCACTCACAAAATGGAGGACTGGAGCTTTGATTTGGCGCCAAATTTGAATCCGGCGCCTAATTCGTGACGTCACTTGGCGCTGTGACGCGTGCATCATGACGCTCGGTGTCAAAGTAGACGCAAGAGGAGGAAGTGCACGCCTGCACACAAACTCCTTAGACGAGATGCGCCGGGAGGTGAGAGAACGCCGAACTCTTCCGCCGGATCTTACAGAAATGCTATACATGGGTTTGTTACAAAAAGGTCTAATTTACATCCGCAAGTGCGGTTGCAATTTTCCTTGTGCATAAAAGGTACTTTTGTCAAAATGAGTTCCTTGCTCTTTCATGTAATTGTGCTTGGTGGATCAGACACAGCACAGTTGCGTCAAGCACAGTGCTGTCTTGTGACCGTAATAATGCTAGTTGTCTAGGGAAAACACTGTATTGGGGGGGCATGGCAATTGTGCTCAAAATGGCACTTTGCTCACTGCACTTTTGGACATAAATGAGCCCTACACTAATTTCATTAACAAGGATGTCAACCTTGTTATTCAGAAAACCAAAATTAAAACACTGGCCTGTATTGGAACAAAACAACCCTGCACTTGCAGTGTGTGTTAACCCAGTGACAAAATGACCATTAATTAAAGGGAAACATTTCCCCCAGAATGAATATTTAAACGCGTGGTAGTATATATCATATTAAGTGGCCTATTAAAGAATCTTACCAAACTGGAATATATATCAATAAATATTGCCCTTTTATATCTCTTGCCTAGACCCACCATTTTGTAATTGTCTGTGTGCTGCCTTAAAGATCACCTGACCAGAAATATTACAGGAAGACGTGTGGGAATAAAACACAGAACTTTGTCCAATAATGATGAACGAATTTCCAGACTTCGCCGCCCGCAAATGTTTTTGTGAAACTGCTGCCAAAGTTCACTGTGGAAAAATTTGCTGCAACAGAAAAAATTGTTGCACGCATAAAAATTTGGCGCGCATCAATGTTATTCAGACGCCCATTGGCTTTAATGCATTTGGACAAAAGAGTGACCTTAGTGTGTTTGTGTGCACTGTGAATAGTAGGATCCCAGGGTACATACTGCTAGGAAAGTATATTTTTTATGAAAATGGTTATTTAGATGAAGCAGGGTTTTACATATGGGCTGATGTATGCAATATATTTTGAAGTTGTTTGGGGGTATAGTTTATTTTTAAAGGGATCATTCCTTCTGCATAGTTGAGCTCAGTACTGCTGAAACTTTTCAGCAAAATTGCTTCCAATGTGTCAAAATGCATGAAATTGCTTACGTCAACGTTCATCAGATGCATCGCCGTCTTATGGCGGCAATTACTGAAATTATAGCAATCAAAACTGCATTGTGGGTAAAAAACATGGTGAATTGAGTCAGACATTGCACTTTACACACTGTACTTGCGGCTGTAAGTAAACTTTATAGACTGTAAGGGTTAATGCATATTTCCTTCCCTAAAAACATGATTTTATGTACAAAGCCAAGGATTAGATGAGGGAGAAGAGCAGAAGGCTAGCTGCATGGAGAAGAATATTCCCCTTTGTCTGCATGGTTTTTCTCTAAATAGTCCAGCCTCCTCCCACACCCTAAAATCATACAGGCACATTAATTGGCTCCTGAGAAAATTGAGACTAGTGTGTGTAATTTTTTGTTAGAATATAAGCTCCACTGGTTCCTGCTGTGAATGTCGTAGAAGGTGCTGTTTTACCATACTAACCTAGACTGTACATTTTTCTGTAATTATATTTGATATCCCTGCCATTTCTTTCTACAGCATCTCACCTCCAACAGAGTTTACTATACAGATTGTACTTAAAATGTCAGTTTAGCAGTGGAACTTTGGCTTGTTATCTAGGCATGCACAAAACAAAAGCAGTAGTATTCCCCTGTTAGTAAATCAGTAAGTCTGTGTGTTTTCATCTTTTTACCACTGGCGATGCTTTGCAATTTATTTGACTTTGCCTCCCATTCTTAAGTGCTGCTGTTTGAAATACATTGACACATTTTCCAGTCACTCAGTGCCTTGTTGGCTGACAAATAGATGAAATGTTACTATCAGGAGAAGCTTAGAACTTGATGGATGAAATGTCATCATAAATAATTAGATTTGTCCCCAGAATTACTATTTTTTTTTTGTTGTTGCCCTGAGCAATGTACCAACAGTGCATGCTGTATTGGTCTATAATGGTATCATTCTAAAAGATTTTTCTGTGCAGAAAAATATCTCACACATACATGATGGATAACTATCTGTGACATGCAATTATCTTTGCATTATTAAATATAGTAAGATGCAAAGCACCACATTGGTAGGTCCTGGGGCATTTTCCAGGTTAAAGGAAAACTATACCCCCCAAACAATGTAGGTCTCTATTAAAAGATACTGAGCAAAACAGCTCATGTGTAAAACCCTGCTTCATGTAAATGAACCATTATCATAATAATATACTTATTTAGTAGTATGTGCCATTGGGTAATCATAAATAGAAAATTGCCATTTTAAAAAACAAGGGCCGCCCCCTGAGATAGTAAGATTCACTGTGTACACATACAAACCACATGTTAGGTCACATGAGCCAATTAACAGACAGAGTTCTGCCTTTTGCTTCCTCACTTCTTCCTGTTACAGTTAGTGTTGTAGTATTTCTGGTCAGGTGATCTCTGAGGCAGCACAGATAGAGTCACGAAATGGTGGTTCAAGGCAAGAGATGTAAAAGGACAATATTTATGTAAATATATATTCCAGTTTGGTAAAATTCTTTAATATGTCATTCAATTTGATATAAACTATCTGTTGCTTAAGTATTCATTTTGGGGGTATAGTTTTCCTTTAATGGGGCCTCTACTTAGGCCACCATAGAAAGTAAAATTACACATTTACATTTAGTTGTACTTTATTGTAATAACTCCTTGCAGTTGGAAGGGTGCAGGCTACACATAAGTTTCATATTATAGCTGCATCTTTCAAGCTTGGCCCAGGCCCTTTCAGGCAATCTATTGGATAGATAAGTGTCTGGTACTGTGCATGACCTACCTGAGACATGCCCTTTGATGAAAAAAAAAATGATGGGAAATAGTAAAGCTCCTGCTCTTCTGTATTACATCTGGTTACATTACAGTCATAAAACTGCTGGAGGCCAATATGTATGTATTTGTTCTATGTTTTCACATTTCAGTAAATAGGGAGGGAAGGAGCAAGCTGCAGAAATATGGTGAATGTGCTACACTTATTATATCGAAGTGCTTGTATTTTGTTCGAAAGCTTTGAAAACTTTCAGATGAAAGATTATACTTGCAAAAAAGATTATAATAGTTTCTAAAATTGTCCTATTGCCCAGATAAATATTTTGTTGAACAAACTGGTAGTTGTTCATTCATCTCAAACTTCTGTATATTATCAGTTTATTCTGAGCTGACCATGTGATTTTACAAATGTAGACATATGAAACATGTTAGCTGCTACATAGCACAGTATATGTGTCATTTAGGAATGCAAGGTACATGTGCAAGTGACATTTTGGGAGCAAGTCAACATGTTTTACTTTACCCATAATGCAGAGTTTTCTGATCATTCATATATAACTTTAGCAATGCTCTGAGTTGCGTCCATGGCTATGGCACTCAACGCATCAAAACAGAAGCCACATGCAAATTGGGCTTGAGTTGTATCTAGATTTGTCAGAGAGGTGGTTGTGTTACCGCAGGATTTCTTGTTTAAATTGCATTTGCATCCACAAGTCTTGTGCGTCCATTGACATAGCCCACTGTTTAGATCCTGGCGGTAACTTCAGGTCTGAAGTGGTGGGAGCTTCAAGGTTCTCCAGCGTCAAAGTGCACAGTTGAGAACCATTCATTAGAAGAGGAAAGATGCTTTGGCAGCAATATGGAAGTATGTTTGGACACAGATACCTTAATGCATTGCATTAATATGAGCTCTCATTTGCAGGTGCATTCATTAAATGGCCTTTATGTCTAAGCCAACTGCTCCAACTATATCCATAAGCAATCACATGCAATTTAACACATGCTCTTAAAGGAGAAGAGAAAGGTTAAAACTAAGTAAACTCAGAGCTATGACTGATAAGGAAGAGACTAAGGCAGGAAGTGATGTCACAGCAAGCTAATATGGCAGCTGCTATCCTAAACAGAGACAGTGTCTAGGGCTGTTTACTCAGGTATGGAAAAGCATTCTAAAGAATAAAAATGGTGTTCTAGCTTTCACTGTTGTGGCTATCTATTGGCAATAAACTGCCTTGATAGGTTTCCTTCTCCTTTAATACTGTCGGCATACGTCCAGTTAAATTGCACAATAAAATAGATTCCAATCCATCCACTAATGTTCTTTTTGAGCAGCACCTGGAGTGTTCAATTAAGGTAGATGTAGTGAACCCTGGAATGTTTAATTGGGGCATATGCAGTAATGCTTGGAATTTTATTTAGGTATATAAGTTATATTAGGTATATGCAGTAATAATGATTTGTGAACAGTATGTGTTCCTAGCATAGCATGTGGGCAAGCTGAGCATGATGGGAGATGTAGTCCCATTGATGGGAAATAAAAGGGTTAAGTGCTGAGAATATTTAAAGCTATCCAGAATTCTCAGAGGGCATTCTTGAGAAAGCACAAAGTATGAAAAGCGTAGAATTTTGCTCTGCCCGAGTCTCACTGGAAGATTAGGCATGGTGACACTGAACGCAATATTTACGTGGTGTGATATCATACCACACACAGCAGGGAATGGAGAAGCACAGCTCCCTCATTTTAAATTTCAACCCTGGCTGGAGCAGGAATTTAATACAGGCAAATTGTTCTATTTACGGGGGGGGGTTAGTGCTATTTTAAACTGCAAAGTAAAGTATTTATAAAGGGGACTCCGAGTAAGTGACCCTATATACTGTAGATATAAAAACTGTTTTATGCCACTAAGTTCTATGTGCACGAAATCCACATTGTAAAAGCTGGGAATGTGCAATTGCTTTATCCTTAATAATTTTAAGAGAAATGCTGTCACATAATTGTTTTGTATAGTCGATTTCATAGCAATGCCTGATTAGTACTGTTAATTGTTCACCCTGAAAATATCTTGTGAATATTTAAACAAACCTGGGAATTACTTTTAATATAAATGTTTGGTGTTCTGAAATAAAGGAATGCTAACTTGGTTAATGGCACAAATACGAGCCTGGACTGCATGAATATGAGACATAGCCCAGATAGTCCCTTACATTTCCATCTAAAATATCTGGTGCAAGCTAGATTTTCTAAAGGTTGGCCTAGATGCTCATTTGAATTGAGCCTTGCAGAAGCCATTTGCATTGTTAAGACAGGGCACATGGCAGACACTTTTGGAAGGCTGCTAGTAGGAAGCTAAGAGAGTGGTTCTCCACCCAAGCTACAAGACTATGATGTCCTTATGCAAGCCTATGTTGGCTAGAATGCAGTTTGCAACCAAATTGAAATGCAAAGTCACTTGAAATGATTCTTGTCAAAAAAAAAAAAATCCAAACCCTGAGCTTACAGTCATTAATTTTTGTGCATTTGAAATGTGCAAACCTTTGAATGGAGCGTGGAACATTTATATGTAATTCTCAGAAAGCTCCTAGCATAGTGTTTTGGTTCTTAACACATACAGTATGTCATTTGCTACATTTTAGCTCCACTTACTAAAACTTGCATCTGCCATTTATCTAGGATAAAAGACCAAATCCTTTCCTTCTGTTTTTTCATAGATGAAAATGTCCTACAAAATGCTTGGGAAAATAGAACGGTCATGCTTCCAGAGATACTCACAAGCCCTCTGCAGAAATAATTGTCAAGGGTACATACAAGCCCTCTTACTGCAGTTCATGATGATGAGAAATGTGTTATAATGCCTGTTCCGAATTGTTCAGATTGGAGGAAAATGTGAGAATTCCCAGATTATAATTTCAATCATCGAGGCATTTCCTATGGGTGCAATAATCTCTTATACCGCACCCATTTTTATATGGCTGAATAGTTAACCAACCTGCTTGCCAGTTATCCTCAATAACAACTGTCCAGGCATTCAGCTATAGACAGGATTATAACCAGCTGCCGCGCAAGACTTATGTCTTCTCCCTAGCCTTTTACAATGTCATCATTTTAACTGCCTGCTTCATGAAACACATTTTCAACACGGGTCATAGGGCAGCGTCTGTAAAACCAGCCTCCAATCTCTTTGGCCATGCCCCCTGCCCAAAATACTGTCCATCTGCAGAAGGGATAAGCAAAAAGTTACGATGACAAATCTGCTTGCTATATAAAAATGCAAATTAAGAAACAGCAATTTTGCTGTAAACATTAAATACTCGAGATATGGAACCTAGCGCTCTCAGCATTATCTATTCGGAGAGGCTCTGATATTCCTGAGGGTCATAAACACTGAGAGACACAGGCAGGCAAAAGGAAAAAAAGAGCTCTAGTTAAAATTCAGCTCACAGCAAAAGCAATTTCCGAGTGTGCAAAGTGCTGTCAGCAAGCCTGATGTTTGTGTATGAAATATAGACAATATGACTGGCCCATCGGATTCCTCTGTCAACCTGATGGATGGAGCCTGAGCAGGAGCAAAGCGGATGCTGTTAGAGCTCAGTCTTTCGGTCGTTGATGGGGGATCTGGGCTGAATAGAGGTAAAAGTTTCTTTTAATCTAAAGAAATTTTAAACTATGACTACAATGATAATAAAAAGCAATATACAGCTCTAGGCAGAAACAGCTGTTGAAGGGGAGGGGGTTTACCTTGTATTTGGCTCTACTGCTTACTGTAGAGTGTTTTTCTGCTTCTAGTGATATATTATGAGGATGATAATTTGTTGCCAAGGCCAAAGTAAAGGAAGATGGAGCCCTTGCCAATACACAGGTGTTGGCACCCTTCAGTGACAGCAAATTACATACAGCGTGGCTCTCCAGCTATCATTGAGGTACAAATCTCAGAATCACCCTACAACCTTTAGCTGTCAATGGGATTCTTGGATTTTTGGTTGAACACCAGATCAAGGGTTGCAAGATGGACTTTTCCTAATGAATAAATAATAATTGGTGTTGAGTGATGCTGAGGGCACACTTCAAATGCCTTGTCTACACTAACCTAAAACTAGCCCTGTATGTCAAGCACAGCTGAGTAAGATGATCACCAATGCGAGAGCACAAAGCAAAGTTAATAATATAGGTAAGGGATCCATTAACCAAAAGCTCAGAATTGTTGCAAGGCTGTCTCCCATAGACTTAATTTTATCCAAATAATCACATTTTTTAAAACATTACGGTACCTTTTATCTGTAATAAGAAAACAGTACCTTGTACTTGATCCAAACTAAGATATAATCAATCTTTACTGGAGGCCAAACAAGCCTTTTGGGTTTATTAAATGTTTGAATGATTTTCTAGTAGACTTAAGGTATGAAGATGCAAATTACAGAAAGATTAGTTATGCGGAAAATCCAAGGTCCTGAGCATAACAGGTACCATACATGAAAAATCCAGAACATAAAATAGGAGAGGCCAACAGCTTGCCTTAGCTATGAAAACAATAGTACGGCATGCAGCCTGCAAACATCATACATTTTATATCAGTGTTAAGAACACTTGAAAAATTAGAATCTCTTACACAATTATAAAAAATTGCAAGTACATTATCACAAGTACAGTATCACAATAGCCTTTGATATTATGCTTGTTCAATCCCTTTCACAGATATTAATACAATCAGCCATCACAACATCATCTGGCAGGGCATTCCACAACCTCACTGGCATCACCATAAAGAACCACCTACGCTGCTTCAAATAAAAGTTCTGTTGCTCTAGTCTTAAGGTGTGGCCTCTGGTGGAAAAAAAAAGATCCCCCACTATCTGTCTATAATGTCCACGAATGCACTTGTAAAGAGTAATCATGTCCCCTTGCAAGCTCCTTTTTTCCAGGGAAAACAACCCCAACCTTGACAGTCTACAATCATAGTGTAAATCCTCCATCCCTTTAACCAGTTTAGTTGCACGTCCCTTCACACTCTCCAGCTTTTTTTTATCCTTTTTTAAGGACTGGAGCCCAAAACTGCACTGCATACTCAAGATGAGGCCTTACCTGGGACCTATAAAGAGGCAGAATTAAGTTTTCATCCTTTGGGTTGATATCTTTTATAATACAAGACAGAACTTCATTTGCTTTAGTAGCCACAGAATGACACTGCCTGGAATTATACAACTTGTTATCTACAGTACAAAGGTCCCCAGATCCTTCTCAATTAAGGATAACCCTAAAACGCTACAATTTAGTGTACAACTTGCATTTATATTATTTCTGCCAAAGTGCAGAACTTTGCATTTACCAACGTTGAACCTCATTTTCCAGTTTGCTGCCACAGCTATTCACAAGGTACCTGGTGTAAAAAGTGATTCAGATTGAATGTGCTCCAGATAGGCACAGAGTGCAAATCATGTGCAGTATCCAAATTCTTTGCAGTTAAATGGGGCTGAAAGAAATACATATGTATAGTCTGGAAGTCCAAAATCCAACTGATTCACTTAATATATCTCTAAGTAAAATTGAAAAGCTACCATTGTGTATGAAGCCAAAGAAAACACTCATATCTGTGAGTAATATTTCTATTTTGTAAAGCACAGCCCTATAAGTTTGTGTACCAAGTTTTAGGTTCTTCTGAAGCTGATAAGATCTCTTTATCCTCTTGAAATGAGTAAACCTATAACAAATCATGTTTCCAGCAGGGCCTTATTGCTTACTTACACTTCATGTTGTGAGTTCAATTTGGGATTATGAAAGATTTAACTAAATCATTAGATTTTGTTGTGGAAGAAGTAAGGTACTTTTCCACTCTTCTCACATGATGATAAATCTGAAGCATGCTGCTTACCAGGTTGAATCTGTACAGAATAATTTATTGTCTGGTTCAAAACTCTTATTCTTTGTTGGCGAGGGATCAGAAGTCAGCAGAAACGCAACTTCTCTTAGAATTAAAAGCTTTTTTTTGGTGAACATTGGTATTCAGCTGCAGGGCCAAGACACACGCATTAGATAGAAGAAATTATTACTACTTGCTTGTCTCTTTTTTAACTTAAAATGTCCATAAAGTACAGTACCAGCTTGTGCAATACGGCATTACTTGCATTATTACACATGGGTATTATGCAAATGAGCTAAACCTACCTTTCTTCAAATTAGTACTCAAAAGAGTGTTCTCCCTCAGGTATTTGTTTCAATACCCCAGTACTATATTTTGTCCAGATTCAGCCAGAAAAGAATTTATATTACAAATACCAAATATTTCACATGAACTCCCAAAAGGATTCCTGGCAGTTCAATCAGTTTAATGATTTTGCTGAACTTTCTTGACTCTCAGGAGTATTTTCCTTATAGTCAGGAAAGGTTTTAATGAATTGACTAAGTAGAACGCCATTGTGCTCTATGCAGTAGGAGTGCTTAATGCTGCTGAGCAATGATCACCTGTCTCCCTTTCTCCCTGCATGATTGCATGCAGGGAGAAAGGATTCGGACAATTGTTTCCTGAGCTGGAACAAATAATTGCAAACGGAATCCCTGCACACATGGTCCTGATCCTCTGAAATACCGAGCAACTGATATAGTAACATTCACTATTTTTTTTACAATGGTTGCCATTTGTTAATAAAATACCAATCACTTCTGATTTAAAAAGCTCTTTTTTACGCTAGAATGATTTTATTACTCTGCAGAAAAGAGCTGTTCCGAGTCAGTAATTTCCCCTATTCACTTGTATTGCACTACATTTAAAGAAATACATTTTATCAGGTTGGTTGGGTGTTAAAGGTCAGCACTACTGCTGAGCTTTAACTCTACACAAAACTGAATCGAATAGTGTTTGATTGTTTCCATGATCAGTGCATGCACATGACCGTTTATGTATTCATAGATCCATCAGAAGAAGTGGGCTGGATGAAGTCTGATGCTCAGGGCAGAGCTAGACTTAAATACAGTCCTGCTTTGGGTTAATGTTGTGCTACATCTTTACTGGTGACAAGTGGATATATCAGAATGTGCAGCAGCTCACAAAGAAGATGCAAAAAAGTATTAAATACGTTCCCTTACTCTCCTACTGTTTTACCCTTTGCTCCTAAAAATGTGCACACAATCTATGCACTCAGCCTGCCTTAGTTAACATCAATGGAGAAGTATAACATCAAGTGCAATGTGCACATCAAGCAGAAATTGCTGCCAGATGGTTTCTATGGGTTACTGGAACAAACTTTGCTTCTGTTATTATATTGCATCTAAATGTATTCAATTCTGAATGTAGAAGCAACTTGTTTGTCTGGTACATATAACATATTTGGGGGGTTATTTATCAAAGGTTGAGTTCTAGAGGTTTGTGAGGATTTTTATACCTCAAATGAACTCACAACTTGAATGCATTCCAATTCAAGAATAAACTTGTGTGGGAAAAACTCGATTCAATGAATTTGGGGTTAAAAACCTGAAAACTTAATCAAGTTTTCCAACGAAACCCACTGAAAAAAACCCAAACACCATGAAGGCTATTATCTTCAAATGGTTCAAGGGACCTCTGCCAATGACTTCTACAGGACCTTGAGTTTTTCTTATAAAAACCGAAAATGTTTAGTTTTTTTAACCCAAAAATTCAAGTTGTTGATTGAAAACTACTCTTGAAAACACAACTCGACCCCATGATGTCACAATTCAATTGCAGGCATAAAGATTAATTAACACTGAAGTAGGCATTGTGTATTGTTAGGTTTTCTCTGTAGGGCTGAAATTCAAGCTATTATTTAGTAATCTTCCTTAAATTTCAACATGGTAGCAGATATTATAATAATTTTCCCTATATTGTTTGTTCTAATCTGAATGGTGCAACTAGGGGACCATGGACCTGGGTGCAAAACCTGCCCCCCCCCCCTGACAGATCATGTGCCAGGCACACAATCTTATCTTCAGGCCTCCTTGCAGTGACTCTGGTGGGTCCTTCTGGGTGGGTGAGCCCAGGTACAGTCACAATGGTATTTACACCACTGTCTAATCTAATAGAAAATAAGAACCATGATCATTTTTTTACTTCTCTTGGTATTTAGAATGAGGGTCAAAAGGGAAATGAGAAAGTTTGTTTTATATTTGGCTAAAAAATAAGGTCTATGATCAGGTTAAAGCACTCGGCACATTTCAAGAAATTCTTGATAGAAGGGCAACATTGATATAAATGCACGATCAAACAAGTTAAAATTCAGTGGTATGGGTTTTTTTTTAACATGGTACACACCTTGTTAGTGTTAAAATGTCATGAAATATTTTGGTCAGTTCTTTGAGTATCCTGCATCACTCCATAGTGAACAGGCTAACTGCATCACATTTAATTTGTCCCCACTTCTCACAATTCATTTTGCATTACAAGCCGCTTCACATCATGCTGCCCGTGATTGATTGCTATTCATAACTCATAAAGCTGAAGCATGACAGGTGCAGTCAGAGATATTAACCTACAGAGGGAGGAATATTCCAGGAATGTAACCAAAATGCCATTAGTCAGATCCCAGTGGAACTGTCTATTAAGAAGAAAACACGATCATTTGCCATTGGGAGCCCACACTCCAATGCATACTCTGCAAAGGGTCTCCAAGGAGTGGATTATATTTGATTTTAATGAGTACTGCTGTTATCTGTCTGCTTCCACGAGGCATGCACGCCACTGTCCTACATGACCACAAAGACTAAAAGGGTTTAATCAGCTGTGAGTGACTACTTAATTTCAGGAGGCTGTTTAATTTTCATTATCACAGTGAGGTTTCCTCAAATAGCAAAAGTTAACAGTTTTCTTAACAGTGAAGGTTATTTTTTTTCCCAGCAAGGTATCTAACCATCATTCCACAGAGTACTTCAGGGGAAGAATGCAGAAAGCTCCTTCAGTGTAAACGTTTTGACTGAGCCTCTTTATTGCTTGAATTTGAATAGATCATATTGTTCTTAACATACACTGTTGTCTCAGTCTCAGCCTGTACCTGTTCCAGAGTGCTTTGAAAGCCAGTCATTTACTAGTGGTAGAGCAGTGTGCTAATGCAAAGAGCAGGTGCAAGCCAGTGTGTTTTTTGTACCCTGCCCTGCCATTAGTGCCTCCACTAAAGGTCTGGAGCACAAGGACCTGCATCACCCTATGAATGCAGTGCTGCTTGTATTTGGCATAACTGTATTCACATAGGTGTCCCCCCCCACCCATTACTTACCTGTCCTTAGCTTGCCAAACACTTAGATGTACACATTAGGGAGCACTGACGTGCACAGACCTTAAAGTGGCCCTGTACTGACCACCAGCCCATAATTGTGTGAATTATACAGAAGTCCATCATGCAGATCTAGGTCAAAGCAGGCTCAAAACATTAAAATTCACACTGACCTAAGATATGTGCCTGACTAGAAACAACCCTAGCACTTGCCTTCTATAATAAAGGCCCCTTTAAAGGGGTTGTTCACCTTTAAATTACTTTTAGTATGACGTAGAGAGTTATATTCTTAGACAATTTGCATTTGGTTTTCATTTTTTATTAGTTGTGGTTTTTGAGCTATTCAGCAGCTCTCCAGTTTGCAATTTCAGCAATTTCTGCTAGGGTTCAAATTTATTTGAATAAGAGACTGGAATATAAATAGGAGAAGGCCTGAATAGAAACAGGAGTAATAAAAAGTCGCAACAACAATCCATTTGTAGCTTTACAGAGCATTTGCTTTTTACATGGGGTCAGTGACCCATTTGAAAGATGAAAGGAGGAAAGAAAACAGCAAATCTAAAAAAGAAATAATGAAGACCAAACAAAACATTGCTTAGTATTGGCTAGGTCATTCTATAACATACCAAAAGTTAACTTAAAGGTGAACCACCCTGTCTCAATAGGCATATGGTTGTCCAGTCAGATGCACCAATTCAAACTGTTTCATAACCTGCTAGAATGCTCCTTGTTTGTATTGATCATCTTAGTTTAAATTTAATGTTTTACCCATTCATGTGATGGGCTTCTATATAGAGTGTGTTCAGTCCTTGGCTTGTCATATTGAAGTCTTCACCTGTGCTGTCACCTTCCACCTTGAAACTGTCAGTTTGGTCTGATCTCTTCTTAGGCTGATATGCTACACCAAAGAGGGATCAGGAAAAGTGGAACACAGATTGATTCATTTACTAATACAAACGATATGGTCTAAGAAGCTTTCTCACCTGCTCAAATAACTAATTAGAAACACTAAGCCTGGGTGGGTCTTAAACATTGAGACAATCTCTTCAACAATTATTCAGGTTTCTGTAAATGCTAAAACCCTTGATTATCATTGGCTACAGTTCCTAAACTGTAGACTGAAACACATATTTAACACTTTAAGTACTATAGAATGCAGAATCTACTGTTCCCACATAAAAAAACCTAAGTGCCGGCACCAAAGATTTCATGTTTCCAGTTGGCACTCCTCCATATATTTGTATACATGCCAATGTGCCTGCATGTGCAATTCATATGCAAATCACCTGCACCTAGTGGTTCACATACAGGTCAAATGATTATTGTTTAAAACGGAGCCCATCCTGCAATTTTAGATACTAAAGGAAGATAGTGTAACCACAAGTATATTAAAGTTCTGACCAGCCCTGCATTTATATTCACACTAATTTTTGTATCTACGCTTAACACAGCAGGAAGCTTCTCTGTCCTTTTTTTTTTCTTCTTCTCCTTTTTTTGTTTTTTACACTTTTAAATTATAAGAACTGTATTTTTTATCCTAATAATTGCCAAGCATTCCCTAGCACAGAATTGCTTGTCTGCCTGTGCTATACAGCCTCCAAGAAACATGAAGGAACAATATTAATGCTACATGAGATGAGATTTTCTGTTTATTTTTTAATTGAGCTCCCAAATTAGTTTTGAAAGGGCACTCTGGGCCTGCAGTTATGACCAGATTTACCCGTTGCATTATTGTAATTTGATGGAACCCTGTGGTAACAAAATGAGTCTGATTACTTATGAGCTTGAGTGATGCTGGCTCGGTGCCTAAAAGGCAAAATCATAGACTTCTCCTGACCTCCAGTAAAAAGATTTTAATTTAACACATTCTGACAAAGTTTCCATGGCTTTGTTATCATGCAAAGTGTTTAGAAAATTAAGACTATATGAGACAGCAGCTGGGGATACCCAAATGAGTCCGTATTTAAAGGTGGAGGTATTTTTTGATTCAACCAAAACATTTTCAATTATTGGAAACTGCCATTCTACCAAGTGGTATATTACATTGATTAACCCTTAAATATGCATTTGATCCATTAAAAATATTCATGCCGTTTTTCAGTTTCTATTTTATTTTTGCTCTTTTCATCTATGATTCAAATGCACAGTAATTATGATTACAATAACATAAATATAATCACCTGCTTCATACATGTATATATACATAGTTGGAAGTACCAGCTGGGCTTGCTGATGGTCATGGGATAAAGTTTTAGCAGGTAAGATATAAGAGAACAGATATAGGACCTGCTAATTGGAAACCCATTATTCAGAATGCTCAGAATTACGGGAAGTCTAATTATTTACAATTTTAAAAATGATTTCCTTTTTTTCTATAATAATCAAACAGTATGTAGGAACCCATATGACCATATCCTGCATCATTGTAACAAAGTGCTTTGCAGGGGGAGGTTCTTCCTCTTTGGCCTGCAGCAGTTGATCTGGGTGGAGGTGTCCATTGAGCCTGGAGTCAACAAGGCCCCAGAAGTATTAGGCCCTAAAGGAACAACCCCTTTAGTGAAGTCAGAGTACAGGGACCCCCTGAACGAGGTGAAGTCAATGTGTAGTGTAGCTCCGGTAATAGCTCGCTATAGAGAGAGTGAGACATTGACACTTAGTTAGAAAGAGCAGCTTAAGCTCCATCTAGGAGGATAGAGAGGAGTAGCTCTCCCCAGGCTCTGTTTTGCCTGTAGTGAAGGAACCACAATACTGACAAGGGAATCAGGCTATGTTCTATCCCTGTTCCACATCTGCTATAGAGGGTCCGGGCCACATGAGGTACTGAAACCCTGGAAGGTGATCCTCTCAACTCATTTGACTATTCCTAATGTGGTGTCTTTAAATGATGTGTCTTCTACACCTGTGAATGTACTTGGACTACCTCATGTGTGAGTATGATAACCCTGTGGTGCTTTATGCCTGAATAAAGCCTGGTCTTCTGTTTTGCAAAGAACTCCTGGCATCCATCTCTATTCTTTTACATCTTTGGCAGTAGTGAGTTGTAGTTCAACAACATAAGCATGTGTTCTTTTCATTTAGTGCAAGCCCATCCTTGAAAAAGGGTTGTGTGTAGCCCATGCTCTATCATACTAGTTGGTATTTGCCTAATTCAGCCAAATAAGGGTTACAGGTACATTGTACTTGATCCCTACTAAGATATCATTAAACATTATTTGAGACAAAACAATCCTATTGGGTTTAATTCACATTTAAGTGTCCCCAGTGGTCCCCAACCAGTGGATATCAAGCTACATGTAGAGGGATTTATCAGTAAGGATCTACTGCGCATGCACCGAAAGTCATAAAGTTTCTGATTTCTTCTTTCGGGCGCATGCACAGTAGATCCTTACCGATAAATCCCTCTACTGCACATGCGCCACCAAATGCCGGCAAATACAGGAGGAAAAGCGCACAGGCGAACATGGCTGCCATGAACACAGCAGGAGAGGAACTGCACGGAGGGGTCAGTAACAAGTTAGGGACATTTGCCTGGGGGGAGGAGGGAGTGGGGGCAACACAGGGGAGGGTTTTTAGTGCCAAAGGGGTTGAATTCTCCTTTAAGAGATGGGATAACCGGTAGCTCAATCTCACATGAGCCTGCAGCTTTCTTTTAGATAAGAGGAGAAACTGCACACAGACATCATGCTTCTCTTGCTTTAAGAAGACATAACTTTATTAGCAGACAAAGATCATGTCACATGACACTGTATCAGTATCAATAGGGGATCTGTATAAGAGCACACCCATTAATACATATCTTAACACTACCAGTCCACATAGGGGCTACTAAATACTCAACTATCACCCTTATTTGCCATCCCCAGGAACTTTTTCCATGCTTGTCTTGCTCCCCAACACTTTTTACATTTAAATGTGGCTCATGGGTAAAAAAAGGTTGGGGACCAGTGCTCCATAGAGTTAAACTTGAAAAGCTTCAAGAATTTAAACTACTGCTTGTTGTACAGTATAAAGCAAGACTATACAGCGCATGCAATAGAAAATATAGGAAATAGCGCAGGCTAAAACCTACATTATTAGGGTCACAGCAATGGAAATGTTAGGCCAATATTCTTATTTTTAGCCAATAATTATTAGTACTAAAAACATTTTACGCCTTGTGTTTTCCAGCTTTCACTGGACCCGTGTAACACACACCTGTCCAGATTAATGATGAAAGCCACACAAACAAGTTTCTACCTCCTCCCTCCACAGAGCAAAAAACTAATTCTCCAGTCTACTGACCTACCAATTTTCATATGTATGGTTGAATGGTCACATGTATTGTGAGCTAATTGTCATGCAGAAAGCACCTGCCTGCAGCACAGGTTTGGTATTTCAGTTTCTGCTCATGTGCTTAATGATGCATACTGGGAAAAATACATTACCTACCTCTTGGTCAAACACTATGTCAAAGCACTGACCTAATCCTTACATAAATGTTCCAGTGTTCCACAAAATAATTCAAAGCTGTGTTTGCCATCAACTAATCTTAGAATTTTACTGGTCCCTAATGTGTTTTGGAGCAGCTTGAAAGCACGTCTTTTTAGGTTGTAAAAATCCACATAACCAGTAGACAGCTTAAAGGGAACCTGTCACCCCACTACAGTTTCCCCCACCAGAGGTGTAGGCTAATAAAGCACAATTGTCGATTGTGAGGTCAGACTCTCATTATGCGCATACACAACATGGCCGCTCAAGCTGGAAACACCCTCCAAATGCGGGCAGTCTAGCACTGGTGGGGGCAATGTTTTTTTTTTCAAAAGAGAAATATTGTTTCAACTGAAGTGTAGGCTCTATTAGCCCGCACCTCTGGTGGGGGAAACTATTTTAGGGTGACAGGAGCCCTTTAAGATAAAATCTTACTTACCAGTAGACTTATAAGTAAAGCAAAGATTTCTACTCACTTTTTAAGATACCTATTTTAGTCTCACCACTGATGAAAGAAAACCTGGGTGTGGGAAAATCCTGTACCTGTACTATAAATATACACTATTTTATTCACAATAGCAAAGATATGACTTTAAGACTATTTTACTCTTATAAACAGTACAAGATGAGGGGGGAATGCATCTCAGTTATGACACATTCTTTGACTTTTATTATCAGTAAAGGAAAAACAGATTCTTTGACAGGACATGGGGCACGAGTCAGAAACTGGTTAAACCTAAATAACATGCATTTTTATGATGAGCCTGCCAAATCACGGTGCCCTCAAGATGAATTGTATTTCATTTACATACAGAAAGAGCTGTCAGAGGCATCATCAGCAGAGTGAGCAATAACAAGTCCTATCAGAAGGAAATCAGAGTGGGAGGTGAAGGCCTGATTCTGGTTGCAGAATACAGGAACGGTGGGTGGATGGAGCCTACTGAGCACTACATTCCCAAAATACAATTAGTACATTTGTTTATTCAGCACTGAATTTTACTTGGGAAGCAGTAATCATCCTTATAACTTTTGCATAACTCCTTTTAAAATAGAGCATTTTATGGAAGTGTGTGATTTTTAGAGAACTCAGAAATAACACAAACGGATGCAATGATCTCTATGCTGCTATACATTTTGTACTGTTAAAAAAACAGCATTACGAACAGGGGTTTATAAAAGGCTCATTTACAAATGCAGCCAGGGTGCAACGTGTACTTTTGGGGCACAAATTGTCATGTTTTTGTTTGAGTTATTTGAGTTTGTATTAATAAACGATCCTTTTAGTACCCTTTGTAAGGCTCTGCTGGAATTTGAACTGGGAACATCCCTGCCCCTGCTCTTTACTAGCCACTGGGGCAGGAATACAACCAGAAGGTGCTTGAGAATTTGTTCTTTTCACCTGCCTTCCTCATTGTGTCTGCTACATTCCAGCACGCTTATTTAGGGCCAGCCTATTAGAGCTTGTCAAAGAGTCTATTTATACCCTTCCTTAATAATTTTAATGGCTTGAGACTTGTCTTGACTTTTCTGACACATGTCCTGCTGTTCCACCTGCTGCGTCTCACTCCAGTCTGTTTTTCTTCTGTCTTTTTTCAATCCTGCTTTAGTCTGTTTACCTTCCTGGCCATTTCTCATTGTAATTTCCCATATTGTTACACTCTTAGTCCCAAACTACTTCTTGGCTAAAGGGCTCATGTTTCATCCATCTACTTGAATATTGGGGATGTCCCTGTTCTATTGCACTCTATTTTTTTACACTTTGGAAAAGCTACCCTTTAAAATTCATACAGCACATTCCCATGCACAATAATATAACCTGCCTTTACCGCCCACCCAAAAAAAAGGAAGAAAATGGAAAAAGAAAACACTGCGGGGCAAATTTACTAAAGGGCGAAGTGGCTAACGCTAGCGAAAATTTGCCAGCGTAACGTCATTTCGTTACTTCACTGATTTACTAACGGGCACTGGCGTAAATTTGCAAGCGAAGTGGACCTACTATATCGCTACTTCGCAACCTTACGCCAGGCTAAGTTGCGATATGGCGAAGGGATGTAACTATGCTAATTCAATAACTTGCGGATTTTACTGAACGTTACCTCTTGCGCCAGACTTGCCATCACCACCTCAGACCAGGCGAAGTGCAATAGAGGCGAAAGTTTAAATTTCTAAAAAACGCTGTCATCTATTACATTTTTAAGGGTAGTAGGCTGAAAAAGATCGTAAATTTTTTTGGGAGTACCCCCCTTCCCCCCTATATTTCCTAACATATGGCCCCTAAACTATACAGTGGGCACATGTATATGGCAAAATAACAACTCTATTTTATTTTATGAAGCTTTCCCAGGCTAAGCTAAAATTAACAGTATTATACTGTACATTTATGTACTCCAGAAATGGGAGCCCTGTGCATGTGCCATATTATGTAATTAAAAAGAATAAATACAGTGTTAGAAAAATATTGCAAAAGAAAAGGAAAAGTAATTTCCATTGTTGATGGAAGTGAAAATCTTGCTGATCTGTAGCATGTAAATCTTGCAATATTTGTATATATCAGACAGGTTCGCATTTTTTAAGTCCATCTAAAGACAAATTACTTTCAGCTACATTAAGTCTTTCAATATGTGTTCTTGTGCAGATGTGGCATTTATTTTGAAAATAAATTACATTTTCCATTAGGAAAGGTTGTTAAGAGTCAGCATTCTGTGCATGGGGCGGAAATTTGGATTTGATTATCAAACAATATGAACACAGACATTACAAACCCTATTTTGGCAGTGGGGCCTGAAGCACTGGGAAGTACTAAAAGGTATCTAATGGTAAATAGCAGCGGCCTGCAAACGTTTCTTCACAAAGTCGGTCGCTTGACTGTTGATTTAATAGTGACAAGAGGTGAAAATCTGTTGAGCATTTTTGATAATATTTCTATATAATCATGTGAAGTAAAAGTTCAACAAAAATATATTGGGTATGGTAGGTAAGAGCTTTTGACAATCAAGGTGAAATATGGAAGCACTTCTTAAAACATACTGAGCCTCTTTGATGAACAATTCAGTGTCAACCCAGAACCAGGTATGCAGACTCCTCTGATTGAATGCACCCAACACTGAGGGACCCTGACTCTTGGAGCATGGTCTTCTTGCCTGATCTTCTCCCATATAAACTATGGTCCCTGTCCTTGTCCTGCCAGAATGCCCCAGGCTCCTACTCTCCCTACATGTTAAATAGCCCTCCTAACAACAATAATATTCCATTCTCACTGTTGCAGCTGGAGACATCTCTGCTTACAGTCATAGTCCACATACTTACAGTAGCTGTAGAATTCTGTACTTTGCTTTTTGAATGCAATTGTGAATAATATAACTGTGTAGCCATCTTGCATGTCAAATCTAATGCCCATGCTTGCACACTGTTGTTGTTAAACAGATTCCTGTGCTGCTGTTGTACAGGAGAAGGAGCAGACCCGAGGCATCCAGATAAAGCAGTTCATGAAGAGCAGACTGGCTGGAAATGGGTAGGAGTGATAAATTTCCCTGTATATGTGTTTAAGTGAATGATTTAAAGCTTTGTGCTTTCATTCAGAAATGAGTTGTTATATATCCTGCACTTCCATATCTGAAAATAAGCAATTACTAGCAGATTGCAGGGAATTATAAAGATGGCATTACTACAGACAGCTGTCATACAGTATGTCTTAGGGTAGGACTACATGTATGTTTTCTGCACGGCGTCAAACGCAGGCGTCAAATCGCATTCGACAAAAATAAGGTAAGTAATGGAAATGTCGGATGAAGTTGCAGCGTTGATCCGACACTGCATGCTGTGTCTGCATCCGACAGTCGTGTCGCATTGGATTAATGCTGCAACACCATCCGATTTACCTTATTTCCGCCGCATGTGATTTGTCACCGGCGGTTTGTTGCAGCGCATCAGATCATGCCGAAAACGTCCATGTAGCCCTACCCTTACACCCAGAAAAGGAATTTCCAGTTTATTTTTTATTGCATTTAAAGGGTCAGATTCAGATCAGTGAAAAAAAGTTGTCTCATGGTTTATCATGTGAAAAGTCATGGAAAAGAGTGGATTAGAGGAGAAAAAAACGTTAATTCAAATCCATTTTTTCCCCATAGACTTCAATAGAATTTTCACGTGATAAACCATGAGAAGTTTTTCTAAATTGAATTGCATCTGCAATTGAATCTAGTCTATGACTTTTCACACGATAAACCTGTTCCTCACTGAATTGAATCTAACCCACAATGTTTAATTGATTTTTAGAAATGTGACAAAAAGACAATCACTATTTAGCATCTATAGAAGTATGGAAGTATGGAATTTCCAGTTTCATAATATTTGGCCCACTGCAGTTTACCGGTATATCTTATCTTATGACTGCCTAAGCAACACAGGAATAAACCCTTGCGTGAAACACATCCAGCCCAGTAATGATCAATCCAAATGCACAGAAATACCAATACAAGTAACACCCAGTTTGGTAATTAAACGGCATCTACAAGGCATTTACACATACCTTCATCCATCTGGATTCTAATAGAATTAGCACTTGCAGTATAAGCAACTGCCAATTAACCCTGAGTTTCAGGGTTGTAAAGTCATGGAAGCAGTATAAGAAATTGCAGTAGGCCATGCCCTGAGCTCAGGACCACCATCAGAAATCGCAGGGCTCCATACGAAAACATTTCCTGGGCCCCCTGGGCTGCGCCCACCACAAGCCCCACCTACAGGTCCGCCTTCCCAACCCACCAGGTCCACCACACACTAAAAAAAAAAAACATTGGTGGCTATGGTTCCCAAATGTTAAAAAAAAATATTGGTGGACAGGGCCCCCCATTGATAAAAACATTTGTGGTCAGGGCCCTCCATTAAAAAATATTGGTGGCTAGGACCCCACATGGAGAAAAAAAATTGGTGGCCAGGGCCCCCTTTAAACGTCCATGTAAAAAAAACTTGCCCCCCCCCAGAAGTTTAAAAACAATTTGGTGCCCAGGGCCCCACCACACAACAAGGATCACAAAGGGTTACCTTTAGGGGGGCCCTGCCATGTTACACTTACTTCATTAGTGTGGCCCACCTGCTGTCAGTGAGCTGCCAACTACAGAAGGGAGGAGGGGAGCACACGTGGCTGCATCGTCTTCCAATGACAGCATTTTCTTCCCTTATTGGTCACAGAATTTCTAGTCCTGGTAAAGCTGCATGGTGATTGAATGAGCTGAAGGAGAAGTTCAAACCTCAGCTATCCAATCCCTGAGCAGCTCAACTGGGACTTAAACTCTGTGACCAATAAGGGGAAGTAATGGACAAAAGATACCTCCCCTTTTGCTCCCGCCCTGCCTTCCCGAAGTTGGCAGCTATCAGAAAGCAGGGGGGCCTGGATAATCAAGAAAGTGTGGCATGGCCGGGCCCCCCTTACCCTCGGGGCCCCCTACAACTCTCCCCCCCTGATGGCTGCCCTTCCTGAGCTAGTACATGTATCTATACTGTACATTAGTTGTAGACTGCAATCTTATGGGGAAATATAATTAAAGTCGCGAAGAGAAAAACAGTTTGCATCAATAAGTATAAAAATTCATATTACGCAATGTAATATTCTTCCTTAAACTTATAGCATTAAGAATTTTAATTTCACATTGCGAACTTTAATTGTGCACTTTTAAGAAGTGGTTGAAGGTGTCGTAATCTTTCGAAGCATACCTAACAACCGTTTCAGTAAGTTTTATTACATTCACTGCGCACTGGAGCAAATAATAAAATTCACAAACTTTTTTCCACTGTCGGAAGAGGTTACTAAACAGTTTCTAGGTTCACAAAATTTATTCGCGCAAAGGCATAACTTTTCGCATTGCGCATAGTTTGTCCGTTACTGACATTTATCACATTCCCCCATTAGTCTTTAATCCAGGGTATCACACTTTACATCTCTGGTACTATTGGGGAGTCAACACAATTAAATGTTAATCAAAGGCAATTTTACTCAGCCCTCAATGCACTATTCATTCACTTGATTCATTTGCACATACAATTGTCTGGCATGTAGCTTAGAGTAGTGAAAAGTATACATATGGGCACATGCTGTGTTTTCCGTGTAAGGAATTTCACAAAAGGAGGGTCACAGGCATTTACCTGCACAATCCTTAGTTACATGCCCTTCAGCAGGTGGTAAAATTAGAGTGATTAGTATGTGCCAAGAACCAAGGTACAATAGATGGTGGATACAGGTCTCCCTTGAGTACACTGTGAATTGTAAGTTGCATATATATATATATATATATATATATATATATATATATATATATATATATATATATATATATATATATATATATATAGTCCCCACACTGGAGCAACTGGTACCTTGCATATGTAACAAATAATAATAATACTATGTTTGTGCCACCATCTTGCCAGGCTAATTCAATTCCTTTTAATGAGGATGTGAGCAGGTACCTCAACTCTGAGATGGCAGTGGATGTGATTTACTGTACTTACACTTTGCTAAAGCATTTGATCCAGTGCCACACGGAAGGTTACAAGTTAAATTAAAGAATTTTGGCCTTGAACATAGTATCTGTCCTTAGTACTTTGATATTTAACGTGTTTATTAATGACCTGGAGGTGGGCATTTCTACATTTGCTGATGATACTAAATTGTGAAGAACTATAACCTTTTGCAGAGTGATTTGACTTAATTGGAGAACTGGGCAGCAAACTGAAAAAAGAGGTTCAATGTTGATAAATGCAAGGTTATGCACTTTGATAATAATAACAAATGCAAGTTATACAGTGAATGACAGTGTTTTGGGGGTTTCCTTCTAGGGATATTTGTAGATAAGAAGTTGCCTAATTCCAGGCAGTGTCCATTCAGTGTGTCCACTGTATTTCATTTCATTTATAGTGGTTGAACTTGATGAACTTTGGTCTTTTTTCAACCCAACTTAATTATGTAACACCCACACTGCAGGAAACGGTACATCTTGGTAGTGTGCTTTTGTACCAGAGTAACTGTAGATGCTATAGTACACAGAACACAATTCACAGACAGTGTTAAACGTGGCATCTTCAATGGAAATTAATGAATCTGTTTTTATTGTTTTAGATGTTAGCGCTTCATTAATGTGCAACTAAAACCACTAGCTAGCACATGCTTTCTTGATGTAGTCAGCTACAGATATGGACCTATTATCCAGAATGCTTTGGACCTGGGGTTTTCAGGATAATGGATCTTTCCAGGATTTGGAACTCATCCAGAATTCTCAGAACCTGGGTTTTTTTTCTAGATTTTGGAAAACATTGGTACTTTGAATCTACAGTATTTTGTTCACTTTGCACTTCCTGCTAATTATATTTGAACAAGCTATACAGGTATGGGACCCGTTATTCAGAATTCTCGGAACCTGGGTTTTTTCCTGTATTTTGTACTTGATCCAAACTAAGATATAATTAATTCTTAATGGAAGCAAAACCAGCTTATTGGGTTTATTTAATGCTTATATGATTTTCTAGTAGACTTAAGGTATGAAGATCCAAATTACAGAAAGATCCAAAATCCAGAAAAACTCCAGGTTCTGAGAATTCTGAATAACAGGTCCCATATAGCTATAAAGCTTGTTCAAATATAATCAGCAGGAAGTGCAAAGTGAACAAATAGATACAAAATATAGAACATAAAAAGTTAAGCCTTTCGCTCTTGCTTGCTGCATTTCGCAGGACTGCATGCAAGTAAATCTTTACCAGAGAAGCATGAGTCTTCATTGGCATTCCCTTAGTTGTGTGCCATTCAGAATTTGCATGCAGGAGCTCTGGGGAAGGCCTTGGTACAGCAAGCATTAAGGACTGCTTTGGGCCCATTAGGTTGCACCTTGTGCCATGTGCCAGATTTTTATATCAGCACAAAGCCCAGAGTGCACTGAAATGGATTACTTTGTGTATGGAGCTCTTAGGTACATAGTTTGTCTCCCATAGCACTACTGCACTTGTGCTTAGACTTTGAATAATACTGTAAGTATTTGTGCACAAAACTTTTTACTGCTTTATCACACAGATGTTCTTCACATTAATCATTAACAACATACAGGGCAGGTTGTGAGTTGCAAAGAAACAGATACAAACGGTCATGTTTTATGTACTTTGCACCCTACCCCTTACCAAATGGCCACGATGTACAGTGTAGGTCTGGGTACTGCACAACGGATTGCAAGAACTTGCACCTCCCCAATGAAAACAGCTCTGCCTGCTTTCAGCACCTCAGTATTCAAGAGCTGCAGGAAGCATGAAGATGTCCCCTATTCCACCTCCTAACTAGAACATCATTCAGACCTGTAAGTTAGGGAGCACTGGCAGGCACAGGATCTAGTTGGGCCCTGTACTTGACATCTGTGCTATCGATCCAGTGCATGTTGCAATGTGCAGACTCAAATCCCCTGCCACAAAATAAGCACTAAGGGGCAGGGAAATTTGTTAAATAAATCCTCCTGTATTTTCACAGTCCTCATTGTGTTAAATCTTTGGAACCAATTGTGTTGGCTATGGCATGGAGGAACATGTTTTGCAAAAGAATCTCTGTGGAAAGTGCATCACACTCCTACAATAGTAAGAGACAAACTTTGTTTGAAAAAAGTTTATGTGTAAAACTTACATGAGCTCTTTAGGAGCCACAGGACTGCTGCCTGCAGTAAAGTGTACAGTGCCTCAGGGTGTTGATGCCCTTTGTATCCCCTTGTATCCCTTATCCCTTGTTTTTTTTATCATGCAACATCACACTATTTTATTGGATTGTGGCTAATGCTGGTCTCCATACTTGAATAAAAAAACAAATTGAAACTACAATGTCTCTCCACAAACTGTCCCTGCTAGCGATTCAGCACAAGCCCATTTCTGAGTTAAAGCAGAAGCACAAAGCCACTACTGTTTTGATATTTGGAATAAGGAGGGTCAGGCATCCTTTAGGCCTAAAAATCAGAGCGTAAGCCTCTGTTAAGCGAATTGCCATCATAGTGTACATAGATCTATTAGCATCCAACATTAAGAATGACCGAGAATAAAAAGATTTGTCACCAAACTGTGAGTGTCACAGCACCGTCATATGTCCCTATGTGATAGATTAAGGTGAAAAAGATGCTCCCAGGCACAGCATTAATCTGACAACACTAATACATTCGTTGCAGCACCAGAAATTAATTTTCTGGTATGAGGGAAGGTCAGGGTGAAGCTACAGCAAAATGAGGCATTTTTGTCACCTTTAATAAATTATCTGAAACAGGCCTGTCAGATCACTGGGAATAGCATTTTGAGTAATAAATGTTTGTAATGATTAGCTGGTCATAGATAATGCTTTCAAAAATCTGTATTCACAAGTGCAAAGGACAGAAAATCTCTGGTGTTGCGTCTTTCTACAGACGCAGTGGGTCATTTTTGTAAATGATTGTGGCCCAGAAAAATATGTTTTAATAATAATTTGATGTATATTTCAAATACCATTATTCACATACCCTGTAAGATACATACATAACAGAGTCTTAGGAAGAAAGGGGTTGAAAAACTTTGGGTGCGTTGATCCTACTCTGCCAGAGGAAATAAAGAATACAAATTTTTTTTTTATGCCTACTGCATTGTGATGAGTTGAACATCGACTACGAAGCCAGAGACTGAACATAAGTATTGTGCTGCTACCTGGTCAGACATACAATGCTTAAAAAATATATAAATAGAAGCCAACATTCTGTAGGTACATTATATATATATATGGTCCCACATACTTGGTAACTTGGCTTTGCAAATAAGGGGTTTTTCTGTAATTTGTGGCAGCAAAGTCAATTTTTTTGCAACCATCATTAAATAAGATAAAATATGGTCACTATTACCCAGGTGTTGTATTATTTGAACATTTGTAATATATTGTTGGTTTTTAGAAACCACTAGATGCAAAATAGCCCATTTCTGATTGGGTCCTCAAAAATCTAAATCTGCGACATGAAGGAGGTTATTACTAAACCTTGAATTTATCTGGTCGGGCTTTCTGGGGCAAAATTTTAAATTTTGTGGAAAAAAACTCATTTTTTGAGATTTATTATACCCAGATGCTACGAAAATCCTCCATCTCAGACCTGTTGCGTTCCTGTATAAGTCAATGGGAGAGGCAGCTATCCCAATTTGAAGATATCATGGTTTGCACTGGGTTTAGCCTGATAATCCAAAAAATTTGGGTTTTTCAGGCAAAAGTCAGAGATAATTGAGTGATCTTGGAAAAAAGTCAGAAAAAATCAGATGATTCAGATATTTGCTGGATTTTATCTGTTTTTTTCCAGACCCGATTAATTTGAGTTTTTAGTAATAAATATCAGGTAAAATCGGGCATGGGAGTTTGGTTGTGTTTTTTTTAAATAAAATTAGATAAATTCAGAGGTTAGTAAATAACCCCCAAAGTTTTCAGGCAGGGTAATTAAATCCCCCTTTGTTGACACTTGCAGCCTTTCCTATTTACAAAAGGGGCTGAGCTTCTTCCTCCTCACTTACATGAGGGGTTCCTTAGCATTCTCCTACAACTTGTATGTATGTCACCTTTCAATGTATGAAGGGTTCTACTACTTACCTTTATGTTAGCTTTCAAATCATGTTAAACATACTGACATACCCCTTGCTTTTCTATTTACCCTGTCTCTTCAATAGAAAGTAGCCTTAACATTTTTTTGGCCAGTTATGACTCATTTAGCCATGGTCCAATAGTTCTTAGCCAGGTCCCATCACCCCTGATGAAGTTGGATTACTGACAAACGTGTTTGGCCATACGATTTGACGTGCTGATTCTATTTGCATCATTGTAAGTGAATTTTGATTTTACCAAAAAATGTTATCATTATAGTTGTTGATCTTATGATATGTTAGCATATATAAGAGTTGTTGATATTTTACTGTGGGAGTGCACCCCTCTGTTCTTTACATAAACTTGCCCATTTTATCACCCAAGCTTCCTGCATTATGGAACATACATGTAATACTGCTTCTAGCTTGTACATCCTTAAACCAGTTGATTGCAGTACCTAGCTTTTGTAAAAAAAAAACATCTTAAATTTAAACTCCTTCTGGTTTTTGCTCTGGTAGAGGTTTCAAACTAGAGAACATGTAGCCGAGTCAGAAAGAAAATATACAAACTTTAATCAATAATCCCTAAAAGTAGTTTATGTTGCTTGTATTCTGTGAATGTTAAAATCCACCTACCAACGACTGTACCAAGACTTCACCAGTCACTGCAATCAAAACTTGACCAGAAAACCAAAGTCACTATTTCAATACTGTTTTTGAGAAGTTGACCACTGTTCTACTACAAGTACAGTAACGCATACCCCATACAGCATAAAAATACAGGAATAAAACATTTTAAAATGGCAGATCAGCTGGAGGGGACTATTTATTTAGGGGAGGGGACTATTTATTTTACAATATCTCATAATGAAATGTTGTCTTGTAAATAAGATTTCATTGCATATATTGGATCAATTGCTCCAATTTGAAGACAAAGAATCATTTTTAATATATACAAGTGCTGATTTAACACAGCCGCCGACATTACCAAAGTGCAGTATAGCAAGATGATTAATAACTGGCAATTTTCTACATAATGTCAGTGATAATTTCAGCTTTGTATTTTTGCTGAATGATGGCCTCATGAGTCAGTACAGTAGGATGAAAAGTATTTGTGAGGCACAGCACTGTACTAAATGATGGAAAGGTGAAGACCTGTGCTGGGAATTGTCCTGACCTTTACAAGCAAATCCATCATGCTGCCCCCACAATGTGTATCTTCCATCACTCACCAGCTAAAGGTCTGCTTACCCTAATGATCAGAAGAGTTCAGCAGTAGGGGAAAAAAGTTGGTAAAGGAAAAACGTATTTATGTGCCAGTTAGTTCTGCAATGAAGATTTATTACTAGGAATTTATTCATGTAAAATGCGTTCTGTTAAAAATGAACAATATGCTTGGTTTCAATTACTGATTTCCAGAACCGAACTCACCTGTTCTCTTGCAATCTACATTAAAGCTCCACCCTTACACCCTTAAACGTTTAACCTTTTTCATGAATTGCTACTACTTCACCAATCATACTTAGCTTCACATAGACATACAAATGCAAAGCATCGTGCTTTTTGGCCCACATGAACCTTCTTGTTTTAATTTTTGCACCCTTTCCAGAAGCAAAAAGTTTGCAACCCGACAATAAACTAAGCAAGTGGGAACAAGTTAAGACTAAGCCCAACAACCTATAGGCAAATCAGCAGTGTCTATGGTTGCAAAGTGCACTGCGAGTCATGTACTTTATGCCTAAATAAGGTGTTAAATACAAGACTTCTTTTAGCAAAGGAAACTGCACTATGCTCTTTGCACCAAATAAACTACCAAAGGCACAATTGGTGCAAGTAGCAGCCAGCTCCTTTACTAAACTGGGCCTCATTCTTCAAATTATTTTTGCAGGTTGAGGGGGGAACCCTGATTCCTTAATCTCATTATTGTGCCCAAGTCCCAGACAAAAAGTTTAATATAAATAATTTTTTATGTAATGTAGCCTGAATAGTATTGTAGAGGAGGTGAAGCTAAGGACGGATATGAAACTAAACTACAAAGAAACAGTATCCACACAGGAGTTCTCCTTTAATGCTGTTTCCCCTTCTCCCACATTTCTTCTCTGAAGATGATGAGTGCCTACATTAAGGGGCAGATTTATCAAAAGTAGAGTTTTAGAGGTTTGTGAGGGAATTTTCGCGGGCGTTTTTATTTATTCACTAGTTATAATAAATATTGAAAAATCGTAGGCTTTTTTATATAAAAGCTGAGTTTTTTTCAACCCCAAAAAAATTTGTGCTTTTGATAAAACTATCTTTGAAAAACTCAATTTCTCTTGGGAAAACACAAATCAACCTTTGATAAATCTGCCCCTAAGTTATATTCTCTGTTCTTCTTGCTATACTGCAGTCCCTAAAATGTCTTACACACTAACATTTTCTAAAGTATTTGGTCCTCTGACCACCCCCAATTGCATATTTTATGGGGCATACACACAGATACTGAGGCTGATGAAGGGTAAATAGATTTGCAAATAAATATGTCATCCCTTAACTTCCAAGAGTATGCCCCACTAAAAACCAAGGAGACACTTGTTCCCAAAGCTGGATCTACAGTAATGCAAAACACAACTGAGGAACAACTGAATGGGGCTATATACTTTTTACACAATGAGAAGGTTGAACAAGGAATTAGAGTCAACAATAACCCTCTTAGCTGTTTAATATTATTTATAGCCATCAGATTAACTCCAGTGATGTTGCCATTCTTGGTAGAAGCTTTTTTTCATATACTGTACTTTTCAATTCCTGCTGCTGAAGAGGCTTGTGTTGCCAGAGCATCTATAAATAAACATTTGCCTGCTAAACTGCAATGGGGGTCTCCTTTTGAAAAATGTTTGATTTCGCAAGAGTATCTCAAAAACCATCACAGGATATTTATGAACAACTAATCTCGTCCTATAGATAGAGGACAACTCTTCTAACCCCCTTCCTTATTACTTTTATTAAAGATAAGCTAATATGTGTCTTAGACAGGCTGTTGCTACAGCTTCAGGGAGTATTTAATTAATTCTTAATTAGAAAGTCATTGTGCATTGCATTGCATTGGGAATGTGTGAGTAGTAGAACTTTTTTTAATGGGAAATTTATCAACAAATAAACTATTAGTATGTTATAAATTGGATTTATTCGTAATGACTTTTAAATCAGTCTTTGTTAATTTATTTTATATATATATATATATATATATATATATATATATATATATATATATATATATATATATATATATATATATATATATATATATATATATATATATATATATATATATATATATATATATATATATATATATATAGTATTTGGATGGGTGGCACACCGCTTCTCAACTTCACCCAGTTGCACGGTTAAAGTATCACATATGCACTCTCAAATGAACCAGCAACACAGGGATATTTTTCAAAAGTAGAAAGTGTATTTAGTGAAGCATGTTCCAGCCAACGTAACGTTTCGGTCCCTACCGGGACCTTTCTCTTGAGAGTGCATATATATATATATATATATATATATATATATATATATATATATATATATATATATATATATATATATATATATATATATATATATACAGCTACATACCGGTGCACTCAAAAATCCTGTAGTGGTCACTGCCTAGGTGCTGGTTAAATAAACAATGTGGAAATTCAAAAAAGAACCAAACTCTCAGGACTTGCTCAAAATGTAGAAAATAGTGTACGTTTATTTCAACGTTTCGGCTCAAAACTTAAGCCGTCATCCTGATGACGGCTTAAGTTTTGAGCCGAAACGTTGAAATATATATATTTCAACGAAACGTTGAAATATATATATATATATATATATATATATATATATTTTTTTTTTTTTTTTTTTGCCTTCCTATTCAGCCTCTTTCAAATCCAATTTAAATTTGAAAATGCAATTTAGATAGCTAGCTGATTGTCAGAGTAACTTACCACCGCAGCCAAATAATCAATAAATTGATTTAAGGCGAGGCTACAATTTTTTTTATCTTATTTATTTATTTTTCTCAGATAGATTAAATTGGTAAATTGCATAAAATGGTACAGGCATAATCAAGCATGTTTGCAGAATTCGATATTTAACAAGATTTTGCAATAAATACAGATACATAGGGGTGACATAACCCAGCTAGGTCCACCAAGAATAATGGTCCAGAGAGTGCTTCAAATCAGTCACTAAATTGGAGGAGATGTGTGAGAATAGACACTGGCAGTAAGAGGTATATTATTATGTCATTTGTATATAAGTGTAATTTACCTACAATGTCACTCGAATGGCAGACATCTTGGACAAAAGGTCTGATGACTAGTGTGAATAGGGGGGACGAAAGCAGAGCATATCTGCATAGCAGGTCCCTGGCATTCCAAGTGCCCAGAGGCCCAAACAGTCCCCCACCAGCACACTAAATAGTGACTGTCTAAGGCAGGTCCGGACTGAGAATTAAAATAGGCCCTTGCGTTTGAGGTACACAGAGGCCCAATCAGCCCGCATAGAGGCCCAAACAGCCCCCCAGCCCACTAAATACTGACTTTCTATGGGACCTTATAGCAGCCCCTCTGGCATTTGCCAGAATACACAGATTGCCAGTCCGGGCCTGGTCTAAGGCATCTGGCCAGATGCTACAGATTACCAATCCAGGCTTGCTGCCTACTACTAAATTTATAAATGTCTGGCCGATACGAAATAGGATGGCTGTATCAAATGTCTTGGCTATGTCTAGTGCCTGCTGTTTCCTTGTGTCTCTATATGTTTCTATGGTTTAGAGCAAGGTTACAGCATCTAGGTGGTTATGTACTTAAAGGCACTAAATTTGCCCAGGAGCAGTAACCCATAGCAACCAATCAGCAGGTAGAATTTACTGGTCATCTATTTAAAAGCAAACATCTCATTGGTTGCTATGGGTTACTGCTCCTGGGCAAACTTAGTGCCTTTTATTACATATGGAGGTTAGTGTTTAGAGCGATATCTTTCCCTGGTAAAAAACAGTTTGGTCAGGTAAAAACAAAACTGGTACCAAGCCTTTTGACTTCATATGAATATTGAGGTCTTGCCAGGTCTTGTCAATAGCACCTAACCGAAAGGCATAGTAGGGTGTAAGGATGCCTCATATACACCAATGGGAACATATTTCTTCATAACTTATCAACACAAAGATTTCAGGAAAGTGTTAAAAAACAAATGCAATTCTCGAAACAAATAATTGTGTCAACTGGACCACAAACACAGGGATGATAAACACTTTTGTTTTTTTATTTTTGAAAAATGGCACAGATCAATTCTCTCTTTTTTTCCTTTGTTTCTTTATACATATAGTAGATGTATGTGCAAGTACCATCAAATGTGCAAACTGTCTATAAAATAAGTTTCAGGCTACAGAGCTGGGTTATCCTACCACTCAAATGAATATCGCCCAACATACATCATTTAAATCAGTCTGGAAAAATATGATGTTTCAATCAATCAGTGTCTGGTTAATGATTCAAAGACCTTGCTTGCCTTGAACGTGGGCTCTCTGGGAATATTACTGAGAATCCATCTCCTTTCAAAAGCTTACACAGAACTTCATTTCAACAGTCATAAAAGAATACTTGAGTCCGATCTCCCACAAAGCTTAGACAGATGCCCAGAGGGCTCCGTATGTTAAATATTTTGAAGAATTTTCATTTAAGAAACAAGATGGGGATTTCCAAGCACTAAAGAAAATATCTACATCAATAATATATATAAAGATGCTATTTTAATTGTGAAACAATGTTGACACCCTGTTTTTCCCTTACAACAACCTGTTATTGTACTATATGTTGATTTTGTACTTACCGCACAGTTGTGCATCTCCACAATAAGCCTTTTTACCGCATACAATGTTGGGTGGGCCCAAGGCGATGGCTCTTGCCAATGGCGGTTTAAATCAAAACCCAATAGTGAACATCTAAGAGAAAAGTAGACACAGACACTCAATTTCCAATTAGGTCATAGTGGTGTCTATACATTCGTTGTTATATTTTCCTTAAAATTGCCATCCCATTCATATATGTTAATCCAAATAATATGGTATAATTATATTTATCCTTTCCACCGTATACTCACTAAATAGAAAGATGTGGTAAGAAAGAATAAGTATCAAGCCAGTGCAAACATTTGTGATGGCTTTATAAGGACTAATAACACAAAAAAACAGGGTTTGTATGTATTTAAATACAATTTACTGTCAGCCTTCACTCAATACTGCATTCAGTTTTAATGTATTCATGATGGAGAGAGGGGGGAGGGAAGGTATGAAGCTGCTGCCCACCCCCTAACTTGTGCATTATCATTATACACTGAGGGCTATATGAAAAGGGAAAAAGCATGAAAAAGAGCATGCAAAGGTGTGTACTGGCCATAAAAATAGATATTGTAAAACTATTGAATGGTTAGCATTGCACTATATTAGGGCCAATTAATTAAATAAATGTCAAATGAAATGATTATTTAGGCTAAAACAAACCCTGCTGCATATATATTCAAATTTTGAAAATATTGATGATACTATAAATGACAAAGGTCATTTTGGAAAATTACTCTAACTTATTTTTTGGGTAGCTAAGTATATAGTAGAACATTAGGAAAAAGTAAAATGACACATTCACAATATCAGGCATAACATAGGGATGGGCGAATTTTTTCGCCTCGTTTCGCAAAAAAATGACGCCCATAGACTTGTATGGCGGCGTGTATCAAAAAAAAAAAAAGACGTGAATCAAAATTGTTTTGACGCCCCTAGACTTTAATGGGCGTCTGCGACATTTCGCCGGCGGCAAATTTTTGCCGAAACTAAACGGGCCAAATTCGCCCATCCCTATTAACACATGGTTCTGTCTGCGTTTGCTCTGGCATCTATTGACAAGATTATAATATAATTGAAATTTGTCCATCCTCCCAAACCTGCATCCACACACTGCCCTCTGCATGCATGTCCTTGACACACACATGTGCATGTTTTTATACGTGCACATATATTGCAAATAGACACCAAGGCCTTTGGTTGTGTGTGAGGTGATCATCTTCCAGACTGACACTGAATATTCTTTGTTGTATTGATGCCAGGTTCTGACTACTGCCTTGTTGTTTTGTTCTTCTCTTTGGATTATCCTCTGCTGATCCTCAGTTCTGGTTTCTGACCCCTGCCTGGCTGTGGATTTGATTAAGTCTCACAATTGTTCCTAATTTCTGCCTTCAGTTACATGCATCTGAACTCTATTTTCTTCTTTTACTCTGCAGCTTGGCTCAGCCTGTTAACTACCCGACTCTGATTTCCCAGTGAGGAGCAGCTAAAGTGCAGAAAAGAAGTAGTTACATGCAAGTTAACAATAGTTGTTAATTCAGAGCCCCTATATTTGAAAAGAGCCCTTTACATAGTACATGCTAGAGATAGTTGTCTCTGAGTATAATTGGGTTTATATTTACAAAGTTCTGATCAAAATTGAAAAGCCATCATACCACGTAAGTAAACACAATATGATGGTCCTTAACTATTTAGCTCTGTTAATTTTTTATGGCTGGCAGCTCCCTGCATAATTGTGTTTCTTGGGATAAGTGTCTCCTGACCAATGACTGGTCACACAGGGCTTATTCTTCCCCCCCACTATTAGCTTTTAAAGGAGAGAGACTGTCAAGACCAAAACACTGCTGTCAGAGACTTAACCCCCCTTGTAGTTTTATGAGAAATAGAAAGGCATAAGACCATCATTACAGGGACAGGTGGCTTCCCCCCCCCCCCCGCGCAACACAGAAAGGTTAGAGATACTGAGTGCTAGTGGGGAAGAAAAGAAGGTGAACCACAATGCAATAGAATAGCTTCATTAGATATTATTGCAATGTTACATTAATGTTGAAAATATAACTTTAAATCAAAGTTCATAATTGTTTATACATTTAGACTGGAAGTTTGATTAAACAGGATAACCTCCTCCTGCATGTTAGCTTCTAAACAATGTCTTCACGACATATCTAGGACTTATTGTATAAGATTCCCCAAGGGCAGACAATAAATATTTATGGAAGAGAGTGGAGTACAGAATACATAAGGAAGTACAGTACAGTACAAACAATGGCTATCAAGAAAACCATCAGAGTGCAGACCAAGATCAAGGTACGGTTCTTCAGCTAGATCCATGAAAAAAATAGGTCTAATAGTTTATTACTTCTGCAGCCTAGAACTAAGGCCAAGCAGCATAAAAGCATTAGGTATAGGGACCATATCTTAGGACAGCCACTAGAAACAAAGGGTAGGTTGCCTGTTACATAATTTGGCTTGTATTTATTTGATAGTTTTAAATCAGAGTTTCTGTAACCCATCATTTTGCAACACTCAAAGGGGCTCAATTTCAAATGCATAAAAAATTGACAATATTTTTTTCTCAGACAGGAGGGTGTACACAAAGAATTGTGCGATTATGCAGCACTTACTGGTAAATGTTTATACTTGTGCCATGATCTGCAAATTGCACCGGTCTTGCAAAATAGGGCACAAGGTACAGAGCATTGAAAATGGTTGCCAAGCCTTTAATAACACCTTTATTAATGCCACAATTAGCACTGTCTTTAAAAAATAGGCCCAAATTTGGCTCTTTATACCGTAATTCAGCCTAAACTGCATTTTGTGCAATTGATTTTCCAAAATTAAATACAGTGCAATGCTGGGTAAACATGCTGCATTGTGGATAAGGAACATAGAAAATTGCACAAGATTTTTTGCACTTAGCAAGAAGTGCTGCTTTGGCAAATGAGCTCTTCGGTGCTATCAACCCATTTCATTAAAAGTGGCAGTTATTGAATTTTATTGCCAGAGGCAGAAACCAGAAAGAATACACATTTTACAGCATATTTCACTTAGTAACTGAAATACAATCATTACTAAAACAATCCACTTGGTGGAGTCCAGGTTTATAGACACATCCAGAGCACAGAAATACACTGCACGCACCATTGACTGGGTATCAGGAAAGAATTGTAAATCTCGAGAGGTCTAAACTGCACAAATCATTTCTTAAAAGACAGACAAAGAGGCCCTTTTCACTTCTGATTCCAGTGTTTATTGTTTTAAATGTAGCATTTGAGATATATTTTATTTAACTTTACGATTCTATCAGTAGTGATATGATTTTGACAGGCCATATATATATATTTATACATGCTCTCACAGTTACCAGTTATGGGAAGCAAGTTAGACTTGGTCAGGCCAAAAATAGAGCTTGATTGCTTTCAAAAGCTTTTAGCTTCATACACAAGGGCACATAATGCATTAATCACAATTTAGCACAAAACAGAGATGCATATTATGTTACATCAGTGTTTAATTACACTGCACATGCTGTGCTATAAGAGTCTCACTGATAGTAATGGATACAATTTCCATATAGTACTTAAGAGAGTGTATTGCGTTCAAGCTTCTATTGAACAGGATTGTTAGAATTTACCCCTGGAGCACCTTTATATTAAGCTTCCATAATTCAGATGGCAGCACAGATTGGGCCACATTTACTAAGCTCGAGCGAAGGATTCGAAGTAAAAAAAACTTAGAATTTTGAAGGTTTTTTTGGGTACTTCGACCATTGAATAGGCTACTTCGACCTTCGACTACGACTTTGATTCGAATGATTCAAACTAAAAAGCGTTTGACTATTCAACCATTTGATAGTCGAAGTACTGTCTCTTTAAAAAAAAATTTGACTACCTACTTTGCCACTTTAAACCTACCGAGCTACAATGTTAGCCTATGGGGACCTTCCCCATACGTTTTCTAAGCTTTTTCTGATCGAAGGAAAATCTTTCGATCGATGAGATTAAAATCCTTCGAATAGTTCCTTAGATTTTTACTTTGATCGATCAAAGTATTTGCGGTAAATCCATCGAAGGATTTTTCTTCGAGGGTCGAATATCGAGGGTTAATTAACCCTTGATATTCGACCCTTAGTAAATGTGCCCCATATACTGTAGTTGATCCCATTAACTGTTAAATCTATAAGCAGACTGATTGCCTCAAAGAACTGGACAGTAGAACTCTGGAACAAGGGTGTGTAGTAGCTACTATTTTCCTGAACCTGAAAGTGTATAGACAAACTTATTGATTACCTCAGGTAACGAATGGAATTAATATTCTGAACTAGAGGGTTGGTAGTAACTAAGGTTGTGACCCTGTTGTCATTTCAATAGACTGGTTAGTAAAGCACTGTCTAAGATATGACTGACATTAAAAATGTACCTGAAATGTAATTGCCTTTCAATTTCAGATAGCAGCACAATTATAGTTTACAGCTTAACAGTAGTAACTGATGTGTACAAAGTCTTGTATAAAAAGGCCTTTAACTCTAGGGATGAAAACATAATTTTGCCTCTTTTTAAGTCTCTGGCAAGGCTTCGCCCTTAAATATACAGTGCAAATTTGGGCTCCAGTTCTTAAGAAGAATAATAATAAAATGGAAAGAGTGCATAGACATGCAACTAGACTGGTAAAAGGGATGGAAAAACTATAAGGAAAGAGTGCCACAGTTGGTGCTTGCAAGAGGACATCAGAGGTCACCCCTTTAGACTTGAGGAAATTAACTTTAATTTGAAGCAATGTAGGTGGTTCTTCAAGGTGAGAGCACTGAGGTTGTGGAATGCCCTGCTGGGTGATGTTGTGATTAATGATACTTTTAATCATTTAGGATTGGTTTGGATCTTAATATCCAAGGCTATTGAGATCTACAGTTAGATCTACAGTTAGTTAATATAGATATTTGTATATATAGTTATACATGTATATGAGTGTATAAATATGTCTGTGTGTGTGTATATGTGCACTGGGGTTTATTTGGTGAGGTTGAACTTGATGGACTTTTGTATGTTGTTCAACCCAAATTTACTATGCAACAGATCTGTGGTTCACTATAATATGTCCTAATCCCACCTCCTTAACTACAGATTTATCTTCCTTCTTCTGCCCTCCTTAATCTATCATCATTAGGGATGGGCGAATTTGACCCGTTTCGATTCAACCAAAATTCGCCGTCGGCGAAATGTCGCAGACGCCCATTATAGTCTATGGGCGTCAAAACATTTTTTTGCCGCACGACGCCATACAAGTCTATGGGCGTCATTTCCGCAGCGAAACAAGCCGAAAAAATTCGCCCATCCCTAATCATCATTGGTCCCAGATTGTGGAAGGCTATGGGCAGGCCATGGAGAGCCAAGAGAAGCTAGTGGATACACTGAAAGTGTATTGTGAAGGACTGAGCTTAGACCAGGGGGCTGCTACCTGGGGCCCACACCCCAGTCACAAGTGCCACCAACCCCCCTTCCCAATCACAAGTTAAACCATCCCTCCCCACCCGCACACACACATACAGTATAGCTTAATGCGTACTGTATACTCAATGTTGTGAGCGGGGGTACTATAGGCTGCATTTTCCAGGTGAAGAAGCAGACCAGGGTCAATGGGGGTCCACCAGGTTTTTTTCCCAGTGTCCTGCTGGCTCAGTCTGACCATGGGATAGACCATGGATCATGAGGGAGTATAGATTACAGAACTGAGACTGAGAGAAATGAGGACTGAAGGCAGATGACTGATAGATGTGTTAAATTTACACCTACTACTTAGTGACACAACATTTTTTTTTAAATAAAAGAACCATCATTTCTAAAACATTTTAAGTTCCCTAAATCAAACCATTAGCACATATTATCCACTTACTACTTGACTTTAACTAAACAGTTGAACTTATATGGGAGAGGTTATTTCTTTTGAAATAGAGGTTTGTGTACTTTTTAATGCAGCTGTAAAGGCTAACACAATGATTTTTTTTAGCAGAAAAAAGCCTGCATGGAACATGTGAAAAGCCATCTGCCATCAACATAAAAGGTGATGCCTTGTGATACCATTCCTATAAGGGCTGTGAGGCAGAGAGATAAGATTGAACAGAAGCTGCAGAACAGACGGGAATCAAAAATAGGATCAAATTGGAAACCATTGGAAATCCAATAAAAAGAAAGGTGCTGTGATTGAATTTCTCTAGAAAGCAATGAATTCCCAGCAGCAGCATCACTGGCAAGTGCAAGTGTTATGAACTGAGATTTGAGAGAAACCTTGGAGAACAAGTGGTCCATCAATCACATGGCCATACTTCCAAGCCATACTTCCATAGTGGGGTGGTTTTCCTCAGCCGTAAAATAGCTAAAATGGATTCCAGCCGTCTCTCATCCTGAGCTACCCATAATTACAGTGTGTTGTACAGACAGCCCAGAGTTATCAGTTTGCACTAAACTATATTTATGCAGCTTAAAAATATTACATTTCACTTGCACACATGAACCTACATTTGAATGACACACTAGACAGAACAAATACATAGGAACTGTTGCTATTATACAAGCTGCTATTACAATGTATATGAATCATTAAAAAAGACATCTTTTTTTGAATTGCTGACACAACTGTACATTATTTTTGACTACACTACACATCTCAGCACATGTTGTTAATGTAATCGCATCAGTTGTAGATATTGGTAGAGCTGAGCAAAACTGCAAGGCATTATATTGAACAGGTATGAGACCTGTTATACGGAAGGCTCGGGACCTGGGGTTTTCTGGATAATGGATCCTTCTGTAATTTGGCTCTTCATACCTTAAGTTTACTATAAAAAAAACCCAATAGGCTGGGTTTGTTTCCAATAAGGATTCATTCTTTCTCAGTTTGGATCAAGTACAGGTATGTTATCCAGAATGCTCGGGACCTGGGGTTTTCCACATAAATGATCTTTCCATACCTTTCATACCTTAAGGGTGGCGGCACACTCTAAGATTCCGGGGAGCTTCAGATTGTTACTTTTTTCCGAAGTCGCCTCACAAGGAAACTTCGGGCGACTTCAGAAAACCGAAGTGATCCAACCGCTGTCGATTCACATTTTTGCCGGCAGGAAGGCTTTTTGGGGAGATTAGTCACCCGAAGAAGAGTCACTGGGCAACTAATCTCCCCAGAATCTTAGCATGTGCCACCACCCTATTGGGGTAATGTAATTAAAGTCACTAAGTTTGCCCAGGGGCAATAACCTATAGCAACCAATCAGCAGGTAGCATTTCCTGGTCACATGTTTAAAAGCAAACATCTTATTGGTTGCTACTGGTTACTGCTCCTGGGCAAACTTAGTGCATTTTATTACATGTGGGGGTAAATCTGCTAAAATAAGATTTAAACATGAATTAAACACAGTATGATTGTTTTACCTTCAGCAAGGATTAAATTTAATCTTAATTTGGATCAAGTACAAGGCACTGTTTTATAACTGAGAACAAGGTAATTATTTAAAAAATGTGAATTATTTGAAACAAATTAGTTAATGGGAGATATATAAAAGGTACTATTTTATTATTACAGAGAAAATGGAAATACTTTTTAAAAATGTAGATAATTTTGATAAAATAGGTATATGGGAGTAAGGCCATCTTGTAATTTAGAGCTTTCTGGATGAAAGGTTTCTGGATAACATACCTGTAAATGAGATTCACTTTAAAGTGGATGAAGATTCTGCCTTGCCTAAAAAGCTACCGTGTGTGTATTTCATATACTTTTTTATATGCTCTAAAATCCACACATAACAGTTAATGGAAAGGGGAAACTCGTTGTCTGGGCATTTGGTGTTTGATCACTGAATCTGCAATAATTAAGAAGGCCTCCTTTATACAAAGTGTAACAAAATAAAAGGTATAATGGAGCTAATATGATTTTAATAAGGAATGGACTATGACTACCTACAGCAAGGAGTCTAAAAATACGCACAGAATCAGAGCCCTTGTCCTACATAACAAAGAGAATACTCCCTTATGTTTTAGGCACATTTACTGCACTGCTGTCTGGCAAAGTCTTTGTCTAATTTAGTTATGAGAGTAGAAGAGATGCCACCTTGTGTCAGAAAATAGAACTGTGCTATTTAAGGCTAAAGAAACGCATTTAAATTGAATTATCTCTACTACTGATTTATCCGTTCAAGTTATAAATGTATACAGTTTATGAGCCAAAGCTTTATGTGGTCTCCTATAAATGTTTGTGGGTTTTATAGCTCTTTCTTTAGATTAGTATAAATATAACATAGGTTGTAGATCACTCACTCTATTTTATATTGTAGGCATAACTTCCTGGCCTGTTTTTATTCATGAACCAAAAATAAAAAAAAACAACCCAAAACTAACAATAATATATACACACACACGCAGTGAGACAAACTCTCAGCACAAAACATTTTACACAATATAAAAGTAGCAGCACCATCTTTTTGACATTCGGTTAGTGTTTTTGCCCAGTGAGTACCCAAGGGCCTTAGCATTAAAACTCTGTTGTTTGTGATAAGGTCATAGATCAGGAGATAGCTGAGCTTACAAGCAGAATGGAAAAACATAAATAATTTTACCCAGAGGTAAAATACATAAAACTCAAGAAAAACGATCAACGTGAATACACACCTGAGAGGGTGGATAGGACTGAAGCTTGACATGTCATTAAAGATGAGGGATGATTACTGAGCTGCTCTGCCCTACCCTCTGACACCAGGTCTCAGGATACAAAAAGTTTATGGTCACTGTTTACTGATGGGAAAGTTTCTAAGGTTAAAAAGGACTGATATAAAATAAATAAGCATTAAATAATTCAGCCTTGATAATGTATAATATATCTGATGCATGCTATGTCTTGGAGATTATAATTGAGGCTGTCAGTGTTTTCTTTTCAAGTTATGCATTAAAGCTACATTTGAGTAAGTGGCTTCTCTTTAGTGTACACAACAGTGATGCAGTGTAGTACATAGACCCTGAAAAAATTATTTTGCTAAAAGTAGGCCCCCGCTTTGTTAAAGTTCAGTTGCCAAAGACCACAAACTGCAAATTCTGAACATTTACTGGACATCATTGGGGCACATAGATGTAAATTGGCCCTATAAAACATGAGTTTACATAACATCCATTTGGTAGAATAGACCACAAACCAATGTGCAGGCTTTGCCACCTTTTGTCATCTTTGCTTCTGCATTCATTCATATAGCACAGTGCTCCGTCGACTGTACGTGTAGTTAAATCAATCTCCTTAATGGAGAAGCTCGGCAATCTGCTAGTGAAGACTTTCATTTGTAAGAGAGACAGTAGACAAAAACAACAAGACAAGGTTAAGGAGAATCTGGAAGGAGAATACAGAGAAAATGAATAAGCAAAGCATAAGTGCTGACGTTTGATTCACTTGGCAAAGATGTATGACTTGGATAAATTTTCCTCACAAAATCTCTCCAAAGCAACAGAACAGCAGTTTAATCAGGATAAAGTGACACAAAGTAAAATGCTCTGTGTCAAGTGCTTTACTGAATGGTATTTTCTGGCAGATTTACCCACCCCCCAACACACACACCAAAAATAACATTCCATACTGGAGGTGTATGTGCGGGGTTACAAGCAACAAGACAGATCCAAGAGGGGTACTGTACAACTGTGAAATGCAGAAGCTGCTGTCACACAATAAATAGGACTTGTTTGAAAATGTATTCATTCTGCCTATTGTTTTAATTAAATCAATCCATATTTTCCTAAATTTTGCTATTATAAAGCAGTAATAGAATGTTTTAAACATATTTCCCTGAACTCATTCATTTTCTCTTCTTGAAAACAAGGTGAATTTTTTATATGAATTGCTCTATATAAACATCCCTTCCCAAAGCTGCAGAATTCCACAGGCTTTCTCGACCTCAAACCGTCACTTGGTAGAGCCAGGAAGTTGGAAAGTGAAAATTTTCACTTTCAGTCTTTGACTTCTTTATTATTATTATTGTTATTATTAACATGTATTTTTAGAGTGGCAACATATTGCACAGATATAAAACATAGGGCAAGATATAAAAAAAATATAGATTTTTTAAAAGAAGTACAGCAGGTGTTCAGCATAAGCCTGATTCATTGAGGTCATGTTGAATATTAGTACACCATAAAATAGCTCTATTTAAGAAACAGTGCAACAGTTGAAGAAAACTGTAGGGACAAATTAAACATATTCACCTCTTAACAACATGCTTCTTTAAAATAATACAAATAAAATAATGTATATTTTTTATGGACCAACAAAGCTAAATTAAGTGGCTTCTCTTTAGTGTACACAACAGTGATGATGTTTCTGTCAAAAAGAAAAGAAGAAGGAGCTCCCTGCCCCGTCAAGCTTACAGTGGGTAGGTAACTTACAGACACAAAAAGGAAGTTAAGTGCTGTAGGTTACAGTAGTTAATACTGCACTATAAGTGCCAGAACTGGGTTATGTGAGTGTTCCAAGAGGTGGTCTTTGAGTTATTTCTGAATAGACCGAGGGAGGATGGTCTCTAGAGGAATTCTGGCATGGCATTTTAGATGTAAGGAACAGAAAGGCAGAAAGGTATAAGGTGGGAAAGAGAAGTTGTAGTGCTGGGGGTCAAGTGGTTGATATGAAAGTGGAGGGGTCGGGCAGAAACGCATAGAGACACACAAGAAGATATGTAGTGATGTGCAGAGGAAGGAAGGGCTTTGAAGTTTATGAGATGGAGTTTATAAGTCATTCTTTGTTGTATAGGAAGCCATGATAAGGACTTGATTAATGGAGGGGCTTGTACTCTCTAGGATGAGAGGAGTACAGTTCTTTGCATTAGTAAAGAGCATCAGTAAAGAGCAGTCTCCCCTGTAGAGGGGAGAGATGGGAGTTAGGGAGGACAGTAAGTAAGTTACAGTAGTCTAGACAGGATAGGTTGAGAGCAACTTAGATGTTACTTGTGAATAAAAGGGTTGGACTTGCAATATTACTGAAGTGACAGGTTTATATATAGCCAGAGAAGGAGAGGAAGAAATCAAAGACTAACCCCCAGACGTGTGCTGAATTGATGGATTTAATGAGCATGCTATCAATAGAGATAGTAGGACCAGGTTTATATGGAAAGATGATCAGTTACGTTTTTGTTAAGTTTCAGCTGACATGGACCTGACATTCTCACTTCAAGAAAACAATATTGTTAACAATATGAACAAATGTCACTGTTATATACATTTACCACTGTATCACCTGGTTTCACTATACAAAATCCCCCAAGTGCAATTTTTAATTTAAAAAAATATACCTGTAATTTCAAATATATATTTAAGGTCTAGTCAAGTTTCACAGCGAAGATGACACCCATAGACAAATTGAGACCCATAGGCTCAATTTGTTGAGCATCAAACAATTGTTGCACAATTAGTCGCGTCAAAAACATTTTGTCACCCATAGACTTCAATGCATTTTTTTTTTACAATTTCACATTCGCCCATCACTACAGACAGATAGTTATATATAGTCTGACTACAGTTATCTGTTAATTAAACTAAGTCAAGTGAAACAGCAGCACAAAGAGGATGGAAGGAATACATGCATTGGACAGGGTTACTTTTGATATGCCTGTTTAGCCAGAGACATGGATCCTACGCTGTATCATGATTTCTCATCATTCTGTTTGGGAGGCATTGGCAGACAGACATACTAAGAAATGTCTAATGAAATCTGAATTCCAGAATTCCATTAAAGATCTTTAAGATCTTTAAGACAAAATGTAAACTCGTATTTTTTATCTGGTCCTTATGAGCAATAACAATTCAGGAGAGATTCCTTCCTCAACATTCAAGATAATTTAAAGCCCTACACATGGAAAACTATATCTAAACAGTAAAGCTAACATTACTCTTTGGAACAACAGCCACTCTTGCCACTTACCCTGATCACTTACTACCCTGATCAGTGAGCCAAAACGTTATCTTAGTTATACCTGACCTGGACACCTTTCTCTATTCTATTTTGTACCAGGAATTTGTGACTTTTAATATTGAAAATACAGGTATGTAATCTGTTATCAGGAAACCCCTTATTAAGAAAATTCCAAATTACAGGAAGGACGTCTCCCATAGACTCCATTTTAATTCAACTTTTCCAAAATGTTTCCCCTTTTCTCTGTAATAATAAAACAGTACCTAGTACTTTATCCCAACTAAGATATAATTTATCCTCATTGGAGGCAAAACAATCCTATTGGGTTTATTTAACATTGATGGGATTTTGTTTAAGAGATTTAAGGTATGGAGATCCAAATTACGGAAATACACCTTATTCAGAAAACTCGAGCATTCTGGATAACAGGTCCAATCCTGTACCGTCATTTGGTAACACCAGCAAAAGGAAATCTAAAGAAAAGCAAATATCATGCTAGCCTTGCACAGGTTAATATCCTCTTGAACATTTCATTTTTCCTGACCAGTCAGAAAAGGCCCATTTTGTGATGGAAATTTACATTTTACATGAGAAAATGTGATCCATTTTTATATAGTTTGCTTATTTCATGGTGACTAATTGGCAATTACTATGGTAATGCTATAATTCAGTGAGCGTGAGGTCCAAGAGTGAAAAATGGTAGGTAACTTCACTGCTCTCATTTCTATGGCAACAAAACTTCATTGTCATTAAAGAGCAGTTTCAATATATTGAGGCAGTACCTGATAATTATAGATTTATACAGCCGTAAACATAAATAAAGAGTAGCACATTTATTCCGAGGTCTCCTCTAGTTTACTTCCACAAGGCTCTGCTTATATGAGCAGTGACAAGCTGCTAATCAGACAAAATGGTTCCTATAAAAATAAAAGACTGCATATGAATCTTCACACACACAATAAATGTTCCATGTTAAGCTGAATGTTGGTTGTACTCCACAATCTTTTAGCGGTTATCCTGAATTTCTAGCATAAAAGAAATGCTTACTGCACAGAATACATGGCACATTTTCGAAAGGCCAAGTTATTACTGTATATGCTTCCATACAAATGCCAGTTTTACTTTGCAGGGTATAACAATCCCTGACATGTAGACATTGTTTATGGATAATATAATGGGTCATCAACACCGAAAGCTTAAAAGGATTAAAAATCCAAAAGAAAAAAATAACTATACCCATATATTTATAGCATCTATTTTTTTTATATATAATCTAAATGTGCTAGGCTTAAAAAATGTCTAGCTGTACAGGTATGGGACCTGTTACCCTGAAGTTTCAGGCCCTAGGGATAAGTCTACTAAAAAAAGCATTTAAACATTAAAAAAAAACCAACATGATTATTTTGCCCCAAAAAGGATTAATTATATCTTAGTTTGGATCAAGTAAATTATTTGCTTATAATGGAGTCTATGGGAGATGGCCTTTCCATCATTTGGAGCTTTCTGGATAACATCTGGCTCATCTGGACAAAAAAGACACCTACGTTCAAATGCTGTTCATAGACTTCAGTTCAGCATTCAACACAATATGACAACCTGTCTCTTAATGTAGACAAAGGAGATGGTTGTTGACTTTAGGAAGACTAGGAGTGACCACCTGCCACTGTACATCGACGGCACTAATGTGGAGATCGTCAAAAGCACCAAATTCCTTGGTGTCCACCTGGCGGAGAACCTCACCTGGTCCTAAAACACCAGCTACACTCAAAACCTTCTACAGAGGGACTATTGATAGCATTCTGAGCAGCTGTATCACTGTCTGGGCTGGGAACTGCACTATCATGGAGCGCAAGACCTTACAGAGGATAGTGAAGACAGCAGAGAAGATCATAGGTGTCTTTCTTCCTTTAATCATGGACATTTACACCACTTGCTGCATCCATAAAGCCACCAGCATTGTGGCTGATCCAACACACCCCTCACACTCACTGTTCACACTCCTGCCATCTGGAAAAATGTACAGAAGCATTAGGGCCCTCACTACCAGACTGTGTAACAGTTTCTTCCCCCAAGCCATAAGGCTCCTGAATACTCAGGGACCAGACAGATCTCTCTCACACACACACTCCATCTGACCTTACTATATACCACAACGTTACAGAGCCACTGTACATCATTGTATAAATAAATAGCCATTGGATACAATTGTTCTGTATGAGCACATCTGCACTTTATCATGTTCTTTATCATGTTCTTACTACTACCATATCACAATTATACACCCATCATGTCTGACGTTTAGCAGCTGAGTGTGCACTGTCTTGTCCTGTTCCTGCACTGTGCTGTCCTGTCTTGCAGGAGTTGCATATTTTTGCACTTGCACTTTTTGTCTGTTGTCTGGTACTTCTATGTTGTGTGTAGCACCATGGTCCTAGAGGAATGTTGTTGTTTTTTCACTGTGTACTGTACAAACATATATGGATGAAATGACAAACTCACTCTTGACTCTTGAGAAGATGCATGTATGTGAATTGCTAGATACTGTCATATCAGATACTAAATACATGTATGTGTGGCCCCAGATAGCCACCTGTAAAATACTAATAAATGGCATGAAGTTAGCTTGTTTGTATGTGTATGACTTTCCAGATAGCCACACTAACGACCAAGTCCGGACTGAGAATTAAAATAGGCCCTGGTATTTCAGGTATACAGAGGCCCAATCAGCCCACACAGAGGCCCAAACAGCCCCCTACAGCCCACTAAATACTGACTTTCTATGGCACCTTATAGCAGCTCCTCTGGCATTTGCCATAACCCAGTCCAGTCCGGGCCTGCTAACGACACACCATTGTGAGGGGAATAGTTTATTTCTTTGGTGCCATTGGATTTATAGTGGAGGCAAAGCACAGATGTCAGTGAAAGGGACTGTTACCCTTTGATTGTCACAGCAGTCCAGAAGTCTTTTCTATGGAGTGGAATGATCATTATATACGCCAAACTATCTCTCTTTATGAGTAGATTTCCTCCTTGCGGTAGAAGTATAACAACCTTTATAATCGTAGTTGCCATATTTTATAATTACATTCTTGCTTCTCTTTCAATCTACAATATGTTATAAGTGTTTCACTTCTTAACTACTTTGTATCTGTTTGTATGCACTCAGTATAAAAATTCCGTTGGGGTACAGGTTTTAGTAAGTCATGTGACATACACTAAGCAATGTTTATAAGTATTTATTTTACAAGATATTGATAACTTGTATATGATATATTTATTGGTAATACTATAGATACATAGTTTTCTGTTTTAGCATTTTGTGTATAAGGAATGGTGTAGCCCCTGTTGCCATGAATACCCTGTTAACCCTTTCTTAGATAAACAATGCATAAAGATGTCACACGACCCTTTTAATGTTGGGTACTCAAATTTTAAAATATCAGTCATCATGGAATTCCATGAACTGAATGAAACCATTTCAGACTTGTGTTCATGGTCATGGACAAAAACTTCAAATATTCATATATGTTAAAGTAGTGGGTACAGTATTAGGGATGTTGATATATAGCTCCCAGTTAAGGACATAATATGCTTTTCTGGCTAAAGTATACAGTAAATACTGAGAGACGTGTATTTCATGATCACTTAGAAGTACAAGAAAAATGTCTCCCCTGTGATACACAAAGGAAAACATTAAATAAAGAATTATAGGACAACACTACTGAGCTGCAACTCATATTCCTTTGAGAAAGAACTCAAAATAGCACAAATGTAACCAAACATGGCAATCTTCTGAAGATGCTTATGTCATGCAGATCTGCCCCACTGGAGTACTTTGAGACAGGTGCCCTGCTGTGCAATACCTTGGCTGACTAAAGCAAGACACCTTGTATCACAAGAGAAGAGTTATTTCTGTGGCAAAATAGATTCTACATTAAATTAAATTATATAAAAAAGAAGAAGTCGATCTGCATTATTAAATCATATCCATGTGAAGAAATGCATTACAAAAGAAATATTATTTGCTGACATTATATTATTTTTACTGTACCTTTCCAAATTGTCAGCCCAGATGGTGAAACAAAACCTATCACCTTGGAATCTAATGTTTGAGTACTAATCATCTGGAGTGAAGCAGCTATGAGAACAGCTAAAGAGATATTTTTACAGAATTATTAGCTTGGTACGCATTAATGAAAATGCCTATCAGAGTAAATGGTTCATTATTTTTAATGGCTCTGCCTGTCATTTCAGATCTGCAGTAAACGTGCATTTTTTTTTTTGCATTACCAAAGACTGAATACATGAATAACTTCGATATATAATAGAGCACCTTCTCTTACTTTTAGCCTCACTTGAAAACACAGAGTCTGTCATAAACTAACCCTGATCTGGCCCTGATTTTATTTTTGGCTTAATCTAAGTTATTTCTCTCACCCTCTGTTCCAAAATAGTATTTGTTTACATACACTGCAGCAGGAAACTAACATTGAGATGTAAATCTTCTGCTCATTGATGTTCTGGGATTCTATCCAAGGAGACAGAGATTGTTACAAATGGATCTAACATCTTGTGCTGCAGGGGCTGACATCAAGAACGCACTAAGAAGAAGCAGAGTTAAGACAAGCGCACAACACTGCTAGTTAAGGCTTAGATTCCAACAGGAGCTGAATGCTTAGATGTAGACAGATCAATCGTGCCAAACATTTTTTGGCCTAGTGTTTATGAAGATGAGAATGTGTTTATTACTAACATACTCACAGATAAACTACCAAGAGAAGCAGCATATTATATTATGAAAGACTACCCCCCTTCCTCATCACAAAAGCATGCAATGCATAGTAGTAAGGGGAAAAACAGTATATCTTAGAAATGTTACTTGTCTACCTTTAACAAACAAAAAGGATATTCAAAGACGTACATAGCCTGCCTCTATTTGCTCTTAGCTATGCCAGCCATGAGGCCTGCAGTGTATATAAGGTTAATTAATAAAATATAGTAACAAAACTTTAATCTATTATTTATAAGACTCCAACACAGTATGTAATACACTACGATGGGAAGCAAAAATGGAGGGATGTATAAAGAATTCAATACTGTACAATGGGAAGCAAACATTGAGGTGCATCTAGAATGCAGTACTATACAATCAGAAACAAACAAGGAGGCGTATACAGAATGCAGTTCTGTGCAATAAAATGTACAAATGGAGGGGTATATAAAATGAGGTATTGTATATATAGAATTCTGATGGAGGTGTATATTTAGAATGCTGTACTGTACAATAAGAAGCATAAATAGAAGTGTATATAGAATGCATTACTGTACAATGGGAAGCAAACATGGAGGTTTATAGAGAATGCAGTACTGTACAATGGGAAGCAAACTGTAAGGAATCCTTACCCTGTTGGTCTAGTGGTGGTGCGGTGGGTCCTGCTCCTCCACTGCTGGCTTCCTAGTGCGCGCCGCGCACTTACGTATTTTATAGTCGCATGTGCGCTGGCGTGATGACGTCAGCGTGCAATGGCGCAAAATTCAAATAGGATTTAAAGGGACATTTTCTTCTATGTTATTGCCCGTGATAGGATTTGTTCCTGGTGCTGTTAGCTGTTGCTATTCTGTTTGAACCTGATTCTGATTATCTGTTTTGACCCCTGCCTGGCTGTTTGACTACTCTGATCTCTGGAACCTGACCCTTGCCTGAAACCGACCTTGATTCTCCTTAACCCTCCTGTTTGAAGTTCTGTTTTGACCTCTGCCTGTTATTTCACTCCAATTCTGCCTCATCCCATCTGATTGATTACCCGGTTTGACCCTTGCCTGCCTGACGATTCTAGCAATCTGCCTGCCTAGACCCGGCCAGTCTGACCACGAATATGTCTTATGTTATTGTACCATGACCTTCGGCCTAACTGACTTTAAAGGAGAAGGAAAGCCCCAGGGCGCAAAACCCCTCCCCCCCTCCCGTGTATTGCCCCCCCTCCCTCCTCCCCCCTGGCCTACCCCTCCCGCTGGGCAAATGCCCCTAACTTGTTACTCACCCCTCTGCGCAGGTCCTGTCCACGGAGTTCACAGTCGCCATCTTCTCCCACGCGCGTCTTCTTCCTTCTCTGACCGGCGTCTTCTGGCGCATGCGCAGTAGGAACAGGTACCGGTACAGCTCTATTGGGCATGCGCCGAATGTCACGAAGTTTTCCGATTTCACTTCGTGACATTCGGCGCATGCGCAATAGAGCTGTACCGGTACCTGTTCCTACTGCGCATGCGCCAGAAGACGCCGGTCAGAGAAGGAAGAAGACGCGCGTGGGAGAAGATGGCGACTGTGAACTCTGTGGACAGGACCTGCGCAGAGGGGTGAGTAACAAGTTAGGGGCATTTGCCCAGCGGGAGGGGTAGGCCAGGGGGGAGGAGGGAGGGGGGGCAATACACGGGAGGGGGGGAGGGGTTTTGCGCCCTGGGGCTTTCCTTCTCCTTTAACAACTGTCGTGCCCCTTTGCTTGCCAGAACTCCTCGCCTTGCTCTTCTCGAAAAGGTGGCATCTGAGGGCTCCTCTCGAAGCCAAAGGCGGTCACACTACTGGTGAAGCCGAGCCGAGACCAGGGAGCTTGGCACTAGTTCTGGTTTAGGGTGCCGACCGTGACACAAACATGTTGATGTATATAGAATGCAGTATTGTACAATGGGAAGCAAACATGGAGGTGTATCTAGAGTGCAGTACTGTACAATGGGAAGCAAACATGGAGTTGTATATAGAATGCATTACTATACAATGAGAAGCAAACATGGAGGTTTATATAGAATGCAGTACTGTACAATGGGAAGCAAACATGTTGATGTATATAGAATGGAGGTGTATATAGAATGCAGTAGTGTACAATAATAAATGCAAATGGAGGTTTATATAGAATGGAGTATTGTACAATGGGAAGCAAATATGGAGCTGTATCTAGAGTGCAGTACTGTACAATGGGAATCATCACGTTGGTGAAAATACAAGCATTCCTGGGCATGACAGCATAGTAACTTATACAGCATGATGTACTGTATTACAGTATTAACCTCTTGAATTCCATTCAACACTATTTATAAATGATCTTAAACCCTAGCTTTTGGAGCAGCCCCACAGTATGTGATTCATTGTTTTGGCACATCTAGTACTTCTAGAATACTGTTATAAGGGCTATAACACAAAATGTTTGATTGTTGGAGTGTGGTAGTATTCATTGATGTTTATTAGCTTCAAATAATGTGGAGAAGATATTATTTATCACCTTACTGGGAAGACTAGGGAAAGTGATCCAGCACGTGATTAGAGAGAATAGGAACATCAGATGATGTAGGAATTAAAAATATTATGAAAACTAAAAAGTAAATGAAACTCAGTAAAATACGTTGTTGAAATAGGCACACAAAAGTAAATGTAAAATATGTCAAAAACATCTGAAGGTAAGAGTTGTTGATTTATTTACCTCGGAAGATTGAATTGCAGAGGATTATATTGCCGCTCCGGCACAACAGCAGCTCGGCTTTAAATCTAAAACCCCAGCCCATCTCTTAATTAACTCCCCATTGCCTACTCTCAGCTTGTGAAGACAAGTTTGCTTATATGATTTTTTTTCAGAATCCTTGGAGGGCATTTCAGATATAATGTGAGCTCGGGGATAAAGCATTTCTGCAGCTGTAGAGTAGATATGATCCAGTGAGAAGATGATCATATGCAATATATAAAGTTGCTATTCTATAGATTGTAGTAAAATATACTACTATAATAAACAAAAGATTATTTATTCCAGCGCCCAGGGCACTAAGTTACTGCCCAGGATAATGCAGTCTGCCAAGCATGGAGACAACATGCTGCAAGCCAGGAGCATAACTAAAAGCTCCACAGAAGTCCTCCACTACCAGCAAACTTTGGGAAGATGGTTAGCACTCCTATACTGAAGTATTAATTGGCCATAATAGTCTATGGACCCACTATATTCCTAAGAACCCCAATAATCATTATTGTTGTCTGTACTGTTATGCCCATGTTCCAACTGATAATTAGTTACCAGAAAAACTAAGGATGGGCCAATGGCAAATCACATGCTTAGTGCTGGTCTCTAGTAATGTACAGCATTCATTTAAATACTCAAAATTCTATTTGTGCTCTGTTATCTTACTATAAACCAAATGAATTGCAATCAATGAAAGCAATAGTAATTAAAACTGTTAGTGTTTATTAAAGAGTAATACGCTTTATAGATTGCCAAATCCAATGCTGTTATTTACCTGATCAATATATCCCAATTAAAAGCTCATTTAAGGCAAATAAAGGTCACCGGTGATATATTTTGTAAGAAGTATTTCTTGAGGCTAATAAACATTGGTGTCAGTATAACAAACAGAAGGTCTAATTTGTTTTCCTCTCTCACTTTTTGAATTCCCACTACAAATGTTTGTTGGTGGTGAGAATAACTCCGAGCTTTGGTATTTCTTATCATTGAGAGCCATCTGCAAAAGTGAAAACCATACACTCAAGATAGATTGATTAACAATTAAATGTATGGAGATTTTGAAGTTCTTTCAGTGTCAAATCCTGGTGTATAACAATCACCATATTTTTGTGTTCTTAGGTGATGACAGAAGATAATGGATTGTTGAGTGGATACTAGAGTAAATGGAAATATAATCCAAAAAAATGAATATAGCTGTAGTGTATTGCCTAATTTCATTTTATGCTCTAACAAAATACTGGAGGATTGTTTAAATCCTCTTCCTCTATTATGAACAAGGTTGTCTTCCAGCAAGCCAGTAGAAATGTACTTTCCCAAGTAATCATGGGTTACAAATTAAATTACATTGAGGGATTTGCCTAGTTTTGTGGCTAAATTTGTGGTGTTCCCTGCTATGAACATTTTTGCAAATCTGAACTAGAATTTCACCATGCATTCTGGTTTGCATCAGAAAAAAAACACAAACATCATTATTATCCACTCTAGCAGCACATAGTTTTCCTCTATCTACATCATAGCATCACTTTGAACAACCAGCACAGACACCATTTGGTTGAAACCTGGCCAATCTCACTTATATTCATACAGCTCAGAATCTAGCTCTCTCACTAGGATCTCTTACACTAAGTAATTACCAGAGGTCACTTTATTCACTACATTCCTCTTGGGGCTATGTCCCACATGGTGATTCCGAACTTTTTGTCACTTGAGTTGTGTAGCTGGAATAAATGCTCATAATTGACTCATCTTTATTTGAATGACAATGGCAACACTCCAAGGTAGACAGTGTTTCTGAGGACCAAGGAGGGAGGGCTGAGGAATGAGTCAAGACGGGGAATATTGCAACATCAAATGTGGGCAGCACAGAGTTGTGACTGCAGTTTCTTCAGATAAGTTAGTAGAATAAGAGGCGAGTCTGCATACTTCTTCTTAACGAGAGTGCATGCAGGAGCGTATGTTCTCCTGATGATGTCCTAAAATGCGTTTTGTACCAGTTCATTTGGAAAATCTGCCTGCAGCAAAACAATCTGCATCAGAACCAGTTATTGCTAGATTGGAACCTACAATTAATTGTGTGGTTGGGCTATGGTGTCCAATGTAAAATATGAGTTGCAAGAATGCACTGTATATTAAATGGATAAATGAATAATCCCCAATGCTCCGGCACTCACTCAGGGGGCAACATCCAGGCCTGTGTGAGAGGACATAATTTACTCTTTACAATTACATTAGGGGGCATTATAGACAGATAGTGGTGGATCCACCCCTTTAAACTAGAGGAACAGGATACACAGTTGAAGCAACGTAGGGGGTTCTTCACAGTCAGGACAGTGAGGTTGTGGAATGCACTGCCGGGTGATGTTGTGATGGCTGATTCAGTTAATGCCTTTAAGAGGGGCTTGGATGATTTCTTAAACAAGCATAATATCAAAGCCAATTGCGATCGTAAGTTCTACAGTTAGCTTAATATAGGTATTAGTATATATAATTTATATGTGAGTACAGGTATATAGATAGGCCTGTTTATGTATGTGATACGTGTGCGCTGGGGTTCATTGGCAGGGTTGAACTTGATAGACTTTTGTCAAATTAACTATGTAATTTTATGTTTTATTAGTTAGTTAGTTATTTTTGGGGTTACCTCCCTTTGAAATGTTACATACCCATGCATTTTTTAAAATGTATTTGGAGTAAAAGGAAAGTTGCAGTTACTCTAGACTGGGCTTAAAATACAGAATATATACATAAACAATTGATTTACATTAGGTACTTATAACAAAATAAATAGATGGTACTATAAGGGACCAGAATGAGATTCAGCCTCTCTTTGTTTATGTAAACGTCACAATCCCAGAAGTAATGTGAATATGTTGTTAATGACTTAATCTTATTTAGCTATGCAAATTGAGCCCTAGAGCCCCGCAGAGTAACTTCTACATCTACAAAGGACACATAATATGTATAAAAGCTTGAAGCAAAGATTATTTCTTTTTACACATGCCGACTAACAGTGCAGCATATTTATGAATATATATGATGCACTATAGTTACGTTTGTTGCCAGCATTTTACTGTACACCCAGTTGCTGTTACCTAGCTCCTAAATGTAAGCTTATTGCTGGCGAGAATAAATCGGACTTCCTTTTTTGGAGGAGTAGGAAATACCTATGCATCCCCAGTTTGCAAACTATTTTGTTAGCTATCAATTAACCCATGAGAATTCTAATCCACCCCATTAAAGTATCATTTCAACAAGTACAAGTATCTTGTACAGCAGGGCATTTTTTTTTTTGCATTTGTTATACTTAATTATGAAACACCCTAGGGGTAATTTATAATCACTGGGCAAATGGGTAGTGAGCCATGACAAGCAAATCGACAATTGAGTTCAGTGTTTAACAACAGCTGGCAGAAAAAAGTCTAATCACTTTTTGGTTGCTATGGGTTGCTGCCCAGGTGCAAATTTGCCCAACCTGCCTTGCTGTCCACTAACCCAGTATCAGTTGCTGTCCAGGTTGCTAAGACTAAATGTTCTGCTTTTGGATGGAGTGGACTTTTTGGCTGAGTTTCAGCTCAGTGCTATTATAGCCTGTACTGATACGGTATATCTTATCCAAATTTACCCGATATATAAAGAAAGCTCTGAACTACGAGAAGGCCATCTCCCAAAAAGTCTATTTAATCCAATAATCAAGATTTATTTTTTTTTTAAATTATTTCATTTTTTTCTGTAATTAGGGGCCCACCAAATCCACTATTTGCAAATTAGGATAAGGAAAGGCTAAAAATGTGCAGCGTATAAGAAAAAAAGCAATTTGTTTGTGTAATGAAGTCACATCATTTAAAAGATACAGTTCAAACAGGCACCTGAATCCTGGATTCAGTGCAGGGTCAGACTGAGGCAAGTCCCCCCTCTCGGTCCACTGCCATCAGGTTCCCCCGCCGAGCCGCACCCCCCCTCCTGCCGCGCACACGTGCACCTTGTATTTGGCAACCTGCAGCAAGAAGACTAGCGCAGGGAACAAGACTGGACCGGCAGGGCCCACAAGAGTTGAGAGCCCACTGGGTTTTTTTCCGGTGCCCCGTCGGCCCAGTCCGACCCTGATTCAGTTCAACCCCATCTGTAATAATAAAACATTACAGGTATGGGACCTGTTATTCAGAATGCTCAGCATTGGGGTTTTAGAGATAACGGATCTTCATACATTAAGTCTAGTAAAAAAATCATTTAAACATATAAATAAACCCAATATAATTGTTTTGCCTTCAAGAAGGATTAATTTTTAATACATTTGATATGGATCAAGTATACGGTACTGTTTTATTATTACAGAGAAAAAGCATATCATTTTTAAAAATATGGAGTCCATGGAGTCCCTCTTTTGACAGCTCAACCCGCAGTCCCTTGTTTGTACTGGAAAGTCCCATTTTTCTCTGCACTGAACAGCCAGAAAAAGAAACAAAAGTTTCCAACTTAATTGGCTTTTGGCAGAGAGCCTAGAACAGCCACAGCTCCAGATAAAATACTTTTGTAACAATTTCAAGATAATCAAATAAGTAATTGTAACAATATAAGATAACAGGTCCCTTGGGAGAAGTTAGACTCACAGCTTAAAGGGCAACTCACCTTCATTAGCAAAACTGTAGTAACTGAAAAAAAACACTGAAATGTGTTCGAACTTTCATAACCTGCCAAATTTTTGTAAAATGAACATGGTAATTATGTAATTGGGAGGTATGCAACTAAATCTAGCACATCTTTCAGGAATACACTGCCCTTCTACAGTCCTGTTCCCATTGCCTTTGGCCTCCTGCTCTTGCTAGTAGGAGCTACCAGTCTGTTGCAATCAATTGCAATCTGATGGGGTTTACACAACATAAATTTCCCTGTAAATTATCAAATAGCTTACTGTTTCACTCAATATGTTACCTGCATACAGGCATGCATTCACATGGATATTCAGTTCCTATCTTTCTTATGAAATCCTGCCTAATATGATTTATAAACAACCTGTATATTGGACAGAGGGCTGGATCACACATTCGACCAGCGTGCATCTATTCTGTCAGATTAGATAGGACCTCTCAATGCTAAAACTGAGTGAATGTTAGTAACCAGTAGAGGTCAGCATTGCACACACTGTAGATGGAATGAACACAAAAGACCCTGCATCTCAGACTATTCCAAAGACATCAGAATTCCCTTTAGCCCTGGAATGAACATCACACATGAAGCAATGCTTGTAACTTACTGCAGGTCTGCTGGATAGAAAGCAAACACTAACCATGGGTGACCTCTCAATATATTTCCATGAAAGCTTGTATCTTGTAGGAGGAGAATACACATGTTCATCTATGCACTTACTTAGGCTTTGAGACAGTTAACATCTTAAACTTTCATATTCAAAAATGCAGCTATTCAATAATGCAATCACACGAAAAGAGGTGTGAATGCTGGAAACTGAATACAGATTGTATTATTCCCTTGTGAGTCAGGGTGTGTTCAAACACGTCTAATATGGCACCTAAATGACTAAATATTGTAAGGCATGCTGCAAACCTTTTCAAATTAAATAGAATAAAAATGTAAATAGCAACCAAACCATCATATTCACAGCATTCTGAAAAGAAATCTAATTGTCTATTGAACTTTATCTGTATATTCTTTGTAAAGTAGCACTTTGCTTAGGCCAGGATTAATAATGGGACAATTGGAGCAACAGCCTCAGGCCCCATTGCAAAAATGGGTCCTTCCGATCTGGGGTGGGGGAGCAAAGGAACGCGGTCAGCAGCCTGAAAGTATCAGACATAAGGATCATACCATTGCTTTATGTAAATTACCACCCAAGTAAATGACTTGCTTTCTGCATTTGTATTGAAAGCAGGATGAGTAAGCAAAACATAAGCATAACAGGCTTGCGCTAGGAAGTGAAAATGGAAATGTAGCATCATTCTGCTTTACAGCTGCTAATTCCGTGAAGAAAGTTTCCTGCCATTAAATTCTCAACTATGTTTAAATGCACTACAGAATAACTGCAAGCTTTGTCCACCTTCCCCTTATCATTACAACATCTTGGACATTTTCCAACTCCTTTGCGAGCATAATCATGGCCCTTTTACAGTATAATCACATTTCAGATCTAATCCAGGGTCCATAGATGAATTTTCTTTTTCTTTCCAATTAAGCCACTTAAATAAATAAATAGTGTATATAAATACATTTGGCAATAAGCCCAGTAAAATGCTCATTTCCACAAGAGTCCCCGACAGTTGCCTATACTATATATCCGATCTAATCAAACTTAATAGATTTAATAGATTAAACTTCATACAAACTCTTATATCAGCAAATTAGGTGTGTGTCTACTCCAGTTGCTGTAGGTCTTGCTGACAGCAGAGTGATTAGTGGAGATACTCGAATCCGCAGACTCTCAGTAACACAAATGCACAGCCGTGGGGACTAACTTGTTTGAGGGAAACCTTACACCTAAAAACAACTTTGCTAAAAATGCGCACTATGTATAGGACTTGTGTTGAAATTATTATTCTGCCTAATTTTTTAAAAAAAAATCATATTTTCATATTTTTTCTGCCATGGTAAAGCATTAATTTGAAAGTAGGGTTATTTTCACTGCATGTAACCTTCTTTTATACTGACAGCAATTTATTTAGAGCTCCCTATCTACCTTTGAACAAACAAACCCTACTTTAAGCAACAGCCCTTGATCAGCTTATTATCAGGTGCTTCTCAGTGGACTAGTAATTAGGGAAAGGAAGTGGCAGGAAGTGAAACTGGCTTCATATTCTAGTTTAGTGTCAGAAATAATAGAAACCATAATACATTTTACTGCTTGTTGCTGGCCATGGTAAAGTACCAAGTTTTATGATCTGAGCTCACTAAATCTGTGATTCAATCCAAAAAAAAAAACGAAGTAGAACAAAAATAACTATTAGATGCCAAAAATGGGCACCTTTCATCTTGGATATGTGCGTAACTCACACCTGTTCTTTTTCTTTAGCCGTGTCTGAAATGTTGTCTATGCTTCTGACGGCCTTACTCATATTCCTTTGGGGACGCATAGAAAAAACTCTGAAAAGAGTGTAAATTTTGCCTGTCTGTTTAAAGGAACAGTAACATCAAAAGATGAAATTGTTTTAAAGTAATATATATATATATATATAAGTGCAGGGCAACACTGCATTATATTTTTAAGTTGCTGTGTAGCAATGGGGGCAGCCATTCAAAGGTGAAAAGGCCCAGGTTACACAGCAGATCGCAGATACGCTCTGTAGAACATAATGGTGTTATCTGTTATCCACTATTTAACCTGTGCCATATAGCCTTTTTTCAATTTCCACCATTGCTACACAGCAGCTTGTTTATATGAACTATAGTAGTGTTTCTGAAGCAAACAGATTACCAGTGCAGGGCAACACTACATTATATTATTATTATTTAAAACAATTACGTTTTTTTTGATGATGGATGGCTCCAAGAAAGAAAGAAAAACAGGGGCAGAATTCTCCAATTGCAATGTGAATAGATAATTATGTTGCAAAGTTGCTGTAGTAATAAATAGGATGGCTCAGTCATTAGAATTTGATTTGTTTTGATATCAATGTGTATTTGAGTTTATTCTGAATTGTCATCAAAAACATCCAGGCAGGTTCATTGGTTCCTGATCACATAGTCCCTATTGTGTAAATATGATAGGGGCTTCAGATTGTAAGCTCCACTGGGGCAGGGTAGATGTGAATAATGAACTATCTTGGAATACAGAAAGGTTCTCTCATTCTGGTCCAAGTTAATGTTTGGTTCCTACATTTTGCAGTTAAATCCGCAAAGTACTAAGACCTATAGCAAATGGCTTAAGTATTCTGGCTGCTCACAGTTGTTCCTATTGCAGGAATTAAACGTACAACATTTGGTGACTTTGGGAATTGCCTTTCGTGATAAATGCCTTTGCTTTCTTCCTGCTAAATTAATTCAAGCAAAGTGACCATGAGATTTCTTGGTCAGAAACGGAAAAGTCATTTGTTACTTTCCAGACGAGAAATGAATAATCCATAGCAGATTTGCTTCCAGAGCTAGTTCTATAGCAAACACTTAAGCTAAATGCAAACTTATTACTTACACTTCCCTCAAAAATTGTGAACATTTTAAAAAAGTCTTTCATATTTGAGTCACACATATGTTCGATATGATTTAATCAAAGAAATTCATCACTTTTAATCTTTTGGCACAAAGCACAAATCTATACATAAATGTTTTTTATGGCGTACAATTAGGGTTGCAAGATTGGGGAACTGCCCAGGCCATTGAGACAGGATTTACTGATATGAACTGGACTCTCCCTCTGGGGCAAATTCACTAAACGACGAAGCGCCTAACGCTAGCGTGAATGCGCCAGCGTAGCGCATTTTCGTTAATTCGCCGATTCACTAACGAACTCTGGCGTAAATTCGCTAGTGTTACTTCGCACCCTTACGCCTGGCGAATTTGCGCAACGGAGGTAACTACGCAAATTCACTGACGCGCAAATTATTCTGAACGCTACCTTTTACGCCAGACTTCCTTCGCCACCTCAGATCAGGCGAAGTGCAATAGAGTAGATAGGGATTGCTCCAAAAAAAGTTAAAACATTTTCTAAGTATATTTTTTCTCATACCTGTAATTTCCAAAGTAAACTCCATCTGGATTAAGCATCGGTGCTATCTTGAAAACCAAACGGTCTCTCAGAGATATGGCGGCAGGATGCTGGCTTATAAGAAAATCAATGATACCTGGAAGACAAAATGTCCAATTTCAATAAAGTTCAATTAATAAGAGCAGTTCTTCTTATGAACCATATGATGATCTCCGCTAACCAAATAATATATATATAATCACACACACATATATACTGTACATATTCTTTATATATGCATATACTGTACTACTTTATTTATATTTTTAATATAAAGTAAATTTAGATTTACAAACTGTTTAATCCCCTTCATTTTAGTTTCTGGCTGGTAACTACTTACAGTGGGGTCAGCCTGCCATTGGCTGAGATTATGCTCTTTTCTTTTTTAGTACTTTTTTTTTCTTAGAACCGAAAGAAATAGAATTCTTAAATTAGTAGATGCTATTTCAGCAAATTGTCATTGCATTAAGGGTAGAGAGAATAATTTACAAATTTAAGGTGCACATTTATAAAACTGTGTAACAAGTAGCACATGAGTAAATTGCTATATACTGTACAAAACTATTGATCAGAGCTATTTGAAATAGACATTGCCTCAGCTGCCAGGATAAAACATAGTCAACTTTATCAAAGCCCGAATTTATCTCAATATTTTCTGCTACAAACTCCAATCAAATCCGCTCTGGTTTTTTATGCTTATTTATTAAAAATTTTCCCGAAAATTTGATTTTTTTGAATTTTTTCATCCAATTTTCACGAATTTCATGATTTTTTTCAGAATTTTCACCTGAAAACTCCGAAAACTTTGGGGTATTGCACAAAACCCAGCGCATATCAAAAAATCATTGGGAATTCTCCCACTGACTTATTTGCAACCTCAACAGGTCTTAGATGCTGGATTTTCAGATTCTGACTTTTCCATCCTCAGGGTTTAATAAATTCCGAAAAATTTGTGATTTTTTAAAAGTCTGATTTTATAAAAAAAAACAAATTGTGATTTTTGCATTCAGAGTTTAGTAAATAACCCCCCTAAGCATTACTCTCCCTCTCTCTCTATGATCTTCCATATAAAGGGCTGGAGATATAGTGAGATTTAAAGTGCAATGGGACCTGTTATCCAGAACACTTGGGACCTTGGGAATTGCTGGTAATTTAGATCTTTATACCTTAAGTCTACTAGAAAATTATTAATACATTAAACCCAAAAGGATTTTTTTTCTTCCAATGAGAATTAATTATACCTTAGTTGGGATCAAGTGCAATGTACTGTTTTATAATTAAAGAGAAAATGGAGTCTAGGGGAGACTTTTTTGATAATGGGTTTCCTGATAATGGATCCCATACCTGTATAAAGGTTCCCAATAGAGGAAATTGTGTGGCAAAGGACCACACAATATTCACAAGAAAAATGTAAATTCCAGCTGGCAATAAGATGAAGCATGCAACACAAATGATAATGTCATTGCTGAAATGAGTTTATCTAGCACATTAAAGTGTCAGGCTGTTAGGATACACATCTTCACAAACTCTTCTTTTTTCATTAACCAATCAATGCAAGCCTCATCCTCAGGCTTCTTTAATCAGCACGGTACCCATTACTGTTCCTTATTAAACTTAGGTAAAGAATTTGGCAGCTGCTTGGACCCATTTAATATCATTTCCATAACGCAGGCACAGAGATGCAGCAGATGTACTGATTTATTACTTGATCCTTGTATTAAAATAACAGTTTGCTGGTAAACAGGAAGGGTAATGATGCCAGTCACCCTCGTTAGAAGCTAATAATAGCTTAATTTGTCCACTAATTGACCTTTGATACTGCCGAGGCGTTGTAGTGTATTTCAGGGCATGAGATAAACAAGCCCACGATTATGTTACCTCAGAGAATGGCTCGGCAAATGGAAGGTAGTTAGCGCAATACATTTTCTGCTCACAGATGAGTGGATTAATTGGTCTGACAATTAGAATGATACTGGGGAATACAGAGCAGTCTGTACTGTAATGTGTTGTGTACACTACGGACCACCACCAGCTATCCATTCTGAAGCGACTGTCATAAGTCCACACCATGTACAAATGTATATTGCAACTTATGCCATGCACGTATGGAGGACTCAATGTCAAACTTTATTCAAATGGAAATTGCTGTTATTCCTTTCACTACACAGCCCACCATTTCCATGCATGTTACAGATGCCCTTATTTGTAACCCACCCAGTGTACAAAAGGTGGGTACCTGCATTATATAGTGCATGTAGGTCCAGTGTCCACAGATGATGGCATGAAACTCACCAAATAATACAAAGGATTGACTTCCTAATAAAGCAGAAATGTTTAAAGTACAGGTATGGGACCTGTTATTCAGAATGGCTGGAACCTGTGGTTTCCAGTTAATGGATCTTTCCATAATTTGGATCTTCATACCTTGTCTACTAGAAAATCATGTAAACATTAAATAAACCCAATGGGCTGGTTTAGCTTCCAATAAGGTTAATTATATCTCAGTTTGGATCAAGTACAAGTGTAGGAAATTGCCATCTTGATTTTGTTATTTAATATGGAAGCTGTTGTTACATGAAGCCCTTATTATCATAACAAAGGTTTTCCTATGACTACTAAGTCCTATGTCTGCTGTGGGGACCATACATCAACTAACTGTATGCAAGAAAACTTGCTCTACAGGATGTAGGCAAGTTGGGGGGTTTATCACAGCATCTTGGCAGTTGGAAAGGTTTCTGTGGGGGCAGGTGAGAGCCCAGGATAAGAGAACACAGGACAGAGGAAGAGGGAGCTGGGCAGCTGAGAGGAAGAGCTGGAGAAGCCAGAGGAGCCTGGGACAAGACAACATGTGAAGAATGCAGCCCAGAGGGGAAGGCAGAGATGATGCTGAACTCAATTCCCCTGCCTTTTTGGTAACAACAATGTAGACTTGTGTAATGTGTAACTGTAAATATTATAATTATTGTTTAGTCTAAATGTAATCATTTATGTATAACAATCAATTGATTTATTTTACAATATATAACTTTAATATAAGCTCATTGGTGTGGATTCATTCTCTGCTTGCTCAAAAGAACCAAAACCCTCGTAAGTGGGTTGAGGTATATTAATATTATTAATGATATAATATACTATATAAACTTACACAAGGTGCTGTTTTATTATTACAGAGGAAAAAAAATACATTTTTAAAAATTTGGATTATTTGGATAAAATGGAGTCAATGGGAGACAGCCGTTCCATAAGATTTCTGGAGCTTTTCTGGATCCCATACCTGTAATAGAGTAATGCTGAGGTATGAGTACATTCTATCAAGCTGTGTCTTATTCATGAACACAGGGCAGTGCGCAGCTTGGGGACGCAAATTGCCTTGTTTTTCTACACTTGCAGTCATAAATGAGGCTTACTGGTGATCGTGAAACTACAAACCAGTAAGTGTTGGGTACTGTAGTCCAACAGCTGCATCTGTCAATGCCCCATATATGTGCCAAATAAGGGCATTTGCTAGGGTTGCCACCTTTTCTGGATTCTTATGGTTTTTCCCCTATAAATAACATTGGCATCAAGCAAATACTGGCCGGGAGGACACCCTAGCATCTGCAGATAAGATAAAATGTGAAATTTGAACAGGTTAGGGTGCCAAATTGCTCCCAAGGTGACCAAACATGCACAGATGGTTAAGCACTCAGATTGAAATTGGATAAACTGCCTGTAATGTTTTTGTATAGAGCTGAATATAATGTTGCCTGGTTGTACACAAGCTTCTGTACCTGAAATGTCACCTAAATCTACCAGCTACACTGGCAACACAGTGATAACCCTCCTGATTTGCACTCAGAAATCCAACACAGTGCACCGACGAACATTAAAATGCCACATGCATTAAAAAAATTAATTAAATGGTGCTATGACAAACTTTTTGTAATCTTGAACCTGCACAGAGATAATAAATGTATTTATGTGAACGCCTGCACTGCTCCTTAAAAGAGACAATTAATATATATGAGTTTTTTGTATTCTAAAGAATTCCCAGCAGCTATAACTAATGTATTTGTCGGTACATGGGGCTGAACCTTTTAAGACATTTATTAGATCAGATTATGCTGAGTAACCTTTTATTTGGCAGATGTTGGAACTTTTATTGCATTGCAGCCAAGTCTGGGTTTTTCTTTTCCTTTCAATTAAAGCAGCAGTTTCTGTAAGTAGTGAACTAACAACATTTTCTAATTATATTAAGAAATAATCACTGTATTTGGGGCCACATTTCAGACCTCAATGCCAGACTTTTAAAGAAAGAATGCAATTTAGTAAGGCATAAAGCTTATAATAGCATTTGCTTCCACCCCCAAGGTTGCATTATGTTCACTCTGGCTTATGTTTTACGCTTTTCTGTTTCTCTAATTAATAGCTATAGCAGGTAACAGAGCTGTTGAACTCCAGGACTTTATGGGCTTATTTACTGTAAAAATTATGTAGGTCAGAATTTGTTGGATAAACAATTGGCTGTGTGAACCCACAGAGGAATAAATACAAAGCCTGAGATAATTTGGGGATGGTAATTAAATCTTTCATTACACTGAAAACTGAACATATATAAAAATCCCCAAAATTTTTTATATATATCCAGAAACATTTGTAACACGTTACAAAATGTAAAATAAGGCTCAGGGGCTCATTTATCAATATCAGTGACTAGCATTTCAACCAGCTGAAGGTACAACAATAAGAGCAAGCATCTAATTGGTTGCCCAGGTGAAAATATCAGCAGCTATACTTTTTTTGTCCCCCTTTTGGGAATCTTGTCCAAAAATGTATCTCTGACAAACGGTTTTGTATCTTATACCAATGGACTGATTAACTTGTCTAGCAGCTCTGCACTTCTGAGGTTTTTATAACCCTAACCCCACCACAACATGTCTATTTTATTCTATAAATAACATTAGCATCAAGCTATATTTTACTGACCAGACCAGTAAAAAACACCAGCCATGTGGCAATCCTAGCTTGTGAAAGAGAATAATATTCTGTTTATGCAGGTTTCCCTGGGATCCCCCCTGATTTGGATGTATTTTGTTCTCAAGATATCCTTGGTCACTAATACCCTGTGCAGAGCCACATGCTTGGCTATAAGTGCAGTTATTTGTTTATTTTTGTTCTTTGGAGCATGGCTCATGAGGTAGTTGTTACAGAAAATACATTTTTTTTATTCTAATTCCACATTTAAGATGTGTCTGCTTGTGTATAGATGTGACACTTGAGTTGCATTGTTACACTTTGGTAACCAGCTATGTCACTTTTGTCTTCTTGTTTTTACTATGATATATATTGGCACCTATTAAAGCTCCATGCATCTTATATAGGTTTATGCTTTAGAAAGTGTAGAGATGATACACAAAACAGTGCAACATATGCTTATATGCCCAGATAAGTGTGTTTTATTATTATAAATTATAATGGATATTGGATCTTGGAGATCTGAAAGCTTGTTTTGTAATATTTCTATATAGCTAGACTGTTCGTATGGGCCCAAAAGTGTAGCGCTTCAAACTCCTTAAATAGCGCACATAAAGTTGCACCTTTGTTAGACACAGTACACATAAGTGAAACTTGAACAAAGATTTTTATTTGGTTTAGTACAGCAGTACTCCCTTTTCTTACAATTACAAGTGAGTCCAATTTTTCCTTTTTGCAGGCTTACAGATTTACCAAATACAATCCCAACATATCACTGGACTTGCAAACCTCAGCAAAGGATTTTCCTGCACCACCTACTGGTCAAGCAGTTTGACATACGTCATACATCCCTCCACTTAGCCCTAAAAAGGAATTTTCTTCTGTGCCACCTTCCTCCTTCAACCAGCCTGACAACTCAGTGCCCTGTCTGGCCTTTCCGGGTAGGAATTTCTTCACCTCTGGCCTGGGTTGTCCACACTGTCCCTCACACTATGCCCTATCTGTGGTAGAACCATGGCTGTTAAAGCCTCTGACTCCTTGTTGGGGTACCAGCTACCCATGCTACTCTAGCCCTGTCTAGCTAAGGCACCTAGTGCCTGCACTTTAGGAGACCTAACTATCTGCGCCTGCAGGAACTGACAACCACACCTTGGGCATAACCCCTCCTTTAGCCACTGGTTCCTCTAGTGGTGGAGGTGAATATTACACTTAAGCGTTTCCTTTGCTGCCACCTAGTGCCAAACTGCATTCAACACATTATTTAACTCATAGTTTTACACATTTCAAATTTTCCATACATACATTCAATTATCATACAAACATTTTCAATCATTTCCACACACATCACGGTCCACTTCTTATGCCTTTCTTTGAATACAGCACTGTCTGCCTTGCCAGCACTATATTCAGAGGCAGCAGGTAATGGGCTCACATGGCATCCCTGAAATGACCCCCGCAGCTTGTGCAATATTCAGATACACACACTAAGGAGTACCAGTGGCCACTAGGAAAGCCGTGTATTCTCAGCCTGCTTACAGCAGTAGAGTCAAGCACAGCGCTGCTTTTTGCCCAATGCAATTGTTTTCTGCAGGTAGCAAGGTGCAGAGCTCAGCCATTGCAATTGCTCTGTGCATAAGGACCAAAAGTTACAAATTTGTGCCAATCATAAATGAGCTATATAAACAGATATTGAACAGTACAGATAATTAAATATACTAACTTCTAAATGTAGATTGCAGGGTTGCACTTGGATGTGAGTTACTGTCTTACACCCTGCTTGTGATCTGTGTTTCTCTCCACCTCTTTTCTGTATCTTGTGAGAAGAACTCTGTCTGCATACTGATCCAATAACAGATGACAGCTCCATGTAAAACTACTCTCTCATTTTGTTCCATCTTAGCCTGAGGGAACAGTTCCGAAAGACCCTTCCTGCTGAAGCCCATATGTGAAAACATGCACTAAACCACCTGTAACGGCACATTTTGACTGCATATTGATTTCCACTTTACTGTGGTTTCTAGGCTTCTTACTCTGAAAGTCTTTTTCTGTTCTGACTCGTGGGCACATGACAGATATAATCAGCTATTCTGGGAGACTTGTATTCTTCAGTATTCTTATCAACCAAAATGGAAAACAGAAAACTCTTATTTTCTTTTCCAGCTGCTTTGAATATTAATAAACCGCCCACCATCCAGAGAAGACAGCAGTGTGTTTATTTACCAGAAAGGAATTAGTCTGGTGAAGGCATTAAGTAGGATTTTATTTTAATTTGAGCTCTCTGTACCCAATTTACTAAAATAACAAATTATATTTTAGTATAGACATAGTATGTGAATTATGATTATTAGATACACCAAACTACATGGTTGCTAGGGAAAATTGGGTCCTATTAAAGTTAAACCAATGAGCTGTTGCTTGTCAATGTCAAACCATGAGTTTCACAACAAAAAGTTACATAATTCCAATCCCATGGACAATAAAACCTAAAGATTGGGTAGCACAATGACTCAGTACATTCCCCACTGTGTGTGGGTTGCCTCTCGCAAACATACAGACAGGATAACTGTCTGATAAAATTGGCCTTAGTTTTGTTAAGTAGTGATGGACGAATATGTCCTGTTTCGCCTACAAATGTGCAAAACTCGCGAAATGGCGAAAAATTTGCGAAACGCATTGAAGTCAATGGACATCAAAATAATTTTGATGCGAGACGATTTTGACACGAGCGACAATTTTTTTTTAGCGCGACTCTTTTCTTCAAATGCATTAAAGTCAATGGGCGTCCGGTAAATTTTGTCGATCAACAATTTTTATGCTTGCACCAAAATTTTGCCCCCGTTTTGCGAAATAGGGAAATTCACCGCAAATCCATATCTGCTGAATAAATTTGCCCATCACTAGTGATAAGGAACTTCGATTGTATGCTCCACTGGGACAGGGACCTGATATAAATGATTAATTAATTAATTAAATGATAATTAATCTCTGTACAGTGCTACATAACTATGTCAGTGCAGTTTTTATTATTTATAAATAAATAAAGACCAGTTGCAACATACTATATACAACAGTCTACATCATACTTAGTTAATTCTAAGACAAACTAACCCTTTAAATATCTAACAGTGTTAAATGGATGGTCATGCATAAACAGTAAATGTTCCTACACATAGTCCCCTCTATCCAGAGATTTGAAGTCTAAATTGCTATAGCGGTATTTTCTAACATTTGCAGAAAAAAAGAGAAACAAAATAAGAAAAAAATGTAATAAGTAATTGTAAAGCTATACTTCTTTCTCTACTATGTCTATGCATGGAGTTTGCCCACAGAACAAAGTCCTTGAATGGACTTTGAAGGAAGTATAACTTAAAGGTTAAACTACAAACTTCTAAAGGAACTGTATCTGATCACACGTTGAAGCGCTGCTAATACTCCTGACTATATACGTCTACTGTCAAGTCTAATTCGGCAGTAAAGTGAAAACAATTTTTGACATCCTTCTTGTCTTGCTAGAAGAGAATAAATGAGGTGAAGAACAGAATAATTAGTTTGGGGACCACATGAGATCAGTTTGTGCTAGGCCACTAATATCTCTGGGAACACAATATAATGTGAAGGTATGTATTTATATGCATTTGGGCATGTTTACACTATGTATTTTATTATTAAAGAGATGGTAACATAAAAAAAAATGTGTTTAAATATAATATACTATTACCCTTTATTGGTTTAATTTCTTCCATGGCTTGAATCTAATTTATGTCCTTACCCATATATATGGATAGTATTTGACAAAAATTTTGAGGGGCTAAGAACCGTCACAAGAAAGTGGGTACATTTGTGCAACTACACAGCTTCCCTCTTATTTTTTCAAGCTAGATACTAAAATAATTACTACAGGTATGGTACATGTTATGGAACCTGTTATCCAGAATGCTGGGGGCCTGGGATTTTTCAGATAATGAATCTTTCCATAATTTGGATCTTCATAACTCAAGTCTACTAGAAAATCATGTAAACATTAAAGGGATGGTTCACCTTCAAACAACTAGTTGTTTTCAGATAGATCACCAGAAATAATGACTTTTTCCAATGACTTTCTATTTTCTATGTGTGACGGTTTTTCTAATATTGACGTGTAAAGTGTAATTTCTCTCCTTCTGAAGCAGCTCTGGGAGGGGGGTCGCCGACCCTGTAAACTGTTCTAAATGGATACATTTAGTTGATACATTTCTTATCTTTGTCCCTGCTGAGCAGAATCTCTGGGTTTCATTACAGGCAGCTGTATAAATTGATATAATAGTTGCTAATACTCCAGAGATGCTGCTGAGAAATGTATCAACGAAATGTTGCAAAATTGTGACAGTTCAGAGTCTGCACCTGAATTACTGAGCTGCTAGACTCAAGGTGGCCATACACAGGCCGATAAAAGCTGCCGACAGACCGAGTCGGCAGCTTATTGGCCCGTGTATAGGCCCCCTGACGGGCTTCCCCGATCGAGATCTGGCCGAAAGTCGGCCAAATCTCAATTGGATGGGACAAAAAATCCTGTTGGATCGCGGCCGCATCTGTTCGTTGATGCGGTCCCGCGATTCAACCGCCCGTTCCCATTCGGTAGGATCCGATCGTTGGGCCCTAGGGCCCACGATCGGATCAGCCCAATATTGCCCACCTCAAGGTGGATATATCGGAGAGAGATCCGCTCGTTTGGTGACATCGCCAAATGAGCGGATCTCTCCGTGTATGGCCACCATTAGACACCAGAAACTGGGACATTCAAATTTAAACTTAGATTTTGGAAAAACAGTAAAAAATAAATAATGGAAAGTAATTGAAAAAAGTCTTTATTTCTGGGGAACAATCTGAAAACAACTGAACTGAAAAAAGTGTTTGGAAGGTGACCAACCCCTTTAAATAAACCCAATAAACAGAATTTGCTTCGAATAAGGATTAAATATATCTTACTGTGGATCAAGTACAAATCACTGTTTAATTGTTACAGAGAAAAAGGAAATCATTTTTAAAAATTATGGAAAGACAGACTTTCCATAATTCAGTGCTTTCTGGATAAGGCGTTTCCAAAGAACGGATCCCATACCTGTATTATTATTATTTTCAAACTGCCATTACTGTACATTAGGGGGCAAATTCATCAAGGGTCGACTATCGAGGGTTAAATAACCCTGATATTCGACTGGGAATGAAAATCCTTCGACTTCGAATATCGAAGTCGAAGGATTTTGTGCAAATACTGCGATCGAACGATCAAAGGAATAATCGTTCGATAGAACAATTAAATCCTTCGAATCAAATGATTCGAAGGATTTTAATCCAATGATCGAAGGATTATCCTTTGACCAAAAAAACTTAGCCAAGCCTATGGGGACCTTCCCCATAAGCTAACATTGGGTTTGGTATCTTTTAGGTGGTGAACTAGGGGGTCGAATTTTTTTCTTAAAGAGACAGTACTACGACTATCGAATGGTCGAATAGTCAAACCATTTTTAGTTCGAATCCTTCGATTCAAAGTCGTAGTCAAAGGTCGGAGTAGCCCATTCAATGGTCGAAGTAGCCAAAAAAACACTTCGAAATTCTAAAGTATTTTTTCTTCTATTCCTTCACTCGAAGTTAATGAATTGGCCCCTAGATGTCTGTATACAATGAAAATACAGATTCCAAAGAGGAGGTATGTAGGTCCTACTCAGTAGAGTTTATAGTCTAAAAGGAGAAAGAGGTTATGACACACAAGGCATTGGGATTTCCCAAAATGAACCATGGATTAGTTACTTGTCTGTATGTCACTGTCACACCTAGAAACAATGCAGCCTGGTTTCAGAGATCCATTTGCTACATGAAATGACACAATTCAAGGGGGGATGAACACCACAGACATATGTCCATGCTCATACACTGTATAATTGGTACTGTTCATAGGTCATGAGTTTCTATGTAACTTATGTCTGAACGTGTTGTTCACGTTTACTTTAACTTTTAGTATGTATTGTATGTATGGTCATATGGTTTTTATAGAGTAGTATTCTAAAACAATTGCAGTTGGTTTCAATTGTTTATTCTTTGTGGGTTTTGAGTTATTTCATTTTTTTTTCAGCTGCTCTACAGTTTGCAATTTCAGCAATCTGGTTGCTAGGGTCCAAATTAACCTAGCAACCGTGCAATAATTTAAATAAGAGACTGAAATTTTAACTGGAGAGGACCTGAACAGAAGATGAGTTATAAAAAGTAGCAATGACAATACATTTGTAGCCTTATAGAGCATTTGCTTTTTAGATGGGGTCATTGACCCAGATTTGAGAGTTGGAAACAATCAAAAGAAAATAATTTTAAAATATATAAAAATTTAAATAATGAAGACCAAATATAAAGTTACTTAGAAATGGCCATAGTTAAGATTCTATAACAACGTTAATTTAAAAGTGAACCACCCCTTTAATGCTTCTCTTTCTCATTTACTGAGAATTTCGAATTACAGTGATGAAGATTATGGAAATATTTTCTTTGCTTCTTTGTGCCTGCTGGTGCCAGATTGCTCTTCAGTGTTTTTTTAGCTCTTAGAATGTTATATTATCAGTCCAATGCATCTATAGCCACAGGGGCGTTTAATGCAATTTATTGCATGGCTTGATAAATCCATCCTACACATATGTTGTGTTACCTGTGATCTGGCATGCTCCAGGGCTCCATCTGACAGTTGTTGGTACATTTGTTTTTCTGTATATAATGGTTATGTGCAAGTGGACTTTATAATTTAGGTGCTCCTGTAACTACAGATGGAAGTAATGCCCATAATTTGCTCATTTTCATATTTCAATGTACATAATCTGCTCTAAAAACAGAACTTAATAATCATGCCTAATGTTTAAATATTTCATAAGCTCAACAACTTGTGTACACTCATAGGAATCCAGGTATTGGCAGGGATTTCTTAATTGACATAGAATGGCATATTTATATAACCAGTCTTATGTTGAATATTCATTTCCAGAAAGCGTACCTGCGTAGCAGACACATGGCTTATAAATATTGTATTTTGATTATTTTGGCAAAGGGGTTGTATAATCTCATGCAGGAATTGCCAGAAGAACAAAGATGCCATCTATTTATTACATGGTCAGAGTTTTACAAAAACCTTTAAGTAAAACATTTCCTTATTTCCAATGGAACAAATTTATGTAGTTTGGTGTCTAAATTCTTCCAAACAGAAAATAATTGTGATGGAGGCAGAATCAAATTACTTGAAATAAGAGCATTTCTTAGCACCTGCACTTATTGAGCAGCATAAATATTATAATGTATATTCATGGATACTCAGACATGTTTCTTTTATTTCTTGTGTCATGTCCTGAGATCAATTAAACCAGTTCGGATTCTTTTCAGTATGCCAAATATCCATTATATTAAGTGTCCAAAGGGTCAACCTGTAAAAAACACAATGCCATACAACAAATAAACAAATATTTGCAGTTCTATGGCAGTTCTGAAAGTCAGAAATGCCTAGTTCACAGGCCTACATGTGACGAGCAACATTTTTTGCCAGATTTTGCTGTGAAAAAAAAACTTGTAGCCTCCACTGTATTGTGCGCTGTATTGTCACTGCAAACAAAGTTGTTACTAACCTGTGCTAGAATTTTGCCATTTTGTTTTGTTTTTACAGGCATTCTGTAAATGTAATATCTTGTTTTGAAAGAGAAAAAAATTGCCAGCTCTCAAATTCAGCCTGTGAGAATCCCCTTAAAAACATTTTTAAAAAATTGTGTTGTTATTACTACAACTTGGCCAAAATATCGAAGTTCATGTCCCAGGTCAAAGCCCCTAATTTATAGAGGTTGTTCACCTTTGAGTTAACTTTTAGTATGATGTAAAGAGTGATATTCTGAGACAATCTCCAATTGGCTTTCATTTCTTTATTATTTGTTTTTTTAGTTATTTAGCTTTTTATTCAGCAGCTCTCGAGTTTGCAATTTCTGCAATGAAATATGAACAGGAGAGGGCCTGGATAGAAAAATGAGTAATAAAACGTACCGATAACAATAAATTTGTAGCTTTACAGAACATTTGTTTTTTGATGGGGTCAGTAAGCCCCATTGAAAGTTGGAAAGAGTCAATTGAAAAGTTGCTCATAATTCACTATTCTAGAACATACTAGGGGTAAATTTATCAAAGAGTGAAGTTCCGCCACTAGAGTGAAATTCCACAGCTCTCAATTCATTTCTATGGGATTTTGAAAAGCGTATTTATCAAAGGGTGAAGTGAAAGTTCACCCTTTGATAAATACGCCTATAAAAATCCCATAGAAATGAATGGAGAGTGGCGGAATTTCACTCTAGTGGCGCAACTTCACTATTAACTTCACTCTTTGATAAATATACCCCCCTAAAAGTTAATGTAAAGGTGAACCACCCCTTTAGGAGTCCTACTGTGTACTAGATACTGAAGTGTATTTTAAACATTTAAAAACATTAAACCCCTAGCAACAATGTGCATTATAAGTGACTGAGTGGTAGCACTGTCTTCTCTTACATTTTCTACCCTTTTTTTACCCTTGCATCTCATTTATGGAGCCCCCAGCAACACAGTGCATTATGCGGTGGAACCATGTTCATTTACCCATTGCTGTGAAACTCTAGTGAGACCAGCAAGGAAGTCCTAACTAGTGATTTATTTATTTGGCAGGCGCAAATCTACAGCAAATTTCCACGTTTTGCCGCCGGCTAATAAATTCGCAAACTTGGCATGAAAGTTTGTAAATTTTTTGATGCAGGTGAGAATTAAGACTCCGGGGACAATTAAAGCCACTCAATGACTTTAATGCATGTCAGAATAGTCGCTGGTGTCGTAATTGTCGCCGGCGTAAAAATTTGCGTTTCGCAAATTTTTCACCTTTTTTTTCGGTGCAGCGAAATGGGAGAAATTTGCCCATCACTAGTCCTAACAAATTAATTAAGATACACCTGTGCCTGAATCATAAACCTATATTAAACCTGTGGGATTCAAATACTGAGTATCCAAATGTTTACTAGGCCAAAACAAATAGCCTATATGGCCATTAGTATGTTCTCGAACAAAATTCCATAATAATGCACCAAAAAACAAAACTTTTTCTTTATGTTTGTTTTACTTTGAATGACTAACAAAATTAAGTTTTTAGCTAACTTGTTTCCCTAAAGCTCTAATAAGTGATCTTGTTTATTTTTGCTACTCCATTAGTATTACAGAATTGCATGGTCAATACTAATATATCATAAGCCATTGCAGCTACAATCAATGTTCTTTTTCAATAAATGGCAGAAATCTACAACCTTGTACTCTGTCTTATTAGCTAAACTACTTTCAGTACTTCGACAAACAATTTTCCATGGTCTAAATAATGGAACCTATGAATATTTATAGATTATGTCAGATGTAGATGCTGTCAGAGATGGCACTCACAGGACTTTATATTGAATACATTTGCTTTTATTTTAAAAAATCGAATGTTTCAGCTGTGACACCAGCCTTTATCAAAAGGCATAAAGGCTGGTGTCACAGCCGAAATGTTAGATTTTTAATAATAAAAGCAAATGTATTCAGTGCTGGGACTCTTGGTTTTATATATATATATATATATATATATATATATATATATATATATATATATATTGATATATATATATATATATATATATTGATATATATATATTGATATATTGATATATTGATACATTATATTGTGTAAGTATCCTTTCATAGACCCAAGATTAGGCTGCAGAGTTTTTATAATCTCATAACATAATCTATGAAGAGCTGTAAAGTTAGCCCCTAAATTATATCCATAACTGTAGCAAAGAAATATTTCTCTAGGATTAATAAACTGCCGGGAAATTGAATGATACACCATTTAATATAAAATGTGTTCCTTATTCCACTTAAGCGTAAAGAGGCTTTGTGTTGGGGGAAAACCCGCATTTTTCTTTGCAATGCAGTAACCATTATTATGAGATACAATGTGCTTCATAATCACAAATTTGCAGTAAGGGATTGATATGGTGTATTTATTAGATGTGCTTTCTTATATAAAATAGCTAGGTGTGTTAGACCCCACAGGGTGTTGTTTATTATCACAGTTGCAGCTATTTACTGGCTCACTGAATGCGGTTACTGACCTTCCAGTTTGAGTCTTTCCTTTCTATGGAAAAAAAAGTAGGTGTTTAATGTCTTTTGACCCTGAAAGCCTTGTGCATTTCTTTCCTGAAGGAAGTCAAAGACTGACAGTCACTCACCCTGACACACAAAGGATGAAGGCGTTTCCCCAGGGTGTACTCGAGCGCTTATAAACGCAACCTTTTGCTCATCTTCAGACACCAGGTTCGCTAGAAGAAAGAAACAGACCTCATCAATTCAGAGAAGCAGATTGAAACATTAATATTAATATATCCCCTCTTATTAAAATACATAATAAATTATGAATTTCGTTGAATCCATTATTAAACAAATTGCCGGAAACTTCTCATTCTTCCATAGTAGTAGGAAACGCCAGCTTGACCCTTCATGGTCCAAAGAGTGACTAACCTTGTGGAAATCAGAGGACCCATTGCTTAAAATAAGCAAGATTAATACAATTCTTTATGGAAAATAACAAGGTTTTACAAGAGTGAATATAAAAATGGCATGTATAGACCCTAGTCTTATAGCAAAAATAATGAAAGAAATGAAAAATATCAGCCCACAATGGATAATTCCCTGTTCTGTTTAGCTAATGTATGTATAATATAGATCTTTTCACTACAGATCACAAGAATGGTTCTGAGACTGAAATGCAGAAAGACATCTGTGGAAACATTCTGATTTGCATAAAACAATAGAAAAAGAAGCAAGAAATTGTATCATGAAATATGTAATACTATTGATGAATGACAGCTTCCAGAATAGGCTAATGACGTCTTTCTTATTTAACTGTCAGGAAAAAGAGTTAAAGTTCCCGTGTGCAGAAACTATTGCTGTTGCCTGTTGAAAAAAATCAACTTTAATGGATTACAACAGATTTTTCTAAATACTTGTGCTTACAACTCGTATGCAAAATAGTACATCCTCTGCAGTTTTATCTACAGGTGTAGATACCAGAGGGGGTCTTGGGGGGTCTTTTTTCAGTTATTGACCACTTTTGTTTCTTTCCACCACTTTTAGTTTATGCTTTGAGTGTATCCTTTGGTGTTGCAATGCATGCTATTTGGACGCAGTGATTCGATCGTTGTCGACGAGCCACAACAGTTACACAAATACGGTATGCCTCTGATTGATGCAATGGGGTAAGCACCATATGGACACGGCACCCATAATTAAGACACTTTTACACAACATCACTTTGCCACATGCCCTCTTATTAAATGTTTGTGCCTTGTTTATCAAAGGATGTTTTCACCATTTACTATTTTTTTCTCATTTACTCTATGCTCAAAAACTATTAAGACACTTCACTTTCTATACATGGTTTTCTTTTTTGTATTGTCAAAATTGGCGCATTTTTCCATAAAGTCTGGGATGTATTATACCATAGAGCAGTGATCTCCAAACAGTATTGCTCACCAACCCCTTGGATGTTGCTCCCAGTGGCCTCAAAGCAGAGGCTTATTTTTGAATTTTATGCTTGGAGGCAAGTTTTATTTGTATAAAAATGAAGTATAGTGCCAAGTAGAGCCTCCTGTAGGCTGCCAGACCACTTAGGCTACCAAATAGCCAATCATAGCCCTTATTTGGCACCCCAAGGAACTTTTTCATGCTTGTGTTGCTCCCAACTCTTTATACATTTGAATGGAGCTCACTGGTAAAACAAAAAAAGGTTAGGGACCCCTGCCATAGAGTATGTAGTGCACCATACCATATAGTATACCATAGCACAAACAGTTAATTATATCATCATATTATAGTTTGTAGTCTCAATGGGTTTTTTAATGCTTACCAGTTACCTTTCACATTTTGGTAACATTTTTTTTCACTTAGGGTTTTCAAGGAGTGGGTCACTTGCAGTTCTAATATATATATATATATATATATATATATATATATATATATATATATATATATATATATATATATATATATATATATATATATATATATATATATATATATATATATATATATATATATATATATATATTGGGAGATCCAGTAGAATGTTATTCCACACAAAGCTCTGAACCTACATGGCTTCCTTCCAATAAAATGGGTTGTTTTAAGTGCCCTACGTGTCTGTCTTGCCGATATATGACTCCTGGTAAAAGTTTTGTTCATCCGCGGACGGGACGCCGGTACTCGATCCGACATCACATCACATGTACTACTACACACGTGATTTATTTAATAACTTGCCCTTGTGGATTGTCATATGTCGGCAAGACAGACATGGCACTAAGACTTCGTATGGATGGCCATAGATCGGCCATCAACACGGCGTTCAGGGACAATAAGACTTCTAAGCCTGTAGCCAAACATTATCTTGAGATGGGGCATGGTTTGCCCACTTTCAAATATATGGGGATCGATCATGTCCCTATGCCACGTAGGGGAGGTGACCGTTCACGGATGTTGTTGCAGCGTGAATGTTTTTGGATTAAAACCTTAGATACATTAGCTCCACGGGGGTTAAATGAATACTGCTCATTTAATTGCTTTCTTGAAAAACGCTAGTCTCTGCAACTTTGTAACATCTTTTTGTCTTCCAAGATAAGGTATATGATGTATATTATTTTTTGTGTGAATCACTACTTTGTTTCTTTTTTGACTTTGTGTATAAGCATATTTAGCACTTTAATTGTTGCCATTCATGCTGCTCCAATTGGGAGCTGCTATGTCAGCAACTGGGCGGGAGTAAGTAAGTTTTAAATTTTGTAACTGAAACATAGCCATTCATAGGGAAAGGCATCTTGAGAAAGGTTCTAAACTCCGAACCGAAACGTTGATGCAATGCATGTCTAATGATTTTCTAATAAAAAAATCTTCATATTAACAACGGTGTGCGTGTAACTACTGGACTTCTATATATATATATATATATATATATATATATATATATATATATATATATATATATATAAACCAGCATATGTGTGTAGAGAGATAGGGGCAAATTCACTAAGAGCCGAAGCGCCTAACGCTAGCGTCAATTCGCTAGCATTGGGCATTTTCGTTACTTCGCAAATTCACTAACGAACGCTGGCGTAAATTCGCTAGTGTTACTTCGCACCCTTACGCCTGGCGAATTTCGTCGCTACAGACGTAACTACGCAAATTCACTAACGCGCGCAGTGTATTGAACGCTACCTTTTACGCTAGACTTCCTTCGCCACCTCAGACCAGGCGAAGCGCAATAGAGTAGATAGGGATTGCTTAAAAAAAAGTTCAAATTTTTTCTAAGTCCCAAAAAACGCTGGTGTTTTTTCTATATTATGGGTGATAGGCTGAAAAAGATCGATTTGGGGCTCCTCTCCTTCCCCCCTACATTTCCTAACTCATGGCACCTTACCTATACAGTGGGCACATGTGTAGGGCAAAAAAAAAAATTATTTGATGTTTTGAAGGTTTCCCAGGCATTTGCAGTGATTCTTTGTATTCCTCCATTGAAATTTGAATTTGGCGCCGTATGCAAATTAACCATCGCTAGCGTAACTTCGCTTTGCTTGGCGAATCAACGCTAGCGCAACTTCGCAACCTTACGCTACCCCTGTGCGCAACTTCGGATTTTAGTGAATTTGCAGAGCGCTGGCGAAACTATGCCTGGCGAAGTGCGGCAAAGTTACGCCTGGCTCAACTACAAATCTTAGTGAATTTGCCCCATAGAGAGAGAGAGTAAAGGAGCCTTCTTTGGATGGTCATATACAGGTTGCAAAACAAGTGAATCTTTTCCTGATTTGAAAAGAATTATAGCTTTCTATATAACACTGCAAAGCCAGCTAACATTGGCTCCCTAATTTCCCTTGCACTCTCAAGAGAAAAATTTTGGCAGGAGAAAGGAAGCCATGCTTTAGTTCCAATAACTTCGAATTTCAATAGACAAAAAAGACTTTTGTAGACTTTGAACAGCATATATTGGCTTGCCTGGGAAAAGTATGTTTATAAACACCATGAATTATGCTCCTTCCTATAAACAAATATCAAACACTTTTTGCTTCAAAAGCCATCTTCCAGCTTGTACCTTAGAGATAGGACATTTGGGTTTAATACAGGGAAAGAACAAAACTACCTTAAGTTATTGTTCTGGAATTCAGTACATGCAAGCTGAGCAGCTGCTCATAAGTGGTAATTAAGTTGTATGTTGGTTTTCTTCCCACTTTTTTAAGAGACAATAAGAATAAAGAGTTATATGAACTTGCATTGCTTATGCAGTTTATATTAAATACTCTGACTCTTTAAGGGGCATATTTACTAACATTGGAGATAAATATCTCCGGTGAAGTTGCCCATGCCAAAGCAAAGATCTGATTGCTTGCTATAGGCAACATTTCCAGACATCCCCAGAGATATTTATCTCCAATGTTATTAAACATGCCCCTCCATTCTCATTGATTTTAGTGACTTTACATATAGAATTTAAATGTGTACTATATTATTTTAGATGTTAAAGCTTGTGGGTCATTTACATTTCATTTAACTTGTCAGTAAAGATGAACAGGACATGTTGATAAGGGGGATGCTAATAATTTCTGTTGTGTATAACATATCTTGCTTTTCTGCTTATTTTTTATTTAATAAAGGAAATGGTCTAAAAAGAAACCATATATCTGTGTGATACGAAGAGGCATCATCAAGGTAATCCTAAAAGCTGCAGAGGTATATCTTTGTTACAAAAGCCATTTCTGGGAAAATTATGGAAATCTCTGAGCTTTTTGGTCCAAAACCCAGCGCAAGCACAGACACTCATGAAGAGTTAATGTTCCAGAGTAGTGTCTGTGTAACACAAAATGCGTGAGGCTACCTCTTTTTGTACATAATTGTTCACTTCTATTATAAACACCTGTTTTTGAAATGTCTTGGGTGTCTGCTCTACTTTAATACGGTTGGATCTGCTCCCTTAGCTGAAGGCTCAAGGCTGTGCACCTGAGCTTTTTCCAGTATGTGCTGAGTTTTGATTTATTCATGGACCTTTCCAAGTGTTATAGGTGTAGTTAACACATATTACATTTAGTGACTGTGCTATAAGTAGAGTTATCACCTTTTGTGAAGAGAGGCATTCCTATCTCTCTTGTATTTATAAAAGGTACAGTTTTAAACACGAGTTCAATGAATAAGGCTAGAACATACCTTATCGCTATTGTTTTAATCACAAAACATCTATGGTTCAAATGAGGCAAACAGGGAAATACATTGCATGTTATGCACACTATGAAAGTAAAAATACGACAAAGGAGACTCCGAATTGTTGAGCAGCGAAAATCCTACATCAGGCAAGAATGGGACAAACCTCAGCCATTGGTCTCCTTAGTTCCCAAATTGTTACAGAGAGTTGTTAAAATAAAAGGTAATGCAATACAGTGGGAAACATGCCCAGCCCGAATTTTTATAAATGTGTTGCTGGCATCAAATTCAAAATGAGCATATTTTTTTCAGAAAACAATGTCCTTTCTCAGTTTCAAAATATGTCTTTGTACTGTTTGCATTAAAATATAAATGATCTCATTTTCAATGTACATGTTTCACAGTGTCCTAACTTTTTTGAAAATGGGTTGTGTAGGTGCAGAAATAAGAAGAATGTGTTTCCATTTTGAGATGAGATGGCCTTTAGGTCAACAGGAGAAAAAGCTAGACTTGTCTGACATTTGTCCTATGAACACTCAGGATAGATGATCTTTCTGTGCATAGTTCTTTCTTTATATCCCTAGGTCTGGGCAGTATTTTCTGGAAATACCCCATGGTCCTTTTGTGGAAAAAGGGTACATTCATGAAGTGCTTCCTAGTGGTCATTCAAATTATTTGCATTTTTCTTGTGCAGTTTCTCCTGCCTTTTAATTACTAGGTCTTAAAGATATACTGACACCAGAAATTAAACCTTTTTTACATCTATCATTTTCTTTGCATGCTATTAATAATTGTGCCATAAAAGTATTTGTCCTATGCTTTTACATTACCTGTCTGATCCCCTATGTTCCTCTGTGAGGAAGCTGCCATATTGTGCAGCAGAAGAAACTTTGACAGGTCAGAAGGGACAGTCAGGTTGGCAGGTTGGAACTTTAGATAACAATTATTAACAAAATGAGCCCTATCAGTGAAAAATGATCAACGTGACCTATAGGTAGCTTTTAATGTACAGTAATATTTCGAAGAGACTTTTTTTAGTGTCAGTATCACTTTAAATCACCCTTACAAGGTAGCCTTTGAAAAAAAACATCACTGAAGGCCCGAAGCCTCATGGGTGACCTGTGTTTTGTTTCTGGGGGTTTAGTTATAGGCTGGAAAAAGGGAAATTATTCAAAGACCAAAAAATATAGCCCCACATGTATTAAAAGGCACTATGGGAGTTTTGTAATATGCTAATCAACTATAGCAACCAATCAGCATGTAGCATTTTCTGCTCAAGTGTTTAAAAGCAAACATCTTATTGGATGATATGGGTAACTGCACCGTTGCAACCTATGTGCCCTTTATTACATATGGTGGGTAAGTTGTCTCTGTGCAGTTACCTTTAGCAACCAATAAGATTTATGCTTTTAAACAGGTGACCATTAAACCTTGCACCTTTTATTACAAGGGAGCCCTCACCGAGGTGATATACGTGAAATTTTACATCTTGTCAATCTGAGAGACGCTGGCACTTTCCAGGCAAAAGAAATATATTCTAAAGAACTTTTATGACTCTACCAAGGAGATGTAATGAGCTGCCTTGGAGATTTAAACAATAGGCCTGTTGAACGAGTACAAAAGATATAAATGGTAAAAAAACAGTTATAATAAATTCACACCTAATCATTTGAGACCAGAGGAAAGTGTTGGAAGAAAAATCCAATATCCTGCTTCTTTCTTCTGTAATCTGAATGCTACCTGTCTATAAAGGCACTTGAAATAGATTTTGGCGTAAAGTAATCTGTTTAATCTAAATGTTCTCTATTCCTGCCGTGTTTCATTACCTCAATATCTGCAAGCGTAACCAAAAGCTTATAAAGAAAGCTATGGTTCTTATAGAAGATCAAATGCTTGCTGCCCAATATCTGGACTTACTGTAAGCAAAATGGTTAATCTGTGCTTATCTACTCATAGCAGGACGTCGCCTGCCATTTCTGTACAGGTACAGTATATACGTTTACTAGCATTTGGGAGATAGTTTAGGTCAGTTAATTAAACTGTGTCAGCACACAGAAGTATGGGAAATAAAATAATAGGCTTTTGAAACGATTTATTGCTGGCTATTGCAAACATCTTCCCTGTATGCAACTGCAAGTACAGTTGCAGTCCCAGCCTCACTGCAGTTGCAGGGGGCAAGGCTCTTGATGCAATAACTTCCGATTTGGAACGCAGGCATAATTGTGTTCATTTTGGTGAATTGGACACAGCTGCATCAAGAGCATTGCCACTTTGAGACTGGAAATTCTGCCAAAAACACACTGCATTTAGGGATTAAAACATGGCATTTTACTCACTGCACTTTTGAATTTAAATGAGCCCTTGTAAATTTTCTGTAAAAGCGGAGGCTGGGACCTTTCCAAAGGCATACCCATTTATTATGAATTCATTTCACCACATTATGAAGTCCTGGAGCACGTCTGTTACCCACTATATTTATGCTATTGCTACATTATGAAAGCTTGTTGTTGCAAATATTAGTCATTAAAGTGAGAGACGTGCCATCAAATTCAAAAATCTGCATACAATACTAATAATTACACTTCCATTTTTTCCAGAAGACGACTAATACAATACCACCAATAAAGTGATTCACGACTGCAACAGAAAACAGGAGGCTTCCAAAGTGGATATTTGTTTTCGACAAAAAATAATTACAAAGACCTGTATACTTTCTTGTATTAAAAAGTACATTCAGTTAATTTTTGGCACTTATAAAGATTATAGCACTTTTGTTCCCTTCATAAGTGATGCCCTATTACATGTTGTTGAGCTCTTACCTGTCAAACATCAATAAAGAGCAGGGTTTTTCCCGATTTGGCTGAAATAATGAAACCTTTTTGGAAGTTCAATATGTCTTGAGGGAGTTGCTTATAAAACACAGGGTAAGGTGCAAAGTAACAAAAAAACAGGTACAAACAGATATGTGTTTTGTACTTTGAACCTGAAATTTTAGACCTTTCCTTGTCTGCATTTGTTTGTCGTACCGCAAAGCAAAACAATTTAGAGGTCAGTTACCATTCCCTCAATAAAAAGCTTCTGAATAAGGGTGAAGTTAGTGTTGGGAGATGGATGCCTACCTGCCTCCATCACCCCGTTGTGTATTGCACTTTTCCACTGCCCAGGAGGTCGAAAATTACCTCTTATATGTTCCTACAATACATTCAGCAGCAATGCATACAGAAGGGGAGAAAGGGCAGCACTTGGAATGCCCATAGCTTGTGTTTCACATATAACTTGCAAGCTGGGGAGCACTGGAGTACACAAACATCTGGGGAGCTCTGTACTTACTGTCTGCTGCTTGAGCCAGATTCTTGCACCTGTGAGTAGTACACAGGGGTGATCCTGGCCCCTCTGCCGCCTGAGGCAGCAGCAGTTGCTGCTGCCCCCCCCTCCCCCAGAAATTCGCTCTTAAAGTACAAGGAGCAGCATTTTTGCTGCCCCTGGTACCTAGTGGGGCGCTGCCGCCTGAGGCGACAGCCTCAACTCGCCTCATTGGCGAAGCATCCCTGGTAGTACATGCGCCTACAAGTAACAGTTTTGCGCTCTTTAGAACTTTGGTACTTGCATCGTTGGTAAAGTTAACACTGCTGACTGCTCATTTTTTTGTATATATAACTAATCTAGTTTGTCTCAGTTGTAAGAAAACATTAAGTTAGAAAACGTACACTTTCATAGAAATACTTTTCTCTTTCGTTAAATTAAATCTCCAAAGCCTGCTAGCATTTTTGGTGCTTATATGTAAATGTCAGTAGGGATTTGAGATTAAAAGCTGTATTTTTCTACAAGTCAATGAAGATCTCTAAAGGATAAAGAAACCTTTAAATAGAAATTCCTTCAGCACCACAGAAACAGTATTCCCTGGGCTCGGTTTACCTGCCCATTTTCTTTTATCATGCTACTGATACAACCCAAATACAGTCTTCTATCATGCAAAGTAATTCTTCCCTTAATAACTTTTAGGACTAAAACACTGCTTAGGTCATATAAATTGTACAGATAACATTTTTTTTGTGAATGTGAAATTTAATAAAATTTGCTAAGAGAACAAATTTGTGAATAAAAATGTGCATGTCGCAATATAATATTCTTCATTGGGCTTTTATTGCATTGTGAATCTTAATTGCGCATTGCAAACTTTTAAGAAGTGCTTGACGGTGTTTTATTAATACAGAAAAAAAGAGTCTTGACTGCATATAGTTATGACATTGTGATTTTTCATTATTGGTTCTAAATCATCACAAAGTTTAAGGGGCCAATTTACTAACAATTGCATTGCTATTTTTCCACGTATCTTAAAAAATTTGTGGTTTTCCTATTTTTCTTAAAAGCTCTATAAATTTGAGATTTATTAAGTGTAAAAACCACAAAAGCTCCAATTCAAAAATTTGCCAGGTAAAAGTTGTCACGGTCCTATAGTGAAGTAAGTAAAGGGGAGCTGGGCTGATCCTATTGGACCGTTTTTAATCAATTCGGACTCTTCGATGTTTTCGGATTTTTTTTGCACTAGGAGGATTTTTAGAGGTATTCCTATTTTTTTTTTCAGATCGCTCAGCCCTTTTTTTTCATTCATGCTTTTTAAAGTCTGATCTTTTAATAAATGTCATGACATTTGTGGTTTTGAGAAAATGAGTTTAGCTGTGGTTTCAAAAACCTCAAACTGCTAAAACGAGGCTGTTGATTAATAGGCCTCCATGTGTTGCCTTTAGATTTTCTAATATACACATGTCGCATCAGGTTGAAATCTCTCCATTTTATAATGGCCATGAAGCCCAAATCACTACATTTTTTTAAAAAAAAACCCTATAGGTTACAAAGTACAGTGCCTCACATCTGAAAAATTAATAGATGTCAAAGGCAATGTGTATAAACATTCTTTGGGGACCAGGAGTCTATTTAAAGATATAGTCCACATTAAAGGGATGGTTCACCTTTGAGGTAACTTTTAGTATGTTATAGAATAGGTAATTCTAATCATTTTTTTAAATTAGACTCCATTTTTTATAGGTTTTTAATTATTTGTTTTTCCTTCTGACTCTCTCCAGCTTTCAAATGGGGGTCAGTGACCCCATCTAAAAAGAAATGCTCTGTAAGGCTACAAATGTATTGTTGTTGCTACTTTTTATTACTTCTCTTTCTATTCAGATTGCTGAAATGAGAAACTCTAGAGCTGCTGAATAAAAAGCTAAATAATGCAAATACCACAAATAATAAAAAATGAAAACCAACTGCAAAGTGTCTCAGAATATCACTCTCTACATACTAAAAGTTAATTAAAGGTGAACAACCCCTTTAAGAATACATGTCAACAGCAGAACCATGCAACCATTTGACATTTATGCTAGTTACTAGCATAGTAAACTAAGTAATTTAGGGTTCCATGTGCACTCATTAGGGGAAGAAGTCTGGTGCTTCTTTCTGTGTGCTGAAAGTAAAGTATCTCTGTTGTCAGCTGTAATAATTTCCCTTTTTCTGTGACTATATACAATTGGGCCCTAGACCTAACTAGCCTTGGGTCCAGGTTTGTCAGTTCCAAAGGTGCACTCCATTTAGTAAGGAACCGGTTGCCAGCTAGGGACAAGGAAAAGTTGTGCTCACCACTAATTTTTGGTGAACACAACTTTTTTCGATCACCATATATATATATATATATATAGTAACAATCCATGGGGAAGTCGGCACTCACGAAACATGGTACAAACGTGCCTGGGTGCAGTGTCCAAAGTATTCAGAACTACAATTCAACAGAGAAGGTCCGCACTCTCAGGTCTTAAAAGTAAAAAAATGGTTTATTTTAAAAAGACTAACGTTTCGGCCTCTCCGAGGCCTTTCTCAAAGTACAGACATGTATACAATGAAGGCTTTATATACCCTAGATGGCGGGAAAGGCTAATTGGCTGACAGCATCATCATCATCATCATCATCATCATCATCACTATGCGTCAAGTACTATAGTTGTTAGAATACACATGTATAACACATTAAAATTCATAACACTTTTAAGTTAAAACCCCAATTCCAATGAATAAGGAAATAAAAACATACTATGTAACAGTATTATTTGTAACTTTTTGTTTTACAGCGCTCAGTCACCTGGCTATGTTGTTAAGGTTACATAGTAAAATATTCGAGTAGATGAAAGGTCTGTATATCACAATACCCCAAATACAATGTATAAGGATACAAAGAAAAATATATACAGCATGAAAGATAAAGCCTAGAACATGTCGATGGTCGCGATCCATTAAACAATTCAAATGTCTGTGCTAACTCTTAACTACTGGTGCAGAGGTCCACCCTTTATCAGTATACTACAAATTAACCCATTAGTAATATGTCGTTATTGTACTGTGTAGCTACTTATAAGAACACCCATAGTCTCGGTGATAGTGAGTAATATAACCATAAAGTGTCTCAAATACTTATTAAGTAAATAAATAACCCTTGTGTCGGGAGTATTAACCCTAGATATACCAACTATTCCCATTCTTAATCTATCTCACTGAACCTTATAAGTGAACATATATCCTGGAGAATAAGTGCTGAAGATTTGTATAACATGTTTGTCATCTAGAACTATATCAAGTTAAATCAGAAAATCAAAATAAAATAAATCAAAATAATAAGTACATAAAAAATGAAAAAATAAAACTATATCTTAAAAACAAAAAAAAAGGAAGAAAAGAATACTAAAGCACCCAAAAAATGAATGATGAAGTCCCCAAAGTTTGTGAGACATATTGTTCAGTCAAAATATCCATATTGTTGAGGCCCATCAAGTAGACATGGATAGAGTCAACCGGGTAATCAGAGTATATGGCTTGCACTTATGGGCTCCATGATTGTAGTGTTAACACGGAGAGACTTTAGCACGTAGGTTCTTTACCGTTTAGCAGATCGAGAGGGAGGCAGGCATCAGTGTATGTCACGTGGAGCTAGGAGCGGACCTCCCGCAGTACAAGGACGACTCTGCCACGATCCGCCAGTCTCGCGACCGCACGGAAGCCGCAGTTGAATGTAGCCACCAGCAGAAAGTGAGTCGGGACCAGATATATAAGACAAACGAACTCACCATCGATCGCCAACTTCAGTTTTTCATACTCACACGTCATTGTATGGACGCAGTGCTGAGGCGAGTTGTGTCGGTCCTTAGCTGTAAAGTGATTTTCATGGCTTCACACGCCATGTGTGCGGTAGATCTGTTGTAATACAATCAATGTAGCGGATCGTGCGCATCTGTATCAATTCATGTGGCTTGAATAATCGTGTCTGCAATAGCAGATATTCATGCAGTGTGTATCAGCAGCGAACACTGCTTCAAATCATTACATGCAGAGGGAGTCATGCAGGGGGGGGTTTATCATCATAGCGTCCCCAGAGTCGGCCATCATTATCGGCCTTGACTAATTCCCCATGTGCAGACCATTACAGACCTCAAAGAGAAGGGGTAAAAACGTCAGTCCCAATGCTGGCCTTGCAACGCCAATCCTGGTAACAGCTAACTGTTTTTTTACTTTTAAGACCTGAGAGTGCGGACCTTCTCTGTTGAATTGTAGTTCTGAATACTTTGGACACTGCACCCAGGCACGTTTGTACCATGTTTCGTGAGTGCCGACTTCCCCATGGATTGTTACTTGATATTTATAAAGTCTGGCACCCGTGTTTATTCTTTATGTTCTGACATTTTTTACATCTATGAAAGCTGTTACCAGGATTGGCGTTGCAAGGCCAGCATTGGGACTGACGTTTTTACCCCTTCTCTTTGAGGTCTGTAATGGTCTGCACATGGGGAATTAGTCAAGGCCGATAATGATGGCCGACTCTGGGAACGCTATGATGATAAACCCCCCCCTGCATGACTCCCTCTGCATGTAATGATTTGAAGCAGTGTTCGCTGCTGATACACACTGCATGAATATCTGCTATTGCAGACACGATTATTCAAGCCACATGAATTGATACAGATGCGCACGATCCGCTACATTGATTGTATTACAACAGATCTACCGCACACATGGCGTGTGAAGCCATGAAAATCACTTTACAGCTAAGGACCGACACAACTCGCCTCAGCACTGCGTCCATACAATGACGCGTGAGTATGAAAAACTGAAGTTGGCGATCGATGGTGAGTTCGTTTGTCTTATATATCTGGTCCCGACTCACTTTCTGCTGGTGGCTACATTCAACTGCGGCTTCCGTGCGGTCGCGAGACTGGCGGATCGTGGCAGAGTCGTCCTTGTACTGCGGGAGGTCCGCTCCTAGCTCCACGTGACATACACTGATGCCTGCCTCCCTCTCGATCTGCTAAACGGTAAAGAACCTACGTGCTAAAGTCTCTCCGTGTTAACACTACAATCATGGAGCCCATAAGTGCAAGCCATATACTCTGATTACCCGGTTGACTCTATCCATGTCTACTTGATGGGCCTCAACAATATGGATATTTTGACTGAACAATATGTCTCACAAACTTTGGGGACTTCATCATTCATTTTTTGGGTGCTTTAGTATTCTTTTCTTCCTTTTTTTTCGTTTTTAAGATATAGTTTTATTTTTTCATTTTTTATGTACTTATTATTTTGATTTATTTTATTTTGATTTTCTGATTTAACTTGATATAGTTCTAGATGACAAACATGTTATACAAATCTTCAGCACTTATTCTCCAGGATATATGTTCACTTATAAGGTTCAGTGAGATAGATTAAGAATGGGAATAGTTGGTATATCTAGGGTTAATACTCCCGACACAAGGGGTTATTTATTTACTTAATAAGTATTTGAGACACTTTATGGTTATATTACTCACTATCACCGAGACTATGGGTGTTCTTATAAGTAGCTACACAGTACAATAACGACATATTACTAATGGGTTAATTTGTAGTATACTGATAAAGGGTGGACCTCTGCACCAGTAGTTAAGAGTTAGCACAGACATTTGAATTGTTTAATGGATCGCGACCATCGACATGTTCTAGGCTTTATCTTTCATGCTGTATATATTTTTCTTTGTATCCTTATACATTGTATTTGGGGTATTGTGATATACAGACCTTTCATCTACTCGAATATTTTACTATGTAACCTTAACAACATAGCCAGGTGACTGAGCGCTGTAAAACAAAAAGTTACAAATAATACTGTTACATAGTATGTTTTTATTTCCTTATTCATTGGAATTGGGGTTTTAACTTAAAAGTGTTATGAATTTTAATGTGTTATACATGTGTATTCTAACAACTATAGTACTTGACGCATAGTGATGATGATGATGATGATGATGCTGTCAGCCAATTAGCCTTTCCCGCCATCTAGGGTATATAAAGCCTTCATTGTATACATGTCTGTACTTTGAGAAAGGCCTCGGAGAGGCCGAAACGTTAGTCTTTTTAAAATAAACCATTTTTTTACTTTTAAGACCTGAGAGTGCGGACCTTCTCTGTTGAATTGTAGTTTTATATATATATATATATATATATATATATATATATATATATATATATATATATATATATATATATATATATATATATATATATATATATATATATATATATATATATATATATATAGTGATCGAAAAAAGTTGTGTTCACCAAAAATTAGTGGTGAGCACAACTTTTCCTTGTTTGTTATAGTTCATATAGGAGCAGTGACCAGCTTCCTGTTGTAGCTCCCACCCCTTCCAGCTATAGTCACTACTTATCTCTAAAATACAATTATTTTTGTTTTGAAATAGCTTTTTTCTTACAGAAAGAGGGTACCGCCATGGTAGCAGGCAAGGCCCCCGCTTACGCGAATTGATTTAAGTCTCTTTATGAAAATCAACATATTATGCCTAAATATCATTCGAATATCTTAATGTACCATCGTTATATCGATGATATCTTTATTGTGTGGCAGGGCGACCATTTCTCTGGAAAAAATTGTGGATGATTTCAACAGTCTTGACACCCCAGTGTAAATTGGTTATAATAAAGTCCAGTTGCTAGATGTGGCAGTTTCATTGGAAGAAAGAGGTTTGAGTTACAGTCTGTTCCGTAAACCCACGGACAGAAATACAATTCTCCACTATAACAGCTTTCACTCATCATCCACTAAAGACAGTGTTCCCTTTTCTCAGTTGTTGCGAACAATTCGCAATAACTCAAACAGCATTAACTGTGAAACACAATTAAAAGAAGCACACAATCGATTTCTAGCAAAAGGCTAAAGTGCCCAGCAAACTGATTGCAGCTAAAAATAAGACTTTAACACATGCTTCACAGGTTAAATCAAAAGAAAGTGGAGATGAAAATAGGTTAGTTATCACTTCCCAATTTAATACTGGTTCCTTTGCGATCCGAAACATTGTTAATAAAAATTGGCGTATTTTGGCAAGTGACAACAGCCTCCCCAGTACATTGAAACATAAACCCATATGGGGTTACAAACGTGCCAGGAACCTTAAGGATATCCTAATGCCAACAGATCCCTTGGAATGTTATGATGTTTCCCAACTACAGTTGGCACCATTAAAAAATGGTTGCTACAAATGTGCAGGTTGCACTACCTGTAGAAATAAGTTAACTGGAAAAAGATTTCACCACCCACATATAGGTAAACCCATTGAAATAAAACAAAGAATAACATGCACCACCACACTCTTCATCTACATTATAATATGCCCTTGTGGCTTGATCTATGTAGGCAAAACCCCAAATTCCATACGGGAACGCATGGGGAAACACAGATCAGCACTTCATGCTGCATTTAAAAAACAACAAACTGATATTCCTCTATATAAACACTATTTGGAAAATGCCCATGGTCCACCTACATTTAGATTTATGGGTATTGATACCATCCCTAATCCTCGTCGTGACGTAAACCTATTGGATTAAAAAAAATAATACATTATCTCCAAGGGGTCTAAATTAATATTGTTAATTTGCGTCTTTTTTAGATGAACGATGATAATTGTTTTTAACATAGTATTTGTGTATTTTCTGTATTTATTCATTTTGGGTTATTTCCATGTTTCACCTTTAGGTGGCAATATTTGATTATACCTTCACAACTAATTTGGGACTAATTGGCTTGATGCTGGACACATGTCGCTAGCACCTATCTGGGGGGTGTGCAACTATGAGGTTATAAATTTGTTGTCTCGACCTGTGTTTTGTTATCTTGATAAAGACTCCAATGAGAGTCGAAACGTTGATCTAAATAAAACGTTTTTTTATTTGCAAAAGCGCCTAGAGTGCAACAGCTTTTTCTCTATACATATATATACTGTGCACACATAAACATGTTACTTTACAATTATACATGATTCAAAAATGTTCCTTTGTCACCTAGGCATTTTGCTAAAATAGAAAATATTACAATATAATATAGCGCTGCTTTTAAACTGCCTGTTTAAAGGTTACTTCTGTAAACAATACACACTGAGATGGAAATTTCACTCATTACTTCTCCTAAAATGTTTTTGCTGAAATGAAAAGCCCAGAAATGGCAATGAAATGCGAGTACGTGAGCTGCTAAAGTGACATGCACCCTCATGCACTCGTTGTGCTACGTTACACAATGATTAGCTTATTTCTGTACGATGAAGGAAAAAGATCACTCACTGATGTGTTAAATTCTCTATTTCACATGAACAAGCAAAACACCCACCTCGTCTCTTCACTTGAAATAATGCGGTTTTCTCTAGCCAAGGATAATGGGCGAGCACAGGACTCTTGTCAAAGTAAGCACAATTTTATTTGGGTCAATGAACCATCTGCAGGGTTCAGTAAGTGAAGTGTTTGAAAAATGTTGATTCCTATAATAATTAGGAGCCATTTGCGGGTACATTTTACAATAAAATAAGAAAATCTTTTGACTGCTTGATTTACTAACATAGGTGCTAAATTGCCCTTTTGCAGCTATCCAAGGCAACCAAGCAGATTAAAGCTGGCCATAGATGTTGAGATTTTTAAAAGATCAGATCCTGATCGTTGAGACCAGGATCTTCTCAGAACGATCATACGATCGTACGAATTTACCATCAACTAAAAATACCAATTTGCCAGGAAAACAAAGGGGAGCTGCCTGGTTGGCCCTGCATACATAGATAGATTGCACTGGGACCGACAAAGATTTTTTCTGACAGATGTCGGCCGAAAAATCGTTAGATGCACAATCGTTCGAATCACACTAACCGCACGATAATTTCGAAGGATTGCTTGGGTTTACATAAAATCGGTCATTCGGCAAGAAGAATCGTCGCGTCTATGGGGAGCTTTAGGCTTTTATTTCTAATTTGCAGTAGACTAACCTTGATTGCTTGCTACTGGTTTATGCCTTAGAGCAATTTATCTCCAATGGAAATCATCATCAGTATTTGAAATACTTATTAGAAGTGCCATGATTCCACCCACATCTCACACAATGGCAACATGTTTCTATATTATAATGAAAAGTGGAAATGCCATTAAAAATGTTGGAATCTCCCCATAAAAATTCAGGTTACACCATTGATGCACCAAGCCCCCTCTCCCACTTGCATAGAGACCCTGCACCTGACTCTTTCTTAGCCATTGCTTCATAGAAACATCACTGTCAGACAACTGCAAGACTAGGAGAGATGGAAGCATCACAAGCAAAACAGCAGTACAGAGCACTTTTGAACACAGTAAAACAAGCAAGAGGAGCACACATTATAGTGTACCAAATTAGGTTGCCTGGTGTCATGAACTGATAATCCCAGACACACAGTATATGCACTCCTGTTATATGAGAAACCCAACTCAGGCCACCACCTGCCCCATCAAACAGCCTTCTTCTCCAAATACAATCTGTATCCCACAACGTTTTTGATGGGCTTTCGTTTTTGAGAGTAAGGTCTCTTTTGTGATTCCTCTGGTCATAAAACAATGTTCCATGCTTCAATGATGAACCTTATAAGGTAGGGGCAGACTGAGGCAAGCACATTGATGGAACAGATGGAGGCCTAGACATAGCTGCAAGAACAGGTTTATATTGTTTCCGTACAGGCACACCATGTCTCCATCTTATCCGAGTGCATAAACCATTGAGATTATTGTTTAAGTACATCAGGTATGTGTCTAATTTGATTTACATGTCTATTTGATTGTTTTAGAGTAAGCGGAGAGATACAAATGTGGTGTATCACTGGAAGGTTACAGGAGAACGTTGAAAAACAGTTATCCAACAAATATGTTTAGGAGCTATATTTTTTATTGCGACAATTTTTATTTACTTATCATAACTGATTCACAAATGTTCACATAACCATTTTAAAAAGGGAACTATAAAAAAGACAATATGAGCTTCATCTCATAAAAAATTACTTATATATACTTATCTATGATAAATATAAAAATGTGTACCGCTTCTAAAATAATAAACTTGCGTTGGATTATTCCACTATCGGCATCCAATTTCTGCAGGATTCAGATTTTAATGGGCAGTTAGGGGTCCAATGAATGTTTGTGTTCCATTTCCCTAGACAATATATTAGAGCTAACCGTCTTTCAAAATAGCCACCTCTTACGAAAAGCCTGCATGTAACTGCTGAGAGGGGGATAGTGAAGAACAGTAACTTGACTATTTCAGAAACAATATAGAATTTCTAATTAATTTTTTTCATTTATTCTTGAAAAGGTGAAGGTTCTGATCACTCAGTGTATTCTGCACCAATATACTTTTTTTTTTATCCCTTCAGGCCGTCATTATATTGCTGGCATACAGCATATAAAAGCACAGTACTTGAAGCAGTATAAAATACATTCCTTATGTTACAAAAAAATCAAGCATCTTTACAAAATTATGAACAAAATCAAAACCATGTTGAAATAGCAGACCTTTAGCCTCCAGTCCACCAACAGCTAAACTAAAATTCCAAGCATTCTTACTGACCTGTTTAGTTCAGCAATATCTTTAGAGTAATAGGTTGCAATTCCCCGCAGTAGGGAATCGTCTTATAGGAAACTATATAAGAATATTGTGGTGCTGGATTGAGATATGGAAATGTAATAATCATCGTAGTGGCGGTATTGCTTCCCTGCCCGCCAGTAATGGCTTCAGTGGAGGATTTGCTACCAATTATGCATCTCTCCATCACTTATTTCTAGGAGCCATAAAACCTTTCGTCTATGAAACAGTACAAAGATCCTTTGCTAATGATCTGTGTCAAATGGAGGAAACTCAATTATCAAATATTATATTCCAAAAGGTCCTCAGTGGGGGAATGAAAAAGAAAATTGCAGTGTAACAGGAAAAAAAAGCCTGCCAAACTGGTGCAAGAAAATGAAAAACTTCACGCTGAATTTATAGATCATGTTGAAAGTAATAGAATGGAATACTCTATATTTACTCTGCTCAACAGAGCTGTTTCATTAGCATTTGTTTTGCCCCAGCTTTACAACAGGGGGACTTTGATAAATAGCCCTCTTAAAACCTCTGTGATCTGTGAATACATTTAATGGTCTCGGTATTTCCCCTCAGGATTCTACACCTGTTTCTCCTGGAGAGGGGCATTAGGATGCCAGCGAAGATGGATATTTGTCATCTTTCGAAGTGTTGCCTAGCAACCGATTCCATGGATAAACAGAGGGATAAACAGAAATCAATATTTTCCCAGTGTTCAGCAAAACATAAAAACCTAGGAATATAGACCACCTATCAGAGGCTGTTGAGAATAGCTATAGTATGTAACCCTTGCTGCTCCTGCCTTTTTTATACAGCAAAAATCCTGTTCGTATCTGTTATCATGGAATTATATACTTCATGTTGTATTTTCCAAAATCTGGCATTAATATACTGACAAAAATGCCTTTGTTTGCTTCCTACCTCCTCTTGCAAATTAAGTACAGTGCACCTAGGAGGAACACTAAACAACCATGGTAGCTTCAAGTTTCCTAAAGGAGACTTATTAATACAGCAAACTTAAGAATTCAGGCACAGATCATGTCATTATGACATTGGCCATAGGAAATAATACCATCTGAACACTGAAGATTTTCAGCACAATTGTGCCCAATTCACGACAAAGCTGTGCATCACCCCCTTGATGTCAAAATGGTGCTTGCACTAGGGCAGGGATCTCCAACCTTTCAAACCCATGAGCAACATTCAGAAGTAAAAGGAGTTGGGGAGCAACGCAAGCATGAAAAATGTTCTTGGGGTTCCAAATAAGGGCTGTGATTGGCCATTTGGTAGCTCCTATGTGGATTGTCAACCTACATTAAAGCTCTGTTTGGCAATACACCTGGTTTTTATGCAACCAAAAGTTGCCTCCAAGCCTGGAATTCAAAAATAAGCAACCTACTTTGAGGCCACTGGGAGCAACATTCAAGGTGTTGGAGAGCAACATGTTGCTCACGAGCTACTGGTTGGGGGATCCCTGCACTAGGGGAATACACATTGCATTGTCCATAAAAAGACATGGGACCTGCATTTGAATTTGCACTTGCACTTGTCAATGAGCCCATTCGCCTGAGGTTTTTGGTTAAAAGTATACGATAGAACAGTAATCCTCAACCAGAGACTTGCGAGCAACATGCTGCTCACCAAGCCCTTTGATATTGCTCTCAGTAGCCTCAAAGCAGGTGCTCATTTTTTGATTTCTGGCTTGGAGGCAAGTTTTGGAGATATAAAGACCATGTGAACAAAACAGTCCCACATGCAGTCTGTAAGTCCACAGTGGCTACCAAATAACCAATTACATCCCTTACTGGGCACCCCCTAGGAACTTTTTTCATGCTTCTTCTTTTTTTATATTTAAATGTGGCTAGGGTGTTGTGGGTGGGTTTATGATGTAGTGGTGTGCAGGGCTATGACGTGTCTTTGACCAAGACAGCCCGGTTTTTGGGTGGCAACCCTACATTTGGCTCATGGATAAAAAAAGATTGGCGACCCCTGCCCCAGGGAATCCATACAATTGATGTTATCTTGGTCTAACAGAATATTACAAGTGATCCTTTTAATTTGACTAGGTATGTCTCCCTGGATTTTAGATATTTTATTTAGTTTATGGTGACTGGAGATAAGTAAAAATAGTCAGCAGTTTAGCCATTTCTGAGACAGCAAACCACATTTGGCACTTTAATATGTATGTATATTATTATGTATTTATTATTTGATAGCACTACCTGTTTTAGTAAACATTTTATTTTATTCAATACATTCCCCTAGCATTATGGACTCAGCTGCAGGAAAGATGTCAAGTGTACCTAGAGATTGATGGGTAGTCATTGGCAAGAACCTTTTGGTCCAATGCATCTTACACAAAACAGACACTTTTGATTTCAGGTTGAGTCTTCTGCTTTTTTTGGTCATCTAACTTATGACTGTCAGGATCCACCAAATGAAGTTGGCAGTAAACAGTAAGAATTAAACTTAGGTACATTATTTACAATGACAAGGTGTGGCTGTGTGGGCAAAATGTTCCCCCAGCTATGCTAATTTATACTTTGGAGAATGGGAAAGATATGTTTTTACAGAAGGAGTTTGACAGGTACTTGTGCCACATATTAAGATGGCACAGGTGCATATGTGTTATTAGGATTATCAGGGCTCAGAGTTGTTATTGGAAGAATTTGTATCTAAACCTTACTTTGAGTTATGACAATTTTTGGAATTCTTAGATATTCACATCAGAAATAATGACCGAGTTTACATTTCCAATTTATTTCATAAAAAAAAACTGCTAATAATAGTTTTCTCCATGCTAAATCCATGCAGCCTCCCAAGTGCATTGATCCCCAAGGGTCAATATTTAAGATTGAGACAAATTTGTTCCTCGGATGAGGACTTTAAGAAGGAAACGTGTGGCCTTAACTTGAGATTTAAAGCATGTGACTATAGAGCTAGAACTCTTTATAGAACATATCATTGGGCCCTGCACAGAACATGAACCTATTATTACATGCTCAGGAATATGACTCATTTACATCAAGCAGACAAGAAGGACGTAAATAGATTTATTATGACTTTCAATACCAATGATCACACAATATGGTCCATAATAAGCATATTTTGACCAAAGGATCCTTTGGCTGTATTGTTAATTATTTCCCTCTGCTTACTTATAGAAAAAATAGTAGCATTGGGAACATGCTTACTCAAAGTAATTTTAGGAGAAGAGCTATAAATTTTGAACAACTACCCATGCAATTTGTTTGTTCACATGCCATTGTGGCAGTTTATATGTTAGAACAACTGTGTGACCACTGAAAGGAGGATAAACAGTATAAGAGCATTTGTTGGACATACATAACTACAACGTGTTGTACAGCATAGCTTAACACATCTATTATGTTCATGATGGTCGGTATTCTGGCTAATTTTTCCAGGACATTGACCTCTTCCATTGTGCCATGAGGGGTGGTGATTGTGATGAAAAATTTAGTCCCTAACAGGTCTGTATACTTACCACCTTCCCTATACCCAATTTGCTCTATGCAATGCTGATTACTACAAAATTGCATCATGAAAAAAGTAATGCAGCAGAATGCTGGATAATTTACAATTAATGCAGTGGAATGCTGGATAAATTACAATAACACTTGTCCTCTGTCACTTCATCCAGTGTAGGAATGCTGGGATTTGTAGTTCTGTAGCATAAGTAACGCCAGGGTTTGCTTACTCTTTTAAAGCTGCTGTTTCTTTTTGTCCTAGTGGTTTAAAGACTTTTAATGGAAAATATATATTGCTACCAGTTTCCTTCAACATTTCATCTATGAATTTTGTTTTTCTGACCCCAGTATAAATATATTAGTATATATAAAAGTATTTTATAGATTGCCTGGATGAACCCTTCTTTGACAAGTGGATACAAGGTCTTGTTGAGTTTGACCCCTGACGATCTGACCCAGAAATCTCATCTATTTCTTGCCTTGAGGAGGGTGATAAAAATTGGAAAAATTATGTGCCAACATTAAAGGATTCTTGAACAGCTTTTTTCTCAAACCATAAAAAAAAGGCAAAGGTGAATCGTGGGCTTACAGCAGGGTTTGTCATTGAGTATAATGAGTTAAACATAGATTTATAGTTATAATATTTTTGTCATAGCCTTAAAAGTTTCAGAAGCAATAAAACAGATTTTGTACATTCTGACAAATTACAAAGTGCCCGGAAGCCTAGAGTTGCATGCAAAGCTAAAGAACTGCCATTTCTATTGGTATGGGATCTGTTATCCGGAAACCATTTTCCAGAAAGCTCCAAACTATGGAATGGCCGACTCCCATAGACTCCATTTTATCCAAATAATCTACATTTTTAAAAATGATTTCCTTTTTCTCTGTAATAATGAATCAGTACCTTGTACTGGATCCATACTAAGATATAATTAATCCTTATTTGAAGCAAAACTATCCTATTGCGTTTATTTAAAGTGTATTTGATTTTCTAGTGGACTTATGGTGTGACGATCCAAATTATGTAAAGATTCGTTATCCGGAAAACCTCAGGCCCTGAGCATTCTGAATAACAGTTCCTATACCTGTAGTAATAAAGCCTTGTACTTGATTCTAAAATATAATGAATCCTTACTGGAGGCAAAACCGTCCCATTGGGTTTCATAAATGTTGCAATTATTTTTTAGTAGACTTAAGGTATGGTGATCCAAATTATGGGAAGATTCCTTATCCAGAAAACCCCAGGTCCCAACCATTCTGGATAATAGGCCCCATAATTATACCAACAAATGTGACAGATACTGTGATTTTAATATCATTTATTTACATTTAAGTTTATTATGATATAATTAAAAAATAATCACTGATAACGGTCAGCCCTAGGTCTAATAGGGTATTGTTTCATATGGGAGTTCCAGTCTTCACTACCTGGAAATGGGCAATTATGAGCACTGCCTTCCTTATTGTAAATTACCCCTTAGATGTCCATTGCTTATGGCACATGTAGCCACTTTCTCTTTTAATTGGTTTTAGCCTCTGCTTTACCTTGACTCTTTGGAGCAACAATTTCCACACTAACATACTCAGCATCTGTCCGTACTCCTATATACGGCCACTGTGGCATGGTATTTGTGGGGCAGACATCAATTATAAGTGTGCTCCCTTTCTACCAAACTCAACACACTGAAAGAATTAAAAGAACATTCAAGGAGAATTGTAAAGAATCCTTTACAAAAAAAATAGATTTTTAAAACTCTAATACAAAATAAAATAAGGATAAATCGATTTTGGAGGCACGTTCTCTCAAAAAAAATGAAGAACCAAATAACAGTGATAAATAGATGCTTCGTCTTCAGAAGGCACCAGGCAGTATCTGTCTTCAGTCTTTGCTCTGTGTTTTAATTGCAATCCTATCCGAGAATCTGCAAATAATGACTCATCCATTGCTCATTAATCAGATGATTTTATCAAGCACGATGTGTTGGAGACGAGGAGTAGAGATTTATGGTTTATATTTATTGTACTTCAAATACACAGTACAGCTGTCTTCCACATTGTTGTTGTTTTACAGTTTTAGCAAAGTACATGGCTTCTTTTTAACTTGCAGTTTTTTCAAATTAAGTTTAGGCATTCTATAGTACGCTAATGAAGAATTCTTTTATGGCACAGCAACATATATTGCTTAAAACAGTTTAATATAAGGTAGGTCCCTTACGAAGTTTTGGATCGCAGATGATCTGCTGATGCCCCATGTAGGCAGGTTCGAAGAAAGAAACCTGGTGAGAGATTAATATTACAGGCATGCTTTGTCACAAATTGGGCACAGTTGTGCTGAATATTACCTAAGTCTGGCGGTTGGTGTAGTTCCAGGGTTCCCCAGCGCTCAATTCAGAACAAAAGGCGGGAAGGACAGAACTGTGCCAAGCACACCTACACAGAAATGCAAGGAGCGCATTTTGATGCAAGTACCCTTGATAATGCAAATTTATGATTTTATTCATTATCATCAAAACACATTTGTTTTATGGTGGGCTCATGTCAGGACAATAGAGGATCTATTTTGTCTTTATTTTGCTTCCCTGGACACTTTTAATAATAAGTGGTGACCAAGAATTTGCACCAACATCACTAATAAAGACATATATATGACCTATTTGTACTCGGCTAATTCAAATTGACCTAATCATAAGTGTGTTAACAAAGTTTTGCTAGGAAAAAGGTAACGCTAGCGAAAGTTCGCTTAGAAATGCTTGTGCTGAAGAATTTTTGCTGGCGAAACTTCAACTGCGTTAGTCTGCCAAGATGTAACTTCGCATTGTGATGAATTACATCTGACGAAGTTGTGCGGAGTGTGGAGGAGCTTTCCAAGGTGAAAATTCACCCACTGAAAGAAAGAAAGGTCATAAAATCTATGGTTGTCAATTATCTTGTCCTGGTCTTTGGAAACATTTTGTCTCATCACATTAAACCTGACTTTGGGTTGGCTTCTCTGCAAAACATCAGGGGTTCAGAGCAATAACTATAGAACTGCAGATGGTGATGTGTAAAGACCAATCAACAGATTTAAACTTGACAGGAAATACAATGATGTTCATGTATGAATCCTGACAGTAGACCAAAGATGTTCTCAAATGCATTGTCTGGGTACAGGACCTGTTATCCAGAATGATTGGGAATTGGTGTTTTCCAGATACTGGACCCTTATACTATACCTTTAAGGGATACTGTCATGGGAAAAAAAAAATTCAAAATGAATCAGTTAATAGTGCTGCTCCAGCAGAATTCTGCACTGAAATCCATTTCTCAAAAGAGCAAACAGATTTTTTTTATATTCAATTTAGAAATCAGACATGGGGCTAGACATATTGACAATTTCCCAGTTGCCTCAAGTCATGCCACTTGTGCTCTGATAAACTTCAATCACTCTTTACTGCTGTACTGCAAGTTGGAGTGATATCACCCCCTCTCTTTTCCCCCCCAGCAGGCAAACAAAAGAACAATGGGAAGGTAACCAGATAGCAGCTCCCTAACACAAGATAACAGCTGCCTGGTAGATCTAAGAACAACACTCAATAGTAAAAACCCATGTCCCACATGAGACTCCTTCAGTTACATTGAGAAGGAAAAACAGCAGCCTGCCAGAAAGCATTTCTCTCCTAAAGTGCAGGCACAAGTCACATGACCAGGGGCAGCTGGGAAACTGGGAAACTGACAATATGTCTAGCCCCATGTCAGATTTCAAAATTGAATATAAAAAAATCTGTTTGCTCTTTTGAGAAATGGATTTCAGTGCAGAATTCTGCTGGAGCAGCACTATTAAGTGATGTGTTTTGAAAAAAACATGTTTTCCGATGACAGTATCCCTTTAAGTCTACTAGAAAATCATTTAAACACAAACACAATAGGCCGGTATTACCCCCAATAACAATCAATATCTTGGTTTGGATCAAGTACAAGGTACTGTTTTATTATTACAGAGAAAAAGGAAATCATTTTTAGAAATTTGGATAAAATGGAGTCTATGGGAGATGGCCTTTCAGAAATTCTGAGCTTTCTGGATAACGGGTTTCTAGATAACAGATCCAGTACCTGTACATAACTCCTGTAGATATATATTTCTATTACAAAAAAAACACACACAGCGAAAAGATAAAGAACAGATGCCAGCCAAAACCTCCCACTCACGGAAAGCTAAAGCTTTCCTAACAGACAATAAAAAATGTAATTTCAGCTTTTCTTCATAAAAGCCCCTATCCCTCTGAACTGAGTTCCAGTATGGGTGACGTAAACAGAGAATTTTTCAGAGGGCATGAAAAGATGTCAAGATATAGAGAGCGTGCGGCTTCACCTTGTCAGAATGTTTGGCATACACGGACTTCAAGAAACAAACAAAATCACCTTTTGCCATTTATACTGAGGGATTTTACAATTCTTTTTGAAAAGATACAGTGCGCTACCTTGTAATGTCAGAGCTGATGAGGATTGCTGTCTGAAGGAGGTTTTTTCTCTTTCAGCTGTGTACTTCTTAACCCTTTCTGGTATTAAAAGCTTTTGTGTTCTTCAAGTTTTAGAAGTTGTGTACATGGATTTCAATGCCAGATATAGCTTTGTATCTCAGCTTTGCCAGCATATTTGCTGTTATATTTGTTTTATCAAAGACTCAAGCTCTTTATTAATGGCAATAGTTTTGATTTTACTCTCGTGTTCAGCTCATCCTATTTACTAACAAGTAAGTGATGCAGAACTACAACTCTCACCAACAGCAGCCATGTGAAACACACACAGGTAGATTTAGCCTGGAAGTTTATTGGTATTACAGAAAAATGAAGGCTCAAACAAAATTTTAGGTTCTGACAAAGTAATTCATTGACATTATGATATGTTGAAGAAACATTCCCTACATATGCATTCTATATACAGGTAAGGGATCCACTACCTGGAAATGTTTCCTTTTTATGCAGTAATTAAACAGTACCTGATCCTAACTAAGATATAATTAAAATGAACATTTCAACTGCAGGAGCAATCTACTGGCCACAGCATCTCACCATGCTACATGCACACCAAGCTCCAAGTCAACACTTTAATCCATGTGGATACAACTGTGGTATGGAGCACAGATGGAAGCACTGAATATGTTACAATATCATAGTTTATTGTCTATTTAAAAACAAAGCAGCAGACACAAAATGGACATTATGCCTAACACGTTTTATGGCATTTCCCCACTTCTTCAGAAGCTACATGACCTCTTCACCCAGGATGTATTAACACCTGGGTGAATAATGATTCAGAAAGTACCCTAATTCTTACTCCAAAATCCAATGGTGGTCAAAGTATTGTGTATAATGTTCAAAATGGACCAGCACGCCAATTATTTTCCAATCAATTTTATTGAGTCATCACTCATGTATCCAACGTTTCGGCCCTCATTGGGGCCTTTATCAAGGATGATTGATAAATGCCCCAGCGAGGGCCGAAACGTTGGATGACTCAATAGAATTGATTGGAAAATAATTGTGGTGTTGGTCCATTTTAAACATTATATATATATATATATATATATATATATATATATATATATATATATATATATATATATATATATATATATATATATATATATATATATATATATATATATATATATATATATATATATATTCATATGAAAAAGTTTGGGAACCCCTCTCAGCCTGCATAATAATTTACTCCACTTTCAACAAAAAAGATAACAGTGGTATGTCTTTCATTTCCCAGGAACATCTGGGGTGTACTGGGGTGTTTTCTGAACAAAGATTTTTAGTGAAGCAGTATTCAATTACATGAAATAAAATTAAATGTGAAAAACTGACTGTGCAAAAATTTGGAAAGTACCCTAATTCTTACTCCAAAATCCAATGGTGGTCAAAGTATTGTGTATAATGTTCAAAATGGACCAGCACGCCAATTATTTTCCAATCAATTTTATTGAGTCATCACTCATGTATCCAACGTTTCGGCCCTCATTGGGGCCTTTATCAAGGATGATTGATAAATGCCCCAGCGAGGGCCGAAACGTTGGATGACTCAATAGAATTGATTGGAAAATAATTGTGGTGTTGGTCCATTTTAAACATTATATATATATATATATATATATATATATATATATATATATATATATATATATATATATATATATATATATTCATATGAAAAAGTTTGGGAACCCCTCTCAGCCTGCATAATAATTTACTCCACTTTCAACAAAAAAGATAACAGTGGTATGTCTTTCATTTCCCAGGAACATCTGGGGTGTACTGGGGTGTTTTCTGAACAAAGATTTTTAGTGAAGCAGTATTCAATTACATGAAATAAAATTAAATGTGAAAAACTGACTGTGCAAAAATTTGGGTACCCTTGTAATTCTGCTCATTTGAATGCATATAACTGCTCAATACTGATTACTGGCAACACTAAATTGGTTGGATTAGCTTGTTAAGCCTTGAACTTTATAACTTCATAGGCAGGTGTGTCCAATCATGAGAAAAGGTATTTAAGGTGGCCAATTGCAAGTTGTGCTTCTGTTTGACTCAAACAAAATAAGGGTAGTCCTTCATTTAGTCATGTGTGTATTTGTGCCTCTCAACGAGCTGCAAACCCCGTGCCGGAGTGCAAAAGGATTCCAAGTACAGAAGATAATAGCCGGAGAGCACGTTTTTCTTGTTTTAAAATTTCATTTCTTTATTTGCAATAAGTCCTGTGCAGGACTTTCTGCAAATAAAGAAATTACATTTTAAACAAGAACATTTTCTCTCCGGCTATTATCTTCTGTACTTCTGTTTGACTCTCCTCTGAAGAGTGACAGCATGGGATCCTCAAAGCAACTCTCAATCTGAAAATAAGATTGTTCAGTATCATGGTTTAGGGGAAGGCTACAAAAAGCTATCTCAGAGGCTTAAACTGTCAGTTTCAACTGTAAGGAATGTAATCAGGAAATGGAAAGCCACAGGCACAGTTGCTGTAAACCCCAGGTCTGGCAGGCCAAGAAGAATACATCTGTATGGCAGGGTGATGAGAAAGAAGCCCTTTCTGTAATTACGCCACAAACAGTATGCAGAAGCTCATTAAGACAAGCCTCAGTCATTTTGGGAAAAAAGTGCTTTGGACTGATGAGACAAAAATTTAGTTATTTGGTCATAACAAAAAGCGCTTTGCGTGTTGGAAGAAGAACACCACATTCCAAGAAAAACACCTGCTACCTACTGTTAAATTTGGTGGAGGTACCATCATGCTGTGGGGCTGTGTGGCTAGTTCAGGGACTGGGGCCCTTGTTAAAGTCGAGGGTCGGATGAATTCAACCCAATATCAACAAATTCTTCAGGATAATGTTCAAGCATCAGTCACAAAGTTGAAGTTACGCAGGGTTGGATGTTCCAACAAGACAATGACCCTAAACACACTTGGAAATCTACAAAGGCATTTATGCAGAGGGAGAAGTACAATATTCTGAAATGGCCGTCACAGTCCCCCGACTTAAATATCATGGAAAATCTATGGTATGATTTGAAGCAGACTGTCCATACTCAGTAGCCATCAAATTTAACTGAACTGGAGAGCTTTTGTATAGATGAATGGTCAAAAATACATCAAAGGCTATAGGAGGCGTCTAGAGGCTGTTACATTTGCAAAAGTAGGCTCAACTAAGTATTGATGTAATATCTGTGTGTGTGTGTGTGTGTTGTGGTGAGGTCACTACTAGGATACCTGGGAAAGTCCAGGACGGAGCTTATTTCTGCCCCAGGTTCCTAACAGAGTGGTTCCGGGACTGCTAGTCCATCCCGGGTGTTATGAGTTGTACTGATGTATTTCAGGTGGTTAATTAACAAATTAACAGCTCAAGCCAGAGTGGAGAGTTCCTGGCTGGGGAAAAGACACAGGAAAGCTGCCTGTGTGAGAGGGATTGAAATCACCAAAAGGTTTGGGATTTTATATCTTCCTGTATGTTCTTTGTTTTGGGGAGACAGGTGGTAGGCCTTCTCCTGGTTAGTTAGGAAAACTGACCTGTATTAGTTAGAAGCCCATTAAGTGGCAAGGATTTTATTTTGAATTGTTTGTTTTGTTTATTTTTTCTGCAAGAGACAATAAACTGCCAAAAAGAGACTATACTCTCATGGGTTGTGCTTGTGCCGTGGGCTGTGTTACCCCAGGAAAACTGATACCCAAACTCTTACATATGGTGGAAGATGCGGGCACAAAATAAAGCAACAAAATGCAGTATAATATTGCAGAGACTGTGAATTAAAGGGGTATCCCATAAGAACGGTGCAGCATGGAGGAGATTGTGAAACAGTTAATGCTGTCTACCACAATAGAGTGACCTAGAAAGGTTTTCCTACAGACGGTCCAAATTAATGGGCTGAAACGTTGAATAAACCACTTTTTCTTAATTTGTGCGGTTTAATTTTGGAACATATATATATATATATATATATATATATATATATATATATATATATATATATATTCTGCCTTAATATATTGAAGAGGATCTAAACCCCCAAAAATGTGTTCAGAGTGGTCCAGTTTTGTGCAGTTTTATACTGCTAGTCATTCTTCAGCTCAACAGCTATTTCAAGGTCCAGAGTGTCAGTGACCCTAACTGTATTTCCTGGGTTTCAGACTTTCAGTTAATCTAAAAGCCTACTATTAGCATTCTAACAATGCAAATATCCAGAAACCGCTAAAAATAGAAAATACATGGCTTCAGATTTAGATAACCTTTAATCACTTCAATATTTATTTCCCAAAGTTATCCCATTGGGGTTTCTCATTATGCCCGGATTTGTGGAGAGGCCTAGGTGGCAAAATATTAGGGGCAGCATACCACCCACTTTCTGGGGAGCACTGGGAACGCACAGCTCCCCAGTGCTCTGGTGCATGTGTAGTAAGGGCAAGCGCTAGGATTGCATGGTCTATGGGCGCCCACCCATGAAATCCAGCCTGCTTCTCATTTTCAAGCATATCCATCATTTGGCATTTTCAAGTATGTTCTACACTGTTACCTAATATAACACTAAGATACAATAAACTATTAGAAAGATTTTTACATTACAGCAGCCAATACCTTGCCAAATGCTATTATTATCCTGAGGGGGCACTGACTGCGGGTGCTACGGTAGCCATGATTTTCAGAAGCCAAAAGGACAAAGAAACATAAAAGTAAATAGCTTTTTAAAACAAAGGGAATGGCAGCACATTCCATCTCCTTCCCAGAAATCTACATTTGCATATAACTTATTCGTAAGCGCAGAGCTCTCTACATACTACAAAACACAAATGCAGATTACATTAAAGTTTTATTGCGCTTTGAAGCAAATAAGTCTGATTTCACTACCTATCCTTCTTTCAGGTCATACATTTTAATGCACAGCAATACAAGTTTTACATCAAGTATACTGCACGTATCCTCTCCAGTCCAAAAAGCAAACGACAACAATGCGCATATGCTGACAGTGAGAGATGTCTTTTTAAAGTGTGTCAATACATCTAAAACACAGCACATAGAAACCTAAACTAGATGCAGTTTAGACTTTAATATGGCTAGACAGCTATAAAGCCATAAAAGTGCAGTGCTAGATCGCATTTGAAATATGACCTTCACAAGGGGAATCTATCTCCAAATCTGGTAAGCATGATGAGTGTCGGATACTACACAGTGATTTATATACTCAAGGAAAAGAGAGCTGAAGGGAGCGGGGTTGCACAAAATGCAGACGATAGCACTTGGTAATCCTGAAGATTGGAGATCTGTTGTTTGAGAATATAGCTCCCAGTAAACAGTGAGCTAATAAAACAAAACCCAAAGGCCTTCGGGGCTTAAAATATGCTTACAATGCTTCAAAATCTAAATGAATCATTTCTGAAAACAAATACAATAACAACAAGTGAAAGCAGTCAAAGCAAATTCCACTTCCATCTGCTCTTGTGTATTATTGAAACACACTAAAATGCAGTTGCAAAACACCCAAGTGATGGAAAATGAACTCGATAAAACCAGTTTACTGAGGAATAATAGATGAGGGAGGGGTCTAGTGACACAGGACCAATCACAGCTCAATACATCAGATCCACAAGTGAAGACAGAGGAGACTTCAGAGGTGTTTCAACAGATGATATAATGTATTCAAACTTTGGTTACTTTTATTAACAAATTTTTTAAAAATAAAAAACTGGCCAGCCTGATCTAAAAGAAATTAATAAATATAGAGGAGCATACACCACTTAAAATTCATAAAGAGTCAAGAGCAACTAAAATAGAAGTCTCTACAATTCAGATAAATAGTTAGAAATAAAGTCAATTTATTAAACCCAAAGGAGTTTTTAAAAGTAAAAGAAAATTAAGAAATGCAGCCCAATTATTCAGAAGTTACTACATAGATTCCATAGCAGCCAGGCAATTCAATAAACCCAGAATGAGTTAAAAAAAAAAAAACGTTCTCGGTCTCTCCAATAAATCCAGGAGTTACTACATAGATTCCATAGCAACCAGATAATATTCGTTTATGCAGCCAGGCTGTAGGCACTTAAATGGTCGAAAGCACTTAACCCAAATTTGGGCACTTAGGAGAAAATATATACAGTAAACACCAAAGGGAGATATTATAAATGGCTTTTCCTGTTTTAAAACAAGTCCTTCATAGCAAAAGATTCTTTTTTCCAGGCACTATATTGGAGGAAGTGTGTATGGAGAATCCCCCTTAACCCTCCTGCTATAGGCATTTCCCCCCCCCCCCCCGAACTAATGAAAAGCTCTTGCCACTGGGTATTGTTGTCTCAGGACTCAGGAGTGTCGTGTCCCTGATATCTTTGCACAAGTGTGGACTGATGTTTACTGCTCAAGTTGTGCTTCTCCCTGGTGTCTCCAAGTTACAGCCAAGATGGCGCTGGTGCACAAACCTGTGTGTGTTCCACAGTGCAAATCTCTGTAGACTCCCTCACACTTTTGTAACTTCTTTACAAGGTATATGGAGTGTGTATATTTCTGTCTCTTTGGGTTATGTGCTCCAGCTGTAAAACAATAAACCTCTGCAACATATTTCGTCTCACAGGACTTTTTTCTCTATTTCACAGGAATGGGTGTTCCCCCTCCCTCCTTCCTAATAAAACCTCATTCTTAAAGTGACAAAACACTAAATAGAGAGAACCCCATTTGTCATGATATTAATACAATATCATAAATAAGGGCAATAAAATCCTCATATTTACAACAAAATAGCATAGGATATTTATCTATTGAATCTAAGAAGTAATAATTCATAGGGTGCCAATTCAAATTTACTGTTTAAGCCTTTTGGGCACAATGCATCCAATTCAAAAATCCACTCTTTTTACATCTTAACAATTTATCTCTATTTCCACCTCTTTTTTGTTTAGGTACCCAATCAATAGCCATTCATTTTAAATTGTTCGTATTTCTATTGAGTACAGAGGCAAAGTGTTCATACAAAAAGAGTCCCACTTTTCCTAAATTTTCCCCTCTTTATATTATTTAAATATTCTTCCAATCTTACCCTTAATGGGTGAATGGTTCTAATATGCAGTAAAAACATGCTCATCAGAAGAGCTTTCCTGTCCATCTGACCTTATATCCCTACTCTACAAATCTCTCTTTAAATTATACTTTTGTCTCTCAAAAACTTCAGCACTAGTACAGTTCCTTTTAGGCTAAATGGGATTCCATCTATCCAGGACTTTTTATGGCAGTTTTCTACCGGAAGGTAGGAATTTACATTCACTTTTTTTAAAATGGGTAGCTGTATGAACCATCCCATTATTATTGGAAATTAATACCTCTTCCTTGCTTACAGTTGAAGTTAATACAATATTTTGAATATAAGAGTTAAGATAGCTAATAAACTCATTTAACAACAATTGAGAACCTCTTTACACTAAAGGGATATTGTCTATGTACCTTTAGTTGCTCTTGATTCTTGATGAATTTTAAGTGAAGTTTATGCTCCTCTATATTTAACAATTTATTTTAGATCTGGCCAGCCAGTTTTTTATTTAAAAAAAAAATTACCATAAAAAGGGCATTTAAATATCTTACTTTGGGATTATCAGGCTTCATTTATTTAAATGTATGTGATTCCCTGTATTTACAGGTCTGTTAATCACGCAACTTGCATTGCAAAGTATAGCAAAGAATAAACAGCTAGTCTTTTAAAAAGCAATTACATTTTGAGAAGCTAACAGGCATAGCTATTGACAGGCTACAGTCGGTTCAAAACGTCTGGCAACCATGGATAACATACAGGTTCGGTGATGTGCCCCCTGATCAACTCCTCACAACATAGCAATAATGTCCCTAAAATAGAGGCAAAGGACAGGTACTTCATTTTAAGTTATATCAACAAGTCTCCATTAGTTTAGTTCAGTTTAGTTTTGACTAGACTAGTTAGTTTTACTAAGTTAAATGGTTTGTAATACTCACCTTTCCTTTTTCGTATGATTTTGTCATATATTTTTCAATAACTAGGAGTAATCTTCGGTTTGAAAATCTGAGTTAAATAAAATTTGAGCTATACTGCACAACTTAAATATAAAGAGCACTAATACAGCATATGGAACGGATTTATGATGATACTTGGGGAACAAATGCACTTATACAAATGTTAATTTAAACTGTACTAAAAATGTATTGAATTCAGCTGTTATCTGTTATAAAACATTGAAATTAACAGGATTGGATATGACACATCATTGTAATGTTTATATTTGTAAAAATTCTCAGAAATAAAAATTGTTTAAAAAAAAAAAGAAGCAATTACATTTACAAATAACTGAAATAACTGAATTGTTTTCATTACAATTATACTGACACAAAAAAATTACTGTTCAAAATATTAATGTGCATTCAAAGTTACCTATACAGGTACAGGACCTGTTAGCCAGAATGCTCGGCACAGGGAGCTTTCTAGATAACGGATCTTTCCGTAATTTGGATCTTAATACCTTAAGTCTACTAGAAAATCATTTAAACATTAAATAAACCCAATTGACTGGTTTTGCTTCCAATAAGGGTTAATTATGTCTTATTTTGGATCACGTACAAGGTACTGTTTTATTATTATAGTGAAAAAGGAAAACGGGTTTCTGGATAACGAATCCCATATCTGTATTTCATGTTGATCATTATTTGCTGATAGGGTTGCTTTTGTAAGTAATTGTTACTTGAAGTTCCTAAACCTGACTGATTTGCCAACCTGACTGTCCCTTCTCAACCTGTCAGAGTTTCCAATGGTAAACAGACTGCTGCACAAATATAGCAGCATAGAGGAACATGGGGGTTCGGATGCAATGTCAACACAATCAACATTGCAGTTGGATCTTTATAAAATCCAGAAGCATAATTTAAATTGTTTTTGTGCAATCTGGAAAAACGTATGGTCAGTATATATGTTTGACTCATATGTATACACAAGTATAGCAGTTCATTTATATAAAGCAATGTAAAATTTGACTAGTGTTTCTTAAAATTCAAATACTGATTTCTTAAACTACCATGTTCCACTGACATTGGTCATATATGCATTTCTAAATACAGAGTAGTAAAGAGTAAATACACCAGTAGGAAGGTTAATGACATACGTTAATAATTAATATTTGTGTAGCGTTTATACAAATGGCCTGTAGATGTCACTGTGCTCAAGATATATACTGTGCATAATTTCTATACAGCTTGTGGTGTTAGCGTTGCTTACTGTTGTGTAATGGCTACATGAGCCTGCTAATAAAGCACTGTTATACTCTACTCCTCGCCTACCAAAACATAACAAATTGGCGACAAGATGTCTCTTATACCTCTGCAGCATCCTTTACCTTTTCTTCCAAGCCCTGGTGAGTAGTGATGGGCGATTTGCACCACTTTCCCGAAAAATTCGCAAATTTCGTGCAAAATGGCGAAAAATTCACGAAACAGCGCCGGCGTCTCGCGCAAATTCGCCCATCACTACTGGTGAGCCTAGCATACCTTTTACTGCTTGGATCCGTATGTTTGAAAATTACATTATTGCTGCTGACCATGGGGAGATTTCTGCTGCTAGAAAGCGTGCTTTACTTATTCACTGCTTGGGAGCAGAGGGACAGCATATATTTGTAAGCAAATCTTACTGGGGAAATCTTGGAAAGTATTTACAACAGAGTTCCTACATAACTACAGAGCAACGTGCCATGCAACAACCCAATCATCTCCAGCTGAATTATTACATGGCAGACAGGTGCGCACAGTTACATGTTGCAGACATCAAACTCCACAAAATACTGTGCCTACAAAATCATCTACTGCTGACATTGTGAAACAAGCCAAATGCAAGGCATATACTGACAGAAAACGTGGTGACAGAGAAGTACACTTTCAGCCTGGATCTTTAGTCAGAATTAAGAAACCAGGAATACTGAAACAAGGACAATCTAAATTTACTATATCACTTGAAGTAAGACGCCAGCCATACACATATGAACTGTCATATGGAATGCAAGTCGTCTTGCTCCTGTTAGATATGACTTTGGAGAAGCTCCTTTTGATGAAGGACATTTTCCTACTCCTGATGTCAACTGCAACTGCGACGTGATATGGTGAGAAACCCAATGTACTATTTATACTACTGAAATGTAATACTACTGAAAATATTCTTTACAGAATTGTAACACTACTAAAGAATCTTTATTGGTGTATGATTGGATAGATGGCAACATAGTATCCAAAATATATTTAATTATGCTGATGCATTCTGCCCTATGGCCACAAGATGGAGCTAAGGACACTTTGGGGCTTATGGGTAAAAATAGGTTTAAAAAGGTCACTGTGTAGGTTACACATGTCTGTAACTTGCACCAGAGGAAGGACCCATGAGGTCTGAAACATGTAGTGCTACAATAAATAACTACATTTATTCACACTTGAAGGCTCTCCAGATTTCTTTTTCGCATATGAACCTATAAGAGTACTGAGACAATCAGAAAACTACCTGCATGGACCAAGGACTTTGTGATGTGAAGAATTTTGTTTTAAAATGCATACTGTTTAATTGTTGCTGTTTACTATAGTTGTCCAAATGCTTTCCTACTATAGGGGGAATATGTAGTGTTTATACAAATGGCCTGTAGATGTCACTGTGCTCAAGACTTATACTGTGCATACTTTCTATACAGCTTGTGGTGTTAGAGTTGCTTACTGTTGTGTAACGGCTGCATGAGCCTACTAATAAAGCTACTCTACTCATCCTCGGCTACCAAAACATAACAATTTGCAGTGGCAGATGAGTTGCTAGGTATTTTTGGGCTCATATATGACATCGTTGTTAATACAAGCAGAGTGGAAACTGTATTTTGCATCCAGTGCAGGTTTTTTAAACTTGTATTTTAGCTCAAAAAGCAAAACCACATTGAGTGCACCTCAGCTCGATCAGTCGTGTGGGTAAACTCCAGTGGCATTTACTTGACAGTTTACAGAAAGTTCCAAGGGCTGAAACACTGCATTAATTATAACATTGCTTTGACCTGAAAATGTCATTCTGGAAAAATAAATAAATAAAAAAAGGGAGTTTCATAAAATATTATCTTTGATATGTTCCTGCAGTTTATTTTAACTGGGGTATAAGGAAAAAAATTCCGTCTGGAAGATTAAAGCAAAAGAAGTATCGAAAGCAATAATATCCAACTTGAGTCCCTGCTGCTTATGTCTGAACTACAACTGCCAGAAGCCATGGCTGTCAGTGGGGTGCACAGAGTTGCTGTATACCAGATGGGCTATCCTAACCTGAGGGTTGCCAGGTAAAAAATGATATGTGAAGTCCAAAAGAAAGAATCATTAAAAGAATGTTTATGGAAGTTCATTATGACAGAAATCTTAACGTGTTATAGCAGCAACACAGCATTAATTAAAATTTGCCTGAAACCTTGGCGCCTCTTATCAGCACGGCTCTTACAGTATGTGTGATTCATTTATGTTGAGATACCCAGAGCTGTCTAAGAAAATTAGTCGTGGACTGCAGATTTACACAGCGTCTTGTCACTTCTTACTGGTCCTAGAGGTGACCTGAAGCTGTGTGCATCTGAATTAACATGAAGCTCACACATCTGGCTGTGTCACTGGCAGTGTTTGCTAACAGCTCTGGATATATTTTCATTGTGCGGATGCTGATGCCAGTCCCTGGAGGCACTGGATGGCGCGTGGGGATCCCGCTCGGCAACGTGACAGATTGCAAATCACTCTCCACATGTTGGGGATTTATGTCACATTGTCTGTTCATAAAAACCAAAGGTATCTGCCATTAACCTCTTTGCTGCCCATAGGATAGAGCTTTAGGATGATCATATGGTGCAGAATGATGTTGAAAGCCGGCATTTTGTGTAGGCTCAGAGCCACTTTGGCATATCTTACCCAAGCTGCAGGATTTGACAATTTGCTGTTGTGATAAAAATTGTCACAACACTTTAAAACTTGTGCAGTATAGTGGAACACTTGAAGTGTTAACAATAAATATGACTCGTTAGAACCATTTCACGCAGTCCTTAAACTTTAAACTGCATAACATAAACCACCCAGAATACCTGCACAATCCACCCAACACAAACTTAATGAGCCTGAAGCATCTATTTATTTACATTACAAACCCTTCAAAACACCATTACCTATCTAGCAACTGAACAGTAAGGGACTTACAGTATACTTGAAATGAACTGTCCAATGGACAGGGTTATAAACTGGGCCACATTGTGTTTTCTTGCAGAGGCCTGAAAATAGCATAATATCTGGAATACACGGCAGACATTCAGTATAATATAAGCAATTTTGTTATTCAGTAGTGTTGCCTCCACTTCTATTCGATCCTACCTTCCTTTCCTTAACAATAATTTATAAATAATTTTATAAATATAAGAATTCATAAATATTTAGTACATTTATTTTACACCATGCAGCAATAATGACTAGTGAGTCAATTCAATCCTTTCACTGACAGCTGATTCGGTACTTTTATTGCCAGACCATTTTTTGAACATTTTGCTCTCATTCTTTTAGGGACCTTTCCCAGAGGGGGTCTTTTAGTTTACCCAGGAAAATTATATATTGTTTTTTTCATGAATCCAAAATGGGTAAATCTATTTTTTGTATTCCAAACTACCAAGTTGCAATAATATCCTAAAGTTATCACTTTTTTAAAAAAATGTGTGAAATTTTTGAAAAATTACCTCAAAGTTTTCATTCTACAGCATCATATCTCCCACATACATGTATCACTAGGTACCAGATAAAATACAAAAAGTATGTTCAACCCAGAAACCCATATATTTTTGGAAAGTGCACATTCCCCAGAATCCAAATTGGGTGTGCATGTCTTTCTACTCCAAAGCACCTAGTAGCAAAGCTTTTCTAAAATTTTCATGTCATTTTGGAAAATCATCTCAAAACTAAATAAGAATGCCAGGGGTCCACTCAATAGTTTGAGGTCTAATGTGCATAGACACATAGGGGCATATTTATCAAGGGTAGAATTTTGAACTGAAAAAAACTTGAATTTGAAAATTAAGTCTAAGTGTTTTTTGGGTTGAATAGGTCCGTTTTTGATCAAATAGGTCCGTATTCAGCTGGGAGATCTGCCTGTGATCGTTGTCTAGGGGGTCATAGTGATTGCTAAAGCTGCCGATGCAGAGAAATCCCTCTAATTGCCAAAGAGCCTATTATATACGTTCTTGGGAGTTGGAGCATATGCCTGCCAGCACATATATTTTCTGTAGAGGCCATTTCCTGAGCACTCAAAAGAGTCCCAGATCTTAGCCAATCATATCTTGACAGCTCAAATTACCATAGCAGCTAATTGGAAGTCCTTAGAACCTCCAACCCTACCCAAGGTGATAGGTCAAAGATTTGAAGCTCTAGTACAAAAACAAACATACAGGTTACTCCAAATAGCTTGTGAAATGGTCACTCTCACAATAATTATCCATTACTGAACTAGTCTGTAAAGGAGGGATAAGGAGGACCTCTGCACAAAATTCACCCATCCCTAGTTCTGGCCTTATTCACAAAAATTGGCATTTAAGACTGGAGTTGTTTTAAAACAACTCCTCAGGCAAAAAAATCATTATATATTATTTTTATTCCCTACTCTTCACGTATAATACCACTACCCACTCCACCATACAGCAGTCTTTGGTTATATAGACTTTGATTTATCCAGCAGACAGCTTATCCATCATGTAGTTATGTTTGCGATGGGTAACTGAGCATGGCTCGTGTTATAGGCTGATTTATTTTCTTACCAAGACAGAATCCAAAACTTGACAGAAATGAAGGACATCAGATAAGGAGAGATGTGTATGAAAGGCAGCACTCAGAAATCAATAAGGACAAGAGAATTAATTCCCCTTACCGCTAAGCAATGTGCCCTTCAACCAGCAAGATAATGAATTGCCAGATCTTTAAATGCAAGATATTGTATCTTAGTCTATTTTTAAAATCTGTATCTTCACTTCCATTCTCCCACACACCTTCATATAGAGAAACTTCATTGCTGAAAGATAAATACTTGGGGGCAGATTTATCAAAGGTCGAGGTGAATTTTCTAATGAAAAAAAATTGAATTTCGAACTATTTTACCTCGACTAGGGAATACTCCAAATTCGATTTGAATTTGAAGAAAAAAATCAAAAATTCGAATATCGAAATTTATCATGTACTGTTTCTTTAAAAATTCGACTTCGACCATTCGACATCTAAAACCAGCTGAATTTCTGTTTTAGCCTATGGGGGACCTCCTAGAACCCTTTTGGAGTCAATTAGTGGACTCGAATTTGGCTGAATATGGACCTATTTCGATCAAAAACTGACCTATTCAGCTAAAAAAATACTTCAACTTAATTTCGGTTGGTCTTTTTGAATTTCAAAGTTTTTCAAATTCAAATTTTGACCCTTGATAAATATACCCCTTATACAAACTGAGGGTTGGTTGGTATTAGGAAATCTGCACACACAACATGCTGGGCACGTGCTCCCTCTCTAGCATCAAGCTCTTGCTCTGTCAGACATGTTTTCATGTCAGCATTAGTCAGTCTCTCCCCAAGCATCAGAAGCTGCAAAATTGGCATGCTGGCTGATGCGGAGATGTATACAGGCACATCCTTAAGATGCCAACTGACAGGAATGGCAAAGGAAGATGGCACAACATGGATACAAAAGAATAAACCTGTTAAACATCACCCACAATGACTGACATTCACGGGAAGCTAAATCCCCAGCCTGTCTCCATTTAAAGAAACTTTACTAACCATAGCATAGTCAGGCATGTTTTTGAAACATGTTTGCTCAGAATAAGATTTTTGTGGCATGTATCTGTACCTCCTGTTCCTAAGCAACAATGTCGTTTAGAGAACAGGGTGTTTTTTTCTGTGTTAGAAAGCAGAGTAAGTTTAACGGCTTGGATCCAGCACAGACTTGAATTTGTTTGTCTGCAGACATGGTGGGGCCCATTTCTTAAACCTTGCATTTCTCTGATTCATTTTTTTTTTTAAAAAAACTCATATTTTTAGAGATTTATTATGCCCCAATGCTGCTAAAAATCTGAATCCAAAAATATTCCATCTCAAACCTGTCAAGGTCATGTAGAAATCAATGGCAGATGTCCCTAAAATTGTTTCTTGACATTGTGATCTGCGCTGGATAATCCGATAAAGTTGAGTTTTCACAGCGACAATTCAATAAAGTTGAATATAGTTTTTGGAGCATCAATAGTACTATTCTAATTAATGCACAAAAAATAAAGTTGAGTTTTTGGAGCATAATTATAATTAATGCACAAAATGTATCAAAAACTGTATCTGCTACTAAATGAATGGTTTGTGTATTGATTTTTTTGAATTGACTGTGCCTCATTGTTCTTTCTCATGTGACTGCTATACAATAAATGAGTGTGTGTTGTTAAGACATGGGTTTCTGGTGGCATTTATCTTAAAACTACTAGGCTGATAAATATGCTGAGCCCCATGTGCTGTCCTTATTAATTGTAAATAAAATAAATAACTGGCTTTAATGTTCCTGCAAAAACGAATGCTGGCTTAGGTGGCCGGAGTCATTAAATATTACCGAACGGGCTGACTGTAATATTCAAACAGCACTGTCTTAGTGACTTCTAATATTTCTCTCTCTCTCTCTCTCTCTCTCTATAGATACATCTGATTATACGTCTAGTTGGATGAAAGAAGGACTATTTTTTATGAATTACAGTATTTTTTCCTGTATAGGCATCCACCCGAGTGGGTCTCACTGGGGCAATAAATATATATACAAGAGAAAAGAGCATACTGCTGCAAGAAAAGTATTAAAGTGGTACTTCATGAATTGATCAATAAAATATCCTTACAAAGGCACACATATAACTTGACCTAATATATATTAGAACAATATTAGAATAATGCAGTGCAAAATAAGGGATACACCTCCTGGAGGCAAGGAAAGATATAATATACTGTAGAGCACAGTGAAAGGCAATGTAATTTGAGAATATTATTAGGAAAGTAATGCAAAGGTGAACTTTTCATAACGAGCAGAGGTGAAAGCACTGTATATAGTAAATTGGGAAGGAAAATGTGCAGTGAACACATCATTTTGCATTACATGGTACTAGAAAAGGGAAAATTGTATCATACTTAACGTGATTTTCCATTCCGAGACACTTCATGTCATACTCACAGGGATAGTACCACCCAGTGCTCCCATCAGAAGGACCCTCCCCAAAGCCCAACCCCACTCCCAATCCAGTGTCTAGTGATAAGCTTCTAGAAACTGCCATAAAAGAGATGGGAAACTAATGCACGTACTGCCCGGGAAAGGAAAATACCAATAGCTGTACCAACTGTATGCCCACCACAAGATCACTCTTGGAAATAGCTCAAGAAGTGGGGCATCTGTAAAAATGGCTTAGTAGATGAAAGAAACATAACATTGTTAGCATTCTACCTGCACAAGATCTATATTAAATATTGTAGATACGTATGCAATGCCTAGTGTAAATCATGTTCTATTAGACACTGAAATCTAAAGAGCACCTGGGAATTCTGTCATTATCCTTGGACCATAAACCCAAGCATTGTGCAAGATATCATAAGGAAAGCCCCACTAGCTTAGAAAGGGGAAACTAGTCTAGAATTCCCCTATGTTGTGTTCTAGATAAGAATACCACATGGTAATACTAAAGTGACCACAAGGAGAAACCCGTGTTGTACTAATAAATAATTCGGAATCAGAATGACTGGGCCTCCTGGACATAACCTGATAGATAAGTCTGGACAGAAAAAGGAAGTACAATATCTCAGCAGGATATACATCCAATGATTCCTACATGCATGCTGAATCTGAGATGGTGCCCTGCACTCCAATCCTGCAGAGTCTCCAGTTGGATATACACCATACCCTATCAATGAAAGGCTCACTTGCTTTGCTCCTCTCATATTAAGACCTGGCAGCATCTGAGTAGCTGAGGGCTCTTCCCTCCCAGAGCATTAAATAGGAGCATGTACCGTCTAAAATAGAATAAGGCTAGAAATGCTGTATTTTGTACACTAAATATAAACATGAACTTACTGCACCACAAGCCTAATCAAACAAATAATTTATGCTTTCAAAGTTGGCTACAGGGGGTCACCATCTTGTAACTTTGTTAAACATCTTTGCAAGACTAAGACTGTGCACATGCTCAGTGTGGTCTGGGCTGCTTAGGGATCGTCATAAACAAAGCTGCTTGAGTTCTGCATGGCTGGGAAGTAAGGCGGGGGCTCCCCCTGCTGTTCATAAGTATGATTGTTTCCCTGCTCAGCAGTTAGGGACCATCTGACAATTCCAATCCACAGCAGTAAATGAAGGGAGAATTTTACTGCATACAGTCAGGTTTCTTATAAAAACAGTTCACATTTTTTTAATTAAAGTATATTGGAGATAGGTTTCTTTTTCAGTAAAGTAAAAATGGGATTTTATTTGTTTTGCCTTTACATGCCCTTTAAGGCTGTAATTGCCAGCAAAGGGTTTTCAACCAAGTATTAGAAATTAACATTTAATTTTCAGTTTTTTAATTTGTCCAATAACTTTTGAGCCCCTGAAATGAAGTGATTGTGTTAAAAAAGGCTTTTTATGCAATCTTTTTGTTCAACCCACTGAATTAAACCTGAAAGTCTGCAGTTCAAGTGCATCAGAGTTGTTTCTTTTAAAATTCATTGCGGTAATGTACAGAACCAAAAATGTGCTAATGTGTCTGAAATTCCTAAAAAAAAATAGGTTGAGAACAGAGAGTCCAGAAAAAAATTGTTTAGTGGGAGCACTTACCGGACACCAGATTCAAACGTGCTGCACAGCCAGCCGCCATCCCATGCGGTCAAAGGAATCCCAAGGATAAGAAGAAAAAACAGCGGAGCACCGTGAGAGTCCAGTAAAAGAGCTTCTGATGAAGTGGCAGGACGCCACGAAACGCGTTAAGCGGGCAGCCAGGGTGAACTGCTGCTGTAACCTGTTTTTCCATGCTTACTGAATAAATTTTTTTTCCATTTTTTAATACTTTTACTGGACTCTCATGGTGCTCCGCTGTTTTTTCTTCTTATCCTTGAGAACAGAGAGTGCATTACACGTATCCAGATCAGAAAAACCTCACTGTTGTGCAATCAAGAACAGCACCATCAGAAATCAAGAACACACTTTAAACAAAAAAAGAAGAGGCTAATGATGCCAACCACCCTGTCTTCAGCTTCAAACCCTGAAACCTGTGTATTTTGTGATAGGTCAGAGCACTGTCATAAGTTCACCCCAGAGGAATGCAAAGAAAGACTGAAAAGGATAATGTTTTGTGTGTTTGCAATTGCATAAGTATATAGTACTGCAGGGCGAAGGGAATCTTATGTGCAACACATGTCAAAAGACATCACAATTCAGTGTGTGTGACAAAAGAATCAAACACAGCTCTGTGAACCCAACAGAGGACACAGGTATCTCATCAATATCTCCAGATAATAAAGGTATGACTGTGACAAACTGCAGACTGCCCAAGCATGGGCAGAGGGCCCTACAATTAGAAAAATTGTATGCTGTTGATGGAGAAAGTAAAAGAACTTTCACCCATGAGGACATTTCCAGATCCTTTAAACTTCCTGTTGTAGGGGAAGAAAGAATCAATCTCCACACCTTTGCGTCCAAAAACCCTGTAATTGCCAATCAAAGAAATGTCAAGCTCAACCTTAAAGGAGAAGGAAAGCTACAGAGGCATTTTATTGCCAATAGATTAGCTGCAATAGTGCAAGCTAGAATGCTATATTTATTCTGTAGAATGTTTTACCATACCTGAGTAAAAAGCTCTAGAAACTCTCTGTTTGTTTAGAATAGGAGCTGCAGTATTAATGTGGTGTGACATCACTTCCTGCCTGAGTCTCTCCCTGCTCTGGGCTCAGATTACAGTAGAGAAGGGAGGGGTGGGGGGAGAGGAGCAAACTGAGCATGCTCTTGCCCAGGGCAATGAGGTTTAAGCTGAAGGCAGGAAGTCTGATACAGAAGCCCATGAGTACACAATAGAAGGAAAGAAATGTGGTGTTTCTTTTGACAGCGGACTCAGAGCAACATTACTTTGGGGGTTTACTGTTATATTTAGATGGACCTTTCTGATAAGGCTAAATTAGTTTTAACCTTTCCTTCTCCTTTAAAACCCCCACAGTAGTGCCAAACATATAGAAACGGAGGCTCGAGAAGTCCTATCAGCAGTGCGGTTGTGAAAACCCTGAAAGAACTCCTACATTGTGAGATGAAAGCCAAGGGACTACGGTTAACCGACTTAGCTGAACTGACTGCCCAAGACTCAGAAATAGCAATGTTGATTAGAGAAGATTACTACTGGAGTATAGTATCCTGGATAATAGAGAGACTGGGAGAAGCTTTTGTTGCACTTGAAACATCCCTTGGGTGGACTCTACAAAGGCCAGTTCAGATACCCAGTGTAAGTGGCATCAAAAGTGTTGAAGTCATGAATTTAAGTGTTGCTGATGAAAACCTTGTTTCCAGTCAACTATGAGCCTTTTGGGAATTGGAATCCTTAGGGGGTGACTGGACAAAAAATGGTAAACTAAGAATCAGAGGAAGACTTTCTACAATGGTTATCATCTACAGTTAAGTACACTGCAGGACGATATGTGAAAGAACTAACTTGGCGAACTGATCAATCATACTTGGCAAACATCTTTACTGTGGCTAAAAGAAAGGTTTGATTGCTTGATTAAAAGGTTTTTAGCAGATTTCCAGCTCTACTAGAGGTACAACAGTGAAATCCAGGAGAACCACGAGGAAGGTATTATTGAGGATGTAACATAAATTAACCCCCAACTGCCTCAAAGGATAAGGTTGAGTATAAGAGAAGAAAAGATAACAAACAAGTATCACTTAATGATTGCCAAATCTTAATCCTGACCTTCCCAAAATCTTGAGTACCCGACTTCACAAGGTTTCCTTGATGGCAGATATTACAAAGGCCTTCTTACAAATCAGCATTGCAGAAAAGGACAGCGACTCTATCAGATTCCTGTGAACTAATTATACCCCAAGGCCTAACCAGGAACCATCCTTATGTGTTTTGAGGATGACAAGAGTGTTATTTGGGCCATCACCCAGCCCATTTCTTCTGACAGCTACCATCAAACACCATTTGAAACAATATGAAGGATCTCATCAAAGGACTGTTCAGGTTCTTAACCAGTTCCTTTATGTGGATGACCTCATATCGTGAGCAGACACTGTTGATGGTGCCTATGCCATATCCAAAGAGGCAAGGGAGATAATGCTTGCTGCAGATACTGTATGGTTTTCTGTAAATGGGTCACTAATTCAAGTGAATTAAAGTTCAAATGGCAAGAGAATAACACTTAACAAGGATCTACTATGGTGGGTCAACTACTGTAAGGTACTTGGCCTCAAATGGAGAACAGAGACTGTTGACTTTGTATTTGACCTACTGCACTGGATCCAACGTTCCATAAACCTGTGAAAAACATTTGTTGCAAGGGATGAAAGAGATAAAATCACACACTGAACCAACAGCATGGTTGCACTGTGCAGGTAAGGATAACCCTGCAGATTTCCTTACAAGCAGTCATGGTTCAAATGACCTAATTGAAATTACTTTTGGTAGCATGAGCCAGACTGTGGCCACAACATTCACAAATGGTCACTAGATGTGGAAACAGAAAACCAAGGAACTGTGTATAATAACTAGTGCAGAACTCAAATGTGACCCAGTTTTCCCTCTAAAAAGATTTAGTAAACGACATACTGTATACAGAATTACTCCCTGGATATACAGATTTATTCAAAACACCTCTCAACCAAGTAAAATTATTACTGGTGAACTGTCTGTAGAAGTAATATTGAGGGCAGAAAGGTATTGGGTCAAATACTCACAAAGATGTGAGTTCAGTGATGAAATCCTCTTAACACTGGAAGGAACTTGCCTATCAACTCCAAAATAAGAGACTTAAATCCATTTCTTGATAAAGATGGACCTTTGTGTGTAGGTGGAAGGTTGGCAAATTGACTGAAAAACAGAGAAATTATTGGATATTGCCTGCAAAATTACGCCTTTCAGAACTTCAAGTGCAATATCAGCAGGAAAAGGTGATGCATCTGGGGTTACAGGCAATACTGGCACAACTCAGAGAGTAATTTGGGGTAATAAAAGCAAGTCAGTTAGTAAAGTGTGTTCTACAAAAATGTTTACATCTGTAAAAAATGTATGTCAAGGCTGGTAGTGAAATACCAGCTCCACTCCCTTAGGACAGAGTCTTGGAACCCCTTCTTTTGAAGTATGAAGTATCAGGTGTTCATTTTGTAGGTCCTCTATTTGTGAAGGACAAGCCATCTACAAAAAAGGCTTACATTGCATTGTTTACTTGTGCGATCACAAGAGCTGTTCACTTTGAACTTGTTTCAGACCAGATAACTGAGAACTTTTTATTAGCCTTTAGGATATGTATTGCCAGAAGGGGACTATGCAAGGCTGTATATTCTGATAATGCAAAGTCTTTTAAGAGATCTGATTTGTCTCTCCAAGAACTATGGAAAACCCTTAACCCCACTTTCTTAAATGAGTTCTTCATTGAGAAGGGAATTACTTGGAAGTACATTGTTGAGAGAGGTGCCTGGTGGGGAGGATTCTGGGAAAGACTTGTTCATTCTGTAAAGTCTTGTCTTAAGAACATTTTGGGAATGGCAATTACATCCTTTGAAGAGCTTACCACAACTCTGATGGAAGAAGAGGCTGTTCTAAACTCTAGAATGCTAACCTTTAATCATAGTGATGCTCAGGGGTTCCCAGCCATTAACACCAGGACATTTTGGGCAAAGACTTACAACATTGCTGCAATCTAAGGTGCCTGCAGTGTCTCACGACTGTTCGATTTAAGAGGCATTGTCAAGAAGGCGTAAATACCGTCAAGTGCTCATAACAAAATTCTGGAATAGGTGGCTTAAGGAATATTTGATGGATTTGAGATCAAGTCACTACGCCAAGGAAAGAGGATGTGCATCTTCATTCAAAGTTGGAGATTTGGTATTGGTTAGACAAGACAAGATGGCAAGACAAATGTGGCAGATTGGAATATTAGAAACAGTTTTTCCAGGAAGAGACAATCATATGCTCTCATGTTCCTTGACATTACCATCAGGAACTGTGCTGAGATGACCAATAAAATGACTGTACCCTCTGGAGATCTAAAGTGATAAACTGATAGTTGCATCAGTGGGAAATAGGCATAATTTTACCAGTATGCAATGTAATAAAAGTTTCCTAGCATTAGGACTATCAAACTATAATATCATATGATCCACGTTTTATAATATCCTTTCTTGCTGAAAAACAAATGACAATATTACTGTTTCTCTATCTCCACATCTTCCCATACATACAATCTTGCTGCCTGCTGGCTAGGAAAAAAAAAACATGAAATGACTGTATTCCATTTCATTTTGACAACCTTAGATCTGAGTGATATTAACTCTTTTCTGAACGTTTCAGTCTACAAATGTAAAGAAGTTTATCAGCCTTGAAATGATCCAGCAGTTAAAATAGCAGGTTTCTGTAAATAACCAAATGTGCTGCCTAATAGCTTTGTCTGCCATATGCATATACTAACACCACAGTTCTACAATCGTTGTACCACTTGTCTCATAATACAGATTTAAGAAGGTGAAGACATTATTATATATTTTTATAAAAGGTGAGTATAAAGAGAGCTGCTGCATCTATCAACCCAATCCTATTACACAGACATGTAACTGCTAAAATAAAGCAAATAGCAGAACAAAAGGAATTATTTTACAGAATCTAGTTCACCGACGCTTCCTAATGACACTGCCCCATGACAATTACATTAATATTTGCAGTCAACTAATTTTACTTCCATGGTGAGAGCCTCTTAGTCACTATTCTTTATTAATCATCTGCAGTCTGAACTATTTTCATTGCATGGGCTTTCACCAACCCTTGGTTAGTCACTAAGATATATTTAATCGGATTTCTATTCTTTTTTGGACACTCAAAACAATATTTAAGGGGTGAGGCACTGATTAATCATTCCATCATCCAGAAGGTAGATTATATTCCAGGAGGTATATTTTAGTAAAAGGTTTTCACAGTTAGAACCATCTCCACTCATGTTGTTTATATTCTTTACCACCTAGCCCAAAACATATGGGGCATGGAAGCCAGGGAACTGTGGTGTAAACATTGGGGGACATTTAACTCCTCCAATCTCTTTTGCTAAAGCATAGAAACATCAGTAGCCCAAAGAACAGACAAAAATGACAAAGAAGGTTGGGGAAAGAGTCAAAAGGCACATTTCTACTTAACATTGAAACAAATGGTTACAGTATATGCATTTTTTTGTTTGGTTTACAGATTACCCAGTCTAGTGTTGGTTGACTATTCCTTTTGCATTACACAGTCGTTTTGGTACTTCTAGGCAAAAACATACACAGTCTTTTTGGTACTTCTAGGCAAAAACATTTTATGCTCAAATTTGAAGAATTCCAAAATAATAGCTTCAGCCAGGTAACATGTTTCTTCAGGCTTTTCATTAATTGGACCCACCAACTCAAAAAAAAAAATTCTGATTCAGTTACGTATCGGATGAAAAAGCCAGAAGCCCTGACTTTCTCTGAATAGAAATTGTCCATAGAATGTCACGAGAAACAGTGGCTTCTTAAATTAGAAAAGGCAGATTTTTGAACTGAATTGAATCAACCCTTTAATCAGTGTCTAAGTTGTATGGCCACTTTATGCAGGGCATTTGCAGTACTTTCCTAATACAAAGACTGAGTCCATAAAGTGCCAGATTTATACAAGCTAAGGTATTGTTATTGTATATTGCAAACTGTTGACAGCATGCACAAAATAAAGCAATGGTTTATTGTTTGTAATGCAGTACAGCTAAAAATAAAGCAGTATTCAATTTCACTGTTGCAATTTTAAAAGTAATTCTCATAATTGTCCAGAAGCCCACCAAGCGCCCCTGGAACAGGTGAAGCAGAGAGGGGCATGACTGAGGGACGAGTAGGCCTATGGTGGGAGTTGGCGCTTGGCATTATGGGGATTGTAGGAATGTAAGCAGGGGTGAAGGGGTTGGGCTTAGGCCATAAATAGAAGGGGTGAGTGGCGGGAAGCCAGTCTTACCTTGGGAACAGCAGGAGGAGCATCGTTTCCCTCCCGCCCGCCCGATCAGGAGGGTTGGGAGTTGAGTCGCAGCAGTGGCATAGTGGGGCTCCCCTAATGGGTAGCCGAGAGGGCATTGTAGTGTTAAGCTGAGAGGGACGTGGGGCTAGGCTTGGGCACAGCAGGCATGGAAGGAAGGGATGGAGGTTTAGCCTTAGGTTGGAGAACATGGTTGGTTAACCGGAATACTGTAAGTTATTACAAGTTATTGTGAAATGTTATATGCAGCCTTCGGTGGCTATTATTTTACACATGTCAACATGTTATTCATTTAGTTATATGCAGCCTTTAGTGGCTAATGTTTTATGCATGTTAACAGGCTACTCAATGTGGTGATAATAATGAGGTTTGTTTGGTGGTTATTTTAATTAAGCTTAAATAAGGTTAAGAAATAAAATATGCTGCGGCCTTTTTCACCCATAATTATTGTCTGGAGTATTCTTGGGAGTAGGGGTGTTGGGGGCCGACATTCGTAAGTCAAGTCCCCCCACTGTTATTTTGCATACAGGACAAATAGTGGCAGAGCAAGCAGAGGGGAAATGAAGAGCTCCTTTGTAGCATGATTGATAAATCCATCCTATTTGTGCATCAAAAAGCTTTATGCTCTATGAATTCAAAGAGAGAATATTTATCAGAATGAAGCATGAGTCTGACAGTTTTGTAGCTGTTATCTCAAAAATGTTTTCTGCCTGGCACGGTTTCACTTATATTGCCAGATTTTTTTCTAAATGTAAACAGAAACATTGTTGAGTATAAATATGCACGTTATCCTTTGCACAAATGGTTTCAGTGGAGTGTGAACAAACAAATGCTTAAAAATTCAAAAGGACTCAACGTGGAGCAAGTTAGAATATTTTCTGATATTTCAATTTAAAAATGAAAATTTAAGTTATTTATTTTCTACAGTTTATAAGGGTTTAAATTAAGGGGGTTCAGTTTGAGAAATGTGTACTCGAATTTCACAAGTAGCTTTTCCTGTCTTCAGGTTCCTACAGTGCTATGTGCTCCTGCAGGTGCAGATCACACCTCCATATTACAACACAGGGTGCAAGAGTTGTGACTACACACATCTTATAGTTCCTATGGGGATATTTCTTATAGTATTTATTTTTACAGCAGTTATAAAACAGTTATAAAATGACGTGTAACAGTATATACATTTAAATACATATTTATATAAATTATATACATTCTTGTAAAAGTTACAATGTATTAATATGTGAATGCTAGAACCTCACGAAATGTATAAATTCAATTAACTTGACAAACTCCATTAAAATTTATAAGTGTTGTGTAACTGCAACCAACTGGAGACCACTTGAGGTGAAAAAATAGTTTATATGACACAAGCTCACAAAGAGTCAGAACCCCCGGACAAAGGAATCACGAAGTTTTTATAAACATGGGAATGTATGATATAACAGCTTATGGCATAAATGGGTGTTACCATTGCAAGAGCACAGAGATATCTCTTCACAGCACAGAAAAACAAAGAACTGCTCAAATAACCATGAAATGGTTCTTCCTCAAGATCAAGGTAGTACTACCAAGGCTAGCTTGAGAACAGAATCCATCCAAGTTATGGGGCTCCCGGGGGAATCTGCATAAAAATAATTTTATTCTCTCTCAGAAGCAACTATCACCTCCATAGTGAGCTTGAGTCGAAACCTTGGTTAGTAAAACTGATGGCTTCTCCAGCTTTTTACTTAATTATACTTTTTAGGACTTTTTAAGATTTTGGCAAGGTTTTACTCATGGCTTATTAAAGAAGACATAATGGGCCACATAGATTCAGTTCAGTGAGGAAAAAGGTATCTTGTGGTTTATCACATGAAAAGTCATGGCTGAGATTCAATTTGAGGAGAAAAATCTCATTTGATAAACTGTGAGATGCGTTTTTCTGAATTAAATTGCATCTCGAATTGAATCTCATCTATGACTCTTGAAAAACAAAAATGTGCTTGTACAGTATACTTGTAATGAAATCTCACCCTGGTAGTCTAGTGGGGGGTGGCCAGCCACGCGCTGAGTTACTGTTCCTCTGCAGGCGCCGGTTCCATTAGGGGGGGACGCGCGCACTGTGTCTTGATTTGTAGCACATGCAAGCTGACATCGGCACGCAGTGGCGCGAAATTTAAAAAGTATTTAAATGGAATTCTGTGTTGATTCAGTGCCCGTGATAGGATTGTATTTCCTGGTGCTCCTGAGCCTTGTGCTATTTTGTCTACTATCTTCTGAACCTGTTTGATTCCTGTTGTGACCCCTGCCTGCTATTTTGACTATTCTGACTTCTGGATCCTGACCTTTGCCTGCTTACGACAACTCTTCTGTTTAACCCCTTGATTGATCACCCAGTTTTTTTTTTTGTAACTTAAAGTTTTTTATTCATTTGCTGTTACATAGACAAAGTACAAGAAAATATGAACATTATGGCATATGTAGCACTTTAACATCTAGTAATAAGCAATACAGTTCAGCATAAGCAATTACAAGATATACAAACTGACAGAATAGCATAATTGAGGCCCATTAATGTAAATTTTACTGAGAACTGCTACAATGTTCAACCGAAGACCATAGCACAGTATTCGTACTCAACCCATACACAACTTAAAAAACAAGAAAAGAAGAAAGAAGAAAAAGAAATAAAAGAAAGAAAGAGAAAAAAAAAAAAAAAAAAGGAAGATAGCAAAAGAAAAAATTAGAAAGTTATCCTTGGGAGGAAAATCAAAGCAGTCCATCCTAGTTTATCCAAATTGTACACAAAATGAGAGCCTGAGCCTCTATATGAGAGAAGCATTCCCAGCTTGTTGAATGGAGGTCATATAGACGTTCCAGTCAGCCCATATTTTCTCCCAATTATCCCTGCGTCCCCGAATATTAGCGGTCATGTACTCCATGTCCCTCATATCTTTAACTCTCCGAATAACATCAGATAGTGCAGGGGAAAGTACACCTTTCCATTGTGACGTAAGTGCTAGTCTGGTCGCAGTAAGAATGTAATTTGTGAGCCTCTGTTCAGAAGCAGAATTATCAGGTATAGGTTTACCCACCAACGTGGTATAGATGTCTAAGTGAATATCCCTATGTAGTATCCGTGAGAGCATATCTTCCACCCCTTTCCATAACGCTGTTATTACGGGACACTCCCACAAGATGTGTTGCAATGTACCCATAAAACCACAATTTCTCCAACACAGAGGAGAGGTGCCTGGAAAAATACGACTTAATTTCACCGGGGTGTCATACCAGAAAAACATAGATTTATAAATACTCTCTTTCTGTCGAACACATGTAATGCTTTTTTTAGCATTCTCCCAGATCTCCCTCCATTCTTCCATTGGGAGAGAAGTCGAAGTGATTTCCTCCCATTTTACCATATAGGAATGTCTGGGAAACTGAATTTCCGGTAAAGTTGTTATAATGCTATAAAGCGTGGAGATCAAGGCTTTTTGAGGGAGGCCTCTAACACAGAGTTTTTCAAATGGTGTAAGGGGAAGAATATTGGGGTACCTGATAAGAAAAATTCGGGCAAAGTGGGAAATTTGCAAATATTCAAAAAAACATTTAGGGAGGACATGGAACTTATTTAGTACCTCAGTAAAAGTCCATTGTTTGAACGTCAGTGGGTTTAGCAGGTCATGTATCCTAAACAAGCCTAAGGGTCCCCAATGGTTCTGGAAACTTTCAGTCATTCCCGGAGAGAAACTAGGGTTGGCTAGAAAGGGAGTAAGCAGCGAATGCGTATTAGCAAGTTTATATTTGGATTTACATTGTTTCCAAATTTTCAAGGTGAAGCCCATTGGCGCTAGGATGGTAGAGGTTCCCCCATCTTTGGTACTCCATAGCAGTGAGCTCAAATGGGCAGGGGAGCTCCAGAGAGATTCAAGCAGAGCCCATTTGCTAGTAGGCTTGTAGGAAGTCCAGCCTGGTATCTGTCTCAAGTGAGCTGCCTCATAATAGGCTTGCACAGCCGGGACTGCCAATCCCCCCTGGGATTTGCTAGCCAATAAAACTGTTCTCGCCACCCTGTGTCTACGTTTACCCCACACGAACCTAAGGAAGGATGCCTGAAGATCCCGAAGGACCAGTCTAGGGACTGTCACCGGAAGAGTCTCAAACAGATACAGAATCTTGGGAAGGACTGTCATCTTGAGCACCATGATGCGTCCCAGCCAAGAGATTGTATAAGAACTCCAATTACGCAGGGATGCTTTTATTTTCTGTATCAGGTGGGGAAAGTTAGACTGGTAAAGTTGATGGTATGTTTTAGTCAATTGGATTCCAAGATACTTAAGGGAGCGGGTCCTCCACTTATAGGGAAATTTAGAGACCAGTGCCTCCGTGACGTGTTGAGGTATATTAATGGGTAAAGCTTCAGTCTTATCGACATTTAGCTTATAGCCCGAGTGCTTACTATACTGCGTCAGGAGGATATGTAAGTTGGGGAGAGATATAACCGGATTCGTCAAAGTCAGGAGGATATCATCCGCAAATAATGAAACTACAAACTCCTGTTGTTGTATTTTAGGACCAGTAATATCAGTATGATTGCGAATTGCAGATGCTAGGGGCTCAATGCTGAGTGCATAAAGCAATGGGGACAAGGGGCACCCCTGTCTAGTACCGTTGCGTATATAGATCTGATTCCGAGAAGCCTCCGGTAATTTCAGGGTAGCAGAGGGATTAGAATATAGACTTTGGATGGCTCCAAGAAAGGGACCCCCAATGCCCAACTGTCTAAGCAAATCAAGCATATAATCCCAATTCAGGCGATCAAATGCCTTCTCGGCGTCCAAGCTAAGCAGCAGGGTAGGGGTCTTGGTTTTGTTAACTGCATCAATCAAATCGATTATTCTACGGGTTTTGTCTCCCGCCTGCCTACCATATATAAAACCTACCTGATCTAGATCCACCAATTTGGGCATCAGAGGTCCCAACCTATTCGCCAGAAGGTTAGTAAAGACTTTGAGATCCGAATTTAAAAGAGCTATTGGCCTATAGCTGCTACATAAGTTGGGGTCCTTTCCCTCTTTAAGGAGAAGGGTGATATAGGAGGCTAACATAGATTGGGGAATCGGCTCATCCGCCATAAAGGAATTAAACAGTTTAGTTAAATGTGGAATTGAGAGGGCAGAAAACTTTTTATAATAGGCATATGAGTAGCCATCTGGGCCTGGGGCCTTTGAAGTCGGGAGAGAATCAATCGTGTCTTTGAGTTCTGTTTCAGAAATTGGTTTGTTGAGTGACTCTAAGTCAAGAGGTGACAGGGAGGCTTGTATGTTAGCAGCAAGGAAGGCACGCCTAGAAGTGTTATCCTCCTGGGATGACTGGGGTTGCATGGGCAATAAATTATACAGCTTTGTATAATAATCCTGAAAAGCAGTCGCAATTCCCTGAGGGGAAAAGGTTTTGTCCCCATCGTCATTAGTTATGGAAACTATGGCAGATTGAGCTGATTGTTCCCTAAGCTTCCTAGCTAGTAACGAATGAGGTTTATCCCCCCATTCATAGAATTTCTGCCTAGACCACTTAAGGGCTTTTTCTACATCCCCTGACAGAAGTAGATTAATTTCTCTACGGACCCTAAGGATTTCCTGGCATAACCTAACAGTCGGGAGGAGTTGAGATTTCCGTTCTAGTGACTTAAGTTTATGTTGGAGGCTTAATCTAGTGTGTGTCCGTGCCTTTTTTTTTGCGGCAGCGAGGGCTATAAGCTTGCCCCTTACTACTGCCTTATGGGCCTCCCATAAGACAGAAACCTTCTCCACCGATTGGACATTTTCCACAAAATAATTCTCAATGGTCTGAAAGAGGTCAGCACATGTTTGGGAATCATTCAAAAGGCCTTCATTCAAACGCCAATGGGTAGGTTTCCCTATTCGGGCAGACAAATGTATATCCAGGATAATAGCATTATGATCTGACCACGAAATGGGGAACAAATCTGAAGAGGCAGGATAAACTAAAAGGTCCCGTGAGGCCAAGAAAAAATCTAACCTTGAATATAGTTGGTGACAAGCGGAGTAAAAGGTATATGCTCTTTCATTCGGGTGATGTATATGCCATAAATCCCAAAGATCCAGCTTATGGAGCAGTTGCCTGAATCTCTGACATTGACTTTTATATTGTCTACAGATAGGGGGATGAGAACGATCTTTGTTCTCTGACAACACCAAATTATAATCACCTCCAATGATTAGGGGGCTTTGGTACTCTCCTCTGATTTTAGGGAGGGTGGAATTAAGAAAACGCAGCTGGTGTTTGTTGGGGGAGTAAATGTTAGCCAACCGAATGGGTTTACCCTCCAACAAACAGTCCAAAATTAAATAGCGGCCCTTAGAATCCGCCTGTACAGTTTGAACCTCCAGAGGACAGTCCCTGTGAATCAGTGTTATGAGCCCAGCTTTCTTAGAGATCGAGGTAGCTTGATACATTTTTGGGTATAATTTGGTGTTAAGGGAATTATTGTCTGTGGAGACAAAATGGGATTCCTGTAACATAGCAATATCAGGACGTAATTGATGCAATTCCCTAATGAGCATATACCTCTTCATTACGCTATTCAACCCGTTCACATTTAACGTTAATATTTTAACCATGATGACAACATAACAGTGAAAGCTGCCAGTGACAACCAAAGTACCCTAAGACTTTGAAAGCACAGAGGTAAAACATTAAAAAGACTACAGGCATAACATTTGCATTTCGTTTGTACTGCAGAAAATGGAACGCATAGGTTAATGAAAAGTCTCCCAAGGGCCAAACAAGCAGTGGTATAAAAAACAAAAGTCAAGCTGCAAAAAGGAAGCAGAAAAAATACAACTTGAAAAACAAAATAGATGGCACACCGCCAGTCTGAGATAGGAGGTAGAAATCACACCCTAGCCCCTGAAATAAGGGGGTAGGGGCTCCACAGACTAACCATGTCTGCGTTGGGAGCGTCCCAGGTGACAGCGGAGGGGAGAAAAGTAAGCAGCCGTATACTTACTCGAGCATACAAACCAAAGGGAATATGTGACAATGCCCAGAGCCTCAAGACAAATTCAGTCAAGTTGCGTCTGACGGAGGGGCCGATCTAGAGGCACCAGATCTCACCTTTTCCCAGATTGGTGGCAAGAACTTGGGTAGCTGTTTCCGCCGACTTATGGGGGGGCTCCTCTGATCCAGGGGTGAGAGACCGAGATCCTGAAGCAATTTAGGACCTTGTGATGGATCCTGGAGAAGATACTGACGATTTCCCTTTGTTGCAATCAGCTTAAATGGAAACCCCCATCTGTAGGTGATATTGTGCTCCCTCAACTTCTGGGTTACCGGGCGAAGATCCCTCCTCTTGCTCAACGTAATTGGTGAAATATCATTAAAGATTTGTACCTTGTGACCTTGATGGTCGAAGTGCGTAGTGTTCCTGGTCTTGGCAATGATGCTATCTTTGCTTTCAAAATAGTGTAGGCAAACGACAATGTCGCGTGGTGCGGTTGTATTAAGCGGACGGGCACCCAACGCTCTATGGGCTCTGTCGAAGCGCCATGCTTCCACGGGGAGATCCGGATTAATGGCAGAAAAGAGGGAACGTAAAAATGTTCGAATGTCCTGTGGAGAAACATCCTCCGAAACTCCACGGACTCTCAGATTTTGCCGCCTGGATCTATTCTCCAAATCCTCTGTATGCGATTGCAAGAGAGAAAGTTCCTCCCTCAGGGTGGAATTATCTTCTTCAAGCTGATTATATCTAGAACAGAGCTCATCCATATTATTTTCAAGCTGATCTGTTCGTTCCCCCAAGTCACAAATATCCGCTCTGATATCAGTAAGGGCCAAACGTATAGAGTCAGTAATAGTGCCTGTCAGCTTCTCATGCAGCTCAGATAGTTGCTGCGTAAGCACTTGTACCGTAACAGTATCAGACATTATAGCCTGGGGAGCTGTAGCCAAAGAAGCAGCTTGCTGTAGAAGCTCATCTGATGGCTGCGATAAGGGTGCAGCAGTGTCCGGCAAGCCTGGTGAGCTAGGAGGAGAGGAATCAGGAGGCGCTTCCGAATCCGTCAAGTCGGCGCCATCTTGGATGCGCTGACGAGGGCCCGGAGTTTTCTGCAGGTATGGCGACATCGTCCCTGCTAACTCTTTGGTCCGGCGTTTCCCCATATCGGCTAGAGCGCCTCGTGCTTTGCCTGCACCCAGGATTCAAAAACGGAGCTGGAGCGAAGCTAAAACCGGGTTCTTTACCCCGATGATTGCGGAGCTCCCACTAGTTGCGTCCGCCTTCGGTCATGGCACGCATGCGCCCCGATCACCCAGTTTTGACCCTTTGCCTGTTTGACGATCCTTGCTATCTGCCTGCCTCGACCCAGCCTGCCTGACTACGATTCTGCCTAATCCTTTTGTACCCTGACCTTTGGGCCAAAAAGACTCTAACAGCCGTGCCCCTTTGCCAGCCAGAACATCTCGCCTTGTACCCCTCGTTAAGTCCAGGTGGCACCCAAGTAAGCTGAGGGCTCCTCCCGAAGCCCAACGGTGGTCACACTACTGGCGAAGCCGAGCCGAGACCAGGGTACTTGGCACTTGTTCTGGTATTGGGTGCCGGCCGTGACAATACTCGTTTAAATATAGAAGGAACATGCTTAAAAAAGTAGTGTTTTGGGTTGTAAAATGCTACAAAAACCCTACTAGTCCTGTCCATCAGTTCTTCTTCCTGCTGCCTCCTTTCCCAGGCTGTGCAGGGGAGTCAGCAGAACTCCGTTGAAACACGGACCGGGTACAATAGTAGATCTATGGGGAGCTCCAGTAAAGGAGCAATTTTTAAAGATAATGTTAATTTTTGGCTGAAAGTTTAACCAGCATTATATAATATTCATTATTGCCTACAACTTGTCTCCTTTAAAAATACCAGATTTTACACAACCTTGTGCTATGTAAAAAGTTACACAGTTTCATGAAAGAGACCCAAGTATAAATTTGGGTCAATAAGTTGAAGCCTTCAGCTTGATAAATTGCCCCATCACATATACAGATTGGTATTCAGAAGTTGGTTACAGAGTTCCCCTGGGGAAAAAAACCTCCTCATAAAAAATCATGAATTTTACCCTATACCCAAAAACATAGAAGACTTGGATTAACCAATGTAAATATCTGTATTTGACTTTGTTTTTCTTTCATAAAATACCTTTCATACAACAAAAAATGAATCTATGAATAAAAGGCAAAGGGGCAGCTTCTGGTAATAAATAAATAGTGTGCAAGGGGAATGCTGTGGATTTCTAATTGTGTACTCTAGCTTTGCATGCATTTGACAGCCAGTTAATCTCTTTCAAGCTAACAGTCAAGGGCAGCAGACACAGAGGCATTGCTCTCTCACAGGTACGTTCTTCACCCGTTTTCCACCACTTTTTCGGCAGATAATTTATGAGCAGTTGCATATTTAAAGGGAAAACATAACCTCAGATCAAGTGTAATTTATTTAAGTAACAATTTAAAGTTCACAATTCCCCCAATGCAGTATCATTCCATTCAGTTTAGCATTGAGAGCGATTGCTTTGGAATTCTGCAGGAACTTTTGTTCTCCATTGTGGCCTCTCCCTAAATGAACCCTTTAAATGATTAGTAACAAAGTCATAGTTCTTCTGTACAACCGTCTGAGAAATTTGTCATCACAATCCCCTATTTAATCAATATTCCTCTGCAGAAAGGAAAGTGAACAATGAATGCCATTCACAGGAACATGCCACTCAGTCAGTTTTCAGACTAACTACAAATAATTTTTTTCTTTTCTACCTAGAACATTATTATTTTCACGCACAGCTTCCTGCTCACCGCTCTAGCAAAGGTTATTCATATTATTATGTATATTTTACTGCCTTGATCCAAATTTCAACTTTCCTCTATATAAAACCCCAAAAATCACTTTGGCAAGCTCTGTAGTCATTAAATTATACTGATTTGCACTTGTATTTTTTTTTTTCACTGCATATTCTTAAACACAAACCAGTTTAAGCCTTCACACAGTTTGACTCTACTGATACAAGTATTTTTTATTCCCAGAACACTTTTTAATAAAGGAAACAAATTGGCATCCTGCCAACACCGTGGAACTTGCCTGAGCAAATTGAGTCTTTGAAGATTAAAATTAGTGATCTTGTTATTACTGTACTAAGCTCCCTAACAATACCTGGGTGTATGCCATCTGGATCAGGCACATTGCCTATCTGTGTTTTGTGTTGTCTACCTTTGATTTCTTCAAGCCCTCCCTAAATATTTAAAAATCACAGTGTTGCACCTTAGCTTAGCTTAGCAACTTAGCTAAGGGAAAATACCTCTGTAAGTGATTGGGAGAACATGTATTTTGCCTATTTGCAGTAATGTTTTAGGAAAACTTTCTTTGTCAGTGTATGTTGGACAATGAGTAATAATGTTTCTGTAAACAATATAAAGATTCAACAAGTCTGTATACTTACATACTTATACTGTATGAATTTCATTGGCTCAGGCAAGGAGGAATGCATTTGCACTCAACATATGAATGGGTAACAACAGATGGAGCTGAAATGGTTTATAGGATAGGGCAAAACAAAGGATGAAAAATAGAGTTGGTGCAAAAATCATAATTGCTTTATTTTTGGCACAAAAGGAGGTCACCATGTGATTCGAAAACAAAAATATATAAATGCACGGGTACCTCAGCTTTAAGGTAAAGTTGCCATTCATTTCAGACCTTTGGTTCCTATGGAAAACCGCCACTGACATTGTCTCCAGCCACCATATAAGCCTATCCTAAGCTCCAGTACATTTATTGATGGAAATACCTGTAATTCACTTCATATTCCATATGCCATTTCTTAAATGTTGGACTGACTGCATACTTTTCCAATTGTCTGTATTCTACAACTGTGCATTTCATTTGGAAGCTGTAACACTCCTGAAGTCCATAGGAACCGTGCCATTTCCTAATACAGGATTTTTAATGCATTATGCATGATTTAACAATACAGAAACTTTACTGTAGAAGCAATGATTCTCTGGATTTTTTTCATATTGTCTTTCCTAATAGCGCAACACAGTGCAAAAGAGCCCTAGAACGGCACTGTATCCAAATGAAAGGTTTCTGTTCTGAAATAATAGTGCATAATACATTCAAAGCTTTAGTTTAGAAATGGTACTGCGCCTGTAGTTTATATTGTATCATGCACAAGAGGGCTGGGGCAGTACGCAAGAAGTATGGCAGGGATTTAAAAGTTAAAATCCAACTCCATCTTGCCAGTTGGTGATTGCATTAGGATGCAATCTTTTAACAACCAGCATTTCTGCTAGCTCACTTTTACAGCACTGTGCTTCTTGGATGATTGAATGAGCTGGATGAATTTCTTTGAACATTTGGTGACCTTACATTAAGGACAATAATGAATTATTAGATAATTCCAGCTAATCCACAATCTGTTAATTTAAAACGAGTGAATCTCTACCCAATATGCCCACCATGAGGTGGATGATATCAGGCTGATCCGATCGTGAGCCCTAGGGCCCAACGATCTGATCAGAATGGAGGCAATACGGGTGGTTGGATAGCGGGACTGCATCAACTAACAGATGCGCCGCAATCTGACGGGATTTTTTACCCTGTACGATCAACATCTGGCCGACTTTCGGCCAGATATCGATTGGGGACTCCCGTCGGATGGCCCCACACACGGGCCAATAAGCTGCTGACTCGGCCTGTTGGCAGCTTTTATCGGCCCGAGTATGGGGCCTTAAGTAAAGGTTATTTTGTCCTCTCATAGGTTAATCGTATGGGAACTTTAGGGCCCAGAAACCTCACCAACTTGTTTTTCCCTATACTATGCAGTTCACCGGACGAGGAAGCTCAGATTCTGATTTGTTGTCTTGTATTAATTTCAGGATCTGGAGACTGAACCACAAGTTTCTAACTACAGAACAGCTGTTCATGTCAGCTGCTTCAAAGAAATTAAAGTAAATTTGCTTTTATCCAAAACATACTCCATCATGTGCTGTTTAACCGACAGAGTGTTAATTAGGGTATCTCAAACAAACTCCTACAATAGCTTATAGCTTATAACAGATACAGACAACCTTCAAGATTCCACATGTTCCACAACTACAACTTCATCATCCATTTTGTAGTTCAGCTGGTGGAACGATGATGGAGATGTAGCGATAATGCTAAAAGAACCATATGGCCAATACTATCTCATTCAACAGAACAGGAAAAATACATATATTTGTTTGGGCAAGAACAAGAAAGTCATTATTGACTCAACAAAATTTCATGGTATCTAGCTGAGATGTCAGTCGTTTTTATAACTGGGCGCAGTGACATACGCTTATTAGCCTTCATATAACTGGTGCAAATGTATAAGCATAATAGGCTTGCAAAAATCTGTTTAATGTAATATTTAATGCCATAAGTTAAAGGACTCAGTATGATTTTAAGGGTAAATAAGTTTGCCATTACCTACAACAAGAAATACAAATTTAAAGAGAAAATTCTGTGGAAATGTATTACTTTCTATTTTACCTAAGGAAAAAAAAATACTTTGAAAACATGAAACAGATACCTCAGATCCACTATTCTGCAAAGTTAGGGTCCACTTAAATACATCATTATAAACAGTTTTATATTCTGGGAATTTACTCAAATGGCAGAAGTGGTAATACATTTTTTTCAAAGTAAAATACAGTGAGGGTAACTTCAAGTAGGTATATGCCTGTGTTTTATTCACAGGAGGATGTTTCTCATAAAATAAGTTTCAGTTGCACTTATTCTGTTCCCCTCAGCTCAAACTGCATGACATGTTCTCTACTTCCTGGTTACTATTTCTTGGACAGAGAGCTCATTCACATTTAGTTCTCCTTCCCTGGCCTAGGTGATTGCTCAATAATTCCAGCTCCAGTACTTTAGTGAACAAAGCCAGTAATTCCTTTAACACAAATCCAGGTTCAGTGTAGCAAATAGTGTGGTGTTCTATAAGGGAACTCTGCTGCTCAGGGGTTCCATACACCAGGGTCGAACAAGGGGTAGGCAGAAATAGGGGGGCACTGGCCAGCTACCTTTAAAATTGTCTTCTGCCTACCTCTAGTCTTTGTTCGTACCCTCCCCTTCCTTTCCTCTGTCACCCACCCCTCCGTCGCTCTCCCCTCCCTCCTGTCACCTTCCCCTCCCTCCCCTCTGGAGGGTTTATGGTCCGGGTTTCTGGGTTTTTTGAAATCTTCACATGCCACAGGGTGGAGATATCAATAAAACAAAGATTATCTAGCACACTTTGCTGTTGTGAGTGCCATCTGATTTCCTTCTTGTTCTGAGTGAACACAGCCCCTGTTATTCTGCTGTGTTTATCTGTGTCTCATGGAACATTCTGGGAAAGAGATAACTACTCTTGGGTTTTGCTTACAAACTCCAATCTCATTAAAAGCATCTCACCGGGTATTGGTATATTTGAATATTATTTGGACACCAGAGCAAATTTTTTGTTAACTAATGCAACATCTCACTGTGTTTTGCAGTTTTTTTAAGACCATACTACAGTGTATAATTCTTCCTGATAAAAAACTGCACTTTAGTTGTCTCATATAAAAGATGAGGCTTATTCCCTTTACTAGAAGAGCACCCAGAAATTGACAATATTCCACAGTTTTTTTTTGTGCTCCAGCTCCAGCCACAGTGTCTCTATTGAATGTAAGCGTGTTAAGCAGGATTCACATCTAGGGGAGCAGTTATATTTTTTGTCATCCAAAAAAAAAATACATTCCAAATCCTATTTTATCTTCTTAGTCAAGCAAAATGAACTTTAATTACACTATATAAATTATTTGAATCTTGTTTCCTTTGGTCTGGGAATTTATAATTATAGCAAGGAGGCAGGAGCCATTTTGTGGACACTGTTATTAAGGCAAGTCTTACATCATCTCAAAATCTTGTTTGTGCACCAAAATGGGGGACCTGATGTCCATCCCCATGCCCTGGTTACACAATTAAATGGTAAAGAGCTCGGGGGGAATGTGGAGAGAGCAGTGACATCTAGTAAGTTCTGAATGCAAAGTGATTGCCTGCCCCGCCTCTTTGGTTAAAGCATAGAGGAGGAGCAGGCAATATTTGATTTTTAAATGAGTTTGCAACAACTATGAATGTTATAATTAAAAAAGAAATGGGGTTTCATGTTTAATTTGAGAAGGACTTTTATTATACAGCTTTTTATGTCTGGGTGACAGGTCCATGTGGGTGGAAGCAGCTCATAACCACTCCAGGTCCAAAGTCTTGCTACTACTGGTTGCTGAATGAACTGACCTATGTTCAGATCTATGTTACAAAGAAGTTTGCAGCACTCTTCGAGCATATGGAATGGCATGATACTGTATCTTCGTTGCAGACAAATACATATGTGTGTAAAATATTTTCATAATAGGTCATAGCACCATAAGCAAGATAGCAATAATTATACTTATGTAATTATCAGCTTGTATTTATAAATGTTTACTTTTGAAATGGACCCTGATTTTAAAAAACACAATTCATCTTAATCAGCCACACAAAGTACACTGTATAGCATCAGTTTCCTTCAACAGTGAATTTAATGTTAAAAAGAACTATGGCAGGTTTACCAAAGTTTCAGCTTTTGGCACTGCAAAGAGCTGCCATTACTCAAGAAAAAAAAAGATCCAGTTTTTTCTAAGAGAGAAGATGAATTCCAGGGGGCTGATTAAAAATTATATAAGATAAAAATTAGTAGAGCTATTTACAATTTCACTCAAGATAAGTGCTGCTCAGAAGGTTCACATCAAAAAGGTTTCCTGCTGCTGGCTAATCAGGACCGTTTAAATACCTGCAAAAATGTATCTTTCTATTAATTCTAATATTGATTTACATTCAGAATGTAACCCACTCACTGCCGGTAGAAGCTTTGTGTAGAAACTTTGTTGCATGAGCACCTCCAATAAGGCAAAACAATGCTAGAGACTTCAGAAAAAGGGGGCATTTGTGATATGACTTTCATAATAAGGGTTCCTACAAAATGAAACATACAACGAAAGGATATTACCTGTTACAACCTTGTGCTTTTCCATATGAGCACACTTCACCAATTTCTCAGTTGGACTATTTTGGGAGGGCATGAGAGCCCTGTATGTAATGCTTACCCTGTCATACCCATAACCATATTAATAGTACACCTCTTCTGCCAGATTTCTCTTTACTGATAATAAATAAACCACAGGCCAAATACACAGGTTATTAAAACCTGGTAACATCTCTAGCATGTATATGAAAACACTAGTTAAAGGGGTGGCTCACCTTCTTTAGGCTCACCTTATCTGCCTGTGTGTGCCCTGCTCTGCCTGCTTGTGCCCTGCTATGTCTGCATGTGCCATGCTATGTCTGCATGTGCCATGCTCTGCCTGCTTGTGTCCATACTCTGCCTGTGTGTGCCTTTCTCTGCCTGTGTGTGCCATACTCTGCCATACGCAGGCAGAGCAGGGCACACAGGCAGAGTATGTCACATACAGACAGAGTAGGGCACACACAGGCAGAGTATGTCACACAAAGGCAGAACATGGCACACAGGCAGAGTATGTCACACACAGGCAGATTAGGGCACACATAGGCAGAGTATGTCACACACAGGCAGAGTAGGGCACACACAGGCAGGACAGGGCACACACAGGCAGAGCAGGGAACACACAGTTTGCAGTTGGTCTTCATTAATTATTTGTAATTATTTGTCTTCCTTTTTCTGCCTCTACTCTCAAACTGGGGTCATTGATTCCAGTAGTCAAAAACATATTTCCTCTGTGAGACTACAATTGTGTTTTTGTTTTTTTATTACTTATCGTACTTATTCAGTCCTCACCTGATCATATTCCAGTCTCTCATTCAAACCACTGCCTGGTTGCTAGGGTAAATAGGACCCTAGCTACCAGATTGCAAGATGCTGAACAAATAGCTAAATGACTGAAACAAATTAACACCAGTTGCACATTGTCTCAAAATATCAATATCTACCTGATCCTTAAACTTTCCCTTGAAATGCTGTTTTGATACTGGTTACTTGATAACTGAAGTAAAGTGTCCCCCTATCCTTTAACACTGAAATAAACAATAAGTCACAACAAACAATACATTGCTCGTTGAAAATCATGGGCCCATTACCTATAATTTTGGATGGACAGGACAGAAGTAGGAATACCATGCGTACAGCCAACACAGCCATATTTCCTGAATACTAATTCAACCCATGGTTGTATGGAGCTACTTTATATATATGAGACACTCAGCCTGATAAAGCCTTGATAACAATGCCCTAAATAAATCACAATTCTAGGTATTATCAAAGTATGACATTTTTATATAGATAATGATTAGTGCTTGATGAGTTTTCATAAAACAGGAGATTATTTCAGCAGTGGTGTCAGAAGCTATTATTACAGTATGTACCTTTAGCTCATGTGCATAAAATTGCAAATGGAGTATATATTCTATCTAATACTAATGTTTTCTGGGAAGACATCTACAATGCCCGCAACCTTCATTCCTGGCACGTGCTGCTGTGTTGTTTTTTATTATTTTTTTTATTACAAAACAGAATGTATTGTTCTGGAAGCACAGCGCTTCTGCAACTTTAATAGTAATGTGATATCCTTTATATAATTTTTCATTTCAGAATTAATAATTGATATCAACAGCAACATGATTTATTGACTATTAGATGCGCCTCAGATGCAGTTAAAGTAATGATAAGATACAGAAAGTCAAAGACGCACTTCCAGTGAAAATGAAATATTGCATGGCATATAAACAGTATGGTGGAGCCGCGAGAGAGGAGGAAAAACTCGGATGAAATAAAAGTGCAAATGTAAATACACTTGTCTGTAGAGCATACACAGGGATATATTAGATTGCTGACAGGGCATCACTTCAGCAGTGCAACATATCATTTTATATAATTGATATAGCAATAATATATTCTTAGCATCCAGGTCAGATTCAAAAGCAACAGTTGGGACCTATATGGCCCCCTCATATCATAAATTGGTTACTGCCTGGTAACCAATCAGTGGAACCCAAGAGAGCTGCAGAGCAGGAAGTAGTGTTCTGGCTATTATGTGAGACATCCAGTCACTCCAGCCTTTATACATTACATTTTTGGCTAACTAACTATATTGAAAACATTTTTATTTTGCAAAGCTTATCTATTTACCCAGTTTTTATTTTTATACTGAACAATTCCTTTAAAGACATTTTCAGACTCTAGAGCTCTCAGAAGCAGTGGCGTAACTTCATCTCAGCAGAACCCACAACAGCAGGAGAACCTGGGGGAGGGTGGCTCAGTAGTGTCCTGCATCACCATGCACCCACCCTTGCACCTGCATCTGTGAGTTGCTTGTTGCTGTGATAACATCACACGGAGGGGGATACGTTCAGAAGCTTAATCTTATTGATCTAATCGTCTATTTTTATGTAGCTTATGACTACATTAAAGAGAATGTTTTTGGAAAGGTAATCGCCTTTAATTCTTCAAGACAAAAGCCACCAGCCCCCCTCCCTCCGTAGCAGACATTTAATAAATGAGCAGGGAAGTGTCATGTCAGCTTATGAAGGCCAATGAGTGACTGCTTCTGCATAATGGTTTAGAATTCATGCTTATATTCACCACTAATAACATCCACCCATCCCAGTCTCTGCAGGATTTTCCTGAGGTTGTCAATACAGACAAGGATCTAAGCATTTCCCCAGTGACATGTGCCAGAGCCACACCACCTTTTCAGAAGAAGTCTGGACTAACAAGCAATCTTGACTGGCCAAGGCCAATAACAAGATATCAAAAGGGTGTCCTGTTCAGTGTTCAGACAATGGTCAAAGCAGTCAACAATTTAAGGAAAATCCCTATTTTTTTTCCAATAATATTTCACATTTTCACAGCATGACACCTCTATGCATCTTTGTGAACCTGAATAAAATTCGGGGTCTCCACAGATGCTTTGAAAACGAGGCACAAAAAAAAAAGGTATATAGAATTTTTATATACAAAAATGGAGAAAAAATTCACACAATTCTCTAGAAAATACTCTCATAATCAAGGCCCATCTATAAGGGGCAGATTTTTTATGGCCAAAACTGTCACATTCGACTAGGGGATTATTAAAATTTGATTCAAGATTTTGAATAAATTCACATTTGATTTTTAAAATTTATCATACACTGGCCCTTTAAGAACTCGAACTTGACACCTTAGGGCAGGACTACACGACCGATTCCGCCGCGATTCGATGCACTGTGCAAAATCGCAGCAGTCACGTGGGATGCGACGGAAATAAGGTAAGTAATTTAATTGTCGCATCGTGTCGCATTGTTGATGCAACGCGACACGACTGTCGGATGTAGACGCTGCACGCTGCTTCTGCATCCAACAGTCGTGTCGCGTCACATCAACAATGCGACACGATCCTACACTGCCATTACTTACCTTGTTTCCGTCGCATCCGACGTGACGCCTGCGATTTTGCGCAGTGCGTCGGATCACGGCGGAATCGGCCGTGTATTCCTGCCCTTAAACCTGCCAGATTGCTGTTTTAGCCTGTGAAAGACATCCTGGGATCAATTTGGAGTTTGCAGTTTTGTTGACATTCAAGTTTTTTTCGGAGAAACTCGAATTGAGTTTTTAAAATTTTAATCGAATTCAATTCCAGTTTGCGGGTCGATCCTATTCACTCAACATTGAAAAATTAGATTTTTTTAATAAATTTCAATTGGTCAAATTTCAAGTTCATGGGAGTTTTAAATAACTATTTTAATAATCGAAATTTGACGCTTGATAAATCTGCCCCTAAATGTTTAAAAGGATGTTGAGGGATTTTGTCTTTTCATCCATTGATAACCATCTAACTATGTGTATGGTTACATAATTGTGTTACAAGTTAATGTGTAACATTATGGTGTGTAAAGCATGATATATTTAATACAATGAGAACACGCCTCTGGTGTAGATACACATCTTAAAGGGGCTACAGCTCAAATTTAAATAAAATCTTCTGGCAACCCAGAGACATTTATATATGTAATTTCCCAATGATCGCTACTTAAGTGAAATTTCCCAGGGCTAATCAGAGCTAGGTTAATTGCGCTTTAATTAAAATAATCCTGAAACCATTTAATTTGAGAGTCGCGGGATTCAGAAAGCTGCTTGTTACGAGGCAGATGCTAGAGTGTGAAGCAACGCCTATGTATGCAGAATGCAAAGATTGCTGGTTTGCTCTTTGCTAAGAATATCATTTGTGAAAAAAAAATGTCTTAACTACATGTTTTCTAAACCTCTTGTGCGATTTTTCAGGGGTAGTATCAAAAAATATCTGCTCCGACTAAAGTGTGAATTTTCTCCTTATGCAACACCATCAAAATAAAAAGGATTAATTTAATTCACCAGCATTTTCCCCAAACAGTTGCAGTAAAGCAAGGACATATGTGGATATTGGCATACATGGAGGATATGGCATCAATAATGGGAAGCAAAAGTGGTTACGGTGTCTTTATAATGATAGTAAATGTCTAATGTTGTGGCAATTGTTTTTTTTTTTTAACTTTCACCCTAGCATATATTCCCAAAAGTTCCATATGGAAACATGTATCAGGTTGGACAGATTAAAAAAAAAACGATCCCATTGTAACTAGATGACTTTCAATGATAAGCTGCTAGTTGCTAGGGGATTTACCTGTCTGGGGCTTCAGGTCCATAGCACCAATGTAGTAAACAGTATGGGGCTGATTTATTAACATTAGTATTTTTTTCACAATTCAAACTATTCTAGTGCTAAAAGTCTTGCATGTTAAGAATGGTTTTTAAAACATTATATTTTCACTATTTATATAGTGTAAAATCCACAAAAATCTTCAATGCAAAAGAAGGCTATCTAAGCTGTCAAGTCACGTAGAAGTCACTGGGGGCTGTCCTAAGCAAATTGTAAAATGAATGAAGTTACTTTGAGGTTTTAGAATTTTTCAGCTTTTTTTTTTGTAAATGCACAATTTGGAATAATTTTCAATTTGGATTTCAATGTTTTCCTATTCTTATTCGTTCAGTGTTTTCAGCCGTCTGTGCTTTTTATATTTGGTTCTTTTAATAAATAAGTAAATACGTCTTGAATTGTGGGTAGAGTCAAAGTTGAAAAAAAAAACTATAAAACTAGACAAATTTGAATTTTGATAAATAGGCCTGTATTTATCAAAGGTTCAATTGTGTGGTTATCCTGGTTTGCAATTATGTGTTGACCAATGATAGTAGAAAATTGTAGAAGGGTTCATTATTTGATCTCTGTAAATATTCAACCACAATAAAGTTCTGCTTTAAAGATATTACATAACATTGCCACACACAGGAGAAAATATAGGAGCGCCCAAGTAGTTCCTGCCACTTTGAGAGCAGAACTTCTTGTTTGAAACAGTACAAGTTACGAAGTTTCCTGCTACAAGAAACTCATTGTTATTGCAATAATCTATCTATATATCATACACAGCAGTATGAGCATAAGTGCCCCTTTTAAAATGTCCAGTAAAATGAACTATATGAGTAAGTATGAGGTTATTGTCATCACTGTGTATTTTTAGAGTGTCAATATATTGCGCAGCAAGTCATACTTACTAACAGAAACATGGTGTCCGTTTACTAAAGCGCATTAAAATATGCTCACAAAATATAGACAGTTTACTAACTTGCGGTAAATATAAAGTTGCAAATTTATATTTGCGTAAGAATATGTAATCGCATGTTATCGCATTCACTGAAAATAATGTACACACTAATGCTGGGTTTACTAAACAGCGAACTGTGTGAAAGACAAAATGAATGCCAGAACATTTGCAAAATGTTACCGCCACCTATGTAGTGCCGTTAAAGTATTTTTTCACCAGAAAATTCTTAAGGGGACAGGAAACACTTTTTTTTTACCCATCTTTCTTTCCTGTTCCTGTTGCCATTGCTGACAGAAGAAGAGAGAGAGAAGAGACAGGAGAAGAGTGAGAAGTGACAGGAGAAAAGACGTTTTGGTTTCTGCTTTTGTCTGCTGCTACAGCAGCTTTTTTCGGCTTGAATTTTTATATTTCCTTTGTTAAGAGAGTGTAAGGTCATTATGAAACTGAACTATTCTTGATAGAAGTTTACAACTCTATCAAGTTTTGAAAAAGCATATCAAAGTGATTTTTATTGTATTAACAGCCTGTTCAGTAAAGTATCAATGAAGAACCACATTTCAATTAAAAATTGCAATAAGCAAAAAAAATTGCAGATATTAAGACTATTTTATAGCAAAAATGTTCGTAAACTTATTCTGAACGCCAGGAAATTCGAAACTCGATGAAATTAGCTCTAACGTAAGCGGATACGTTAGCGTTTGATCGCAATGATGTATGAGCACATTGCCGTCCTGTAAACTTTGAATAATTTGTTGGAAAGGAATTCGCAGCAATAATGTGCGGAAAAATATAGTTGCATTTACCGCGCTTTAGTAAACGGGCGCCATTGTCTTATCTGGGCTTTTTAGTGACAGTTATTTTTCAATGCACAGCAAACAGGATGAGAAGGTCTGCTTAGTCCCTCTGTGAATCAGTTTAATTAAACCATAGATAAAGAACTGCATTCATAAGGAATACAGAATCATAAGGTTCCCTGTTTCTCTGGTTACAAAGTTACTGAGTGTGGCATAACAGAATACAAATGGGTAGGCTTTGCGCTCTGACACTGTGCGTATTTAATAGTGAGTTGCTGGGTGTCATGGCAATATTAAAGGAATTTAAAGGGATACTGTCATGGGAAAAAAAATTTTTTTCAAAATGAATCAGTTAATAGTGTTACTCCAGCAGAATTCTGCACTGAAATCCATTTCTCAAAAGAGCAAACAGATTTTTTTCTATTCAATTTTGAAATCTGACATGGGGCTAGACATTTTGTCAATTTCCCAGCTGCCCCTGGTCATGTGACTTGTGCTCTGATAAACTTCAATCACTCTTTACTGCTGTACTGCAAGTTGGAGTGATATCAGCCCCCTCCCTTTTCCCCCCAGCAGCCAAACAAAAGAACAATGGGAAGGTAACCAGATAACAGCTCCCTAACACAAGATAACAGCTGCCTGGTAGATCTAAGAACAACACTCAATAGTAAAAACCCATGTCCCACTGAGACACATTCAGTTACATTGAGAAGGAAAAACAGCAGCCTGCCAGAAAGCATTTCTCTCCTAATGTGCAGGCACAAGTCACATGACCAGGGAAATTGACAAAATGTCTAGCCCCATGTCAGATTTCAAAATTGAATATAAAAAAATCTGTTTGCTCTTTTGAGAAATGGATTACAGTGCAGAATTCTGCTGGAGCAGCACTATTAACTGATTAATTTTGAAAAAAAAATTTTCCCATGACAGTATCCCTTTAACAGTTTTCAGTATGTTACATGAAATTTAAGGGTTGCTGTTCATACGAATTTGTAACACTTAAGGCAGATTTAAGAATAGTCCATTCAGATACAGGGTTTGTAAAGATAACATGATTTCTCTAACCTGCATTTTACTAAGTGAGTAGCAACCAGTCCAGCAACCAATCAGAAGGCCTATGGCTTTAAGCACAGACTGTGCTTGATTTTAAAATGTCAGATTAAAAAACACAAAGAAGCATGCGTCTAATTCTAAAAGAAAATATAGTAGAAAAAAATGCCCCAGCAATAAAGCTTCTTTCTCTGTAACATCAGCATGAAAATTATTTCATCTTAAATGCTTTGGTGGAAGAGAATACAGTATATTTTGTAAATTGATTTCTAATCTATCCCAATTAACAATTGCTCTAATACAAGAGACCAGTTACTAAACTCATTTACTGATTGTCTCCCACCAGCTTTTTGAGCTCCCAAATTGTTTTAGGAATGGTATATGCAGCAACTAAATTATAAGTTAATGCTAATTGATTTATTTATTGAAGTGAACTGAAACGTTAAATGTAATGAAACTATTAGCCTACATTGTTCCCTTTAATGTACTTTGAAGTAAATGTTCCAGCTGATCAATTGTACTGTTTGTTGGATTCAGACTGTTGCATGCACTAATATCTTTAGCTCTTATCTTGTGTTCAGAATTAGAGTAACCACATAGAGTATACAGTACCTACCAAGGAGAGTCTAAATTATAGCAGTATAGCGAACCCATAGAGATGCAAAGAAACTGTTAAATCTGCATCTGTCTTATGCAAGCACCTAAATATGCAAATCATGCACATGATGTCAAGTGCAAATGACTATGAGGGTTATTAATCAATGTTTGTATTATTTTTTTCTCTGCATTTCGAATTTTCAATTTAATCAAGAATGTAAGTAATGACATTTTCATTTTTGAAGTCTATTTAATATCTATTAAGTGAAAAAACATGAAAAACTTAAATGTACAACTTCGGCCTCAAAAGCTCGCACAGTCTGGCAAAAGTCAATTGGAGCTATTAAAAAATGTAAAACTTTTTATTTGTGATTTTCTAGTTTTCTATTTTTTTTAGCTTGTAAACTCACTTGAAATGATTTGTAAAATACAAATTCAAGGAATTAAAGTTTTTTTCCATGATAAGATGCAGAGTTTTTAGTTATTTGAGATTTACCAAAATATGTTTTATTCATTTATATTTAGTTTTATTTTCTTTCTATTCTATCTACTACTTTTAACATAAGTTAACATAACTTAAAGAAAGTTAAGTTTTAATAATCACACTCATTGACACCTAAGCATATAAGGTGTAATTCGTTTCTAATTTCCTTTTTGGAGGAAGTATATTTCTACCATTTTTTGTGTATATCTCTAAAATCATTGGCTACTGTTTATTTGTTTTCTTACTTTACAGTGCATCTACTTGTCATCAGTTTAAACCTAAATACCAAGAATACTGAGGGGCACATTTACTAATGGTCGAATATCGAGGGTTAATTAACCCTAGATATTCGACCCTCGAAGTTAAATCCTTCGACTTCGAATATCGAAGTCGAAGGATTTAGTGCAATTCGTTCGATCTAAGGAATAATAACGATTAAATCCTTTGAATTGAACGATTTTAATCCATCGATTGAACGATTTTCCTTCGATCCCAAATTGGCTAGAAACATTGATGCTCGGTAGGTTTTAGGTGGCGAAGTAGGTGGTCGAAGTTTTTTTTAAAGAGACAGTACTTCAACTATTGAATGGTCGAATAGTCAAACGATTTTTAGTTTGATTCGAAGTAGCCAATTCGATGGTCAAAGTAGCCAAAAAAAATACTTCGAAATTCGAAGTATTTTTTATTCTAATCCTTCACTCGAGCTAAGTAAATGTGCCCCGAGCATTGTTTCCCTAGAAAAGTGGGCCCAAACCAGTGGCGTACAAGAAACATGTTGCTCACTATCCCCTTGGATGTTGCTCTAAATGGCCTCAAAGTGTGTGCTAATTTTTTAATTCCAGAATTGGAGCCAACCTTTGCTTGTACTGACAAATGGTAGGCTGAGAGTGTTATTTGACATCCCCATGAGCTTTCTTCATGCTTGTGCTGCTCCCCAACTCTTTTTCTCTTTAAATGTGACTCATGGGTAAAACAAGTTGGGGACCCCTGCCCTAGAAAGTCAAACCTTCACTTTTTCTGACTCCACTGACTTAACCATACCAGTAGCTGAATTTTCATTCTGGTTTCCCTTATTTGAAAAAGGGAAATGACAAAAAGACTCCCTCAATCTTAAATCTGTGTTCTATTGTTTAATGTGCTACCAATGCCTTGCACTTTTACATTTGGTTTACAGCAGCCAGCAGAAATATCTCCCTATTTTCAAAATGTATCCCAGTGATCATCATGGAAAAGGAGGAAGCACAAGACTGGTGTTTTTTTTTACTGATTCAAATATGTAATGGATCTTTTTTGGAGTTCTCCACCTTCCATTTAAAATGTCTCCAATATTTGCTAAAAAAACAAACAAAAGCAAACCAAATTATTTTGTCACAATAGTTTATCCCAGAGTGACTGGGATCAGAGCACTTAGCTCCCACACAAATGGCAGTATGACAGAGAGGCCAATGCAATGCACAAGCTGCTGTTTTCAATTTAGAGAGTATGCATTATTTACACTGCCATTATTCCACTCAATTTGAGTTCGCGCTTTAGCCCTAATTTCACTATAATCAAAGTCAATGAATATTTAATCAGCATTGCTTCCAGAAATGGAGTAATGTCATTAACATAATGTCCCCAGGACTACAGTGCTGGTTTCCCTCCAGAGCTTGGGACATTCCTTCAAATGCAAAGCAAAAATAGCTCATGTTTGAATAAAGTGGAAATAATAAGATATAAAGCTGCCCGAACAGGTTATAAATATAAACATCTTAAACACTTCACCGGGCATTTCCTGCTAGGAGACACGGTCGGTCATTTGTTGCTGCAAGAAGCTGCCATTTCTTTTAAGAAAACAACGATAGAAAAGACAAAAACATTAATACATTTGGATACTTCTTTTCCCTTACATAAATGTATGCACATTTTAAAGTAATGTAAAGTAATCATATTTGCTTCCATGTTAAAATTCCTATAATGTAAGTTATTCTGAGCAGGGACCTCCGGTATCTTTCTATTCCTACATTCTAATTGTATTGCAAAATAAACTGCTGCAAGGGCCCAGTGAAAACTCAAAAACATTGTGTTTTTTTCTTGAAAAATTTCAAGATAAGTTATTTAAAACTGTTGGTCAGATTTGTTCTCATAAAAATATGAAATTAATTCAAGTTTTACTAAATAAGCCCATAAATATGTATTCAGATAAATTATCAGTTGCATGCCACATGACACCAACCCTATGGTGCGTCAGGGGCCTGACTGCCAACAATTTATATATCAGGGTTACTTTTTGACCAATGCTGAACCATGTATTTACTGGCCACACTCTGTCCACTGTCTGTCGTAAAAAATGCTGGATAGGCCACACTGTGCCTATTTGTTAACACTGGGGATCACACTGTGCCTGTCACGAAAATTCCATACTGTATCTCTCATGAAAAAAAAAGCTGGGGGCTCCCACTATGCCTGTCCTAAAATGCTTAGGTCAAATTATATAAATGCACAAAAGGAAGTATAGATGGCCAGTCAAAAAAATGGGCCAGGATTAACAGGATATGGCTCCGAGAACCAAGGGCATGTCATCTATCAAAAAAGATATCCCATATCACCTAATTTTCCTTAAAAAGGCAAAAGTTTATTTAAAATTATTTCAAGTTCCATTAAAAGAGAAAAATACATACAGACCCCATGATACCAAAAAAAAGCTAATTGCCACACTGTGTCTCTTGTGAAAAACTAGGGTGGGACATACCATGTCTGTCATGGAGGACTGGGCTCCCACTCTTGAAGATTGGTGGGCCACTACGCTCCAGAATGGATCTAGTAGGTAGAGGAATTGCAGCATTATATGGCGCTGTGTAAGTGACTTGTTATAGGGAAAATGTTAATGGTTTAATACAAACATTCAAGTAATGGTTAATACATGTATTTAGACTGGCCACTGGGGGATAACAGTTGTAAGGGTAAATCCCCAGTGGGTGGAGACTAGCAAGTTATAAAAGGGAAGGTTTCAGGAAGTTAGATCAGAGACGCGTCATGGGAAGAAAGATGAGCAGAGGGCACTGCAGCAGTAGAGTCATCTCCTGGAAGAGGTACTAAGCCTAGGTAGTGAGAGGCCTAGTGGTAAAAGAGTAGGCTCTAGGAAGTGTAAGAGAGCTAGGTAATTAGCATGGGCAGCTATGGCTCCAATTAGGAGTTAGTGGGCATAGTGTTCCCAGCGGGAATCCCACCAGCCAGGGTTTAAGTGGATAGGCTGATCTGGATAGAGCCAGACAGGACCCAAGAGGGGTGCCTGTGAGCGGGTGTGTCCCCTGGCGGTGTGCAGTTACAGGCAGTATTACATGGGATGCTGTGAATGTGCTGCTACTTAACTGAAGGCTGTGACAATAAAGAGAACATCATTGAACTACTACTCTCTGCATCGTCTGTTTCACTGAAGGCTTTCCCCCCACACAGAAAGTTGGTTATCACTGTCACAGACTCACAAAAGCATCATTTACCTATTTACCATTTAGTTTTCTGCCTTCTGCCTTCCTGACCTAACCTAAAAATATTATCCTTTATTATTCTGTTCATCTTGAATTTTAGTAATATTTTAAAACATTGCCAGCAACTGTAATGCCCATTGGGCAAGCATGTACTGCATAAACAAAGGCATTTATATTTATAAATATTATCTATATTAAAACTGCCACACAAGCAAAATCCATGATTGCCCAATGGGCACTACGCTCGCTCTTTTTTTTATTGTATTCATTTATTTATAATTTTTTAATAAAAAGAACAGTGCTTTACATTTATTAAGACACTCAGAGTGCATGCTTTTCAAAGTGTTGGCTTTTCTAGTGAAGGCCTTTATGCAGCTAATAAAATGCCCTATAGGGATATGCATTAATATCTAAGTTCTATATATACTGGACTACATTTGATTAGTAAGTTTACTTCTTTTCAGTGCAGCACAGTTGCTGTCTCCCATGTATTCTTTTATATGACTGTCCAACCATATTTACTCCCAGAATGCACCACAGCCTAATACCCAATTCCCTCTTGCTCTCAAATCAATACAAAATCATTTTTTCTTCAATTTTTTCAGTTTTCCAGTGTTAACCTTATTAATCTTTAAGCTTGGCAGCATGTCAAGCTTAAGCGTGTATGATTAAATATCTGGAATGCATTTAAGTAAGAACCATGGAAAGGCAGCAAACGAAGACTTCTGCATCACTTGGAGAATAAACAAAGCATTACTGTAATAAATAACTCTGTCATACACAGGCTCTCAGGACAAAACAGGACATTGCAAAACAGAGGTTCTCTCAGTAGAAGGAGTGTAATGACCTTAAAGAAATGTATTACATTTATGGGCTCATTCTTGCTTAATACCTGGATAATAAAGATCAATAATAAAGAATTAATGATGGAACATACATTGAAGACTATAGTGCTCATTTAGTAATATAGGTACAAGCACACCCATAGAAACCAAACAGATCTTTAGTTTCTAGCTTGTAGTAGCTTTTGCCCCAAAGTCCACATCATATGCTTAGTGACAGTTGGAGGCCATGCCTGTCACTTCTAGATGATGTGGTGGCATTGCAGATAAAATGCTTGGTCTGACATTAGCTTAAAAACTTTATGGGTAATGTAACAAACAGTCTACTTATATTGCATACCAAAGCAACATTTAGCATTTACTGGTCATCTGTGCAAAACTTCTAATATTCTTCACCTTACCAAGTTTACCAATTTTTTGGTGTAAATTCTCGAGCAAATTCTCCCCACTACAACTGAAGGGGAACATGTTGCCAGTAATTATTCACAGAGACTTTTTCACAAGAAAAATATCAGCATATTACGCTTGTTCTGAAAATACAAATATAAATATAGGTGAATGTTGAGCGTTTCTTTTCAACAAAAAATCAGTTATCTAGAAATGATAGTGTTACTTTTCTAAACAGAGTTAGATAGATACTACAATAGTATGTTCTTTCATTTCATATTCATATTTCACATTTCATTCATATTCATAAGTCCTTGCGATATGTATATAGATATCTTCACATATCCAAGGATGCACTGAGCAATTCTGCAGCTGGATTAAGCTGCAAGTGTTAAGTGGTGGTTTTGCCGCCCTAGGTACAGGCCCTCAGGTGCTTGTATTATTCTGTAATAATAAAACAGTGTCTTGTACTAGATCCAAAATAAGATATCATTAATCCTTAATGGAGGCAAAACAAACCTATTGGGTTTATTTAATGTTTAAATGGTTTTTCAGTAGACAAAGTATGAAGATCCAAATTATGGAAAAATCCCAGGAAAACCCCAGGTCCCGAGCATTCTGGATAATAGGTCCTATACCTGTACAAATATGGCCTTGGTTACTGTATTGAATCATTACTCATTGTAAATAAGGGCCCCATTGTATGAAGCTAAATTGTCTGCATTCAGCAGCAGCACTCCCTGACAGGTGAAAGAATACAAAATATATTCATAAGTAATTGTTTCTCATCAATTGAATGGTTTAGGGAAGAGTTTTACAAATCACTGTGGGCTATTTCGGCAATACTCAATATGGTGATTGTGATTTACAAACAGGTGTTTAATTGCACTACACAATGTTGAATGGGATCCCAGTGCATTTTCCTGTTTGGCAGTTCCCTGACTGCCCCTTACAAATCCCTAGCATTCTTTATTGCTACAATTTATATGTTAATATAATATTAGCAGGACTGTCTTTCAACATCTCAAGATATTTAAAAAAAAAAAAAGTTTAGGAGAGAATGAGTTGCGTTGCACTGTATTAAAGTGGATAACCTGATAAACACCAGAAACCCGGGCTCACAATTTACAAAACAGCAAGCATGTTGTACTAAGGTTGTTTTTACTTCTTTTCATTCTCCATACCTTGCTTTTTCCCTATCCTCTTCCATCCTCTAGATTTAATTTCCAAGACAATGATCCACTGGAACACAATGTACGATAGTATAGATACAGCCCTATGGGAGCATTACTGGGTGGCACAGTGACTAATTAAAAACGATCATGGCTGGGATTGCATTGAGTTTAGTTATTGATTTTTTTTTTCTTGAAAAAATGCCTTTATAATTAACCATTGTATTTACATGACTTAAACAAATGTATTGTTCTATTGGCATTGAATATATTTTTCTGCTGTCTGAAACTATTTCCATTAACGCTTCCTAATAAGATTCATATGTGCTCATGTCTGAGTCTGACTGTGGGTACGCCAAGGATTCATAACATTCACCCAAAGGATTTATATAATTTCTCATAGAGCCATACTTCTATTGCCTTAAAGGAGAACTAAACCCTAAAAATGAATGTGGCTAAATATGTCATATTCTATATACTGAACTTTTTGCACCAACCTAATGTTTCAGCTTGTGAATAGCAGCAATGATCCAGGACTTGAAACGTGTCACGGGGGTCACCATCTTGGAAAGTGTCTGCGACACTCACATACTCAGTGGGCTCTCAGCAGCTGTTGAGAAGCTAAGCTTAGGGGTCATTGCAAAATATCAAGCAGAAAATAAACATCAGCCTGTGATATAAGCTGATGCTACAGGGCTGATTATTAAATTCTGATGTTAGTTGCACTGATTTCTGTGCTGCCATGTAGTAATTATCTGTATTAATTACTAATCAGCCTTATGTTGTGACATTTATATTCTATGTGTACTGTATATTGTGAGTGGATACCTAAGCTCAGTAAGTGACACCAGCACAGAGCATGTGCAGTGAATCAGTATCAAAGAAGATGGGGAGCTACTGGGGCATCTTTGGAGACACAGATCTTCCCTGCTTAAAATGATACTGGCACTAAAATTTTTCTTTTCAAAATATTCATCTACGTTAAAAGTTACATATAGGTCATGTTGATCGTTTTTCAACGATAGTTCTGCTTTTGTAAGTAATTGTTACTTGAAGTTCCTATACCTGTTTTGTCAACCTGACTGTCCTTACTCAAACTAGAAACTAGTGTTTCTAATGCTAACCAAGTACTGCTGCACAAATATGGCAGCCCCCTCATAGAGGAACATGGGGGTGACAAAGTTAATGTAAAAGCATAAGGCAAAATTATAAATAGCATTCAAAGATCATGTTATGATAGACATTAAAAAAAGGGTTATTTTCTGGTGTCAGTATCTCTTTAAGGGCTGTGGTTGCCTTGGGCTAGTATATAAGCCCAAAACATAATATACAACATATCTAGCTACTTCTTTAGTTTTAGTTCTCCTTTGAATGCCTACTGTGTAATTGTTGCTTATATTTTGCCAATTAAACCAGACTAATATGAATATTTAAAAGTTAATTCAATTTCAATTGCTCACATAGCTTTTACTAAGGTGCCTCAGGTAAGATAAGCCACTGCTACTACACAACCTTCCTTATAACCTTCCAGAGTCCTCTTCCCTTACTAAAATCTAGAAAGGGGTGTAGCTTAAAGGCCAATAGTCATGTTCTCATGTGATTGTTGCCTATGATGAGAGAAACCATAGAATAATGTAAGCATATATTTTGACTTGTACTGTACGTTTACTGTATCCTTATAATCCCCTAGCTTTCTTTCTGCTATAAAAGGAGATACCCAAGGACTTACCAAATATGTTAAAGAGTCGTATAGTGTCTGAAAATCAGATATACAATACCTAAAGAGATGCGATACCTATAAAAATGGTTTTATACAATGGTTTGCAATTATCTGCTGGTTATTAGGCCAATGTCAGATGCTAAGATTCTACTGTACTAATTATATTTTCTTTTTCATTTGCTAAGGAATAATGTAGTTTTAACACATCTTAATGATGTTTATTTAATAAAGAATATGTTTTACAACCTCTGTCCCTTATACATTGTCCATTCTATTTACTGCACATAATATATCACCTGGGGAATTTAATCAAGTTACTGTATCTGGGGAACTGCACTCAGTGTTTTATAAGCATTACTAAACCAATTGACTTTTTAATGCAATTGATTCATATCAACACACACACACAGGGGATCTGTTATCCTGAAACCCATTATCCAGAAAGTTCCGAATTATGGGAAGACCATCTCCCAAAGACTCAATTTTAATCAAGTAATTCACATTTTTAACAATGATTTCCTTTTTCTCTGTAATAGCAAAACAGTACCTTGTACAATATAGGATCTCTTATCCGGAAACCCGATATCCAGAGGGCTCCGAAGTACAGAAAGGCTGTCTCCCCTAGACTCCATTTTATCCAAATTTTTTAAAAATGATTTCCTTTTTCTCTGTAATAATAAAACAGCAGCTTGTACTTGATCCCAACTAAGATATAATTAATCCTTATTGGAAGCAAACCCAGCCTATTGGGTTTATTTAATGTTTACATAAATTTCTAGTAGACTTAAGGAAGATGACCCAAATTACGGAAAGATCCATTATCCGTAAAACCCCAGGTCCCGAGCATTCTGGATAACAGGTCCCATACCTGTACTAGATAAAATGAATCCTTAACGCTGGCAAAACAAACCTATTGGGTTTATTTAATGTTCAAATAATTTTCTAGTAGACTTAAGGTATGAAGATTCAAATTACGAAAAGATCAGTTATTCAGAAAACCCCAGGTCCCGAGCATTTTGGATAATAGATACCATGAACCACTTTTACATTGGCATCATTACTTGGCAGATCACAAACAAGTACTTGCTCCCAACTAACACATAATTAACCCTTATTGGAAGAAAAAAACATTCTATTGGCTGTATTTAATATTTGGTATTTTTAGTAGACTTAATGTACAGAGATTCAAATTATAGAAAACCCCTTAACCCTTCTGGATAATAGATCCCATCAACCACTTTTACATTGGCATCATTACTTGGCACATCATAAGCAATATCAATAATTCTGATTTCAGTCTTTTAAATGAGCTGTGCCTGTATTCATGCATCCATGTTTACTTCACAAATGTCTGTCAGCAGGTTCTTTGTAGAACTTCTGTTCACAAATAATCACTTGTATAATGTGTGTCCAACAATGACTATTACTTATTTCTTACATACATACATTTAAAACAATTATGTGTTGATTCTAAATTGCAACCACTTTATTGCGGGGGTTTTAACCAGGCGTCCAAATATACATGAAAGTAATAATCTTAAATGATGAAGTTTGTTTTCCTAAAATATAGTGTTTGTAACATATGGTATACCAAAACCCAGAGCAACCCCCAAGGTCACACTTATGCCTTTAACAACGGCCTTTAGCTTCGGGAAGAGCCTTCCACTACTTGGATAACAGCCAGGTTTTAAGTGAGAGGACCAAGGGGGAAGTTCTGGGCAGGCAAGGAAACCATAATGTATACAGGGAACAGAGAGAGTAGTAATGAAACAGGCTGGAGTCAAATCAAATTGGTAATAGGGTACAGAGTCGGGAACAGAGTGGTCAATATCAGGCAAGGGTTGGTTCAGGCAGTGATACAGCTAAGGTCAAAAACAAGCAAGGATCAGAAATGGATAATCAGACACCAATCACACCCAGGAACTAGGGATGCACCGAATCCAGGATTCGGTTCGGGATTCTGCCTTTTTCAGCAGGATTCGGATTTGGCTGAATCCTTCTGCCTGACCGAACCCAAATCCTAATTTGCATATGTAAATTAGGGGTGGGGAGGGAAATCATGTGACTTTCTGTCACAAAACAAGGAAGTAAAAAATATTTTCCCCTTCCCAATCCTAATTTGCATATGCAAATTAGGGTTCAGATTCGGTTCGGTATTTGGCCTAATCTTTCGCAAAGGGTTCGGGGGTTCGTCTGAATCCAAAAAAAAGTTGATTCGGTGCATCCCTACCAGGAACTATCAAGAAATAGATCTACATTGGGCAATTAGTGAGTTTAGAGTGGGGGAAGTTCTTATAGCCAGACTAATGCCATACACAGAACACGTTAGCCATGCCTACTTGCAATTACAAGGATAGCAATAGCAGTGAACCAGGACCTTAGCTGTCTTCTCAAATAGAGCAGTGGCAATGTAGCCAGCACAGATACACCAGGTCCCTGGTTCAACTCCAGGCAGGATATCCAGGACAGTTTTTTTTGTTAAACCTAATGGGGGAACGTAATAAAAGTTGCAAAGAGAAAAACAATTTGCACCAATAAGAATAAAAATTCACATGTGTATGTAATGTAACATTCTTCCTTAAACTGTTATTGCATTGCAAATTTTAATTGTACACTTTTAAGAAGTGCTTGAAAGTGTCAATCTTTTGGAGCATACAACTTTTTCAGTAAGAAGTTTTATTACATTCACTGTGTATTGGTCGATGAGCAGTTTCCATGTTCGCGAAACTATAGTAAATTCACGTAAAGGAAAAATCTGTTCATGCAAAGGCATATGTTTTCACATAGCAATAGTTTTTCCGTTACTGACTTTTATTATATTCCCTCAAAAATGTCTTATTTAAGACAATATTATGGTTACGATTACCCAACTGTTCTATTACAATCTTACTGGTTTTCCTTCCTAGTTTTCATAAGGGTATTACTGTCTCATCTTGTAGCCTACAGGTTAGCCAGCAACAACATTTCTTATCTAGTTTCCCTGCTTTATTACTTTCCCTTGAGAAGACAGCAAGGAGGAATATCTCAGCGAGCTACAGGTAGAGGAATGAAGTTAGAGGTCCATTTCCTGGAAAACCTGCACTTAAAACCTTTCTGTATCAACCATCTGCTCAGTGTGGCAATGGTACATGAATGGATCCCTCTATAGCATGAGCAACTTTTGTTGTTATTTCATAAACATACTATTTCCTATAAACTATGTCAGTGTGTTTTCGGCGCTAAATATAATTATGCAGAAAACTTTCAAGGCGGACATCAACAGATGTGATTAGTATCGTGGGTTCCTGTTCACACTTTGCACAGTGATTGATAAATGTTTTGACCATTCTGCTCTGGATTAGTAATACAAGTTACCCTTAAGGGGCCCAAAACCTAATAGAGACATCAAGTTCCACTTCCTCATTGTGGTTTGTTTTTCTTGGGGGGCGGGTTGCACTCTACAATAAACTTCTATAACCAGGCAGTAGAGAAATGTATAGAAAAACATGCACATGAGAGAAGCACAAACCGAAAGGATTTGAAGTGCTTTTTATTGTTAGGAGAGAGCAATATGCAGAACACTTCTTTACTGTATCCAAAATTTGTAAATAGATCAGCGCCAGCGCCTTGTCATTTTTTGTTTTTGTGTCTATTATACTTCTTTACTTCATACTAGTGATGTGCGAATTTGTCCCAAAAAATTTGTGAAACGCATTGAAGTCAATGGGCATCAAAATGATTTCAATGCAGGTCAATTTTGACACGCAAAACTATTTTTATACTTTATACGCCTACTTTGTCCAAATTCATTATAGTCAATGGGAATCCCAATAATGCTGACGCGCACCCAAATTGTTTTGATGAGGCAGATTTTCCGCTGGCGAACAGTTTTGCAAATGTATTTGCTGATGGCGAAACGCTGCAAATTCGTTCCTGCCGAATTTATTCTCCCATCACTACTTCATACATTTACTCTGATCTGGCCACATCAGAAAATATAACAGATTTGCAATATCCCAATTACTCAATTTTACTTTGCACTGTGTTGTTTTTTCTTTGTATCTGAACGGTGAGCTTAAAAGTAGACGGCTGTCGTGGTCTTGTGCAAATGGTTCGCCGTCCACACAAGATGTAGCTTTTGCTCTCCACCAATCCTCACATAGTGACGATTAATATACATGAGATCTGAACAAGAGGGATGAAAGAAATACGAGCAGCACATTTGAATGCACATGTATAATCTATTCTGTATTGAAATATTAATAAATGATTGTTACTGTCCCAAGTTAAATTCAGCATCAACAAGAATGGCAAACTATAACTGATTTATATATATTGAATTTCGTCTTTTGGACTGCAATCCAATAACAATATGAATATATGTTTTACGCCAAGCTAAAACCTGTTTGCCCCAGCAGCTCACTTTCATTTATGGACTAAGAGCAAATGAAATTAAACTAGTGTTATCCTTTATCTGTATAGCATATTTGTCTATGAGAATATACAAACTCCTTGCAGATTGGGTTCAGGTTGGAATCAATCTCAGGACTCCATGCAATCTAAACTAAATAGTCAGTTGAAGCTGTGAATCCGAATTGGCTTTTGGCAGTATGCCAGGTACTGCAGAACCTCTTGCTCGCTTTCAAGTCTGTTTCATTAAGCAGAACCCAATTACAAGTAATGATTCTTATCAAGGGTAACAATGATTAACAGGCATACCATGAAAGGGATCCTGAAACACAGCAAGGCATTTACACTACAAGGTCTTTGTGGACAGGTAGTCTGTGTCACTGTAATGTAACCAGCCTTTAGGGCAATCCACCTCGATCACACAGATCAGTCTGTCCCCGGCTACGGATACATTTTTTTTCCTATAAATTGTCCGCCAGCCTTCCTTCGTGGAAATCATTAGAAACGGCTCTAATTTTCCTTATCTTTATCAGCCATGAAATTACTTAAGTAACACGAATTCTTCTACGTCCTTTTATATGTGGATTATTTCAACGCACACATTTTCATTTTGCTAGGAGGCAGAGCAATTTATTTGAATATCTTTGTGCCAATCTGGAATATCAGCATTCATTTGGCTGGAAGCAGTAATAGATGTTTTTTTTTCTCTGCTGTGGAGAATGGTGTCAGTGTTTTTATTGCTACTCTTGAAATAAATTACATTTTTAATAAACAAAGTTCCCAAATCAACATATATGACATGGTCGCATAATAATATAAGCAGCAGGAAGGATTGTAAATTCAAAGCAGTTTGTCTTGTTTTTTTTACTTCAAAGAGCAAATGTTTTTTGTTGCCATCATTTTGTTCTACAGCCGAACTCAATTAAAGAGAGGGAGTTTGAAAATCTGTAGTAAGAATAAAAAAAAATCATTTCTCTTTGGGGTTTTGACTGCAGTTACAAAGAGAGATATCTGTTCATTATTCGTTAACTTGACCTAAAATATTATGAATTTCCAGCAAAAAAAAAAAAAGGATATCTGGAATAGTTATTCTATATCAGCAGGAATGGCACTCACACTCATTTAACAGACATTTTAGCCAGTTTTATTGAGTCACAGTCCAGACTGATGTGTGATGAAATTCAGTGGATCTTCTTCCCTTGGGGGCACATTTAAAAAAGAGCGAATTGTGGGTTTTTTTTACAAATTTTTGCTAAAAGACATTTTCCCACGGCACTGCCTATTTACTAAAAGTTGAGTAACACACTTCACTAGTGAAATAATGAAGCTGCAGAACTTTTGTTGCGTTTTGCTAGGCGAATGATCGTAAATCTGATGTAGGAAAATATCCGTTCATTACCCTTTTCACCAAAATCTACAAAGCTACATCCTCAACATTATTACATCAGTGACATCATATCCTGTATTCCAAAAAAGTCATAAGCAGGAGTCAAAAACGCTGTTTTGCCATTTTCACGCCAACGAATCATCAATGATGAAAATACAACGTTCTTTTGCTGAGATGTAATTTTTTATTTTGATGAATACGCGTATTTATCATGAAATAACATTTGACGTAGTTGCACGAAGTCTGGCTGAGTCTTCCGAAGTGAAAATTTGCAGGTAAGTAGATGTGTGCCTTTGTCTCCTCTCAATTCTCTGACATTGCGGATTTCATCACAATCCAAGCTTTAGTTTAATGCAACTATCTAAAATGCTTTAAAGGGGTGCTTCACCTTTAAATTAATGATATTATGATGTAGAGAGTGATATTGTGAGGCAATTTGTGATTGGTTTTTTGAGTTTTTTATTCAGAAGCTCTCCAGTTTGCAATTATAGCAATCTGGCTGATAGGGTCCAAATTACCTATAAGTTTACTTTTAGGATGTTTTAGAACATTCAATACCCAGCATTTTTTCTAACTGGTCTTATCTTTTTTAAATAGAAACTGACTCTTTCCAGCTTTCAAATGAGGGTCACTGACCCTGGTAGCCAAAAAATTTTTGCTCTGTGAGACTATAATGTTATTGCTTTTGTTAATTTCATTAATTATCTTTCCATTCAGGCCCTATCTCCTAAGCATGTTCCAGTCTCGCAAACTACTGCCTGGTTGCTGGGGTAAATTGCACCCTAGCAACCAGATACCTGCTAAAATTCCAAACTGGAGGGATGCTTAACAAAAATATAAAATAATTCAAAAATCATAAATAATATTAAATAAAGATCAATTACAATTTGTCTCAGAATATCATTCTCTGCATCTTACGAAAAGTTAATTTTAAAGTTGAATAATCCCTTTAAATGCATGCATCTGCCATTCCTGCTCTTACTCAAATTAATACATGGGGACCCTAAGCCAGACATAAAGTCAAAACTGGACTATCCAACAGGGCTGGATCCAACACCATTTTTTTTTACGCCGCCGAATTTTCATGGTGGTTTCGCGAATTTATTTCCCGACGGCGAATCGCAGGAATTCGCCACAAATCAAGTGTATTAAAATGTATTTAGAAGAGGATGATAAGAAGACAATGAGAAAACGGAAGGAAGAAGTCAGAAAGGTACCAGAAAGCTCTGAATTACAGAAAGGGTTTTAATCAAAAATTCAAAATTTTAAACCATATTCATTTTTCTCTGTAATAACAAAACAGTACTTTTTACTTGATCCCAGCTAAAATATAATTAATCCTAATTGGTGGGATAGCCATCCCATTGGGTTTATTTAATGTTTAAATGATTTTTAGCAGATTTAAGGTATAGAGATTCAAATGACGGAAAATCCCTTATCTAGAAAACCCCAGCTCCCGGCCATTCTGGATAACAGGTCCCATACCTGTACCTTACAGAATATCATATTATTAATATATTTATTATATTATACAGTCATGGGTGGCAAAAATGGAAAAATTGCACTAGTGGGGTTTCTCATGGGTCTAAATGCCTAAAAATATCGAGAACATTTCCTAAGAATTGATTTTAATGAAAGTCAGTTTTCTCTCATTTCACGTATAGTTATGTATTTGCTAATGCTGCACATTTTTCTGCATTTAATTTTAGATAAAAAAAAACCAATAAAACAGTTCTCACGTGAAGTTTGTGTTTTTTTTTTTCTGCTTTCTTCCTTTAAATGCAAAGCCGGTCCTTATATTGACACTTGCGGCTAATCTAAATGACAGATATTGATTTGTATATAACAGTATCATGCATATATATGTATATCTAAATATACAATACATACACATATATACACACATATATATATATATATATATATATATATATATATATACACACACACACACACACACACACTCTGAATAGTAATTTTTGGGCTGAATATTAAAAACTTCAACAGTCGAGAAAATAAATGCACATGCTCAATCAAGCCATGTACTTAGTAATTGTAGAACTGACAGAACACTAGCTTGTAGAATTAACAGAAGACGATAAACATGCTCAAGAGGTCCTCTGATCCATAGTCCAGGTTAGTGGAAATAATGTTACAAGCACAGGCAAACTCAATTAACCCTAATTAGATCAGAAATAGGCTGTGGAAAACCCAATTAACCCATGCTGGAAAAACACAACTGCAGAGCAGTATTTCTTTTTCTTCTTTTTATATACATTGCAAAATCATAGAAATATTACTAATATATGTTGTAGTATTTTGTAGTTACACCCTTTTTTTTCAAAATGCCTTTGTCACAAACATACACAGACAAGTCCCGGCAACTCTTCACTGAAACTGCAGTTACTTTAGTGTGGTTTCTGACCTACATCCAGCAGACCTGGCTACACTGATTTGCATATTTAACTTCAGTGAAACCCCAGTACAGCTGGAAGTGAATAGTTGCATGGTAATTGTCTGTAGCATCGCATTGCCAAGGACTAGGTTATATTTTAAGTAGTTCAGAAAAACATGTAGATCACACAATAAGATGAGTTATTCATTAGCAGTGCTATAAAACCATCAATCTACCAAATCTACAACAAAAAAATAGAATTCTCACAAATACTAATTCACAGGTGGTAGCTCTGGGGTTAGCTCAGAACCCCGCGCTAATCGCTGCAGCTCAGTTGCGCCTAAGAATGGATCGCAGACTTCACTTGCATAGCAAACACTGGAAATTACTCCAAATATTTGGCACAACTGTGTCTGATTCAAGGTGAAGTGTACATGCAGTTGCATCTATTTTGGCGAATCGGACAATTGCATTGCACACACTGATGCATGAACTCCAGGAAAAAACAGTATATTGTATGAAAAAAAACATGGCAGCTTTGTGCCCAAAGCTGCACTTTGCTCACTGTGTCAGAATAAGTGAATGAGACATTTTATATGTCATTGTGTTCCCCCAAAATGGGATAGACTGTAACAAATCACATATGGTAAAGGAACAGGCAAGCACTACATTAAATACAGTACAAAAATGTGTGCCTGGTCATCCAATGATGTTCGAGCTCTAATTTCACAGATGTCAATGTCATACCAGTATGGCTTTCCTATAGGTGCTCACCATGAATTTCAAAATAGCATACAACTAGGGATGGGCGAATTGGACCTGCTTCATTTCGCCAAAAATTTGCCGCATGACGCCTTACAAGTCTATGGGCGTCTGTTTCTGCGGCGAAAAAATTCGCCCATCCCTATATACAACATTACATCACAGTCAGCATATAATTTGTTTATCAACTGCCTCCATTACCGGTGGAACAAATCAACCATAAAAAGATATTAGGCTTTATGTTGTTTGAGGGGGACTGGTTTGCATGTGTGGTTCTAGTACCACTACAGGAAGAGAGGACAAAATCCAACGCCACCTTGCTATCATGTAGATGAAATATTAATGCCTCGCTGCCTGTGTGTGTACCAAATAATACCAGCCAGTATGATCTATAGCTTTATTAATGCCATTGAAATGAGTCACTGATGGGGAAACATGACTGAAATGGGATAAAGCATCTAGATCATTTTGGGCATAAAAAAAACTGTGAATGGAGACGACCCAGCAAACATAAGAGAGGGCAGAAAGAATAGAACCTGAAATAAATCAAGCAAACTCTGCTGTGTTAATACGTGTAGGAGATTAAATAGAAATAGGTTATTTACTAAAATCTGAATTTATCTAATATTTTATTTAAAAAAAACAAAACACGACCAACCTCCCATGCTCGATTTGACCTTACTTATTAATAAAATAACCTGAATTAATGAGATTGCAGAAAAACTCAATAAAATTGAGGAGGGAACCCAAATTGCTCAACATTTTGTGCTTTTTTTCTGTAGTGCTATAATTTGTCGAATTGTTGCTTGAAAACCCCAAAAAAAGTCAGATTTTTGGGCTAAACCCAGTGCAGACTATGAAAACTTCAAAATTGAGATAGGTGCCTCTCCCATTAACTTATACAGGACCTCGACAAGGTCTCTTTGCATTTTAGTATAATAAATCTTGAAAAATTTGAGTTTTATTTGAAACAAAATATTCATGTTTTTGCCCCAAAAAGCCCAACCAGATATATCCAAAGTTTAGTAAATATCCCCCTTAGTGTGAACACATTGGAAGCCTGTTTGCAGGGCCGCCATCAGGGGGGGACAGGGGGGACAAGCGTACCGGGCCCGGGCATGAAGGGGGGCCCGGCAGCGCTGCATTTTTTGAAGATCCGGGCCCCCCTTACGAGCGCCCGAGCCGTACGTCTTGCCTCTTGCGTGCCGAATGCGGAAGTGCCGAAAAGCCGAAGCCGATGCGCCGAAAAGACCCGAAGTCACGGAAAAAGCCGATGTCACGAAGCGCCGAAAAGAACCAAAGTCCCGAAAACAGCCGAAGCCGAAGTCCTGAAGCAGCGCAAAGACCCGAAGTCACGAAAAGAGCCGAAATTGAAGTCCTGAAGCGGTGAAAAGACCCGAAGTCACGAAAGGAGGCGAAGTGGAAGTACTGAAGCCATGAGTTCAATCCTACTGAACACCAGTTTGTGGTTTTTTTTTTTTTTTAATCCCCTGGCCACCAATGTATTATTTTAATATTCTATAGGCCCCTGCCTCCAATCTTTTTTTTAAAACTTTTTTTTTGGGGCCCCAATTTTTTTTTTTAACTCGTAAGGGGCCCCTTGCCACCATTGTTTTTTTTTTTTTTTTTAAATTTAAAAATTTTTTAATTTTTTTAACTTGTAAGGGGGCCCCTGCCACCAGTTTTTTTTTTTTTCAAAAAAAAATTTTTTTTTCAAAATTTTTTTTGGGGCCCCAATTTGTTTTTAACTTATAAGGGGGCCCCTGCCGCCAATGGTTTTTTTTTTCAAAAAAAATTTTTTTTTTTTTTCAAATTTTTTTGGGGCCCCAATTTGTTTTTAACTTATAAGGGGGCCCCTGCCACCAATGTTTGTTTATTTTTTAGTTTTTTTAAAAAATTTTTGTTGGGGCCCCAAGTTTTTTTTAACTTATAAGGGGGCCCCTGCCACCAATGTTTTTAAAAAAAAAAAAAAAAAATTTTTTCTTTTTTTTGGGGCCCCAATTTTTTATAAGGGGGCCCTGACCATCAATAGCTTTTTACAACTTGTGTGGGGGGGTTACTTTTTTAGCGCTGATGTCTGTGTGGTCTTTTAACTGCGATGTGGAGTGGGCGGGATATGGGGTGGAGCTTGGTCGTCAGTGTGGGCGGGGCCCAGGGGGCCCCAAAAATTTTGTTGTACGGGGCCCCGTGATTTCTAATGGCGGCCCTGCCTGTTTGGTTGACTGTCCCGAAATCCCGGGGCATATTTATGCCATCAGTGAGAAAAACATCAGTCTGGAACCACAACCATTCATTAACAGAGAAGGCTGAAAAATGTTCAGTGACTGTGTCTAATCATTGTATCTACATATCCTGGACCATTCCATTTATCCTTTATGACTTGGTTTATATGGCTCAACTTGATCTGCAGCACTGAAACCAATACTCAATTTGGGAATTGATTTAGGTCACTGGCTTTACATCTTCAATGTTATTTATTCAATAAAGCTTCCATGTTAAATGTTCCGTGTCACCTGAGCTCAAACTATTAGCTTGGTACTGAAAGACCTTGGATCCAATTTTAAATCTCCAACATACATTCCCTGTGACAGTACATATGCATACTTACTGCAAGTTAACACAAGCACAAAAGAAAATTATTCACCAAGGTCATTCAATGTGATGTGCTTTCTATAGTAACTGCCTGTGTAACTTATGTTTTTTAACATTCAACTGAACTGAACTGAAATGGAATAAAATACACAGTTTCACAATTAAATGTTAATAAAAAAAGTATACAATATACTTCAACAACTTAAAAAAACTATATTCGCATAGGTACAAGCAAACAGATGCTGAAATTATTTAGATGTAGCTGCATATTTGCTGAGAATATTGCACCCAATCTGTATGGTTTTAAACAAAATGATATTGCCAGGGGCATAATAAAAAAACACTCTCAAACTAAAGCTTTAAGGAAAGATTTCTTAATTTTTTTTTATTTCTTCCCCAAGGCTTAGAAAAAAAACATCTTAAGGGCTCTTACTCACTTGCGTTCTGACCTGCGCTCCCCTGCGTTCCGTTTTTTGGTGTTCAGCCGCAGGGGAGCGCAGGAATAGACGCATGTCATTATTTCAAATGGGACTGTACTCACTCAGGCGCGTGTAGGCGCCGAACGCAGGAAAAATGCAGCATGTTGCGTCTCAACCTGCGTTCGGCGCCTACATGCGCCTGAATGAGTACAGTCCCATTTGAAATAATGACATGCGTCTATTCCTGCGCTCCCCTGCGGCTGAACGCCAAAAAAACGGAACGCAGGGGAGCGCAGGTCAGAACGCAAGTGAGTAAGAGCCCTTTAAAGAATGTGCTCAGAATTACTTTCTTCCTGTGTAAAAACTTAACTCAGTAATAGCTGAATACCCTGTAAAGAAACCATTTTAAAATCAAAGGACTAAATTAAACCATATGCCTGGATGGTTAGTATGTTTCCGTAACAAGTTGAACATGCAATAGAGAATGATATTAGCAGAATTTTGAGAAGGTACAAGGGGAAGATGGATTGTACCAACTGCAATTTCCCTGTGAAAAAAGCCAGAATCTTCAGTCATTCAATATTCAGAAATTAGAGAAATGTATACAATACATACAATAATTATGATAATAAGGCCATTATTTTCAAATTAATTCAGTAGCAGTGAGTTATCTTTCCTTTTTCGTGAAAAATAATGAACCATTATGTAATCTAGAGAATTCTATTATTGGTGTCTAAATCAATGTACTTTACACAAGGATTACATGGATTTAAAGGGATCATTTTGCCAGAGATGAGAACGCCCTAAAAGTAAATTAATTAAAATTCAAGATTGAATTCTTTCTTTGATTCGAGAAAATCATGGAACAAAAACGTAATCTTGAACATATTTAAATTCATGTGTTTCAGACTCCAGTTTCTGAGATTTAGTTAATGCACATTATTTATTGTTTAGCCCTGCTGAAGAAACAAAAAATGTTATTCATGAAGCAAAAAACCAAGGTTATTTGGTTTAAAATCTGACTGAGCTTGCTCATAAATTTAGTTCAGATTAGCCAGACCAACCCTTGAAGAACTACACCTAAAAAAAGAATATATGATTACAAATGCCATATTTTATATAATGAACTTAATACACAGGCTCTCTATATTGTATTTTGTTAGGTGTGTCAGTGACACTGCACATGCTCAGTTGCTTTAAACGTCTGTTAAAAGGTTCCCATGTGTCGATACTGATGAAGAATGCACTGGTTCCTGAGCCTCCATTTAATGTGACTCTGATTTAACTAATATCATGACTTGTATATTGTATATATACTGTATGTTGAGTGTGTCGGGTAACTCATAGCAGCTCAGAACATGAAGGTGGGGAGCGTCTGGGTGATATTCAGAGGCCCAGAGCTTCACTGCTAAAAGTCTGTCATTGACTTGGCTAGGTATAGAACCTCAGAACCTAACTTGCAGCATTTCTGGCCTACATCATTGTTAAGTTTTAATTTTCCTTTACGTGAAGTTAATGTATTTTGGAATAGCAACAAACAGGTGTATCAATTGTATTTTGTCCTTTATAAAGCACTGGTAAAGGGGCCATCTACAATATTTGGTGCTCAAAAGTGACGAGAGAGAGAGAGAGAGAGAGAGAGAGAGAGAGAGAGAGAGAGAGAGAGAGAGAGAGTATGAAAGTACAAGATAGAAAGTAATTCCTTTCCCTCTGAGGCAAACTAGAAACAACCTTGTAAAATCCCATTTGTATTTTTCATAGTTTTAGCACCTGAAGCTGCCACTGCTAATAAACACCCCAATCCGCCCTAGGAACTCTCTCTCTGATGGACTATTATTCAATCAGCAGCAAGTTGAACATGTCATGTGCATAAAAATGCTTATAATGGATAAAACTTAAATTTACAAATCTAGGCAAAAAAATATTTCTTAGAGTCAGAGTCAGAATGTTTTTTGTAGAAAAAAATGCCAAATGCTTACAGTATCCCTTTCGTTAATGATACAAAACGATTTAAAAGCCCGAAGCCACTTAGGGACAGATTTATTAAGGGTGGAGTTGTGTTTTCCACAAAAAAATTACGTTTTCAAGGGTATTTTTGAGTATTGGTTTTTTTTTCGTGTAAAAAAAAAATCTGTCTTTTCAAGTTTTTATTTAAAAAAATAGAATTTTTTGAGATATATTATACCCCGACCCTGGAAATAGCTCATATCCGAAAATACACCTAAATAGATCTAAAACATGTCAAGGTAATGTAGAAGTCAATGACAGAAGTCCCTTGAACCATTTGAAGATGTTAATAGCCTTCATGATGTTCAAGATTTTTTTTTTTTGGTTTCGCTTTAAAACTTTTTGTTTCCTGCCGAAAATTGGAGTTTTTGGGTTGTTAATCCTAATTTCACTAATTTGAGTTTTTTAATTAAATTAGAAACCATTTGAGTTGTGAGTTCATTCAAGGTCTAAAAAAGCTCACATAGCTCTAAAATTTGATCTTTGATAAATAACCCCCTTAATGTTTGACATAAAGAATGCAGAGCTACAACACAAATCATTTTTGCTAAAAGTCAGTCAAAATGTGCATTTAAATGTGATGCACTTGATTCATTTACTTTCAGCACAGGTAATGGAGTGAGGAGCCAGAGCTTACTGTGTTGTACATAAGGTTGGCACAGGTTAGAACATCTCAAAGAAATCCATTAAGCCTCCATTGTCTCATTAAACGTATGCAGTCAGAAAAACCAACACTCATTAGGGAAGCTATTTTTGTAGAGTAATGATTCCTTTGTCTCCATGATACAAATGAATGTCAAAGGCCCTTAAACAACACAGGTTGAATGCTTCAGTAATTACTCAAGAACTTTTCCTCAAACGCATAAAAATAATGCTTTCGGCAGTTTCCCTTGACAATATAAACTCTACTCTATGTGAAAAGATTATCTTTAGCCACAATAAAACTATATTTAAATACACATAAAATATAACGGCTAGCCTTTAGCACTGCTAAACAGAAGCTCATTCTCCAATATAAACATATACTAGGAGGGGGCTCATGAATCGCTTATTGCCATGTGAATGGTATTAAATCCTTTACATGCTTTACACAGTAATATCTATGCTTCTAACTCATGTTACAGTGTGCCAGCTCCATAGGTTTTACATTTGCTTGTTTAAGTTTAAAGAGGCATATACCATATCTTTCACCAAAAAATCATAACTCCACAAAAACACTGACAAAAGTTTCATAAATGACTGTATAAAAATGTGTTTTGCTCTCTTGGTGTAAGGTATAGTGACAGTCCACTGTATCTCTAGTGAAATTTGACATGTGCATGCTAATTATTAAACCTCAAATTTTTCTGGTTGAGTTGAAATTTTAGAAGAAAAAAAAACTTGAATCTTTGGATTTATTATACCCAAGTTGCTAAAAATCTGAAAATACTCCATCTCAAACCTGTCAAGGTCATGTAGAAGCCAATGACGTTTCTTGACATTGTGATCCGCACTGGTTTTGGACTGATAATCTGATAAATAGTTTTTGCAGTGACAATTCGATGAAGTCGAGTTTATGGAGTGTCAAACTTTTTCGAGAAGAATTATTGATAAATTAGTTAAATTTGTGGATGGGAGTTAGGTCGACTTTATTTTAATAAAAAAATTAGATAAAACTCAACACCCTTAGAGGTAGATTTATCTTATCAAAAGTAGAATTTTAGTGGTTTTAGAGGTATTTGAAACCACAATTAAACTTTATTTCTTTAAAACCACAAATGCCATTAAAAAAGATCCAACTATAAAAAAAATTAGATAAAACTCAACACCCTTAGAGGTAGATTTATCTTATCAAAAGTAGAATTTTAGTGGTTTTAGAGGTATTTGAAACCACAATTAAACTTTATTTCTTTAAAACCACAAATGCCATTAAAAAAGATCCGACTATAAAAAGTACAAAAAAAAATGCTGGATGAGCTAAAAATACAAAAACCTCTAAAAATGTATGTTTTTCCAACTACTAGTGAAAAAAATGTGAAAAAATCAAAGTCTGAATTGATTAAAAATGTACCAATAGTATCAGAGCAGAACCCATGGACTTCTATGGGACTTTGGCAGCTTTTACTTTTTGTATTCGTTTTTTGTGGGTTTTAACACGTGGAGGCCCATTTATCAAAGGTTGAATTTCGAATTCATGTGAGTTTTTTTTAACTAATACATTTGAATATACTCAAAATTCAATTGGGGGGGTATTAAAGAAAATAAAAGAATATCTAAAACTTGAATAATTATTAACGACCCGTAAACTCGAATCGACTAAACTTGAGTTTATTTCACCGAAAATAATAGAATGTCAGGAAGGCTAATAACATATTCAAATTGGTCACTGGACCTCTCCCATTGACTTATACATGAACTCGGCTGGTTTAAGGTGGCGAATAGTCAAATTCAAATTATTCCCAGGGTATAGGTTTGATAAATCTCGAAATTTGAATTAAAATTCTAATCGAGTTTGGATAATTCCCAATTTGAATTTGAGAGTTTCCAATTCAACCTTTAATAAATTAGCCCCTTATCTTGAATTCTTAAGGTTTTAGAAACATATAAATAACCCACAAATGTTTGATAAAAAACTATGATTCGTGAAGAAAATAGAAATCCAAATTTTAGTAAATCGGCCCCTAAGTTGACTGGTTGTATGGTTTCTTCTAAGTATTCAGATTTCTGCTTGAGGTGGCTAGTTTTGCCCATGTTTATTTCTTCGGACCGTTGGCTTGTTTCTTGACCTTGCCTATCGCTGTCTAAGCATATCTCAGCCTAACTACTGGGTTCTGCTGCATTGCTGTCTGTCTTTGGCCTTGTTGTCTTCTCCGATTTCTGTTCATGGTGGCCATCTCTTGCAGGCTTTCTATGCTGCCATTTTAAGGAGCTGACCATGAAAATACATTGTCGAGAAAACGTGAGATTAAGACCTCTGTCTTGTTTTCTTACTGTGTACTGCTCAAACCCAAGCCACTACTGTTAATAAATCAGCCCCTAAACTCCTTTGTAAAAGCTTCTCGGATACCTGAAAATAGCCCTTCAGCCTATGTATTAGACCTTTTGCACAGTCTTGCAAGGGAAGCACAGTTCTAGCAATATTTCCATTATGAATACAAAAGGTGGGGGCTGTTAAAACAGTTTGGATTTTGATTTCATGCATCAAACTGCAAAAAAATTTCTTTTGGCACATCTCACAATTTTTTTTTAAAAAAACCACTTGGCTACAAAAGTATAATGTAACATTCTTGCTAATGGTTAAAACATCTTTCCATCACCATAAACACACCCATGAATGCTTTTTTCTAAGGAACCATTACAGTTATCAGACACCACATCTAATGCAACATCATACATTAACTAATTAACAACTCATTTTCATTCAAAGTTCATGGCAGATAGGGTATTTGTTTCTCAGAGCAGTGTTCAGATTCTCAAGTCAGTTGATACCTGTAGAAACAGATTTATAATTACAGATGGGTTCATGACAGGCTCATTCTATTCTACCCGTAGGCAGTACAAACATGTTTTCCTTACGTTTGCTGAAAAAACATATTGTAAGTTGATTTATTATCTTTATTTTCCATCTACAGTAAGTATATGTGATAACTGCTACACACTACAGCAATGAGAAGCATATGAAGAGGAATAATAATTCAGGAGGTGATGGCACTTAGCTGTGTGTAAATCACTTTCAATCTTAATTCACACATCAGAAATTCATTTGCCAGGCAATACTAAAGGCTCACACATGCAAAGTTTTAAATGGACAGGGGCTATCACCATGTGTTTATGATTTCATTACACAACTGCATAGGTTCCTGGTACACCCCCTGCCTCTGAGACAAAACCTGAAATGCTGCACAGGATTGCCTGCAATTATTCTTTTTAATAGACAAGCAATAAAGTTGCCTTTAGTGGGTATTATTTTTCTTTATCAAAACACATCACGGCATATTTATCGAAAAGCAAAAATAGAGTTTGCTACAGGTAAATATTGCTGCTTTCATTTACTTAAAGGATTTTCTGAGCATATTTATTAAAGGGTTAAAAAACAGTAGAGTGTAGTAACATGCATTTTTGCATGTGTGTGCGGTTTTTAATTTTTGATCATGATGAAATAAATAAAAATGTATATTGGCATTTTTGTGCAACGTGGTTAGGGATTTTCTTGTTTTGATATAATAATATACAAATATAGTTGCTTGCCACTACAAAATATACAATGAAATAGAGAAGAGTCAATAGAGAATAACAGTCACATAATTAGTGAACTAGAAAAAAGATGCATTAAAAAGAAAAGATGAAAGCAAATATCTGAATGGTTGTTCTAGTAATACTGTATTTACTGTTGCAGTCAGTCAGAGTCACTATGTTTTATTTAGCTGAAAACATTTTAGGACACGAGGTGAAACGGTATAGGAACAATCCCTTTTGAATTATATACTCTGCTAAACAAACGAGAAAGCCCTATTTCCTAAAGACTACTGGCTTCACTAACTTAACACCGTTTGTGACTTTCCCTTTTCTCTTACAAAAAAATCTACAATATACATTACACACAGGAATCATTCACACGTCACAATGATACAGTTAAAGGCCTTGACACTAAAAACGCTACATGCCATTGTAATCAAGTGAATGAGAACCTCTCGTATATCATGAGTAGGGTTGTCACCTTTTCTGGAAAATAATACCGGCCTTCCTAAATATTTATCTTTTTTCTCTATTAGTAACATTGGGATCAACCATCATTTTAACCAGCCAGGCCGGTAAAATACCGGCCTTGTGGCAAACCTACTCATGATATACGAGAGTTTCTCATTCACTTGAGTACAAAGTTATTTAGGAGAAGTTTTTCAAGTGTACGTATCACAATGGCAAAAGCTGAATAAAAAAACTGCATTAGGCAATTGAGGAATGGACTAAAAACTGCTTTATAAAAGAAAAGTTTCAATGTAAAGGTCAAACAACTCTATTGATTTTTCAAATGAATACTAAATTGGAGGCATGTAAAACATGAAACCCATTCATCTCAAAGACATAACCTATGGAGAGATGGTAGGAGTGTGCACAAGTTAAACATATGCCTGCCATTTTTGACAGATACAGCTACTACAAAATATTCACTGGGTCAACAAAGAAACTCAAAGAAAACAAATGTTACTATTTCAAAAGAGACGTAAACCATATTCATAGTGTAAGAAATAGCCATTTTGCTATTATACACTGTGTATGGGGGTTGTATTGATTACAAAGTCAGTTTTGTAGCTAACGTTCCAAGTCACACCCTGACCCAAATTATACAAGCTCAACAAGGTATGGTTGAGCTTGTATAGGTTTATCATCCTCCATCTGGGCAGTTGGGATGTTAACTGTGGGGCAGGTATCAAAAAACCTGTATAAAGATAGACAGGATAGAGGATATATGAAGAAAGGAAGCAGCCAAGGAGAAAAACAGGAGCCATGTGATGGGGGGCTTTTGCATGTGAAGAGAGCTGGCCAGTCTGGTGAGAAGTTGGGAGCAGGAGCCAACCGATGACCCTGAGAGATACAAAAAGGGCCTGGTGGTAATACTGTAACTATAATTACTCTGTAACTATAGTGTAAATATTGTTTGAGCCCAAGTGTAATCATTTAAGTGTAAGAATTTATTGATTTAGTATTAAATATATTCCTTTTACTATACACTTATTGATGTGGATTATTTGTCTGCTTGCGCTAAAGAACCGTTACCCTAGTAAGAAGTGTGGATATGATATACAGTATATTTCATAATCTTACAACAGTACAACAAAATTATGTTCCTTAAATACTTTCCAATTATTGAAGATCTGTGCCCAGGTCCTGGCTTGGTTTCCTCAGCCACCATTCCCCTCCTGCCCCCACTTGTGCTGGTGACACCCTTTGTAATGCTCATTTTAAGCAAATATGCAAACATGGATTTTCAAACTCTCTTACAGTGAATGTGCAACATTGTCGACCTCTCCAACTGCACATGTTTTGATTAAAAATCACGCAGTGCTGAAGGGAGGAGGAGTCAGCTGTGACGTTATCAAAGCACAGCATTAGCAATATACAAGCAAAAAACAAAGAAAGTTATGAAATTTGCTATCACAGTTCTTTTGAAGTGCCTTATCATATGGATTCTTATTTGGAAGCATTTCCTTTCCCTTTAATTTCACAAGTGCGAAAATAGAAAACGAGGACCAAAGGTCAATGCCAGTAAATCGATAGTAAAATAAGGAACGGTAGAATATACTCATGACAACTCAAAGAATTTAGCGGAGTTTTAACAGTCATTTATTTCTGACACTCTGGTATGGTACCAGTAGACAAAGAAAACGGAACGAATTCCAGTAATTAATTCTAAAAATTAAAGGCCAGTAAACAGATACAGTGACAAAAAACATCTTCATCTCGGTTTATATTTTATTGTCAAAGAACAGAGAGATCGCAGAGATCTGTTTTTACATTGACTTAAGGGTAGGGACACACTGGGCGATTTGGGGAGTTTTAGTCGCCTGGCGACTAATCGCCGCGACTTTTCTCCCCGAATGCCTCCCCTCGCTCTGCGCCTGGCTAAAATGAAAAATCGCCTGCGCTAATCACACGCGGCGATTCGTTTTCCGAAATCGCCCGAAGTTGCCTCACGAGGAAACTTCGGGCGACTTCGGAAAACGAATCGCCGCGTGTGATTAGCGCAGGCGATTTTTCATTTTAGCCAGGCGCAGAGCGAGGGGAGGCATTCGGGGAGAAAAGTCGCGGCGATTAGTCGCCAGGCGACTAAAACTCCCCAAATCGCCCAGTGTGTCCCTACCCTAAGAGTCTATTTCTGTGGATTACTGTCAAAAAAACTAAATTAAATCCACTTTGATTGGATATTCTGTGACAATAAAACATGAAAATACTTTTCTAGGCAAATACTTTTTCTAGGGATTGTATATGAAAGTTTGTGTAGAGACAACATTCGAGAATAAGTTCCTGGAGATTTTAAGCAGTAATTAGTCATGGGCAAATCTGACCCATTTTGCTTTGCCAACACCTCATCAAAATACATTGAGGTCTATCGGCATTGAATTCGTTTTTCCACACGATGCTGCGCATCAAATGGTTTTTGTCACGTGACAATTTTTTTCACTCATTGGAGTCTAGCCTTTGCCAGGGATTTTGCACCAAAATTTGCTTGGTGATGCTATTGTTTAGCTAGTTGAAGGACTGTTTACAGAGAGTACTTGCCAATTGTACATCCTCTATTTGGACTAGTGTTGTAGTAAAATGCCTAAGGTTCTGTATTGGGTCTAGTTATACTGAACGTTCATTAATAAGGAGGGTCAATGAAAGCAAACTATTGTGTTTGCAAACAATAAAATCCAACCAAAACAAGTCACCTTTGCCAGTTGATTTTAAAATTAGCTTTTGAAAAAAATTAACTGGAATCAAAAGTTTCAGATGATAAAAACATGACTGAAAATGTAATCTGGAAACATTATTCTGTCCAGTGTGAAGGTTTGTTCAATAACTTATCCTAAAGTAAATTTATATACTGTGCACTCATGGTTTGCTCACATTGCAAAGTACTAATTAGAAACCCAAATGAAGAGGTGTGTTAAAAATAACATTCTACTTTTGAAACAGTTCATCAGAGATACATAAAAGTAGTGGAAAATACAAAAACATACAATATTTAGAACTACTGTATTAACAAAGTAATTTTTAAATTTTTTAAGATTTTAAAGGCAGGTCACCATGAAAACAACTTTCTCAATGTTATAGATCTATTTTATCTATTGGTTTTCAAATATTACCTTTTCTTACTTTACAATTGAAAAGATTGCTGGGATCACTGTCAATCAAGAACACAATGCTCTATGTCTATGAGTTTATATAGAATAGATACACATTTTTAATAGCCTTTCTGCTTTCTGTTTATCTTTATCTTTCATTTTTCTACGCGAGAAAACGAGTCACATGTACACATTTTTTATGGTTTTTATATTAAATGCCTTGTTTTCTTCCTGCATCTGGAGAGATAAAACCGGTTAATACAACAAAACCACAAAGTATAATAATAGTATACTCGTATATTTTAGGTGACATGCAACCCTTCATTACTATTTGTATTCCTTCAGGCAGAGTAAGGAATTATGGCTCATTATCTTTATCACATCAACAAGTGCAATTCTGGCACGTCACTTCTCTTTTCCTAAAGATTTGACTTTTGTGCAGGCGTCTCCCTGTGACTTGTCAGAGCCGACAAATGTTTCTACGAAAAAGTCCAAAGAGATTTATATAATATATAATAAAATGTTTGTAGTTCATGTACTATTTGACAGGAATTTTTTAATATAGGCCTATGTTAATCATATCCCTGCTGCAGAACAGTTTGTCTTTTATATAAATGTAGCACATGGTTTCTAATAAGCAGCTTTGGTCACCGTGCCGATATTATGGCTGCATTATTAAGGCATATTATTAGTTTAACAACTCAGAAATTAAAAAAATTGGCACAAAATGCAAGGGGTTAGATTCACAAATCTACCCCTGTGTTACCTTTTATTTGGAAACACTATGTCAAGTAACATGAATGGAGACATGATAGCAACTATAAAGTGTTACACGTACGTCACAATTAAATCATCCTTTTACTTAACAGAAGCTGAAAGGCTGGCGGTGGGAATGCTTTAAAGGAAAGACCCTAGAATTAGAATCTAGGGTTTATTCACAGTTTATGGCAAGAAAGGCAAGAAACCAATCCCCTGTGTCTTGTCAGTCCACAGCTTGCAATGCAAATACTGCTGACAGTAATTTCAAGTTTGTATTTCCAGTCATAGAGTTTAAAATATCTCTCACCCTGGCATTGCTTGGTTTAATTGTCAAGGAATATCCATCTATATGATGTACTGCTGAAAAAAAAATACAAATAAATAATTAGTGTTTGTAAGTTTAATAATTTTTTTTCTAGGACCCAACAGTGTATTTTGTCATGAGGATTTTGTTTGTTTGTCACTATTTAATTTAAAAACTCAAAGTAAAAAGCTGTACTAATGAGATATCCACAACATGAAAGTAACTGAACACAAATTTTGGTTCTCATTCTGAAATAAAGTCAGATTTTGTCTGCGCAATGGAAAAACAGACACATTTAGACCATATAAAATAGTCAACGTTTATTGCACATTATACTTTGCTTCTCTCCTCTCTTCGTTTTTACAAGACTTGTTGATATCCATTATTTTTTCACAGATGTATTTGTTGACTTTGGATAGCCTTTGTGCAATTTCATTTTCATCCATCGTCTCTCGAGCAATTCTATCATACATGCATTCTAAGGCAGAAGAAAAAACAAATTTGTTTTAATTCTTTGATGTGATCTACTTTTACAATTTTTAACTAGTAAAACATGACTCTGAAATGGAACACTGAAAAGTGCAATCAACAAAACAATAAATAGCAGGGCATGTTATAAAGAAAACGAATACCCTTTCTCCTGCTATATGTCACATTCAATTTTTTGCTTCGCCTGTTACATTTAAGCTATTGCTGTAGACTGAGGCCTTGCTATATCTGTTTCCATATTTTGAAATATACAATAGTTAATAATGCTCTGCTAAACTCCAGATGGTGTTAGATCTACACAAATTCAACGATAATATGATTGTAAATTAGATTTCTCATGCTGAAAAGTGTGAAAATGTACTTAATATAAATAAGCTCTTTTTCAATGCTTTTTCTAAGTGTCAGTTTAGTGCATTGTTTTCACTTTATTTTACCAGATCTACGCCACTGTTAATTTACCGTAATGTTTTAGGTTTCATGTCCAACTAAACAGCAAAAAATGTATGATAAAAATTCACCCAGTGTTGCTAGAAACATTATAAAACACTTATGTATATTAGAATATTGTTAAACATATTAAACCCTCAAGCTAATTAGACTATAAGCAAAGTGCTAGTTTATTAGCCAGTTTCTCTCTTGCTCTCTCAAATCTGCAAAGTATAACCAGTTTGCTTGCTTTTGGTTAGTTGGCCAAAGGAAATAAAAAACTATATTTTAAAATGTATTTTATTTATTGTTTCTTTACTTGGTATGTGGTATTTCTTTGGCCATTATTTTGCTAGGGGAATATTTGCAAAAGGTTAGCAGAGATGGCAAAACAGATGTCTTATGATATGGAAGCTGTAAATCAATCTGCAAAGGCTAATAACTGGCAAAAGCTGCTATAGTCTTGGAAATACATTTTCAATCATTATAGGAAAGGTATTTTTAGGAAACATCCCAAGGCAGCCAGCTTGTTGATGCTATTGAACATCAGCTTATACAATATGCTGTGTAGAACATGGTAGAATGTGTAGTACTGTACAATCATTTGTACAAATATAAATACACTGAGATTTCTACCTCTGACTACGCTCAGCTTGTGAGGTGAGAGTGGGGGTTTGGGAATTGCATCTTTCTTCTTTTTGGTTGCCACACCAGTGACACTACGGTTTTTTAATACATCTGTGCCCCAAATCATTACAGCCAAATTCTTGGTATATTTGGAGTCTCCTTGTGTTGCCTGGAGTTGGTGCCATTTTTCTTCATTCACCCACACACTGCTGCCAAGGTGGACCTGCAAAAAAAATCACATTGATCTTAACGACTTGTATCGTCTGTTGGAAATCATAACAAAATCCACAGATTGTAATTATAATGACTTCATTACAAAATTAATGTGTAATATGAGTTTCTATTTATAAACTGCAATATTGGGATATTATCATAAATTAAATAAATTGTTAAAATGGTTGCAACAGTGGTATTGTCTGCTTGCAAATGGAAATTGACATCAAATAACATGTGAATCATCAGATGAGAAAGGGGAGTAAGCAAAAAGGTGAAGGAGAATGAATGATTGATTAAGAAAATTAAACATTTACTTCCCAGATGAAAATGACAGATGGTCCAAGTTTTGATCTGGCCCTCAGTTACGGTGGGCACAAAGATTAGTACTCATCACTCTGCCATTTTGTTCAATTTAAAGGACAAGGGAAGGGGTGCAACTGTGTTACCACAAAGGGTCATAGGGACATTGGCAGAGATGGTGGAGTGATGCTCAAATCATAGAACCATGGACAGTGCAACTTTCAGTCAACAGGAGTCCTGGAATGGGGTCTAAATTAAGTCATTATATTGCCACCCCCAGTAGACTAAAAGGACAATTTTAGTAGACTTGTCCTTTAAGGTGTACTGTATACTCAACAACTTTTAAGATGCCTATTTCAATAATGGAGGTGCAATCTGATTGAACGACAGCTCCAGCATGATCACTTAAGCAGCAGCTGCCACTCTTGGAAAAACTCTTAAAAAGTTTAACAAGTGTGAGTTTAGTGTTTGTGCTACATCTGCAACCTGCCATGCCAAGTTCTAATTATCAAACGCTATCATCAAGTCATGCTAATATCATGCCTAGTGTGGTCCAGGATTTGGCCAGAAGAACCACAGGTAAGCAAGTAAGAGTGCACCCTTTACAAACTTAGTGCTGCGTTATACATGAAGCTGAATGTGTAGGTGCAGTAAGAAGCTCAAATTTGTGCCAGATCTGATCCAAATCTGTCCATTCTAAAGGCATGATTTGTAAAATCATTTGTAAATAAGCCCTTTGGGGTGAATATTAAAAGAAAATCTTGTTTTAGGGATTAAAATGTATTTTGTAATTGGTAGATGGCAAATTGTTACGGTAAAAAAAACAATTAGACTAAAAACAATGTATGCAGTATGCATAATGTGAAGCATGCATGTAATCCATGTATAGATTACAATCTCATCAAAGCCCATCAATATTAACTAATCATTTTATTTTTGTGTGCATAGTTAAAATCAATTTTTCTAGTATAAAATTGTGCATTTAGTAAAGGATTACAAATAATTCAGACAGCTCATTCTGTAGGAAACCATACATACAAGTCCTGGCATTCTCTGATGTGTTGAACACGCATGGGTATGGATGTGAAATTATTATCTGCATTGTTAATGGCCATTTGGTATGCTGGCAACACAAGCCATAACAAAAATACCAAATCTATTGTATCTATATAGATATATATAGTAGAATACCTTTCCATTTTCTAGAATATATTTATCCAGCACAGGAGCTGGCGTAGAGAAGAAAGAGGAGGTGCTTGCCTCTTCGTTGCTTATCTTCTGAATTTCAGGCTCTGGCTCAGGATCACAGTATTCAGACTTATCAATCTGCAGTTCAATTGTAGGGCCTGAAAGAAAGAGCTACTACGATTAATGCAGAATAGTGTACTGACAACTGCAAGCAATAAAACATCAGCCAAAAAAAAAAAACCCACACACGTTGAACAACAACATTGTTTAGTCTGCCCTTTTGAAACAGAAAGATGTAACTTAGTAGTTCCTCCCTTCAATGGCTGCTAATCAATAGCACAAATGCTAACCCAAAACGGATTTTCTACTGAAGTATGGCTGTACCTTAAGTGGCCTGGTGTGTTATTGATATGGCAAACATACAGTACGTATTAAAGTGTGCAAAGCAATCACCAGCTTGCAGAATTCATGCCTTACAATATTGATTTGCAGAGCATTACTTTTTTTATGAATTTCTTTACACATATAAAGAACTGTCTCCAATTACTGATCAGTTTGCTGAAACCTGCGACAGTAATATAAAGACTGAAGGGCAGATTTACTATTGATCGCGGGGGGGAAAAAAACATCAGTCTGGATTTGCATGTTTTCTGGCTTCTTTCTGTGACTGGAAAGATGTGGAAAGGATTTTTCTGATTTGAGCCCCATAGACTAGCACAGTATAAAATGAGCTGGTCACCAATTCTCAAAGAGCAGTCTTACACTGCAAGGTTTTTGTTTTTTGAGTATTAGTATTAGAGTCCATATTGTCACTAATTTTCCTCATTTATATTTTTACTGTGTTTATTGCTCTCTACAAACTACCATTTGAATGAATCTCATTACTAGCCTAACTTGAAAGTATCCCACAAAGTCCTTTTTTTTTTTTTTTTTTTAAACAACAGATATCATGCTTTGCACTACAACCTCACATAACAAACCCCATGTAGGCTCTTTTTACCAAACAATCTGTGGACATTGTTACTTGGCATATTGCACAATTTACAGGATCGGTTAATCTTTCCTTAAATCTGGGTAGGGAACATTGAGGCTCACTTTTGAGTAAATGTATGTTTTGCTCTAACCAGCCATTTTAATGTCTTCAGGACTATCTTAGATGTTAACAGACTGGCCTGGTTACAGAGAAATTTTAATAAAGGTGGTATTGATTTATGACATATGTGGACAATGAGGACTTAACTATGGACGTTAATCCCATGGTTCTATTACGAATTATGAATGTGCTCCAGAATGTTAGCCAGAATGCTTTGAACCTAGGGTTTTCCGGATAATGGATCTTTCCGTAATTTGGATCTTCATACCTTAGGTCTATTAGAAAATCATGTAAACATTAAACAAACCCAACAGGCTGATTTTGCTTCCAATAGGGATTAATTATATCTCCGTATAGAAATATTTTTTTAAAAATTTGGATTTGGGTAAAATGGAGTCTACGGGAGACAGCATTTTCTGGCTAATGGGTTTCCGGATAACAGGAAAATACAGTTAGGTCCAAAAATATTTGGACAGAGGCAACTTTTTTTTCTAATTTTGGTTCTGTACTAGGGATGGGCGAAATTTTTCGCCTCGTTTCGCCGAAAAAATTACGGCCATAGACTTGTATGGCGCTGTGCGTCAAAATGAAAAGACGCATGTCAAAAAAAATTCGCCGCGCGACAACATTTTTTTTGACGCCCATAGACTTTAATGGACGTCAGCGTCATTTCGAAACAGCTAAAATTCGCCCATCCCTATTCTGTACATTACCACAATGCATTTTAAATGAAACAACTCAGATGCAGTTGAACTGCAGACTTTCATGCAGTGTTTCATACTACAGATGGACAATGACCCAAAACATACAGCCAAAGCAACCCAGGAGTTTATTAAAGAAGTGGAATATTCTTGAATGGCCAAGTCAGTCACCTGATCTGAACCCAATTGAGCTGCATTTCACTTGTTGAAAACTAAACTTCGGACAGAAACAAACAGCAACTGAAAGCCGCTGCAGTAAAGGCCTGGCAGAGCATTAAAAAGGAGGAAACCAAGAATCTGGGGATGTCCATGAGTTCAAGACTTCAGGCTGTCATTGCCAGCAAAGGGTTTTTAACAAAGTATAAGAAATTAACTTTTTATTTGCAGTTTTTTAATTTGTCCAATTGCTTTTGAGCCCCTGAAATGAATTGATTGTGTTAAAAAAAGGCTTTAGTTCCTCACATTTTTATGCAATCTTTTTGTTCAACCCACTGAATTAAAGCTAAAAGTCTGCAGTTCAACTGCATCTGAGTTCATTTAAAATTCATTGTGGTAATGTACAGAACCAAAATTAGAAAAAAAAGTTGTCTCTGTCCAAATATTTATGGACCTAACTGTACATCATATGATGTTATTATCATATGGAGTATTATCAGTAATTAAAAATTGGGCAAAAAAATTAAACTCCGATTTTTATCCAATACAATCTTGTTATTTGTGCATGAACATCTTTCAAGACTTAGTCAGACCCGCTTGCATTAGCCAGTAGGAAGACTTAGGTTGTAACACTGGTAAGACATGGAGAATTGCAGAAAATACCCATTTAACACTGAAAAAGAGGCAGTGTTTTAGTCTAACATACAAAACTACATAGATGAATTGATAAAACAATTACAGGATTAGGGCAACTACAGTAAACTGCAGCAGAATCCTTTGGAAACATTTAATAAAGAGCTAGGTAAATTGGTTGACTGTGGAATTTATTTTGGGGGGGTGGCTGATGTGGAAGAAGGATTATATTATCAGAGAGTTCCCTTTCACCCCCATTCTACACCACCTCCTAAAGATACACAAGTCTATAATACATCCAGAAGCATGACCAAATGTAGTCAGCATCGATCTGTAGATGAAAGTCCTTCAGATTTGGTTGATGTAAAGGTGGCCATACATACACACCAATATTATCATATGAAACAAATTTTCAGACGATATTCGTTGAATGTACAGTGGGAGAAGAGCCAACAGATATTGGCAGAAGGCTTGAATATCAGTCAGCTCATCGATCGGGCTGGTTGTAAAATTTGAAGGCTCCTGAACATCAGCCACTGTTAGTGCTGAATCGTCAGATACAAACACAATTCTATTGTTTTTACCTGTGTATCTGACATTTCAGCTCTACACGTGTGTATTGAAATGATTGATCTTTACTGGAAAGATCTTTTCCAGGAAAGATTGTAATTGTTATGTCAATGGCCCCTTTAATCTCCAGTCCATTATTTATTAGTTAAAATCTTATTTAAAGAACGCTAGACGTGTGTTGATAAGATAAAATGCTACATTTGGACATATAATTATAGTTGGGTGTCTATGGACATTGAGTCATTATATTATGATGATGATTATATAGGCATTCAAGCCATAATAAATAGCATTCATAACTTTTTGAAATATTCAGTAGACCTCGTCTTTTTTTTTAAAATTTGGCTCTGGAGTTGCAGTCTAGACCCACAATTATTTTTATTTTGATGGGGGTGGTTTAGCTCCAGAGGTGCAGACTGCAATGGAGGCATCATTAATGCCCTCTTACACCAAACCTCCACATCTATGGAGGGGATAGCCTCAATTGTGACCATACCTTTTGGTATAGCTGCTATTTAGAATCATAGGGAGTGGGCCAGAGGTAGTGGTGTAACTAGCCATGCCTGGGCACATAATGTGCACCTGCTCCCCCCCATGCAATACCTTTATTAAGCCACTTGGAGCAAAGCAATACTGCAAATAACAGAGCATTGTGAGTGGCTATATTTCACAATGGAGCAAAATACAAAATGTGTCTATTAGATAATTATGCTGCACAAAGCAAAATTAGAAAATCCACACAGACAAATCTATAGATTTTCATCCAGTGGCCCTAAATTTTTTGAAAATGTATGTCAGGTCTTCCTCACCATCACAAGAGATTCCTTTGGGCCTTGAACAATGGCTTTAATTTATTTCCTTTAAGTATGCCAATGAATGTAGCTTGGAAGGCCCAAGATGGCCGCTATAAATACTCCAAATGTAATAATACTGTTCAAGACATATGCTCAGCACAGCTTTTAAATGTATGGGGATTTTAAAACACTGTCACAGACCTAGAGATGGAGGCTTTAATAGTAGAATATATATCAAAAGAAGCAAAATATTACAGTTGGATATTATTAAGTTCCATGGAAAAGTGGCATCATTTGTCACTGCGGTGACCTGACTTACCAAATCAAATCTTTGTGTGTCTTGTAATGTTTTTAAAAATACTGTATGACACTAACTAAATATACTGCATTCTCTACAATACACCAAAGCACTGCACAAGTTGACATAGTGCTCAGTCCAACTCAGTACCTACAATAGTACAACTGATGTTTTTTACATTAAGCAAAACACATACCATCATGGTGTTATAATATAAAATGCTGGGAAGAAGCAGATGCCCAAAATGTTTGCTAGAAAGGAATCAGCGTAAACTGATTGTTAGGACAAATGTGGCAGAATAAAGGTAACTTAGCTGAAGTTTTACAGGAAAAGTCTCTAGAGAGCAAGTACTGTATGTGGTAAAGACATCATTAACTAAGGACAAATATAAAGTTGGTACTCCCAGACCACAATTTCTGCTCACTGGTTTGTCGCACAAGGGAATGCAGATAGATTATTAATCTATGAAATCATTGCTCTGATATTCATTGTTAGGGCTTCAGACGAATAAAACTATTTTATTATAGCATTATATTAGGACTTTAAACACAGTATTTAATGCACTATTCTTTTATCCAAAACAATTACTTTTAATATTTGAAAATGTAATATTTAAAAATGTGACCCTTATTTAGGTTAATTGCCATTAAATATTTAAAGCAAGGTATTGGCTACCAGTTAAGGGAGTCTGACCTGCATTTCTTTCTTTGACTTCTATTCTATTAACACCTAGGGTTGCCACCTTTGCTGATGGCTAAAACCAAACATGGGGGCAGGGCAGATAACATTGGGGGTGGGGCAGTGATGTAGGAACAGCCATGATGACATCAGAGGTGGGCACAATGATGTTGGTGGAGTTATGACACCAGGGCAAGGTTATAGCATCACTTAGATGCAACTGGCTGGATTTCTAACCAGTATTCTCAATGTTTTAAAGTGTTGATGCCCAGTTATGAGATCTATTATACAGATATCAGTTATCCAGAAAGCTCTGAAATACAGCAATGCTAATTTAGAAAAAAACACGTATTTTTTATTAATTTGCTTTTTTGTATCTGTAATAATAAGAAATGAACTGTACTTGATAGTAACTAAGCCATGTTGAGGTGAGTATCTTAAGGTGGCCATACACAGGTAGATCCGCTCCTTTGTCGATTTTGCCATACAAGCGGATCTTTCCCCGATATGCCCACATTGAGGTGGGTGATTTCGGGCTGATCCGATCGTGGGCCCTAGGGCCCAACAATCAGATCAGAATGGAGGCAATATGGGCGGTTGGGACGGGATTTTTTACCCTGCCCGATCAACATCTGGCCGACTTTCAGCCAGATATCAATCGGCAGCTTTTATAGGCCCATGTATTGAGGCCTTTAATATTTAAATGCTTTTCACATATTGGCCAGATTATTGTTCAGGTTTCACAAGGTTGAAAATCGAACAGAAAGTTCAGACCCGAACAGGCCTTACAAAAACCAAGCTGTTCGGGTCAAAACAGAACAGGTGGCAACCCTATTAACACCTGAGAGGAGAAATGAACTCCATTGGATCTGTAACTCCAGGAGGAAACTAAGAAAAAATATACAAGAAAATTACTACCAAAAAGGTACCCCTCTTAAACATGCATTGTGTTTTTAAACACATCTAGTGGAGATGTATGGTCTATAAAAATAACCCCAATACCTTATTCTAACCTTGCACAAGATTTGAGTTCAGCAATGGTTCTCTTATTAAGTTATATGTCCAAAAAGGACATTTTTGAGGTTCCGCATTTGCAAAGCATTGTTTATTTCGACTGAACCTTAACTTGTTTATTTTCTAAGTTAAAATTATTCATTCTAGTCTGGTAGAGATGCCTGAATTTTACCCCCCCCCCACCCCTTGGGGTTAACAATTCACTGAGCTCTAAAACACCATAGAATAATATAGAGTTCAAACTGGAAGCAGTCAAATACAATCAGACGAATGTCTGGCGGTTAGGAAAACAAATGCAAATCTTTTTCACCCCAAGAGCTACTGCATTTCAAGGCAAGACCAACAGGGTTTCCTGAAATTTAAGAGGCAATTACCACTGGTCAAAACCCATTTCGAACCACTTTTACATGTACCCCTGCTTCACATTAAAAAGAATAATCCATGATTTTTCTTCGTGGGCAGGATTACTGTTCCAGGGTCACTGTATACAAGTTCATACAATAGCTTTTGTTAGATAATTCAGCACATTTGCACACAGAGTGCAAAGCATTCCTCCACCAAAGCCAAAGTGGAAACACTGTTAAAATGTATGCATTTCCATAGAATCTGATAATTGTAATTACATAGGTTTACTATAATTACAGTATATGATTACTCTGGATCCGGTCTCTTTAGGTACATATACCGCTAGTATAACCGGCAGCACAGAAGCATTCTAAAACACAGTGCAAGTAAAACAGGCTTCTTGAACATAGGACGATAAAAACAAGCTGGGCATATACAGTATCTACTTGACATTTCTGTTATTTCCTGTATATATAATTATAGATGAGCAAGCCATTGTATATATGACTGTTCTTATGGAGCTAGTATAGAGCTGATTTATATTGTCCTCATTTTCATTTGGCAACTCATACCCCAGTTGTCTATGTACCAGTTTTACCTGCTATCTAACCACTTGCCTGTTTTCCCTAATATAGATGAAAAGAGGTCTCTCTTAAAATAGGGGTGTGAGTACCTGGCAGATTTTTCCACATTTAAGGTGCATTTAACTCTTAGCCACAGGCACCTGGTTAGGTTGAAGCCACTGTCTGTTCCTCTTTTCTGCTATACGGTCTGTGCTACCCATGTTTAAGCTCCATGTCGGGCTCCACAGATTGAATGGGTTGTCAAGGCCTGTGTATCTAAACATATTATAATCATACATACTCTCTGGGTGCTTTTAAAATTTCAACACTTGTGCATATTAGGTACATGGGTTTAAAGGAGAACTAAACCCTAAAGATTAATATAGTTAAAAATGCCATATTATATATACTGAACTTATCGCAGCAGCCTAAAGTTTCAGCTTCTCAATAGCAGCAATGATCCAGGATTTCAAACTTGTGTCAGGGGGTCACTATTTGGAAAGGGCCTGCGACACTCACATGCTCAGTGGGCTCTAAACAGTTGTTGAGAAGCTAAGCTTAGGGGTCATTGCAAGTTTACAAGCAGGGAATGAGGTTGTCCTGTAATATAAGTTGATGCTACAGGGCAGATTGTTAAATTCTGATGCCAATTGCACTGGTTTCTGAGTTTAGATGAAGTAATTATCTGTATTAAGTACTAAATAGCCTTATACTGTGGCATTTCTATTCTATATATATATATACAGTATACTGCTAAAGGGCTGTGGTTCCCTTGGGCTGGTACAGATGCCCAAAAAATAATGTACAACATATCTAGCCTACTTCTTTAGTTAGACTTTAATTCTCATTTAAACCTTAGCTTGAACTTACCGCTGCCCAGCCTTAAAAGTAAGACATCCTGAAGCCTCCTATTAAGGACTCGAAGTTCCTTCACTTCTGTCACAAGAGATCCATAGTCTTTCAGCTTTTTTGCCTGCTGCACTAGCTGTTTCCGAGTTCTTTCCAGTTCATGCTGAATATGCTTCATTTCCTGTTGCTGCTGTTGGTAGCTCCTCAATAATTCTTCGTATAAAACTCTTGGAACCACTGCTGCTTCTAACCTGTCCATATGGCCTACAGAGTGAAAAGGTTCTGAAAAAACCTCATCACAACGTGTGTTATGACTTGGTCCTATAAAACTCTGCTTTTCCAGTCTTGCAACAACAGCTTCAATACTCTTGTGAGCTCCTTCCACTTGCTTTCTTCCATCTGCTCTCTAGGTAAAATGATCACAATTTAAGTGTGAAAAAAATGACTAGCATTTTGAACTGCCATGTTCTGAAATGGTTCGCTAAACAACCAACAAAAAACTGAAAAGCTTTACTACTAGTTACATATTATGCCAATTGTTTAAGGATTGTAATGACTTACCTGATACCCCTGGCAGGAGCTTGTTACCAGAAAACTGCACCTGCACTGGGTATTAGGGTACCAAAAAAAAATATATATTTTTTTTTACTTTCTATAAATGTGGACATTTTGCAGCTGATACAGCACCAAAAGTCAGTTTCACAAGAAACTGTTAATTATTCAGTGTTGAGGGCATTAAAACAAAACAGAGTTAAAACAGAAACACCCAAGTCTTCAAATTCTTATTATAGGTATTAACTGTCTTTTCATCATAGGAGTGCAATTTTGTCATGCAAAAAAAGTCTGAAATTTTAACATCAGTGCAGTTATGGAATACCTTATTTGAAAACCCGTTAGCCAGAAAGCTTTGAATTAAGAAAAGGCCATCTACCATAGACTACATTTTATCCAAATGATTTTCATTTTTAGAAATGATTTCCTTTTACTCTGTAATAATAAAATAGTATCTTGTACTTGATCCAAACTAAGATTATAATTAATTCTTATTGGAAGCAAAACCAGCCTATTGCGCTTATTTAAAGTTTACAAGATTTTCTAGAAGACTTAACAGATGAAGATCCAAATTACAGAAAGATCAGTTATCTGGAAAAACCCCAGGTCCCAAGCATTCTGGATAACAGATCCCATACCTGTACCTTGTATTTGATCCCAATTAAGTTATAATTAATCCTTAATGGAGGCAAACCAATTTTATTGGGATCATTTAGTGTTTAAATTATTTTTAAGAAGATTTAAGGTATGGATATCCAAATTACAGAAACACCCCCTATCATTTAAAGTGACAGGCTTCAATTAAAAGTCAAAAAAGCTTTGAGTAACTGGTTACCTTAAAATGTCGAAAATCTGAGTCTTCCTCATCTTCATAGTCTTTATATTCCCAAGGCTCTTCTGAGTAGTTCAGAGAAAGCTTGGGGATTTTTATTTTTTTTTGCATTACACGGTTTTCCAAATCAGTTTTGTTTTCTGAATGAAATGTTAAAAAAGACATATTCAGAGGTTTTATAAAACTTAAATGACATATCTGTAGCCATAAAAAAAAAGATGTGCCTTACCTGAGAGAGCCACTGCAGTCGAAATAGCTTTGTCCTGTCAAATTATTGCTTTAGATCAGTGATCCCCAACCAGTAGCTCGTGAGCAACATTTTGCTCTTCAACCCCATGGATGTTGCTCTCAGGGTCCTCAAAGCAGGTGCTTATTTTTGAATTCCAGACTTGGAAGCAAGTTTTAATTGCATAAAAACTAAGTATAGTGCCAAGTAGAGCCTCTTGTAGGCTGCCAGTCCACATAGGGGCTACAAAAAAGCCAATCATTGCCCTTATTTGGCACCCCAAGGGACTTTTTCATGCTTGTGTTGCTCCCCAACTTTGTTTACATTTGAATGTGGCTCACGGGTTAAAAAGGTTGAGGACCCCTGGTTTAGATCTTCATGGCTCCTTTGCTTAAACTTTTTTTTAAGGAGGTAGTTAAAGACCCCAGAGTCTGCTGGGGAACCATGTTAGATTGGGCATGACAATGGAAAAGCTATTGAAGGCAGGGTTAAAAAAAAGCTATATAAGTCTAGGGTCATAGGTCAAGTATCTAGGTCTCAAATTAGGCTCAAGCTACACTAGCTTCCTTTCTGGCTGCTGGACTTGGTCACAGGAGAGCAAGTCCTTATGGTATCACTGCTAATATTGTAGGAAATCTCACAACCATTATCCATACAGTCAAGTATCATGATACAATACAGTGTGGTGTTTGTGTTACACATCGTCCTTGTTACAAATCAGTTTCTAGAAGTGCACAGTCCAGACCTGCAACTGCCTTTATATTTTGAGAAACTGCAAGTACTTTGTTCCTGTCCAAACCTGCAAGTGTTTCCTTTCAGACGAGCCCCCTTCCAGGCCAGCCCTGCTAAGGACCCCCTTCCAGGCCATAATTATAAAGTCTTTATCTGTATGATGGCTCAGATGTCAGACAACATACTATAACATTTATACTGTCACGTACAGCACCACCTATAGACATATTCCTAAATCATAGACACCAATCCAAATAATAAAAAAGAAAAAAGCTACAATTACAGATACAATGTCACATATCAACAGTGTCCATATGTTTTTCACTTGTTGCATTTGTCCAAACTTAATAGTTAACGCTGTAACAAAGTATCTGTAAAGACAATAGAAGTGACCAAGTTTAAAAATAAATAAATCTGCAGACAATAGAAGTGACCAAGTTTAAAAAAAACAAAAACAATGACAATAGTTTAAAAAAAAAACCCCATATACTGGACTATAGGGTGCAAGTCATAATCCCGATTGATGCCATGGGGTTCTAAAGTCTCTAAGCGGCGTATCCACATAGCTTCTATTTGTTTGGCTAGGTTTCTGTGATTTAGGAATATGTATATAGGTTGCACTGTACATGACAGTATAAAGTTATATGACCATATGTAGATGAGTAACTCAAAAAAAGGCTGTGCTTAGGCCTGAAATAATGTTTGTTGTCTGAGCCATGATACCAATAAAAGCTTTTTAAATGATATACATGGATGGAGCTGTGACCCCAGTTACCATTGTACGAACCAGTTGAAGTGGACAACTCTAAACGGGCAACTGCTTATTCGTTCTTCAAACAGTTTGGCGAGTGCTCAAATGCCTAGTTTCAGGCCAGCCCAGCCCTGCCTTCTTCCAGGCCACATATTAATATGTCACTATTTACACTTTACACCAGTAAGTATGGTGCAGGACTATCTGCATACAAGTTCTGCAGCCATACCATTTCCCATTGATTTTATTCTTTATTATTAATATTATCATATTCGCCATTCCCCTTCCATGTTTTTTTCATTCCCTCTCATTTGTATCAGGCCCAGGTCTCCCTGCCCCATCCAATTGCTATTCTGCCCCAACCAATCACTATTTTACCCCATTTTGGTTCTGCATTCCTTTATCCCCAACCCCTGTCTCCCATGTCTAGTTATACTTCTGGCCCACCCCTTTCCCCAGACAGGTCTCCCTTTCATCTTTCTAGACAGTGCACCATAGTCCTCCAATGATTTCTTGACTCTTGTCTGACCCTCATGACACCCCGTACCCCCTCAATTGCATTTCTCTCACGAATTGTGTGCAGACTCCCGGTACATTGTGTCTCACATTACCCACCTCCCCGCGCCTGTCTGGTTTCATTGTGTCTTATTATCAACCTGTCAGCATTGTATTTATGTCTTGCTCACGCAGGATGCCTTTATTACCCAACGCCGCCTTCCCATCCCTTTAGCGGTTCTCACCTGCCAGTGCTAGGATCTGCGCTCGCTGTGGCGCTACAGGGAAGCCGGCCTCCTCCTCCAAGCTCCGGTACACCGCGTACACTCTCCGGTTGTCAAAATCCTGTGTAGAACGGGGTTGGAAATCCCGGACCCGGGTCGCTGGCAGCGCGTAACAGACGTTATCTTCTAAAAAGCGAACGAAGGCGAACATGATCCGCCTGCACCCGGGCCCGGGATTCGGCGATCGGCAGGACGCGGCTGCCCTGGCAACGGAGGATACAGCGGCGGACAGGCGAGAGCAGTTGATACCGGAGTAACTGAGCTGCGGGTAACCCTTTCGCTCTCAAGCACAATCTGCTCCCTGCATAACTTCTACCCTCACACCCAGACTGTCTGAGACTTCTGTACTGCACACTTAAGAACCAGCAAGCATTTTTTAAACGTCATCAGTGTCATTTTATCTGAATAAAATTCATTGTGTACGCGACTGAACGACGAAAGACTTGTTAATAACCGCTATTTCTGTCATTTGCCCTAGTTCCTCTTCTAAAAGTCGAGAACTCGGGGTGTGATGTGGTAACCTGAATTCACGGCCTTTGGAGCGCCATTTTGCACCGGATGGAGCCAGTTTTTCAAGCCCAGAATGCAGAATAGAATGTTTGCAACGGATCAGAGTCTCCACTGTTGATTAGTATTTAGTAAAACATGGACAGGACTCTAATTTGACTAAAATCAAGTGTTTACTAGTATAACACACACACTACTACTACTATTGATGCAGTTATCAGTAATACATACAAGTGTTTAGGCCTGAGGTACTCAAAAAACTCTGGTGACGTGTTAGCAGTCCGTACATGACGCAAACCAGTGCTAAATACAGCCCCTCTACCATTTTATGCTCCCCTGCATCCTCAACCGCAGACAAAGCTGCAAAAAAAAAGTGTCAACTCCAAGCTCAGCTAAAAACTGATTCAGAAGTCTGGGGCTTTTTTCCATTAAGTTTATATGGCTTATGCAACATCTTAGGTGTAAAATGTGGCATTCAGGCATCAGAAAAGAAAATAAACACATTTATAAATACAGACTTGTTTGTTTTAATGAATGATTTATGTATTCAAATGCAAATCACAAATACCGGCCAGGTGGTAACCCTAATAACACATCAGGAATAATACACAACTTTACAATTATGCCATTTTACTTTACACGCTCTGTTTTTAGACTGTTTAATAAATAGACCCCTTAGGAACGCTTGCCCCCCCCCCCCCCCTTAGGAACACTTGCCAGTAAATATCTACTGCTGCAAGTTTTATCCAGGTTCTTATCCAGTTACCTGGAGACTAAACTTAAAAGTATTTGGTCATGATTATTATGGTATAGTTTTTATTCTTAAATTACACAGTTTACACTGCAAATAATTCACTCTGCCATATAGACAGTGGCGGAACTACCGGGGGAACGGGGTGCGAGCGGGCCAGGGACGCACCCCCTCAGGGCCCCCCGGCAGCGCCGCACGCCACTAAATTCACCCTGGGAGAGCGCCGTACGGAGGGGGGCAGGGCCCAGCTGCGTGTCACGCACCAGGGCCAGCCCCCCTCTAGGAACGCTGCTGCATATAAAATTTCATTCCTAATCCAAGTGTATTTTTATAGTTGTAATATTGGTGTGTAGGCAGTCATAGACATTTTGCCTGGTCATGTTCTTTCAGAAAGAGCCAGTGCTGCACTATGGAACTGCTTTCTGGCAGGCTGTTGTTTCTTCTACTCAATGTAACTGGGGTTTTTACTATTGAGTGCTGTTCTTATATTTACCAGCGAGCTGTTATCTGGTTATCTTCCCAATGTTCTGCTGATGGGCTGCTGGGGGAAAGGGAGGAGGGTGATATCACTCCAACTTTCAATACAGCAGTAAAGAGTGACTGAAGTTTATCAGAGCACAAGTCACATGAATGGGGACACCTGGGAAACTGACAATATGTCTAGCCCCATGTCAGCACTGGAGCAGCACTATTAACTGATGCATTTTGAAAAAAACATGTTTTCCCATGGCAGTGTCTCTTTAAAGGAGCACAAAAGACAATCACTGGGGAGATTAGAATCACTAACCTCATATATTTTTGGTCTAAACAAGGGTATGTACAATAATCTGTGTTCAGCAAATGATAGGTGACAGATATTATCATACCCTGCAATCAGACAGGTTAGAAAATGTTGGTCTTGACCTCTTGTTCATATGACAATACCTGTATGAGTATGGTTAATCTTGACAACAGTAATATAATCTTTCCACATGATGTCCTAACCTATATGCCAATCTACAAACAATCATATCTCGAAGACTGGACTCTTTATGTGAATGATACATAAAACTATGTGACAAATTATCAGTTTTACAGCCGTTTATCAGGTACAAGGTAATAACTGTAAATTCATTCAGGAAGGTAACACAATGGAGCTGTTGGTATAAAATGTTCTGTTTTGGAGATCTACTCCTCACCAGCTAAAGAATTGTTGGTAGATCACAATCTACCTACTGGGCAGGTGTACTGTGATGTAGGGCTGCTACCTGGTAATAAAACTTAAGCTTTAAGCAAATGTAATTAATAATAAAGAAAGTTAACCATACCATTAGAATAGTGGCAATTCTAGCTTTAGGCTGACAAGCATGCTTAACTCAGTTAGGCTATTAATACACACACACACACACGAAATCTTAAAAAAATGTTAGAATTAAAAGTAAAAATGAAATCTTTATTAAGTCATATAAAAAAATAAACCCTTGGAACAAATATAGTTATAAATTTAATTTTATGTACTGAACTGCACCAGTCTAAAGCCTTTAAAGTTGTCACAGTTATTTCCCATCTTGGATTTTGTTCGAAGTGTCAGTAACAGGTGCATGCAATGTCGTCACAAATCAAGCAGAAAATTAGGTTTGCCTGTCATATAAGCTGGTTATGCAATTCTCATGCTAATTGCACTGATTTTGGAGCTGTCAGGTAATGAGAATCTGCAATAATTACTAGTCAGCCTTATATAAGGCTAAATATATAAGGCTTAAAGAGTTCAATTCATGGAAGGGAGTTTGGTCGACTTTGTTTTCTGAAAAACGGAGATTAATTTGAGTTTTAGTAAATCAGCCCCCTAATGTGCAGTATTTCTAGCCTGCTTTTTTGTTGATCTTAAGTTCTCCTTTAAAGTGAAATTAAACATATTTGAACATGATTAGGAAAATAAAAACAGCTTTCGTCTTGTTATTTCCCCATAGTCATAGTGCCCACTAATTTAGCTGTAACAGGAATATGGGAGAGGGGTACAATAAAATCATAATAACCCCAAATAGGTTACCTCAGACCCAGTTGTATTGGGATCAACACTAACTCTATGTAGGCACGTGTTTCACACGACTCTTCACACTCAGGTGGTGTCAGGGGGCCTATCGGCTCCCAGTGGGAGCAGTCAGGACCAAGGAGGAAGCTTAAGGGGTTAAAGTCCAAGTTTGTGGTACAAATAGGATCAGGCAAAATCGTAAACAAAGTCCAGGCAAAAAGTCCAAAAGGCAGGCATAAAGTAGCAAAGTTGAGGTTCAAGAATCCAGGAATCATCAAAATAGGAATTAACAAACACCCAGGAATGTTCCAAACAAATCCTATAATCGGGCATCGAACCGGCATCCTTGGCATCCTTTTATTTTAAATTTCATGCCAGGCGCGTGACGTCAGCGTCAACCCACGTGGAGCATGGGCGCCGCCATCTTGGATAGGATGCTGGCTGAGACGGGATCACCAACGGGCGCTCCTGACAAGTGGGCCCTTATTGTTACTGTTGAGCTTGATCTTTTAAATAAACTTGGGCACCAGTGGTTCTTTAAACACAGATGGAACACTTTATTGATTGACGTCACACACCTTCTCTACTGCAGATGCAGCACAGCGCCCTCTATATTACTCCCAGTGGTAAAGTCACAAATAAGTACGCTACAGTGTCAACAAAGTACAAGATCTCAATCATTAAATGCACAAATACTTTATTTAACAGTTGTCACTCACTCTGTATCAGATGTAGTGTTCACAACACCCAGAAGTAGTATTGCCTGCCTTGGTGATCAATCTCTATCACTAGGTGAAGTCTACAGAAGTGAATTACTCCATGAATCTACCTATTCCTTAGCCTACCCTCTTGGGTCACTATAATGGTAGCATTGATACCACAGGCTATTAATCCTTATTGGAGCCTCTGACTGCTATACTTACTACCCTGATCCTGCCTCCTAGAGTGGATTATTACAGACTTAACCTTGCACTTACTTCTCATACACATTCTCTGTTCCAGGTCCTTTGGAGCAACCTCTCCTCCTCCAGCATGTAGGAAAACCCAAAGATAATTTCCAGACACCCAAAACAGGGACACAGACAGTTCAATGCAGTATAACCAGAGACATATCCCCACATTTTTAATCTGGCCCTCTGGTTTTTAAACCAAAATAGATAGCATGTCCCAGCAAGAGCCAGAAATTGAGTCATAGAACAAGAGCATCATTTAAATCACAGTACAACAAATACTGTGTCCAGACATCCCACTGTGATGGGTCAACACATGCAGAATAGACATGAAAGGCACAGCAAACATTCTGGCTGTTATCCAACAAACTCACAAATGTTTTTCCATACTCATTACCAATATATTTTTTTCGTTGCTACTCTGCAGATAAACCTTTTCAGGCAGAGCTCTGCAATATCTGAATCCAGATATAAGAAACAATTCATGCAGACCCTTGATACCCAAACTCTGCTTCATATTAATTCATTTTATTTCTGCAAGTACCTAAAATTAAGCACTTTCTTCAGAAAGTCATTACCCATTTCTTGTAGTCCTATGAAACAATAAAAAGGCCACGTCTCTTATCAGTGCATACTGTCAACCTGTACATCTCACCTTCCATCTCTGAAATGTATTAAAACACTTAATACTAAATTACTTATTACTGTTTGGACTATGGAATGAAAATACAGTTTACCAAGTTCACCAGAGTTGAACTCTTAATTTCTCAATTCACTTGGAATTTTAGGGAGAAATATTGTTCAGCCTTTGATAAATGATAGAGGGTCAAGTATGGTCGCTAGCTATATAAGGTCAAATTCAAATTATATTAAAGCTATCATTCAGTGTAAAAATAAAAACTGGGTAAATAGTTGGTGCAAAATAAAAAATATTTTCAAAATAGTTAGTTAGCCAAAAGTGTAATGGATAAAGGCTGGAGTGACTGGATGTGTAGCCAGAACCCAACTTCCTGCTTTGCAGCTCTCTTGGTTTCCACTGATTGGATACCAGACAGTAACCAATCAGTGACTTGAGGGGCTATATGGGTCATAACAGTTTGCTTTTGAATCTGAGCTGAATGCTGAGGATCAATTGTAAACTCACTGAACAGTTATGTGCCCACCCTTAAATTTGCTAAATGACTCAGAGTTAAGAGAGCTGAATAGCAGGAAGTTGTGTTTTGGCTATAATGTTAGACATACAGTCACTCCAGCCAAATTCGATTTTTGCCTAACTAACTATATTAGAAACATTTTTGTTTTGCACAGCCTGTTTATGCAGTTTTTATTTTTACACTGAACTGTTCCTTTAAGGGGCATATATTAACAGTTACTTTTTGCTTAGAGGCACATAAAGTAGGCCACACATTCTACAATATTAAAGGGTTTGTTCACCTTCAAGTTAACTTTTAGTATAATGTAGAAAGTGATATACATTTTTTTTTAGCTTTCTATTCAGCAGCTCTCTGGTCTGCAATTTCAGAAATCTGGTTGCTAGCATCCAAATTTCCCTAGCAACCATGCATTGATTTGAAAACAAGACTGGAATATGAATAGGAGAGGGCCTGAATAGAAAGATCAGTAATTAAAGGTAGCAATAATAGTACATTGTAGTCTTACAGTGTATTTGTTTTTCAGATGGGGCCAGTGACCCCCATTTGAAAGCTGGAAAGAGTCAGAAGTAGTCAACAAATATATATAAAAAAAATTAAAATGTTGATTACAATAAGTCATTCTATAGCATACTTAAAGTTAATTAAAAGGTGAACCACCCCTTTAAGGACTTAAAAATGTCTTTGTAACTTGCTTTAATATAAAGTAAGTTAAAGCATAAATACTGTATTATGTGATATAGAACATTTTCAGAGGTTGGGCACACATTCAAGAAAAGGACAGAGGGTCTCAAAATAGTATAAAGAGGGCCACATGTGGACATGGGATATACCAGGATGCCTTTCTGATGTGGAATTCTATTATAGCTGGAAATATAGAAAACCTGAAGACCCTTGTGAATGAAATAAGACAAGTTTAGACTACAGCTAGATATGAAAAAAATAATGGTTGAAACAGGTTGATGTTTAAGACATAGAAGTAGTTTGGTATTGGATAACTGATTTAATTATCCAGCATTCAAGGAAAACAACTCAGGCCACTACTTAGAAAAAGGAATATGGGCAACCTAGAAAAGAACTGTAAGTATACTTATGTGCCTATGAAAATAAAAATCAGAATTGTCCAGGCTGTGGTGAAAACTGCCCAATAGCAGAACTGAAGAAGTAAGATGTCTTTGAACAAGCCTGACCTTAAATCTGAATCACAAAATACAAAGCTGCAGATGTCATCTTACCTTGGGACATATTGACCCAGCCTACATTACATCTCTGACCAGGACATGCACAAAAATACATCCCTTCCTCTGTCTCTCTACTGCAGAAGCATTCAACCAAACCCTAATACTGTAACATATTACTAGCTGGTCTCCAAAAATCTCATCTCCAACCGCTGCATTCCATCTTTACTACTACCCGCATCATTTCACCGGCATCTGAATCTCTCTCCACCACTTAACTACTAAAATCTCTCTCTGTTCCATCCTTACTGCTGCTGCTTGCATCATCTTGTTGAGAAAGGTCCTAAGTAAAACTGAAACATTGTTTTGTTTGTACAGTGTTCATTCCATTCTATTGTTCAGTTCAATATATCTACTGAGAATGAATCCGATTCTAAACCATATATTAAAGGCCACAAAATAGTGGCCTGAAACCCCCAAACTACAGGGAATCTCTTTCTACCAAGGCCCAGTGTGCTGCACATGATACATAATAGCAGAATAGCTTGTTATTGGTGTAAAACAAGTGTTTATGTATATACTTACATTTGAATCCAGAATGAATCCGCTTGCCAATACACGTAGGAAAGAAAATGATGTTAGTTACACTTTTCTGTTTATTCTTTCCTTTTTTAAAAAATACATGGAGCGGCATAAAACATATTACCATGTCCTAATGCACAGAACACTGTCCTGGATGATTGCCCATGTCCCGAGATTCACCCTGTACATTATTAATGTTTTTTTTCTCTACTAGAAAGTTCATTTGTATTTACAAGGGCAAGGTTACCAATATTTGCATGGCTGCAATGTTCAGTGCTCACCAGCAATGTTTATCAAGGTTACATAAGATCAGTAAAAATAATGACAAGCTAGCACAGGCAGCTGGAATGCATATTTTATATTCACCTACTTTATGCATAGGAAAGGCAATTTTTTTCTAGGCTTTCCATATTAGTTGTGTTTCTTATTCATGAATCACTGTTCAGGTGGTTATATCGCCTGCAGCTTAAATTCCCTACAAATATCAAAACTGGGCACCTGAGTAAAAAATTTAATACATCCATTTTTATTCTGTTCAATATTCCCCCGCATCTCCCAGTTGGAATAAATATTCTGACAGATGATTGCATGGAAACACACCATGCGGACTGTGAATTGCAATGTGCACAGTTCAGTTGGGAGATATTTAAGATTAGTTTTTCCGTTTAATCAAATTCAAATGTTTGATGGTTCTACACAAATTTGGTACAGAGTGCTCTTTTATAAGCCTGGTGTGCTGGTTAAATGTGTCCATGCAGATATGCAGGAGTTATATAATGAAATATATAGTAGAAAATATTTTCCCTAAAACTAGTCAAGCATAGAATATATCATTTATTTAACTGTACAACAGTTTAACAGTTTATTGATACTTTAATGGCTATAGCACCACTTATTAATACATTATATTGTATTTATCAAATGCAGACTCATTTATAAGTTGGGATATTCCACTTTTACAATTTCTGATTCGGAATTGTACCCCTTCTATAAGCTCTGTATGTGGGGATCACACAGGAAGCATAATAAATTGTGAATAGCTATGGGCAAATTTGTATAGTTTCGGCGGAAAATGCAGAAATTTGCCGCAAATTTGCGTCTGCCGAATTTATTCACCCATCACTATTTGTGAACTCTATGGGGCAAATTTACTAAGCCCAGAAAATTCGCCAGCGATGGCTTCGCAGGTAGCGCAACACTTCGCCAGGTGAAAATTCACTCAGACAACGCTAATTAACTAACATGCGAAGTTGTGTCCAGGGCGCCAAACGCTGGCGAAGTTGCAAGCAGAGCGAAATTGTGCTAGCTTTGGCTAATTTGCATAAAGTGGGAATTTAAAGTTGAATGGACGTATTTATTGCAGCAAATACATTACATTACACAAGCCCAGGGAAGGTTAATAAAAGAAAATAGAGTTGTTATAATGCCCTGCACATGAGCCCAGTGTATAGTTTACATACCATATGTTAGGAAATGTAGGGGGGATGCCGGTTACCCCGAAAAAATTTTACGCTCTATCTACTCTATTGCACTTCGCCTGCTCTGAAGTCAGTCTCTTTCGCTAGCGAAGTTACGCCTGCGCCCGTTAATAAATCGACGAAGTTCCGAAATGACGTCACGCTGGTGAATTTTCGCCTGCGTTAGTCACTTCACCCTTTAGTAAATTTTCCCCCATAACATAATTCAGAGACTGTGAATTTATATGATATTTATGCTTATAGCTCATATTGCTCATAACTTCACCTTCATCACAACATTGGTTTTTCAGACCAAGAATAAGAGAAGCATGAAACTGTTATGAGTATAGGATGTAACTGATGCTTATAATAACTGTCACTTATTCTAAAACAATGGCTTTGCCATTCGGATACTGATATTAATTGGTGACCAAATATAAATTGGAATATTTCTGATTCGACTGAGAAAGAAGGAAACTCATACATAGCAATAAAACCTGTGGCCTCCTATCTCCATGTTATACCATAGAACAGAACTTACCCCTTACAAACTATTAAGAGCCCTTTCAGTCATACACAGTGCAAGCGGTGATTCCACATTCCTACACGGGGCAGAGAACGGAATAATTGTGTAATCGTTTCGCAGTTATAGATGCCTCCACTTTCTAAATATGTAATTCATTGAATGCATAATGTTGATTTAGGTGGCTTTTGGAGAAGACTTGTGGTATAATGAGCACCCAGACTGTGTTTTTATTATTATTATTATTATTGATGTTTGCTTATATGATGCTGACTAATTATGGACTTTATAGAAAAATCATGTAAGTATCATTATTCATGTAAGTCCTTGTATAAATGCAGCCATCATTTATTTTTTTTATTATGATTCCTTGTTCTACTTACCCTTCAACATCTGGCCCACCAATATTAGTAGCTACACTGAATATACATTCTTCACATTGTTTTGGTGGAGCAGGCTAAGGGGCAAATTCATTAAGCAGCGAAAATGTGCCTTCGCCACACTCCGCCGCACTTTGCCAGGTGTAGTTTCGCCAGCGCTACGCAAATTCACTAAAATGCGAAGTTGCGCTCAGGGAGGCGAACGGTAGAGAAGTTGCGCTAGCGTTAATTCGTCAAGCAAAGTGAAGTTACGCTAGCGATGCCTAATTTGCATACGGTGCCAAGTTAAAGTACAATGGACGTATGTGTAGCACCAAAACATTATACTACACAAGCTGGGAAAGCTTCATAAAATAAAATAGAGTTGTTATTTTGCCCTATACATGTGCCCACGGTATAGTTTAGGTGCCATATGTTAGGAAATTTAGGGGGGAAGGAGGGTACCCCCAAAAAAATGTACGATCTTTTTCAGCCTATCACACTTAAAAAAGGAAAAGACGCCAGCGTTTTTTGGGACTTAGAAAAAGCACCCGTTAGTAAATCGGCGAAGTAACGAAATGACGTCACGCTGGCGAATTTGCGCTAGCGTTAGCCACTTCGCTCTTTAGTGAATTTGCCCCTAAGTGTACAATAGACAAGACATACTTATTTTATTAAAGCCAGAGGAAGTGTTTCAATTCACCTAAATTGCAAAAATGCACTAAGAATACACAAAGTACATAAGGGGTGCAAATAGAGTCCCAAATGCCAAGTTGACTGGCCAGAAGGCCTGCAATGAAAGACTTTCTTCAGACACGGCATCATCTGAAAACTAGGGTAGAACCCTTTATCCTGACCCCCGGCCATAAGGTCCGCAGGGGGAAAGGGTCTGCAGACCCCATATCCACCCCAGCCACAAGGGGGTGCATTTATCAACCATGCTTCATTATTCAGATGGCTTCCTAGGGTAGAAATAAAACAAATGGATCTCTAAACAGTTTTTGTGCCATCGGAGGGGCCAGGGACAGCGGGGGGGGGGGGAGCCTGATGGCCGATCCATGCTTAGACCTAGAAGAGTCCATTGCACTGCAGTGAAGTGAAAAAATACGAAGAAATGACAAACAATGGAGTTAAAATAAATAGATAATAAAATCATAAAAAAGTGTCTGTCAGATTTAAAAAAAAATCCCTGTACCCTTGGCAGAATGGTGGTTTAACAAAGCAAGTGCAGCATAAAATGCACATAGTGCCATTCATTTACAATGTCCCTGCAGCACCATCATTTTCTGATACCCCAGGTGTGCAAATCCTGGGGTGCATAAGCTTTGACTCCATAGCTGCAGGGGTTTTTGGCCCTGCAGTAAGAGTCCTGAAGCAACACAGTATAAATCAGCTCATTAGCAGATCTGGAGGAGAACTGACTTCTAAAAGAACCAGAGAACAGAATCATTTGTAGCAGGGACCATTTAAAAAAATAAAAGTTTGTAGAACTATATCCCTCAATATTTTTTGGCCTCAGTAATGCAAGATGGGACTTTGTTGTTCCAAGACCATCTGCATTAAGTATTCTGTTAAATTAATGGGGGCACAGGGTGGTTTGACTAAAACCATCATTACCCCCCCTAATGACAGTTTAACCACAATAGTTGTTTAATATGTACGTTTTAGTTGAAGCTTTAAGCAACTATTTGTACAGGTTTCAGGGAACCCATCTTTCATTTTTGCCAAGGCCATAATCTAAAACTATTTGAAGTACAGTGTGTGGCCAAGTCATAAAAATAAAGGATTGAGAACTGTAGTAGAAAGGCTGTGGAGCTACATGAATTTCTCTTCTTAAATATTAAATATACAGTACACATGGATGAAAAAATACTGCTGAGCACAGTAAGAATGTCTTTGCATCTGCGTAATGACAGGCATGGTGTTGCTGGGGAGACTTTGATTAAGGAGAATGTTTTGTCTTAGACAACAGAGCATTAAACATATGTTAGCTAGCAATTTTTCTCCGCTGGTTCTAGTTACCCATTTTCTATTTTTTCCATACAATTATATGTTTCGTTATTATTTTCCATGAACTGCATAACACACTGTGATAAAATGCTTACAGTTTGATAGAAACTCACGTGGCCAGTCAGGATATGTATGTCTATGTAACCCTTTCTCACATTGAAGACAGGTTGGCAGGCTCTTTTTGCAATTAAAACCATGTAAAGTATTAAAGGGGTCAATAGGGGTTAATTTGCCCTTTTCAGTGTAATGGTATTAAACAATGCAGTGTTTTCACATCTGACCTCCCCAAAACATCAAAACTGTTAGCTTTCAGTGTTCCGTTAGCAAGCAATTACTTATTCTGTTAGCAATTGGGATTATATCCAAAAGAACACAGTAAAATTTCACGGCGGAGTGAGCCCATATCTCAAAGATGTTAACACGTTTGGTTCTAAAGGAGCACCTGCGTGCGCTGTTTAATCTTGTTTAAGGGATCAATATTTCTTTTTTTACTTTCTAAGGCATAAAAGGTTTTCGTGGCCCAAGGCTCTGTCATTCTGTGAAGTAAAAGATCCTTAGTTAAACCATCCGATTTATATCAGGATATTACCCATAATGCCGTACACACATTTTTAAAGCTGCATTGCCCTATAACAATGTCTCAAGAGCAGCAATTATAAGGTCTTCCACATCTTAGAGGTGATAGCATCCTGCTCCAGTATGACAATTATGCTTTGTTTCTTGTTCCTGGTGTTTTTATTTTTGTCACTGGTCAGCAGCAATAAAACTGATCTGTACATAATAAAATATTATATTTGACAGCTCTAGCAGCTGTCCCAGTTAACAGATTTACAAAAGGAAAAAAAGAAAAAGGTAGATATTAAATAAGACAATATCATCTCTGCCTAACCCTATTAGCGAGGTCTGCTAATAAAAACCTATGTTGAAGATTAGACTATATACATTAGGCAGGCTGTAGGGAGAGTAATGAAGCTGGTAACCCTGCAGAAAAGATGCACTGGTGATAGTCTTCTTGGTCCATCTTGTCATCCAGAGTTATCTTAGAAGTTATAGCAGTTTTTTATTCCCTTCATATATATCACCAAATAGAAGAGATATACAGAGACAAAAATAGGGCAATATATGAGAAAGAAACGTGTTGTGAAATGACACCATTTCTATAGGTCATTTTTTTAAACCATCATGTAAGCCAGTTATGTGTACAGTTTATTTCTTTAAGAGAGTTGTGCTTATTGACTAGCTGATAAAATTAGAAAATGTGTAGAATAATACAAATAACCAGCCAATTTGAATATACTCACAATTCAACTGGGAGGTTATTTGAGATAAAAATATAATGTCTAATATTCGATCAAATGTATCAAACCTATTTTTATCAAACCATTTTAGCTCTAAAGTGGAATTAAAAAAATCCTTGTACACGTTTGCCTTTATGTGTGTAGACATATTTGACTGTTGTTCGGCGGGTAAGAGGAGACAAGGTTAGGTGATCTAAGCACTTGACTTATTTTTATGCCATTCTGCTCATAAGATCGTTTTACTTGTTTATTTATTGTTCAAGGTCTAAAGAGTTTTTTTAGCAGCTGAATGAATGTATAAATTGCTTTTTTTGCATAATACAGGCCATTTCAATGTTTCAAGCAGTATCTGCACTTGGAACTGAAACATAGTGCCACAACTTTTTGATTTATAATAGCTGTATGGATCTTCAGTGCATGCTTTGGTTTACTCCATGACACTGTTAATTGGTTTGTAAGAATCCTCCCTCTGCCTTCTCCATTTCGACTCCAAAAGCATTTCTTCAGGGAGAACCAGCAGACCAGAATAGGCCGGGTACAGCCACGGTTTTATCTCCTGGATTTACATAATCATAAAAATTCAGGCCAATTGCAATTTGTTGCATTTTAATAAGTCACAATAAAGCATTAATTTTACCCATTCTCCCTCGAGTATGTGTAGGTTTATGAATTTATTTACATCTTAGCACATCTTGCTTACTGAATAAAGTTTGATAAAAATCAGTAGAAATGATTCACATACAGAGCAAAGTAAACATGTTTAAACTAATATGACTAGAAAAAAAATGTATACCTAGAAGTTACCCTACAGTAAAAACATGTTCATGTTTCCTAAGACTTCAGAAAGATGACCTTTCTCACAAACATGTATTGAATTGACTATTTATTCAAAACTCCCCTTGAGCATTGACACTACTGTGCCCCCTAGTAACTGCATTGTCTTTTTATACTCTTATAACACAGGTCTTCCTCATCCTGTTCTGAATCGATCGCAGCTGAACCTACTGAAGGATGGGGACACTGGAGCTTCTGCCAGCTCCAGGATACCTTCAGCTGCATGTGTCAATGGTCACAGTGCATTTGTGTCAAAAGAATCGGGTACTCATGTCGAGAGTCAACTGTGTTAATGTTAAAACATCTGCCAAAATTGCAAAAGGTGCATCTCCTCCTGGCGGCCACTGTAGCTGCCCGCCCAAGCCAATCTAACATTTGAACTGCATAATTCATTGTTACTGTTAATAAGAAAAGTTTATAGCAACTTAGCGCTAGTTTTCTGTACAGAACAATATATACCTCTATAAGCTCTGTTGTATGGCAAGCAGAAAAGTTATTCCTGCTGTTAAAGTTCATTTGTGTGTAAAGTAACAGCCAGCAGCTATAATATAGCCAGCTAGGCACAGGACATTACAGGGTTAATTTGAGTACTCCAGCCACCTGACAGTCTAGTCCAATCAGAACCCAGCCTCACTCTGAGATCTTCTAGAATCTAGCCAGACATGCTAGCAGCCATCTTAGAGACAGAATATTCAGAGAGCATGCCAGAGTAAAGAAACTGCCCTTAAGATCCTATGAGGCGAAAATAGGTGAGCTATCTTTGTTTATGTGTACTGATTAATGCTGCTAATGACAATGTTAGTGATTATATGTTAGAATATATACTGAATTCTCTTTTGTATGTTTGCCCCACATTCTACACATTCTACGCATTCTACGTGTACTTACTGCACTTGTATTGCACCAATATTGCTAAAACTCATCATCTTTGTTCCTGGTTCCCTATCCTGATGATGTTACCAATAAAGAAAGTTATTTTTGTACCAGTGGTATGTTCTTAAAGTCTTTCAAGGATCCGAGGACAGTTACAGTAGAACTATTACCCTCTGAGGAGGCGAGAAGACGCACCTCATCAGAGCTAGAGCAGAAGCCATATCAAGTGTGCCTCAGAGTGTAATTGCAAGCCCTTAAAGAGACGGTGCGCAAAAAATAAAATAAAAGTTAAACAGCCCTGTAAAGCTAACCTGCCTTTTCTGTGGCAATAGAGCTGACAAAATACCACAGAAGAAGCACAAATAGAGCCCAGTATTGCACCCAAGTAGATGTATGCCTTTCCTGCGGCCTTCAGAGTCAGAGCATTGCCACAGTGAGAGTGCACATATCGGAAAGCGTGTTACCGCCCAGAGTGAAACAACCACGTGCTGCAATTCACCCAGAGACATTGCACACAAGCAGCGCAACAATCCTGACAGCTGCATCTCTGCAAGTAAAGACACAGACCGTCAGCATCCTGTAAGTAACTGCAAGCAAGCCAAAGTCCCTCACCTTGCATCTACTTCTGCAAAGACTGATCCTGAGTGATTCCTAACTTCTATAGAGAGACACTTATTTTGAATCAGCAAGCCAAGTCACTGTATCCTGCTCTTCACATTAAGGTCAGAGTTTCCTGTTTATTCCTTATTGATGGTTATGTGCTGACCTTTGCACATTAAGAGACACTGAATAAAAGGTAATCAGAACTTTGAGAGAATCCAGAGATATTTGCATTATAAGGACTTTATGTGAATTTGAATAAAGTTATTTATTCCTTTGTGTTTAACTGATATTTAACTCTTTCAAGTCAAAATGTCTGTTTATAGTGATTCAATGCCATTGTTAGAGGGTGAAGCGTTAAATAGTGAGAGATATTCCCTACAACAGAAGGTATTAGAGTTGAGGGAAACCTTAAAGTCAGAGACAGATCCTGAAGAGATAGAAAGGATACATTGTGACATAAAAAAGTACCTGTCTAAGATAGAGAATTTAGAAGCTGAGCTTAGGGAGTCTCAAGCAGTCTCAGAACAGATAAGCCAGTTGAGACAGTCATCTCGTGAGAGAAGACCTACCCCAAAAATGCTAGAATATATGCAACAAGAGGCTGCACAAAGAGAAAGGAAATTCAACCAAATGTACGTAAAATGGAAAACGCATACCAATGAGGTTCGCATGAAGCTAAAACAAGAGTGTGCAGAGGATGAATTATCCAACATGATGGATGCTGTAGAGAAGCATGAGTTAGATATGAAGACAATATATGATGAGCTAAGGTCATACACAGCACCCTCCCAGGATATTAAGAGGAAGATCGACACATGCACTGCAATAACAGCAGATTTATTAGGGCTTATGAGAATACGATCAATTGAAACCGACTTTGATGTAGAGACAGAGAGGACAAGGCTACTAGAGCTTTATCAAAGGGATTATGCAAAGTCTGTATATGGATCTACAGTTTCAAGAGTAGCATCTTCTAGCAAACATTCTAGCCACTCATCTAAGTGCACAAGTACCTCAGCCAAAAGAGTAGAAGCATCTGCACAACTTGCCGCTAAAAGAGCTGAGATTGAGATGGAAGCTGTTATCGAAGCACAACGTCAACAATTAAAAAAGTTAAAAAACCAAAGAGACATCGAGGTCATGGAAGCTAAACTTAGAGTATATACTGAAGAGGAAATAAAAGAAAATGGTGATAGATCCAGAGCAGTACTTCCCGAGAGAACAGGTCCCTGTCCTTCTATCCTCCCTGAGGAAAACAAAGGGAAATCTAAGTCAGTGTGTAGTGAGAGAACAGATCCCTGTCCTTCTATCCCCACTAGTCATCATAGTGACCAAGGAAGTGTTGCAGCTATTGCCCAAGCAATACATGAGACAATGGTTCTTACAAGACTTCCAACTCCTGAACCAACTGTATTCTCAGGAGACCCATTGAAGTTCATAGAGTGGAGTACAAGCTTTGAAGCACTTATTGCACGTCGCTGCTCCAATCCAGCAGACAAGTTGTTCTACCTACAGAAGTATGTTAGTGGAGAAGCAAAGAGGGCTCTTGAAGGTAGCTTCTACAGGAAGGATGAAGAAGCCTACAAACAAGCATGGGAGAAGCTAAATGCACGGTATGGCCATCCCTTTGTAGTACAGCGAGCCTTTAGGGAAAGACTTAACAGTTGGCCAAAGATAAGCTCTAAAGAGTATGTTAGACTTAGAGAGTATGGTGACTTCCTGCAAGCATGTAGCAACGCCATTCCTCACATAAAGGGTTTGCAAGTACTGAATGACTGTGAAGAAAACCAGAAAATGTTACTTAAGCTGCCTGATTGGGTGACCTCAAGATGGAATCGTCATGTAACTAAACAGTTAGACCAAGGCAAGGAGTATCCCAGTTTTGAAGAGTTCTCTTCATTTGTCAATTCAGAAGCACGTATAGCATGCAATCCAGTGTCATCCCTTCACGTTCTGAAACCTTTGGAAGGAAAGCCAACGAGAGAGATAAAACGTGCAAAGGCAACTTCATTTGCAGTCGATACAATGACTAAAGACCATGATACCAATGAGAGTAAGCCTAAGGTCATTGATGTACCGAATAGAGAGAAAGTACAGACAGAGAGTCACACACCTCTTCAATGCATGTTCTGTGGAGAGAATCACTACATCTACAAATGTCAACAAATGAAGGAAAAGTCTGTAGAGGAGAAGAAAAGATTCATACTGGATAACCAACTCTGTTTTGGTTGCCTAAGAAAGGGACACAGTGCCAAGGACTGTAAAAGAAGAGCCACCTGTGGCATTTGTAAAGGACGTCACCCAACCCCATTACATGAAGATCGCCCAAAAAGGGATAAAGCTTCAACACTCAGTACTCTCATTGAGGGAGAAATCATATCCACACCATCTTGCTGTATGGTTAAAAGTGAGAGTAAGAATACGTCAATGATCATCCCAGTGTGTATCTCATCTCCAGGAACAGAAAGCAAGGAGGTACTTGCTTATGCATTACTAGACACACAAAGCAGTAACACATTTATTGATCAAGAAGTCTGTGAAAAATTGCAAGTGGCAATGGAGCCAGTGAAGCTTAAGCTCTCAACGATTATGGGAAAAGACTCATTGGAAGATAGTCAAAGAGTCACAGGACTAAAAGTCAAGGGACTTTGCTCAGATGTCACCATAGATCTACCTCCGGTCTATACAAGAGACTTCATACCCCTTGATCGTGAACACATACCTACCTGTGAAACAGCCCAAAAGTGGAAGCACCTATCAGTCATCTCTCATAAAATACCCCCTCTGAAGGAGTACCGTGTGGGGCTTCTGATAGGTTATGACTGTTCTAAAGCACTGATGCCACGACAAATAATAACAGGAGGTGATGATGAACCATATGCCATCAAAACTGATTTAGGATGGAGCATTGTTGGAGGACCACAACAGGCTGCAAGCTCAAGACAAGTAACCGGGTTATGTAATCGCATATCTGTCAAGATGTCACTAACCCCAAGTCCTGCTACAGTGATCAAGATTCTTGAGTCCGACTTTGCAGACACCAGCTCAAAGGAAAAGAGCATATCTCAAGAAGATATAACATTCCTACACATCTTGGAAGGAGGCATTCAGCTAAACCAACAAGGCCATCTAGAGATGCCCTTACCTTATAAAAAACGCCCTGACCTTCCATACAATAAGAATCTTGCCTTAGTACGACTAAGACGTTTAGAGAGAAAGCTGGGAAGAGAGCCAAAGTTCAAAAGTGACTATTTCAAGTTTATGGAAGGCATCATACAAGACGGAGATGCAGAAAGAGCTGACCATCAACCAGACCTGGGGAAGGTTTGGTACATTCCACATCAAGGTGTCTATCACTCGAAGAAACCAGACAAGATAAGAGTGGTGTTTGATTGCTCAGCAAGGTATGATGGTGTTGCATTGAACGATTATCTGTTAACGGGACCAGACCTCACGAATATGCTATCTGGAGTTCTCGGTAGATTTCGGAAATACCCCATTGCTTTCATGTGTGACATTGAAAAGATGTTCCACAGGTTTCATGTGAAAGAGGAAGATAGAGATTTCCTGAGGCCAAGGTGGGAGAGTTGGATTAAGGATTTACAAGATCTGCAAGGAGTCAGAATACTAAGGTGCTTTGCACCCTACAACTTTGGAAAGTATGAGAGAATCGAACTGCATCACTTCTCAGACGCTAGTAGTTACGGTTATGGCCAATGTTCCTACATCAAGGTGATAAGAGATGAAAAGGTACATTGCTCCCTTGTCATGGCCAAGACCAGAGTTGCGTCTACCAATGTTCTCACAATACCAAGATTGGAACTAGCAGCGGCTGTAGTTTCTGCTTCAGTGAGCAAGTTTCTGAGAGACAAATTAGAGTTCAAGGTAGATGAAGAGTACTTTTGGACAGACTCACAGGTGGTTCTAGGCTACATTAATAATGAAGCTCGAAGATTTCATGTCTTTGTGGCGAACAGAGTTCAAAGAATTAGAGAAATTACTGATCCAGACCAGTGGTACTACATTGAGTCAGAAAGGAATCCAGCTGATCATGCTTCGAGAGGTCTTAAAGTTTCAGAAATGAAGGACTCAAATTGGTTTACAGGCCCAAAGTTCCTATGGGAAAGGGAAATAGTATCCAACAAAGATTGCCTAGAGCTATCAATGTGCGATCCTGAAGTGAAGGTCATTCAAGTCTTAACTCTCAGACAAAAATGGCATACTCCTAGGAGAAATGTTCAAATAAACGACATAGTGATCGTCAAAGAAGAGGACATACCCAGAAATCGATGGAGAATCGCTAAAGTTCTTGAAGTCCAGAAAGACAATGATGGATTGGTGAGAAGAGTGAAATTACAGATGGGAGATTCCAAATTAAGTAAGAGAGGAGAACATCTCACCACTCCACTCATTCTAGAACGTCCTAGCCAAAAAATTGGTTGTTCTAATCGAAAATAATAAAGAACATTCTCAAATGCATAACAAGAAGGAAGAAGTAAAATCACCTTAATTTATGCAACCCAACTCAACAATGAATGCATAAATTAAAGGTAATTTGGTGGGAGTGTAGCTGCCCGCCCAAGCCAATCTAACATTTGAACTGCATAATTCATTGTTACTGTTAATAAGAAAAGTTTATAGCAACTTAGCGCTAGTTTTCTGTACAGAACAATATATACCTCTATAAGCTCTGTTGTATGGCAAGCAGAAAAGTTATTCCTGCTGTTAAAGTTCATTTGTGTGTAAAGTAACAGCCAGCAGCTATAATATAGCCAGCTAGGCACAGGACATTACAGGGTTAATTTGAGTACTCCAGCCACCTGACAGTCTAGTCCAATCAGAACCCAGCCTCACTCTGAGATCTTCTAGAATCTAGCCAGACATGCTAGCAGCCATCTTAGAGACAGAATATTCAGAGAGCATGCCAGAGTAAAGAAACTGCCCTTAAGATCCTATGAGGCGAAAATAGGTGAGCTATCTTTGTTTATGTGTACTGATTAATGCTGCTAATGACAATGTTAGTGATTATATGTTAGAATATATACTGAATTCTCTTTTGTATGTTTGCCCCACATTCTACACATTCTACACATTCTACGCATTCTACGTGTACTTACTGCACTTGTATTGCACCAATATTGCTAAAACTCATCATCTTTGTTCCTGGTTCCCTATCCTGATGATGTTACCAATAAAGAAAGTTATTTTTGTACCAGTGGTATGTTCTTAAAGTCTTTCAAGGATCCGAGGACAGTTACAGCCACAATTAACAATTACACTGGAGTAAAGAACATGGTGATTACATTTTATAAGTAAATGACCCCTCTTGTCTACAAGAAATGTGGACAAAGCTCTTCTGCACTCCACTCATGTATGATGAAAACAACAAAGAACTGGCCATATTTAAGCAGAGAAGTTCAAGAATTGCAAAACTGAAAAGCTTATAGAAAACACCGGAAGTACCGGGTTTGATAGGATCAGAGCATGTTTAGGCATAACTGAGTAGGGTCAGGATGTAGCCTAAAATGTCACAATTTCTGAACCTGAATGTTGGAAGATAGATACCACTTTCAGATTTTCACAAACCATAGCATAGTGAGAATGAAGGAAAGGAAAGAATGGGACACTGAAATATGGATACGAGCAATACCAGTGTAACATGCTCTTAAAGGCAAGGTGGGATGGGACGGACAATGTCAGTGAAGCAGACTTTAAGGAACAGTTAGTGGAAAAAGACTCGAAAACAACTACAGGAATCATATATGTAATAGTGGTGGGCCTTATAGGCATAATAAGAACAAGATACCGACAATTCTGGAACCAAGGCAACATACGAGATAGTGGCAAATAATTGCAGGCACCATGACTGGATCAGGGACAGGCTGTGTGCACAGGAACAGACATTGTCTTTATTATTACTTATTATTAACGAGCGGATCTCTCCCCGATATGCCCACCTTGAGGTGGGCAATATCGGGCTGATCTGATCGTGGGCCCTAGGGCCCAACGATCGGATCCTAACACATGGGAAACGGGGGTCGGATTTTTCGTCCCATCCGATCGAGATCTGGCCGACTTTCGGATTAGGATTTACATGTCTTTAACATATGTCCATTTTGCCATTGGTCAGACCAGGTACTCATTCTGTATACTGTTCCTTACATGAAAACTTTATGTTTACCACCTTCAGAACCCATTAGATTTTCATATAGGCACCACTTGTCCATGCGTCTTATGTTACATGGTCTCACAGAAGTTATAAGAACATTTTCTAGGATCAGAGTGTATATATTATGAGTGATAAGGTGACAAGATTGTGCTGTATCCCCTAACTACAACTTTTTCACAATCTTTCTCTTTACCACCTTTGCTTTTGTTTAGGAGGAGGCTGAAAGCTGATTCCAGTGAAGGTTACACATAATTTTACTAGCCTTCTTGTCTTGTCTGAATTTGTGGGGTAACATGCCTGTATTACAGATGTCTCTTTCTAAGTAATTGTGAGCAAGAATCAACGGCTATAAAAACTTATACATTGTAGCAAAGTATTGAAATTCCTTAATGTCAAATTTTTTAGACTATTCTTTTAAAAGGAAGTAGCCATGCATTTTAAATTAGATGATACAAATTATTACAAGTAATTGGTCTTCATTAAAAGAACATTATACATCTAATGCAACATTCCATTTTCTATTAATTTATTATCCTGAAATACAGGTAAAAAGCACAGTCACACTTTGATGAAAATGGCTTCTTTGCAGTTTCAATTGAATGGCATTTGTGTTAGCTTTCTTTGTGATTTGTTTCATCATAAATTGAATGAGGTGCTTTGAACCAAATTAGATTTTATTTTGTTCAACCAAGAAGTAATGTTTTCCTGCAGGTGTAACATAAGGTGAGATCTAGGACCACTCGTTTATTGCAAGCAGTTAAGTTGTTACACAATATGATAGATATCTTCTTTTTGCCTTAATGGATTGTAACACAATCAATACAAAGCTGCAAGAATTCGGTTCTGCTCCACCAAATGTAATTGAAAAGTAACTCAAGCAGAAATTTAAAGTGGCTTGAGGTGGATTTCTTCTTTATTTTGGTCTTTTGATTTGGACGAGGATTAAGTCTTAGTAGTTAGTTAGTACTGGCAGTAGAAGTGTGTATGGTCTAGTATTGTATCTAAAGGAAAGAATTCTAGAAGGCAAAAGCTGCAGATTAAAAGTACTTACTGAATAGCTGGATGGTAGGAAGGAAAATTTCAGCAAAGAACATTCTGAAATTGAAAGGTTACTGTAGCAAGTGAAGTCTGTAGCAAGTGAAGTCTGGGAGTGTGTTATCTCCAAGAAACATCCATTGATTTTACATTAGAATGTGTGCATAGTTGGAATGCATTTTTAAATCTGAAGGCATGTTTAATGTGATATTTAATTAGGTTAGCAAGGTAAGAGATTATATAACATTATGATTAAATCAAATATTATCCCTTTTAGGTGTACCACTGGAAACAAGTCATAAGCGTACATGTTTATTTTTTCTATAGTATACAGGGAGTCCTCGAGTTACATGCACCCAACTTACATTCAACTCACACTTACATACTGATTTTATTACAGTAACATATTGTGGTTATTAGCATTTAGCTTTAATAAACCACCTGCCCCAATCCCCTCTGGCATGTGCACAGAAAGGTAAAAATAAATACTATGTTAAGATAAACATCTAAATTGCATTTAATAAGTAAAAAAAAAATGTTTCGACTTATAGTACATTCTAATTGAACTTATGAACAAACCTACAGACCCTATCTCGGACGTAACCAGGGGGCTGCCTGTACATCCAGAATGGAACATTTCACCTTTATTATTACTTTGCCCGTTTATGTCCTTGGGCCTGTAGTTAAAATAATGGTGGTCTTCTGCAATACAGTATGACTTGACACCACTTTTGAGAGAAAAAAAATAAACAATGGAACATATTGTTCAATCTCTGTTAAACTATAGGTCCCATTGACAGCCTTCAGCTCTGTTCTAATGCAGAGACCTGGGCAAACTTTAAAACCAGCACTTGACGTTATTGACAAAATTATATATTTTTTTAGAAATATTGCTTATGCATCTAATTTCCGGTATTAAATATGTATGTGTTTGTATTTTATGTATGCACGCTTCAATTTTTTTTTTATTTGCAATGTTTAGTACTGTATAACAGGTATGGGAACTGTTATCCAGAATACTTGGTATCTGGGGTTTACCAGATAAGGGGTCTTTTTGTAATTTGGATCACCATGTCTACTTAAAAATCATTTAAACTTTAAATAAACCCAATAGGATTGCTTTGCCTCTAATAATAATAATATAAAATGTACAATGTACTATTTTATTATAACAATAAAAAAGAAATTCATTTTTAAATACTTTTAAAAATTTGAATTATTTGATTAAAATGGAGTCTATGGGAGATGGCCTTCCTGTAATTCAAAGCTTTCTGGATAACGGGTTTTCCGGGTATAACAGGTCCTATAGCTGCATTAATATAATTCATCTAATTGTTAAGATGTTTTTTCTCTTACTGAAGTAGAAGGTGATTTCTTCAAGAGATATCCACAGTTACAAGGCAATAATTAAACAAAGCAATGGACCAGTGCTCACTAATTGTGAAAAGAATTTAACCTGAATGTTAGACATTTCTCACTCTAAGTAAGAGCCAGCTAATTAGTACTCAACAATAGTGCCCTATTAATTAAATCGTTTAGTGGTGCTTGTTAATAAAAACATCTTGATTCCTAAGGTTTAAAGGGAGTCTTGCAAACTTGCATCTTGAAAAGAAATGCTGTTGTTGCACATTATCATTAGTCATAGTGTGTGCATTTCGAACCTTCTGATCTCCATAAAGATTTAATTTATGGAAGGATCACCCTTCTTTTTCAGCCCTAGACTGTATAGTAATCAAACATATTTTTCAGGTGAAAGAGTTATATGTATCTTCAGAATTATTAAATATTTGTAACCTGGTACCTGTGTAGCTGCTTTTGCCTAGCATCACCAACTGCACTATACATTTTCTACTGTAGGGGGAAGTCAACACTTTAAAAGTGTCTAAGAATTTACCTTCTCAATCACAACAGAGGGCTATGCAGAGAAGAATCTCTTTTGGCATATATTATGCTCTCATTTGGTCTGCACACTTATTAAGATTAATAGATTAATAGATTGGAACTGGTTGTGGAAGAGTAATTTAAACATTAATAGTTACAGCTAGTTTCCTTGTTGTTGAAATCCTGTGAAAAACTATGGAAAAAATGCCCAATTAAAATCCCAATATTGGCCCAGATCTGGATTAAGCCTGAATACTTGACGCTAATGTTCTTTCAGTTGTAGTCAGAGTAAGCTGGTTCAGTCAGGTTCATTGCTCTTAGAAAATAGTTTACACCAACACCAGTGGGTGTTGCTGTTTAATAACAGGAGGCAAAAAGAATATAATTCTGTAATATTGACGGTATTTGTTTAGATACAGGGTTGGACTAGGCCGAGAGGACACCGTGAAAAAACAAGGTGGATCCCAGACCCGCTGCTGCCTGAGACTCTATGCTGCCCTCTTCCCCTTGGCCCCATTTGCAGCTGAAACAAGAGACAGGCACACACTTGGGGGGGTCCTTCTGGTCTGGGGGGTCCAGGGAGTAGTGGGGGCCCCTGTGGTCCTTGGACCCTCCAGTCCGATGCTGTTTAGATATATTATTACTTCACTGAAATGTGCATAAAAATGGCCTTATATAAATGCTTTTTGAAGGATTTTATGAATGTACACTTAATATATATATAATTTACATTCATTACTTTTTTATTTTGCCATCTTCATTGCCTTATCTAGATGCTTTTTTTGCCCTCAGATGGTTTCATATACCAGTCCCTTATTCATATATAGCCAATTCAGTTCAGATCTAACTACCGTTGACACAGTTCTGCACATAATCAGAAGCAATGCATATTCAAGTAGTCGTAGATAAAATGTGTTACTGTATGCCTGTGTGCAGTGTCTACAGGCAGGTTAACATGCACACAGTGGGGAGATGCAGGCAGTTAATAGCTAAGATCTGACAGCTCATACATTCACAGAACAGTGGTGGCGTTCTCATTTAAAGCCAGCTCCCAGGGAGCCCTTTGTTTGTCTGCATACTAGCTTGCCTTTGCATAGAAAGGTTACATGAATGACACCAGCCGTGGAATAGAATGAAAGTAGATCAGGCTGCCGTGGCACAAAAAAAAGCCTCAAATTCAAAACTGAAAGGTGTGAATTTGCAGCTCTTTAACAAGAAAACCTCTTAGTAATGAAAACGTTAACAGTAAACAGAACACTTAAAGACAGACTCTGCTTTCCATAATGTTAGAGTTATGTTATTAGCAGCTGCTTCCAGTAATACGGATGGCATGGAATCATGTATTATAAGCTTCACTATAATGGAGCAGCTACAGGAAGACTGCCTTGCAATTTCGCTGATTGATGAGAGGTGCTCTCACTTTACCCCCTGCATATATTATACTACATTGCCGGCTTTAGCAGAGACTGCAATTGCACACTCTTGCAGAGTCTATTAACTGTCTCTGACCCCCCACACACATATTCTCCACTAAAGATTCCCCTAATGATGTCCCTTTTAGTATGCAATTTACATAATTGTTTTTGTTCCCCAAATGCACGACCTTGTATTAGCAGCACTGAGAATCACCTGCCATTCATATGCAATTTTGTCTTTGGGAAGAGATGAAATATCCTGTTCTAAGCATATTTCTTTACATAATTTTGTGTGGCTTATTAACCTTGTAATGCTATTAGTAAGCAGTAACAGAATAAAGTAATGGGGGAAACGCCATCTTTTAAAGGGGTAGAATCTATATGTAGTATAAAAACAATGATGTTAGCCAAGCTAGCCAAGACTTTATTTCCCAGAATCCATTGCATGTTCTGTGTTTAAAGCAGAAGGAAAGGTAAAATCACTGGGATGTGAGTTGTTAGCCATCCCTCCAGTGATACTAGTCACTTACCTGCTACCCTGAGTTGTTAAGAAACCCCACTGTTGGCTAAGCACTACTTCCATTTTTGTCCTGCCTGGTGTTCCCTGTGTCAGCTTTAGGGTGAAATATACGCAGTGCAGAAATCTCAGCAAAAGTTCTGTATTGCAGAAATTCTCACCCAACAGGGACACATTTACTTACCTGTGAATTTTCGCTTCAGAAATCTCTGCCATGCTTTGCGCAACTATTCCAGACTTTATTTCATGACGATTACGTGTATACATCAAAATGCACAATTATGTCTCCGCAAAAGTACATAGGCGTAATTTTGCCAGTGATGATTTGTTGGTGTGACAATGTCATTATGAGTTTTCTCTAGTGTTACTTCATTCCTAGCAAAACTTACACCAATTTAAATGCAGTTTTTATATAAAGTTCATATGTATGCATTTATTAGTGATGTGGTTAAATTGCTGGAAGTGGCCACTTCTTATTAAATATGTCCAATGAAGACAGAGACCCTCTATTGTCATAGGCCATGAGCCCAACCTAAAACAAATGTGGCATGAGCTTAAAATGTAAAAAAAATTGTAACAATTTATAAACATAATCCCAATTTAAATATGACAAAATGCCAGCATTTTGACTTTTGCTTGTGACTTTTTTGGAATACAGGATATGATATCACTGACATAATAATGTTTAGGATGTAGCTTTGTTGTATTAATTCACCATTTAGAACCTGGCAATATAGATTTTGGTGAAAAGGGTAATGAATTGAAATTTTCACACTTTGATAAATTAGTGGATTGTTCGTCTGATTGGAAATTCGCCTAGTGAAACACAGCAAAAGTTAATGTTGCTGTGAATTGTCTTTTTAGCAGAAATTCGTAAAAAAAAACAAAACACAATTCCCTATTTAGTAAATGTGCCCCCAAGACTGGAAAAAGATTGTCCTTCCCCTAGTTTAGAGGCTAGTGCGTTTTCTAAAAAAGTGGAGTACCAGTCCGGGGTGGCAGGTAAGCACCTAGTATTGCTGTAGGGTGCCTAACAATTTGGAACACCCCTCCACAGTGATTGTTCTTTTCTTTCTCCCTGTAATGAAGGGGAATCAGAGAAATGTGCATGGTATGGGATTGTGGAAATGGCTAAACAAGAGATGACTCTTGCTACATTGTTAGAGTGGTATATTAAGTCACGACTAGGGTGTTAGGAAAGGACATGAACCTGCCTGAAGGTAAAAGAAACATCAAGAGTGTCCAGAAAAACCTACAGCTGGAGGGCCTCAGAGGAAAAGACACATTATTGGTCTCATTTATAAACACTGAGCACATTTGCACATGGACTGTAACTAGGGATGGTCGGATTTTTTTACCTTGTTTCACTGCAAAATGACGCCCATAGACATGTATGTCATTGTGTGTGAAAACAAAAAAGATGCGCGTCATAATTTTTTTGATGCACAATGGGCGTCGGCGACATTTCGCCGGCGGTGAATTTTTGTCGAAACTAAACAGGTCAAATTCGCCCATCCCTAACTGTAACCTATAGCAACCAATCAGTGATTGGCTTTTTCACCCAGATACAGACTGTACAATTAAAGCATACATTTGATTGGCTGCCATGTGTTACTGCCCAGGTGCAAATTCGTCCAGCTGCAGTTATCCATAGCAACCAATAAGATGTTTACACTTAAAGAAGAACAAAAGCTTAACTAAAGAAGTAGACTAGAAATGTTGTACATTATGTTTTGAGCTTTTGTACCAGCCCAAGGCAACCACAGCCCTTTAGCAGTAAAGAACTGTGTCTGATTCACTTCACTGTGCTGCTGTCACTTACTGAGTTTAGGGACCAACTCAAAATTTACAATACATACAGAATAGAAATGTCACAATATAAGGCTGATTAGTAATTAATACAGATAATTACTACATGGCAGTCAGCACAGAAACTAGTGCAATTAGCATCAGAATTTAATAATCAGTCTTGTAGCTTCATCTTATATTATATGCCAAACCTTATTTTCTGCTTGATGATTAACAGTGACCCCTAAGCTTAGCTTCTCAGCAGGCCCTCAGAGTCCACTGAGCATGTGAGTGTCGCAGACACTTTCCAAGATGGTGACCCACTGTGTCAAACGTGACGTTCTGGATCATTGCTGGTGCAACAAGTTCAATATACAAAATATGACTTTTAGCCACATTCATTTGTAGGGTTTAATTCTTCTTTAAACAGGTGACCCTGCATACGGAGTGGTTGACCAGGGCAAACTTAGTGGGGCTCAGTTACAAACAGTTTCAGCTCAATGCATGTTGAATGAAAGTAAACATTTGACTGGCTACTCTAGATTGTGTGCTACCTAAAATGAATACTGATTTAGATGGAGATAAGCAAAATAGTAGTCTGGGAAGAGCTAAATTGAACTCTGTATTTTTTTTACAGTTTAATTAAGATATACTGTTTAGCTGGGAAAATATGAAGTAAGAAAATACAAATAAAGCCACTAGTATAATCCGTAGTTTAACCAGAATAAATGTAAAATCTTAGGAGAGTTCAGAACACTGGGAGCAGATAAACAGCCTGACAGTTCTTTAGGCCGGAGAATTCTGTAACATGAAAGCCTTTTCCAATGTTAGTTTTGCTGTGCCTTAGGCACCAAATAATACATTCAATGCTCCAAGTGAAGAGACAAATTTAAGAAGCAGCACTGCATGAAATCAGAGTTATTCTACAGCATAGAGGTTGTACAGAATTCTCTCTCAAAATGTTCTTTAGTAGACAGACTGCTAGATCAGTACCAAGTACACATACGTGATTAAAATTTTGTGCATAGACATTTTACGAAACAAAATGAGAATGATACAGTTCCCTTTACCAAATGAGAAGCATACAGTTCTCATTGTACAGGTATGGGTCCGTTCTCTGGAATCACCGTATTATATATAGGGTAGGCACTCAAAGAGCAATCCTCCAGTCAGTTGTAGTAAAACGCTCTTTATGAAAGTACAGGTATGGATTACAGCCTTACACATTTCATGTTCTCACAACACTTAGTCATAAGCTCCGTTCTCTGGAAACCAGAAAGCTCCAAATTATGGGAAGGCAATCTCCCATAGACTCAATTTCAATCAAATAATTACATTTTTTAAAAATTACTTATTTTTTCACTATAATATTAAAACAGTACTTTGTACTTGATTCTAACTAAGATATGATGTAAGATATGATGTATCCTTATCACAGACAAAACAATCCAAATTGGGTTTAATGAACGTTTTCCTCGAAACACCCAGATCCTGGGCATTCTGTATAACAGGTCCCATACGTGTATCATGATATGCATCACTTTCTGTACCCCTTAACTGTATGATACTGGGGCCCGGTGCAGTCACTCTTGAGCCTACAACTAAATTACCTTGGTACTGTCCTGGGTGTAATACAATCCCATAACTTGAAATATTTTGCAGTTGCAAGTTCTGCCAATGATAAAAGAACTACAGTGGTTTTAATGAGGACCTAGAAGATGAATAGGAGAGGCCCTGAATAGAAACATAGAAAAATATTCCATAATGCCAAAATCTTGTTTATGTGCTAGAATGGTTGCACCTGATGCCCATGCACTGGCTACACAATTTGATGGGGAGAAGGGAGGGGATATGTGGGAAAAGCAGTGCATTGGGTAATGTACAGAATGGAAAGTGAAAGTAATTAGCTGCTCCGCCTCTATGCCTAAGGCAGAGGGGGGGCAGGCAATACATGTTTGACAGCTAAGACTTTTAAACATGCGAACGTGTAACTTAAAGCACAAACACAAAGATGGATTCCATAACACGTATCCCTAACTAAACAATCTCTGATCAAACAGCGATAATGTGCAAATATGAGACATTCTCGCATTGGGAGTACCCGTGGACTAGATGGAGATAGTGATGTGATTGATGTCGAAGTGATTAATGAGAACGAACAAAGTGAGACATCCAATATCAAGCAATCATTTAGGGTTTTTTTATGTCACTGAATTGAATTCTCTCTATAGCGAATATTTATCCATTTTCACAAAACGCAACAAGTAGGCTCGATACATTATTAAAATATCATCAACAGAATATGAAGCTGCCAATAAAACATTATGCATACTATAATTTGGTTAGGAGTTGTCAAAATGCTATTCAAATTGATGTTCGAATGTTTCAGAGTGTTTCTGCCAGTAAATAGCCAAAGTAATATAAATATTATTTGAATTCCAAGAATAATGGTTTAGCTACTGAGAATTCTGAAATTACGGTTCACATGCATGTCAATGATATTCACTTTTGCCAGTAATGCAATCTCAAATTATGCAGTTGAAGAACAGTAATTTTTGTTTTTCTGTTCAATCAGTGACCATGTGCTGATGTTTTATCAGGAGATTTATAATACAAAATTGCTTACCTATATATATCCTTACACTTTACAGTAGGAAAATTCCAGTTCTTTGATGAAAATAAATAATGGAACAGTTTGCTCTTGTTGCTGCACTCTAAGCTAAGTTTGCTCTAGTTCTTGTCTCCCATAATAACCAATTTACCATTTACTGGTTAACTACAGTTATAATGCCTAACTGTACCTGGAGAGTATTTTTAACTTCATACCATAATGTTTAAGCTTCATTAAACTATAGGGGTCATTTACCAAAGCCAGTGCAGTGCGCAAAGTGCAATTTAGGAATCAAATGTGCCATGTTTTTATCAAGACTGCATTTGCTTCCCACAATTCCAGTTTTTGTGAACTAAAAGGGTGTTGTGTCAGATACAATTGCACCCATTACTTATTAGACTACGGATTAGATGGGGGCAATTGTACTTGGATGCAAGATTGCTTGCCTATTCACAAAGCCTGCAACTCTGGTATTATGGTGGTATCTATAGGGTTCCCCTGCATTAAGGGATCGATTTACAAATGTTTTTTTTCCATTCCCTGAGTCATTTTAGAGCTAAAAATCATGGATTATGCTAATTACTTTAAATTACACAAAAATAGTAATTTACTAACCACAAAAACCACTAATACAAAGCTTTGCCATCTAAAAGCAGCCAAGTTCATGTACAAGTCCACGGGAGCTCTCATTTTTCAGTTATAAAATCTCTTTCCTTCATGGTTTTAGAGGTTTTCTGTTTTTTGACAAGGGATTTCTAGGTTTTTGTATTTTCAGATTCTTTTCACTTTTAATTCATGCTTTTTATTTTAGGATCTTTTAATAAACTACTTGACATTCATGGTTTTAGTGAAAATCACAAATACCTCTAAAAACCAGACAAATATGAATTTGGATAAATGGGCGTCTAATTGTTGGATTTGTCCGATTCACCCAAGCTGATCAGATGGGGGCAATTGTACTTGCTGCAAAGATGCTCAAGTGCAGGGAATGTTTGGACGCAAGTATGTATGTATGTATAACTTTATTTCATAAAAGTACAATATCTATATAAACCATATACATGGGGAGAGAAATCACATAATAAATATATACAGAATCATAGGACAAAGAGCTTAAGTGCTATGTGGTAAGAGACATAGTGGGAAGGAGGTCCCTGCCCCGTAGAGCTTACAGTCTAAGTGGATGGGATGCTAACATACAGGTACAAATTGGAGATAAAAAAGTGCACAAGGTAAGGCATAGTCAGTAGGGACAGGACTAGGCTGATGTTCTAGTGCTCCAAAAGGTAGACTCTTGGTTTTTTCTTGAAGAGATTAATAGAGGATTCCTTACGGAGGAATTCAGGGATGGAATTCCAAATGTAAGGAGCAGCAAGATAGAAGTATTTGAGACGAGAGGTGGCAGTGGATGTGGATGGTTTGAAGAGAAGGTGGCTCTGAGAAGAGCGGAGAAGACGACCAGCGTATCGTGAGACAAGAGAAGAAATGTAGTGAGGAGCAGAGGAGTATCTTTAATGAATTGCAAAATTGCTTGCAACTGCAAATCTTTCCGTGTATGGCCAGTTTAACATCATGTCATGTATGGCAAACCCCAAGAGTTACTGGATTCTGATCTAGGTGTGCTCTTCTGCCTATAACAGCTACCTTTGGCTTGGCCCACAGGGGCAGGCAAGGGTGCCAAATGTAACCTCTGGTGAAGGAGCTGGGCATAAGCAGACAGGCCAGGTCAGAACCAGATAACAGGAGCAGAATTGTGAGGCAAACTCAAGGTCAGGAATGAGCTGGGGTCAGAACTAGGAAGTCACACAGGGAACAGGAGCAGGTAGAAGGAGTCAAAGTACTAACAATAACCAAGAACTGAGCACCTAGGACCAAGCACACTTGACCTATAATGGGCAATACCTGAGTGTAGAACAGGGGGTTATATAGCAAGGCTAATGGCTAATACTGAAACTACATAGCAACCTGCAGGTCACTAGTTCAAACCCAGGCAAGATGTTACAACAGATCATAAAGGTATGATGGGGGCTATAGAATGTGTACCTGTTCACTGTAACGCATCGATAAAAAGGCTGTGAATTTTAATGACTGAACACAAATGGGTTCTGAGGGCCTATTTTACTAAACAAAATGGGCACTGAAATTTATTTATAGGCTCTATGCTGCTTCTATAAGTGGTAGATTATATCATAACGCTCATCGTTATATACATTGTAAACTAAAATATAAGAAATGAAAGCATATGCACCATTTGGAACATTCTCCTGTGTGATTTATGGATGTTGATGATGACTAAAAAAAGGCTTACTAAGACCTCATATTTCAATATAACACAATAACCTAAGCAATGATGAAATCAAGTTAGCCGTTGAGTGAACATTGCTTAAAGTGTCTTCTTTTTAGTTGCAGACCTCAGACTGATAAAGTACATATAAAGGAAAGCAGTAAAACAAAAATAGAAAGGAAAGGGGTGATGCAAAGGACTATTGGGAATAGTGGAAAAATAAAACAAACAAGAGCAGGACATAATGCTTTAAAGGCATGGGAAATAAATGAAAAAAAGGTGCATTATAAATTAAATCCATCTGTTCTGCCATTTGCAGAGGCATCAATTACTTTATCCAGAATATAACTTAGATTGTAAGCTCACCTGGACAAGGTCCGTAGATCTCTATGGTTGTCTAAAACTACAGTGTTTATGTGCTTGAGCCAGGACATTAAACTAGTATTTATTTTGAATTTACTATCTTACATTTACTTCCTTGTAAGTATTATGAATGTATTGTAAAATTGTTCAGAGCTTAAAAATCTAGAGGTGTCACTGAGATAAAAAGTATATATACACAATACATAATATTCAATATGTTTATGGGTCTCCAGAGATCAGTGCTTTCGTTGTGAGATAAATCAAGAAGAAAAACAAAACATTTATCTGAGTGTGATACAAAAGAAAACCCCACTTATATTCAAATGAGTCAAAGAAGTAAAAAAGAAAAATAGCTTAAGTTCTCTATTCTGCATACCAATGCAGGTATGGTGCCTGTTATCCAGAATGCTCAACCTGGGGGTTTTCATATTAGAGGTTTTTTCCTTATAGATTACTTTAGATCACTATATTTAAGTCTACTAAAAAAAAACATTACGCAAACCCAATAGAATTTTTTGCCTCCAATAAGGATTAAGAACAGGTATTGGACCTGTTATCCAGAATGCTCCTGGGGTTTTCTGAGTAAGGGATCTTTCTGTAATTTGGATCTCCAAACGTTAACGCTATTTAAAAATCATTTAAAAATTAATTAAAGCCAGTAGGATTGTTTGCAAATCCAATAAGTATTAATTATATTTAAATTGGGACCAAGTTCAATTTACTGTTTTATAATTTCAGAGAAAAATGAAATCATTTTTTTAAATGTAAATTATTTGATTATGGAAAATAGCAATCTCGTAATTTGGAGCTTTCTGGATAATGGGTTTCCAGATTTCAGATCCCATACCTGTATATCTTAGTTTGGATCAAATACAAGGTACTGTCTTGTTATGACAAGGAAATAATTTAAAAAGTTTTGAATTATTTGATATAAATGTGTCTATTGCAGATGGCCTTCAAGAGATTCGGAGCTTTCTGGGTAATAGGTTTCCATATAACTGATCACATACCTGTACCAGTGTTTATATGAAATCTGAAAAGCCCTTTTTAAAATAATGGAGCTACATAAGCCCCTGAAAGTTTAATTGCAGAAGAGCAGTTAGCGTTTCTCTGCCAGCAGGGTGAGCAACATAAATTGGTTGTCTCTTTGGTGCCTTCTACACAGGGTTTGAAAATTAAGTGAGCTCAGGCATCTCCTACAACAATCCATTTCCCAGTTTGTTCCTTAACATAAGTTTAGTCTCGCCTGTTATAACAGCTAAGCAAATGGCTCAAAATGCTATAAGTCACTCTGCAATAGGCCCAGTAGAATACTATGGTAATGTTAAAAAGATTGACCTTTATGAAGTGTATGTATGTATATACTTATTTATATATTGCTACTTATGAATGCAGCACTATTCAGCAGAACAATACATTATCGGTGTACTACAGGCTTCTTAACCTATTGACTTTCTTGTACAACAGTGATCCCCAACCAGTGGCTTGCAAGCAAGATGCTGCTCACCAACTTGTTAGATGTTGCTTTCAGTGGCCTCAAAGCAGGTGCTTCTCTTTGTTTCATAAAAACCATGTGTACTGCCAAACAGAGCTTGTAGGCTGCCAGTCCACATAGGGGCTACCAAATGGCCAATTACAGTACACTTTTTGGAATGCTGATGTTGCTCCCCACCTCTTTTCACATTTGAATGTGGCTGATGGGTAAAAAAAAAAAAAAGGTTGGGCCCCCTGCTGTACAGGCATTGGATCCGTTATCACACATCCAGTAACACATTATTCAGAAAGCACTGAATTACTGGAAGACTCAAATAATTAAATTTTCTTAAAATTATGTTTTTTTTCCCTTTGAAAAGGAGAGTACTTTGTATTTGAGCCAAACTATGATATAGTTAAGCCTTTTTTGGTGGCTATTAGGGTTCATTAATGTTTAAATGATGTTTTAGTAGAGTTAAGGCATGGAGATCCAAATCACAGAGATATCCCTTATCTGGAAAGCCCCAGGTTACGAGCATTTTGGATAAGAAGTCCCATACCTGTATAACCTAGTCCTGGCGCTATAGCAAGAGTTTTAATTTAACTTTCAAGGTATATGCAGGGGAGCCATTGAAGTTTGCTTTTACAACTTTTGTGTATAGAATAGGGATCATTGAAATAATTAGCTACTTTACTGTTTATGATATTGTTTTGACATTAGTTTGAATAAATAAAAATGTAAAGAAGATTAAGTAAAACACTGATGTCTGTTTTATGATGAACCCCTTCGGATTCAATGTATCTGTTTTGCAGAGATACAAATCCAATGTATTTTCAGGGGTATATATCCATTAATCGATCTCTTTATAAGTTTCTTTCAAACTGTCAGTCTTACTCTATTGAATTCTTTAGCAAATGTGGATCAATCTCTGTCTGTCTGCCAACCAGCATACTGTACGTATCAAACAACATGATTTTTGTTATTAATACAGAAATTGAAAAAAATAGTACGATTTTTCTCATCCAAAGGACCTAAACATACTTAAAATCAGTTCTGATGGTAGTTAAAGAATGACTTGTTGCCTATTGTTTAAATAACCTCTTGCACTAAACAAGGAAATGAAAACACTTTAATTTCCTAACATCCTGTTAGAAAATAAACCACTTCCTTGTTCTGCCAAGTCATTGATGAGTAACAATAAAAGTAAAAAAAGTCATCAGTCCACAGACAGGCTCTCTGTATAATATGCTGCTCTTTATCTCAACACTATAAAACTATTTGCCTTTTGTTTTTCTAAACTCCCATATATTTGAAAATGTAATGATAATATCGAATTATTCCAACTCGGACAAATTTAAACGACCGGAAAACTCTAATTGAATTGAATTCGATCAAACTCGAATCAGGTTTGGATAACTACCTAGTCTAATTTGACAGTTTTGTCCATAAAAAAAAAATTGAAAATTCAAATTCGAATTTTTAATTCGAACCTTAGGGGCAGATTTATCAAGGGTCGAAGTGAATTCGAGGGAATTTTTGACGTAAAAAAAAAAATCGAAATTCGAAGTAATTTTTTGGATACTTCGACCATCGAATAGGATACTACAACTTCTAATTTACTTCGAATTCAGTTAGAAGTAAAAATAGTTTGAATATTCAAACTTTGATCGCAGGATGTCCAAATTCGGTGAAAAATACTTTGACTTTGATATTCGATGGTCGAATTTCGAAGTATTTTACACTTCGAAAGTCAACCCTTGATAAATCTGCCCCTTAGTATGTCATTATCTTCACTTTGCCATACTTGCCAGTTAATCCTACCTCTGGCAGTGCCTGCCTTGTACTTGCCTTGTTATATTTGTGTCCCCTGAGCAGATTTCGCAAATCAAATGCTGTGTTGTTTTAACATAGTCAGTCTTCTTTTCTTGATGCCCCACTTTAATTAAATAAAGGCATCTTTTACATTTATCTCAGACCCCTAAAATAACAAGTAGTCTTAAGCTGGCCATAGACGCAAAGATGCAATAGTACAAATCATCGTACAAATCATCCCGACCTGCCACTAACCATTCTGATCAAATAAAGTACAAAATAACAGATCAGCCCCTGACAGCAATCGTACAAAAGTTATGTCTGACCAAAGCTAGTGACAGTCTCCCACTGAAAATCGTACGATTGGCAATACACGCAGAGATATTATCGGCAGCCGACAGAAATCTTTTAACCTGTCCGATCGACCAAACAACCGATCTCCGCCGGACGAAAAATGTCGGGACTCTCCACACACGGTCCGAAAATCGTGATCAGATCACAATCAGATCTTTGCGCTATGGCCATCTTAAGGGCCAGAATTCATTATCTTTACAGATTAGTTACAGAAATGCAAGTCTCACGCAAGTGATAAGCACATATAAAGATCTAATAATGGAGATAGTTATCCCTTGCAGTTATCCTCTTGACTCCCACAAGAGGAAAATAGAGAATAAATACATATACTATATAGAGAATAAATACATATACTATAGTATATATACTATATACCATCAGAATAAATACATATACTATAGTATTTCCCTATATTTTTCACATTGTTTGATTACTTTGCAATCAAAATGCCTTGCATAGTGAGAACGCCATGATAGCCATCATATTCCTTGTAGAGAGAGGTGGCACCTGTAATTTCCTCTGCTAACACATGCTTAACAGATCAATACCAGCAAAGTGAAATCAATGTCATACTGAATGTCATTTTGATATTTTTCTTGTTTAAAATGTATTTGTATCATGTTAACTGGAACTTGACTGTGGTCATATATTGTTAATAATGGAGATTTTAATTATAAGTCATAGAACAAAAAAACTATTGTTTCTTAGCATTCAATTCTTTTGTAGCAACTTTATGCATATCTGTATTGGTGAATGAATGCTTTGTGAATGCTGGACCGTATGTAAGGAGAGCACCATGGTACTCCCTTCCTCTTCAACGGCATGTCCAAGATAGCAGCTTCCATAGCCATTATGTTGGATGCATTAGGCGTGGTGATGTTATCGTGCTACATTTTGGCACCCAAATTTCAAATAAATAGCCACTGAGTTCAATGCCCAAGTATAGGGCTTGCTTCTGTAAGTTCTTGGGCTCACTATAATTACTATTTGACCAATTCCTGGTTCCTGACTCTTCTGGTTTGTTCCTGACTAAGCTGATTGCTACCTGTTTCTGACATCTGCCTGGATCATGACGCCAAGCTTCTTAACCCCATGCGTACCGCAACTTGGACTGTTCCTGCCTGTCAGCATTGCTGCTTTCTCCTTGGTCCCAACTTTAACTCTTGCAAGAGCCATCAGGCCCTGACACTGTGCCATTAAAATTGGCCAAACACCTTAACCATATGTGTGTATGAAAGTTTATCCAAGGTGAACCTTACTGCCCAACTTCTCGTGTGTGTTTAGGCACCTCAGGGTGCAAGTTGGTTGGATCATCCTGCAGTCCCATTGTATTGCATTCAGTACAGTGATCCTCCCATTTCCATTATTGTTCACCTTCTTGGGCCTTCAGCCTTAATCATATGTTTTTAAACCAACTATATAATGCAAACTCTATTTGACTGTTTGGCTGATAGTCCTATCATTTGGATGGCATCAGAGTTGGTTTGTGTATAGCTGCCTTTAGTTCTATTTATTATTCTACTCATCAACATCCGGAAAACATCATGTTACACTTTTTTATGTGCAGCCATCTTTGTACAAATGGAGCTTTTACAGATGCCTTGGGCCCATGGCATATTATTCTTATTAGTCATGATAAGTAAGGCTTATTGCCACATTATGCCTCCTCCGTCTACACTGCAAACTCTAAAAATGCAATATTCGATTAACATTTATGGAACCCCATATTGCATTTTAAGGTCACTTATGATAAAATAAACACAACTTTATTTATGTTGTTCCTTATCCAGTTATTGGCAGCTATTTATTCATTAATCACTATTAGAGCTAATTACATGGGACCTCATGTTTAACAATCTGCTCTTTCCTTGAACTTCAAGCTTCTGTCTTAAGAACAATTCACATACTGTATTTTTCAAACTCATGTCTACATATACAGTGTTAAAAAACATGTTATGCAAAGCGTGGTATAAAAACAAGTTCAATAATGTAACTGCTATCTTAATTCGAATGCTTTATATTAGCTAAAGATGATATTTCTGCCTGGTTCAGATTCCTGCACAATGTCCCCAAGTGGCACCAATAAAGCTTGCCCTTTAAGAAAACTCAAGATGTGCACAAGGTACCATCATAAGGCCTCATTAGCAAGGGAAGTGACCTTTGATGGGTGACTATCAAGCAAAGGCCTGTGTTCGATTAGCACTGCAATTTGTTCATTATATTTTGACAAGAACCTGGAAGTGTCAGAGACAATTCAGTTATCAAAAGGTCAAGACTTAAACCACCAGAAAGAAAACACATCTGTCTTGAAAATTTAGCACCATGGCTAATAAACAGTCTATTATACATTATCTCATTTGCTTCTGGTTATCATCATACACTGGTAGGTCTGTAAGATCCTGGGCTAATTTGTCTTTGCTGAACCTAAATCAGATGTGATAGTAAATGATTTACTGTTTTTACCAAAAATTAAAGAAATGGTTGCTGACAGCATATTTTCTGAAATTAACTTGTAGAGGAGCCAGGGAAATGCTTTGTGTTGTCCTTTTCAGTTTCTCTGAACTAATTATCAGCCAAATTATCCAAAATAATTAGATTTTCTGTAGCTGGATCCAGATACTTGCACAGAAAGTAGATCTTATCACACAAATGTAAGTATAACATTGTGATTTCTAATGACGATCCTCTTCAAAGTGCATTGAACAGTCTTTTTGCATTGTAAAATGGTTTTGAAAGAATTTTACTTCATAAACATCTCCATCTACTGGGTCAATTTCACATGGTCGAAGTACCCTTGTTTTTACTGTAACAGCACTATTCCCAACTGCCGATATATATTATACTAATGTATCGGCCAGTACAATTCATTCAGGGAGAAAACTCCACAACTTCACAGCTCTCACTGTAGAAAACCCTTTCCTAATATTTCTACAGAGCCTCCTTTCTTCTAATCAGAATGGGTGCCCTCATGTCAGCGGGAAGGACCCACTGGTAAATAAAGCATTAGAGAGATTATATGATCCCCTTATATACAGTATGTATACATAGTTATCATCTCTCCTTAAGCATCTCTTCTCCAGTGTAAACAACTTCAACTTGGCCAGTCTTTCTTCAGAATCCTTCCATACTCTTTACCAACTTAAATGCCCTTCTCTAGACTCTTGTTTATTCAATAATGTTTTGGCTCTGGATACCAAAAAGACACAGCATATTTCAGACGGGCCTTACCAGTGCTATGTAAAGGAGAAGAAACATCCTCTCATCCTGTGAATATATGCCCCTTTTCATACAGCTCAAAACCTTACTGCCCTTGTAGCTGCTGACTGGCATTAAGTTTATTATCTACATGACTCCAAGGTCCTTCTCCATTATGTATTTGCCTAGCGCAGTCCCATTAAGGGTATAAGTGTGTTGTTTATTTTACATACCAGGTGCATGACTTTACATTTACCAACATTAACTTTCATCTGCCACTTAGCTGCCCAGATTGACAGTTTGTCAATATACTTCTGCAAGGATGCCACATCCTGGATGGAATTAATTGGGTTGCATAATTTTGTGTCATCTGCAAACACTGATACATTACTTACAATACCCTCCCCTAAGGCATTCATGACTAAATGAAATATAATTGAACACTGCAGGACCCCACTAAAAACCTAACTCGAAGTAGAGGATGTACCATTAACAACCATACTCTATACATGAACCTGTAGAGTCTAATTTGGCACTGAAGCAGCAAGTCACAGCAATCTAACAAATGCCTTTAACAGATGGTAAATACATGTATTGTTTTGCTTGTTTCACCTAGAGGGGCTTGCAACATGCAAGTTGTGCACTCAAGACCTGAAAGTATACCAATCAGTTCCCATACAAGCAACAATTGTATACCATTTATATGACACAAATCTTGAAACCTTCAGTATCCATCAAAATTTTGCACCTGCTTATAGTGGCCACAATTACCCAGGAATATTTCAAGTAACAACTATTGTGAATTTTGACAATTTTATGCGTGTTGCACTCATTTAGTAAAGGAGCCCTCTGAAATGCAAGTTGTATCATTAGGAATGATTTGACAAAACTTAAAGGGAAACTGTCATGGGAAAACATGTTTTTTTCAAAATGCATCAGTTATGAGTGCTGTTCCAGCAGAATTCTGTACTGAAATCCATTTCTCAAAAGAGCAAACATTTTTTTGTATTCAATTTTTAAATCTGACATGGGGCTTGACTTATTATCAGTTTCCCAACTGCCCCCAGTCATGTGACTTTTGCTCTGATAGTCACTCTTTACTGCTGTACTACAAGTTGGAGTGATATCAACCCCCTCCCTCCCCCCCACACCCAACACAACAATAGGAAAGTTACCAGATAGAAGCTCCCTAACACAAGAGAACAGCTCCCTGGTAGATCTAAAAACAACACTCAATAGTAAAAGCCAAGTACCACTGAGACTGATTCAGTTACATTAAGTAGAAGAAATAACAGCCTGCCAGAAAGTAGTTCCATCCTAAAGTGCAGGCACAAGTCACATGACTGAGGCAGCTGGGAAACTGACAATATGTCTAGCCCCATGTCAGATTTCAAAATTGAGTACAAAAAATCAGTTTGCTCTTTTGAGAATTGGATTTCAGTGCAGAAGTCTGCTGGAGTAGCACTATTAATTGATGCGTTTGAAAAAAAACATGTTTTCCCATGACAGTCTCCCTTTAAGGTTACCTATTGCTGTTCAATTTAGCAACAACATCAGACTTCCATGCACTTATGACTGATATCAATAATGCTGTAATTGGTGTGAACAAAGGCAAGCAATGGCAGTGTAGCAGCTTCAACTAATATGTGAGACAAGTGAGATAGAAATTAATTAATTAATATTATAACACCAAGTAGATGTGATCAAAATATTCAGTGCTACATATCATAAAGCACATGGGTGTATGGAAGGTCCAGAGCATTGTGGATAACAGGTGCCCTGTAGTTACAATAATGTTAAATTGGTTTTAGGTGGGTATAGGCAACATTCAAACCTAAAACTGAAGTAGGACAACAGCTTTAGCTAGTCAGGGATACTGAAGACTATAGTGTATCTATCGGAACATAGCATTGTCCAATGCCTTCCTTCTAAAATGCCTGTTATTACTAAATCATGCCTATAAGCACCCATCCCTCACCTCTGCCCTGCTTGTTACAAGATAGATGCAGAGAAAATAATGATATTCTGGTGAGTTGATTTTATATGATAAAGCAAACTAAACTCAATCACATGTGCATGAATAATATAATCCAATATCAACAGACCTTGACTTGGTTTGCAGTCGATGTGTGTTCGGACTACATTGACTACATTGTCTTACCTTGTGCACTTTTTCATATCCAATTTGTAGCTGTATGTTAGCCTCCCATCCATTTAGACTGTAAGCTCTACGGGGAAGGGACCTCCTTCCGACTATGTCTCTTACCACATAGCACTTAAGCTCTTTGTCCTATGATTCTGTATATATTTATTATATGATTTGTCTCCCCCATGTATACTTCATCATCATCATCATTTATTTATATAGCGCTGTCAAGATACGCAGTGCTTTACTGCAGTTATAGCAAACAGGGAATAAATGGTGGATAACAGACAAGGAATACAGAGTACAATAGGGTTTACAAACTAAAAGGTTAGGGTACAATTGAGACATTAGGATTGTATAAACACTTTGTCATTTTTGATACAGCAATGATTAATTAAGGTACATCGAATAGGCCTCTTTAAACAGATGGGTCTTTAAGGAGCGCTTGAAAGTTTGGAAGGAAGGAGAAAGTCTGACAGCTTGTGGCAGAGAGTTCCAGAGAAAAGCAGAAGCCCGAGAGAAGTCTTGTAGACGAGAATGGGCAGAAGTGACCAGAGGAGAAGTGAGGCGAAGATCAGAAGCAGAGCGTAGGTTTCGTGAAGGAGTGTATTTGGAGATTAGAGATGAAATATAGGGAGGGGTTTCATTAATAAGGGCCTTGAATGTGAGTGTAAGTAATTTGAATTTGATTCTAGAAGAGATTGGGAGCCAGTGAAGGGACATACATATGGGAGCAGCTGATGTTGAGCGGCAAGCTAGATGAATGAGTCTAGCGGCCGCGTTTAGAATAGATTGGAGTTGTGAAAGGTGACTTGTTGGAATACCTGTGAGGAGTAAGTTGCAGTAATCAAGGCGGGAGATGATGAGAGACTGAATCAGTGTTTTAGTTGATTCTGAACTGAGATAGGGTCGTATTCGAGCAATGTTGCGCAGTTGAATACGGCAAGATTTTGCAAGTGTTTGAATGTGTGGTGAAAAAGACAGATGAGAGTCTAAGATGACTCCTAGGCAGCGTGCCTGTGTGGTGGAATGAAAGGTGGTGTTGTTTACGGTGAGCGATATCTGAGGGACAGGGGAAGATCTTGGAGGAAATATAATGAGTTCTGTTTTAGAAAGGTTCAGTTTCAGGTGGCGCTGTGACATCCAGGAGGAGACAGCAGAGAGACAGTCTGTGACTTGGGAAAGGACAGAACTAGAAAGATCAGGAGTCGACTAGTAGAGTTGGATGTCATCAGCATAAAGGTGATACTGAAGTCCAAATGACTGAATGAGTTTTCCTAGTGAAGTTGTATAGAGTGAGAACAGCAGGGGGCCAAGAACAGAGCCTTGAGGAACTCCAACAGAGAGTGGGAAAGTAGTAGAAGTAGAGTTAGAGAAGGAAACTTTAAAGGAACGGTCAGACAGATAAGATGTAAACCATGAAAGAGCAGTGTCCCAAATGCCAGATTAGTGTAGAATGTCAAGGAGGAGTGTGTGGTCAACTGTGTCAAAGGCTGCAGAGAGATCTAGAAGGATTAGAATGGAATAATGACCTTTAGACTTTGCAAATAGAAGATCATTGGTTACTTTGGTGAGTGCAGTTTCAGTCGAGTGTGATGGGCGGAAGCCAGATTGCAAGGGGTCGAGGAGGGAGTTGTGAGTGAGATGCTGGATCAGGCGTTTGTAAACAAGCCTTTCTAGTAATTTGGATGCGAATGGAAGAAGGGAGACCGGTCGATAGTTAGTGGGAGAGCTGGGATCAAGGGAAGGTTTTTTGAGGATAGGAGTGATTAGTGCTTGTTTGTATAATGATGGAAAGGTACCAGTAGAGAGTGAAAGATTGAATAGGTGGGTAAGTGCAGGAGAGAGTGTATCAGAGATTGGGTGGAGAAGGCGAGAGGGTATGGGGTCAAGGGAGCAGGTGGTGGGTTTTGAGCTGGCTAGAAGTTTGTTAACTTCATCTAGAGTTGCAGGGGTGAAGGAGTACAAAGTAGATGTGAGTGGACTGCACGTTGGTCTGAGATTGTTGTCGGACGGTATGCTCAGCCTAATGAGATCGTTTTTTTCATTAAAGAAATGAGCAAGGTCTTGGGCGGTAACATTAATAGGTGGAGGAGGTGGAGGGGGGCATAGGAGTGAGTTAAATGTGGCAAACAGCTGCTGTGGTTTGGAGGACATAGTAGATATTAGATAAGAGAAGTATTGTTCTTTGGCTAATGATAGAGCTCGGTTATAGCAGGAGAGCATGAATTTGAAGTGGATGAAGTCAGGATCAGTTCGTGACTTTCTCCACCGTCGCTCAGCTGATCTACTACATCTTCTGAGGTACCGTGTTACACTAGTGTGCCAGGGTTGGGGTTTAGCTGGCCGGCTGTGACGGGTGGTAGAAGGTGCAAGGGAGTCAAGTGCTGTTGAGAGGGCTTCGTTGTAGAGAGAAGCTGCCATATTGGGACAGGAGAGAGTATTAATATGAGATATGGATTGTGATATACTGTTGATAATTGTTGTGGTTCAAAGGCATTAAGGTTTCTGTACGTGTGGGTAGAGAGAGATGGTTGTGAAGGTGCAGGTGAAAACAGTATCTGAAAGGAGTGTAGATGATGGTCAGACAGAGGGTAGGGAGAGTTAATTAAGTTGGATGGGCAGCATGAGTGGCAGAATATAAGGTCAAGAGCATGACCCTCGATGTGGGTAGGTGAGTCGGTCCACTGAGAGAGACCAAAAGAAGCTGTTAGAGAGAGAAGTTTAGAGGTGGCAGCAGAAGCAGAGTTGTCAATGGGGATGTTGTAGTCCCCTAAAATGAGAGCAGGTGTCTCTCTGGAGAGAAAGTATGGAAGCCAGGCAGCAAAGTGATCCAAGAAGGTGGAGTAGGGACCTGGGGGGCGATATATGACAGCAACACGCAGAGAGATTGGAGAAAACAAACGTATGCTGTGGACTTCAAAAGAAGTGAAGGAGAGAGAAGTCGGTGTAGTTAGATTTTGAAACCTACATTTGGGGGAGAGAAGAAATCCCACCCCACCGCATCCCACATTGTACTTTTATACACTGTACAGTGCTGCGGCTCCTTAATAGCGCTTTACAAATAAAGTTATACATACATACATACATACAATACTGTACATACAATATATGATGATCTGAGTAACAGACTGTCAGATCAAAGTTGCAGCATACAGCCACAGCAGCACATTGCCTTTGCTTAGATCCCTCCACTGGCCAATTCAGCACATTGGAGAACTCATTATCAGATCCGAAAAGTGGATCCAGTTCCAGTGACACTGGATCAGAATGGCAAGCGCACCAAGAAGCTCTCGTTTTCTGTCAGGAATCCAGTGAAACTGCTTTGTTGTAGGTGTCAGTGCCACTTTCATTAATAAATGCCTTGCATTCATGTACATACGTGAAAACGGAACCCTTTCATCCAAGATGGCGGCATTATCAGCCTGCTATTGTAGTCTATCAAGGAGCATTATTCACAGTTCAGTTAGAAATCACAGTGCCTGCTCTTTTTTGAGCAGCAGAGCAACAGCATTGCCTAGTGATTAATGGAGGGAGTACAGTGGAAACTGCTTATTACTGATTCCCTCAACATCTGCTGATTGCTAAAATACACTTACAACTGAAATTCCAAACAGTATATTTGGATTAAACATACCCTGTATGAAGTGAGGTTTTTTTTCAAAACATGGAGCAAATAATATTAAACCCCATGGGGCTGAGACTGATTCTCAACATTTGGTAGCTAACTGTATTTAACAACTTTTCATGGCCTGATATTCTGTGTGGGTATAGGCATCTGTGTACATAAGCATCTGTTTTGATTTTTGTTTTCTTCGTTAGCATAATTCAGTATTTAATAAGACTGTACTAACTTGCAGAGTGAAAATACAAACACATGACAGAAAGAGTCTAATGTTCTTTTGGTCAACAGTCAACAGCCTGCATTGTACTCTTGTGGACAATAAAGTGCCATGCCTAATATGTATGCAGATCTGGGAAAAAAAAATCACTTTTAAGTATTCACTAGTTCATTGCAGTGTGCTAATATAATAAGAAGACTAGTGATGGGCGAATTTATTCGCCAGGCGCGAATTCACTGCGAATTTCAGCGTTTTGTCGCCGGCAAATAAATTTGAGAATTTGCCACAAAAATTCCCTGTCCAAATTTTCACCGGCGTCAAAATTCGCATTTTGCTAATTTTTCACCCGTTTCACAGGAAATTTGCAAATTTAGTGGCGAAGTGAAACAGGCCAAATTCGCCCATCACTAAAGAAGACTAATCTATTTAGTGTATTTGCTTAATAGTCCACATTAGGTGCTTGCATTTTCAGCAAGCCTTTACATTTCAATACCAAATAATTCTCTTACTTTCTTGAGAAAAAGAAAATCACTTCTAGAATGGACACACAATTGAGAGCAACTGCTAAGGAACTACCTCTATCCTGGACCTGGCAGTGATTCCAGGATTCTTTAGTGGGTAGCATCAATGGATGCAGCTGGCTTGCTCCAACTACCTTGCCTTTACTATTGCAGTACACATTTGGCACTGGAAGTAATAAACCACCACTTGCAGGAGATTCATGAACACAAGGTGCTACTTTGGACACATATGTCACAATAAATATGTTTCATTGGATGCTACATTTCCTGCTGTTAAAATGCTTCATTTTGGGTGAAAAAAAGTACTGCAAATGTACTTTTTTTTTATTTTTCAAATTATTTGATTTCCTTTCACAACTGCCATTTCTGCATTCTTTCAGCTTTAAAGTATAGAGGATATTATGGTCCGAGGTACTATATGAGTTTTGGCTGACAGCCTGACTGAATTATTCTCCAGGACAATGCAATTTTTTCATAGCTTGTAGGAAGCAGACTCTTGCCAGGCCAGTCAAGTAAAAGGATGCTTCTGTATTCTGCAGGAACAGAGGCCCTTTTGAGTTAGTGTTTTCTTTTGATCACTGCTAGTGATGAGCAAAACAATTTTGCCATGTAAAGAAATTGATGCAAACCTTCACCGCACAAACTGTGGCAAAATTTAGCTGCGGCAAAAATTAGCTGCTGCTCATTTCACAAGAAATCAAAAATCACAGACATGTTTTTAAGAAAACATGGGAGCTTTTTTTTCTATTGAAAAAGCAGTTGTAGCACAGTGAATAGGAGGTCCTCTAACAATGTAGGGCATGTGTATAGCAGTATACTGAGCTGAGTACATGTGATTTTGCATACCAAAGTAAAAAAACTCCCATGTGCTCTAAAGCTACAAAAATTAAGCGCGACAAAAAAAATTATTACGCGACAAAAGCATTTCATACATTTTTTAGCAAAACAAGACAAGTTACACAGAAGAGGGAGGGTCTGAGCATATACCGAATTATATAAGGGCAGAGAACATTGTCTGTGTGCTCACACATTGTTGTGTGAACTGGTGATTTGTATGCATTCTAGAATGCTAGCCAGAAAATAGGCTCCTACCTTATAGACCACTACCGTACTACGCTGCGGAATATTTTGGCGTTTTATAAATACATAACAATAATAACAATGGAATGACTGTAGAGGAAGTTGAATAAAATAATTTTTACGATGACTTTTTATTCAGTGTTTAATATGTGGGATGTGAGATTATTTTTAATTCTATAAAGATTAGATAAACCTTTATATAATAAAACCTTAAATTGGCTAAATGTGTTGGAAACCTGAACAATATACTGTACTAGACGGTTCTTCTATTTATGTTTTAATGGAGATTGATTGGGAGGCTTTCCTGCATGTGTTTATTTTATCCAGATGCCATTTCAAAGAAAATAAAAATGATCTTGCCCACCCAATACAACAATACAATAACATTTCCATTTCACACTGATGTGAGGAATGATGAAATTAATGTAATCACATGTTGGTGAGGCGCTGTACATTTTCTATTATAACTGACAGGATGGCTCCATTTACAGGTCAAGTTATTTAAGTGCTTATTGTGTCATTTCCCCAAGGTAAATTTTAAAAAAGACTATGGCATTTTAAAGCAGTAAGCGCTCCAGAAATAGTATAGCTAATTGTATATTTAATTACTGTATTCCAGGAGAGAAAAAGTATTTATTCAAATGCCTCCCCCACCATTTTCCAACCATTTTACTAGCCTTACAATTGCTGTTTGTTTTATGCTGAAATTTCAAGCACTATAAGCAATATGTAAGCATAGAAATTAAGCATGTTGCATTACAGTGTTGATACTGAAAATTTAGATTTAGAAATTTAGAAGCAAAACATTATTCAGTTTACTATATAAATTGCAATTAGTGATGGGCAAATTTGGAGCGTTTTTGCTTCGCCGAAAAATGTGGGAATTTCCTGGGGGTCTCGTTTTTGACGCCGGTGTCCGTTTTTTTAAACCGGCGTCCATTTTTTGACACCGGTGCCAATTCACTGGCGAAAATGTGCCGACATCCAAAAAAACAGACGCCAGCATCCATTTTTTTTTTACGCGGTTTTGCAAATTTATTCGCCGACTGCGAATCGCGGAAATTTGCCCATCACTAATTGCAACTAAAAGTTCACCCAAGACCTCATATAAGGTTTACATTCATTTATTAGAAGTACCATTAACATGGAGGATGGTGGATGGCTTTGGAGTAGAGGACATACGAGGGTATAAAAGTGACAGCGGTTTGGAGAAAAAGAAGAGGCTTAAGAGGGTCAGAGATCTGTAGAAGGGGTGATGAGTTAGTGAATTGTGAATGTGGGAAAAGAACACATTGACCATGTACATGTGTCATTCCAGAAGAACTGTGGTATTGGAGAAGGAGTTAAGCATTTGGGCCTCATATTTTTATTCTTCTAATGACCTTATTATTGTTTGTATTTGAGAAGGGGCAGGCACGTAGGCTAGTGATGTGAGGGCCAGTCCGAAACCTGCGGGTAGGTTTGGACCGACTTTCACACAATCATCGCGGGCTGGTTCGGACTGAGCTTTATCATGTGCCAGTCCCTCCTATGACCTTAAAATCCCCCTCTTCCACCTGGAAGATATATGGAGATATATTTTTAGCACTACAGGAAATATGATATAGTTGTATTCTAATTTTGCCAGGTTGAATAATTTACTGAAAGGATGGTGAAAGCCGACAGGTGTCGGTTGTAGCAAGCAGAAATACACATTGTGTGTGAAAGAGTATAAAAGAGTTAACATCTAACTCAAGAGGAAATATTATAAAATAAAAACAGGGACACAGATGCATTATTCAGCAACTCTATGATTCAAATGATTATAAAAGTAATAGCAAAGAACAGTTTTGTTATATTAAAACCTATTCTGTCCTTAATTACTCTTCTCTTTTATTAGCTCGCTTCTAAAGAAAAAAATGCTTCAACAAGCTTTTTTATATGGGAAATAATTAATTGTGTTTCCCAACAATCAAATCCAAAATAGACTGCAATGCACTTAAACTGCTTATTCCTGCTAAAGTAAATCTGCGATTTAAATCTGTCTCTGTTTTAAATATTTCGACTCTCAGTAATAACGTTACAAAAGTGATTTGTGAAGTTTTTATAACATATAGGAATAGGGATATGTTATACATGAATGGATGTTATGTACTCTCTGGATTTAGAAAATATGTTAAATAGCTGTTGTTTCTTATATTAGAAAATCATTGTACATAATAGTGCGGAGGAACAATGGCAAGTATTTTTGGTATTTGTTTTTACCACTTTTTATGACCTAATAAGTTAATAGGCATCTGTGTGCTGCTTATATCTTGATTTATTTGCTAATGTGGTAACAATGCTTTATAGGTTAACTGCTAAACTTCAAACATTTGATCAGCTATTTTTGATAATACAGTACCTGCTAATTAATGGTGGTTATGGGGGTAGTGCTTATTTGCTGCTATCCATTTGTAAAGGGTGTTAAGGGTGGTTGAAATTAGAGTCACGAGGGCTTAGTAACAAATGCATAATACACGCATATCTCCATGTTATGACACACACAAGGCAGCATCTTTTAAGAAGATTCCAATAGAATGGCAGGCACTCCAAAATATTGTCATGTGCAAGTTGTGATATTAGTGTAGACACGGTATACACAGCGAATCACCATCCGCACTTTTGCACCTTGCGTGAAATTCAGCAAGACAGGCTCAATCGGCATATTTGCACTAGGTGAATAGCATGTAAATGTACTGTACATCATCTTAGGGCTTGTGCTCAAAATGAGCCCTATAGTCTTCAATACCTATTAACTTTATCCTCAGGTTGTAAATTTGAGCTCCAACCACTATATCTCTGTGCAGAGTACCTTTCACAAAACCTTGGGGATTTTTACATTTCTGCAACCTATATATATATTTAGTTTTTAATTTAGTGTGTTTTTTTTTCTTATTTTGGCAAGTCAGAATATGCAAGAAATTGTGTACACTGTGTCTGAATATTGTAAAGATGCGCATCTGGAACAATAACAAAGCCATCTGGCCACTGGGAAAAATTATACAAAACTTTTACTAGCTTACACATAAGGAACCATAACATCAATCATAGCTTCTATTCTCAAAGTTTGTTTTCATGGCATCTCTGCAATACTGGGTTCATGCAGGCAGATGTGGTAGTTGGTGCTGTCCAGTATCATATCTTTAGCATGCCATAGATGCATTTGAATCTGCCCTACGCCATTGTCTAGGTTCATACTAGACAGAAGTCTAATTGCTGAAGGGATCTGGAAATGACAAAACTTACTGTCTCTGTGTTCTGCTCCTCCCCAAACTAGAACCTACAGAGCTGAAGAAAGACTAGCTTTAAGTAATTGGTGGAAATGATAAAGACACAGAGACAGTCATAGGGAGGTTGAGACATGTTATGGCAACATTTGATACTCTCTTGGTCACATATATAGAGGGCCCATAAGTTGCCAATTTTTTTTGATCACTGGCTGAACAACTGCCACTGAAAGAAAGAAATATATCAGGCCAAATTGGTCAACAATGTCCAAACTGATGAACAACACTATTGGACAATGAGTGGAGCCCTTACATTAAAAACAGCAAATCTATACACATAGTGCTTGATACAGTATATGCCAGTGGAGATGCTCTGTTTGACCTACCTGGTTCGTAAAACATACATTATCTCTGTTTCTAGGCGTCTCTGCATTTACAGGCATATCTATATTGTATGAATTTTGACTGTACTTCCACTTAATTGTACTTAATGAGGAATTCTAGTTTTACACTTAGTCTAACTTGCAGAATTTATCAGCAGCACTCAATTGCTGAATACAAATTAGGGCAAATTTCCAATTTCTACATAACCCTGAAAAAAATATGCATCACAGAGGCATTCCTCTGCACAAGCACCCAAAGCAAACATCTAATTAAGCATTATCAAAAACTGTGGTTGAATAAAATATCTTTTTTATAAGCAATAAAACTGATCTTTCCACAGATGTTAGGTCCCGATCCAGCCATTAAAATCTGGTGCCAACAGTTTTTGTGTCACGTGAAGTCTAAATTCAGAAGAATAAGTGATGATGTGTTTCCTTAGTTAAGGTATTAAACAGCAGGTCTGTGCTTGGCTGCAAAGCTCTTTACCATATCATCATCCTCATTTATTTATATATCGCCGACAAGTTACACAGTGCTTTACCTTAGTTTATAACAAACAGGGAATAAATTGTGAATAACAAACAAGGGTTTACAGAGTACAATAGGATTATAGGGTATTAGAGGGTACAATTGAGACATTAGGATTTTAGAAACAATTTTGTGATTTGTGATACAGCAATGATTGCTGGGGGTCGAGAAGGGAGTTGTGAGTGAGATGCTGGATCAGGCGTTTGAAAACAAGCATTTCCAGCAATTTGGATGTGAATGGAAGAAGGGAAACTGGATGGTAGTTGGCAGGAGAGTTGGGATCAAGGGAAGGTTTTTTGAGGATAGGAGTGATTCTTGCTTGTTTGTATAACGATTTAAAAATACCAGTAGAAAGTGAAAGGTTAAATAGATGGGTAATTGCAGGAGAGAGTGTATCAGAGATTGGATAAAGGAGACGAGAGGGTATGGGGTCAAGGGAGCAGGTTGTGTGATTTGAGCAGGCTACACGTTTGCTAACTTTATCTAGTGTTGCAGCATCACCTGCAATTTAATAAATATTATTGTCTCTTCAGGACAATTGTAAATATTACATGATTGCAGTATTAATACTATTATGATTTATACATGTATTACCAACATAATTGACCACACAATGGGGCACATTTACGAAGGGTCGAATTTCGAAGTGGTAAAAATTGTAGAAATTCGATAGTCGAAGGGTTTTTTATGAGTGAATTTAGCCATTTTCGATCGAATTCAAATTGTTCGATCGAACGTAGAAATTTAATTGATTGATCGAAAGATTTTCAAAAAAAAAAAACTTTGACTTCTAAAAACTTAGGTTTTAGGGGTCCCCATAGGCTAACATAGCAATTCGGCAGGTTTAAGGTGGCGAAGTCGAAGACAGTACTTCGATTTTCGAATGGACGTATATTCGAAGTTGTTTCAATTTGAATTTCATTTTGGGCTATTTGAATTTAATTTTGGCCTATTAGATGGTCAAAGTACCCAAAAATTACTTCGAAATTCGAAGTTTTTGAATTCGAAAATTCACTTCGACCCTTAGTAAATGGGCCCCAATGTGTAAAGGAAAGAGTGTCTTTATGCTTCCAAATGTATAACCTATAGGAAGCCTGAGCCCTGCTAACAAAAAGGTACAAGTCCATAGACCCTCAACGTGGCACAAATAGCAAGTATTTTACAAGGTTATACCTTGGGAATTGCTGAAGTGTCCTACATGAATTAGCCACTCAGCTAATAGCAAAGTTTTTAATAAGAGTGGTGTTAAGGGTTGTTGTTAGAGGCTGGCAAAGAATTGGTGTGAGCTGAGTATTTTCTAAATAATACTTTTTTTTTCCTTTCCAAAACTAAGCCTCTTCTATATTCCATAAACTCAATTCTGTCTATTAGCACAAAGTTTCAAGAAAAATTACGTTTATTTACTTAAAGGGATTCTGTTATGGGAAAAGTTTTTTCAAAAATGCATCCGTTAAATAGTGCTCCTTGAGCATAATCCTGCATTGAAATACATTTTTCTAAAGTGCAAACAGATTTTTTTTTTCTATTTGATTTTGTAATCTGACATGGGGCTTGACATGCTGTTGGTTTCTCAGGCTCCCTCAGTCATCTTATGCTCTGCCTATCAGCAGAACAATAGGAAGGTAACCAGTTAACAGCTCCCTGCTCTCTAAAACATGCATTGCTAAAAAATGCTGCCATGCCCCACCTAGTGGTAGATATGAGAACAGCACTCAAGAAACAATAGCCCATCTGAAATTAGTTCCAATGTGAAGTGCTATCAGGCTCAATGACCTGAGATGGCTGCCTACACACCAATAATTTTTTTTAAAAAAAAAAGTACATTTATTGGTTCAAGAATAACATTTTAAATGGTTGAATGAATTACTTGCAATGTACACAGTTTAATGTAGTCATAAAACTTTACCATAAACATCATGCCATAATCCCTTTAAAGTAATTCAGCCAGGTAAACCTCTGTCACATTTTCTTCTTGATTCTTTCCCTTAGTAACAAACTTCCTTCAGATCAACATAAGATCCATGTCTTAAATGGCTAATTAGCAAATAATGTCAGTAAGTACTATAGGCTGCCTGGTTTCTAAGCAGCTGATCAGTATGTATCCACTTAAAGTATAGAAATGTGTCCCTTTATGCTTATGAAATATACCTAATACAGGTCTGTGTAAGGGTTCATAGTGCCAACTAGTTTTAAGCAAAGCCCCACATGATGTATATTTCTGGCAAAAAATATTTATTATTTGTCTGTAAAATGTGTGTCTCCTCTCATACAAATGTTTAAAGCCTAGCAAGCCTATGATTAAGTATCCTAGTGATACCAAACGCGTCAGGTGAGAGATGACTATATAATAAAGCTTCAATTTTTAATCTACTATTTTCCTGGTCTGATCAATGCGTGAGTTTGCCAGTGTGCCCGGCACCAACATTTACACTTTTGTATACGGATTGTCCCCTGAGCTGAGGGCCTGGGGCTGGAGCACCTGGGCCACGTCTCTACTTTGGTGAGTGATTCTATAAGATCTGCCTTATGCTTGAAAAGTTATTAATTTAGAAGTCTCCTCTCATAGCACAATAAAGATAACTACTGTGAAGTGTCATCTTAGGTCAGTATTTGAATGAATGCAAATGTGCACAGTCCATATTGCTTTTTACAGTACTTGAATGGATTTACTTATTATAGTTCAAGAATATCTTACTGTGTTTGTAAAGTAAGGCCTGATTAGGTACTAGACATATATCTTTATCAACATTTTAAAGTCCACTGCTGTAAGTCATAAACATGCAAGTGGCATAAAATAGAGAATTAACAATGAGCAACTGACAAGTGATGGCATCAGAAATGCAGACAATCATATTTTGCTTAGAGGCATAAAGATAAAGCAATTGTTTGTCACTAGTCGCTGAGGAACTGGCCTTTGACTAGAAGTTGCTAACATTTTTCCCAGCTATACAATGCTTCAAGCTAATGTTCATTGTACACAGGGGAACTAGACTGAGGTTGTTTCTAACCACAAATAAGAGGTTATACTTGTAAAAACTTGCTTTATCCGAATGAGCCATACACGAGTAAGGTATCCCATTTATAATACTGTACATAAGAGAGTACAAAGACAGTTTGGTCACCCTTAATTCAGCCTTCTTGTATTCAATAAAAAAAATAGCAACATATTTATTTTAACACTGGTTAACCATTAAATAACAGCTACCTGAAGCAAGTAATGCAGAAATCCGTAGATCAATGAGCACATTGTCCCATCTGATGTAGAATGTATTGTAACAATGGGAATGCAGTTGCACACACCATGGGGCATAGTAAAGAAGCATTCATTATTGGTAAAACATAGTTTGTAAATTAATTTGCCCTTAAACTGCTGTGTCCTTTTGTATAATAAACATATACCATATTATTTCAGAGTTCTGTAATTAAACAATGTCAATATAAATATGACAACAAACAGCTTTGGTGTACAAAAGTAGAAGTGATATGCTTTAAAAGTGCACAAAAAGTCCCAGTCAACATAAATGTCTGTTACTTGTTAAAAGAAAGTCAAAATAATAATTCTTGCTGACCTTTTTAAATGTGTTTTTCCATGCTCGTAAGCCATTAGAAAGAGAGAGCCACTTGTTCACAGTAAGGGTTCAATAGCCACATATCTGAAAACCTTTTTTTTGATTATTGCCACGGGATCCAAATATTTAAAATTGGCTTCTCTTTGTCTAATGAGCACATCAATTACTTTTGTCAGGAGAGGGATAGTCCCATTAAAGGTTATTTGAAGGTTGATGGTTATCATACAGCCTTTATCCAGCAGATCTGTCTTTCTGAAAGCATTTGACCTTTTAATAATATCCAGCAAAACAAGAATAGGGAATAAGAGTTAATTTGGAACTCTATAATGCAACAGGAGAGATGAAAGAGCATTTAAATCGATAGCAGAACAATAACAGTCTGATGAATGTTGGTACCCAATTTACTCGTTTTACTAACCGGATTTTGAATAGTTTTCAAAGCCCATATTCTATCTGTGGTGTGAAGTATGTGTTATTGTATCCAAACAAAGCCAGGCGATAATCATTACGAAGTGCTGAAAAGGTCATCTTGTTAGAAATGTCAGCTTTCAATGGAGCGCAGTGGACTTTCATGCCCAAGTATCCAATTAATGGGACATTCCAAGGTGCATAGAAACATCGAGGCAACCTGGGTAAAAGAATACTGTAGAGTACACACTTATCTACAAAAATAGCAGGCACAGAAACACTTCTGAAACTCAAATGTGGTTAAACAACATCTGCCGGAGAGACTAAACTGGTCTGAGGGCAGTTTTGGATGGCTTTGCAATATTCCCATTTTATTATTATGTATTATTGGGCATCAATGTGACTGTAAGCTCTGTTTTATGATTTGTAAACTATTACAGAATCAACATATTTTTCTGTCTGCAGTATAAATCATGATGGTCAATTACAGCAGATGTAAGAATCTAAGGCTCGTGTGGATGAATAAAACTGGATTTACACAGCTAATATTGCCTGCACTCAGTTACTCCTCACCAGCTTATTGGAGCATATATGAGGCTTATCCTTGAGTATATTTGCTGGAAGTATTTATTGTCATGAGTATTAGTTTTATTGTTTTGTACAAAAATACAATGTGAAAATATATATCACGGTAATATTGTTTTATTGCTTTGTCAAGTAGCTTTAAAGCACATAGGATGTGTCAGTCATTTTGATAAGAACCTAATCATCTCAACAATTAACTGTCAGCATATAATACAAAAGAAAGAGCTGCTATTTAATTTCATATCATCAAATACAGTTACTATAAAAGAAGTAAACTCCATACTTAACCTTATAGTTGTAGTGATTCTTAATCTTTTTTTTCCGTAGGGGACGGAAACATAAAATAATTTCACCAAATGAAATACACTTTGTGTATGTACATTGATTTAATAACTTTGACTATTTTCTATTATAGGAGTAAATGTAATTCTATTCAGGGGATCTCAGAGACCCATTATAAACAGCACGAGGACCCATTTTTGGTTCCTGGTCAATAGGTTAGGGATCCCGGCATTAGGATATCAAAAAGCCTGTCTATAGTCCTCACCATTCTGAAATCTGCAATCACAATTAACAATAAGGGCCAGTATCACTGGGGTTTTGAAAACCAATTTTAACTTGAATTACAAATTACAGGGAGACTAACTGATGCTCAACAAAAAAAGAGACTATTTCACACAAAAATGTCAGGTCAGACAAAAGTACTTACAGTTAATGCCACTGAATACACAGAAATGAAACATGTTAGGTTCTTACATGCACATTTTACAAACAGGATAGAGCCCAACAGCCCTGTGGAGAAATCAATGAAGTCACTCTGGTTTATTATCCTTTGCGGTACAGAGTTTGTGATTAAAGAGATATGAAGAACTTGTAACTACAGAAATCCTGCCAAAAGCACTGCTATATATGTTCTATAGAATTTGTGATGCAAAGTTATAGGATTTATGAAATCTTGTGAAATACAAACAATGATAATGCAATTTCTGTCTGGCAGATTATCATTTATATTGCGCCATTGTCTTCCAGAGTCCTTTACAGAGTAAGGGATAAAAAAACACAATATATTTTACAAAAATATTTTACAAATGCAGACACTTTCTCCAGATTAGATGTATAGTTTCAATTGGATATTGTTAAGAGACAATAAGGGGAGGGCCCATCTGTGAAAGCTCATGATACATATGTCAAGGGGAACCAGCATGTTTGAAGAGTTTCTTTTGGTAAGCCAGTAATGACAAGTGCTTAATGAAACCTCTAGTTAATGTGTGAGGGGGTTTGGTAGGCGGTCAAGTAGCTGAGGGATTTGGTTATAGGCTTGAATAAAAAGGTTGGTTTTAAGAGAATATTTAAAAGCCTAGAGACTCTGCATGTCCCTGCATGGGACAGGGCTGAGCGTTGTAGATGATGGGTGCAGCATGTGAGAAATCCTGCATGGAAGGAGTGAGAAGAAATAATGAGGAGGAGAGAAAGAGGTCATGTGCAGATGATGGTTATGTCTGGGGGGTGTACTTGGTCATTAGAGAGATGAGGTTTTGTGACAATGTTGAGTGCTTTGTAAATTAGTACAAGTATCCTGAAGTGTATTCTATGTACAACAAGTAGTCAGTACAGGGACTGACAGAGAGGGGAGGGACTGGTGGAGTGGGAGAAGAAGAGTAAAGTCTGGCAGCAATGTTCATTGTGGATTTGAGTGGGGGCTAATTAGACTGGAGGAGAAGTGAATTACAGTATCTCATACAGGAAATAACAAGGGCATAAGGTGACTCCTAAACAATGAACTCAGCTGGGGAAACAGACATGGAACATGGAAAGATAACCAGCTCAGTTTTGTCCACTAGGTTTCAGAGAATGAGAAGACTTAAATGTAGAGAGTGTAGTTAGACAACTACTAGTATTTGACACTAGTAGTGGGAGAGTAGGTATGGAGAGAAAAGGAAGATTTGAGTATTATCAGCATACAAATTTTACTGATCAATTGAGCAAGACTAGTAATGTATATTGACAATAGGGGGGGGGTCCAGAATGAAGCCTTGAGAGAGGGTGATGTGAGGAAGTGGAGACAATATGACAATATGGGAAATACAGAAGGATCAATTAGAAAGACAGGAAGAGATCTAAGATGGATTTTGCGGCAAGAAAATTGTTTGCTACTTTAGTAAGGGCTGTTTCTGAAGAGTGGTAGGAACAGAAACCAGACTGTAGTTGGTCTAGTAGAGAGTTACGTGATAGATAATAAGAGAGTTTACTGTGCGCATACTGTTTAATTCATTTTGAGGAGAAAGGAAGTAGAGAGATTGGATGATAATTGGAGGGTATTGTAGGATCCAAAGAAGGGTTTGTGTGGTATTAAAAGATAGAGTAAAGCAAGAGATGGTTCAAGTATGGTTCAAAGAGGAGGAATGAGATGAGAGGGAATGGGATCAAGAGGGAACGTGACAAATATCAATCACAATCTGGTGGATCAAATATCATTCCAAAGAGCATCATGGCATTTGCGGTCAACAGGGAAAGGTGGAATGTTCCATTCTAAATTCCACAATGTATATGATGTATTATAAATATTTATATGTATGAGAATATTTTACCCCTTATTGTAATATAATACAATTACATGTTTGCAAAGTGCTCTATATAGTGAATATAAATGAGGACAAGACCAAGGTATCTGATATCCTCATAATTCACAGATTTAATGCATATGTGAGATATAACTAAGCCCTTTTTATAACCAATAGCATCAGTCAGCACAATTTACAATTCTACAGGTTGGTTTCTGCCTGGGGTGAAGTTTGTATGTTCTGCTTATGTCTATGTGGGGTTCTGCCGTGTACTCCAGTTTTCTCCCACACCTCAAATATATTCAGGCAGGTTAGTTGTCTCCTGATAAAATTCAATATATTGTTGTGTACAATGGTGTGTATAGTGGAATATGTCAGATATATATCCTATAACAGATGATGGTCCTTATAGGGAGGCCAACTAAATTGTGTTCACAAATGAATCTCCTTCTCAATTTCCCTCCTTTCCTCACAAATATAGATAAATTCAATAAATATCATATCAGGAAGCCGACCCCATGGTCGCAGGATGCCGGGGTGTATGGGGGGGGGCAAGGGCATACACATGTACAGCCAGAATTTATATTATGTTACAGTTACAGTTGATAAGTTGTCATCTAACAATTTTATGTAATTATAATTCCTACATGAAGGTGTTATTTTTTTCCACATATTTCCTTTGTCTGTTTAATATTGTTCTATTCTTGATTAATACTAATGTTTGTAATAGCTGCCTGTACATCTTATCTCAGTTCATTGATACAGCCTCTCAATTAATCAGCACTCCTTTCTTAATGGATTTTTTTCTTTCAATATTACTGAAAGATGCAACTTTAACTATACTTACATATTACATGAATGAGTCTAGATTTAACATCATCTCTATATACTCTATATATCCCACATGCTGGATGTTAATTACTTGCAGGATTAAACCCCAAGAGTTGAGCTTAGAATGCTTGTTCCAGGGCATGGTACTATTGCAAGTTGTCCCAAGTACAGCAGCCTGATCTTCTGCTAGCACTTTCTAATCTTTTGCTTTGCTGTTATCCCACCCTATGCACTTGCCCAGAGCAGCTCTCACACGTGTTTAACTGCTAATTTTGTGTCTACAACAATTCTTTGTGCACATGATCCAGCATGGGTGCAGGTCAGCAGATGGCAAATAAGTTGGACCAGAGGGTCCACATTGTCACATAGGGTCACTCTAACCTTGATGTAGTATAGACCACATATGTCCTTAATACTATCTGTTTCCATGGTTCATCCTTAAAATAGGTTATCCAACAATTAAGTGTTAAAGGTGCTTGGAGGTCAAGAATTCTCAATATTATAGGGATGCTGTGAGAGAGAACGAGTGAAAAGCTACAGGATTTGGTTATCACCCCTTGCAGTTACATGCTGTAGATACAATAGTTACCAATTCAGAATATTTACAAAGAACTGCTAATTACAGGAGTTATTTATTAAAAGTTGAGTTGTGTTTTCCAGAAAAATTCTAGGTTTTTGAGGGTAGTTTAAAAATTTTGGGGATAAAAAAACCCTTTATTTTTCGAGATTTATCATGCCCCAAAGTTGATAAAAGCCCAAATCCAAAAATACTCCATCTAAAACTTGGAGAAGTTACGTAGAAGTCAACAGCAAAGGTCCCTATAACCATTTGAAGATGTTTTTTGCCTTCATGATTTTCAGGGTTTTTTCGGTGGCTGGTGCTCGAAAACTTCATCAATTTAAGGTATGCAAGGTTTTTTAGCCTATAACTCAATCAATAAGAGGTGCAGTATACAAGTTTTTCCCCCAATTGCATTAAATCAAGTTTTTTTTCCAGGTGTTTTCAGAAATTAGAAAACATTCTAGTTGTGAGAAAACACAAACCTCACAAACTCTACCATTGATAAATAACCCTCCAAATGTTAAGATTTGGAAAGTTCCAGTTTATTGTTCATTAACCACTAGACTGAGGACAAAATATTGAAAAGCCAAACACTGAAAGATGTAATAATGGCAATATGTCTTCTCATTAACCCCTCTAGTCACAGCACTAGAACAATGATCAATTTTCTAGTAAGTATTTACAGTATATTTACAGTATATGGGGAGCAATGTTTTACACTGGTTAATATAATATATTGGAAAGTTATAGGATTAGTCCTCATAATGCATCCATTTAGTAAGTTCTCAACATCTTTTTAGAGTCACAAATGATATACAGTAGCACTATACACACTAAAGCACAATAAACCCTTGTTCTGAAGAGCTAACATTACTATTGTAGCACTATAGTAAATTGAGTACACCGTACTCTGCTATAAGCTCCACTCCCAATACTGTGCTCCGGATGAGACCTTAATTCTTAGGGAGTAAGCTCTTGCAAACAGTGTGGAGGCAGGATGTAGTGTAGCTGTAACTTGGTGCAGGGTACAACAATTGGGCTAGTTAACTTAACCAATGAACATATTTATTGTAGAGTATCCAGAATGGAGTGTACATACAGGGCAAACAGGATCATACATCAACAGTGGATAGGCATATACTCACAGCACCTTTGGTCAGTATCAGTTCCCACAGAGATGGGAACATATACACAGCAGCCACTCGGGTACACCCAGATTTCAGCCTTTTCCCTAAGTGGAACCTGAGGGGAATCTCTACATTCCTAGGTCTGTAAACGTAGTCTCAAGTTGCTCAGCTAAATAGCCTAACTATCTGTCACTCCTAAAGTGACCTCTTAAGGTGAGTAGCCTATCCTTACTAGACCTGACCTGTCTAGGCTCCACTGGAGCTCTGTCTGCCTGTTCAGGCCAGAGCTAACACAAAATGGACCCTGAGCACATGGCTGCCCAGGACTTTATACTTTAGCACAGTGTGGACCCTGAGCACATGGCTGCCCAGGACTTTATACTTTAGCACAGTGCCATCTACTGGGTACTGTTTGAACCCAAGGGGCACAGCTTGAAGCAGGAATAGGAAAAGGTCCCCCCTCCTAACTGTATTTTAGGACCCAGTTAGGCATCTATAACACTAGGGGACTGCCTGGTAATTAATACTGGGAAACTAATTTACCAGTCCCCTACATTATTTTGGTGTCTAATCAGCAAAAATACTCACTCACCCAAGGAACTGACATATAAGTGGTTACAATGGAATGAAACCCTTGCATTTCTATGCTGGAATCCAGTGATGCCAACCATTCATACCCTGTTAAAGCCTGTGCCTATTTCAGTAAAACAACATATATAGAAAAGATATAGACAATATATTTGATGTAACAGCTGCAGTATTGGAGGAAAGGTGTTTACCAATTGCAATCACATTGGCATTATTTGCAAGCAGTTGACATATTTTTGTATGAAATTGACTGTAACCTAAATTGCACTTTTTAAATGTATTCTTTCTGATGACACAAACAGCTTCTAATTATGCATTTCTCCAACGTAACACTCTCCTGCGGCATGCAGATATAAGGGATGTGCCATTTAAGTAAGTGCAATTAAAACTTGAAAAGTAAATGACAGTGCATATAAAAGGAAAACCTGTGGTTTTGCAGGTGCATCAATATTCTATCTTAAATACCCATGTAACTGCATATAAAACATTTTGATTCGAGTAAATTTTAATAATGCCCCTCAAAATTAGCTTCTTCCTAAATTATCTATCTGTGCCACATAAAAGGGATTAATCAATTGAGTATTTTGTTTTCAAATAAAATATGTGTTGTAGAGCTTGTCAGGCTGATAAAAACAAGAAGGAAGCTGTCATAACTTTGTGCAGTTAGCTAATAATACAGATATGGGACCTGTTATTCAGAATGCCCGGTACCAGGGGTTTTCTGGATAATGGATCTTTCCATAATTTGGCTCTTCATACCTTAAGTCTACTAGAAAATTATATAAACATTAAATAACCCCAATAGGCTGGTTTTGCTTCCAATAAGAATTAATTATATCTTAGTTTGGTTTAAGTACACTGTACTGTTTTATTACTACAGGATAAAGGAAAGTAATTTTGGGACTATTTGGATAAAATGAAGTCTATAGAAGATGGCCATTCTGTAATTTGGTGCTTTCTGGATAATGGGGTTCTGGATAATGGATCCCATACCTGTAATTCTGATAGTTGCTCACTAGTGACAGACATGTTTAGCTGTTACTATTTAACCAGTTTATTAAGCATCTCAATTAAATAAAACTGAAACAACCCAGGGCCATGACCAGTGCCGTACTGTACAGTACTGACTGGGCACTTAACAGTTGTACTGCCTGTATCCACCCTGATCAGTGCCCTGAAACAGCCTTTTGCTTTATGCTCCATCTTTTACAGATAGAGGAAACAGTGTTTGTTACATCATACAGTTAATCAGTTTTAATAAAAATGATCTGTGACATAGAATGGCATGGCAAGCCATCTGGGGCTGATTTAATTACATTCAAATTTCTATTTTTTTTCACAAGTTTAATTTTTTTTCTAAAAATTTGATTTTTTATTTCTCTTAAACTCTAAAAATTGAGATTAATTAAGTATAAAACCACAAAAAACTCAAACACAAAACATCAGCAAGTAAAAGCAGTCAAGGTCCCAGAGAAGTCAATGGACTTTTTTTTGGAGACCTTTAGAGGTTTCCTTAGAAATTTTTTGTAGTTATTTTTTTTTTTTTGCGTTCATACTTTTTATATTGGGATCTTTTAATAAATTGCTTGGCATTCATGGTTTTAGAGAGCATACATTTATTTTTGGTTTTAGAGAAAATTCATTTTTTCATGGTTTCAAAATACTAAAACCACTAAAATGAGGATGCTGATAAACTGTCCTCCCCATGTGTATAATAAATTTACTCTGAAAAAATTAGCAGTCTATTAATATGGGTGCATACAGAAACGCAAGGTCAGATTTGATGACACATAAGGGATTTTTTTGCATAAATTCTCAACCAACCATGTCATAATCTAGATTTTCGTGATTTCATGAGAAATCTCTTTCCACGGTATGTCGGTAAAATGAAAGTAGATAAAAAGTAGTTCTTACTTACCAGGGTTGGTAATAGTGAGGAGGTCAACTCTCCGTTGTTGCTGTAATAAAAGTAAAACATTAAACAATATTAAACTATTTCTCTAGAAATATTTATAATGTATACACAATACTAATACTGTGTCTAGAGCACCATAATAAAATCGGGAACACCCAAATTTTAAACTACAGGTATACTTTTTTTTTTTATAGGATACACAATACTAATCCAGCATATAGAAATCGTTTGCACATGTTAATATGCTCATCTGGTACCTAATTCACACTATGCTTAAAGTGGTGGTTAACTTTTAGTATGTTATAGAATGGCTAGTTCTAAGCAACCTTTCAACTAGTCTTCATTATTTATTTTTTTATAGTTTTTTATTTGCCTTCTTCTTCTGACTCTTTCCAGCTTTCAAATGGGGATCACTGACCCCATCTAAAAAACAAATGCCGTGTAAGGCTACAAATGTATTGTTATGCCCACTTTTCTTTACTCATCTTTCTGTTCAGGGCCTCTCCTATTCATATTCCAGTCTCTTATTCAAATCAGCGCATGGTTGCTAAGGTAATTTGTATACTAGTGACCAGATTGCTGAAATTGCAAACTGGACAGGTGAAACCACAAATAATAAACAATTTAAACCAATTGCAAATTATCTCAGAATATCACTCTCTACATCATGCTAAAATTTAACGAATTGAAAACATGCCCAAATGGTTTTAATGTATTAAAGTGGGATTCATACATTCCATGATTTTAAAAAAAATCGCAAAAACATTGATCAGCGGAGATCTCTGTACCCATTCCAAAATTTCCCATTGCAAATCCTTGTCATTGCAGTGCATGGAAATAATTATGAAAGTCACAGTTTCCTGGCAAACACTGCAATGAGTTGCTTTTATTATTATAAACAAATCTTAATTTTGCTTCTCTCCTTAGAATTATACCAAAAACAGAGACCATGGGGCACATTTACTATGGGTCGAATATCGAGGGAATAATCGTTAGATCGAATGATTAAATCCTTCGTATGGAACGATTCAAAGGATTTTAATCCATCGATCGAAGGATATTCCTTCGATCAGGAAATTGTTAGGAAGCCAATGGGGACCTTCCCCATAGGCTAACATTGGCCTCGGTAGGTTTTAGGTGGCGAACTAGGGGGTCGAAGAATTTTTTAAAGAGACAGTACTTCGAATATCGAAACGGTCAAATAGTCGAACGATTTTTAGTTTGAATCGTTCGATTTGAAGGTCGTAGTCGAAGGTCGAAGTAGCCCATTCGATGGTCGAAGTAGCCATATTCGACCATTCAAAATTCAGACTTTTTTTTCCTCTATTCCTTCACTCGAACTAAGTAAATGGGCCCCCAAGTGTCACTCTCTCCTTAGGTGTCCATTATCCCTGTGCTTTTGAATCCTTATGCAGGCTAACATTCACTTTACTCAGTTTTAAGCTCGGAAGGATTTAAGAAAAAAAGTAAAATAAGAAATAAAAAGTAAATAAGAATCCATAACGTGTACGTAACTGGCACTTGCCAAAGGATTTACGAAAGCTTGTTAAGCATTAAAAAGAGGTTTAGTATGCATTTATTATTTTTAATCAGTAATGGCTCCAGCTGTTTATTTTGCAGTTATTAATGGAGGATGAAAGATTTGCATGCTGAGGGAACCGTGTAACATATCTAAACCCTGTCATAACCTCTTTAGCAGTCTGATCTTCAGCAAACCATCAGTTACATTTCTTCCTGCTCGTATAGTGGTAATGGAGGTGATATCTTGGACCCTTGTCTTGTACAGTAAAGTTGGACTACATTAAGTGGATAAGAAGTGGAATTAAAACTAAAAGGAGAAATTGTGATACCTAAAAAAAAGTTTGCCAGCTCATTAAGATTCAAAGATGTTTCTTTATTTGCCTAGAAAACATTGATCATAACTGTATCAACATTGTCCTTACTGTCATTGAGGTGAACTACATGTATAAAGCATCCATTTATCTCCTGCTTTATGATAAAAAAACTTCCAATAGCCCTTTGGTGCTCACTTACTACAGCCCTGTATATGTATTCATTTGCACCTTTAAAAATCTTCTGTCCTTGACTTCACCTATTGACTTGACAATTATGGTCTCCTTGACCCTATTTGACTTGACAATTATTGTCTCCTTGACCCTATCCAGCATGTTTTGCAATCAGGACATCTGACTAAATTAGACCTTTTAAAGTAACCAAAAGCCTGCACACAGCCAAGAATAATAGCCATTGCTCTATTATTATACTTCTTGACCTCTCCTCCAGCCTTGCCACTGTATTCCACTAATTACTGAGACATGTTCTTCAACAGTTCTTTAGCATTTTAAACACCCCACCCAATGGCCCAATGGGATGTGTGCTAGGAACACTGAACTTCTTCATACACAATTGTTCATCTGTGAAATATAACTGATGCGGATGCTAAGATACTAATAGATTAGAAACACCATTATCTATAAAGCTCCAAATTACGTCAAGGTATTACAGAGAACCACGGCAATCATAGCTTTATCACAGTCTGGTACGGATTTGATTTCAAATGAATGCAAAATATTTACCTGTCACCAAAGCATGTCACATTCTTTTAAGTGTAAATTGATAAAACTTTGGTGGTCAAACTCCAGATATACTATACCCCTTAAGATAAGTAATAGTTCCAATTTGTATTTAAGGAAACATCATATTGTGTAAAAAACAAGAATGTGTCAGTGGTTTACTCTCTTTAAAATATAGAAGGAATGTGCTTAAAAAAGTAGTGTTTCAAGTTGATTTATTGAAAATTTCAGCAAAACCCCCACTAGTCCCGCCCATCTGTTACACTTTTTGTTGCCTCATTTCCCAGGCTGTTCAGGGGAGCCGGCGGCACTAAGCACACTGCACTGTAGGATAGAAACAAATCAGCAGCTAGCAGGGACTGTTAGGACATGTCCACCTTTCATTTGAAACACGGGCAAGGACCATAGCAGATTTATAGGGAGCTCCAATAAAGGGGCAATTTTTAAGAAAAATATTAATTTTTAGCCCAAAATGAAACCTGAACCAAATATTATTCATTATTGCCTTCAAGAGTAGAAGGGTTTTTAGTTATGATACATGTATATGTCTCCTTTAAGGCATTTCTGTCTTAGTAGAGGTCTGTATCTATGAATATCTACAGCACAATCTTCAACCAATAAAAGTGAAATGCAACACTAATTTTGAATGTCCAAAATGAGTAATGTCCAGTATTTTGTGTATGGGAAGGCAAGTAGTTACTTCAACAGATACCATGGGCCAGATTGCTCAAAATGGGAGATTAGAGTTCATCACAGAAAACCTCACCCACTTTCTATTCATTCCTATGGGACTTTTTATACAGTAAGTGTATTTATCAAATTCTGAATGTTCACGTACTGATAAATACACTTCTAAAAATCCCATCTAATGAGGCAAAGCATGGTAGCTAGCACAAGGTAGTCAATGACCACCCACTGAATAATTAAATGAGATCATAAAAGGTAGCAGTAACAACGAACACCTGGATTTAAATCTCATGAGTTCAGCTTTGTCGAACTTCACATGAGATTACCTTGCCAGATATGTTTTCAAACCACATCTCGTATTTATTAAAATCATAATTACACTGTTGCAAGAGAAATGTGTTGAGTTTTTTCCTGCCATAAATTCTTTGTGCTTACTCCGCATACAATTGTAGTATCGAACATTCTCTAGAGAATTTTTGCTATAAAGAAATGACGTATATGAAAAATTGGCATGGAAGAGGTGACTGATAATGAGATGCAAAATTAGGAAGTTTTGTCCTGCCCTCCTGTTAGAAAATTGGGGATTTTGTGTGGATTTTTCATTTTTGATGAAAATTGGTGAATTGGTGAATTTTCACCTTGACCTTTTAATAAATATGCCCTCTCTCTCTCTTGCTCTCAGTCTATAGACTTAAATGAGAACTCCACACAAATAATGAAAAAAAAAGTTATACTTTGAATGTCAAAAGAAAATGTAATCATAAAAATCATAAAAATGTTAAATGCTTTAGGCTTGTTTAAGCTGCTTTTGCTGTTGCTCCGCAACTTTTACATTAAAGTAACAGGTAGACGTAGGGTTGCCACCTTTTCCTGTCTCTGGGTCTGGGCAGGGGGGGGTCAGATGGGGATGTCACTGGGCGGGGCTTTGGTGCCACTGAGGCAGGGCAATGTCAGAAGATCCTGCCCTGTTTTCTTAATTTGGAAAACTGGGCAGACAGTCATTCCGAAAAACAGGCTGTCTGGGTCAAAACCAGACAGATGGCCACCCTAATGGGGCTTGTTCCATTGCATCCATTTAATAATGAATATTAGTAATATTTACATACTGTATGGCTAATTAGCATTAGACACATAAGGCCTGCATGTCCTAGAATTAAGCACACATGAGTTGAGTGCTGCCTGTGTTCAGCTCTGTGAAGCTCTGTATCAAGACAGGGCAGGTGGTAGGTGGCATCATAGGAATAGGCTAGGGAATGTCTGGAGACACAAGGCACAGGAAAACCTTTTACTTAACATCTGCACATGCCATTGCCATGGGCACAAGTGCTCTCTTCATAGGGCCTATTGGGTGCATATGTATACACTCGTACACACGCGCATCAGAATAAATAAGCCCTATGTTGTACAGAAAGCAGTGAAACCAGCATCACATATCTAAATAAACCTGCCAGCTTTGAGTATATATATCTAATTAGGCAACCACAATATGTATGTACTGTATATATCCTATTTAAGAGGGGGGTATAGCAATATAGCAATGTCACTAAGATATTTTGATGCTTTTATAAGGAGATACAAAATGAACCTTTGGTGGTAAAAAGCAGGGATAGCATGTTTATAGATAAGCCAGCATAAAATGGGAGGCCTTGCAGGAAATAAATACTAGTCAGGGTTAAGTTTCCTTTTCTTTTATATGGACAAAAGCAGAATTGATTTGAGAGTTTCTCATTATTATAATATTTCTAGTATGATCTAAGAAGTATTTCAGGCTGTGTTAGTCCTTGGAATAAAGAGGAAACATTTGCACGGAATGGGTGCGCTTTTTTTAATTTGTTTGTAGTTTTGGTTGGTAGGTGAGGGATAATGTAATGCTCAGTGTGTCTGCTTGGCACAGAGGATTCTGGCTTTATCATTTCTGCTGTGTAGGAGGGACTTTTATTGCTAAATGTAGCAGGAGTAGTCCTGGCAGGAGGCAGTAACTGGATTAGAAAAGATTAATACAGAACACAGAAGCAAATGATTTTGGCACTGCCTCACTTTTTTTTTTTTTTTGAATTTCAGTATCAACATGGATTTGTCTGTCAAAGCGACAAGTATTTGAGCAGAACATCAAGGCCCCACGGCTGACAGTGCCACCTAATGTTGCATCTGGGCTCTCTCATGGCCCTTTTCAGAACGAAAGTGAATTTCACAACAGGTATTTTCTGTGAAACGCGTCAGATAAGCAGATAAACGCAGATCTTAAACATTTCAAATGAGCATCATATTTTTGACACATCTAGGCCAACTAATGCTGTTTGTTTCCTGTCATATACAGTAGAATAAGACCAATGCTGTATTTCCATGTATAACTGGCCTCTGCTGTTACAGCTTCTCCCCACATTTATATTCTGTATAAAGCAATGGCCTCTGCTTCTAGAAATGTGTTATTACTTTACTTCGCTATGGTAATAGTATATGTGGAAATTTACTGAAAGTGACAAGAGAGGTCATATACTATAACCCGGGAAAAGCTGCACTCCACCTCATATCACTCTCTAATCTGAATGAAATTACATTTAGGGGGTTTAAGGGTCTGCCTATGTGCCTTCCCTTCCCCCCCCCCACCCGTCTTCGATTGATCACTGCCTAAAGCAGGTAGCACTCAATTCAAGGGGCACGCCACAGGTGGAGAGCAGAGGCACGTAGCCATTCTTGTAATGTGCTGCAAAGTAAATTGCCGCCAAGAACAAATCCACAGAAAGAAACTTCAAAAGCCAGAGTAGCTTTTATTCATTTATTTTATTCACAGAACAAGATACTTTTTCATACACCAAAACACAAGCAAACAAATTAAATTATGACAGACAAAAAAAAAAGAGCTCAGCCTCTTGTAGTGCAGTTCTATCTAGAAGTAAAATATTTTCTCTCACTAATAGTCCTTAGACTAGTTTTTCTTTAGTCTGTCAAACTGCATGAGCTTATCTCCCACTTCCTACTTCCTTCACTTCCTTTATCACATTGTTATGTAATAAAAGGCACTAAGTTTGCCATGGGGCATTAACCCATAGCAACCAATCAGCAGGTAGCAGTTACTGGTCACCTATTTAAATGCAAACATCTCATTGGTTGCTACGGCTTCTGCTCCTGGCCAAACTTAGTGTCTTATATTACTTATATATGACTCAATTACAGCACCTTTACTGAACACAGCCCCTGTTTTTCTCCACATCTACTCTGTCTCATAGAGCATTCTGGGAGAGACATACCTTCCCTCCTGAGTTTTTGATGTTACTGTGCCACACATGGTAAACATAAAGTAAATTCTTGTTATAAATAACCTAATCATAAGCTAATGAACTTCTACAACAAAAAAAAAATGTTTGTTTTCTTTTTGTTTGCCTGTAAATATTCGTCGACATAATGTAAAATAGTCATGTTATTTCAGCCCAAGGTTGTGAGCAGATATTTTAAAGAACACGATGTTCAAAATAATGTTGTTTCAGCTTAGCTAATGTTGGGACTAACATTAAACATTTTAATTCTTTCTGCTACAGGGGGATGAATATGCTTTATACTACATATTTTCATATGATTTTTTTCTGTGCAGGGTCATAAGACCCTCACCTTCTGGGTTACACCCACAAACTATTGTGAAAAAAAACACTGAAATAACGCAACTTTTTGTGACCTTGACCATGAAATATGGTCCCTTTAAATACAGTACACTTGTTTGCAGTCTCTATTTTGGTACTCTGCAGCATGGAGAAGGGCCCTTATTAGATCCACATGAATTATTATTGAAAACACATACTCCCAGAGCAAACAAAAGAAAGTTAAGACATTTGGTTAAATCCAGAGAACTGACTGCACTGAATACCATGAAGTTTTGTGGAGCCTTGAATATCTTACTGTGGGGTCCAATATGTAATCAATATTTTCTGGTCAATTGCTACCTCAAATAAAACATTCTGGATCATTTTAAAATGCAGTGGGCAAAGAGCATTTTTGCATACAAACTGCCAGTAATGCAACATTTCTCTCAAAATTCCAGCATGATTGGATCATTGGCCAATGTTTCAAAAATAATGCAAGAACTTGTGTGTCTGGTTGCAAACTGGGTTCAAGTTGTGGCTAACATTTTTAGAATGTGGATCATGTCATTTCTGCAGTGGCTTTAAAAAATGGCATTAATGTATGATTCTGTTATTGCAACTCTGCTGCACCTATTAACACAACCCACTGTGGCAACTCTGATATTACTGCCATGACCAGAGTGGCAGTAGGTCCGCAGTTTCTTAGCACTGATAGGTGCATTTAGCATGTTAGGATGCAAGTATCTTTAATGAATGGTGTTAAAGGGGCTTTTATGATCATAATTTTGTAACTAAAAACTCCTGTTTTTATAAACACAAGCACTTGCATATATATATACTGAATTACAAGTGAGACAGGGGACCAGGGAACGTGCATTGATTAATTGGACAAATCAGTCGCACTTCCATTGTATTTAAACACCTATTGTATTTAAACACATTTTTACTTAGCCTTGGAGTGCTCCCACAACCCCCCTTGTATTTTAAGGCTGTCTTAGTAAATAACCATTTTGTCTTATTTTTTTTTTACACTTTTTATACTGAGCTATATAACCTGACGTATTAGACTAAAATGATTTATATTAAGGCCTCCATATAGCTACACCCCTCTCCATTAGACTATAATCCACCTCATTCAAATTGTAACATCTTTGCTTAACACAAGTTCTTGACTCCGTAGTAGGGGCTAGGACATTACAGAACAATAAGAAAATTAGATGTATTTTGAAAACCAGTTAGGAATTAGTGAGCCATACACATTCACCTGAATTCCAGAAGGGGAGAAACATTTTCTCTAATCTAATAACACATATATGTGTGTCTGCATTCTGAGGACATGTACCAAAGCTACTAAACAATATGCTTTTGTGCACAAGTAAAAGTTTAATTGAAGGTCATTAATATTATGCGTGGTGGATGGCCAAGCCAAGGTTAGTCATCATAAACATCATTTAATTGTTTACATACAACCAGCAAGTTATTCAACATGTCTTCCTATGTAACAAAATACCAAAGGGAACCCCCGAAAAATCAGCAAACTGCAAAGATTAAACATTTATTAGGCATATTTAAAATCCAAATGTAGCGTGCCCAGACATGATAGGGGCCATGTGCTCAACTCGTTTTGTGGCTTCACGGCACTTCCTCAGGAGCTACTACTTCTGGCCTCTACTGGTGCTCCGTATTCTACAGTTTTTCTATGAATTCAGAGCTGTGGGGGATCGCGGCTAATGTGTAACATACTGGAGAGCAGCTAAGTCAGTAAGTGCTCCCACTACCTTTTTGTTTTTTCTGCAAAGATTAAACAATATAATATATTTATTTTTGTAAATGCATACTCAAAAACCACTATCAGTATCTATTTTTCTGTAAATATTGCACTCAGCTAGGCACATATTGTAGGCAGTAGTGACTGTAAAGCAGTATTATTTGAAATTGGGATGGCAGGTCTTGAGACTGCAAACAGCTTTTCTTCAGAAATATATGGCACTAGTAGACAGGTATTTATTTTGCTTTCAAACTAAATATTTCACTATATTTTGCTGGCAAATTCACACTAGAGGATACTGCAATTCGCAGTTGAAATGGGCTTTTTAAATAACTGACGCACTGTTTCCATGGAGATTAGCAACAAGAAAATCCATGTCTCAGTTACGAAATAAAGTGCACATTTTGGAGGGCAAACCTCAGAACTTGGCAGCTAAATGGAGGAGTTAATATGAACTTCAGAAAACATATTTCTGTCTCGTTTCACTTGCAGTGAGATGTCAGCTCCCTCTGGCAGTGATGTGGTTAAAGGTTTTAGCATTATATTTGTTGAATATATAGAGGTACACAAACATATCTTTGTGGTTGAATGCGCATCCATCCAAACACTAAAACTGCCCACTGCTTGGAATCCCCGGACATGCATATTTCAAGAGAAAAGCCGTGAGCAGTTTGTTTTATGAGCGGACCCACGTCTCTTTCTGTGGAGTTACAAAAACACAGGCAGCCTGTGTTATTAATGTTTACTTGGGTATTAAATATATTGTGCTCCAGGGAGCTGTACTTTCACATACAGCTGTTACAAAACACTTCCACCTCTGTATTATAAACCAAAAAGGGAACATGCTGGAGTCATTACAGCTTCTGCCTTATTATTTTAATGCAGGGTCACCTTGATAGTGTCGCAATGCAGTCTATAAATGACGAGGGAGGATTGTGGTTGCAGGAGAGTGCGTGGAACAGCAACGTCCCTTTCTGTTTGTGATCTTGCAACCCCTTCTGCATTTGCCAATGATGACATCTAAAGGACAAGGTTAGCAGAGGTATTCAGACGTCAATAAGGGAGTTAGGTGATGTGCTTAGTGAAGTTACACAAACTTTCCTCTGTTCCTTTGTTTATGCTATCTGATCTTATATATCTGAGAACCATAGAAATGCACATACGCCAAACTGCTGAAGTTAGCATTGTTGTTGTGTATTGATTTTATTACTGCAAGTCATCTATAAATCCAAAGAGCTGTATTATAACAGTAGAGCATATAGCGTATTTACATGTTTACAAATGCACCTGTACCCCTTTTGGAGCTGAATTATGGCTGCTGAATGTTGCCTAGTTGTCAATAATCCTAAAATCTTTAGCACATTCCAGCACAAGCCAAGGGCCATAATATATATTGTTAATACTGTATTGTTAATACCCTTGGCACAGAGGGCATATTCTCCACCAGGGTGTTTTCAGCTAGCTGAGAAGCACACAAACATGGCTATGCAGACTATCATTTACTCAAATGGAATCTGCCTGGCACTGAGCATTTTCTGGCCAAAATCTGCCTGGCATTTATTACAGTCACATAAATGAAAGGCTGCACAGCTACATTTGGGCATTTCTCTGCTGGCTGAAAAACACCACGTGTCATGGATCTAATTTTGTGGTGGAACCAGGCCAAATTTAATATCTTACATGACAGAGGAAATGCTAAGGAAATTGTTTTTTTTTTTTATTAAAGTTTAACGGAGAATAAATATGAACTTGTACTGTTATAGAATGTACAAAAGTCAATTTAGTTGATGTATAAATGCAGATCTAGTTACAGTACAGACATGGGATCTGTTATCTGGGAACCAGTTATCTAGAAAGCTCTCAATTATAGAAAGGCCATTTCCCATAGACTCCATTTTATACAAACAATCCAATATTTTTTAACTGATTTCCTTTTTCCATGCAATAATAAAACAATACCTTGTACTTTATCCAAACTAAGATATAATTAACTCTTATTGGAAGCAAAACAATACTATTGGGTTTATTTAATGTTTACATGATTTTTTAGTAGACATAAGGTACAAAGATCCAAACTATGGAAAGATCCATTATCCAGAAAACCCCAGGTCCTGAGCATTCTGGAATACAGATCCCATACCATTCATGCACCATTACAGTAAGTCAATTTGGCATTCCGTGATAGACCATACTTTGATCCCAGAGGATCACAATATATCTGTCCAGATAGATAATCTGAGTTCAAGATAATAATATGCATTATTTCTAATCTTGGGCTAAATTCACAGAAAGCCACTGTGAGTGTCATTCAGACAGAAATCTCTATAGGGGTTAAAATATATGTTAATAACAAAATACCAACTGCTCCTACAGTATATGAGACTTTGTAAATTTACTAATTTGTCTGTTAAATTAGCTATATTTATATTTGGTGTTTCATGTGAGAATTGAATATTTTGCTTTTGTATTTGAACAATATTCTGTTTCTGGCTTAAGTAGTATTTAGGTTATTAAATATGCATGTGCAAAACGAGTGCTTACCCATAAACGTATACAATGACAATATAAATGTGTTCCCTGCAGTCCAGAGAGATAAAATGACTTGTTGCATGCAAGGAACACTGTTCCCTCTCAGCTTACTTTATTTGCAATATTATTTACAAAATGCCTCAACCGTTATCAGTGCTGCATCTGTTGCCTTATAATGAGTGAATCATTAGTGTAAGAATGCACACAGGTATAAACTGGACTGGGAAAAAGCTAATGAATATAGCATATATATACTGTAGGGGGTAATGTAATAATGGTCTGAAGTTTGCGACCTATCTAGTGACCTATAGCAACCAATCAGCAGAGAACATTTACTGGTCAGCTATTTGAAAACACTTATCTGATTGGTTGCTATGAGTTACTAGATATTTTATTACTCTATAAGTATATTCATAATATAGGAATAAATTTGTCACAGTACAAAATTCAGTAACGACCAATCAGATGCTTTCCTTGTTTTAATAGGTAACCTTATTTGTGGACTATGGTGACACGGGCCATTAGCTAGTAGATATTCACACTGCAACAGGCAATAAAATTGAGGGAGTTTGAGATATTTTGATGCTTGCCTTCACCTTCAACCTTGATTTAAATCTATGGCGTGTTTCCCGTTTTATTCAAAAGATTCTCCTGATGGGTGTGTTTTTTTCCCTGGTGAGTGAAGAATAGCGATGCCATAGGATCAGAGAAAATATTACCGCCCTCATTATAACAGACCACATGTATGTTTCCCAATACATTCTGAATGGGACTTCTTGTAGGCAGCCTGGATGGGTGTATGATTAGATTTTTATTTTGTGTTCCTTGTAAAATACAGAAGTGCTTTTTTCAGATTTCCTAATGCTCAGAGTGCTGTCGACACAATGTATTTTGCTTTGCATAAAGGCATCACATTGCTTCAATGAACAGCTTATCTGAGAGAAGGACACATGCACATTTGCAATCCTAAAATGGAGAGAGCTTCTCCTGTGGTGTGACTTTTCCATTTATATACTAATCTTCCCTTTGTGCTTCCATGAAAGAAAAGATTTTCTGCCATTTCGTTTCCGAAAACAAAATCTACATTTAAATGAATGGAAACAGAAGAACAGAACTCTGTCAAACTGAGGCACAAACCGTGGACAGGTTGCATGGGGAACTTAGAATTGACTCCACATGCCTCAAATGTAACCCAAGGATGAATGTTAGGAGCTGTCTTGTGTTTCAAGGCACTGTTACATGTAGGAAGGGAACTGTTTTTTATCAAACACCTTGACCTGCAGAAAATATTTAATTGGATGCTTAGAGCTCACTATGCTGTCATACAACAAGGGACTATAAGCAAGACAGTACAGCAGAGGTAGGTTTACAAAGCCAAAAATAATGTAAAAAAGTAAAACGAGTCTGTAGTGAAAATACTTGGACATCCAGCTACTTTTCCAATAGCTTTTTGTAGAAGTATATCAGAGTAATTTTCCAAAAGGAAACACCATGCAAAGAATAAGTGCATTTATATCCCCCAAGATATAGTAATAATTGCATATTATCACCGCAACTCCCAGCCTCCCGCCGACAGCTGCACAAAAAAAATAGCTATTATGTTGAAAGACAATGGTGCAAGTTTCCAGTAAGCAGACAGGAATCAATATATTCTAAGTAAATATTATAGTCCATACATTCTGACAACATGCTTTTCACAGGATAACACAGAGGCTGTCTGTTGAGTAATAGAAAATATAAATTGCTTATTTGTAAAGCTACTGTAATACTTCAGTGTAATACTTCAGTGTAATACTCAGTCACTGCCTGTACACAAACTGCTGTACCTTTCTGAAACAGAATGAGTACAGTATGCCTATTAAAACATTGCACCAATCAAATATGATTTATTTAAAAAAGAAAGCATGCCGCACTCATGTATCAGAAGCTCTTCCCCTGGATGTAGTCCGCACAATAACAGAAGTCCCTGTAGTAAAGGAAATCTGCAGACATCTGTCTAAATGGACAGCATATCTCTCAGCAAAACACAATACATGTATAGGATTCGTTATCTGGAAACCCATTATCCAGAAAGCTCCGAATTATGTAAAGGCCGGCTCCCATAGACTCCATTTTATCCAAATAAGTACATGGCATTGGATCCTAATTAAGATATTAATCCTTTTTGGAAGTAAAACCAGACTTTTGGGTTTATTTAATGTTTACATGATTTTCTAGCAGACTTAAGGTGGTCATACACATTCACCAAACGAGCGAATCTCTCCCCGATAATCCCACATTGAATTGGGCTGATCCAATCGTGGCCCCTAGGGCCCAATGATCAGAAAAGAATGAAGGCCAAACAGGCGGTCTGATCGTGGGACCGAATCAACAAAAAGATGGGCCGCAATCTGATGGGAATTTTTAACCTGCCCAATCGGGATCTGGCTGACTTTCGGCCAGCTATCGATCGGGGATACCCGTCGGATGGCCTCACACACAGGCCAATAAGCTTCCGACTCGGTCTGTCGGCAGCTTTTATCGGCCCGTTTATGGGGGACTTAAAGGTATGAAGATCCAAATTACATAAAGATCTATTATCCGGAAAACCCGCATCCTGTACAACAGGATCAATACCTGTAATAATCAAATACCATATGGACGCCTTGGTTGAAGAATACACACCCAAAAAGCAGTAATTAGTATTTTATAGTAGCCTATTTTTTTATGGTAGATAACGGCTGAACAAGATGCTGGTGAAATGTAGTGTTTTTGCCTTAAAAAGCAAGCTTGTGCAAACACGATTTAAGATGCTGGAACATAAAGCAGCCCAGTTTCATTGTGTATCCAAAATAAGAATACTATAGATGACTGTAGACCTTTGAAAGTGCATTGACACATTGTTTTGGTGTTGTCTTATTTGAGTAATGCAGAGAGGAGACTATAATAAATAAGAACCAATATAGAAGGGGGGTGTTGGTAGCGTTCAGCACCACTGCACTGTGTACACAGGGAACTCAAATAAAAGTCTGCATTTTTTTCCTTTTAAAATTCAGCAGTTAAAAGCTCTGATTGAATTTCATCTTGATTTCATTAAATATTCATAAAGGCCAATTAGGAGGGCAGCTAAGTAGGAACCAAGGATCCCTTCCATCATTCTGTCATAGACAGTCCATCCATCGGCCTGTTTGCTGTAGGACTCTCCAGTCAATATCCTCATTCAATCATTTATGTAAGAGGCCTGCAAATCACTGCTCCCTTTCAGTGTATGACTTTACAGACAGTAAAGGATGGGAAGAAATCAAATCACTGGCAAGGCAAGATGCTTACTCTGTAGAAAGCTAAATGCAAATGAGAGGAAAAACACACTCAATCAAATGTTGGAATGAAAATCTTTCTTTTTAATGAGCAATGACATTGGTACAGCCCTGATTACATTGAAGAAAAACTACTTAAAATTCTCAGTCAATCACGCAAGTTTATTTTAACCTTTTTGTGGAGAAACCGCAGGGTTACAGTTTAATTTATTGATGGTGCTTATCTCTCACTGCAACTGCTAATTTTAAAATTACTACCCTTATGGAATGTGCTGAGTTGAGTCCCACAAACATATATTGATGTTTATGTTCAAAAGAGCCTATTAGCTAGATCTGTTTTCTCTTTGCTGATGCAAGGACTTATTAAAAGAGCTGTTATATTCATAAGGTTAAGATGACGAGTATTGGCTGCAATGAAGGACACACAATTTGCTGTGTGTGTTTATTTTTTTATTTATCTTTTCATGCTAATTTATTGAGATGTATTTAAATTTGTTCAGTGGTTAACAAGCCGTGAACATCAAGGGAGTTACATATCAAATTTGTTCAGCTGCAAAATGTGTCCAAAACAGATGCAAAAACTATAAAAACAAACAAACAAAGAATGGCCCAACTGTTTTGATCCCTCGATAAAGCTTGCTTTGCCAAATAAAATTGTATATCAACAAAGGTAGACACTGGAAAAATTAGATTACACAATAAATAACCCCATGTGATTGTATCTGGGATGAGTAGCAATTAAACATCTGGAAAAGATAGAGTTCCTAGGATCTCTCCTTCATACTGCCATGCCACCTAGCCTCTACTGGCAACTGAGACACCTGGCTGTAACTAATACAGTAATATTGTGACTCCTGGAACTCAGTTTGGGGAAGCAATGCAGATAGTACATTCAGCCCAAACTACAATGTCCAGGGCCGCCATCAGGGGGGGACAAGTGCCCCAGGCCCGGGCATGAAGTGGGGCCTGGCAGTGCTGCAGTTTAGAAAGTGCCGGGCCCCCCTTGCCAGAGCTGAAGATTTGTGGCCATCCGAACAGCCTAAAATGCGGAAGTGCCGAAAAGCCTAACAGCAGCAGAACTCCCGAAGCGGCGAAAAGACCCGAAGCCACGAAAATACCCGAAGTCACGAAAATAGTCGAAGCTGAAGTCCCAAAGTGATGAAAAGACCCGAAGTCACGAAAACAGCCAGAAAGCGGCGGAAAGACCCAAAGTCTCGAAAGGAGGTGAAGTTGAAGTACTGAAGCCATGAGTTAAATTCTACTGAACACCAATTTGTGTTTTTTTTAATCCCCTGGCCACCAATGTATTATTTTAATATTCTAGCGCTAATGTTTTTTTAAAAATAAATTTTTGGGGCCCCAATTTTTTTTTAACTTGTAAGGGGGGCCCTGGCGCCAATGTTTTTTTAAAAAAATATTTTTTTGGGGCCCCAATTTTTTTTAACTTGTAAGGGGGGCCCTAGCGCCAATGTTTTTTTTAAAAAGAAATTTTTGGGGCCCCAAAACACTGAGGATTACATCCTTGTTTGTGTATACTACACTGAATGTTTCAAAACAAATGTGGTTTCTTAAAAAGAGGACAATAGGGTGCTGCAACTGGGTTCTAAATCCAAGTCACTCTCAAACAAGTATTGGTTAAAATAAAAACATGGAGGCTTAAAACTCAATAGACAGGAGTGGTGGTTTGAGTGCAATGTGCTAAACCCCTAGTTTGAGTTATGTACGCACAAACATTAGAAAGAAGGGTAATGCTAAAATCAGGAGCATTTACCCTTAATACTTGCATAGGGCTAAAAATATATTCAACTATATTCAGAGGTGCCCCCTTCATGGGCTACAAATTGTAGAACATTATTACTGAAAAGGGTTAGCAAAATTACATAATGGGCCGGATCCAATTCAGTGAGAAAAAGTTATCTCGTGGTTATCAGGTGAAAACTCATGGACGAGATTCAGTTTGAGGAGAATTTTTTCTTTACCATAGACTTCAATAGAGTTTTTCTGAATTGAATTGCATCTGAAATTGAATCTCGTCCATGATTTTCAACATGATAAACCATTTTCTCACTGAATTGAACCAATGTTTGAAGGACTAAAAGTCTTCTAGTTTATAGGACATCCCTTGTGTATATACTAATAGCATGGTGCTGAATATGTTATTGTCAAATTATCATAGGGTATTGGTGGTATTGAAGATAATATGATTTTCTTTATAGTTATCTGCTTGTGTTGTTTGCTTAATACACATGAAAACTCTTTGTAAGACCCTGATCGACATTAGTACAGGTATGGGATGCATATATTGCATCTACTGAAAAAAGAAAAAACTTTGAATCAAACTTTGACCACTTATAATTGGATTGTAATATTGAATATGTATATATTAATGGAATATCATATTGGTATAATGGATCCAATAAAAACCATTAGGGATCATTTATGCCTGCAAGTGCAGTGGGCAACTTACACTTTTCTTTGCTGGGAGTTGCACCTAAAAACACTTATTAAGGGTACCTACATCAAAATGTGCTACTTGTATTTCTGATGCTCAGTTATCCTGACTTCCATTCCAATTTGGGCACTGTTGCACCTACTGATGAAGGGGAACCACTTCCTGTCAGGGGGTAAGTCCAGTTTCCCTTTATGTCCTGTGTCAATAGGCACATCATACTTGGCCTAAAGAATCTGGCACAGACATCAAACACACAGTGAACATCATGATGATGCCAGACAGACTTTAAAAATATTCAGTGCGGCTGCGCCTGATTTGCAACAAAGTGCACGTGCAGTGGCATCCATTTTGACGAATCAAGAGAATCACCTGTTTGCATCTGCAATCACACTGGAATCTGGGAAAAAAATATGAATTGTGGGAAAAACATGCCAGTTGTGCTCACAATTGCACTTTGCTCACTGTGCCTCAGTAGTGAATGCACCCCATTATGTCTACACCAGTGGTTTGGGATCTAGTGTATATATCATAATTGACTTATAACATATACCATAAAAGTATTTTTTTATAGAGGGAGCATTTATAGTATAACACAATTACTTGTTTGTTAATTGTGTTATATATTTACATGGATCTAGTCATCTTATGACATCCATATTGTATGCTCTCTTCTCACTCTTTTCTAATGCTTTCTCTCTACCCCAAGGATCTAGACACATGCCAACCTTCCTTCATGAGAAGCAAAGTAATAGGAGATTTAAGAGTAGAACAAGTAAGAGAAAGAAAAGCTAGGAGGACACCCCTAACCCTCTAATGACCCATGTACCACACTTTACGTGTGGTTTGGTTTCACACATGCTTAACACCAGCACTCGTCTCCTAAGAAACATTTATTGTACTAAATTCATTCTGAAAACTTGACCATTTCCAACAAAGCTATAGAGCACAATGTATGCACATAAATTGACTCATTATTTTAGATCTGATGGGGCAGACATTGAACATGCCAGGTTTACTGTAGATAAAATATGTTGTTGTTGTTGTAAGAGTAAAGTTTTAATCAATATTTATTTATTTTTTTTAAATAATGCACTTTGTGAGATCCTTCCTCTTGCTGCTCTATGATTGTTACTCTTTCAGCTAAGATTTAGAGATGTGTTCATAGGTGTTCTAACTACTCACAATTAAAGAGATACTATCATGGGAAAAATGTTTTTTTAAAAAAAAAAAATGCATCACTGAAATCCATTTCTCAAAAGGCCAAACAGATTTTTTTATATTTAATTTTGAAATCTGACATAGGCTCGACATATTGTCAGTTTCCCTGGTGCCCAAGTCATGACTTGGGCTCTGATAAACTTCAGTCACGCTGTACTGCAAGTTGGAGTGATATCACCCCCCCCCCAGCAGCCTAACAACAGAACAACTGGAAGGTAACCAGATTGCAGCTCCCTAACACAAGATAACAGCTGCCTGGTAGATCTAAGAACAGCACTCAATAGTAAAATCTAGGTCACACTGGAACACAGTCAGTTGCATTGAGTAGGAGAAACAACTGCCTACCAGAAAGCAGTTCCATCCTAAAGTGCTGGCTCTTTCTGAAAGCACATGACCAGGCAAAATGACCTGAGATGGCTGCCTACATACCAATATTACAACTTAAAAAAATACACTTGCTGGTTCAGAAAATAAATTTTATATTGTAGAGTGAATTATTTGCAATGTAAACAGTGTAATTTAGAAAAAAAACTACATCATAAAAACCATGACAGAATCCCTTTAAAGGAACAGTTCAGTGTAAAAATATAAACTGGCTAAATAGATAGGCAGTGCAAAATAAAAGGCTAAATCAAATGATAATATACATTTTTTATTTATTTTATCTATATTTGCAGCATATAGCTTGAGTTTCTCTCTTTTCTACTGAGAAGCAGCTGAGGCACCAAGTGGTTATTAATGTATGGATTAATTCTTGTCTATAGAAAAGAAGTACCAGTTATCCATGTTTAGCTAAAATATAAGGCTGCTTCATGTTGTGATTTCTGGGAGGTTTCCCTTCTATCATTTAATTAACCTTTCCTGTCATGTTCTCCTGTGTGTGCTGCTAATTTATAAAAGGCAGCCAGACCTCCTCCTTGTGAGGCAGATTGCCTTTATAACATGGCCTCCAGGTTACTGCAATACTCCGATACTCTCATTTTCTGTGTTCTGCACACAACCATTTACTGGGAGTCACTCTGCATCCCAGAGAGAAGGTGCAGTACAAACAGTTCTGAAGGATACATCACCATTTACACAATGGAGAAAATAAATTATATTGAAAGTGAAAGATAGCCAAAAATAAAAAATAGTACAGTATGTATAGATTTAAGGTGTTCACTCATGATCTAAACCGTGGGGCACATTTCCAAATGGTAGTGCAGAAATAGTCAAAAAGGAAAGTGCTACCAGAATATTTATACCAAATCAAGCACTGATGTAGTAACAGGCGCAGAATGAAACAGGTTTCTGGTTAATGTAGAGCTGTGCTCCCTTAGCATGTTCCTTATTGTACACAGCCTGCAGCAATTCCGCAAAGTCCATCCCTGCCTAAGCCTGTTCACATCCAATTACATGTGTATCTCATACATGCTAATAAAATTAAAGGGAATAAAATGTGTAAATGATTTCCATACTAAGAAAAATGTGAAACATGTTAACTACAGACATTTTGCATGCTGTAAAATAGACCATAATAAATATATTTATTATTTATTTACAGGTACAGGGTTTGCGTATACCTATACACATTATTCAGAAAGCTTTGAATTATGGCATAGCCAACTCCCATAGAGTCCAATTTAAGCAAATAATTATGTTGTTTTCTCTGTAATAATAAAACAGTACCTTGTCCTTGATCCAGACTAAGAAATAATTAATCCTTGTTGGAGAAAAAACAATCCTACTGGGTTTATTTAATGTTTATGAGATCTCTCATATGGAAAACCCCATGTCCCAAGCTTTCCGTATAATAGATCCTATACCTTTATATGATACAAATACAAATCCCCTTCCTTCCATTATTGTAGGGATTGGTAAATTATTATTTCTAGGTCCTTGGGAGGCAAAAACAGTAAGAGTAAGGGTAAAATGGTAACTAAAAATAGGGACGGAGTGAGCATTTGGTTCTGGCAGAATAACACAGGCAGCATATATAGTTACAAAAACAATACATTAGCCACTGGTGGAGAGAAAAGGAAGTATGGATGAAAAGCTAAAGGAAAAAGAGGTACAGTATGGAGATGGACAGCAGTGTCAGTGATAGAGTCAGTAGGATGCAAGAAAGGGGCATCCTACTGACTCTAGAATAAGAATAATGATCTAGAACCGGAAGAATGTTATTAACCAATACCATCCAGGACATGGTCTAGTCTGTTACTAGACACTGCTTGACAGAGAGACTGTCCTTGTTTTCTAGCCTTAAGTATCTAATGATTCTACAGGTATGGAACCTGTTATCCAGAATGCTCAAGACCTGGGGTTTTCTGAATACCGTATTGTTCTGTAAATTGGATCTTCAAACCTTAAAGTGGACCTGTCACCTACACATAAAAAGGTGAATAACAAAAGTCATTTGCAAATTATACATGGAACCCAGATTGTTTTTTTCATTACAGCATTCATACCTGTTATGAAGGCTTTTAAATATCTGAGCTGTCAATCAAATATTACCTGCCCCACCTCTATGCCTGAGGCATAGAGGTGGGACAGTCAATTACTTTCACTTTCCATTCAGCACTTCCTAGATGTCACTGCCCTCCCGACATTCCCCCTCCCTCCTCACACTCTATAATTGTGTAGGTCAATGTGTATGGGGGGTGCATACACAAGATTTTGGGGTGATACACAACTTGTCTTAATAACAGTGTCCACAAAATGTCTCCTGCCTGCATGCTGTGATTGTTTAATTCAAAGACTGAAGGAAGCAAAATGTAAAAAAATAAATGTAGTGTAAATAAGTTTTATTTTGCTCAACTAACATAATAAAAAATAATTTGGAATTATTTCTTAGGGTGACAGGTCCCCTTTAAGTCCACTAGAAAATCATGTAAACATTAAACCCAATAGGCTGTTTTTTCTTCCAATAAGGATTAATTATATCTTAGTTTGGATCAATTACAAGGTACTGTTTAATTACTACAGAGAAAAAACTAAAGAAACAAAATCAAACTGGACTTTCTGTATTTTCTTTTTCCTTGAAGACATTTGTGAAATCAGCATGGGGTCAGAGACCTCATGGAGGTAAGGTGTTGATTGTATTAGCATGATTAAAGCTATGATGTGTTATTAAACCATCCGGGGAGAGGTGCTAAAATAGTATTATATGTGGCAGGCAATAGGTGTCGCACCCCTCGCCTCTGTGGTTTTTCCCATATATGGCTTCTTCGACCCCCTCTTTTGAACCAATCCTCCTCCCTGTCCAGAATATGAAGTCAGTAGTCTTCAAACATGTGTCCTTTTTCCTTTAGATGCAGGTACAGAGGAGCTGTCCCTCCTGTGCTGCACTATATTTTTGTGTAATGGTTGTTTAGTTTCTCCCCCGAAAAATTCAGAGCATTCCACACTACACTGCATACAGGATGTTATTCTTCTTATGCTTTGGTATTGGATCTTCTGGGTGAACCAGTTGCTGCCTCACTGTGTTGCTGGGTTTAAATTAGACTGGGATGCAGTGTTTATTAAAGATCCTTCCAAGTTTTTGTGACACCCCAGAAATATATGTGAGGACCAAGTTCTTTTGTCTGTCCTGCTTTCCACCTTCTCTGGTAGTTTTGGTTTTGTTTTTTCTCCTCCCAGTTTTTCTTTTTTCAAGGAAAGATAAATACAGCAAGTCCAGTTGATTTGACTTATTACTATAGATATACCATGACCTGGATAAATGAGAACCTTCACAATGAGAATATTGGATAACTGGTTTCTGGATTAACAGATCCTATACCTGTAGAGATATTTCTATTAGATCTACAAGCGACTCCACACTTAAAATGTATCTGAGGCCACCTTCTGCTGGTACTTGACATGCATATTTATGATCCAGAGTGAGAGAGACAGGGATCCAATTGGATTTCTACAAGAGATCACTTGAAAAAGAAATCTATTCCTGAAACATGTCGTGATTCAGCACCAATAAATGGTGATTGCAGGCAAAAGCACTGCCTATGTCCCAGTCTCTTTTAACTTTCTACATTTGTGATCTCAGTCATCAAGTCAGCAGATACAAAAAGGTGATTCAGCTTACACAGAATGGGTTGTAAATATTATTTAGGTTAGTGTGATTAGTCTTGTAATATAATCACTTTAAAATTCAGGATGTGTCTATTGCACTGTACCCTAGCCCCACCTTTGTGGTTAAATAAATGTTTTCTTTTTAATATATACATTGTTTGTACATTTACTTTAATATCACAAGCTGAAATGCTCCAGAGATTTTTAATTTCACTGAAACACTGATGTAAACAGTTTTTTTACTGTGTTTGTTAGCTATGGTCACAATTACTCATTTTCTAACAATTATCTTGTAATGACAAATCTCCAGGCTATAGCAGTATGTACAGATGCAAAATGGATTGACAACATGACCACAATGTACACACTGTATTTGCAATTATATTAAACCATCTTAAATAATAAATAATTCATATTGACTAATATTGCAATAATTGCATTTTTGCTCATTGCAGAGATACAACCTCCGGCAGATTCCAGCAGCTTATAGGTACAGTATTAAAAGTTAAAATATAACACATAGCAAAGTGCATCTATATTTCAAGGCCATGCTAAAAGAAAAAGCAGGCTATAGATTATTGCCAACAGATTAGCCACAATAATGCAAGATAGAACACTATATTTATTCTGTAGAATGATTTACCATAATTCTCTCTGTTTAGGATAGCAGTTGCCATATTATCTTGGTGTGACATCACTTCCAGTCCGAGTCTCTTCCTTCTCAATCATAGCTCTGGGCTCAGATTACAGCGGGGAGGGGAGGAGAGAAGGGGTGAGGGAGAGAGGAGTAAATGGAGCATGCTCAAGCCTGTGCCCTGGAAGTTTAATCCGAAAGAAGGAGGTCTGATATGGAAGCCCTTGTGTACACAATAGAAGGAAAGAAATGCAGTGTTTCTTTTGACAGAGGATTACTTTGAGCATTACTTTGTCGGTTTACTGGTGTATTTATTTAGATCTTTCTGATAAAACTTTTAACCATTCCTTCTCCTACAGTAGATATTTTGCTACTCAGGATTGTGTGCAGTACACATTGCCTGTGATTTGATGTGTGAGCAAATCAAGCTGACTGTGATATAGCCACTTGTGCGGTAGGCCACAGAACTGATCAGATCAACTTCAACAGCCAAGTGACTGGAAAAATGTAAGCCAAAGGCTCCCCTGAAGAGTTAGCAAGTCACACAGTCTGTAAAGTAATTAAACCAAAAGAGGCTTACAATTTACATAGTTTTCTTATATTGAGAGATTGGGTTGGAGAAAAGGTGTATTTATTTTTGTGGGAAAGTTAAAATATTGCTGTATCTTGATCTATGGTCTGTGCTGTAGGGATATTGGTGAGCGAGTTAATAACACAGGTTTGTTCTCATTGAGACCAATTGTGGTATGCTCCTTATGATAATTACCCACATCAGGCAGCTATCATCAGCCATCACCAGTATCCTTATGGTATAGATTATAGATCTAAATAAAGCAATATTTTAACTGGTTTTATGTGTTTTATAAATAATACGCTTCAAGTGAAGTTGTATAATAAAAACTAAGTTTTAACCTTTCTCCCGATAAGCTTCACCTGGGGGCTATTTACACATCAAGATACTACCCTAGATTCAGATTCACCCTCATTCACTGCTGTTGTTTGATGTAAGATGCACAAGAATTGCACTTAAAGTGGACCTGTCACCCAGACACAAAAAGCTGTATAATAAAAGTCCTTTTCAAATTAAACATGAAATCCAACTTCTATTATTTATAAAAGCATTCATAGCTGTTGTAAGCTTATTTAAAAATCTTAACTGTCAATCAAATATGGTCTGCCACTATGGCATAGAGGTGGGGCAGATAATTACTTTCACTTTCCATTCAGCACTTCCTATATGTGACGGCTCTCCATTCTCCATTACCCCATTCTCTTCACTGTTTAATTATGGGGAAGGACATTGGGTCCCCCATTCTGGTGCACAAACAAGATTCTGAGATGATACAAGACTTGCCTTAATAACAGTGTCCACAAAATGGCTCCTGCCTGCTTGCTATAATTAGGACCCCCCAGACTGAAGGAAACAAGATTCAATTAATTTAAATAGTGTAATTAAAGTTCATTTTGCTTGACTAATGTGATAAAATAGAATTTTGAATACTTTTTTTTGGGTGAGGGGTCCCCTTTAATGTTTGAGTGTCGATAGAATGAAACACACACACAGTGAAGGATAAATAGCTTTTGCGTTTCCTTTATGAAGAACTATTGGCACATAGAAATTTTATTAAGTCTTTGATGCCTTGTAAGTAGATCAGAATATAAAATTATATTGGTTTAAGTTTAGACAAATGATTGCAAAACTTTAGGGCTGGCCCCCTTCCTTTGGGTGGATAAAAACACTGGGTTTAATGGCAATTAGGCTGAAATTGAGAATTAGTGATAAGTTGCAATACAGGTATGGGACTTGTTCTCTGGATAATATATTCCGTAATTTGGATCTACATACCTTATATCTGCTAATAAATAATATAGCTGGCATCAAGTACAAGGTACTCTTATTATTACATTGAAAAAAATCATTTTTAAAAATCTGAATTATTAGCTAAAAATGGAGTCTATGGGAGGCAGCCTTTCTGTAGTTCAGAGCTTTCTGGATAACGTGTACCATACCTTGTACTGTACTTAACCCATGTAAGTGCTTAATAACTCACAAGGAAACTTCAGGCGACTTTGGAAAATGAAGCGCTCAGAGTGCCATCCCATCGGCGATTTAAATTTTCGAGCCGGCGAGGAGGCAGTTCGGGGAGATTAGTTGCCCAAAGAAGAGGCGATTTGTCGCCAGGTGACTAATCTCCCTGAATCTCCATGTGGGTCTCTGCCCTAAGGGGGGTGAGAGAGCAAAGGTTACACAGAAATGTGGAAATTTTTAGATTCAGAATTTCTTTGTCATTACTGTATGTCAAGTAATGTTTTTTATGGAGACTATTTGCACAAGCTATTTTCACCTCCTCTAGAACTCAATGTGAATGATCATATGAGATGTTTCAAGCCTGTGGATAAACACTGTTTGAAACAAAATAAGTATATCACTAGGTTTCTCTGCTTGATGACAACGAACACTTGTTAATCCTCAAACGAGTGAAGGATTATACATTGAAAGGATCCCAGTTTGGCATGGCATAATATTGTGTTGACCTCCCTTTGACTTTTTTTATTTGATTTGCCTGTGATTTTAATGAGGGGAAAAAAGGAGAATTACAATTACCACACAGCCATGGGGGGTATGAAAACAGCACAATACAGTGCAAATCAGAGCTCATTATTCATTCTTCATAAAAACTGTTAAAAATGCTTAAAATGTGTAGTACACTAGAAATAAAAGAGAAAAACAACACTTTGTTCATGAGCCTAGATCTAACTGAAGTGGCAGGATGCCACGAAACGCGTAAAGCAGGCAGCCAGGGTTCACTGCTGCTGTAATCTGCTTTTATATGTATATTAAATAAAATTTTCATTTTTTTATACTTTTACTGGACTCCTACGGTGCTCCGCTGTTTTTTCTTCTTTTCCTTGGAATTTACTTGACCACATGGGATGGCGGGTGGGTGTGCAGCACGTTTGAGTCCAGCGTCTGGTAAGTGCTCCCACTAAATACAATTTTTTTCTAGATCTAACTGTTAGCATGCATTGGACCCTAAAGGCTTGCACCATATATTGAGTACAAATTTGTCTTTGTAAGCAGTGTAGAGACATGTATGCACTAATGCACAATGCTATCCACCTAGGAGAAGTACTCTCTCTAATCCACTTCAGTGTGCAAACTGTATTATTTGATTCCAGATATGTGAATGTGAAATCCCAGAAATGATAGCGGAGGAGTCTAGACTGGCACGGTTTCATTGGCTCAAGAATGAAGAAGGATATCAACAGATCCGTCTTTACTCCCTAAAACACAGTGAATGTTAGACAGTCTGGCAAGTTCTTGGCTCACAAGAAGATCACAACAGTTTACTGCAACAAACCAAATATTTATTAATTGTGAGGTAGCACTAAGATATAGTATAGTTGAGCTGATCTCCTGTAGGGTTATCTTAGATTGCTTTTTATGTTGATCAGAGAGTAGAAAATTATTCAGCGCTCCTATGGGTTCTGCAACCGACTATATGTCAGATACATCCAGGTACCCCATTTTACGTCAGTTTCATGATTTATGTTTTACCCCAGGGAATATTTTGTCAACACTGGTATAGTTAATGAAATATATTACCATTTTAAGATAATGTCTTCCAAGAATCTTCACAGCTGAGTGAACCTATGCTGATGCCCCATCTGTGATATAATATTAAAATGCATAGGCAACTACAGGGGGTAATTTCAGGTGTCTGGAATTCCTTTCCAGACCAGAAATAGAGCATATGAAAATGAAACTTTGAAAGACAGTTTGTATCTCTGAGAAAGTACTTGCGCTGATTGCTTTTTGCAAGGCAATGTGGCTTTAGACTTGTATAAAATGTCGGCTGTACAGTTTATATATGCAACAGTAAAATGCATCTAACACTTCTGCACTTGCCCATGAAATGGCCATTAAAGTTTGAATTTAAATTTGAATAATATCAGATGTAGAATAAATGGATAATGCTTGTGTTTCTGTTCAGGTTTAAGATAACGGCTAGGCTCAATGGCTACTCAATAGTAAGGTGAGTCTGGGATCAATGTGTTCGTGGCTTGCAGTATTGCATATCTGAACATTGTGATAAGTTTTGTCTGGTAAGCTGTTGCTGTGAGAAATTTCCAGCAGTTGAAAATGACTGAACTGCTACTGGGAAAAAGGAAAGGTTAAAGAGACCTATTTATTATGCTGTATAAAATGAATATTGCTGAAAAAAACGGCATAAAAACCTGTGTAAAATAAATATGGAATTTATTAAGGTGTTTATGCCACCCGAATGCTGGATTTGATGTCAATATTTTACACCACTTCAGACCATTAATCCATTAAAGTTAATGGGAAAAATTCAAGGGGCCCGCACATTCTAGTTGAAGACACTGTAGAAAAAAACATACACAAATGGCTGCTTATAGTTATGCTGGATTTGGACTTGGAGGTATGTGTGCACTAGGGACGAGCAAAAAATTTCACCATGTTCAGATTTGTCGTTTCACTGGTGGTGAACACTTTCATGAAACTGCGTAGAAAATTGGCCTCACAGCTCATTTTTCTTTGTTCGACCAAACAAAAATGAAACGTGAAAAAAAAGACATGTTGCTGCACTGTGGATAGGAGGTTCTCTAACAATGTAGGGCGTGTTTGTAGCAGTATACTGAGTGAAAAATGCATGTGAATTTGCCTTCCCAAAGCAGAAACAATGTGCCATGAAAAAAAACACCCATGGGGGCAGATTCACTAACCGGCAAAAAGTTGCCAGCATCCGCTTCGCACCCATCGCTAAACTTTGCCAGGTGAAAATTTGCTCAGGCAACGCTAATTCACTAAAATGCTGAGTTTCGTCGTGGGTGCCAAACGCTGACGACTTTACGCTATCGTTACTTCGGCAAATCGAGCAATACAAAGCGACGATGCGCTAGCGCTCATTTCTGCCTAGAGAAAATTCGCTAGAGGTCTTGTGCTCAGGTTAATTTGCATACAGCGGGAAATTTAAAGTTGAATGAACATCTTTATGTTATATGTTGCAGCAAATACATTACATCTCCACTGTTAATTACACATGTCCAGGGATACATGAGCCCACTGTATAGTTAATGTTCCATTAAAAATTTTAAAACTTTTGCAGGATATCACTCTGAATAATGGAAAAGACGCCCGTTTTTTTTGAACTTTGATGCTTTTTGCACTCTAAGTAACAGAAGATTGAGGAAGATCTATGCACTCCAGTGCACTTCACCTGGTCTGAACTAGAGAAGGCAAATCTGGCGAAAGAGGTAACAGTCCGTAAAATCCACATTTTAGTGAATTTGCGGAGTAATGCCCATTCGCCAGAGCAAATTGTAGTCTGCCGATAGAGTGCGAATGAGTGCTAGCGCCAATCTCTTTCACTAGCAAATTGGCACCTGCGCCCATTAGTAAATTGCTGATGTCCCTGTGGGCTATGACGCTAGCGAATTGTTGCCAGTGTTTGCCACTTCTCCCTTTAGTAAATCTGCTCCATAGACTCTAATGTAGTTTGCTACAAAAATTAGGCAAAACTAAAAAAGTTCGCAAATTTTCTGCTGCTTTGCAAATGTTTTTTTGTAAAACAGTGAAGAAAAACAACGCCAGTGCTGTTGCCCATAGCAACCAATAATATCTCTGCTTTTGTTTTCTAACTTGTAGGTGATTGTTGAAATCTAATTGCTGATTGGTTGCTCTGGACATCATCACTGGTGATGTTTTTCTCCAATGTTTTACACAGCATGATAAATAGGCCCCTAAGTGTAATAGAAAATAGTCAGGAGACGCCTGTTTAAGGTCTGTATTGACTTGGACAAGGAGTTTTCAAATGGATTACTCAGTTGCAATGTTGTGAAACAACTAGTGACCTGCTTTGAACATACCTGTGCTTCCAGGTTAGGTATTGTCATTGTGCCATGATGCTGTCAACTCCCAAAGTAATTCCCAAAGTGTCTTGCATACATAGCTATGCCCTTCCAGTATTATCAGATGACCACAATTTGGTTGTGAGAGCATGGAAGTACTATATTTTATGTAGACCAAGAGAATTGTCCACAGGGACTACACAAGGAATGTCTAGTCTCCATTTACTATCTATTTTGTCTAAGTTGCTCTTAATAAAATAGAATATTTATTATATGAGAAGCAAAAGGGAACTCTTTTTCCCTTACAGCATTTTCTCTGCTCTCATGTATTCTAACTTGTTTAGCTCCTGGTTGCCTCTGTGTAAATGCCTGGAGGCTCTGATTAATGTGCAATAATAGGAAACCTCATTGGGAACATAAACCTCTAGAAGATCCATTACACCTAGCAAATCTGCAGGATGAAAGCCTAGGAGAATAAAGCACACACAGCACCAAGAGCATTTCTCTCGACAGACACCCGTTCCCTTTGTTAGAGCCGACAAAAAGTTCTTCTTCTTAAAAATAAAATAGATGGTATCACTGGACTTTATATTATGGGCAGTGAAGTATGTTATTGGATTCACCAGATCATGTTTACAAATCCCAGTATTCATTTAGTTGTCTGAAACGACTTCACTGGGCACCACTCCATAGTTCTCATAACAAACAAATATTTGGAAACAGAGTGGCTGTCAGAATAGAAATGGGTGACTTTATACTGATCTCACCAGTGAAACATATCTACTGTTGTTTTTTATCATATTCTTTCCATCTTTAAATTAAATAATCTTTTGCTAGATTTAAAAGTATTGCTCCTTTTTACTTTTTCTAGAATGTACCAGCAGGTTCTTGTTTTTTTCTTTGAGAAACTGCAAAATATTTTGGCAAATTCGAGGTCAATGGTCATTTTTTAATGCAAAATCTTTCGAACTGAACAACATTTTTTTACTATACATTATGTGCTTTTTTTTTTTTTACAGTGAAACACAGTGGAATATTATGCTCATCCCCAGTGGCATAACTTGGTAGTGTCGGGTACCCCTCCAAAAATCTATTGAAAGAGCCCAGCGCAAAGAGTCCTCTTCCCCTGGTCCCCATCCCCAACCCACTCGCGCCACACCTCCCAGGCCAGAACTGTGATGCTATTTTAAAAGTAAAAGATGGGGAGGGGACTATGATGCAGCAGAACCCACGGTCCGGGCCCCCCGTTGCCACAGGGTCTGCTGTACATGTAGTTACGCTAGGGCTCATCCCTACTAGGAACCTCATAGATATGGGTTTTCCTATAAAACCATATTTTAATACTGAAAATCTTTCTGTGCAACTTTAACATCCAATTGATATTAATACAGGTATGGGATCCATTATCCGAAAACCTGTTATCCAGGAAGCTCTGAATTATGTGATGGCCATAGAAGCCATTTTAAGGAAATAATTCTGATGCTTAAAAATGATTTCTTTTTTCTCTGTAATAATAAAACAGTACCTTGTTCTTGATCCCAACTAAGATATAATTAATCCATAATGGAGCAAAACCATCCTATTACGTTAAATAAAATTATTTTTTAGTAGACTCAAGGTATGGTGATCCAAATTACAGAAAGCAGCAGGTCCCAAGCATTCTGGATAAGAGGTTCCATACCTGTAGGCAGGGCCGCCATTAGAAATCACAGGGCCCCGTACAACAAAATGTTCAGGGCCCCCTGGGCCCCACACCCCAAGCCCCACCCCAGATCCCGCCCACTCCACACTACAGTTAAAAGACCACATAGACTTCAGTGCTTAAAAAGGTAACCCCACACACACATGTTATAAAAAGCTATTGATGATCAGGCCCCCTTATAAGTTAAAAAAAAATTGTGGTGCCAGGGCTCCCCATAAATTTGTTTTAAAAAAATTGGTGGCCAATTTAAAATTTAAAAAAAATAATTGGTGATCAGGGCCCCCCTACAAGTTAAAGAAGAAAATTGGTCCTTCCAATCCCAATGCAGATTTACCCGGACTTATTCTTAAAGGACCAATGAGGTTACAGCAAATCTTAACAGGAGAAAATCTTCAGTGCACAGAACTGCTGTGCAGCACGCTGAAAGCAGGGGGGACCGGCTAATCAAGTAAGTGAAGCATGTCCGGGCCCCCCCTTAAACACAAAACCCTGTGGGGCCCGGGACAACTGTCCCCCCTGTGACCCCCTGATGGCGGCCCTGCCTGTAGGAGATATGGTGCGTTATATTTGTTGTATAAGTGAGCATTTCTGAGCAATCCACAGCAGCTACCATTGGCAGAATGGTTTGCAGTAGACAGTGCTTATGCGTATATCCCAGTAATATGAAAGGGAAGCAGCTGCCAGCAGATATGGACCTCTTGCTGTGGTTCTGCTTCACAGTTTGTAGACATCTTTTGTATGCACATTCATCATTATTGTTCATTCTGAAGTGTTTGATGGCTGTTTGCATCTCTAGGATTTATATGTTTGCTTATACAGTCAACTGTATGGTTTCTTTTCACGTAGAGTTGGCATTTCTACTGTATACGGCAACCTTTCTTTCCAGATTCATTAAAGCTACAGCACTGCACTGTTTTTTCAGTTAGAAACTATGAGTGCTAAAAACAGGACAGAGTTATAAGTAACAGAATAAAAATATCTGGGGATTTGGGATACTTTGCATGGAGCTACAAATATTTTTTAATAAGCTTTGTGGTTTTAATTAACCTACTTTGTTATCACACTGGAGAAGGTGATGTACAATGTGCAATGTATACCCTTTTTGATGTAGTTATCTCTTGATGCACACGCTATTCCTGTAACAGAAAGCATTTACATCATTGTTATATCACTCAGATAATCTATGCTTTTAAAATATTATTTCACACATTGCTATAGACTAATTGCATTTTATTCAGTGTTTGTAATGTATTCCCGCAAAAGACATGACAATGCCTCATCCATGAATTACTCTGGATCGCCGGATCACTCATATTATATGCTATAATATAATTACTCTACAATATATTACATTGTTCTATAGGCACATCACATAATAGGATAATATTTTCTTTAGCATTTATCTAATAATCTCAGTTCTGGCTATTATAAAGGATATGGGAACCTTTTTTAAAAGAAAACATCCATACAGTAAAAAAGTTCATGAACTTAATTATCTGTTTAATGGAAATGAACTGAAAGCCATCTTAAGAGAATAGATACAGGTATGGGATCTGCTATTTGGAAACCCGTTATCCAGAAAGGCTATCTGCCATAGACTCAATTTTATCCAAATACTTCATATTTTAATACATAAAAATTATTTCCTTTTTTCTCTGTAATAATAAAACAGTGAAGTGTACTTGATCCAAACTAAGATATAATTAATCCTTATTGGAGGCAAACCCAGCCTATTGGGTTTATTTAATGTTTACATGTTTTTTTAGTAGACAAAGTATGAAGATCCAAATTATGGAAAGATCTGTCAAGCCCCACGTCCCAGGAATTCTGGATAACAGGTCCCATACCTGTACATGCACAATCTGTTTTTTTAACCAAGTATGCAATTTATATATAGAAGCCTATGCTGCACGGCTAAGGCCAATACAATGGTATGTAGGCTTCTCCAGTCAAATGTCACCTTAATTAATAATTTCATATGCACTGAGCAATATGTTTTTAAAGTGCAGCAATTTATTTCTTATCATAGGCTAGGGAGACCACGTTTCTATTTTATTTTTGGTATGCTCACTACTGTACACACACAGTTTGAACAGCATAAAGTTCAGGAGCAGTCCAGTCTTGAGTACCACAAACCTTTTGACAAGTGTCCTCGTATTATACCAAGATTAACTATCCCCTGGACACAGCTGGCTATAAAATTGCCTGGACGGTGATATTTTGTTTTCATACACTGTGACAGCACAGGAACACTCTTTTGTTTTAGGCAATAACACTGTTGCCAAGGAAACTATTAATGGAAGTTACTGTAAGTGTAAATTAGGGACAGAAGGCTCCTTTAATGGTTATTCTGCACTTATATACAGAAATGTGTCTGCATAAAGACCCTCTGTTCTTCTAGATAATGCAATTATGTTAACTGCCTATGCAGTGGAATTTAACACTTGAAATGCCATAGACACTCATAATATGATGTTAACTGACAATAAAATGACTACAGTTGGAGGAGTAATTAAGTATTTTAATTAAGCATTTTCTATCAGTTTCAGTATAATGGGGTTTGAGATCATGTTAAAGCCACACAGCACAATAACTTTAAATTGTGGTTTTGGAGACAAGTAAAAACTCAAGGCATCACTGCTACATATAGTGGAATGTATGTATGCACTTTAAAAAGGCTTTCATATTGGGATTCACAACCCGAGTCGTACAAACATTTAAAATGAACACGTGGTATTGTATCTACTTAATTAGGATAACAAATAAAGTTATAATAAGGACATGGCTGTACCAGTGGACTATCTTATAATTGAATAAATGTTTTAGATAATATCTCTAAATCTGATTTAGCTTTGTACCAAAAGTGATTCTCACTATCCTACTTCTCTTGAACTTCAAATATAACAGCTAATCACAAGAATTAAGTTAAGCAACTGAGAAGTTTGGAAGTTAAGATTAAGTAGATCCATCTTGATAAAGCTTTAAGCAACCACTTAGTCCTGTCTCTCACTCTGTTAGTTTGTAAGATACTATCGGTTTCCAGTTTGTGTCAGTGGTGCAATCGTTATTAAATTGTTTGAGCACTTGACTAGAACCAAATCAGTTTGTGTTGCTCTTGTGAATAAAACAAGAAAAGGAAAGACTTCCCAAGGGACAGACCCAGTGGGTACAAGTCTGAAGATACTGTAACATACTCTTTGAAGTTTCTCGCTACATTGGAGGGGTCGTAAAGGACCCCTCCAATGTAGCAATAAACTTCAAAAAGTATGTTATGGTACTTGTAAGCCGAACTTTTAGATGCAACTGCCATGTTTTTTTTCCAGCATAAGGGGGAGTAGCACCTGATGCAATTGCACAAGGCAGGCCACATATTGTAATATTATCAAGCTAAAGTAGTAAAAAAGAATGAAATTAGTCAATTCTGGGCACCACATTGAAAAATAGTACAGTGGCCAGTAAAGAATGAATTGACTTTAGATGTTTGCCAAGGCAAGTCACAAAATAAGTGAGGTTGCACATATGTATTTTGTAATTTTAAAATAAATGTTATATGCCAGGAGTTATTCAGCATTTAGCACAGTGATCCCCAACCAGTAGCTTGTGAGCAACATGTTGCTCTCCAACCCCTTGGATGTTGCTCTCAGTGTCCTCAAAGCAGGTGGTTATTTTTGAATTCCAGACTTGGAGGCAAGTTTTGGATGTATAAAAACCAGGTGTACTGCCAAACAGAGCCTCAATGTAGGTTGACAATCCACATAGGGGCCACCAAATGGCAAATCCCAGCACTTATTTGGCACCCCAAGAACATTTTTCATGCTTGTGTTGCTCTCCAACTCCTTTTACTTCTGAATTTTGCTCACGTGTTCAAAAGGTTGGGGATCCCTGATTTAGCACAATAAAATATAAAAAAACACTGTTCAAATAATACTTCTTGGATGTTTTTCCATTTTTAATGGAATTCCAGGTATATACAGCTGTTTGCTCAGCAGTGATTTCAGCAACAAAAGTATAAAATGTAATACCCTAGCAATATAAATGCCAAAACCCAGCAATCATGCCACTGGCTATCTGCTTGTGTCCTAGTTCAGTTGGCAGAAAAAAATGTAACAGGTTGCTGAGTTTTGGCAACGGATGATCCTCACAACTATCTACATCTAAACGTACATCAATGCATTTTCTCTCGCAGTTCAGACAGCTTCAAATTACCCACAACCACTTGCACCTGGAAACACAATGTCATTGTGATTGGATGAGTGCCATACACCATGCAGGTTTAAGAGTTATTTGCATATGAGGGATAAACAAAAAGTGATGGTAAACAAGGAGAAGAATGAAGATCTGGTTTCCAAACACCTTTCGATATATCTTCAGACCTGCAGCTCTTCCTTCTGTCTGCTTTTAATTTGCTTTCACAGTGCTTTGAACAAATTGAATTTGTTAATTAAAGCGGTAAAATGAAATGCTGAACATTATTGACTAGATGCTAATTACATTAGCAGAGGGATCGGTGGAAAAAGAAGCTCTTGTTTTGTATGGCCAGGACAAATCATATTAAAAGAGACAAGCAAGCAGCCTAAGCTGGAACTCTGCAGGGAAAGAAATCCTGTTTACATGTTCTGGTTTCAGATATATCATTCAGCACCGCGCTCTTACAATCCCAACATTTAAACTGATTACATGGCTGCCACTTTACCTCGAATGAGGCTTAACCTTCACCGAAATGGAGCAGAGAAGTGATGTGGTCTTTTTATTTTATTTGTGCTTCGGCTTTCTAAATGGTTTAAATGTCACAAGCGCTGAAAAGAGCATTCTTTGGGTAGCTGCCTTTATTAATCTGAGGGCTGTAGGATTGCTTCCACAAAAGTTCTACATTTTTATAAACAAAAAAATGTGTTTTATTCAGACAAAGATTACAGGCCCTGACTACTCATCTCTTCTTAAAACACTTATTGGTAGGATTTACTTCAGTACCATTTAGGGGCATATTTATTATTCTATAATGTAAAAAAACAGCAGGATAATACACATTGCGTGATAGAGTGACTTCTGCCGGAAGCAATGTAATATAATGGCGGCAAATCTGGTGTTCACATGGCGTAACATTACCCACACCATGATAAATTCGCCATTTCTTTTACACAGCTTTTTACACCATTTTTTCGCTAATTTTCGTTTTACACAGCATAATAAATATGCCCCTTAACCTTCAAATAAAATGATACTGCCCTGAATTTACAGCAGTCTGGTCATCACATGTTCTATAACAGAAATCAAGCCACTGTGATATGATTATATGTGGTAGTAATATACTCACTGGCTTACTATAGGCAACATTATGAATAGAATACTTAATTCTGGGCATTTTGGCAGATTGTGCCTCTACTCTAATCATTTGGGCATGTATGACACCATCTGGGCTAGATTTGGCAGACCACCCTGTGATTTTATTGAGACAACTGGTTGAATAATGAAAAGGCCAATCGGTGTATAGTCACCTTTACCCCAGTGACTCCTGATTCTTGACTATGATGGTAACTTATTGGCCCATGTATGCAACCCATGTACAGTCTCAATAAAATATCAGTCTGACATTAGTCAAGGACTTCATTGGGCCAAAAATGCAGGTCTCTCCTATTAGGTTTATATCCAGAATGTGTTCCATTTGGGCTAGGGCCCAAACAATATGATTACTTTGATTCATTACTTGATAACATGGGTGACCTCCACAAATAAATGTATTTTTTAAATGAATTTTTTGAGTTATATTCAGTGGAGTCTTTTATGCAGCCTTTTCAGTATACTTTAGCCAGTTGCCTAGTACAGGCATGGCACCTCTTATCCAGGATGCTCGGGACCTGGCCGTTTCCTTATAGGGGGGTCATACCTTAAGTCTGCTAAAAAATTATTTAAACATTAATTAAACCCAATAGAATTGTTTTGCCTTCAATAAGGATTTATGATATCTTTGTTCAGTTCAAGTACAAGGTACGGTCTTCTTATTAAATGGAAAAAAGAAATATTGTATTAATATGGAGCCTATGGGAGATGGCCTTCCTGTAATTTGGAACTTTCTGGATAACAGGTTTCTGGATAATTGATCTCATACTTGTACCTTCAGATGCGGTGATTACCAGACAAATTATATGGTCCTGCATGCCTTCAGGGCATACATGTTTTCTAAGTGTAAGTAATCCAGGCAAACTAAGAGTAGATTTTCTTAAAGGAGAAGGTAAATATACCAGTAAACCCTCAAAGTAGTGCTGCTCTGAGTCCCTTGTCAAAAGAAACACTGCATTTCTTTACTTCTATTGTGTACACATGGGCTTCTGTATCAGACTTCCTGCCTTCAGCTAAAACCTCCTTGCCCTGGGCGTGAGCATGCTCAGTTTGCTCCTCTTCCCCCCATCCCTGCTGTAATCTGAGTCCAGAGCTATAAGTGAGCAGGGAGTGATGTTACATCAAGCTAATACTGCAGCTGCTATACTAAACAAACAGAGCTTCTAGAGCTTTTTACTCAGGTATGGTAAAACATTTTACAAAATAAATATAGCATTATAGCTTGTAATATTGCAGCTAATCTATAGGCAATAAAATGCCTCCATAGCTTTCCTTCTTTAAAACATCTGCTGGAAGGTAAAAGTCTGCAAGCATAGACATGTTATTCAGCCAGGCTTTTGTTCTGTTTGAAGAAGAGTGGGCACTAAACCTATAAAAAGTAACTGTAATGCAGTTTGAAGCAGCATCCCAATATACATTACGTTATTATCACTATTTCATTATTACAAGAACAAGTTAATTTAGCATAAGTTCCAGAGCCCGGCCAATAGAGAGAGAGCAGTGATTCTATTTAATCCTGTTAATGGTCAGCAAAACCAGCAGAAGGTTAATTTATTAGTGTGGCATAGCATATAAACCAATGCAGGGCAGGGCTGTCTTTTTTTTTTTTTAAATTTTAAAAGCAAGTAAGTAAAAACACTGTATATGACCCAGAAGAGTTTAACAGATCATTGACAGAGCAGGGAGCCTTGAAACTACCAACTGCTACTACACTCCGTTACTGTTTCTGCTAGTGATTAACTCTTGATTTGCAACCTATACACACATATATAGAAATGCCTGGCAGTGGGTAGCAATTAATTAAAAATCAGATTTGGGGGCTTTCTGGCACATCTGGCACGACCCCCATTATAAGTGAATCCCCAGTTTTGATGCCTTATACTGTATGTAAATATGCTCAATTCATTTTAATGGTATAGTGTTAAATATGTTCAAAAATGGAGACTCTGTATTATTCTTTAAAATGCAGAATAAGTGAATTGTTTTTTGCCTTTTATTGCATCTGCAGTTAAATGAGCAGAAACAACTTCTTAGGAAGTGAAATAGCTGGAAGTCTTAAGCTGTAGTAAGACTAGAAATGATCTACAGTTCTAACAAGTTGCAGAAAACTTTACATACAGATGGCTCATAGTTATATCAACTCTCTATTTATAGTGGGAAATTCTCTAGAGAAGGATAGCACAGAATATCTAATTTTCTCATGTGTTATCGGTAAATCTGCAGAGAGGAAAGATATTGCTCCTGTGGGTGCATTGGAGGAAACTAACTAAAGAAATCCTGAGCTAATGAGAGTTCTTTTATTATAGTTATACTGTACTAAAAAGTAGGATAATTGTACCACCATCTGTACTCTGACCATGCTGCAGTTGCGTTTCTGTACAATCATGTATTGAACCCTAATGCTCTTTGAAGATACAATCTGGAGATATCAGACTAACATCCATGCACAAGCTGTTTTTACTGCAACTCCCAGAATCCCCAATTACACTGCTATAGTAATTTAGTTGTAAAAACCTGCATCTAAATATATTGAGAAAATTCTTACTAAATATATGAACAGCATAAAACTCCAAGGGCTAAAAAGTGGCTAAAAATTCGCCAGCGACGGCTTCACAGCCATCGCAACACTTCGCCAGGCGAAAATTCGCTCAGACAACACTAATTTACTAAAATGCAAAGTCAGAATTGTCGCTGAATTGTCGTCAATTCTGACGGCGGCGATAATTTTGACACTGGCGACAATTAAACGTGGCCATTGACTTTATTTTGTGTAGATTTGTCGTCAGGGTTTCGTTAATTTTTTGCCATTTCGCTGGAAATTCACAAATTTGCCGGCGAAAAGGCACAAATTAGCCCATCACTAGTCAACAGTTACTGCAAATGTTTAGTTGTAGTTATTGCTGCACAAGGGGGTCTGAGAGTACAATTCACTTACTTTTATATATGTCATATGTGAGGTTTCCTTGTGCTCTGTAAGCAATTTCATTACAATGGCATCTGCTCCCAATACACACTAAGGTGCAGATTTATTATGTAGTATAATAAATGGCGGAATAATTCTCCATGTAAAAAACAGCATAAAACTTTTTTTTACATGATTTTCTTGAGCAACTTCTGGAACTCACAAAGGTCTGAAGCAGTGTAAAATAACAATGGCAAATCTGGCGTTCTCATGGCGTAAAATAAAACACACCTTGATAAATTCATCATTTATTTTACACAGCTTTTTATACCATTTTTTTCCAGCAAATATTGTTTTACACAGCATAATAAAAAGGCCCCTAATGCTTTGTTATTGATTTCTTGTAGGCAGAGGCATGGTGGCTAGTAAAAACTGAAATTGTTATTAAGATAATTGCTTTTGTCAAACCAACTTACATACCTTCCAAAATCCACCTTTAAATAAGAAATTTCCAGAAAACACATTGGACATAGCTGTACAGAAATCTGCAGGTGTCTTCCTTCCAACATGAAGTGAAGTTCAAATAACAGAATAAAAAAGTATAGTTGATAATAAACTGCACAGACTTTAGCACAGCTCTACACATATTTCATTAATGGTTATAGTTATGAATATACACTGTTTACTAACAAAAACACGTCTTAATTCTCCAGATACAAAATGACTGCCTTTAATGGGCCTGATATAAACAGAAAATTTAAAGGCTGCATAGTTTATTATTAATGTTTACATACAGGGGCTAGAAAGTCTGAAAGGCTATTTTTTTAATCAGCCGATCTCCAAATTGCACCTTTCAGGGCCACTGCATTTTAACAAAATGAACAAAAGTAAACTTTATGGTGGAAAAAGGGCAGACATAAGTTATAAAGAGTAAGGCTCCAAATAAATCAATGTACATGACTGATTATAGCAGGTAATGGATATTAATGGTACTGATTTGGTAAAACCCACAGTAGGCTGTATGAGGTATTTAGTGATGCTAATGGCCTAATGCTAAAACAGCTAACACAGCTGATACTGTTTAGAAAAGAGCTGACATCAAAACAGCTAACTAGAATAAAGTAGCCTAAAAATTCCTCTGAGTGCAATTAACCCATGGAGAGCAAAAAAAACAAACTCTGCAAGAATGATGGCAGAAGCTGTAAATAACTTCTGGTTCTAAATAGGTTTACTAAGTCATCCTGTACCGTTAGACTATCATTTACATGCCAGTGCCGTTATGTCGTAGAACACTAACAAGATGATTAAACACATATATGAACTGCTTGCACAGGCGTAAGGGTTGATTACTTATGACAGCTCTGCTCTATCACCAGGCAAATTTTCGCTCAGGCAAACAATCGTTACTCTGCAAATTCACTAAAGTGCGAATTTTCCCTTTCGCCAGAGTTCCTTCGCCAGCTTAAACCTGGCAAACTGATAAGATGAAGCTACAGCCTCCTCAATCTTATGTCAGTGACATCATATCCTGTTTGACGAAAAGTTATAAAAAAGAAAAAAAAAAAAAAAGCTGGCATTTTCGTATTTTAAAGTGGGATTGTGTTTAAAAGTTGTAACTATTAAATATTTTTGTTAGTCATTTGAGGGGCATGACACATTTGTTTTAGCGTGGGCTCATGTCTAGGACAATAGAGGATCTATTTTGTCTTTATTATGCTTCCTTGGACCATTTTTAATAATAAGTGGCCACTTCAAGCACCAAAATCACATTTGTTGTGTCAGATGCTGTACTGGAGGACGCTCTCCTGCCACAGGTCATATCAATATGTAGAAGAAATACCAGCAGCACACTGAAATAAGTTGTAGCAGTGCACAAAAAAATTTATTTAGCGTATGCACTGCGAATTAACGTCTGACAAAGTGGTGCGAAGTGTGGCAAATCCTTTCCGAGGTTAAAATTTGCCCTTAAGTGAATTTCCCCCTATGTATCTTTGTAGCCAATGTATGAGCCTCTAAAATGAGTGGATCCCATTACGCTGTTCGATCTTCTCCAGTACACTGTGTGTATGGTCCCAAGGGAACACTGAAATTACTGCCAACCTTGACCATAATTCCAGGGTTCCCTTAGACTAGTGATCCCCAGCCAGTGGCTTTTGAGCAACATGTTGCTCACCAACCCCTTGGCTGTTGCTCCCAGTGGTCCCAAAGCAGTTGTTTATTTTTAAATTCCTGACTTGGAGGCAAGTTTTAGTTGCAAAAAAAACAAGTGTACTGTCAAACAGAGCCCCCTGTAGGCTGTCAGTCCACATAGGGGCTACCAAATCGCCAATCACAGCCCTTATTTGGCACCCTAGGGACTTTTTTCATGCTTGTGTTGCTCCCAAATCTTTTTACATTGCATGTGGCTCAAAGGTAAAAAAAAAAGGTTGTGGATCACTGCCGTAGAGGATTTTATATCTGGTTGCAACCAACATGCCACACACATCAATTGGACTAATATGCCATTTTGACAGTAAGAGCTTGGAGTTACATTAGTTGTACAGAAATGTACTAATTAACTACATTTGAGTCCATATTGGTACATCATGTGATAGTTGCAGCAGATGATACTTATCTGATGCTCACTTTTACACTGCAATTCTCGAAACCCTAAAAACCTAGTGAATGCATCTGTGTGATTGTGACATTATACTCTAAGCTCTTCTAGTGCAAGACATGTATCTGATGGAACATTTACTTATGTATAATCTCATAGAATTATGTAGATATAAATTAATAACTTTTTTGCCCAAAATTACAAAATTGTGTGTGTGCATGTAGTAATAGTAGTAGTAGTAGTAGTAGTAATAGTAGTAGTAGTAGTAGTAGTAGTAGTAGTAGTAGTAGTAGTAAAGTGAGAGAGAGAGAGGATTGAGTAGAGGGTACAGAAATCAGTGTTTTTGGGACTGTTTTTCAAGCCACCCTTGAGGCACATCATTTATTCAGGGTCAGTTCAAAACAAGGTTACATGCATGTGAACATATTGTCCTATCAGCAATAGTTCCCAGAATATTTAGGGTAGCAAACTGGAGGTCATACCAATTCTCACCATAATTGACTTTCCAACTTAGCTTCTATGTGTATCTAATAGATCAAATGGGCATTTTTTCCCCAAATCCCATGTTCAGACTAGGACCCAGCCACTGCTCCAAACCCCATCAGTTTTTCAAACCACTGCTAAAAATAAACAGTTTCTAGTGACTTCCATCCTACACTCTTTGATTAATACAATTGTATTTAACAGAATGTGTGCTCAGTAGACACTTTTTATATAAAAAGTACTGTCTGAGCAACACAAAATGTTCCGTGGTCACAGTGCCCTTTAGTTTGGTAATGTCAGTGCATTAGAGAGCATTCTAGAATAGGCAAGATTGGAACCTTGTTTAAACTGCTGCTTTTAAAAGTCTGAACCATTTCCTGAAAGCAGAGTAGTATTCCACTGAGGCCAGAAATTTTACAAAAACATTGCTCCAAATGACCTTTCTTCTGCTTTTAATGTGGTTTTCCCTTTTTTTACACAGTTAGCTTTTTTCTTCTATACTTCCTGCCTTTTACTTCATTAGCCAGCCTTTGTTATGCGTTTTAATTAAATTGCCATTGAATCCCGTACATGGCCTTAAGATCATCTTCCAGAAAGCAATGACGATGATGGATGTGATCATTAAAAGGACAGAGTATCTTTTCTGCAGTGCTGTGTATTATTGGATTGGGAAATCTATTTACTTAGAGAATGGATTTGTCTTTTTGTATCACTATAACCCATTAATGGCACTGTGTATGTTGCTCCAGTTCTGTCGCAGTTAAGAAGTGCAAAGCCCACTCAGAATAGACTCAAGCTGGAAACTTTATGCCACATTTAGTTGTTGGGAGAATGTCAGACCAACATCTGGAATTCTTTACTTAGTAAATAGTTTATCATGCCTGCTAAAGAAAATGAAAGGCTTGTTGCTATAATGATAAAGGAATGATTGTAAGCCTACAAATATGTATTGTTTATGTAGAATGTCAAAATTGAATCAAAGGGATTCTGTCATGATTTTTATGGTATAGTTTTTATTACTAAATTATACAGTGTACATTGCAAGTATTGGAACCAATAAATGTATTTTCTTTTAGCTCAAATAATGGCTTGTACGCAGCCATTGTGTCTGGTCATGTGTTTTCAAAAAGGGTCAGCACTTCATATTGGAACTTCTTTTTAAGATAAGATATTCATTCTCCTACTCAATGTATTTAAAGGAGTAGTGACTTTCGTTAGCTGGACTTGGATTTTACTATTTACTATTGAGTGCTGTTCTCATATCTACCACTAGGCATGTAATCATTTTTAGCAATGCAGATATCCGAATGCTGTTATATAGTTACCTTCCTATTGTTCTGCTTATGGGCCACCAGGAGGAAGGGAGTGGTGTGGCATCACACCAACTTGCAGTAAAGTGACTGAATTTATCAGAGCATAAGTCATATGGTCGAGGGCACCTAGAAATCTAACAACATGTCTAGCCATATCATATTTCAAAATTAAATATACATTTTGCTCTTTTGAAAAAAAGATTTCAGTGCAGGATTCTGCTGGGGGAGCACTATAAACGGACACATTTTGTAGAAAACATGTTTTTCAATGGCAGAATCCCTTTAACCTGTTTATCTGTGTCCTCATATAAGAGTGTCCCCTATTCACTGTGTTCTGCACCAGCTTAAAAAAGGTTACAAAGTGGGATTCAAAGAATTCTAGGCACCAACGTATTTGGAAATTAAAATGTACTTTATCTGACACACAGTGAAGTTAAGTAACCATTGCATCTACTGAGGCCTTACCTTTGTTTAAGGGAACAAGTGTAGCTCTTTATTTGTCATAGAAAAAGCCAGACACCAATCTACTGGAACCAGAATAGTGGCAATATGATTGTGAGCAGTGAAGAGCAAACTGACAGCATTTCAACAACAATTGAATGAAACTGCAAAAATTCATGGGGTCAATAAGAAGGTGAAATTTAATTGCAGTTAAGGTGCTTTTAGCTCTGCAATCTCATATATATTGCACCACCTTGTTAGAGGCTCCTTTCCACTATCCTACGACTGTTCTTCATAGAAAGGAGAGCCTCCCATGTTACCAATTTCTTCCAAACCTGCTCCCAAACAGCTCCTTAGGTGGAGGGGCTCTGATCCCATTGATTGATGTGAAAGGCAAGGCTTTTTTCCCCCCAATGTAACAGACAGTATTTTTGCTCCAGCAAAAAGGACCGGATTGTGAAATTCTACTACAAATTTACAAAACATATTGCTGCAGTTGAAACCATGAATTTGTATAAGAAACCATTGTGGATGAAATTGTTCAATCTAATTGTAAGAGGATTGTTGAATATTGAACTGGATGAAAACAAAATGGCCAATCTTTTTTATATTTATAAGAATTTTAGTTACTATATTATTTCTTATGCTCTAGGAAGTGATGCCATAGTAATCTCTCTTTTAAATAAAAGTATATCACATGATACATAAGAGAAAGTTATTAATACAGTGCTATTATTTGTAGTAACAATACAGTGTATTGTTAGAAGCAACTGTGGAAAGCAACTTATGTGTGCAGGGACTCTATCTAGTTACATGGCAAGAAGTCATTGCTTGATTGGATAAGGGGACAGAGAGGAACATGTGTGAAGGCCAGACTATTCTATTGCTGATGGTGTGGATAATCCCTCTGGTCTCCAGTGTTCTTCTACAATTAGACAACACACAGTAATTTGGACACTGCAAATAATAATTATTTTTTCAATGTGGTTTCACCATGGAGGAAACTTAATATCCTTAAAGACATTAGACCCTTTTGGCTGATTTCACATATACTGCTTAAAGGCAGATATTTATATATTTATTCAAGTTTCTAATTGTGTATTGGTTTTTAACTTGGTTTTTTTATGAATTGAGATTTTAATTACTAGCCAATAGGAAGTGGCGATGTAATTCAGAGGTGTATAACTTCACGGATTGACCTAGTTGAGGACCCTTAGGCATGTGCGGACAAGTGGAACAGGAGGCAACAAACCACAAGCAGGCATGTCTGGTGAATAAGAGCCTTTATACATCTGTGATCGGAGGATCCTGTGAGTATAAACCAAGCAGGGACCTTACGGTGTTATCACGGTAGCGCGCTATTGTCTCTGCTTTTTGTGTCTTTGAGGAGTGAGGAGAGGTGTTGGCGTTGGGGGAGAGAGAGACCGATATCCCAGGACACAACGTGACCTAAAGAGACATTAAACTAGTAGGGAGCGGGAGAGAAACTTTTTTTTTCTTGCACGAGGCGCACACATATTCAAAACTATATCTTTTGACATTTTGGGGAATGGAGCCCTTTATTGTGTTGTGCATCCCATTACTTAATTGCACAAGGTGTAAGTTCAATTGTAAGTTCACCATGTCATACCTCAGTGTGATTTTGCTTATGCCATTCTCTTGGCTTCATTTACTAGTAATGAGTGCATGGTCTAAGTTGAAATACAAAGAGGTGCTTCTCTGAACATTAAAGGGGAACTATCGCGAAAATCTAATTTTCCCAGTGGATAGATAGGATGAAAATAATAATATTCTCAGATATATTACTTTAACAGAAATGCTTACTTTTTGAAAGGCATTCAATAATACTACAGTGAGTTAGAATGCTTTCTCTGAGAGCCAGTTCAAGCAATTGCTGAATGGGAGTGGCTATACCTCAACTGTGATGTCACATAGCAACTAGCAAAGTCCCACCCTCTTCATGCTGAATTCAAAGCATCCAGACTCCAACTGCATTCTCTGAAATCTCATTCTGAGAACAGTAAGGCTGTCATTCTTTTATAGTGTGAAAATGCTGATATTATTGGCAGAATTAGGTTTTTGCACTCTCCCAGATCAAAGGCAGGACAATTGCTAAATATTGCACAGAAATAAAAAAAAAAACGGGTATTATGCACCTTTTTTTTTGCACCTCACCTCACATTTTGCATATGTCTCTGTAGGTCAATAACAACCAGCCAGCAATTCACTGGCTACTTACTACAAGGTCCAAATTATGGGTAATTGTACTGGTACAAATAAGCACCTTTGTGCTAATCGCTTGGTCTTTGAAGCAACTTTTCATTAGAGCCGGTGCAAGACAGAGGGAAGGCATTTGGGTAGATTAGTCGCTGCAAAGACGAGGCGATTAGTCATCAGGTGACTGAATCTACCCGAATCACCAGGTGTGCCTTTACCCGTAGTCTTCCAGTAACTTGCTTTTGTTTGCTTCAGAAACAAAGCCATAGAGCAGCCATTCAAGTTGAACTAGGGCTAAGGGCTAGTCCACACGGGGAGATAGCCACGCGTTTGCGGTCGCGGCGACAAAGCGCCGCGCCAGTCGCCGCGACCGGCGCAGGCGACAGTTTTGTATGGGCGCCTATGTAAAAACGCCTGTGCTAACCACACGAGGCGATGCGCTTTTCAACAGTCGCCTGAAAATGCCTCGCCAGGCTTTTTCAGGCGACTGTTGAAAAGCGCATCGCCTCGTGTGGTTAGCACAGGCGTTTTTACATAGGCGCCCATACAAAACTGTCGCCTGCGCCGGTCGCGGCGACTGGCGCGGCGCTTTGTCGCCGCGACCGCAAACGCGTGGCTATCTCCCCGTGTGGAATAGCCCTAAAAGGCTCAGGTTTGTAGCAGATAAACTCTGTAAAATACAATGGATTTAGTTCTTTTACAGGTAGCTAAACCCATTGTATTCATCAGTTACCTGTTTATCTGCCTCCATGGCTAGCAAGCAGCTTATTTTTATTTTGTAAACAATAGTAGTGTTTCTGAAGCAAACACTCCAGTTTTACCAGGGATCGGATAAGAGTTAGTTCATTCTTATTTCACGTTTGCATATATGCCCCGTATGGAAGATCTGAGCAGCCTGTAAAATTGTATACATACCCATGGATTATTCACTGGTAGACATCCTAGCCCAGGCTGCAGGACATGGATACTAGGGTTGCCACCTTTATGCCCGGTGGAGACCGAGCAGGGTGTGGGGCTATGACATGGAGGGGGTGAGCTGTGACACAGAGAGGGGGGGCCAGGCCACAGAGGGGGTGGATCGTGTTGCCGGGGGCAGGGCTTGACGCAGTGATCGGCGATTAGCCAATCACTGTGTCAATCATCAGGAATCCTGTCCGGTTTTCCTAATTTGGAAAACCGAGCAGGCAGTTCTGACTTGGGCAGCCCTTCAAATTACTGGGCTGTCCGGGTCAAAACCGGACAGGTGGCAACCCTAATAGATACAGCTCAGGTACTTTGGGGCTCAGCTCTCTGGAGTGGGAAGGTGCTACAGGGTGGGCTGTCCAGGCAAGTGGCCCAAGAAGTGATCTCCAGCTTCCAGCTGTGCTGCTGTGTCTGGGAACAGCTGCTGCTGGACTAGGAGGGCCTTCCTGAATGGACTCACTGCCCAGGCCATGTGCAACCCTAGAGTCTGGAGTGCTACCTGCAAGATGAGGAGACAGCCCTTTAGTACTGCCTGAGGCTCTGCGTTCAGTTCCTGGAAGCCTGGTTATACCTCCTCACCATGCCAGCCTATGGGCTACTCCCTCTGCATTACTGTCACTGAAGCTTAATCATCCTGCCAAGGCTGAGATGGAACTATTTTGCTCCCTGAGGATGTTCTGCCTCCTCCCCCACCTACCTTAGCTCTCACCTACCTTCTTGCATGACTAGATATGGTGTGATTGGTACATCTTTACACTGAAATGCACTTCCATACACACCTACATATACTAGCATTGGTACTGTCCCTCCACACATACTGGCATTGGTACTAGAACCTCCATACTGTGTCATTAGCACTGGCACTTATATACACAGACAATTCCATACATTGGCACTGGCACCACTAAACACACACAGACATTGCTATGGACACTTCCATACACTGGCATTGCCAATCGCACCTTCAGACACACATTGGTACTTGAAGCTCATGCACTGGCAGTAGCACTGGCACTTCCATACACACTGCCATTAGCACTGGCTTTTGCATAAACTAGCATTGGCACTTGCACTTCAAACATTTCAAGGCACCACCACATACAATGCCATTGATATTGGTACTTCCATACACAAGGACTCCCATACTTTAGCACTGGCACCACCATATACAGTTTGATTGGTACTCGCACATTACCATTGGTACTGGAACTTCCATACATTGGCATTGCCATTTGCACCTTCACAAATACAGTGGTACTGACACTTCTATACTCAGGCACTTCCGCACATTGGTACTGCACCAACACATATAGTGAAATCGGTACTGCCACTGGCACCTCCACACACACTGGCATTGGTACCAGAACTTCCATACACAGACACTTCAGGTGTTCACTGGTGTTGGTACTGCCAACTCCATACACTGGCATTTGTACTGCTAGTTCCACATACTGGCATTGGTACTGTCAGCTACTCCTACCCTCCTTACATGTACACCTGCCTCTCCCACCTTCTACTTTCACACTCACTCCTGCCACTTCTGTCACTCTCATACTCAACCCTGCCACACCTACTTTCCACTCTGACTCACCCCTGCCCAAAGTGGTGTTATGGGCACCATATATGAATACTATGAAGCAAAAATCAGAACAGGTGAGTAGGAGGTAAAAAGTGGGATAAGTGGGTATGAGGTAACAGAAGGAAGCGAGATCATGTGAATTGAGCGAATTAAAGAAAAGAGCAAGAAAAAGGTTAGAATCGGAGGGCATGAGACAAATGTTGCATAAAGTGAAAAAATAGAAAATAATGAAGAGGCAGTAAAAACAGAAAGCAGGATAGATAACATTTAGAATGGAAGAGTAAATAAAAGATAAAAGACAAAGGCACTTACATGCAGGACCGCCATCAGAAATCGCAGGGCCCCATACGACAAATTTCCTGGGCCCCCTCGGCTGCGCCCACCGTCCGCCCCCCACCACACAGTAAAAAAACAAAAAAAATACTGGTGGCTAGGGTTCCCACATGTTAATAAAAAATAAGATATTGGTGGTCAGGGCCCCCCATAAAAAAACATTTGTGTCCAGGGCCCCCCCATTAAAAAATATTGGTGGCTAGGACCCCACATGAGAAAAAAAAATTGGTGGCCAGGCCCCCCCCACATTATAAGAAAATTGGTGGCCAGGGCCCCTAAAACGTCCATGACTTCCCAAAGTCAGCAGCTCTCAGAAAGATGGGGGGCCTGGATAATCAAGTAAGTGTGGCGTGGCGGGCCCCCCTTACCCTCGGGGCCCCCTTCAACTCTCCCCCCTGATGGCAGCCCTGCTTACATGTATACCACCCAGAATGGGTAACGGCAGACAAGGAAAGTGTTAAGGCTAGAGTTCTCACAAATCTTGTCCTTCTTGGGGGGAGAGAATCTGGAAAGTAACCTGCCATAAATTTCTGCAGAGCCCAGCTTGAAATTTTCCCCTCACCTCATCAACAGGACCCTGTGTGTGGGCAGGAAGTTTAACCCTTTAACTGTCAGCATAATTTGACATTTCAGTTAGATGAAATGCCAGACATTTTTGAAACATTTTCTGCTCTCTTACTTTAGGAGCATTTTCTGAGGGGAAACCTTTAGTTTTCATGTATTTACACCACTGAAACAAGATTTATAGCGCTAAATACAAAAAAAAGAGAAAAATTAGTATTTTTCATAATATATGAATTTATACCAGTAAAATATTTTATTTTACGCAAGAAAATCCAACTGATTTGGAAAGCCTCGTGTCTCTTGAACCTGCTGATACCAGATATGTATAGTTTTCTGGAGATTTAGGACTTCTGTACAGCAAAAACTCATTTTTGCATGTGACATGGGGCTGTTTGTAAGAGCCTGGAGATGCAGCCATATTGTCTGCTCTTCAACTACAATTCACAACGCTTCCTTTTTTAAAGAAGGCTGGGAAAGTGTAATTCAGATTCTTCAGAAAATCCCTGTCATAGAATAGAGGACACGCAGTGTAAATTGTAGTGTGGGAATGAGCAACTGAAATTGGGCACAATCAGGGGTGTAACTACTGAGGAAGCAGACCCTGCAGCTGCAGGGGGACTGAGGAGGTATAGGGGGCCCATGAGGCCCAAATAATAAGCAATTTCATCAAATATTGGTAAAACAGGACAACCTCTGGTTATGTTTGAAGAGTTAACCGTAGGCATGTTAACCCTTCAATGTTGGGGGCTCTAAAATGAATTTGATGTGGGGCCTAGTAACATCTAGTTATGCCACTTCCCACATTCAAAACTTGACAGCAGTCAGCGAGAGAATCAAGTGATAACATAATAAGCAAAGTGACACATACAGTGCAACAGCAACTCTCCTAGGTCCAGCAGCAGAAGGATTGCATATGCTGAATATAATACTTTGTTTGCCTTCATGATTTACTGTGATTTACACTGTGTGTACTCAACATCCTCCCCACATACCCCAGAAATACACATGAAACACATAAGCATCCTGTACAATGGAGACACGGAGTGTTTGTTTTACTGCAGAAGCCAAAAGTGCACTTCGGATGCTCCTTGTTTGATTCTGATGCACTAGCGCTTACAATTCTAGATTTATGTAGAGATTTATGGGGGAATTAAGGCAAAGGCTGAAGATGCACTTGGACGTGTCAGTACAAAGGAGTGAAAATGCAGCAACAACCTGAACTCAATTTACAATGGGCATTACAGTAGCGACGGCACAATAATATTTTTTTAAAAAATAAATATCGGAGACAAGCACAATATTACAGGCCTAACATGCATTTCTGCCGTCCCTCAGTTATTCCCTCAGTGTACCCCGCTCTCATTCTGTGGGCCCGATGTCCCCCTCTGCTCCCGCATGTGCTTCTAGTAGTGCGCGCAGTGGATCCCGGACTGTGTTGTTGCTTTTCTTTGCTTCAGTTCAACCCACCCAGCCCTGGTTCGTTTTTTCCACCCATGCTCCTTGTCCAGTGGCCAAAGATCGCAGCGCAGCGGCACTTTCTTTTACCCACGCTGCTCACTCAGTGCAGACTGTGTTACACACGCTAACCTGCAGGATCCCCACACACCGCTCCTGCTGAGATTTATGACGCAACATCCTGCATCCTTAACCCCTAATCTCCCAAAACAGCAGCCTAGTAAAACTATTGGGGGTTGTGAGGTGGCAGGCCTTGCAGGAGTGGGGATAGTTTGGATATATCATGGGTAGAGTTTTCCCCCTCTCAGTCACCAGTTCTCCCCCCTCTCAGTCATTGTGAGCTGTTCGGCATCCCTGCTGTAGCTGCTCTCAGCAGGGATATTGCTTGTGTGTGTGTGTGTGTTGGGGGAAGTTTTGAGCTGCTGCTGCCGCTGACTGGAGTTTGAGCCACAAGCCTACTTGCCGTCCTCTCCCTGCCCGAGCATGTCCGACCGCCTACACAGGACGGTACGTAACAGCATCCAGCAACCACTGATAATGGCATACATTCATCTGCTGGCTACATGGGCTTCTACTACTATAAAAATTTTCTTTTTACCGACACAGGTTTCTAAGGGTTTTGTGGGGCTGCTGGCTGTGCAGCTCTGTCCCTGCCACTGATGTGTAAAACCTACGTTGGAGCTGCTGAAGGGAAAGTCGCTGATTAGACTAGCAACATTGCTTTTGAGTGACAAGCAGACTAGCCAGTAAGAGAGGAGCTGTACCTGTCACTCATTTGCATATGACTCCGACGCCAGGCTGCTGGAGAGGGGAAGCTCAGAGCAGTGTGAGGAAGAAAGAATGGAAATATTTAAAAAAATGCAAACAATTTTTAATGAAAAGTATTTAGAGAAATTCTTATCTTTACCCAAGGGTGCTTTCTAAGCATTATGAATTTCGCGATAGTTCCCCTTTAAGAACAAATCCCTGAGAAAAAAACCATGATGATGCACCCTGATCCCTCCCCCTTTGTAAAAACTTTAGTTTTTTTTTTGGGGGGGGGGGTTTCTTGACAATATAACTTTTAGATAAACCAGTTACAAAAGTTATATGAAAGCAATTAGCTGATATACAGTATATCTGCTCACATGTGGATTTTGAATGAAAGAAAATTATATTTTTATTTTCTCATGAAGCACTACTGTAACCTGTATTACCACAAAAAGCACACATATACTGTACACAAGTTATTGCCAAAGAGTGCGTCCTCTGCTGTAGCTGGATTGCAACTCCCAAGTTTCTCATCCAGTCAAAACTGTTGCCTTGCACAAAATGTCAAATCCAGTAACAGAATAAGAAAAGGGTGATTTGTTTTTTCAGTTATGCTGGTGTTTCCTATCTTCCATTTATATTCATTATGATTTCACACCAAAGAGCATTCGGGTCAGCATTTATTACAATGGCTGTTCACTCAACAATGGAACTCCTCCAGAATGCACAGAGATTTCCATGTTCTGCTGCCTTTTCTTACTAGCTGTATTTATAAAGAATTTGGAAATCAAAAACAAACACAGATGCTGCACGGTTTGTAACTCTCTGTCAGAGTCGAATATCCATCCAGCTGGTAATTGGCCCAATTTAAGCATGAGTGATGCTGACCTTCTCCAAAAAGGATCACAATTTAATTAGCAAGGAAGCCAAATTACCTTTCCTCTCTTACCCTAGGCTTCTGGCTCCCTGCTATAGTTGTTGACTCCAAGTGACACAAGGAAGCCCATGCTGTGTTTGTTTGCACAAAATGTTTTCAGAATAAAGAAAGACTTGCTTATGTAGGTTTCTAAAAACCCCTATACAGAAAATTTTACATTTCTTGTGGTATTTCATTTGACAACAATCTGTTATATCCCGCAGCCTATATAAATACAATGTCAGATTTTAGCCTGGCAGCCCCAGCACCAAATCCCTAATAATGAGACAGATAATGCACTATGTGCTTGCAGGTCTTCCCCTTGGAGTTACTCAGACATTTCAGCTCAATGTATAAGCCTAGTTGCTAAATGTGTATTTTGTTTTTCACAGTTTTCGGTGAAATTGATTCAACTAAAGATCGCCATACATGCGCTGATAAAAGTTTCCCTTGGTCCCTCCAGACTGAGCCAGCAGCTTATTGTCCTGTGTATTGGGCTACATGATAGGCCTGCTCAACTTGTCAAGATATCAATCAGATTGAAAATCCCATCTGCCAAGGAGAGCATCTGAGCGCAGATGCAGTTCTAATCCGACGGACCTCTGTAGGCCCCAGTGCATGATACCATTGTTGACTCTAGGGCCAACAATCAGATTAACTCGATTTGGCCCGGAGTGTGGATGGTCAGATTGGGTCTACATCTGCTTGTTTGGCAACGTCATCAAAACAGATTATCAGATTTGCCAGTGTATGGCCACCTTATTTCTGAACTTAACATAAACATAAATCGAAACTAAAATTCAGCTCCAAATTAAATTAATTATTTGATTTAGAGTATAAGTTAGACCCAGGTCTAGTGAAAACAGCCATGGCATTGCCAAATTTATGCCTCACAAACTCACCCCTACGTGTTTTGTCAACATTTTGTGGGCCACTTCCAAAGTATCCATAAACCAAGCAGGAAGCAAAGATTCCTCACATTGTTACAGGATGGACTAAAAGGACAAATAAATACCTATTTTTGGTGTAACTAAGCACTTGTTTACTAAGCAATTCAGGCCCATACTGTAGGGGTAAGTAATTTCAAAGGTTAAACATGTAAAAAAAAAGTCAATGGAAATTTAGAAATAATATATATAAAATATATCATTGGTTCAGTGATCATATTGTTGAAACAAAGCACAAGTTTGCTCATCTCTACGGCTCATCACCTTCAAATAAATATGGCAAGAGTTTTCACCCAGAAGGAGATTTAGGTTTGATTCTTTACTACTTGACTCTTGGGGGGGTTGATTAACTAAATTCACTTCATGCTAATATTTCCCTCCCAACGAGAGTTGATACAATACGAATTAAAATAATTTATTAATTATACTAAAAATTGTGGTGGTTGAGGAGTAGTGATGAGCAAATTGACCCCATTTGTTTTTCTCTATGATGATAAAATAGTACATTGTACTTAATCCAAACTGAGATATTCCGTATTAATCCTCATTGGAAGCAAAACCAGTCTCTTGGGTTTATTTAATATTTAAATTATTTTTAGTAGACTTGAAGATCTAAAAACAGAAAGAACCATAATCCAGACAATCCCAGGCTCCGAGTATTCTGGATAACAGGCCCCATACCTGTATTGTATTTTACTTGTTAAACTTCTTTCAAGAAGCCCATAACACTTTTCTAAATTAACCCCTATTTGTTAAACCTATGTTAAATATATCCTTTGAATGAGACTTGTTCCAGTGCCTCTTAGGGTGAGATTTGTGTGATCTACTAGATATTCCTGAAAGCCCACTCCAAAAGGAAGTTAGAATATTTAACATGGTGCTTTTAAACAATATATCTTAGATATAAAGATGGGATTTCAAGGACTGCAGAGATTATGCAGAACTAAGAGGTTCTTAAATTCATTCCTATGGAAGCTGGAGTTCTGCTAATAGTGTTTTTTGTACTTTTAACCACTTTAATCCTAACCGTAAGATTGCTGATATAAAGCCAGGTAAGGATTTTGCATTGCAAGGATGGTCAGTCAAAACCTGCAACTGTTGTAAAGCCACAGTCTTAGATTCTGCAACAACTGCAGTGCCAGAATTAGCTAGAAAAATAAATATTTGCTGTTCTTTTTCTGTTAGGCTTTATATTGCATTGTATTGTATTGTTTTAATATTGTATTTTATAGAAGCGGCACTGCGGAACAGTGTTTCAAGCAAGCAGGAGTTATACAAAAGGCATGATCATAGTAGTCATGCCTTTCTTCATTGATAAGAATCGCTGGCATGCAGTCCCTATCACACGGCGCTGTCTCTTCCACTGATACCCAGCTAAAAGCTCTATAAATCCTGCTTGGCAGGCTGGCCGTTTGGAATTGCAGAGGAAACTTGGCAAGCAAGGCTGAGCTGTAATTCAAACTCATCTCCTACAACAACTGAAGAGGGACCCACATGGTCACAGATCTCATATCAGAGTCTGAAAGCCATTAAGCATCTTTCTCTGGCTCCTATACCAAGAAATGTACTTTGCCAGTGTCTTGATGCCAGGGGATATCCAGAGGGAAGGCATATGGTCCCTCTTCCATTTCTCTGCTCAAGAGTTTCTTGTTATTTTATAAAGTAGCTTTTGCTTAAAATAAAAACAAATATAAAAAAAACTACTGCAGAATAGGATGTTTCACTGAATATCAGTGCAGAGTCTAATAATAGTTTGGTTGTGGCAGAAAAAAAAACATAAAAAGCCATTAGATATTAGACTAATGTATATATTGTAGCCATAAATTGGATTCTTTAAAAAATCAACCCAAACCTTTTTGCAAATACACGGTATGTATGAATATAGGAGTTTCACAGGTGGATGTTTTCCAGATGTGCCAGGTGAAAATGCTGAAGGCAAGTATCACAGCTGCCCTCTCCTTTCAGCAGGTCTTGCATTTACAGCTATGGGTTCCATTATCTGGAAGCTCGTTATCCAGAAAGCTTCAATTTTAGCAGATGCCCATCTCCCATAGACTCCACTTCAATCAAATTTAATTTTTTAAAAATGATTTCCTTTTTCTCTGTAATAATAAAACAGTTCATTGTATTTGATACAAACTAAGATATAATTAATCCTTATTGGAGGCAAAATAATCCTACTGGGTTTAATTAATGCTTAAATAATTTTTTGGTAGAGTTAAGACATAAAAATTACAGAAAGACCCCTTATCCGAAAAACATCTGGACAACACATCCAATACCTGTACAATACAGGCTACAGTTACACTACAGGGAACTTTTTTTTTTTTTAAAGTTCACAATGGGGATTCTGATTGATTTCCACCTGTCTTTAAAACTTTCCACACAGTCAGGTGTTTTATCAAACCAGAATATTTATTATAGCCTTTTTGGCATTTTTTAAATGTGTCCATTCATCAGAATTGATTTGACAGGTTTAAGCAGTCAAATAAATTCAGTTCTTTCCTATGGGGTGTTGGGTGGCAGCACTTTACTATAAAACCCTATAGATTCTCCCTGGGAAAAAAAAGAACAGGCACTTCATTAATTACCAAGGCTCATCTATAAAGGGCTTACAGAATTAGTACAGATATTTCTTATCATTAAAAACTGGGATCTGTCCTGTAAAAAATTATAGCATGCATTCATTAAAAAGTGGGGAGAAACAGTTGAAGATTCAGGGCTTGGCCCTAGTTGAAGTTTCAGGGCTTGGCGCCTATACCCCACACATTTACTGGTGAATACCTTCTTCGCAACTCATTTTCTTTTCCTAACCTCTCAGATATACTTGTTTAGAGAATGTTTACATATTAATGTTTTCTGACAGAACAACAAAATAAGTACACGTGTACAAGTAAACCATTTTATTTATAGTATCTGTTCTGGGTTTTCATTTTGCATTAGATAAATGGATAACATATTTCAAGCTTACTGCATGCTTCTCTATGTGAGTGCCTCATCCGTGCAGCTTTGGCTTTTTAAACTCCCAGGAGTCTGCCTAGTGACCAATGAGATATCCTAATGTAATGCCTTTAACATGGTCAGTGTCAGTGCTGACTTCTTGCTGCCACTGTCCAGAGGAAGACATGTCCATTAGCATTTCACACTATGCTGGAACCTCCTGCTTTAGCAGAAATCCCCTGCGGCATGTGTTCTTACCATACATTCTGCTCGGTGGCAGCCAATGTGTAGTGTACAGGTTTGTGCCTCATCATATAAAAAAACCATACACAAAAGAGCATGTATAAAGGGGGTAAATTATCCCATTTGTTTGTTACAAAGGGGAGACAAGGCACAACTCAGAAAACTCCTTTGGAGTTATAGTGCTTTGATATCACAGCATCTGGTCTACACATTAGATCTTCATGAGTGTTTAATACAACTCTACATGTCTACCTATCAAAAGAACATAGAAGAGCAACATGTGGAATTAAAAACTATTCTTTAAATTACAGTAGAACACTTGACAAATCACCTTGCTATCCATAAAAAAAATGAATATTGCCATCACAGCAAAAACACCTTCAAGGTCAATAAATGTAAGTGTCTAATTAATAATTGTCCCACAGCATGGTGCGGTTGGCACTAGAACATTTATAGAGGCTGGGAAAAAGGAGGTTTCCCTTTCAGCATAGGAATGTTTCTTTGTATCAAGAACAGTGATGATGATTAATCAGTACAGAACAAGATAAATCAATGATAAAATACCCAGGCCCATGAACTTAGGTCTTGTTTTAGTTATATTAAACTCTGTACATATATATACACATACGTATATATACTATGGCAGCACTGCTAACTGATTTGCACAGTCTAATATCAGTCTTTCATATCACTGAAGAAATGTAACTGTAATAGGAGTTGTGTCACTTTTGTGCCTATCCCTACTAGACTTTAAAGGGTTAATTGTGCTAAATTCATAATATGGAAACTAATTGCTATTTTTTTTTTCAGTCTTACGCATTTTTTAAATTTAAGTCTGAGCACCTGTCTGCATCTGAACAGCCTCACATCATTGGCTGGTAGCAGTCCCTGTGCTAATTTTCACTACCATCCGAACCATCTGTGCTGTAGCATACTGGAAGAGTACTCACTGCTTCAGACAAACAGCAGAAATGCCATCAGCTGGAACACATCGCTCCCAGGGGTGATCCCATCTCGAGAATTTTTAACAATTACCCGTACAAGCCTATATTTATTTTATTTACATATTTATGTTACAGGCATCTGTGCCGAAGTGATACATTTGTATTTAAACTTAATTCATAACCTTCCTAAATCCCCTAGTCTTGCTTCATGGACCAGTGACAGACTACAGCAATTTAAACAGCTACTGAGGATGAAGTTCTGGGCTCAGGCAGGTGTCACATATCTTAGAGATTTAATAGAGGATGGCTTTTTCTCAACTTTTGTAGGAACACACATTTTACAAAACTCCTGCTTTCTCAGTACTTCCAAGTGTGCAAGTCTGTAGTTAACCCCAGGGACTAAACAGTCATTTGTTTTATAAGCCACCCCTAAATATATATATATTTGTCTATATAGTACAGTACACTGGATTCTACTACAGTACAGTAAACTGGATTCTTCTACTAGCATAGAGGCCTTAGATTTGAGTAGGAACTTACTAGTAACAGTAAATTCAGTGTAACAATTATTATTTAAGAGGCAAATTAATTAGGGCTAGGCAGCCAATCATCTTAAACATGTCTCTATCATGTACAGTGGTGCACTAGTAACTACATCTGCCAGGTCTAGAAACCAGGGTTTACTAATAAAGGCTATTCTCCTACCGGTTGAGCCACAAGAGACATTTTGGGCTCTAGCGACTCGAGTTATTTGTTTTGATATATTTCTTCTGTATCTCCTTGTGATTACATGAACTCAGCTGCATCTGCATGTGGTGCAGCTGCCAGCAACTGCCCATGTAAAAGGTTATTTGAGACAGTCTCCTCTTTCTGCTTATTGCTGGATCATTTTAGCTGTGTTCTCCTCAAGCCTTCCTTGAGTTCCTTAAGTTCCCTTCCTTGTCCTTGTCTTTTGATCTCCTGGTTTTAATTAACTAATTAATTGTTCTTTTAAGCACCACTGCTTTCCGAAATATACGTGTTCTAATAAGATGTGACGCCATATAGTCCAACACAACATCTTCATCTGGCTAGAGGGGGTATGAATGTCACCCATCATAGTGCCCATAGTCAGTATCAGACAATTTTTGCAAGACCCCTTTTACTCATTATGGGGTTCAGCACAAGGCGTAAACCCAAGGGGAGGAATGTAGGTTGGAGATACAAAGACCCACGAGAAAATCTTCATCCTGAATGAGAGACGCGAAGATGAACAGGAGAGGACCTGAACAGAAGCATAAGTAATAAAAATAAATAAAAATAAAATTATAGCCTTGCAGAGCAATCGTTTTTTGGCTGCTGAGACCAGGGTCAGTTTGAGTGGCCTCAAACTAGGTGCTTAATTTTTAATTTCTAGCTTGGATGCATGTTTTAGTTGCATAAAATCAGGTGTACTGGCAAACAGAGCCTCCACATAGGGGCCTTCAAATAGCCAATCGCAGCCCTTATTTGAATGTGGCTCAAGGGTAAAAAAGGTTGGAGACTCCTGGTCTAGTGCCCTTTTTCCTGCTAAAAAAAATGGTATTAAAGAACTGAGCAGAGCCGGGCCAACCCAGTCCAGGAGCCCTAGGCAACCTGGTGGCCACGGCGCTGGCTCAGTGTGTGCAAAACTGTGCTCCACCGCGCATGCGCAGAAGCGAATTTTCGTGAAAGTTACACTCGCCAGTCTGGGAGAGACGGGTAGGCGACAGAACAGGTACGTGCCTGGCGCCCCCCCCAGCTATGCGCCCTAGGCACGTGCCTACTCTGCCTACCCGTAGTTCCGGCCCTGGAACGGAGCTATGTCACCACTTATAAAGTAGACACATTCACAGAGCAAATTGAATTAAGGTTTTCAGAACTCTGAAACTTAACATTTTTGTGCATAAAAGAAGGTTAAATCATCAGGAGGGAGGGGTTGTCTCTGTACATGCATGGTATTGCCGAAATATTCAGAATGCTTCCCTAGACACTTTCTGCAATATTGTCAAAACTGAAATCCAGAGAAATATGTCTAAGCCAATTAAGATATGGACAAACAATCCCTGTTTGTTTAAAGGGTAAGGAATTTTTTGTAACTTAAGGCACAAAATGTCTCAATATGTTTAATATATTGATAATGGGTTGAGTTTAGGGGACTGCTTGTTTTCTGCTTGTTTGTCTATAATTATTTAAAAAAACTTACAAAGGGGGACTCTTTTGAAAATGAATTATTATTTTAGAAGGAGAGAAACAAATGAACAAATGTGGTGCTTTACAGGAAATTGACTACCAACCCTACAATGTCATTAAAAATAATTTAAAGATGTGTTTGGGGGATGCATGCCTTGATTATAGGATTATAACACAAGAATTACAAGAGATATTACCGAAAGAGAATCATAGGGCCAGTGTTTTATTTACTCTCTAAAATGAACAAATCCCTGTCTAATCCTCCAGGTAGGCCTATAGTGTCAAGGGAAGAGTCCTTGTTGCAACCTTGGGCCATTTATGTAGATACATATGTGCAAGAAATTTCACCATCCTTGTCTAAAAAAAACCACACAGTTTTTTGCAATGCCTAAATGATAGAAAATGATATATACAGTATGTGTGTGTATGTATATCTATATAATACACAAAAGCCATGAATATCTTGTAAATGATATCCTTATAAACGGTGAGTAGTGATGTCATCAGTTATAAACGGTGAGTAGTGATGTAATTTCTGTCACATGACTCACTAAAATTTGTGTATTATAATAAATAAAGTAACCCCAATTGTAAAATATGAGGATATTATAAGTTACCTCGGAGTTCCATGACCTGTATAAAAATAATATCCTTATATTTTACAAGAGGGGGTACTCTCTCTCTCTCTCTCTCTCTCTCTCTCTCTCTCTCTCTCTCTCTCTCTCTCTCTCTCTCTCTCTCTCTCTCTCTCTCTCTCTCTCTCTCTCTCTCTCTCTCTCTAAAACTTTGAATTTAGAAATTGTATTGTAAAGCAATTAGCAAAGGTGAATTCTGTGTACTCCCAGCAAAAAGGCCTTTTCTATTTTACTACATGTAAGACAGAATGTGTAGTTACTTGATAATATTCCCATGTGGATGACCCATGCAATGCAGACCTTGCCTATGTTCATTCAGCGGTATGTAGTTGAATAAACATACAAACAATATGAAAAATTATAAACCCAAAGAAACCAAGAAAGAAAAAGATAAGGCTAAATGGTATAAAAAACAGAAATGAAATCTGGTAGCTTAATATTTTTTTGAACATAAAAATTCAGTTTTACAATTTTAGAGAGGATCACTGCCACAGTTAGGATAAAAAATATTTATGTACAGAAGCACACTGGATCAGGAAATTTTATACATTTTCCCCAAAAAGGTTAAACTCTGTATATACAGAATAAATGTAAACAAAGTTAAATTTAATTTAGGACTTAAGGACTTTGATTTTAATGGACCTTTTTCAATGGACTTCATTTTGTGAACAAGACACCAATCAATACCCACTTTGATTAGGTGTGGGTGCACTACACTTGAAAACGTTTTATTGCACTTTTTTGTCATCCCCCACCTACTGTTGTTAGTATCTTGTTGGTTCTACCAATGTCTTTTTGATCCTCCTTCCAAGGAAATTTCAGAAATGTGAGTCTAAACCAATAGCCACTGTACCAAACACTTATCCTAACTCTTATCTCTGTGATTGCCAAACCTCTTTACTTAATTTTTCAGGATTCATTGAGGTCTGGCATGGTGCCGAGAGACTGGAGAATTGCTAATGTGGTGCCGCTATTAAAAAAGGGATCCCGTTCTCAGCCTCAAAACTATAGGCCAGTTAGTCTGATGTCAGTTGTAAGATTCTGGACTTCATAGCAAATCATAATGCTAGGAGTTTGTGCCAGCATGGTTTGATGTGTAATAGATCTTGCCAGACTAACTTGATTTCTTTTTATGAGAAGGTAAGTAGAGACCTCGATTCTGGGATGGCAGTGGATGTGATTTACTTAGACTTTGCTAAAGCATTTGATACAGTGCCACATAGAAGGTTACTGGTTAAATTAAGGAATGTTGGCCTGGAACATAGTATTTGTACCTGGATGGAGAACTGGCTAAAAGATAGACTACAAAGAGTGGTGGTAAATGGAACATTTTCTAATTGGACCAGTGTTGTTAGTGGAGTACCGCAGGGCTCTGTACTTGGTCCTTTGCTTTTCAACTTGTTTATTAATGACCTGGAGGTGGGCATTGAAAGTACTGTTTCTATTTCTGCAGATGATACTAAATTATAGGTTCCATGCAGGATGCTGCCACTTTGCAGAGTGATTTGTGTAAGTTGGGAAACTGGGCAGCAAACTGGAAAATGAGGTTCAATGTTGATAAATGCAAGGTTATGCACTTTGGCAAAAATAATATAAATGCAAGTTATACACTAAATGGCAGTGTGTTGGGAGTTTCCTTAAATGAGAAGGATTTTGGGGGTTTTGTAGATAACAAGTTGTCTAATTATGGGCAGTGTCATTCTGTGGCTACTAAAGCAAATAAAGTTCTGCCTTGCATAAAAAAGGGCATTAACTCAAGGTATGAAAACATAATTATGCCTCTTTATAGGTCCCTGTGAGGCCTCATCTGGAGTATGCAGTGCAGTTTTGGACTCCAGTCCTTAAGAGGGATATAAATGAGCTGGAGAGAGTGCAGAGACGTGCAACTAAATTGGTTAGAGGGACGGAATAATAATAAATTATGAGGGTAGACTGTCAAGGTTGGGGTTGTTTTCTCTGTAAAAAAGGCGCTTGCGAGGGGACATGATTACACTTTACAAGTACATTAGAGGACAATATAGACAAATAGACCTTTTTTACCCATAAAGAGGATCATCGTACCAGAGGCCACCACTTCAGAATAGAAGAAAAGAACTTTAATTTGAAGCAACGTAGGGGGTTCTTTATGGTGAGGTCAGTGAGGTTGTGGAATGCACTGCCGGGTGATGTTGTGATGGCTGATTCAGTTAATGCCTTTAAGAATGGCTTGGATGATTTTTTGGACAGACATAATATCAAAGGCTATTGCGATACTAAACTCTATAGTTAGTATAGATATGGGTATATAGAATTTATGTGAAAGCATGGAGGGGTGTGTGTATGGATATTGGGTTTTCCTTTGGATGGGTTGAACTTGATGGACTTTGTCTGTAACTATGTAACTTAGCCCAAACTGAAGGGTCCCTTTGAAAAAAAATAAAAAGAGACAAAGGAGATCTATTTCTAGAATAAGCATAGACATGGGGGTAATTTATCAAAGAGTGAAGTTCCGCCACTAGAGTGAAATTCCGCAGCTCTCCATTCATTTCTATGGGATTTTGAAAGGCGTATTTATCAATGGGTGAAAGTGAAATTTCACCCTTTGATAAATACGCCTTTAAAAACCCCATAGAAATTAATGGGAAGTGGCGGAATTTCACTCTAGTGGCGGAACTTCACTCTTTGATAAATATACCCCATGAAGTGAAGCATGGTTCTTCAGGTTATGTTCAATGCTTTCCTTCTAGTTTTATAACATACACTGGTGCATGTAAATAACTATAAAATGCTTCATCTGTTTTCCACTGTTGCAATGTCCTCTACATACCTTTGCAGGTTCTATGTTATATTAAGTTTGCACAAAATTTTCCTTTATGGTTCCTCCATATACTTTAACAATGATTGGCTTGCACTTTTACCTGAATGGGGTTTAGACTATAATAAGTGATGGAGACACCAGGCCATTTGGTATTTTGTAGTTTGGTGGAGATGAATTCCTTGGGATAGCAATAGCCTCTCCAATACGGAGCAAAAGGTCCACAGACTTCTTAGTACAACAACTATTTTTTCAAATAAGGTATCCGCCACTACAAGGAAATAACTGGGCTCTATTGTTTTATAAATTTACAGTATGAAAGGATTAGTGAACATTTTTCAAGAGGAAGGTGTGATTTAAAATCCTGTATCCTAGTAAATGTAATACAGAATCACAAAAATGTTATGTGAGCAAAGAGATCCATTAAGTGATATAACTAGTTTAATCACATTACACATACCATATAACTGTGATAAGCAAATAATTTTTTTTCTACTTTTCAACAGGTTTCATTAACACAAACTAACAATAAGCACAGAAGCTTCTTTTCTACTCAAGAAATCCAAAGTATTTCAGCCCATGCAAATGGTTAGTATTGCTCTTATTATTTTCTTTGCAGTGTTCAGTTTTTTGCACACATCTCATTTGTATCCAGCTTTCATTTCAAGGCAAGAAAGTTCAATGGAGTCTGTGCTGCAAACTGTCTATGAGCTAAGTAAAATCTTTATCAAGCAGAGATACAGCTTGAAGGGTTCTTGAAGATGAAGTGTGTGCCTCAATCACAGCCACAGCAATTGTTTTAATGAGGACACCCTATTCTGGATTCATCATTAGAGACTTACACTTTTTTCTGCCTTCCTTTGACTGAGAAGTACAACCTTACAAAAAAGTCATTATCATATGCAAAGGTCAATTGCCACTAATGCTACAGATTGATAATGGCTGAATAACTATGTGGTGGTAGTTCGGTTAAGGTGTCTCATGATTTCTGCTTAGGTTTCTGTAATCAGCGAAAAGATGAGAACCTAATGTTGCTCAATTAGCCATGACCAATAAAAAGGCTCTGCTTTCGCTTGGACAGCTTGATAGTTAAGTACATGAGTACAGGAGCAAAGTATATATTGCAGACTCAACACTTGACAAACACTTTAATCAATTTAAATATCCCTGGTATAACAATAATGGTAAAAGTTTTACACTTATGTGACTGCAGTCTGAGTTCTGCCTTCATGTTAGCATACAAGCTTTTCTCTCTTACGAAGCAAATAAGAGCATTGAGGATTTCATGCTAGGTCTTTATACAATTGCAGACACATATATTCTGGCATAGCAAAACTCATCTAATCCCATCTAGTCAAATGTGTAAGTGTATCTGATCCAGATGGGTTACCATAAGGGTTAACATAACAGTGGATGCCAGTTTTCGTGTACAGATGCAAGTACTGGTATGTGACCTGTTATCCAGAATGATTGGGACCTGGGGTTTGCCGGATAATGGATCTTTCCATAATTTGGATCTTCATACCATAAATCTATTAGAAAATAATATAAACATTAAATAAAGCCAACACGTGTTTGGAGTCCAATAAGGAGTAATTATATCTTAGTTTGGTTCAAGTACAAGGTACTGTTTTATTATTACAGAGAAAAAGGAAATCATTTAAAAAAAAATTGGATTATTTGGATATAATGGAGTCCATGGGAGATTGCCATTCCGTTATTCGGAAATTCTGGACAACAGGTTTCCGGATAACGGATCACATACCTAAACATGAATCTAGTTTCCCACGTAAGAGACTGACCAGTCATGCAAGAGGCATGAATTCACATGTTCATCCTTAGCCAGAAAGATTGGATGAAGTGACTTCTCCCCAATATTTTATATTACAGGGTCATTTTCAGTTGAGCACTCGCACAATATATACACCCCCCAGAAAAACTATGTTTGATTTGAGCCAAATGTACATGTGAAGCTCTGTAAATTGGTGAAAAGAATTGCTGAATTGTCTAATACATTCTGAACGGATTCACAGTACAATGTATACAATATATACAAAAATACTGTAATTTGTATACATTCTTGAAAGTTTTCTCTATAGGAATAAAAAAAAACTTGGAATCCTTTGCATTCTGTTGATTCCATATATTTCTTTGTCTTGAATGGAACATTATTAAGTTTAGAAAAGTAGAGCACTAAGGGGCACAAGAGCTTGCATAGAGCACGTCTGCCCATGGGCTATGGCTGAATTGATCATCCGGGGCCACATAAAAATCTAGTTTGAAGTGTGCAGAACAGTTTCAGGGGCCCAGGTGCCCTATGCATTGCAGCCTGTGTCCTCTTTTCCTCTCTAACTTCCAGGTTTAAATGACCTGCAAGTAAAAGGATGGGTAGGTAATAGGAGAGAGGCGCCTATGTGCCTCCAGTATCTTATGAATGTAGAGCTTCTGAGTGGAGCAGTGGTATATTCATTGAGGCAGCTATAGTCTCTGTGCATGGCAAAGCTGAAACAGCAGAATGCCATGAGCAAAAATGCAGGACTTCCTAGGAGATCAGAAATGTCCCATTAGCTCTCCTTGGCTGCCAGAATCCAAAGGTAATGGCAGAAGTACATGTGCAAAACACAGGACTTCCCAGGAGATCAGAAATGTCCCCTTAACTCTCCTTAACTTTTAATATGTTATAGAAGGGCCAATTCTAAGCAACTTCTAATTGGTTTTCATTTTTTCTTTTTTATAGTTTTGGAGTTATTTGCCTTCTTCTTCTGACTCTTTCCAGTTTTTAAAAGGGGCTCAGACAAATCTTCCGTAAGGCTACAAATGTCTTGTTATTGCTACTTTTTATGACTCATCTTTCTATTCAGGTTTCTCCTATTCATATTCCAGTCTCTAGGGTAAGTTGGGCCTTAGGAACCAGATTGCTCAAATTGCAGAGAGCTGCTGAATAAAAAGCTAAATAAATTGAAATCGAGTTAGTTGATTGAATATGGGTTTTATCTGTTCATACAGAAACTAATGAACATCTCTCCTTTTGAAAGGAAGAAACATAATGAATTCTGTGCCCACCCTAGTACGGTTGGGACCATTGTATGGCCTTAAGCGGGATTGTTAAAATTCCAGCACCATCAGCAGTTCTCCACAATGCCCGAGCTTCAAACTTGACATTTTAGATATGTTTCACCGACAATGTCGACTGTATTGCAGGCTTCAAATTCAATAAGTCAATAGAGTCAATAATAAGTTAGGCTGAAATTCTCTCACAAATTCTGGGGGTACTGGGGAACTAAAATCACTGCCTCCTCCTTGTACTCTGACATCATATATAAGCAATAGTAGCATGATTTATATTCTTTTTTGTTTGCAGTCAGGCCAGAGACCTTTTGTTACCTATGAATCAAGCTTGGATGACCATATAGAATATTCTTCTGCATGAAAGGATAACATACATTCAAATTGTTTAAACATCTTCTCTGATTTACTTTTATGTGATGTAATCATAATCCAAGAAAGAATCATTCTGTTTAGCAACCACAACTTTCCCTTGTTTGTTATAGTTCTACAGGAGCAGTGACCAGCTCCATGTTGTAGCTCCCACCCTTCCCAGCTATAGTCAGGTGATCCCACTGGTGTCTAATAAAAGGGCAGCCAAGTTTGGGAGTTTTACTTTGAAAGCAGCTAGTAAGTTGCAGGTAAAACGTTTTCGTCCGTTTTATAAAATGTATAATGAAGCAATTGAATTCTTAATGAATCAGATGAAAATTAAGCGTAGGACTGGCCAGATATGGGATGACTTTGACGTAGTTGGCCAGCTTAAATATATTGCAATATATGGACAAACAATCCCTGTGTTGTTTAAAGGGTAAGGCATTTTTCAGTAGCAGTATGCACAAAATGTCTCTGTCTTAAATATATTGACAATGTGTTGAGTGCTCAGGACTCTTATAATTGTCTATATATATATATATATATATATATATATATATATATATATATATATATATATATATATATATATATATATATATATATATATATATAGTATATATGCATTACGGTGATGGGGCCGTTACTTATCTATTTATGAAAGGCATCTGTACAGACACAACATTGACTAATGTTCTGCAACATGTTGGTGAGTAATTCGTTCCAGATAGTGTGGAATAAAGTGTACGTTTTTCACACTAATTCTTATTTTTGCATTTCTATGTTCAGTAATTTGTTATTGTATGAAATCATTTCTATTGATTCACTGGTCATTTGCGTCACAAAATGAAGACCAATAACTGTTTCCAGTAGCATAACATATTGCTTACTGGACGTCGGCCTGCCCACGGCAATGTTAGCATTGATTTACATGTGTCATTAGACATGTAGCTGTGACGTTAAAACAAGTCTCTGTGAATTTAGAAAAGTAACCAACTGGATCAATGATTCCAAGAAACAGTAAGCTGCATTATGTTGAGAATAACAAAGGAAGTATTTATGGTTTGTTGTCCCAAAGGTGTGATCTGAACCTTTGGTACATACAACATATATACTAACTGGAAAATGACAGTTGCTATAGAAATAAGCATGTAAACATTTGGCCCTTTCATCAATTGCAAACTCACTGAACAATTATGTCCCATGTGGCCCCCTTGAAGTCACTGACTAACTCAGAGTGAGAGAGCTGAAAAGCAGGAAGTAGTGTTCTGGCTATTATGTTACACATCCAGTCACTTGGCCTTTATAGATTACATTTTTGATTAACTAACTATATTAGAAATATTTTTTATTTTTCACAGCCTATTTACCCAGTTTTTATTTTTTACACTGAACTGTTCCTTTAAACTGCAGGGGATTTTGGATACATTAGTCTATAGCCCGCTAACCTCTTTGTTTGCTTTGTAATTTGAACTCCGTGACAAAAATGGAAATCAGCCAATGAGACAAACTGTTATTATTATGTTGGAATGCACTGATGGCATTTATGAGTTTATTAAAAAGTAGATGGATGATTTTGGTTTTCATGCATGTCCAACCTGAAAATTCTCAGCAATGTACTGTACAAATATCGCAAACTTCTTTTTAACATTTTGACTCAATACCAGTCTTTATTTTCTATATTTGGACTCATTATTATAAGCAATGCCACTTTTCTAATCCTTTAACTGGATTGAAAATCCAGTAAGAGAAGCAGATCACAGGGTCAGGCAAGGATGTGGAGACAGGTCCAGTTGTATTATGTGCCTCTTATTTTCCTAACTTGCATGTCTGAATTGGGACAGAAAGGTAGGCAGGAGGAGTGATGATTATGTGCCTAACCCCACCCACCACTCACCAACACAGCTCTGACTAATGAAGTCAGAGCTGTATTCCTGGGGAAGAAGCAGGTCCCTATGCTCCAAAACAATGTGTCAGTTCCTAAAGATCATAACACATATTGCAAAATTTGGTCCACCACAACATTTAGGGGGTTATTTATCAAAGTCCGAATTTATCTCAATATTTTCTGGAAAATACTCCGACCAAATCCGCACAGGTTTTTTGGGCTTATTTATTAATACACTTTCCCGAATATTTTGTTTGCGGGAAAAAATCGTGAGAAATCAGATTTTCATAATTTTTTAGTATTTTTCATCCGATTTTCATGATTTTTTTTCGGATTTTTCACCTGAAAACTCCGAAAACTTCGAGGTATTGCCTGAAACCCAGCGCACATAAAAAAAATCATTGGGACTTTTCACATTGACTTTTATGCAACCTCGACAGGTCTGAGATGCCGGATTTTCAGATTCAGACTTTTCCCATCCTCTGGGTTTAATAAATTCCGAAAAAATCGTGATTTCTTTAAAAGTCAGATTTTATAAAAAAAAATCAAGAATGTTTCGGGATTTTTGCATTCAGAGTTTAGAAAATAACCCCCTTATTGTACATTGCATTCTATAATATAAATGACCCCCATGCATGTTACAGTGACATGTCTAAACAAATTAAAGAATAAGGGGTAAATTTATCAAAGAGTGAAGTTCCGCCACTAGAGTGAAATTCCGCAGCTCTCAATTCATTTCTATGGGATTTTGAAAGGCGTATTTATCAATGGGTGAAAGTGAAAGTTCACCCTTTGATAAATACGCCTATAAAAATCCCATAGAAATGAATGGAGAGTGGCGGAATTTCACTCTAGTGGCGGAACTTGACTATTAACTTTTTGATAAATATACCCCTAAGACTGCTGACATGAAATTTTCCAAAACTTGTGCACTTTTTGTTTATAAAACCGCAGTCAAAAGAAAACTATACCTCAAAAATAATTACTTATGCAACAGTCATATCAAGTGGCCTATTAAAGAATCTTACCTATCGGGAATATATATTTAAGAAATAATGCAGATCTATCTGTAACTGAAAGAAGTGTGAAAGCAAAAGACAAAACTGTCTGTTATCTGGCTCATGTGACCTAACATATATGATTTGCTTTGTTAGTGTGCACTGTGAACAGTAGCATCCTAGGGGGTGGCCCTTAGATCTTCAAATGGCAATTTTCTATTTAGTATTACCCAGTGGCACATACTACAAAAAGTATATTTACTGTAAATATTATTTACACCTGTTTTTGCATCTTTGCACATGAGTTAGTATATGAAACATAACCTGCCCAATATTAGCAAATATCGAGCATATGCTACATAACAGTCCAAATACTCAGAGTAGAGTCTATCTTTGCATTAAAAATAGGCACCTTGATTAGGAATCCACTAAACGTTTTTAGCAGAAAAACCTCTTTGACCTAAGTAACATCCGCATGGGCATCTGTTGTTAATAAGAACAGATAGTGGTAAGATAGTAGTGTTGTGGTCTGCCTCTGAGGTAAAAGATAGTTAGGCTAGTAAGCACAGGCAGCCTTTGCTTCAGTGAGGGCAATAGTGGGTGTGTCACCTAATCATGGTGAAACCATCATGGCTCAGGTTAGTCCAATGAATCACAGATGCTGCAAGGAAGGCAGCTGGACATTATGCAGCATACTACAAACTAGTAGAGTTTGCAGGAGGGCTTTTACCTCTCCAAGGAGGCCCCTTAAAGAAGAATTCAACACTAAAGTTAAAAAAAACCTAGTCTACATAGACCCCCTTCCTCCTCCCCCCAGCATAAGTGTTACCCCGGGTAAATGCCCTTAACGTTTTACTTACCCCTCCGTGCAGATTCAGGCATCAGAGTTAACGGGCGACATCTTCAGCCGCTTTGAAAATATTCGGAATGAGATCGGCGCTCTGGCAATTTTCATGAGTTTCAGCCCATGCGCAGTTGTCGTGAGACATTAAATTGCTCCAACTGCGAATGCGCCACCATACTGGTCTCATTCTGAAGATATCTTAAGAGAAGAAGATGGTGCCCGTGAACTCCGTGGGACAGAATCTTCACCGAGGGGTAAGTAAAACGTTAGGGGCATTTGCCCGGGATAACACTTAGGCTGGGGGGAGGGGGGTCTATGTAGGGTAGGGGGGTAGGGTTTTTTTTAACTTTAGGGTTGAATTCTCCTTTAACAGAGTTGGCAGCTCTTCCACAGGCAGAATGGTCTCTATAGTGTGAAAGGCTCTGTCATTTGTTAATGGCTCTGGAACATTGCTGTTCTGTAAAGTGGGTCTGATTCTGTACACAGTAAAAGACTGCAACATCTTTATTCTAAGTGTGATTAATCGTTTGTGTATGACCCACTTACATGCGTGTTTAATAGATTTTAATACAATACATATTATTGTTTTCTTATTCTGCCTCTTGAATGGTTTATGTTATGGGTTTTAGGAGACCTGCAGTCTTTTCAATAAAGCATTATTTAACCAAATATAATCACTTGCAAGGTCTCTCTTCTGAGTGTTGCCAAGCCTCAAGTGTGCATACAATATTATTAAGCAATGCCAGTTGTATACTTTAGGGAGCTCTCTGCAACTCTCAAAGGGTAATAACATTCCAGATCTCAACATATTTTACATTCTTCTGCCAAAGCCCTGTTGACGTAATCTAAGTATTACAGAATGATGGTACTACAATAGCTGACAATATCTTAGCTGTCCGATTATAAATAACATACAAACATATATGTGTGTGTGTGTTAATAGAATATTTGCATAAGAAAACAAGTATTGATGTCTTGATGATGTTGCTTGGAAATGAATATTATAGCAGAAATTAAGACAACAAATTCCACCAGCAAACATTTTTAGTAAAAGGTGAACTATTTATGTCTCCACAAGGAAATTAAATTCTGACTAGCTGCTCTGAGAACACAGAAACATGTCATCTTCCAAACAACAGCAATAATGCTCGGAATTAGAAAGATGGCAGGAAAAATATTTGAAAAAGCAAAGACTCTATTGGACATCAGGCTTTCCTAATTTCCCCAAAACAATTTGCAACCTGGTATACTGGGCTGGCAATTCCTGGCCCAAAATATTTAGAATTTAAATTGCATGTTCACCATTTGTTCTTTTACAAGAAGGAGAAAACATTTTGGCTCTCCTCCATTACATTAATGAATGTCTTTCTGAAACCACTTTTCGACAGTCTGTTGCTCTATAATAAAGTAACTGCATGATAGCTCACATTATCACAAAAGGAGCGATTATTCTTTAAAATCAGAATCCATAGTAAAAGTCATTTAGAGTCTTATGGGGGACATTTTCAGAAATTGAATTCTTATGAAGGAACCAATGTAGTGGCTTAATTTTCTCCATTTCACTAGCTCGTCTGAAATAAAATGATGCAGGAAACCTTGGATTAGAAGGTCTGCATTATTCCCTATTTTAAAGCTGTGAAATAAGTTGTAATAGTTAATAGATGTAATAGTTACATTTTGTTTTTGCTTGAAGGTGTATACATAGCAATTGCGCTACAACAGCAAACACCATATACAAGTGGAAGAAATTAACGTATAATGCATTTCTTGTTAGGCACTGACTAGTTTACGCTACTTTTAAATAAATGGGCTAAAATTATTAAAGCTAATCTGGCAACATACGGTCCCAGTGTTTGAGCAAGCTGAAGACCAAATATATATGCTGATGGAAGTCTTCAGTCAACCTTATTTTCTGTTTCAAGCTCTCATGCAACAACAATCAGGTAAAAACCCTGCAGCTGGTCCAGTGGTCTTCTAGATGTCTTACAAATGATTGAACCAAGTAACTGTACATCAATAGTGAGATTCTCTTCCTTGGACATATAAAGCCCAGTGGCAATTTTAATGTAATAGTTTTAACTCATGTACAGTTGCAGCTCTGTTGACATTTTGTTGATATTCTGCTGAATTTAATAGGAGTGGGCAGAAGTTGGAATTAATACTGCACATCTGAATACATTTTCCCAAAGAAATTTAACTTCAGTACTTACAGCCTCATTTCTTTCAAATTCAAATATATATTTTTATAAGTTGTAAATGACAGACAGCAACGATCTACTTTTCCAGTAGACAGTAACCAAAAATAATAGAACGATTGCCCTTGTTCAACAATACATTTGAAAAGAGCATCCCTTGCACAAGGTTAAGCTCGATTCATGCAGCAAGAAACACAATATAAAATATCATTTTCTAAATCCAGAAATGATCAGTAGAAGCCCATTAAGGGATAATGTGAAGAAAAGTGCTGTGTATAAAAAAAAGTAGCTCTCCTTGCTTGCAAGGCCAGATACCCTGAAGGCGCTTAACAGGAATTTGATTGCTGCAAATTATTAGTATGAAAATGTGTAAAATAATTTCAAGACCTACAATACAGGTGAAACGGAGGATTGAATCAAAATAAAGAAGTAAAAAAAGTAAAAAAAATACCCACTAGTTAAAAAAAGAATCATGCAAAGCTACTTAGTGGATTTTGTTACTCAGAGAAAGCAGGGCTCAGAAATCAACCTACTATGCTAATACAAACAAAAAAGCAGCTTAAGACATCTTAAGTTTTAAAACAGGAATATTTAGTTTCTTCAGATATTCTCTTGTGGAATGAAACAAAACTACATGGCAAAATGCAAATTTGTGTTCTTATTTATGCACACATTTTTTTCAGTTTACAGCTTTTACTACTTTCTCCCATGAGTCTGAATGAGTAAAAATGTGTAATCTTTTATCTCTCAGTTCATCAAGGCAATACATCACGAGTTCTTACCTTCAGCCAAGATCAGTTTGTGAGATATCAGCACATAAAATATCGTTATCACCCAATTCATCGTGTTAAATCAGCAAAGGGATACATATAATTGTTATTAGTAACTTCTGGTTTTATTACCTAGAACCAGGAAAAAATGTATATGTACAAAAAAAAAAAAAAAAGGTTGAACTCGATGGACGTGTCTTTTTTCAACCTTACTTACTATGTTACTATGTTACTATGTAAGGTATAAAATTCAATTGTTCAGTCTGTTTGCCCAATGTAAATCTTTTTAAAACAGCCATGTTTCTCTCTATGTACTAACAATAGCTGGTTTGCTAATACGTACCTATTATAGGGGAATTTTACAATTAAGTTACTTCTTTATGATACTGAAAATAAAAAGGGTAACAAGACAATTTTCAGATCCCTGTGGCCCACATCAGGGTGCACCAGATGTCTAATTCCTGGTGACTCCATCATGGTTCTTCTGAATCACTTGCCTTACATTGTATTTCCATTCAAGCAAATGCACTGCACATTGTTTAGCATGCAGTTGAGAAGGGAACATTGATAAGACAATGTGTCTTTAACATTTAACTGTTTTCATAAATGGCTATACATATTGCCCTTAAGCCAAAATCTCTCTCTCTCTCTACTCTTCAGTCCATTGGCATTTTCCCATAGCTCAATGAACCAACATCACTCCACCACACAGCAATCCATACACATTTTCTTTGTCCCTCACCCCTAGTTCCCAGTTCTACCATTTTTCCCTCACCATCAACATGTACAATCTTTCCACCAACAGACCAGCATCTTTCTTGTTTCCACCACCCCAAACTATCTGCACCCTCCCTCCAGTAACATTTCCCCATAGTTTGGAATCATTTCAATTCAAAGCAATTTCCCTCTGGCTCTCACCAGCCTCTATCCACTGTATTCCTCCCTTCAATTCATCAGCATTCAATCTTCCTTCACCCAAATCCATGAATAGCTCCTTTGCATCAGACAACTTTTTTTTGATGTTATTTCCAAATACAGCTGTAATATCTTTATAAAATAACTGGGGTTGTATGATATAAAAATGGAAAACAATTGGGAATTGATTGAAACTGGGGACTATAGCCAGATTGGCATACAGTATCCTCTATTGCTATTTTACACATTCTATATAAAATATACAAATAGTTCCAAAAGTGATACAGTTTCAAAACTTTTACTTTTTTCAATTTTAACTCATTTTATTCACAGCAGAATAACGTTTCATATGACAAATAAAGCATTTTTATTGTATTGGCGTAGACCTTTAATTTTATATTGTGTTTTGCTAAACTTGGTTAGCTGCAAATCATATCTTACTATAATAGGTTTCTTATCTAGAGCATGACTTCATCACTGGAACGCTTATAACCATAAAGGCATTGTGACTTCACCTGAGATCCATTTCAGACTCATTCTAAGTGCTTTGCATTGTGGAACTAACAAGATAACAGTGATGTGCATCATGGCTTTAAAAGCAGGGTAACATTGTTATCAGAAACTATTTGCTGAAACCTAAACATGAATTAGCCAATGAAATGCCCATTAGATGCCAAATGGTATTTGTAGATTTGTATCATCTGAATAAAATTAAACAGGTCCATTTTAAAACCTTTTTTTCCCTTAGTAATGCAATTAAATGGCAAAAGCTGTAGCTTAGTTCTAACATTATGCACCCAACCAGCAGCTCATCCAACACACAGCATGTTCATTCTCTGCAATAATGCAATAAGCCAGCTACACAAACAGGCCCAATAGTAATACACAGACTATGCACAGAATAACAATTTCCAGCCTGAGTGTTCTACTTTATAATATAGAAATGTGTTTTCTTTTTCTCCTCATTGATCAAACAGCACCATGAATATGAGTTAATATTCTGACTCAGACACAGGTTGGGCAAAGCCAATGATGAAAAAAAACAGCTATTAGTTTGTATATATGTTTATAGGTAATTTGGTCTCTACTTTGTATTTTTAATGGGAAACTGCTCTTCATGTGATTACATTTACTTCAGATAGAGTTATTGAATTTATTAATCAATTTTAAATATTTAAATTAAACTAATCACTAAGGACAGCAACGTAATGCACTTAGAACCCATGCACAAAGCAATTATTCTCAAGACGATGATGGTCTGTGCAGGCTGTACTCTGCACCAGAGGAATGTACAAGGCTCTGCTAGGCCCCCATACTCCCTAGCCTTCATGACTTGATGACATGTAAGCTAGAGGGGATTAAAGGGTACACCATACCTCCCAACTGTCCCATCTTCTGCGGGACAGTCACAATTTTGACAGCTCCGTCTGCACTCCCAATTTCTTACTGAAATGCCTTGAGTTTTTCTTTCATCTCTTGCACGGACGATGTTTCTGAAACTTAACTAAACTAAAAGACTTTTTGGCAGAGAGCCCAGAATATTCAGCACCTGCACTTAAATGCAACTGTAACTAATAAGATAAGCTGGTCTCTTGTGAGAACTGAAACCTACAGCTTAAAATGCAATTCTCCTTCATTAGTAAAACTGTAATAACACATAAAACATGACCCTAAAACTTGCAGAAATGTGTTCAAACTTTCCCTAACCTGCCAAATTTGCATAATGAACATGGTATTTAGGGGGCATGGCCAGAACATGGGCACGGTCAAACAATTTCATTGCACTACACGTGGCAGAACATTTTGTCCCCTATTCCCTTTTTCCAATGTTGGGAGGCATGGGATACACCAAGGAGTCAAACCCATTCTCATGGATTGATGCAGGTATCAAGTTTAGTATGTGTCAATATGGCAATACTTTTTAACTACTGGGAGAATGTTTCTCACAGTCAGGAAAGTTTTGTTCAATGGAAAAAAAATATTGAAATGCTGGGCATCCTTAAAGCTACAGACACCTGTAGCTTCCCTGTTAGTGCAGACACCAGAGTGGGCTGAGGCAAGTGACTTGGCTGTTTCTTGGCCTGCATTTATACACAGCCGGAGATATAGCTACGCATGACTGCAGTCTTAGGATTTACCAGTTTCACATTTCATAAATCAGCATTACAGCTTCTGATTAAATCCTACCTTAGACTGGTGAGTTACAATATTTGACTGGACTATCCGATAACTTGGCATTGGTACCAACTGATGCCCATATCCCATGACTATTAACTGGATCCTGCATTTCAACTATGTTTGTATTTAAGGTATTGCTTCTACAGATTTCTCCAGTACAGGTCCTCCAAACACGGCTTCTTTATGGATATTCTCAAATGAATAATCCACTTGCACACATGTAAAGACATTCTTAAAGCCAGTAAGGGTATGGGATTTGCTATCCAGAATGCTCAAGACCATAAGGGATCTTTCTCCATACCTTAAGTCTACTTAAAAATAATTTAATTATTAAATAAACTCAATAGGATTATTTTGTCTCCAATGAGGATTAATTATACCTTAGTTTGGATCAAGTTTTATGTACTGTTTTATTATTACAGATTAAAAGGTAATAATTTAAAACTTTAATGATTTGATTAAAATGGAATCTATGGGAGATAGCCTTTCTGGATAAAAGTTTTCCGTATAATGGATCCCATACCTGTACAGGTATAGGATCTATTATCAAAATAATTGGGGTTTTCAGGAGAAGGGATTCTTCCATAATTTGAATCACAATACCTTACATTTGCTAAAATTTAAACATGAATTAAACCCAAGTTTTGTTTTGCCACCAATATGGATTTGTGTAGCTTAGTTGCCATCAAGCTCAAGATACTCTTTTATTATTACTGTGTAAAAGGAGATCATTTTTAAAAATGAGAATTTAATGCTTAAAATATAGTTTGGAGATTTCTGTGTAACCGGTTTCCTGATATGGGATTCCATACCTGTATATTGAGAAGCTAAAAGTACCTAATAGATTGTATAATATTCCACAATAGAAATATATATATAATACAATGTACAGTATATATATATATACACAGTATATAGTAATGCATCTTGAAAAAGGTTCTGGACAACGAACCGAAACGTCAATGAAAAAATGAAATGTATCCTAATAAGCTTTTTTGCTTTATAAAATAAAGATTTATAACACGGAGGGGCACATTTACTTAGCTCGAGTGAAGGAGTAGAATAAAAAATACTTCGAATTTCAAAGTATTTTTTTGGCTCCTTCGACTCGAACAATTCGAACTAAAAATCGTTCGACTATTCGACCATTCGATAGTCGAAGTACTGTCTCTTTAAAAAAAACTTCGACCACCTACTTCGCCACCTAAAACCTACCGAGCATCAAAGGTCAAAGGACCTTCCCCAAAGGCTTTCTAGCCAATTTCTGATCGAACGAATAACGCTAAATCCTTTGACTTCTATATTCGAAGTCGAAGGATTTAACTTCGATAGTCGAATATCGAGGGTTAATTAACCCTCGATATTCGACCAATAGTAAATGTGCCCCGGAGTGTGTGCAAGTTTTGGTGTTTTTATATAGCCATGCTTTGAATGTACTAATTCACAATAAACCCTGTGGCTGTTGTTTTTAGATTGTGCCGTATGTCTCTAACAATGTAAACAAATATATGTCACCGTTAGCACAGATCCTGTAAGAAAGCATCAGACAGAACTGTGTATTTACTCACACTCAGGCAAAGTGTGAAAAGGCCCTGACCAGCCTTCTGTCTGTTTTATGTAATAAAACCAGCAGTTATCTCAGTAAAATCACTCAACATATTGAAGAGAAAAGTTAAAGTGTGAGACTGTTAAATAATTAAAACCGTAAATTACAAATGTTGTATTGTATTCAGCAAAACAAATAGAGTTATCAATAGAAAAGTATAGCAGACTGATGAAGCGGCTTTTTGATCAATTCCTTCATTGTCCGTAGAGCCATCAATAAACTTGCTACAAATCATTACTGCTGGAATAAATGGCTGCACTTTATTTATGAATAACTATTAAACTGGTAGACCATCACGCTAGGCTCAGTTTATAACCTTAACAAACTTTCAAATTTTCCAGTATTGCTGCCAGGATGAAACTTTTTTTTTTTTCTTTATAAAGCATTATTTTTGTCCGGAATTAGACCTGCTTTACAATTAAGTAAAAGAAGCATACTTATTGAAAGCAACTGCAGATAGGATTTCTCCAGTGCAAAGCCCTGAAGTTCAATCCATTACTGTTCTGCTTGTTTCTGCAGGATTACTTGGCCAAAATGTTTGATGCTGTGATTATAATAATTAGTGTGTCACGAAGATGACTGCTTTGATTCCAGTAATTGGCAGGTAAACCTGCATGCTGCTATGACATTAACTGATATTGACATGTCGTGAAATACAATGAAGTTCCAGTTCTGAGGGCATCCATGTGTGTCCATGTAAAGATTCATAGTTTTCCATGCTTCATTTTTGTACATCTTTCCTTGTGACACTATGGTAGCTAGAGATAAACTAGATCTTTTATCATCCTATCCAGTCTTATTGTTTTCTGTCTCTTACCTGGCCTAAATCTTACAATGTTGCAGGCAGTGTAATTCAACTGCCCTTACAGAGCCCAAATTGTAAAGGGTCTACTCCACAGATAAATGTTGATGCTATAGAGCAGTGATCTCTAACTAGTGGCTCATGAAGAACGTGATGCTCTCCAACCCCAATGCTGTTGCTCCTTGTGCCCATTTTCCTGGCTTAAATTGAAGGTTTGGAGTCACAAAAACACAGTTTTACTCCATTAGAGTCTCTTGAAGGCTAGCAGTCCACATGGGGACTCAGTTAGCCAATCACAGCCCTTATTTGTCATCCCCAAGGATTTTTTTTCTTGCTTGTGTGGCTCCCCAACAGTTTTTACTAGGGATGCACCGAATCCACTTTTTTGGATTAGGCCGAACCCCCGAATCCTTCTTGAAAGATTCGGGCGAATACCGAATCATAATTTGCATATGCAAATTAGGGGTGGGAAGGGAAAACATTTTTTACTTCCTTGTATTGAGACAAAAAGTTATGCTATTTCCCTCCCGCCTCTAATTTGCATTTTCAAATTAGGATTCGGATTCGATTTGGCCAGGCAGAAGGATTCGCCCGAATCCTGCTGAAAAAGGCCGAATCCTGGCCGAATCCCGAACCAAATCCTGTATTCGGTGCATCCCTAGTTTTTACATTTGAGTGTGACTCATGGGTAAAAAAGGTTGGGGACAACGATATAGAGCTTACAGAAAATATTACACTAAGGGGCCTATTTACTAAATTTGTCTTTTTTTTCACATTTGGACCTTTTTTTAAGATATCAGACTGAGGTTTTTGGATTTTTTTGTCATTAGTAATTGTTCAAAAAAACTCATGAATGTATTTTCAACATTAAAGTGCAGAGTACAACAGTTCATACAAGTCTCTTAAAAATCTATGGAGACTGCAACTCTTAAGTACATCAAGATGTAGTTCAACTACACTCAGTTCTATACAGTACCAATGAGGATTGTAAGCAGACTTATATATGATTGATTTAGTAGTGAGACTAACTGCCTCCTAATTCAATCATACATGAGTTTTCTCTCTTCTAATTATAATTATCTTTCCTAATGTGGGCATATCTAGGCATATATAAGTACTAAAGCTTGTGGACCCATAGACTATTAAAAAGACATATAGGAACTGTTGTACTCTGCACTTTAATGTCGAAAAGACATACATGAGCTGCTAAAACCTCTCTAGGCACTATGCACTTTAAGTTATTATGAATTTGTATATTGATTACTTTAATTAATTAAGGGTTCAAAAATAGTATTGGTTTTAATTGTAATGGGGGTATGGAATAAAAATTGGTTATGGAAAAACTATTCGCAATGCGTTTGCGCGAACAAATTATGCTTTGCGCAAATTTAATTTGCTTTTGCGAACCTGGAAACTGTTTAGCGACCACTTCCGACAGTGGAAAGCCTTTGTGAATTTTATTGTTAGTGCCAATGCGCAGTAAATGTAAATAAACTTCTTACTGAGAAAGTCTTTATGTTTGCTCCAAAAGATTACGACACCTTCAAGCACTTCTTAAGAGTGCACAATTAAAATTCGCAATGCGTAATTAAAATAAAACAGTTTAAGGAAAAATATTACATTGCAAGATGTGGATTTTTATTCTTATTGGTGCTAATTGTTTTGCTCTTTGCGACTTTATTACATTCCCCCCATAAGTGTTTTAAAGTATGTTTGTATTTGAAGTAGACCAAGTTACTTATGAATTATGATAGGACCTGCTTAACAAAATACTACATGCAGGTAATGAACCTCCTGAAGAAAATGTCAGGAATCTATGTTCCTGCAATTACAATTTTTTTTCCTGTGGTTTCCCAAAGACTCACATTTCCTTTCAACCATAAAAGCGGTCACTTGTGAATATTTCAGAGGTCATTTGCAACTAGCAAGTGACGTTGGGTCATACAACTTTAAGCATTGTCGTTGCAAAATGCCATTATTTGCATCTAAAGCATTTCCATACAAACAAAGTTCATTCAGTGCTTAAATTGTGAAATCTTCAACTGGTGTAAAGAATCTTGATTGCAGCCGCCCTTCACTGGTCCACTCTGCTGGACTCTCCAATGCAAAACAAATATCTGTAGGGAAGCGCAAGAATGGATACTATAGTGCAATACCCTTACATTTGTATATTAAAGTGCCAAGTGCAACACACTGTGTTAATTATGTGAAACTGGTTTAAAAAGTGCCATGTACTGTAGACCCTTAGGTAAGTTAGACCAAGGATGGTAAATCAGCCCATCTCTAGTAGAGATGGCGCGAACTGTTCGCCGGCGAACTTGTTCGCGCGAACATCGGGTGTTCGCGCTCGCCGGAAGTTCGCGAACGTCGCGCGACGTTCGCCATTTTGGGTTCGCCATTGTTGGCGCTTTTTTTTGCCCTCTCACCCCAGACCAGCAGGTACATGGCAGCCAATCAGGAAGCTCTCCCCTGGACCACTCCCCTTCCCTATAAAAACCGAAGCCCTGCAGCGTTTTTTCACTCTGCCTGTGTGTGCTGAAGAGATAGTGTAGGGAGAGAGCTGCTGCCTGTTAGTGATTTCAGGGACAGTTGAAAGTTTGCTGGCTAGTAATCGTTTTGATACTGCTCTGTTATTGGAGGGACAGAAGTCTGCAGGGGTTTGAGGGACATTTAAGCTTAGGTAGCTTTGCTGGCTAGTAATCTACCTTCTACTGCAGTGCTCTGTATGTAGCTGCAGTGGGCAGCTGTCCTGCTTCTGATCTCATCTGCTGACTGCTGCAATAACAGTAGTCCTTGTAAGGACTGCTTTTATTTATTTTTTTGTTGTTTTACTACTACTACTACTACTACTATAAGAGCCCAGTGCTATTAGTCTAGCAGTGTTGGGGAGTGGGACTGGTGTGCTAATCTGCTGCTCCTAGTAGTTCAGCAGCACCAACTTTAATTTTTTTTTTTTTTAATATTCATTTTTTTTTTTATTTTACTTTTTTTATTTTACTACCGCTGTAGTAGTGTATAAGTTGACCTTTTAGGCATTATTTGCCCTGTAGGCATTTTTTGCCCAGTGTGTTATTCAACCAACTGCCATCTAGCTGTGTGACCTTGTTCACATTCTGTCTAAATATCCATAATATTACCGTCTCCAGAAAAAACACCGGAGTGACTTTTTTCAAGCAGCATTCATATATTTTACGTAATCCGTATCCACCGCTGTAGTAGTGTATACGTTGATCTTGTGGGCAGTATTTGCACAGTGTTTTCTTCAAACCGCCATCTAGCTGTGTGAGCTTGTTCACATTTTGTCTAAATATTGATAATATTATCGTCTCTAGAAAAACCACTTGAGTTACTTTTTTTCAAGCAGCATTCATATATTTTACGTAATCCGTATCCACCGCTGTAGTAGTGTATACGTTGACCTTGTAGGCATTATTTGCACAGTGTTTTCTTCAAACTGCCATCTAGCTGTGTGAGCTTGTTCACATTTTGTCTAAATATTGATAATATTATCGTCTCTAGAAAAACCACTTGAGTTACTTTTTTTCAAGCAGCATTCATATATTTTACGTAATCCGTATCCACCGCTGTAGTAGTGTATACGTTGATCTTGTAGGCATTATTTGCACACTGTTTTCTTCAAACTACCATCTAGCTGTGTGTATTATCGTTTCCAGAAAAACCAACTGAGTTTTTGTTGTTGTTGTTTTTTTAAAAATAATGCCAGGCAAAGGCAGGCCGCCACGCAGAGGCCGTGCTAGGGGCCGTGCTGCTATGCAATCCTGTGGCCCTAGCAAATTGCCCAGTTTTAAAAAGCCAATGACCCTGAACTCCCAAAATGCTGAAGAGGTAGTTGACTGGCTTACACAGCACACCCCATCCTCTACCGTTTCTAACTTTACCACAACATCCTCCTCATCCTCCACTGCTATGGCCACCCCACGTAACACTTCCTCCAACACCGGTGCCCCTTCTTCACTGGAGTCAGAGGAGTTATTTTCCCATGAGTTTCTTGAACTGAGTAATGCGCAACCATTATTGCCAGAAGAAGATGAAGGAGATGAGGACGTTACACCAGATTTAATTCTGGCAGAGAACACGATAGAGATGGACATAATGAGTGATGAGGAGGAGGTCCCCGCTGCTGCTTCCTTCTGTGATGTGTCAGAAGAAATTGATGCATCTGAGGAGAATGATGATGAGGAGATTGATGTTTTGTGGGTGCCTAGTAGAAGAGAGCAAGAGGAGGGTAGTTCAGATGGAGAGACGGAGAGTCAGAGAGGCAGTAGGAGAATAAGACTTAGAAGAAGCAGGGAGGACAGCCCGCAGGGATCAGTAGGGCAACAACATGTATCGGCACCTGTGTTCAGCCGGCCAATGCACCCGCCATTGCCGCCAACTTCTACTGTTACCGCCAGATCGCACACTTCCAAAAAGTCAGCAGTGTGGGATTTTTTTAATGTGTGTGCCTCTGACAAAAGCATTGTAATTTGCAATGAGTGCAGTCAGAAACTGAGCCTTGGTAAGCCCAACAGCCACATAGGTACAACTTCTATGCGAAGGCACATGAGCGGCAAGCACAAAGCACTTTGGGAGCAACACCTCAAAGGCAACAGGCAAACTAAAAGCCACACTCCTTCTGGTCCAGCATCTTACTGCTCTACCTCTGCTCTCCTTGACCCGTCTGAACCACCCTCCACTCCGCCTTCCACCTTGACCACCTGTTCCCATTCCCAGTCATCTGCCACCAGCCAAGTTTCTGTGAAGGCCATGTTTGAGCGTAAGAAGCCAATGTCTGACTGTCACCCCCTTGCCCGGCGTCTGACAGCTGGCTTGTCTGCACTCTTAGCCCGCCAGCTTTTACCATACCAGCTGGTGGACTCTGAGGCCTTCCGCAAATTTGTAGCAATTGGGACACCGCAGTGGAAGGTACCTAGCCGCAATTTTTTTTCTAAAAAGGGAATACCACACCTGTACCAACATGTGCAGAGCCAAGTTACCGCATCTCTGTCACTTAGTGTTGGGCCAAAGGTCCATATGACTACTGACGCATGGTCCTCCAAGCATGGTCAGGGCAGGTATGTCACCTACACTGCCCACTGGGTGAACTTGGTAATGGCTGGGAAGCAGGGAATGGGTAGCTCAACAACAACAGTGGAGTTGGTGTCACCGCCACGGATTGCACGCGGTTCTGCCACCACCTCTACTCCTCCATCGCTCTCTACCTCGTCTTCTTCCTCTTCTTCTTCTTACTCTGCTGCTGGGTCCTCCTTCTCCTCCTCCACACCTGTGCACCCCCAGCTCCCCCTAGGCTATTCGACGTGCCAGGTACGCCGTTGTCACGCTGTCTTGGGGATGACGTGCCTGGAAAGCAAAAACCATACCGGATCTGTACTCCTGTCATCTCTGCAGTCACAGGCCGATCGGTGGCTGACCCCACACCAACTGCAGATCGGAAAAGTGGTGTGTGACAATGGAAGCAATCTGTTGGCAGCGTTGAGACTGGGCAATTTAACACATGTGCCCTGCATGGCACATGTGTTAAATTTAATAGTCCAACGTTTTTGTCTCCAAGTACCCAGGATTCCAGGACGTTCTCACCCAGTCCAGAAAGGTGTCGGCCCATTTCAGACGTTCCTACACAGCCATGGCACGCCTTGCTGACATTCAGCAGCGCTACAACATGCCAGTCAGGCGTTTGATTTCTGACAGCCAGACTCGCTGGAATTCAACGCTCCTTATGTTGGAACGTCTGCTGCAACAACAAAGGGCCGTCAACGAGTACCTTTTTGAACTGGGTGGTAGGACTGGATCTGCAGAGCTGGGGATTTTTTTCCCCCGTTACTGGGTGCTTATGCGCGATGCCTGCAGGCTCATGCGACCTTTTGAAGAGGTGACAAATATGGTCAGTCGCACCGAAGGCACCATCAGCGACCTAATACCCTTCGCTTTCTTCCTGGAGCGTGCCGTGCGACGAGTGACAGATGAGGCTGTAGACCAGCGTGACGAGGAGCTGGAAGCGTGCGATTTCTGGTCGGAATCACCAGAACGAACCCAGGCACCTGCTGCAACGCAGGGAGAGGTGCCAGAAGTGGAGTCAGAGGAGGAAGGTGGCTTTGTGGAGGAGGAGGAGGAGGACCAACAGGAGCAGGCTTCCCAGGGGGCTAGTGGTGACCTTTTGGGGACCCCTGGTCTTGTACGTGGCTGGGGGGAGGAGACCGTGGATGATGCAGTCCTTGATAATGAGGAAGCGGAGATGGATAGCTCTGCATCCAACCTTGTGAGAATGGGGTCTTTCATGCTGTCATGCCTGTTGAAGGACCCCCGTATCAAGAGGCTTAAGGAGAAGGACCTGTACTGGGTCGCAACGCTACTAGACCCTCGGTACAAGCATAAAGTGTCAGAAATGTTACCAACATACCACAAGTCCGAAAAGATGCGGCATTTACAAACCAGCCTGCAAAACATGTTGTACAATGCTTTTAAGGGTGATGTCACTTCAGGAACTCATCAACATTCCAGGGGCAGAGGTGCCAGTAATCCTGCCACGAGCACACCTGCAAGGACAAAGCCCTTTGGCCAGTCTGTAACGTCAGACATGCAAATGTTTTTCTGTCCAAGGCAGCGCCACAACCCTTCTGGATCCACCCTCAAAGAACGCCTCGACCGGCAGGTAGCGGACTACCTGGCATTAACTGCAGATATCGACACTCTGAGGAGCGATGAACCCCTGGACTACTGGGTGTGCAGGCTTGATCTGTGGCCAGAGCTGTCACAATTTGCCATGAACCTCTTGTCTTGCCCAGCCTCAAGTGTGCTCTCAGAAAGGACCTTCAGTGCAGCAGGAGGGATTGTAACTGAGAAGAGAACTCGCCTAGGTCACAAAAGTGTCGATTACCTGACCTTTATTAAAATGAATGAGGGGTGGATCTCGGAGGGTTACTGCACGCCGGAAGACTTGTTCTGACTTCTATGCAGCTGTCCTTCTCTTCAAGCCTCATGACTCCACACACAGCTGTCCTTTAGCGTCCTCCTCCCTCCGCCACCGTTACAAACTAGGGTGCAAACCCTACTGGTTTAATTTTTTCTGGCCTCTGTGCTTCAGTGGCTGCAACCAAAAAAACTGGGCAAACAATGTCTACAAGGTCAACGTATGGCAAAAAATGACTATTTTCAGCATTTATATGGCATATTTTTTCTGGCAACTGTGCTTCAGTGGCTGCGTCCAAAAAAATGCATATTTTCTGCATTTATATGGCATAATTTTTCTGGCCTCTGTGCTTCAGTGGCTGCAACCAAAAAAATGCATATTTTCAGCATTTATATGGCATAATTTTTCCTGGCCTCTGTGCTTCAGTGGCTGCAACCAAAAAAATTTATATTTTCAGCATTTATATGGCATAATTTTTCTGGCCTCTGTGCTTCAGTGGCTGCAACCAAAAAAATTTATATTTTCAGCATTTATATGGCATAATTTTTCTGGCAACTGTGCTTCAGTGGCTGCGACCAAAAAAATGCATATTTTCTGCATTTATATGGCATAATTTTTCTGGCCTCTGTGCTTCAGTGGCTGCAACCAAAAAAATTAATATTTTCAGCATTTATATGGCATAATTTTTCTGGCCTCTGTGCTTCAGTGGCTGCAACCAAAAAAATTTATATTTTCAGCATTTATATGGCATAATTTTTCTGGCCTCTGTGCTTCAGTGGCTGCAACCAAAAAAATTTATATTTTCAGCATTTATATGGCATAATTTTTCTGGCCTCTGTGCTTCAGTGGCTGCAACCAAAAAAATGCATATTTTCAGCATTTATATGGCATAATTTTTCTGGCCTCTGTGCTTCAGTGGCTGCAACCAAAAAAATGCATATTTTCAGCATTTATATGGCATAATTTTTCTGGCCTCTGTGCTTCAGTGGCTGCAACCAAAAAAATTTATATTTTCAGCATTTATATGGCATAATTTTTCTGGCCTCTGTGCTTCAGTGGCTGCAACCAAAAAAATTTATATTTTCAGCATTTATATGGCATAATTTTTCTGGCAACTGTGCTTCAGTGGCTGCGACCAAAAAAATGACTATTTTCAGCATTTATATGGCATATTTTTTCTGGCCTCTGTGCTTCAGTGGCTGCGGCCAAAAAAACTGGGCAAACAATGCCTACAAGGTCAACGTATGGCAAAAAATGACTATTTTCAGCATTTATATGGCATATTTTTTCTGGCAACTGTGCTTCAGTGGCTGCAACCAAAAAAACTGGGCAAACAATGTCTACAAGGTCAACGTATGGCGAAAAATTACTATTTTCAGCATTTATATGGCATATTTTTTCTGGCAACTGTGCTTCAGTGGCTGCGTCCAAAAAAACTTGGCAAACAATGCCTACAAGGTCAACGTATGGCAGTTGTTTAAAGAGAACAGTAGATTACTAGCCAGCAAAGCTACCTAAGCTAAAATGTCCCTCAAATCCCTGCAGACTTCTGTCCCTCCAATACAGAGCAGTATCAAGCAGATTACTAGCCAGCAAACTTACTATCATCTGTCCCTGAAATCACTAACAGCTCTCCCCCTACACTATCTCTTCCAAGCACACACAGGCAGATTTTTCAGATACATTTTTGCCCTTGATCCCCCTCTGGCATGCCACTGTCCAGGTCGTTGCACCCTTTAAACAACTTTAAAATCATTTTTCTGGCCAGAAATGTCTTTTTTAGATGTTAAAGTTCGCCTTCCCATTGAAGTCTATGGGGTTCGCGAACCGTTCGCGAACCGCTCGCATTTTTGCGCAAGTTCGCGAATATGTTCGCGAACTTTTTTTCCGACGTTCGCTACATCCCTAATCTCTAGTAAAATTGCCTACTCACCAGATTTTCAAAGTATGTACATGTAACACCAATCTAGGCTATCCACACCACAGATAGTCACTTTCCAGCTAGTGAGCAGAGCATGGTTACATTTGGACTCACACTTCAGGATCAGGGCCTTCGCTAAGTGGAAGCACTCCCTCTAAGGTGTAGTTCAACTACAACACTCAGGCTACTGTGCATACAAAACATACAAATGATTAGGTGCCAGGAGGTTCTTCTGATGCAAACAAGAAACTGTTTATTAGTCCGAATGACAATATCCTCAAGTTTACTCACGTACACAGATGAGGTGTTAGCACATGACACAAAGTCACATCAGTACGCCATTCCCATCCAGTGCACTGTTCAGGAAAGCTGACCGCTAACCTAACACCCTCTTCTCCGAGTTCCCTGCACTGGAGGCATTCACACAGAGCCTCTGGGAAGCTACTCCCTGCTACAAATCCTTGTTGGAGCTTCAACTGCTCTTTCTTTTTACCCTATCTACTTTTCTCTCCTAGAGAGACTATTACAAGTCTGCCCTTCTATAGCTAAACCTCATTCACAGGGTTTCCTGGTCCCCGACTTCTCTCCAGAACACTTGCTTCTCTGGACCTTGCTGTACCCAGGCTCCCCTGGGCACACCCAGCTGGATCACCATCCAGCAGCCAAAGAGGAAGAGGCCACTCCTTACACACACTATAGTGCAGGGTGGCAGGAAGTTGTCATTACACCTCTTGGCCAATAACACTGAGCTTAAACTCAAATGGATACATAGGCTTTTGCCTAGTAACTAAGGAAAAGGGTAGGGCCTTAAAGCCATAGGGGCAGATTAACCCCTATGGGCCCCTACATACACATCAAGCAAACTGGTGCTGACTCCAAGGTAACCTCAAGTATTCACACAATGTTCATAAAAAGAAGAAATATATGATAGTACAGACATATTTATTTAAAATTGTGCCCCAGCAACTGGGTATACTCACAAAATAACATGAAATTGAGAACGTTGTACAACCTTTTTTAAGGCATCGGCTGCAATTGTGTCAGAGGCATTGCCACCTCATACCTGAAATTACACTAGAATTGTGGGGAATAAACCCTGGATAATGGGTAAAAAAACACGACAGCTGCATTTATTTTCAGAAAATCATAAAGTATCCCCCCAGAGCCCAGAACTCTAGAGCATTATTTAAAGACCTAACGCAAGACTGTGGCATAGTTAATAACCTTTATTTATATTAAAAAAAACAAAGTCAACTTAAAAGTAACGGTGCCAATGCCACTTTTACAATGTCAAACCCATCCAACAGAAAATTGAATCTTTGCTGTTAATAATGGAAAAATGCTCTAATATTAGATATAATATTTGGTATGGCATCTATTTACTAAGATAATATATTATGGTAATGTCATGGTGTAAAAATGCCATTAGTTATTGGTTAAAACAAACTAAAATTATCAAAGCATTTTCTTCAATAGAAATAAAATCTGCCTATCTAGGACATTAAATATGGCTGGCATTTATTGAGCTCTGACCTGCATTCTGTTTTAGAAGGGAACAATTTTAGCGGTAAGAAATAAGAAAAAAGGTTGATCCAAACAAAGGCATGACACCGCCTATCTATCTTGCTATGCAGGCAGTAGCTGCTCTGAAAGAAACCTGTTCAATACGAGATGGCCTTTCACTTGTACAAATGATGCCACAGCAAGTTTTTTTATCAAGTTATAAAAATTGCAGCAGCACAATAAATTGTAAGACAAAACGGAGAGAAATTCAATTTAACAAGAAACTTGTAACTTTTCACTTAAGGTTGTGGGACAAAAAGAGAGGAATGGGCGCTATGTCAAACATCAATTGCAGGTGCTGCTCCTACTAGATTGCCCTTGGAAAAAGAACCATATTTTACACCCACCCCCCCAAGGGAAATATAGTACAAGTGCAGCAAATTCTCCTTTCATCTTGCTGACAGAGCACCTCACCGTAGCCAAAAAAGTGTAAAGATTATTTATACAATAGAACATATATTATTTTTGCCGTGACAGAAAAGCATTTTTGATAGCAGAACGTGCCTTTGTACTTGAACACGTGCGCAGGGACAGATGCTGAGCTGGGCTGATCGATGGCGGATGTCGATATTCCAGTGGTTTTATTTGCAGAATGAATTTGTGCCTTCAGCATGCAATGAAATCAGATATAGGAATATACAGCAAGACTGCCTGCTGCTGGCCTCTCTATAAACGGCAAACACACAACTTAACCTTTCTGCTAAAAGAACCTATGGATTTTAATATTAAAAATGATTTTTTATCAAAAATACTGAATACTGTAAAATACCTTTTTGTTTAGTACAATAACAGGGAGTCTGCCAATTGCTTATCGGACTTAAGGAAAATATATTTAAATCAATGGATTCCCCCAGCACCTAATATTGTCCTTTTTTTGGCCTAGGGCCCCCCTTGCTACCTTGGAACCCAAGTCAAAAGGCCTTTCTGCTTGTACCTAAAAGCATAAATGATAAATATACAAAGCAACGCAATACTCTTCTGCATGTATGTACAATATATCCAGCCTGAAGTGGCCTGAGGGACTGGAGACCAGCATAGCCTAGGCAGAGAATAACGAGGGCTTTAGGAAATTTGAACATTTATTCAATAAAGTATTTAAGAAACATTATGTAATACAGTAGTCTGACCATTAAACAATTGACATTCTGCATGTTCAATATGTGAGATCCAGGCAAACTATAATGTTTACAGTCTGCATAACCAAGAAATATGTTCTGCTAGATGTTGTCACACTACAACTGTCAGTATTCCACTAACAGCCAAAGTCTGGAATTTGGAATGTTGGAGGACAGGTGGCAGTGCAAATCTTAGCTAGAGTCTGAGCACCCAAAATACATGGCCCATCCTATTTCTCATTCGTTTATTTATATGGCTCATACAGGCTGTACACTGCTAAAGAACATGTTCCTTCAAAAAATAAAAATGCACAATATTAACCAATTTGTGACCATAATGGCTGCTCACTTTACAGTCACAATCATTAGTCTAAATTAATTATGTATAGTGGTGCTCTTTATATCACTTGCTGTGCTTTCCAGTCCTACATTGTTGTCCATCTTTAAACACACACATAAATACAAACATGCACACTCTTTTAGTATATAAAAAAACAAAGAGAGCTTCCATATAAACAGAACAACACTGAAGGGGTTAAACTATATGTATCACTTGGGGATCATTCTCAGGCACTGCCTAATTAATTAGCCCATAGTTGTGCTCCCGTAAAGTATATTTCATTTTCCACTTTAATATCTGTCCAACAAAAATGGCAAACATTGCAGTATTCCCACCTCTTGTTTGCCATCGAATGACAGAAGCAATAATGTAAAAGCATGAACCCTAACCTATCCACCCCAGTCATGGAAAGAAATGACCATCTGCCTATATGAGGGGGGCAGATTCTGCCTGTAGAAATGCAAAGTGGCAAACGTTCTGGCTTTTAACATTAAACATTAGGACGAAAAACATTTAAACTGTTCCCTTTTGTGAATTTCAAGGGATTTCATTTTTAATCATATTTTTTTCTCCTGTTACAATCCTATCTGCTTTAAGGGCACAAAGGATTAATGGAAGCAGACTCCAGCACTGTGACCTTTACTTTGCATTAAAAAATGCTTACTTGAGCAGTCTGCTGTGGACCCTGAGAGCTGCTTTGTGCTGAATACTAAAACCTGATATCATGTAATGTTTCACAAGGATTTGGTAATAAAAGGGGAGCATTTATCCATAAATTCCCTAGGATACAAAAGGAACATCTATTTAATTCAGGCCACAGATCAAACACAGTAGAAGGAGCAGTTGATGTTGTAAATGTGAGTAATGTGTGGCAATCTGTACCAGATCGGGGGACAGAGAGAGAGGAGAAAATGAAGTACGATTGTACCAGATGTGCCTTGTGTGGATATGACTTGCTCAGAATGCCCATCCTAATTGTGTAATGCATGCGGATTTATTAGCAGCTGAAAGGAGAGTTATTCAAGTAGCGCTATATCAATACAAACATACATTCATAAATACAGCAGATTTATGCTTCTAAAGCTACATCTTTCAGAAGCTAAGCTACCGACAGTTAAAATACGGCAACATTTATTATAAATTAGTGGGGAGCTGGGTTGCTCATTCCTAATATTAAGTAGTTGGAGCTAAAGGATAAATGGGTTGCCATGACACCACACTACCGCCATGCTGCATTGTCCCAAATTTTTGCAGGTAAAATATTAAACACTGTTCTCAGCTGGGCACTATACCAATATGACTGCACATCATAGCAGACACAGGGGCAGCTCTGTGGTTTAAAGATAGATAAAAGAGAACTCCACAGATCTCTCAGTTGTATATTACGCTGAGGAAGAAATTCAGGAACAAATGTATCTACTGTATATTACCCGTTTGGTAAAAATGCCCAAAAGTAGGGGTCATTTACAACGTAAAGGTTGTTTTTATGAAGAAGCACAATAGAAGTACACCATATACAGTAAAATAAATGGAAGTTTTAAGCTACACTAGCGTTTCCTAGTTTTATTTTAGGATTGTAATTCGGTTATTGAGTATTTACAGGGATAAAACTATTTACTGCAGTGTCTTTAATGTTGTTTTTTTAAAATAAATTAAAGTATATAGCCATGCTGATTTGATTTACAAATGAGTATGGTGTTCCATAAAAAGTAGAAATTACTAGCAGATAATAAAAATGTCTTTTCACTGCCTCGCTATAAGCGAAGGGGTTAATATGTGCTGTTTTCCCTATATTACTCACTGGGTTCCAATTGGTAACATTTCAGCTCAATGATCCATTTAAGGGCCATTACCAGTCAGATTAGGCAGAGCAATGAAGTGCCAAGATAAAACCTGCAGGGACTATAAATATCCCTGAATGATGCACATTCTAGCGAACATACCTCATATTTCATTTCTCCCAGTGCTGGCAGTGGCACCCAAATCACATACCTTCTCCCTTTTCTACACATCATAAATTTCCAGTCCTAGTAACAACGTATGGCAAGCCAAGGACAAGACAATGGCTGTGATCTATCCTTTGATCAGTTGTTTAATATATAATAATCAGGTGTTTATTGCTTCACATTTATTAATTTGATATTTTTATGCAATGCTGCCACTTATATTAATAGTAGTGCACTGAGAACTGTGCCTTTCCAAACTATAAAACTTACAATGGGGTAATGTAATAAAGGTAACCTAAGATTAAGCAAATTTGCTTTCAGACAGGTGACTAGGAAAGATTACTTTCTTATTGGTTGCTTTGGATGGCAGGTCTCTGGTAGACACATATTTTGAGTGCTGGGAGACAGAGGTGTAATAAAATAAAATAAAAAAATACACATCTGAACCCACATTAGATGCTGCCTGTTAATTCCTGTGGGTTTCTGGATTTATTACATTACTCCATAATTAACCAGTGAAGAAAGGAATTGACACAGACATGAAAAACATACCAGCTCGATAAGTAACATTTAAAATCACTTTAATATAAATATTCTGGGAACATTTACATGCATGGGTTATCTGTATATTTGTATTCATTAATAACTCAGAGAGGCTTCCATGCTTGCTGTGCTAAAGGATAATGAAACATTTTCCATAGACTGTAAAAAAACTGTTTCCCCAGTGGTCACATTATGATAAAACGGATGAATGCTTCCTCGGTTTGACCAAGAAATAGTGTAATGGGATAAAAGATTCAAAACACTGACATCTACAGATTTAAACTTCCTATCTGCCTCCTAAATCTGTTATTCCATGCCTATATTTTTTTGCAGGTATTCATTCCATTCTTTTTGTTTCTGATTACTAGGGCACTTTGTGCTTAGGTGGTACACTGCTGACAGCCCAGAGTACACTGGAAAACATTCCATTTTCCCACTTTAGCACTGAAGCACATAGAGGGATGTGTGCCAACAGCAAAACAGAGGACAGCTTGGACTGCTGTGGGGGTTAATTGCTGTAAACTTGATGCATTGAAAAAATATAAAAAAAACCTCTCCTCCTATCCAGTAAATTTGCACATAGGCGCAGCTATGCAATGCTTTATTCAAGTATGCTTTGGTTCCGTCACATTAACAATTTTAAAGGGATTCAAGGGAAAACGTGTTTTTCAAAATGCTTCAGTTCAAAGTGCTGTTCCAGCAGAATTCTGCACTGAAATCTGTTTTTCAAAAGAGCAAACAGATTATTAAATATTTATTTTGAAATCTGACATAGGCTAGACATGTCCTTAGTTTCCCAGGTACTCTTAGCCATGTGAGTTGTGCTATGATAAACTTTTACTTACTGGGAAGGTAACTAGATAACAGTTCCCTGACACAAGATATTTAGATTAGATATTAGATATGAGAACAACACTCAGTAGTAAAAATACCACTGCAACTCCTTAAGTTACATTGAGTTGGCAAAACAATAGCTTATCTGAAAGCAGTTCCATCATGAAGTGCTGGTTACTTTTGAAAGCACAGGTCAGGCACAATGACATGAAATGGCTGCCTACACACCAATATTACAATTAAAAACATATACTTGGTTCAGGAATTACATTTTAAATGGTAGAGTGACTTATTTGTAGTGTACACAGTACAATTTAGAAATGCATACTACACCATAAAAAAATCATGACAGAATCCCTTTAAAGTACAATTTGACTAGAGCACCACCACTGGACATACTAGAGATAGAATATGTACTGCTAAAGTTGCCTGGCAGGCAAAGGTTGGTTAAACAATGGCAGTATGGGTTGACTAAATATATACTGTATGTATTGACTACATAGAGGAAATATACATTTAATCCTACAGATTTATAGAAGTTGACTCTGTGAAGACAGCAAAGATGGAAGCCCAATTGAAGCACACTGTACATGAAACTGAATTCCCTTGAGAATAGATGCATCAAAAAATACTAAAACAGCTTCATCAAACCTTTTTAGAAAGTAAATAGTTTGCTGGTAATTGTGTTCCAGAAAAGCATTTTCAATTACCAGCATATTCCATTATCATTTATAGCACTACCTTTAATGTTTTGTATTAATAAGGCTTTTGCTCGGAGAATGGACACATGCGCCTCTGCCTAAGGAATGCAGCTAAAAGAGTACAGGGATCATGGAAGGTGAGGGTGGCAGATAAAGAATAAGCCACTTTCCAGAAGTTATAATTTTTTTTTCATTTCCATTCCCAGTAAGAAACTTGCAGAAAGCTTTTTATTTTCCATTTAAGAGCCACAACACTATCCCATCATGTCTTTCTAGTGAAAATATTAGGAACAAGATCATATATAAATTAATGTTATTAAACAAATAGTAATAATACATTTATGCCACATAAAAAGTATATAGCACAGCTCCAATACTAGTGTCTAAGAACTAGTTTGGGGGTATAAACCCACCTAATATTCCCCTTTGTAGCCTTGGCTGTTCAGTCTATACAGCCCAAAATGCCTTTGTTCTCTTATGGCACCTACATTGGACAATTGGCCCATATATCTGCTAGTTCTCATTGACTAGACTCCCCTAATAGAGCTTTACTGTGTTTCCCTTTTCTGGTTCTGTAGTTCAAAAGAAAGTAAGGCCCAGCTCCTCATGTAGCTCCTCACACCCCCTGACAGGCCGTGATGCTTTAAAGGATTCTGTCGTGATTTTTATAGTATCATTTTTATTACATTCATCCTACCATTTAAAGTGTTATTCTTAAACCAATAAATTTATCTTTTTAGTTGTAATATTGGTATATAGGCAACCATCTCCGTCATTGTGCCTGATCGTGCACTTTCTTAATTTCTGAATGGCAGCACTTTACAATGGGACTGCTTTCAGATAAGCCATTGTGTCTCCTACTCAATGTAATGTAACTGAAGACGTCGCAGTGGGACTTGGATTTTTACTATTGAGTGCTGTTCTTATCTCTACCATGTGGTGAGGCATGGTTGCATTTTTAGCATTATTTGTCAAGGAGCGGTTATCTGGTTACATTCTCATTGGGGGCACCTAGGAAACTAACTGGGGGCACCTAGGAAACTAACAACATGTCTAGGCCCATGTCAGATTTTAAAATTAAATATAAAAAAATGTGTTTGCTCTTTTGAAAATGGATTTCAAAGCATGATTCTGCTGGAGGAGTGCTATTAACTGCTGCATTTTGTAAAAAAAACATGTACCCTTTAAAGTGACATCAACCATCTCTTTCCTTTGCAATAAATTTGTAAAAAATGTGAATCGCTATGATTAATAGCAGAGAACCTCTCTTTTTCAGAACAGGCAGGTAATGCTTAAAGTGTTCACTGCATTCTTTTTTTCCTATGGCAGCACATGTTCCTGCTTCTTTGTCTGTACTTTTAACATTTTGACAGACCTGTCACCACAAATTTAGTGCTACAGTCACATCGGGAAGAGTGATATTATTACCTTTTATCATTTAAATTTGTTAAAGTCTGTAGGAAAGCGCACCGAGATTTTACATAGCAGGTATCATTACAACATCTAGCTGAAATAATAAGTGATTTTTCGATCATATATTGTAGCTTGAACCTTTCCACATCACCACAGGCAAAGCTCAGCTAATGAATGCCCTTTTTTCATTTCAATGCATGGTTTGAATATGGGTAGGAAAATGTAAAATACACCTCATGGCAGCATATTCTGCAGATTTATTCCATTTGCCCCTCAGTAAAAATTGATTGTGGACAGTTGCTAGCAAGTACTACATTTCTGCTCAGCGTCTTTTAAGTTTTTCAAGGCTGGGAATGCCATTATTATATACTCATGAGAAGCAATCTTAGATAGTGTGCATAAAGCTAGCAACTAGAGAGGTCTATGATTTTTACAACTGGGCCCTGATGACCCACATGACACCTATATGATATGCCAGTGTCGGACTGGCTAAACTGGGATACCAGGAAAACTCCCGGTGGCCAAGGTGTCAGTGGGCCCTCCTGCTTCTAACCTTTTGGCCTATTTCATGGTCATTCTCTATTTCTTTATGGGAATAAAGAGGCTTAATAATCAAAGAATAGAGAATAGTATGTAGAGAAAAGAGACTAGGAGAATAATGAGGGTGATTGAGGAGAGGAGGTATAATAGTTTGTAAAGTGTGCCCTCAAACTAAGGTTTTCTGGTGGGCCTCTGGTATCCCAGTCCGACACTGTGATATGCCATCTCAGGCTATTACAGCCAACCAATAGTTCAGGACCAGGATGATTACTCTGCATACCATTATTGTAATAATCAAGATTCTTAGCAGAGTGGGGACCAGTAAATTTATATTGTAGGGTGTATACATACTGCTTGAGGGACATTCATCATTGGTTTATCCCTACTACTACCAGGGTACAGGGATCTGTAGGCTAGGGCCACACAGGGCCGAAAGCCACTAGCAGAAAGCCACTGGCTGATTTCAGCCCTGCTGTGGGCAAAAGCTTCCTCTCCTTTCTGCATTCAGAAGTATTCAGTCGGAAGTTGTGAACAGACTTCAGTGGATTTCGGCTCAAAATGCAGAGATTTGCGGTTCTTCTCTGTAATCCGCCAAGTCTGTTTGCACTGCTTCCGATTCAATACGTCTGAATGCGGAAAAGAAAGGAGGCTTCTGCAGTTTTCAGCACCCGTGTAGCCCTAGCTAAAAGTATCAGTCCCTCCACCCTATTTCTCTCAACCCTTATCACTGGGACTAAGCTTTGTAATTATTACATTAACTCAGAGCTCATATCTTCTTACAGATACAGTAGGTACAGACAAACCTTCAGACCCCCAGACCATTAGGGGCAGCATCTCTATCCTTCATTGCAGTCTTAATATGTTGTTTACTGTAAATACCAACTACTTACCACACTATAACCAAGTAGCTCCCTTTGAACATAATCCAGGTTCCTTTTGTCCAGATTCTCCAAATAATGCTGAAGGCGTGTATAAGTATATGGGTAACAGTAGGCAAACTGATAAACATCATCATCTCGGTCAAAGCAAAAGGCAAACGACATGACATAGTTTTTATGATGATCAGGGCAACGATAATAATACACATTTTTGGACGGGAGCCTTTGCCTGCAAAGAAACAATGAAATAAATCAATTGTTGCAATGCTACGTTTACAGGGATGATACAATTACCAAACTTTCATATTTTAAATATTTCTATATAATTTGTATGTGCTTTTAATTATCTCTGGACATACATTACATTTTCATAAGATAATATATGTAATAAAAGGCCACTAGACCACTTGAGAGTCACCACGGTTACTGCAATAGTCAACGTACTCAGACCTTCTTCTGCACAATTGTTCTGAAAATTGGTTCAGTGACTGCATTTGTAGGCAAGTACATAAAAGAATGTATGTTTTGTATGTAAATTAAATGCATCTTTGTGTTAGAACAGGTATGTAGGGATCAAACATTCCTTTCTTTCTACATTGCCAAAATTAAATGGCCTAAAACACGAAAGCGTGTTCAAAATATAACATGATAAAAATAATAAAGTTGGAAAAGTGAAAACTAGAAGGGGAATCTTGTTGTAGTACCTATTTAGTCATTCTGGGCTCACTTCAGTAACTGATAATTCTAAAGTAGAACCCCTGAATCTTAAGAAACAAAATAATGATCCTTATAGTGACATTTATTGAATATACTGTACAGAAAACACCATCAGCATATAGGATACAGTTACTGTGTTGCATTTCCCTTTTATAATTGGACTACTAGATCAATGTTCTCTACTTGGCTCATATTTGTTATATATCATATTATATCATAGCTAAATGTAAACGTCTCAAATGTTCTAAGAATAGGATAATTGCCTTTTTTTGGCCATATGCTCTTATTAAATGTTGCAACAATAAATTGGCATGCTGATTCATTAGATCATTAAAAACATGTCCAAAATTCAAGATTTCAGAGCAAACCATTTTGAAGGATTGCATAGGAACCAGTTCATCCCTACACAAACAATATTTGCTCACCTGGCTTGCACAGTTACAAGAATAGTGCTGCTGTTGCTGTTGGCATTGTGATTTCATAAGTGGTCATTTACTTTGACCCCGGACACAATTGCAAGAGCACAGAAGTGTACCTCTTAGTTCTCATTTAAAATCACTTGTGGGGTCTGGCTGCCATCTCCACCTAGAATTGTGCACATTGTTTTGCACTTTGCACCCTGCATGTAGTAAATAACCCTCAGAGAGGTAGAGATCATTTTTTACCGTTAGCCATTTATTACACTGGGAAGATATTTAATATACATACTGCAAGCGGATTAGAACTGATTGAATGAGTTAAATATCTCCCTATTTCCAATCTTTAGTTCTCTATCTATAGATCTATTTGCAGAATAAGAAGCAGTACTGACAAAGAAGTAAAACGAAGAATAGTTAGGACAAAGGGACAGATATAGGACTCTTTGCCCATTCAGGTTCAGAAAAGTAACTGCAGAAACTGCCACTTAAACCTGTTGAGCTTTATATAAAAAAACCAACCTATTTGGAAACAAGTCACAGCTAATGATTGTAGAAAACGTAATTGAGTTAAGAAATTCACTGTTTTTAGAATAGTGCCCAAACAGATACTAGTAAAGATTCAGAAACCTACCCCCATGCTGCTGAGACTGAAGTTGATTGATCTAAGTGGACATCATTAAGGTTTTACCTTCTCTTTTCTGTAAAAAGGTTATCCACTTAAATCTGCTTAACCTACCACAGTATCACCCTTTTTTGGCATCCACGACAGATATAACACGTTGTGGCATTACAATAGCTTTTCTTTGTATTTGGCCCATTCCAGACTGCAAACAAAATATATTTGTGTGGAATATCTTCTTTTATGGAAAAAAAATTATATCAAGGCAAATAAGTGGTTAAATGTATCCAGAACTGACCAGTGTTAAAGATTTTAGGAATACTTTTTTCCCCCCAAACAAAAAGATCTTGTACAAATTTTTATACCATCCTCAATTTATTTACCTTCATTACAGAAGTTAAACATCTGCTTTATTACCCACTATGACACTAGTTGTTGCATTGCCTCTGGCTAATATGTCCAACCTTGGATCCCAGGCCATATGGCAGCAGTGTCTGTATTCCTCATGTGTAGCTCTGACTTGCCACAACGTTCTACAGACTGCATGGAAGGATAATATCACTTTGAATCCAGTATATGTTGTACCTCACACTGAATATCTATGACATTTATGATAAAGCATTTATGATGCTTTAAGCAGGAGTCTTTAGATCCTGGAAACTGGCAAATCTTCAATATACAACATGCACCCGTGTACAGGTATGGGATTCAGTTATCCAGAAAGCTCTGAATTTCTCCCTTTAGGGCAAATTTACTAAAGGGTGAAGTGGCTAACGCTAGTGAAAATTCGCCAGCGTGATGTCATTTTGCCACTTCGCCGATTTACTAATGGGTGCTGGCGTAAATTTGCTAGCGAAGTAGACCTATTCTAGCGCTACTTTGCACCCTTACGCCAGACTAAGTTGAGCTCTGGCGAAGGGACATAACTACGCTAATTCACTAAGTTTCGGATTTTTGTGAACGTTACCTCTTGCGCCAGACTTTACTATGCCACCTCAGACCAGGCGAAGTGCAATAGAGTAGACAGGGATGGTCCAAAAAAAGGTGACATTTTTTTCTAAGTCCCAAAAAAACGCTGGCACCTTTTACTATTTATAGGGTGATAGGCTGAAAAAGATTGAATTTTTGTAGGGTACCCTCCTTCCCCCCCTACATTTGATAACATATGGCACCTAAACTATAGAGTGGGCACATGTGTAGGGCATTAGAACACCTTTATTAAGGTTCTCTGGCCTTGTGTAGTGTAATGTGTTTGCTGCTGCATATACGTCTATTGTACTTTAACTGCACGCTGTATGCAAATTTGCCATCGCTAGCGTATCTTCGAACCGCTGATCGTAATATCGCTAGTGAAAATTCGCAAACGATCAGTAACTTGTGCGCAACTTCGGATCTTTTGTGAATTTGCCCAGCCCTGACGAATCTACGCCTGGCGAAGTGCGGCGAAGCCAACGCTGGCGCAGCTTCCGAGGTAAGTAAATTTGCCCCTATAGACTTAATTTCAATCAAATAATTACATTTTTTGAAATGATTGAAATTATAGATTCCGTTTTAATAAAACATTAAAAACTTTTTAAATGATTACCTGTTAATCTGTAATAATAAAACAGTAGCTTGTACTGGATCCCAACTAAGATATAATTAATCCTTATTGTATGTGTGTGTACCGTAATTTTCCTTTCCTTTCAGGAGTCCTGCTCTACCCTTAAAGAAATATATTCAGTTGATAAATGGCAGTTACAATTAAGTTGTGGGTTGCGAAATAACAATTAGAAAAAAATGTAGGAAGGATAATGCGGATGAAGTACCTTTGTGTGACATAACACTATTACTTCTAATGCTCCTGTGATGATTATGCTTCTGCTCTGACAATTCTGAATGATGGGTATGAAGGGGGGTGTGATAGGTTTGATGATGAGTACTTGGAACTGTTTACATGTGGTATTCTGACTGGTTGTTGGGAATGAACTGGTATTCAACCCAAATGCAGTATAAGGTTTGTATGTTCAGAGCCAACTAGTCATGTAGCGTTGACTAACCTACAGTATGTACAATTATTGTTAAGATACACCCATGTTGATGAGCAAGTGGTAGTTCTTTTTCAGAGAGCATTGCTTCCCATGTATGGAGAGGTTAGTCTGTGTTTAGTCTCCCCTTCTAACCTAATTTGATGAAAAGTAATCCGGAAGGTTAAAAATAGACAACTAGAAAAGACATACATACATTGCAATTAATTATCCCAATCATGTGCAGGACTATAAAGTAGTGAATGTTTGTATTAAAAAGAGTTGAGTAGTAACTGTGTAAAGCTGGCCATATATGTTAGGATTTTTAAAAGATCTTTTCGTTATCGTTAGACCAAGAAACGATCGTTTAAATTTTCAATTTTGTCCATCAACTAAAAAAAACCATTTCAAGCGATGTTGTCTAGTTGAAGCCAGGAAAACTGAGGGCAGCTGCCTGCAAACAATTGGACAACAGATGGATTTTATTGTGACCGATGAAAATTTTCTAACCTGGCCAATCAATTTTCTTACCGATGTCGGGCAAAAAATCATTACATGCACGATCGTTCGATCCCACTAACCTCACGATAATTTGACATATTGGTTGGATTGCACTAAATTTGGCCGTTCATCAAAGAGAAATCTTTGCGTCTATGGGGGCCTTAAGGCATATGGCAGGACTCAGCCCAAGCGCTCCTGTGATCATTACACTATGGTGCAGGGGTTTGGGTTCATTTTAGGGCATCTTCATGACACTGTGCAAACATGCCCATTCCCAAATATGCTAAAATAGATGCCAGGCCTTTTACACTTTACAAAGTGTAACTGAGCCTATACTGATTCTCTGGTTTCTGATTTTCTGCTAGGTTTCTGGATTTGATGTCTGCCTAATCCCTACCTGTACTCTACTTACCTGTGACTCTCCTGTTTTTCCTGAATCCCAACAATGGAGTGCTGCTCCAGGCCTGAAACACCGGATTGGTGTCAGGTGCCGTCAGGTATCGGGCCCAATGCTGCCCAAAGCCCAAAAAACTGTATATAGCAAAACAAAAGACCTGTGGCACAGCTGATGCAATTGATTCGGTGATCAGTGTTTATTCAGCTCACAAAACAAAGCGGCAATGTTTTGGGCCACTGCTGAGCTTGATAAAGGAACCAGCAGAGGCCCGAAACGTTGACGCTTTGTTTTGTGAGATGAATAAACACTGATCACCGAATCAATTGCATCAGCTGTGCCACAGGTCTTTTGTTTTGCTATATACAGTTTTTTCCTGACTTTGGCCTGATTTTTGCTTCCTAATATATTAGTGCTGCCTGTCCTGACCCGATCTCTGCCTGTCCTGACCCGATCTCTGCCTGTCCTGACCCGATCTCTGCCTGACCATTGGGTTATCACATTTGGTCTCTGCCTGATTCTTTGTGCCTCTAGCACCACTGCCATCCCTCCATCAATACAGCTCTGTTTCAATTTCAGTCACTGTTATCGGTGGGATAACACTGGCTCACAAACAAGGTATGTTCTTAATATAAAAATACGAAAATAAATTATTGACTGTATATATAGATTGTCCTCTTGCATGGCAGGTTGCGTAGTTATAAATAATTGATAATGTCTCATTGTACCTAAGGTTATTATAGCCAAAACCAAAAATAAATGCAACAACCTATTCCAACTCCTTCCTTCTAAAGTAATGATATTAAACTTTCTAGCTCTCCTAATCTATTCTTATCTCTTCTAACACTTTGTAACCACTAATCTATTTAAGTGAGTCATGGGGAGGCAGCGAGTTTAATGCTCACATACTTACGGCACATTCCTTTTTTATATAGTGCAGGCTAATAAGATTGCGATGTTATCTGGGAATTAGAAGAAGGAAAATCACAGTCCTGAATCTCACACTTTGCATGTGCTAAGCCAAAAACATTGCTTAACTCTTGAATTAACCTTTATTGTCCTACAAATCATACTGTTTACTTTCCTTTTTTTTCCTTATTATTTTATTTTTGCACTCTCTGCCTTCTGGAAAAGGACACCCACACACTGTGACGGCAGCTGCTCCTATTAATTTAAAGCCATTACAAAAATTAAAATTAAAACCAATTACACTGGCTGCTTTATAGCCGTAGAACGGCTTCAGTGTGATTGTTCCCTCTGGTTATGGACAAAAAAAAAAAATATCCCAACCTAGGTTCTGCTGCCAGCGGAATACTAATATGCACAGAACCTGGCAGGGAAAAGCCACATTCCAAGTGGAAGAAAATGACTTAGCTCAGGTCTGAAGCACTGAGTAGAAATTATGCATCTGTCAAGATAGTTCCCAAAGAGTGGGGCTGACAATCAGTGCTACTTAAGTGTCTTCAGGTCATAAACCTTTGAATTCTGGCATCTGAGCAACAGGAGCAAAGCAATCCACTGGGTGCATATTTGCCACTCAAAGCCTTAAGAAAGTGCTTCCACTGTTATATTAGGGTATATTGCGACTTCCAGCAAAAGTAACCCAAATGTTACCTATGCATTAAAGGCAAAATAAACAAAATCAACTAAATATCAATATTTGCGACTTTGTCTAAAGTTTGGCCACAAGGACTCAAGGTTTCAATGAAGTCCAAAGAAGATGTTTTATTTTAGTAAGGAGTGATACAGCTTCCATACTTTCCAATAAATGTATAGATAAATAGGTGTTTCTGAGCAGCTTATCATATAGCTCACTGGGGTATTTCTTTAAGTGGCAAAAATTAAATTCAATGTAAATGTTGCTTGGTGCTTGTTAATATTTATTCTGAAAGCATAGACTACTCATTGTATCACATATACTGAATTATAAAATGCTCATACAGATAAACACGTTATTCTATATGAGACAAATAAAATCAGATTGGGACATTTTGTCCTATTAATTTTCACTGACAGCAATGGGATTTAGCAAGTGAATTCTGTCAGGTCTGCTTTTCTCTTTATGTATGAGGGGCAACTTCTGTAGCAAAGTCGAACTGTGATGGACATTTGCTTAGGTTGTAACAAGGTAGGGGGTTTTGTTCTGTTCTGACGTAGTTAAAATATATTGGAATATATGGACAAACAATCCCAGTTGTATTTTTAGTAGCTCAAGGCACAAAATATCACAATGTCTTAAATATATTGATAAAGGGTTGAGTGCAGAGGATTCTTGTATGTCTGTACGAATTGTGTGGTCACAACCTCATTGCACACCTGCTTAATGTTTTTAAAAATAAGTGGTGAGCACCAGTTTTCCTTGTTTTGTTGTGGTCAGCCATGACAACTCCAGTCTCTGGCACTATGGGCACACCAGTACACTGTATTTGCTATTTAAGTGTACTGCTTGCTAACCTGGGACGAGGTAGCCTAATTTCAGCTTTAAATTAAATGGGTGGCTTACTTTCCAGACCTGTAGCAACCTGGGCAGCATTTCAAAAGAACATGACTTGTATGGATATGTGCAACAATGCTTCTCTATATATCAGGAAAATTCAACAATTCAATTATTAAGCTATATCCTCCAGCATCTCTAGACAGCGGAAGGCCTTTGGGATTAATTTATAATATCTAATGCACACTTATTCATTCTTGCTATATTCATATGCAGCAATGCTGATCTATTCGATAATGTTTCATAATATATAATGTTTAATGTATCATATCACTGATACAGCTAACTAAGGATGATGGAACAGAGTAGTGGAGCAAGTAAATGGGTACAGCGTAAACAACCTTAAATTCATTATTTATTAATTAATTACATATGTGACATTATGGTAAAATTGAAGTAGCCAGCCACAAATGGAAACATTATTAAACAAAGTCAGAGCAGAGTCATGAACTGCATATTCTGATTCTACTGCCCTTATCTAATGTCCACAGCAATTGATTAAACCAAGGAATCAAGAAAATAAGAATTTCTATGTATTTGGATGCTGTGTGTGACTTCTGTATTTTGATCCTTCATAATACAGGACAACGTTAGAGTAGATATTGTAATGAGTAGACAACATCGTTGTCTCTTGGGGCTAGGAATGAGCATATGTGCATATATGAGCAAATGAGCATGAATGCAGATGGTTCAGCAGTCTAGATATATATTGGTAGCTGTGACACATAAAAAGCATCATAGAAAACACCAGAATCAGAACAAAGGTTAGTCTCAGGGGTGCTTCGCCTATGAGGCAAGTTGAGGCTATCGCCTCAGGCGGCAGCGCCCCACTAGGTACCAGGGGCAGCAAAAATGCTGCTCCTGGTACTTTAATAGCGAATTTCCGGGGGAGGGGGGGCAGCAGCAACTGCTGCTGTCTCAGGCTGCGGAGGGGCCAGGATCGCCCCTGGTTAGTCTAATTGCTGCAGACACATTTATACTCTGTTTTGGTTGGAATTTAACTACTAGTATCAAACAATTCCATCCACAAATATAAATAAAACCAGAATAATATCTATCCATATTTATGCACAACCCCTTTATGTGTAAACCAAGCTTTAAATAATTAGAGAAGGGAGGTAAGGAGAAACAATGAGCCATCTCATCACTAAAGTAGATGATCTATTTTATATTTATGACACACTATACACATATTTAATATAGAAAATACAAGATCCATTACATATATCAGTAGAATTCGCTTTTTATCTCTAGCAAGAGATTGTCCTCTATGAGTAGAACCTATACTTCTATACTATTAATAAACATCATTATAAAATAAACATGGACTGCTACATAAAAGCAGTAGGGTTTATAAGATGATATAACCTGGTGGTTAAAACATCCTATTGAAATGCCTTTGCCTGACTCAACGTAGAGAGTTTTTTCAAAGGCTAGGCCCATTTCTCCTTAAAGTTGCTACATAAGGTGCAGCAAATGTGTAGAAGAGATGTGTTAAGTGGTTCCCTCCTGATTAGCTGCTGCTATAGTCAGTGCTAAAGAGCAAATTGAGGGTCTCATTTAGAGGTAAATTCCCTTGAGCATAATGTGAGTCCTGTTACTTAAGAAACTCTGACTTTAATGGCCATGTTTGGTTTATAATGGTTATATAATCAAAACTGTTAAAATCATTTCCCTTCATCATCTTTTTTCTGCCTGCATGATTCTTGTCAAAGTCAACAGAATTCAAAGTAATATGATGGTCTGGTGATAGAACAAATAAAACTGCAGGAATCTGAAAAGATCGATGGGAAAGAAAATTAGCAATGATGTGGTATGAAGCGAGGCAGTGACAGTGAGAATGATTACAAACAGCAGATTCAGTGATGGCATAAAATGTGGTGATAATTTCCCAGCACTATAGCTCTGCAATGATATAATGGCTAAGCTCTTTAGTAATTTGATACATGTACTCAATCAATGCCAGAAGAAAGTTTAGAACTTTTTATCAGTAGAGCTAGACAATCAGTATTTATGCAAAGCTGGCAATAGGATCTGCCTGCCCCATGCCATTCGCTGTATGTCTTGCAGACTTAAATAAGCTTGTCTTGAACTCAAACCAAGCAATACAGTTTCTCAAATCCCTTAGCCTAGTGTTGCAATAAGTGAATTCATTTCTCTAGCTTAAAACAAATATTAGGAAACTAAGAGCACTTTTAAAGCAGTCTCTTTCTCTAATCATCTCTAATCATATTAATGCTACTGCCAAAAACAGTCACCTCTTTCTCTGTAATTATGCCAAGATATACCCCTTACTTTCACAAGTAACATTCAAAGCACTAATATTTGCTCTTATCCTTTCCAACTTAGACAATTGCACACTCCTAACCTGTCTCTCAGACTCCCACCTATTTCACCCCACAATTAATCTTAAATAGCGATGGGTGAATCTGTCCCGTATCGCTACCCTGGAAAATTCACAAACGACAAAAATTTGTTAAACGCCGAAAAAAATTGCGAAACAGAGATAAATAAGCAAAATGCATTGAAGTCAAATAATATTGACAATTTTTATATGCGTAACTATTTTGTCCAAATGCATTAAAGTCAATAGGCGTCCGAACAATTTTGCAGATCGACTATTTTTTTTGTTACTGCGAGTTTTGCAACAGCGAATGTATTCGCAGGTGGCTAAATTCAGAAATTTGCCGTAAATCCATGCATGGCAAATGTATTCGCCCATCACTAATCTTAAACTCTGCTGCTAGAATTCTGCTCTCTTCTAAGAGGAAACCTGTTCATTACCTGGTAAAATATATCATGACTGTTTGTTAAGCAAAGGATGAAAAAAATCCTTTTGCTGACATTCAAAGCCCTTCCTTATTTCCTCATTGTCTCCCTGTACATTCCTGGTTGTCTCCTCCACTTCTCTCAGAAACCCCTTCCTTTACACTCTCAACACCCACTGCCATCTGTTGTCTACACAAGGGAACACTCACTCACCCTCTTCAAAACGTAAGTTAGATCCAGTGACATATCTATAGAGGAAGCAGACCCCCTGGTAGCTGGGGGGCCTGGGGAACAGGGTTGGCTTCCTCTATAGCAATTTTTGAATTCCTGACTTGGAGGCACATTTTGGTTGTATAAAAGCCTCCTGTAGGCTTCCAGGCTGCCGGAGAGGGGGCATGACCAGCAGAATGGGAGAGGTAATGTACATAGGTCCCCTTCAGATTTTTTTCGATGTTGGTTAGAGCCTACCTTTTAGAGCACAAGAACATTATCTGCCCAGTGCACTTACCTTCCTATTAGGTGCCTGTACATTATCAACCCACCTAGTATTCAAAGCAAAAACAAATAGCTTCCAATCCCAGCCATACATGTTCTTTATCCTATTTGAGGCATTCAGGTTTTCCCTTCTGACACACTTTTACTGGAGATGAAAGTTCCACTCTCATGATTGTGGAATCCTAAGCCTTGTGTGACTATAATGCTTAATTAAACAATATACATATGACATTTTCCCTCAGCTAAAGAATTCCTACTATTCAGCATTGGCTTTATCAGCATGATAGTGGTACAATGCAAGCTGGCACAACATTCCTTATTATGTTTAAAAGCCTGTGCCTTAGGGGTAGCTAGGGTTGACACCTGGCCGGTATTTTACCGGCCTGGCCTTTACAAATTATGGTTTATCCCAATGTTATTAATAGGGAAAAAAAATAAATATATAGGAAGGCCGGTATTTTTTTCCGGAAAACCTAGGGGTAGCTCATGTTAGACTACCTTAGGTTATAATGGATTAGTACATTTATAGCCATTTCATATATAGCCTACATGGCCAACCTCTAGTAGCAATCCATTGTTCACAGGTTAATGTTCCATTAAATTCAATGGAAGATTGTACCCTGGAAACCCCCTTATGTAACCGATATTGACCAGGAAGTCCAGTGGAATTCTCAAGTATAAAGAATGTGTTTATTCAGCACATCATTTCCAGGACGTCAGTAATGCTCAGGTATACATTCATTTTTTTATCTAAGCATGTTGTGCAAAACAAACACTTTTTTTTTTACACGCACAGGTATTCCACTGGGCTCTGTGTCCTTGATTTAAATATAAACATGACATTTACAAAAAGAGCTAGACATGCATAAATACGCCAAAATAAGGGAGGGGGAGGTGAAGCCATTGAATACAACCCTTTCTCAAAATGCTGATCCACATCTTGGCAAATAGTTCCTCTTGCTCTTAATGTGCCGCCTTTTTAGTTGTAGATATGGGAATTCAATTCTATTTATTTGTTTGAGGCTAATTTTATTGAATACAAAAGTTTGTGCTGTCTTTATTTTCCATTTTCCCACTTTGATCAAAAAGGGACTCTCTCTGTTTGTGCTATGATGCAATGCTGCAGTGTTATATTTTACACATGTGGGATGTACAATGTTGTCAGTGGCAAAAAAACGGTGCCCAGTGGCATATATATAATTGGCCGCTCCTTACTTACTTACTACTGTGTTTGCTGGCCCTCTGGAAGCCAAAAGGCAAATCATGCATCGGATTTACAACAGTGCACTATACAGTCTGCTGGAAATCTGCCGAAATCTTTTCTCCTAATAATATCTCATTTAGAGCTTATATTGCAAATGTATTTTATTTCTCTAATGGTTGGCTTTGCATTTATCAATGTTGATCCTCATTTGCCATTTACCAGTGCATTTTTCCCATTTGTATAAACCTCTTAGGAATTCATATTAGCTCTAATGCAGTGGCAAGGACTCATGGAGCTATCTCAGATAAAAAAAAAAAAGCTATAGTCAGGACTTGAATGGATTGATAATGCTTTGGCAATTTTACAGCATGCCTTACATTGAAACAAAAGTAGTCGGTATATAAAATAGGGACAAACCTGTCTAGGGTGGCTTTAATGACAAATTTTTATGATCACAGCTGTCATTTTTCTGTTCTGGGGGTGTATTACTTAAAAAAGAACAGTGATTCACAGCGTCTCAGGAGCTCCTGCAGCAGCTGTAGGCTATCGTGTAATACTGTAGTCACAATAATAGACAAGTAATCTTGTCACTATAAAATCATTAAGACCTTATCAGCCCATGGCAAAATCCAACCCCCCCTTCACTACTGTCAAACTCAAAGTACCATAGCTTCCCACGATTCTAAAAGCTACAGAAGAAAAAGTTGCTTTCTAATAATTCAAGGGGAATTTTGTTTATCTAATGTAAGAATTAGAAAATGCAGCTTTCCGATATACAAATATAATTATTTTTAAAGTTAATTGCAAATGTAATTTCTACTGAAGGTGGTACCAGTCTGTTTGCTATTCGCTTCACTGCTTGCCTGCCTCAGAAACAATGTAGTAGAAAGCAGCTCTCCAGCCAAGGCTCTGATACCCACAATGACTTGCATGCTCAGGTCTGCTACTAACAAAACATGCAAGGCATTATTGGAACTGGAACAAAGTTTAAATGGTACGAGAGGGAATAATAAGACACAGACAGAAACTGCTTTCAGTATTATTATTATTGTTTTTTATGTAGCACCGACAAATTCCGCAGCACTTTACAGAGCTTATACATCATTTACATCAGCCCCTGCCCCAGTGGAGCTAACAATCTAAGTCCCTATTGGATTCACAAAATGCTAGGGTCGATTGAAACCAGAGCAATTACATTTACAAATAACCTTAAAATCACTGACATCTTTTAGTAATACAGGTATGGGACCCATTATCCAGAAAGCTCCAAATTACTGAAAGGCTGTGTCTCATAGACTCCGTTATAATAAAATAATCCATATTTTTAAACATTATTTTCATTTTCTGTAATAATAAATCAGTACCTTGTACTTGATCCAAACTAAGATATAATTAATACTAATTGGAAGCAGAACCAGCCTTTTCGGTTTATTTAATTTTTACATGTTTTTCTAGTAGAGTTATGAAGATCCAAATTATAGATAGATCTGTTATCCGGAAACCCCCAGATCCCAAGCATTCTGGATAACAGGTTCCATACCTGTATATATTGGTATGTCCATGCCTTTTTATTAGGCCTAGTTTTATATTGTCATTATTTAGGTGGATTTCTTTTTCATTAATTTAACAATTTCTGCTAGTTAAAGGGATGATTTTTATGGTGTAGTTTTTATTTCTAAATTACACTGTTTGTGCTGCAAATAATTCACTCTACAATATAAAATTTCATTCCTGAACCAGCAAGTGTATTTTTTTAGTTGTAATATTGGTGTGTAGGCAGCCATCTCAGGTCATTTTGCCTGGTCATGTGCTTTGAGAGCCAGCACTTTAGGATGGAACTGCTTTTAAGCAGGTGGTTGTTTCTCCTACTCAATGTAAGTGAATGATTTTACTATTGAGTGTTGTTCTTATATCTACCAGGCAGCTGTTATCTTGTGTTAGGGAGCGGCTTTCTGGTTACCTTCCCATTGTTCTGTTGTTAGGCTGCTGGGGGGAAGGGAGGGGGTGATATCACTCCAACTTGCAGTACAGCAGTAAAGAGTGACTGAAGTTTATCAGAACACAAGTCTCATGACTGTGAGTAGCTGGGAAAGCAGATTTCAAAATTAAATATAAAAAAAAAATCTGTTTGCTCCTTTGAGAAACGGATTTCAGTGCAGAATTCTGCTGGAGCAGCACTATTAACTGATTCATTTAAAAAAAAAACTCTCATGACAGTATCCCTTTAAATCTAATTTGCATAATTTCCACTTTTTGATTTCAAAAAAACAATGCTAACAAGTGCTCTCTCTGATATCAATATTGGTTTACCAGTGTAATATACAGTATCCTCAGTAAAACAGATCTATGTATTATTATCTATCAATTATGCGTTTTCCCTCTGTGGACTGCACAAGTTGAGAAGCCATATACTTTACTGTGCTGTCATTTTAAAGCCTTCAGAATTATAAAATGACTGCACTGTATTCATCTGCATCAAATAACCCTTTAAGCAAGAGGCTTCATAAGCCACGGGGTGTTACAGAGGCACCCAAATCATTAAACACAGTGTATCAGAGACACTTCTGGTGTCAAAGGAATTAATGAAGATGTTGCGGTTTCCTCTGGGGCATATAGAAAACATTACAAAATGATATATTGTAATAATCGACGCGTTATGTATCCTTGGCTCTTAAGATTACTTACAGATGCAAGGATGACAAATAAATGCAGTCGAGTGCAATGCTACCAAGAGAGACGCGTCTTCAAAACACTTCTCCAACCATCAATTTAATGTCAAAAATGACATTCTGGAAAACAGATCCGAACACTTGTAAGGATGAAGAAGCTAAATGCACAGACCTAGCTGGAATAAACCTTGCAGACATTTCACATCACATAGTTCTCTAGCCAAGAACATTTCTCATCTGAGATTGAATCCTGCTCTAAGTGCTCTTTTCAGAAAGTAAAATCTTTTGGCACAGTTCACTGAAGCCATTGCAGACGCAGAGGATTAATAGTATTGCTTTTGTTATTGCCAACATTAATTAGAGGAGTCTCTGTGAATATCTCTCATCTTTTATAGCTCAGCTGTGCAACACAAAGTCTTTCTACTACTTCACGTTTAGAGTTTCTAGTCTCAAGGCATCAGAAGGCGAAAAAATAGAAGAAAATCAAAAACTCCTCTGCAAATTTCTGCCGGTTTATTGAAGTTGAAGAATTCGCCGAGTTGCAATAGTCTAAAAACAAGTGTCTGAGGTTTGTTATGTTAATTAAGTCTGCGGAATAAACTTCAATCAAAGGAGCTTGTTACACTAATCTGAATTCATCAGGAGGTTTTGCATAAGAGAAAATAAACCACAGCCTCCCTATAAATAGAAGGAAGGTATTTTAGCAAGCAACTATGAATGTGCATTGGTAAAAGTTATGAAAAACATATTTAGATAACGCAGAGGCCAAAATAATTTGGATTTTCTACTTCTCCAAATATCAAAAATAGTAGGAGGGGGGTCCACGTGTGAAATTACTTCTATTTGTCGGGCTTTATTCAAAGTTACACCACAGGGACAAACCCAAGTAAACGGAGTGAAGCTAAAAATCCTTTTACGTATATGTAGATTCAACAGAAATATACTTATTACTTTACTTGGCCCATTACGTTGGAGTTTTTGAGTGCCTGCTCATTTTTGCTAAAATGGTTTAATCCACCCCCTCTGGATGCAGGTTTGGGGCTTGGCACCCAAACGTAACGTTTCTACTAGTGAACTATACATTTCTTACGTGCACAAACAGCGCCACTCGCGCATGCGCAGATTGCACAGCGCAGAAGAATTTTTTTTTTAAACCCAACCCCAATATCAGGAGAGGGGGTCTGGCCTGGCGGGGGCCCATAAGGGTCGGGCCCACTGGGTTTTTTCCCGGTGTCCCGCCGGACCAGTCCGATAGAAAAGAGATATCAGATAGAAATGTCGGATGAAGTCGCAGCATTGATCAGACGTGACACGACTGTCGCATGTAGACGCAGCGTGTATTTAGGTGTATTGTTCTGGGTTAACTTGCTGCTACTAACGCCTAAATGAAAAAAAGCAATTAAAACCATGTTTGCCATAAAATACAAGTATCAAAACAGAACGTGTTGCAGCATGCCTTCAATTTCAATATATATTTCTGCTCCTGCCTTACATTATGTGGCCAAATGGGCAGACAATAAATGACTGAAGGCTGTAGCTAGCTGTCGATAGTAACTGACTATGTTGCCACCATATTAAGGAGTTGCTGAAGAATGCAGGGCAGCTCATGATATTGTGCTCAGAGTATGGGGCAGATTTATCAAGGGTCGAATTTCAATTTCATGGGAGTTTTTTGTTTTTTTTTTAAACTCCCATGAACTCGAAATTCGACCAATCGAAATTTATTTAAAAAATCGTATTTTCTAAACTGCTCGTCAGGAAGGCTGCAAACAACTTCAAATGGACCCCAGGACGTCTCCCATTGACTAAAATAGAAATTCAGCAGGTGTTAGGAAATTAGGAATTTGAGTTCTTAAAGGGCCAGCGTATGATAAATCTCGAAAATCGAATCCGAATTTTTAAAAAAAACCTTGAATCAAATTTTAACAATTCCCTAGTCGAATTTGACCATTTTGGCCATAAAAATTCAAAATTCGAATTTTCATTCAACCCTTGATAAATCTGCCCCTAACTGTCTGTAGTACCAGGTATAGTGGTCTATTCAAGTGCCCATCTTGCTGATGTTAAGTACTGGCCATTAGAACACAACTTAACTAACTTGAGCAATGCCATCTCCAGCGTTCCCCAAAGGGTGTCTCAGCCGACAGCCAACTCACTTAAGTGTAGCAGCAGTCAGAAGGACAACTTATAGAGAATATTCAGAGCTTTTCATCCATTTTTAACATACTGAAATTGTATGTAAATGTGAACTTTAACTTTCTACTCCTTTTTCAATGCATTGGAAACAATGCAATCAGTAGCGATCCTAGAGGGGGGCGGGCCCTTGTGCGTGATGCGCAGCCGGGCCCCGCCCCCTCCGTACGGCCCACATTTTCAATGGCCCGCTCGCACCCCCTGCTCCCCCGGTAGTTCCGCCACTGAATGCAATGGTACCAGATACATAGGAGAATTTTGTCCAATGCTAATCATATATATAAGTATATATGAATACAAATAAAAAGGAATATTTTAACAAAAAGCAACAAATGTATGACATTATAATCCCCCTCCCCTTTTTTTAAAATCAGCTTTGTGTTGGGTGGTAAGGGAGAATTGACTCAACAGGGTTCATTTACAGTAGTGGGCAAAGTGCTTAATGTCCCCTTGTGTTGCATATCATTAGGAAACACAATAAAGGGTTCACTAAGCCTTCGCCTAACAAGAACAATATATACAGTAATGAGGCAGGAATTAGTTTCACAGACTTGAGATAATTTATAATATGCAAATGCTTTGCTTTGATTTTGTTGTCTTTGTACATTTGCTATCAATATGCTATGTATCCATAAACATCTACCTGCAAAATGCCTACATGAAAGCGTCATATTATAGCTATTCTCAGGGCTTTAAGCAAAAGGCCAGATCAATAAGGCCCCTTAAACAGGGCACCTCTGGGATTAAGTGCACACTTTGTTACAGACACACATCAATATCTCTAACCCGTTACATGAGATGACAGGCAGAGCCGCGATCAATAGGCCAATCACAGACCCGCTAAATAAACATGGGGATAAAACAATCACAGCCACATTTTTGTTGTTTTCTTTCAATTCATCTACTTCATTTTCCCTTAGTTAATATGCTTTTAATCAGAAGGTTTCTAAAGTCTCTGAGGGCAGCAAGGCCGAGTCATTCTTGAAAACCCTTAGAAAAATCTCTTCTAAATCCAATCATAAAAAAAAGGAAATTAACAATTTATTTCTAGAAGCACTGTTAATTGCAGCAGCTTTGGAATGGCCCTTTAATCAGCGCGAGCCCCTAATGAGCACCTAGCAGACATAGATTGGAGCAAGGATTAAAAGCATAATCTCACCTACCTGATTTTTTTTAGGCATCTGAACAGCAGGACTCCTACAGAGCTGAACCACTGATTTTCTCTCTGGAAACCCCACTGTTGCTAAATCACTTGAATAATTAGTGACTGGTATTTTCCTCATATTTAAAGGGAGCCTGTCTCCCAAAACAATTATTTGGTGTCAGGAAGAAAAAATTGTGCTAAACTTTCCCACAAATCAAACTGTGGGCAGATTGTGACTATGTAGTCTTTCAGAAGATTGCATTTTTGTCTACTGCTTGACTGCTGAATGTAATGTATACTGTTAAATATCTAAACACAAAGTTTGGTCCAGTTCTAGTAGTTTGTCACTTATAGGTTTTTTTCTTTTCAAGCAACAATGATGAAGCATTGTTGACTTCTTGTTATGTGCTTTTGCTATGTTACTGTGTATTACTGCTCTGGGCAAGTAGGACACTAGGAAAAAAAACCAGTGAGCCCCAACCTTTGTGGTCCCTGCCGGCCCAGACCTGATCCCCACCTGCTTCACTGTTCCCATTGCTCCCCTGCTGCCCTTCCCTGATCGCAACAAAAAAGTATATGGTACATGCACACGGGGGGTTAAGGGGCAGTGGGTGAGTGAGCAGGCAGCCCCAGTGGGCCTTGCTCACCCCAGTCCAACTCTTTCAGTGGGAGGTAGGTTCCCCAAATGGCCCAAAGATCTTGTGGCTAGTTCCTGTTGCCACCTGTCTGGATTTGACCGGAACAGCCCGGTTTTCAGGATGGCTGTCCCGGTCAAAACTGCCTGCCCGGTTTTCCAAATTAGACAGGATTCCCTAACATTGATGCGACAATTGGCCAATCTCCAAACCACCACGTCACAGACCCGCCCATGCAATGTCACTGTCCTGCCCACAACGTCATCATCCCGCTCCTGTGACATCATTGGCCCATCCCTTACTCGGAGCTCACAGCGGGGAAAGGTGGAAATCCTACCTGTAGTTATATAATGGGAGGGAGCACATTGCTTTTTCTCTTTGGTCTTCACCTAGTACCAGGGGTAGATATGCTGGGAGCCTGGAGAGTAAGGTCCTATTATCAAGCTTTGGACCCTAAGTAGATCCTTAGAAAAGTTAGCAGACGGGGATGGGGTATGACAGGCAGGTCACTTAACTAGCAGGTGACCCTAGGCCTCTGTCATTGGCTTGTAGTGACTGCCCCATTCCCTCATATATTCACAAATTTCCCACATAGACTGTTGAGCACCATGTAGGAGTAGTAGTGTAGAGTTAATATGCCTTAGCACCAGAAGATAAACCATCTGTTGTGTTACGATTTACAAATGCCATAAAGAACAACTGGAGCGAGGGTCAGGGATCCAGAAAGCCTGAATGCCTGTACCACAACTCCCAGCAACCCAGTTCAGACTTCCAAAGCTAGTTTAAATAATTATTGAAACTATATTAATCAACTTGGGAGTAGAGGCCAATAAACATCAATCATGAGCATGTTGGAGACCTCCAGTGACCGAACAGAGGTACAACCATGTAAACTTAAATAATTTTCCAAAACATGCTATTAAGTAAAAGATTAAGTTTATTATATCAGTATATTAGAAAACCCCTTATAGTGCCTAACGCGTTTCATGCTTACCTAGCACTTAGTCATAGGCAAAGGGTCAGGGATCCAGATAGCCTGAATGCCTGTACCACAACTCCTAGCAACCCAGTTCAGACCTCCAATGCTAGTTTAAATAATTATTGCACTTATGATCCCACACCATTATTTCAAATATAACTTTTAATAAAGAGGTTTAAAAATCGAACACACCAAGCATGAACGTTATGCCACAACCAACAAACCCACTGCGTTTAATAGCGCAGTGCTGGACCGTGTCCATAAAACCACAAAACTAAAAACTGCACAGTTGGACGTGTGATGCTACTATAAGCTGTACATCTGAGTAGCCATTAATTATAGTGAGCCCTTCAAGTGAGGTAAGTATGTTTCGAAGTTAGGCAGCCCCCCCCTTCCATTCTCGTGCGGTGAACCTGCCTACCTACACTGGGAGCGGTCGGAGCTATTCTCACCACCGTCCACCTATGCTGCCCAGTCATTTACTAAAGTGCTAAAGTATTGAGAGTTACAGTTCAGCTTCCTAAACCAGCTGAGAAAAGAGGGTCACATTGTAACAGTGCATTGAGAGCAGCTGGAATAAGGTACCTAGAAAGTGTTACATTACTACTATAGGTTCTCCCTGTTCCAACAACAGAATTCCCCTTCCATTCACAGTGATACTGTATCATGTGCTAAGATATTGCAGCACATACATTCAGGTACCAGGCCAATGGGAGTGGGGCAGACGTGGGATGCTACACCACTGCTTTTTATGCCAAACAACATCATAAACTATCCAGTGGGATTGCCAGATTGCCATGAAATTTACTGGCAAATATCCTAAAACCTAGACTATTACATACAGCTAGTCTACTGCCAGGATATACTCAGTCTGCCCTTAAGCAATACTAATGCAATCTTTTTTCTGAGCTTTTTCCTAACATATGTATTTGCTTCTTGTTCATGTTAAACAGAAAAAGAATTTGCCTACCAACGCACAATCTGACATTGACTGACCTATAATCCAATACATAAAATCAATGGCAATGGCGCTATAACTTTAGATTTTAGAGCTCACAAGGCTTAATAAAGGGAATATAGGTGCAGATGGTTATGTATTTTTTTCCTATGCATTTGAACTTATCCCAGCAGCAATCCTGGTCATTCTGTTCTCCACTTTTGCCTAAGAACCTGATGCATATTCTTCCCTGAACTATATGAATACTCTTCTTTAGGCCATTTAGCTCAAATGTTGACATGGCCTTTGCTGTACAAAAATGGCTTGATGCAGCTGAGAGGGATCTAAACGTGAGTATGTAATGTCATTTTTATGTTATATAATAAACTAATATAAAAGGAGTTTTTTTACAATTTCCCCAAGAGCTCATGCATGGAGTACATCTGCCCAAGAAAAATCACTTCAATATGCAAGGGGAACCAGATACAAATCCTGGCATGGATATACAATGCAGCATAAGGGGGCACACGCCAGCCAGAGGGAAGGTGGTATGGACAGGACCCATTGTAGTTTGAGACCTTTGTCACCTCCCTTACTTGCAAGTTTCAATGATGTGCAAGTTAGGGGTTGGAGGGGGGATTCCTGCATGGCTCCCACTCATGAATATTTGACTGCTGAATGCAGTTTTCCAGCATATCAGGGAGGGAGGTAAGGAGAAGGGGTGCAGGGAGCTGGTCTGGTCCTGCGGGGCCCAATAGAGATGGGGCCCACCTGAGTTCGCCTAGGGCCTGGGGATTTCTTGATAATGGATCTTTCTGTAAATTGGATCTTCATATCTTAAGTCTACTATAAAATCATGTAAATATTAAATAACCTCAATAGGCTGGTTTTGCTTCCAATAAGGATTAATTATATCTTAGTTTGCATCAAGTACAGGGTACTGTTTTATTATTACAGAGAAAAAGGAACACATTTTAAATAAAATTGGATTATTTGGATAAAATGGAGTCTGTGGGAGACAGGCTTTCCATAATTTGGAGCTTTCTAGATAACAGATTTTCGGATAACGTATCCCTTACATGTGGAGTTTGTTACTGTATTTCCAAAAGATAATGTGCAATATAACAAAACAGACATTTTAAATAATCATATTTCAATAAAGATTTTAACATAATACAAGTTCTGGGAGCAAGCGTTTTGCTAAAATTATCTTATATCTACTCTTGCTTTAATTTTTCAACTTTTAGTTCAAAGCTCTTGGCTAATTGGTTGCTACTGGCAACTAAACTTGTGCAATTAAGCACCTATGTTCGTAAATGAACCTGAAAATTCTTTAATATTGCCAAGTCAAATAAACCAGGCATATTTTCTGGAATGAAAGTGCAGGCTTCCTGTCTGTCAGGAATACTAAAAGTTATTTATATTAGGAATAAACACTTGCCTGTGCTATAAGTTCAATGGCCCTTGATGATGAGACAGATGATTGGGCCGTGTGTTCGCTAGACACGTCTCTGGAATATTTTTTCTGAATTGAACTTTGCAGTCACATAGCTTATTATAAAATGCAGCTGCAAATTTGACTTTTATTGTTATCTCATCCACTCGAAGACAACTGAACACTTTGAATGTTCTTTAGCCAGGCTTTGAAAAACTGTAATATCAGGGCACTTAAAGATAACGGCAAGTAAGCAAACTTCTTTTTCTCAGAGCCCGATATGCCAATCAATACACTGTTCTACGGTTCTCATTAGGAACTATTTAATTCCATCACCTTCCGTGCCAAATAACTGATGAAGAAAGGTCGCAATCTAAGCATGGTGAAATGAATATTGCCAATATGTCCAGAGTTCAGGCCTGAGAATGGAGAATCAATAATCAGAACAGACAGGATAAGGCAACTGTAGCAGAAGAAAATGTGTTTACTGAGGAGGCTGCCCCTTTAAATCACAAGACCATTAATCTGCTAACCCGCACAGGACTCACCTTTTTTGAGTTACAGTAGCAGCAGGTCCATGACTAGTGATTATATTATTGAGCGGCAAAGTCCGCCAGCATTTCTGTCATTATAGCTACTCATTAAATGCTTCTCCCACAGGAAAATATAGCATTTACTAAGCAGTTTAAGAAAGGAATTGACTGCCCTTGAATCTAAAGTACATAATCCCACAAGCCTGCACTGTCTGATACAAAGATACCTGTGCAAAACCAAATCCTCCATTGCAACATAGATTGTCAGTTCTGTGGAATAATGTGTTTCACTGTTACAACAACTAAAGGGATATATCAAAAACAACCTGTAAAACAAAACAAGCATTCTCTTGGAATAACTCAAAGGATCTTTAAAGGGCCCTTCAGAAAAGAACTGTTAAATGCCTGGTTTGGTTAAAATATGTCTATTAGAAAAGGCTGCTTACCTTTATTAAATCTTGATCCCAAGCCTAGGATTATTCAAATGGGTGGTGTTTTGTTATTAAAAGGGCTTAAACATAGACCTAGTGATTATAGCATCCGAATGTATTGGGGTGTCCCCATTAAATTGGGAATTGTTTGATGCTGGTGGGTGTTGTATCTGCCACATTTTTAACATCATGGGGTTTCAGCTGCATCCCACATGTTTACTGGTAACATGCAGCACTGGCAATATGGTGTGCCCTATTTTGCAAGTAAATACTTGCTCCAAGGTGTGGTACATTAAAGATTCACGATTTGAAGACAATGTAGGTTCCATTTACCATGTCTCTGGATGAGCACAAATGGGGGATAAATTGCATCCCACAGTGAACATATACACTGAATCTCTTGTGTCTGGAGTCTGCACCAGCACTGGACTAAGAGTGGAACACCGCACAATGATGCACAAGTTAGTTGAAGAGTAGTAGGTGCCTACATGGCCTTTTTATTATTACAGAGCTGCCAAACAGGGGCAACACTGTATTCATTGGGGGAGGTCAAGGTGCACAATTCATCTGCAGCCAGAAGGGCTGATTGCAGAGCAGGGAAGCTTGCCAGGGGCTGCTCTGACAAGTTTGACAAAATCTGGCAGCCATGGATTGATGTGGAAGGACTGATCCTCCTTGATGAATAGGCTACAACACGGGGTTATTTATCAAAGAGTTTTTAATACTTCGAATTAACTCGAATGAACTCGCAAATCAAACTTTTTATTTCAGAAAAAAACTTGAATGAAAAAAAAAAAAAACTCGATTCAGCAAGTTCGAGTTGCAAAACCAGAAATAAATCGAATTAATCAAGTTTTCTGCAAAAAAAAAAAACTTGAATTCCTCAAATTAATTGCGTTTTCGAGCAAAACTTGAAAAACATTTAAATATCGTGTAGGCTGTTAACATATTCAAATGGTTCAAGGGACCTCTGTCCTTGACTCCTACATGAACTTGCCAGGTTTTAGATGGTGACTTTTCCTACTATTTCCAGGGTCAGGGTATAATAAATATCAAAACTAATTCTAGTTTTTTTTTTTCAACCCAAAAAAAACTGCCCACATATGTTCAAGTGTGAAATGTGTATGGTATAATAACTGTTCAAGCAAATGATAACTGTATGGAACACCCAGGTGACTATAACCCCCCCTTCCTTCCCCTCTCCTTTTCTATTAATGAAAAAAACAATAAAATATATATATTTTTTTTATTGTATTTTAGGAAATCTTTTATTCAATAATTCGATTTGCATGCATGCCCATGGATACTGTACATGGGCTGTTTTAAATCCTATAAGGATCACTGAAAAGTTCCAAAAATTATTTGGATTTTCCGCAATATGCTACTCAACAGTGTTCTTTTTCGTTGTATGACCTTTCTGCCTAGCTGGTGTTTTGCTATTGATTTTAATTACTCAGTTTAATTTACTGCATGCCAACACAAAGCTGTTTACTTCCACTTGCCAAAATGTTGTCACAGCCTCCCGGAGGAAGGCAGCAAGAGAAAACTGTATATGTTTTGGAGTTAGAGGCTATTCATTAGAAAGGAATATCATTTGCTTTAGAAAATGTCACTGCTCCAGCATGTAGGCACTAAACATTTGCACACACGGCATCAGCATAAAATGTCAGCACCGCCTGGACAGAAATAAATCTTACCCTCTCAACAAGGCAGCGTTCAAAGGGAGATTCTCTAGATTACAATGCCCCACAAAGATACCATGCTGAATAGCTCTGTTACTACTCCAAATGCCAAGAGCCAGATTGTGGGAAGGTAGGCATGATGCCTAGGGGATTCCTAGGTAAGGTCAGACCATGCCTTTAACTGCCCCATGTTCAACAGTACTGGGAATTCTGATTTTCTCTTGCCAGAATTCCATACAACACCTCATCTAACCCAACAGTCTGAGGCATCTTCACTATGTAATAATGATTGCCTTCAAGTTTTGAAATTAGTTTTGAGGGCACACTAGTTGCCGAGATGACCTTGTGCACCGCTTACAATATAAATTGCCACTGTTAAGCACTGTGATCTCTTTTATGCATACATGTGCGTTCAAATTGCTGGCTTACATACAATCATAAGGAAATCACTACAAGCGTGTAATTTAAATTCTGAGTAGTGTCCCATTCCAACCTATTAGAAATGTGCTTTCATTCGCCATACTGCAGGTGCATAATTAGAGATTATTTCTGGTTGCTATGGGTTAATAGTCTGGGCTTCCACCGTTTTTGGAGGAATGATGGAAAACCCATGATGGGTTTTTTTATGTGGCTTTTTGCTGCAAATGCACAAATGTCCTATTTGCCTTCAACTGGTAGAAAGGGTTGATTTATTTTCCTGTGTAAGTGTATATGTTGGAAAAATGATTAAACATTGGCTAAGTCCTAGCCGCTAAGAGAAAGGTTCAATAAATATTTTGAGTCATACAATCTTCAGAATCATTTCTGACAAAGTGCACAGAGAGGAGAAATAGAGAGAACTCTTTGGTAACCAAAGTGCCCGGGAACAGAAGACTGAATCAATGCATCTTATGTAAATATGGGTTCAATTGAAAATGAATAGATTAAAGCTTTTACATAGTTACATAGTTACATAGTTAAATTGGGTTGAAAAAAGACAAAGTCCATCAAGTTCAACCCCTCCAAATGAAAACCCAGCATCCATACACACACTCCTAACTACTTTTAATTAAAATTCTATATACACATACCTATACTAACTATAGAGTTTAGTATCACAATAGCCTTTGATACTATGTCTGTCTAAAAAATCATCCAAGCCATTCTTAAAGGCATTAACTGAATCAGCCATCACAACATCACCCGGCAGTGCATTCCACAACCTCACTGTCCTGACTGTGAAGAACCCCCTACGTTGCTTCAAATGAAAGTTCTTTTCTTCTAGTCTAAAGGGGTGGCCTCTGGTACGGTGATCCACTTTATGGGTAAAAAGGTCCCCTGCCATTTGTCTATAATGTCCTCTAATGTACTTGTAAAGTGTAATCATGTCCCCTCGCAAGCGCCTTTTTTCCAGAGAAAACAACCCCAACCTTGACAGTCTACCCTCATAATTTAAGTCTTCCGTCCCTCTAACCAATTTAGTTGCACGTCTCTGCACTCTCTCCAGCTCATTTATATCTCTCTTAAGGACTGGAGTCCAAAACTGAACTGCATACTCCAGATGAGGCCTTACCAGGGACCTATAAAGAGGTATAATTATGTTTTCATCCCTTGAGTTAATGCCCTTTTTTATGCAAGACAGAACTTTATTTGCTTTAGTAGTCACAGAATGACACTGCCCAGAATTAGACAACGTGTTATCTACAAAGACCCCTAGATCCTTTTCATTTAAGTAAACTCCCAACACATTGCCATTTAGTGTATAACTCGCATTTATATTTTTGCCGAAGTGCATAACCTTGCATTTATCAACGTTGAACCTCATTTTCCAGTTTGCTGCCCAGTTTTCCAGTTTAGACAGATCACTTTGCAAAGTGGCAGCATCCTGCATGGAACCTATAGTTCTGCACAATTTAGTATCATCTGCAAAAATAGAAACAGTACTTTCAATGCCCACCTCCAGGTCATTAATAAACAAGTTGAAAAGCAAGGGACCTAGTACAGAGCCCTGCGGTACTCCACTAACAACACTGGTCCAATTAGAAAATGTTCCATTTACCACCACTCTTTGTAGTCTATCTTTTAGCCAGTTCTCTATCCAGGTACAAATACTATGTTCCAGTCCAACATTCCTTAATTTAACCAGTAACCTTTTGTGTGGCACTGTATCAAATGCTTTAGCAAAGTCTAAGTAAATCACATCCACTGCCATCCCAGAATCGAGGTCTCTACTTACATTCTTGTAAAAAGAAATTAAGTTAGTCTGGCAAGATCTATTACGCATAAAACCATGCTGGCACAAACTCATAGTATTATGATTTGCTATGAAGTCCAGTATCTTATCCTTTATTAACCCTTCGAAAAGCTTTCCTAATACTGACGTCAGACTAACTGGCCTATAGTTTTGAGGCTGAGAACGGGATCCTTTTTTGAATAGAGGCACCACATTAGCAATTCGCCAGTCTCTCGGCACTATGCCAGATCTCAATGAATCCTGAAAAATTAAGTAAAGAGGTTTGGCAATCACAGAGCTAAGCTCGCTAATTACCCTGGGATGAATACCATCTGGCCCTGGACCTTTGTTAATCTTAACATGTTAAAGTCTCTTTTGAATTTCTTCATGTGTGAACCATGCATCATTAGTTGTATTACTAGAATTGGGAGTGTTAAGAAGGAAACCTTCACTTACTGGTTCTTCATTTGTGTAGACAGATGAAAAATACGAGTTCAGAATCTGCGCTTTTATTTTGTTTTCATCAACCAGCTGACCCCCCTCTGATAGTAAGGGTCCCACCCCTTCCTGCTTCATTTTTTTACTATTGACATATTTAAAAAATAATTTTGGATTTTTTTTACTGCTTTTGAGAAAGAAGTTATTGTTTTGTTGCATATATAACCCATTCCAAAACTGGTATAATTGTATAGGTGTGTATATTCTTTTGAAATGAATGAGAGCAATGCGGGTGGTGAACAATGGCGTTAAAATTGCTGTAAAATTCTGTGCAAAACATGGAGCTAGTGACCCTTCTGCAGTTAACAAATTTATGCCACATTTCTATACTCGGCTACACATTTGCATCATTTTATTACACAGCCTGAAGGAGCCCCTCAAACTAGCAAGCAGCAGTGTTATTTGACATGGTTTTGGAGAAGGCAGCCTTACCAGTTGTTAGAGGTGGGTCCGAACAGAGCATTGGACTGGAAGTGACAGTATCCAACAATTCCAGTGTCCCTCACACACCACCATTAATTTATTGTTGGGTATTTTCTTTGATGGGTAGTTATTATTTTATGGATATCAGCTGGCATTGTCACAGCTGGTACCCACCAGGAATATGGGGAATGCTTGCCATTTTAGTGGCTTAAGCCCAGGGGTTATTTATGGTAAAATAGCCAACTAGAGATGCTCTCTCCAGGAGTGGGATATGCAAGATTATGCCAATTGGTCATCTATTTTTTTTTTTTGCCCATCTAGTGGCTGGCACAATAGCCTTGACAGGCTGGGTGTGCTGGATAAAAGTGGCAAGAAATTATTTGGGGGGGGGGGATTTTCATGTCTGTTTAACCATTATTGTTTATCTGTTAATTAAATGCTATGGCCTTCTTTTTGCCAAAACCTTTTGTTGTTTCAAGAGGACGTGGTCAAGGGGGGTTGCAGAAATTCCTGCAGGGTAAAGTTCTGGATAATTAGCCGACCAGGATACTTCATTAAAACTGTGCATGTCATAAGTGAAAGGTAAGTACAATTTTACTCTACCCTGGCATTAAAATAGCAATGTTAACGTTATTCTTATACAAGTACTTATACAGTTTTGTAAATATGCCCCTAATATATATTTTAACTTGCATAAGTGCCACGTGTCTGGGAAGGATTTATATTCATCCAGGTCATGAAGTGGAAAAGTTTTCAAAATTCCTCAGCAAGTCCAGTGATTTTAGACTTACCATTTCTAGATGCAGCATTAGTGCTATAAATCCAGATGAATGAATGGATTCTACTGAGTTAAAAAAAAGTAATATCCTAAAAACGCAGCCCTTCCCTATGGTGATGTCCCTGTATGTCCCACATAAATGTAATTTTTCTATATAAAGTTTTTCGGGGAGGCTTGTTTGTACACAACATTCTCCAAGTTTCCTACCAAGTTGCCTCATTTCTAAAGCTCTGTTGTAAAGAAGTGTGTCCTGCAAACCTCAAATGCTCTCCTTATACCATTTTATTGATCTATTTTAAGCAGCAATACTGTATGTTTTCCTTCTAGCATCAGCCTAATCCTATGAACAACTACTACATGATCACTTCTCAGAGTAAAATTATATTTGCTTTTTTGTAAATATTGATAATGGCCTCTGTTACTTTCAAAAAGTGAACTGTTGGCAGATTTTTTTTCTACCTGACACTTGGTACAGCCAGAAAGATTGATGGGTTTAGCTGACTACTATTTATAGGAAGGTTCAGAGTAATGTTGCAATCCAAGATATAAAGCTGTCAGCAGCCTTCACAGGTCATTTATGTAAATTTACACTTCCCACTATGACCAGGGATTTATTTATATGAACTCAAGAATGGGTAGAAGCAAAAATGACAATTATTTGACTACTTTGTCCACAAGAGATAGACTTAATACAAACAATGACCAAAGTAATTAAATTATTGGAGCCAAATGAATTAGCAATCTGTTGCACCCTAAGGGGCACTTCTACACTTTTTAAAAATAGAATACAAACAGCTACACCTGGGACCCACTGGGTTTTTTCCCGGTGTCCTGCCGGCCCGGTCTGACCCAGCCAGGGGCCACTAAGAGCATGATAGCTCCTTTGATTTTCACTTATTGACTGCCTATGGCAGACATTACATTCAGGGCTCACCTGCTCCTGACAGTGCTGCATTCTGCACCATGAACTAGATTCTTAATATGACCGCAAAGTGCTGAGAGCACTTAACAGACTATTGCCCCATGTGCAGATGCTATGTCTATGGGCCCTAAGCGGTAAATTAACACTGTAATCTACGTTAATAAAGCACAATGATATTGGGTTCATTAAATCCTACAACTAATATTTAGGCAATTCAGTATTTTGGTAAACAAGGGATAGCAAATAAATATGTAATCCCCTCTACGCTAGATTACATTTGATCCTCTCTCTCCAAATGGTTGGGCCTTTGCTCCACCTTCCTAAGCCTGTCTTAAATATTTCGATCTCTCAACTTCTCTTATCATCCCCACTCACAAGTCACAGCTTGTTCTCTTGACGTCTTTCCTATTCAAACACTGTGCTGCTGAGCGTACTCCAAGCACTTTCTCAAATCTGCAGTTTCAAGGACTTCTGGAATTGTCCCTCCTCCATTCAAACAGTACGGTGTCGAGCTTACTTTTGAAAATGCCTGTCCTGTTCTCGCTCTAATTAGTGTTCCATGTATATTCTATTACTTGCACTAAAATGCTGCAATGAACTGTGTTTTCCCATATTGCTTTCATCACATTGTTGGGCAAAAGTCCTCAACCTTTTCTACCCATGAGTCACATTCAGGTGTAAAAAGAGTTAGGGAGCAATGCAACCATAAAAAATGTTCCTGGAGCGATGCAAAATATGTGCTGTGATTGGCCATTTGGTAGCCCCTATGTGGACTGGCAGTCTACAGGAGACTCTATATAAATATAAATCTTTATAGCTAATGAGTGTTTTTTCAGTCATCACTTAATACTATCCTGAACAGTGGCAGGTAAGGCAAAGGGGGTATATGAAGGCTAAAGAGTCAGCAGCAGTGTTCTCTGGTGACTGGAACTGCTTCTAAACAATGTATGATCCTTTTGCCTTGAGGGCACAGAACAACTGTAGAATCAAAGGAGGCATTGCACATGCAGAATTGTTCTATGCCAAGTAAATATTATAGTATAGTTAATTAAAACACTTGGAAGAAAATATACTTCTACAAATCAATAGGCGTTGACTATGTTTCACTCTCATTCAATAATTGTGTTTTGTATGCATGGTTAATTAGATCAACTGTTCAAAATTAGCTAAACATTAGCTCATGGCATTTAACTGATAGCTATGAAATCATTTTATAAACAATTTATGACTAGTATGACTTTATTTTCAAATATCCTGCAACGTGTAATCTGCTGGTAAAAATCTGCAAACGAAGGTAGAATTAAGAGGCTTTTTATGTCATATGGAATAATTATATCAATACCAATATTATTTGAAAAGATTAAACATTTAACATGTTTAATTGAACCTTTTTAATTTCACACAGTGCCCTAACAATGGGCAACAAATTGAAGGCCTTTTATTTTTGCAAAGGCTGAGAAAAAAACTTAAGAAACTATTTGACATTTATTATTTTATAAACTGCTTTGATGTTCCTTGGTTAGGGATTGTATTCAACTTCAAGATATCCACATTTCATGTGGGTCCTAGTTTGCCAATTCTAAGAGGGTAAAAATGACTCTATATTTTAAAACACTGAATAACCTGATCACAAAACAACTCCTCTAGTCTTTGCTGGTCATAAACAGCCATATGAAATAAATGTAAATCTTTACATTGCTTCATCAGCTGGAAATAATGTTCATAAAGTATCAAACTAACATTTACTTATATGCTCATAGACATTTTAATGAATTAAAGGACTGCCTCTTCATGCACACAATTCTTCTACTTTTCATCCAACAGATATTTTAACTGTCCTTCAAACTTCTGACTTGTATGTGCACATTGTCTTGTACATCATTTAAAGGAGAAGGAAAGGATAAAAGTAAGTCAGCTTTATTAGAAAGGTATATAAATACACCAGTAAACCCTCAAAGTCCTCTGTCAAAAGAAACAGCACATTTCTTTCCTTCTATTGTGTACTCATGGGCTTCTGTATCAGACTTCCTGCCTTCATCTTAAACCTCCAGGGCACGGCCTTGAGCATGCCCAGTTTGCTCCTCTCCCCCTCCCTCCTCCCCTCCCAGCTGCAATCTGAGCCCAGAGCTATGAGTGAGCAGGGAGATATTCATAGGCAGAGGCAGGAAGTGATGTCACACCAAGCCAATATATCAGTTGCTATCCTAAACAAACAGAGAATACTTCTAGAGCTGTTTACTCAAGTACGGTAAAGCATTCTGCAGAATAAATATCGTTTTATAGCTTGTACTATTGTGGCTAATCTATTGAAATAAACTGCTTCTGTAGCTTTCCTTCTCCTTTAATCTTAACTTGCTGTTTCAATCTTCCATTGACTGGCATCACCCACTCTTCTGGCATTTGATTACTGCAGTTTTTTTCTAAGGCAAGAGGGACATCAATAAAACACCCACTTCCCATCAATAATGACTGCAAAATCATGATTTTCACACACAAAACTACCAGTCTGAATACAGTCATGAGCTGGAGAGGGAAAGTGTGTGTATTTTTGGATTTCTTAAACTTGTCAGAAATGCCTAATATTTCTTCTATCTGGGTTCAACTGTTTCACTGCACCCCAATCACTGTAATTAAGTCAAAACAATTAATCTCAACATTTTTTTTTTTACTACTTATAGTACATCTAAATCTTGTCATCTTCACGTATATGTACAATGTCCTTCTACCAAAAGACATTTTTAATTTCCAACTAATCACAATTCTAAGCTGACTGTTCTTTTTACAAAGGGAAGTATAATTTATGAACACGCTACAAATGATAGTCCCAAAGCTACAAGAGAAAAATTGATTGATACCAGCCTTAAATCCTGTAGCATCGACCTACTATCTATTACAGCATTAATTACAGGAAGGGATTGGTGCCCCATGAGGCATCTACATGACTTAGGACCTGGCTGCAAAGCCCTTACAGTATAACTAGGTCCAGGACTCATACTGCCTCTTGCAAATCTTTTCCCAGTGTCCATTTAGATTGACAAAAATTGATCTTAAAACCTAATTTGTGGCAATTTGAGAAAATAGTGACAAAAAAAATCTCAATCTTGAAAATATTTTTAAAACTTAGATATTTGATATTAATGTTAATATTCAGTATAAGAACTCTGACAATCCCTCAATCCTGTGTTGTGTTTTAATTATTTTCTAGCCCTTCACCTCTTTTTTGGCTTAATTTTAAAGGAATTGTTCAGTGTAAAAATAAAAACTGGCTAAATAGATAGGCTGTGCAAAATAAAAAATGTTTCTAATATAGTTAGTTAGCCAAAAATGTAATGTATAAAGGCTGGAGTGATTTGATGTGTAACATATCAGTCTGAACACTACTTCCTGCTTTTCAGCTCTCTTGGTTTACATTGACTGGTTACCCTGGCTACCAGGCAGTAACCAATCAGAGACTTCAGGGGGGGCCACATGGGTCATATCTGTTGCTTTTGAATCTGAGCTGAATGCTGAGGGTCAATTACAAACTCACTGAACAGAAATGTACCATGTGGCCGCCTTCAAGTCGCTTCAAGTTGGATTCTGGCTGTTTTATTAGACATCTGTTCACTCCAGCCTCTAGATATTACATTTTTGGCTAACTAACTATATTAGAAACATTTTTTATTTTGCACAGCCTTTCCATTTACCCAGTTTTTATTTTCACACTGAACTATTCCTTTAAGGTTAAAATCAAAGGGATATCCTAATGTAAATTATTTTACCTTGTCCAACCTTTCAACAAATCCAAACCAACTCATGTAAAATGGCTACTATCGATCTGGTCTGTCTAGAGTCAATGATCAAGTTATGAATATTCTGGCCATAGACCAGCAGGGCCACATGGCAAACAATATCCCACACATGCTGCTTTACAGTCCATAAGCAACTGACTCAGACCTACATTATGAACCTTGAAACTATAAACACAACCCTAGGATAATATGCTTTGTACCTCATCTTCTGAATATACAATAGATTAAAGGAATTCAAAAGAAAGGATATGCAATTGTCTTTATATACTACAAGGAGATAAATCATTAGTCCTATGATTAACATATTTCTGTTGCCAGATTGTCATCTATTCTACATGGAATTGTAAGTTTGTCAAAAGCAAACTGCCACAAGTCATATAGCAGGACTCCCTTTAACTGACAATCCTTATAGCAGGACGTGGGGTTTGAGCTTTGTTTAAAGGGGAACTGTGGTGAAAATAAAAACATTTTATAAGCTTTAGCATACTCAAATAAGAAGTTTTCTAAATATAATCAATTACGTTTTCTGCATTGTTTCTGAAATAATCAAGTTTATACTCACTATCCCTCTCTCTGCATCAGTTTCTCTTCATTCTCTCTTCATGCAGCAGTTGGGTGTCAGATATTTATTGACAGTTAGATCCAATATATATATGGCTAAAAGAACTTTTAAAGCATATTAAAAAATACCAGTTGGTCATACCCATGGGCCCATTTACCAACAATCGAATTTCAATTTTTTCCACGAATCTTTAAAAATTTGTGGTTTTACTATTTTTTTTAAAAAAAAGCTTAAAAATTTGAGATTTTTAATTGTTAGAGTTTAAAAGGTACCGTATATACTCGAGTATAAGCCGAGTTTTTCAGCCCCCAAAATATGCTGAAAAACTCTACCTCGGCTTATACTCGGGTCAAGCGCAAAAACGGTCGCCCACGCCTAAGAATAGTCGCCGGCGTCCAAGAATAGTCTCCAAGAATAGTCGCCGGCGTCCAAGAATGGTCGTCGGCATCCAAAAACGAGACGCCGGCACCTCCAATGGGAGCAGAAACCTTAAATTTTTTGATTGAAACTTACCAGAAGCTGCTGCATTTCTCACCCTCGGCTTATACTCGAGTCAATAAGCTTTCCCAATTTTTGGAGGTAAAATTAGGTACCTCGGCTTATACTCGAGTATATACGGTATTCATATTTTTTATCGCATTATTTTCTTTTCTTACTTTTTTACTTCTGATCTTTTAATAAAGTCCATGACATTCGTAGTTTTAGAGTTTGTGATCTTGGTCACGGTTTCAAAAACCTCTAAAACTACTAAAATCCCACCTTTGATAAATAGGCCTCCACGCGGTCCATTTACTAACAATCAAATTTTGCTTTTCTCCACGAATCTCCAAAAATGTATGGTCTTCCTATTTTTTTTTTTTTAAAAAAGGTCAAAATGTTTGAGATTTATTATGTGTAAAACCATGAAAACCACTAATATAAAACTTCACCACCTAAAAGTTGTTGAGGTCCTATAGAAGTCAATGGGAGCTGTGCTAATCCTATTGGACCATTTTAAATCAATTTTCTAGGAATTGCCTGAAAATCTATAATTTTTAGAGGTTTTCAAGTTAATCTTGTTTTTTAGCGCATCTTCAGCATTATTTTCAATTCATACTTTTTTATTTGGATCTTTCAATAAATATCATGACAATATCATGTAGTTTTAGAGAAAGTGAGTTTAGTTGCTTTCAAAGACCTCTAAAATCACCACAATTTGACCTCTAATAAATAGGCCTTGATGTTCCCAATACTGGGGATATTGCAAGAAATTTATCTTACCAGTCAGAGAAAAGTTGATACAATTCTTCATGGGTGAAACAAATATCAAGAATGGGGTTTTAACTATGACTACATTGTGAGGAGAAAGTAGATGTTTTGTAGATGTTTGCCATTGGTGGGGAGGCATATGCCCCATATTTATGCCCAAGTTGGCCAATAGAGATTTACAGTCAACTTGGACATGGGGTCCCAGGAGGGAGCCGTTTCCTCATTTCTCATTTAACTGACATGGTGGGTATCCCATTGTGAGATTTTCAGATAGTATTCCAGAGGTTGCATCATAGTATCGAGTTTTCAACTTGATTTTTATAATTTCACGGTTCATGTTATTTTTTATTTAACTCATACATGTTATCTATACTTTCTTACATGTTTTAAAACAAACTACCGCTGTGGCCCAAACTTCATATTTTTATCTCCTGTGTGAGATTAAGTGTAGGGAGGGTAGCATATACAGTATACTGGGGTTAGTGTAAAGACTGACGCTGCACAATATTATACAATGATAAATATCAGAGATTTCTGATTGTTTAATATTGCTGGGGTGAAACAGTTATTGCTTGAATAATAACAGCGATTTCTTTTTTTTTCTTTTCTTTTTTTTTTTACAAAACTATAAAAAGATATTACAAAGTATGACATTTAAAAAAAATGTGAAAAGCACTTTTTACTGCAAAAATGTCTTAAAGTAATTGCCATATGCTATATCGAATGTACCTTTCAACCTTGCATTGTAAATGCAAATGCAATGTAATTTTTTTACATATGCTATATCGAATGTACCTTTCAACCTTGCATTGTAAATGCAAATGCAATGTAATTTTTTTTTCTCTACCGAATGTTGCACCTAACTCCTAAATTGCACCTAAATCCTACCAAAATAAAAGCCCAGCTTCCTGGGAACTAAGAGGGTTACGTGATCATTTTATTTGTTTGCTTGTTTATTTATTTTGAGCTTGTAGTTCAGCGATTACAGACAAACAGCCTCTACACAAACTATGATCAGTTGCTCAATAACACACTTTAGCAGAAACAACAAAACCACTTACCCCCATCTTAATATATATCTCTTTGATAATAATGATATTATATTTGCTCAGTCAAATGAAATGATATCAACAACAACCTTCTCATAAGTCAAAATACATGTAATCTGATCATTTGCAGACCCATTTGTGAAATTAGATGTGCATTTTTCTCATAAAATATTTATGCATATTGATAGCATTTATACTCGTCACAGTTCCATATTGACATGGCTATTGAACACTGAAGATTTTATTTCAAGAACATATTTACTGGAAATGCTGAATTTTCAATGCCCAGTACACTACCCCCCCTTTTAAAAATATTTATCTAGCCCTCCTACACATTGTAACATGTATTTTTAGTTTTAATGGGAAGCCATGGCAACTTCTATATTAGCGATTACCTTTCTCTAATGAAACTTGAATCTTCCTACCTAGGCAGGTTTATTCCTACAGAAAATGCACCTTGTGCTCACTGAGAGGCAGTTGCCATCATGTCAGTTACTGGCAGATATTGCACACATCTTTATCCATGGGAAAGTGTGCACAATTCATCTATATTCTATTTTCATTTTCGAAGGTCTTTGGGAACTTTTCCATCTGGCCTTGTTTTTGCTGTGAGTGGAAAAGGAATGTCACAAGGAATGTAATCATACAAAAGGTGGGCTGAGGACCTTCAACCTGGATACTCTCAACTCAGCTTTCTCCATTACTATGGATTTACGATGGATTGTATTTATTTATATATTTATTTATTTATTTAAATAGTGTTTTGCACCAGGTCAGTCTAACACATAACTCTTTCTAGGCGCAGCGGCTGATGGTTAATAATGATGCCTAGGTCAACTGTTGATTGCTTTATGTGCAGGCATAATTTCCTTCCTCCTTGGTGGAAATTTCTTGTCCCATTACCATTACACAAGCTAACTGTTACATATGGTATCCCAGTTCACGCTTTCGCCTATAACAGCCGCCTTTTACTGCGGAAGAAGCCCTCCGCTACGCGGATCATGCCAGGTCTTAAAGAGAGGACCAGGGGGAGAGTTCTCTGCAGGCAAGGGAAAAAAACATCTAATGGAAGAATGGGGAACAAGGATCCTGGTCAAGAGACAGGCTCAGGAGTCAAGGTCACAGGTTGCGTCAACATATCAATAGCGCAGTACAGAAGCAAGATCCAAGAGAGTGGTCAGAAACAGGCAAAGGTCAGGACAGGCAGCTAAACTAGACAGGGTCAGGCAGGATCAAGAACAGGCTAATAAGACTTAAACACACCTGGAACTATTGCAAATAGACCTAGGTTGGGCAATGTGCAATTGGGTGCAGCCCCTTTAAATATTCAAACTTTTCATCCACACATTCATCCGCTTCTGTTTTGTCCAGATTCTTCCTGGTTTCTCAGATTTTAACTTGCCTGTTCTTCCTGTCATTCCTATGGGATTTTAAGAGAGTAGCTATCAAATAGTTAACTCTAAGGGATTTGTTTACTAACATTTGGATTTCCTTTTTTTTTTTTTCCATAAACTGTATTTTTTCTCTAAAAATTCATGCTTATTTTATTTCTCTAAAACTCTAAATTTTAAATTTATCTAAAAAAAATGCTAATACAAAACAGTAGAGGTCCTATAGAATTAATAGGAGTTGCTCTGATCCTATTGGATCTTTTTTTTAGCCATTTAGACTTTTAGAGGTTTTTGGATTTTTTTACCACTTGTAATTGTCTGGAAAACTTGAATTTTTGGAGATTTTAGAAATACACTTTTCATATTTGTATCTTTTAATAACTTTCATGGAAATTATTATTTTAGAGAAATAGAGTTTCATTTTGGTTTCAAAAAAATACCACTAAAATTCAAGTTCTAGATGTGCATTACGGGAAAGTAGGAAACATTAACAGATGAAACAGTGGCTGAAATGCTGCAACTGATATGTTCTATTACTAGATGAATTATACCCCTCTCGTTATTGATCCACTTGAACACAATCTTTCTTTACAACATATCATTTATTTAGGCAATAGGAAAACTTTCTTTAGGTACAAAGATACATTATCTGCAGGAGATGCAATTTATATATGACGCCTGATTCTGCTGTGTAACATCAAACAATTTGTGCAGGTGTAAATACACATATAGAGCGAATTTGAGCGGTTTCTCTTTGCCAAAAATTAGCTGCCGGTCAAAATTCGCTGAAATGCATTAAAGTCTGTGGGCGACAAGTTTTTTTGACGCTCAATGAATTTTTTTGACATGCAACATTTTTTCCCCCATTGGAGTATATGGGTGTCATTTCCACGGCGAAACTCCAGAGAAAAAAATATATACTATATATACTATATAAATCTGTCCTACTTGCATACTTTATCTATCAACTCAGTGACCTAAAAGCTTAATGCACCAGTGTGTTCTTGATAAGGCTGCAACATATCTCTCTATAAGCAGAATACATTTGGGACTGCAAGCCAATATTAAAGCAATTTCTCTTTCTTATTCTGATTGTTTGATTGAACTTCATGGTGTCAAAAAGTTCCTTCCTAATCAAATTAGCATTTGGAAATAATCATTTGTGAATGTGATCGAGCTGTTCTGAATTCAGAATAGAAATTTCTATTTATCTAGAGTGCCTAATATACAGCCTGAGTAATTGCTAAAGTAAAGTGTTGCATTAATTTCACATGAGCTAAAGAGCTTTATTGAATGGGCCAATTTTCTGTGCTGTGTGAGTAGAACAAAGAGGGCTCTGCTGATTCTAAATATTGCATTAACACTTGTTAGCAGTGGAAGAACCAACATGGGAAAACATTTTGTTGGCATAAAGAAGTTTTGATTTTCTGTAAATGTTTTAATTTTTGACCTTTGATGCCTATTTGATAAATAAAACTTTTGGGGGGAAAAAGAACTTTACATGCTGCCAGATTCTTTCCTATCAAACCCGACAGAGGTGGTATTGTGTTCTTTTGGTGGCATGCAGGTGGAAGTGTGCACAGGCATGTACCACTGTATCATCATGCCCCCTGACATAATTGCACATGCTTATAGGTGCTCACAGGTCTGCTGTGCAGGGCAGCAGAATTGATATGCCAATATGCCTGTGCATTAGAATCCCAAGTTATATTTGTGAAACAAAAGACTTATACAACATAGGGGGCCTTGTTTATCAAAATCTACATTTTTAAATAAAAAAGTCTGACCAAACGATTGGACCTTATCTATTATTAAAAAAGCACAATTTAATTGGATCAGAGAAACTATAACATTGAGTGAAAATCCGAATCTTACGTTGTTTTCTGATTTTTTCCCGGAATCGCTCGATTTTTTCAGGCTTTTTCCTGAAAAGTCTCAATTATTTTGATATTTGCCCGAAACGCCTGACTTTATTACGTAACCCACATAAATATAAATAAGGCAGTGAAATAGAAATTTGTTCCTTATAGTAATATTGCAAAGAAGAGTTGGTAACATGTACTACAGGTATAGGACCTGTTATCTTGATGCTCGCAACCTGGGGTTCTCGGATAACGGATTTTTCCATAATTTGGATCTTCATACCTCAAGTCTATTAGAAAATCATGTAAACAGCAAATAAACCCAATAAGTTGGTTTGCTTCCAATAAGGATTAATTATATCTTAGTTGGTATCAAGTACAAGATACTGTTTTATTATTACAGGAGCTTTCTGGATAACGGGTTTCCGGATAATGGATCCCATACCTGTAGTAATAATTAAATTGACATGCCAAAGAATCTACTCAGTGAGGTAACTAACACTATGGAAACTGGTGCAAAATGTGCACCTGGATTGCCCCACAGCTGCTGCCCCCTGCACCTTATCTAGGAGCTCTAATCAGCAGGCTCCATTGGCAGTTGCACTCACCTATCCCAGTGAATCCATCTCTTTCTATATTAAAATATATATTAAAATACAGTACCAGAAAAAGTAACCTGTTAACTCAAAACATGCCAGTTTCCATTTGCTATTAGTTGTCAAGGTGTTAATAAAAGTATACAGTATAATATGCACATTGATTAGTTTATGATGATACTTACCCTTAAACCAATGTCAAAGACTTGAGCTGTATCCCTGAAAAAAAGTTCAGTTTTACACAAGTTTGCGAACTCCTTAATTATATGGGGCTTTTATTGTAAAGCACCAGATTTGCATATCCACAGGGCTAATGTGACGCATTTGGTGACTCCTTCTTTATATAGGGCATTTATTGAGTTGAAACGTATTAGGCTATAAAACATTTGCATTTCCTCAGGTCAAATGTGATTATAGCAAAGAGTAAGAAATTTCAGTTCCCCACTAAAAAAGTAATGCAGTAATAATGAAAAAAATTGGAATTTAACATTTATTTTGAATAACTTTCCTTAAAAGTTGTAATTTCATTGACTTTAATGCATTGGAGAAAAAAAGTCATCATAAGAAAAAACGCCCATTGACTTTAATGCATTAGAAGAAATATAGTCGCCATAAGAAAAAACGGTTGTTGACTTTAATGCATTAGAAGAAATATAGTCGCCATAAGAAAAATGCATTTGAAGCGAGAAAAATTGCTGCACATGTAAAAACGCCCAATGATTTCAATGCGTTTCGCAGATTTTTAGGCGAAACAAAACGGGACAGATTAGCTCATCACTAGAGATGGCCCTTCCGTAATTTGGGATAAGAGATCCTATACGTATAGCATGTAATGTATGATATTCTATATCTGGAAGTTACTGTTAGTCCAAGCAATTCAAATATGGTCTATAGTTAATTATGGTCTATATATAGAGTAGATTTGGTCTATAGTTCAAGCTACTACAGATAAGGTAGTATAATACTCAGATGTTTATAGTGAAAAATATTATGATTATAAAAAGAATTCATATTTAGGGTTTATATCCTTTATATTTATGTGTAACACAAACGGTTGCAGTTCCTATGTGTGTGTTTACTGATATGATTGGGAGCCCCCCCCCCATACAGCGACTTGTTACAGCGAGTAGATAAACCTCTTTAAAAGATCCCACTGAAACTGTAGCCTCTGTTGGCCAAGTAAAGGGAGATAGTTTTCCACATGAAGCACAGCATCTCAAAGTTCAATTTGATCACCATAATGTATTTATCCTTAAAGCTTTAGTGTGGCCATTTCCAGCATTACAAACTGCCTTATTATTGGCATAAGTCAAAGAAGTCACCTGAGTGCAAAATAACTGCAGGATCCACTGGCGCAGAAAGGGTGAAGGCAAACACCCATTATACATTGTCCTCTAGACTGGTTAACTTATCTCAGAGCTGCACAATAATTCACTCTGCAGCTTCAGACAGCATTTAATTCAAATTTTGTTCTTTGTAGAAAACTTGTGATTTTCCAGAGCTTGTAGAAATAAATCTGGCCATTCTGTTTATCCATTTATCTTCTCTCCCTCCCACACAGCAGTGCCCTGGGTACAGTGAGGCAGAATCACTTTTGCTTTACTAAAAGTAGGCTAACTGCCAATTTCTCAACCTTTTCCTCTTTTCTGGTGTTTGCTGTTTGTTTCATTTGTGTTTGTTATTTTAAACAGAATGAACACTAGCAACACATTCTAGCGGCATTGCAAACAAAAGTACAGTTGCATAAATTGTACGGTTGAATTTAACATGACTTTTCTTTATCATAAATTGCCCTTTTGCAAGGGGTTTAGCGCAACCAAGATACTAAAAGCTATGGACCTACAAAATCCTCTGATCAAAAAATGTAGCACTTGTGACTATATCAGCTTTGGTGTGGAGGCAGGTATAAAGCATTGCAGGTTACCTATGAAATGTCTTGACTGCATTCACTGAAAACTTTAACTACCTTGATCCTAGGCAGCTTGTCCATCATTGTTGGTCATGTCACTGCAATGTCTTTTATCTGATTCCATTCGTATGGAGCATGCCACATAATTTTAGGGCAGCTAGTTAGTTCATCTCTAAAACTCTTTCCCTGCTTGATCCTTTAAAGCCATTTATTGAGTGAATGGACTGATATTACTGTGTTTGAGTGTGTGCAAATTAAATTATCTTGATACTGTGCTGTATAAGGGAAGAGCACAAAAACAGTGGGCTAGCTATTGAGTAAGTATTAGATAGGAGCAATATGAGGGAATAGATCAACTCAGGGCAGAACTAGATGACTGAACTGTTGGTTGACTGATTGAATTAAGTAGCCCAAGTACCACTGCGATTCCATTCATCCTTATTGTTTGCCACAGAGAAAATGGTTTGTCTTATTTGTGTGTTCTCTGAACAAAGGCAACTGGCAAAAAGCATTTTTCCCTGAACTCAAAAACCAAAGAAACTATTTGTTCACCTTTACTTAAAGAGCTCCAGCATCACCCTCATGGAAGATAACATTTGCATTGCTCCCTTGCTCAATTCCTGCCAAATACTAAAGATAAATACTAATTTTGGTTTACAAGGAATGTATTTAAAATGTTACCCGACTAATGATTCACTCATTACCACCTCTCTTAGTAGGTTGCTATAATTGCTATAGTTTGATGGCCTTAATATTAAAGAACCCCTTTCTCTGCAGTGAGTGGAATCTTCTTTCTTTCTATGCTCTGTAAAAGTGTCACCTGCATTGTAGTACGGAAAGAAAAAAGAAAATTTAATATATACATATATATATATATGCGACCGTGCATTTTTTTTTTTTAATTAGTGGATTATATTCCCCTGTTAACTCTATGGGCCTGATTAACTAATGTTTGAATTTCTATTTTTTTTCTTTTTTTTTTTCACAAATCATTTTTTAAATTTCATCAAAACTCTTACTATTCTAGATTTATCAAGTGTAAAAACCATGAAAAACTCTAATACAAACTTTGCCAAGTAAAAGCAGTCAAGGTCCTATAGAAGTCAATGGGAGCTGTGCTGATCCTATTGGACTTTATTTATTCCCTATTCATAGGTGTTTGAATCTTTTTTCACTTGTAATTGTCCGTAAAAACACGAATTTTAAGATTTTTTTGTATTTTTTAGCACGTCGTTTTTTTTCTATTTGTACTTTTTCTATTTGGATTTTTTAATAACTTTCATGGCATTTGTGGTTTTAAAGGAAATTTGTTTAATCGTGGTTTCAAAAAGCTCTAATACTACTAAACGTTTTTGGGAGAACAACCTTATTTCATCAAGCCTTTATTTGTAAGTAAAATCAGCTATTTCATATAACCTTGTGTTTCTGTTTAGCAGATAACCTGGCAATATTAGAAAGAAAAAAGTCATTTGCAAGCTGTTACTACTGTATAGCTGAATATGGAAGGGTTTATGTGGCAAATACAGGTGAGACTATTTGCAGTATATACCCACTACCATAAATGGGCAATGGGAATACAAAGTATATTTCATCATATATATATATATATAACAAATGAAGGAATATAATTCCCAAATAGTTTAAAGATCATATATCAAATACATGGAAAAGCAATACAACATATTATGGTGTGCTCTCTACTGGGACCATGACAATATGAGCATATGTAGGAAGTGTATGTAGTATGTTGAGAAATGGCAATATTTATCTTCAACATACAATACAGCTTAACCCATAACGTATTACAGACATTTCATGCTAATACTGTATTTTACAAATAAATGGCCGGTTCAGTGTACACATGACAACAAATAAGAGTTCTCTGGGGCTGAGATGGCAGGGACTTCCTGAGCGAAATAATGTTTTCTATCAAGTGATTTGTTTCTTGGTCTTTATGTTGGAATACTCAGATAAATGTGGGATTTCAATAAATATGAAACAGTAACTCTGCCCTAACATTGTTTCTCTTGAATGAAACCTGTTTTTTGTAAAATTATAAATACTTATATTTTCTAAACTACATCAAGAGGGCTACACAATCAGCATTGCAATGGTTAGAGCGATAGTGATATCTTTTTCCTAACAACCAATGCACAGTCATTACTGTAACTCATCTTCCCTTTTCTTTAATTATTTTTGCATATATAATTGCTGCGACAACACTGTAGGTTGTATGGGGGAGTAGTAATGCTATCAATGCAACATCTAAGTGCATCCTGCTAAATGGTTAAAGACTCCACCTGCCTGATTTAGTAACGGTATATGATGCTTTCATGCGATTATCTGGCTTTGAAGTTGAATCGGCAGTTAATGTTACAGCGGCAGAAATAAAAAGCTTAGCTTGAAAAGGCAAAATGTGTGAAATGAGATGACCCATATTTGAAATGTAGTCACAATATTTCTACTTGTGTATAAATAAAGAATTATACTTATATAATGGTCATCTTTGGGAGCACTAAGTATGCTGCAACACCAGAATATTAGGGCAAGCTACTGGGTACTGTAGGAAGCATAAGGAGTGTATACAATCCAAAAGAGTGTAATACTTCTAAATGCAACAATGCCAAAGTGCAACAAAGCCCAAGAGTAGTCATTTTAAACTGCAGTCACCTTTAACTATGTGACTGTTCTTTACCTTGGACCCCAGATGTTGCAGAACTACAGCACCTAGAATACTTTGAACCTTAATTCTTTGTTGGAGGATGCTGGAATTTGTAGTCCAGCAACATCTGGGGACCTGAGGTCAAGAAACAAGCATCTAACGACCGTATATAAATGCAATTTAAAAGTACTGCTTATCTCGCATGAAAGTTGCCTACATGTTGCACTAATGTTATTTTGTGGCTTCTATAAAAACATTCTTGCCTGGATAAACTCCACTACAGGGCACAGTGTGCAGCTGAATCTCATCCCTGAATCAGCCCTGCTGCATGTGCAGTTAATAGAGGTTTCTCTGATTAATATAAATATGTAATTTATCTATCTGATCCCTAGAGGGGAGGAGGACAGAGCATTCAAAACCCTACTTTTCCCCATTTCATATATACTATACATTGATAGCTCATTGAAACATGTTGGCAAATTATAAATCAATTATAGTAATAACACAGTTTCCTACTTGTCAATTGCCTCAGATTTGCAGTTTCCAATAAAAAAAATAAAAGTGTATTTTACTCCATAAACTCTTAGTTCCCAGTGACTCTAACGGGTCATGGCAGGTCTAGAGGGTGTAAAATAATGGCATATTTTAGGCATTAACCTGGTGTAAACAAAAAGATGAGGTTTTTGCCTTCCTCTGGATCAACTAGCAGTTAGGCAGATTAAAAAAAAAAAAACTAAAAGGTTGAACTTGATGGACGTGTGTCTTTTTTCAACCTTACTTATTATGTTACTATGTATAAATATGCTGGTCTGGTTCTTTTTAATAGATTATTTGAATGCTTGTGGATGGCATTAATTTGCAGGTGAGGAAACAAGAAAAGCAACTTTCGAAAATATACCCCATAAGGTGCTGAGACACAATACATTTTCTATTAATGCACTGATAAAATTAAGTTAATGTAAAGCTGCACAGATCGTAGTATATAGGAGGGTATATGCAATACATATGTCAGTTAGTACTGATAAACATAAAAGCTTTATGACTCTTGCTATGAAGTCCTTGTAAACTGGCTCCTGTGTAAAAGTGAGATGCTGTAACGTTCTGAACCAGAGCACAAAATGCGTATGACTTAGCTCGCTATATCACACAGATGAAATAAATAATAACCATATGTTCTTTTGCTGCTGTGAATGGATATACTGTATAATGTACACAATTATGTACATAGGCAACACAATAGCAAGATAAACATTGCAGTAAGCAGGTGCAGGAGGTCAGTACTCATTTAATCTGAGTGAGTAATGTCAGTTCACAGAGAGAGAGAGACTCATGTCTTCAAACTTTCTATCTGCCTCCATTATCAGTGATCAAGGTGGATCCACGGGGGATAGGAATTACTGGCAGGGCCAAGACAAGTGAAGAGGCAGTGAATCTATAAGACATATTAATCATCTTCCCCTTTCCCTCACTGGCGCCAGCCTCTGCCTCCGACTCCCCGGCGTCTAGCAAATGGATTCAGTGTCCCTACAGGTACAAACTGGAGCTTTCCAGGGGCAAGCCTTCGGAATAGTAATTGCTGACACTGCTAGGAACAGCCTGAAACAGGCCAAGTGGGAGCTGCATGGCATTATGGGTTTTTCTCTATACCTTATTATTATTGAATTTTCATGTAACGTTATTGTTCTGAAGGAGAGCCCTGAATGGGTTAACCATGTACAAAATTATTTTAGGGAACATTTAACCCTGTTACTGCTAGTTAAGCCAGCAACAAATTAGATTGCTGGTTGTCTGACAGAAGCATGGCTGCAGTAAAAAAACGCAACTTGAATGCAATTTATCCTATTACAAAGGACAGTGTTAAATATAACACTAGCAAAACAATATGCCGATTCATCTCTACTTCCAACATGCACATTACATTGCACTTCAGCCCAGAACCATGTTCTCTTTCTGGCGTTCTAATGCAGGTAACAAATTAAATAGCAGAAAACACAAAATCAAAGGACAAAGTTATAGTTCAACAGGAACTTTAGAAAGGATGGTCTTCTTGCATCAGTAAGTCTACAATAGGCAGTTTCTATGACCCACCTGTATTTACTGTTTTCAAAACAGCTGACTGAACTATGCAGTGCAAATCTCCAATTTGTGAATTTAAAGGAAAGCTTAACCCTAAAAATTAATACTTAACAGATGGGGTGGTGGGACCCGGCTGCACGGCCTGCCCCCCCCCCCACCTAGTTATGTTATTGATAGTTTATATCATATTAAGTGGCATATTAAATTGGCTCATGTGACTTAACAGGTATGGTTTGTTTGGTTTGTTTGTGTGCACCGTAAATCATACAATCCCAGGGGGTGGCCCTTAGTTTTGTGATTACCCATTGGCACATACTACTAAAAAGTATATTATGAAAATCGCTTATTTAGATAAAGAAGTGTTTTATATATGAGCTGTTTCATGCAATATATTTTATAGATACCTATATTGTTTGGGGTGTATAGTTTTCCATTAATTCCCCCTCTTAATGATAATAAAGATAAAGGCCTGGAACTAATAGAATTTCTGAAAGAGGATACAGTACACCTGAATCTTGGGCACTTGTTTGCATTACACCAGCAGAACATAGATTTAGTTAGAGCAAGTCCCTTGTATAGTTGCATAATTTTGCCCTTTAATGCCCAAACAGCCTTACAACTATAAAATGAAATGTACAAATGAAGCTGCTATATTACTTCTGAATGACTGATGGCCCACATCCAGTCACACCCCCATTCTGTCCACCAGTTTTGAATACTTAACCATAGAGGTTGAAGGTTCTGTATGCACAAAGTGATACTGAAACTCTATATATCTGAGCTGCAACATTATATATTCAACTTGGCACCAGTGGATCAATTAGTGGCAGAGTCAATAATTATACAAAGAAAAATAACAGCACATGGGCATAGATTACAGCCACACTGATAGATGGCTTGTGGTTTGGGGCACTTATTCACACCTTAACTCGAAGTTGAAAAATGAAAAGTCATGAAATCTTGACCCCCTTTTGATCTTACATTATTTGAGAAAAGTGACCTAGCGAATCAGTCTACTGTTTGTTTAGTAAAAACATTTTTCACAGCAATCAGCCCCCATGGTGCAGCAAGTGCATTGAAAAACCTACCTCTCAATCATAGCATTTGGCTTCATTTTTGCAGCTAGTAGCCACTGTATTTAGTACAGTCATCACCAGCTGACCCCCATTGAGTGCTGAACGGTCGTGCTATCTTAGAAGCGCTGTGAAACAGAGAGTTATGCAAATTCCAAGCGTTCTGTTCTACATAACGACAGCAATTAATGCTAAATATCAACAGTGTCCCTTGGCATTGATTGCATCTGATTTCCATAACAACTGGCTGCTGGAGTGAAGAGACACAGAATTTATCATGAACAATTTCTAATTATTTGCCACGGTAACACAAAAAGAAGATAGAGCTGATCAGAATGCCCATCAGATCTCTTGGTTGTATGAAACGAGATATTGATTGTATGATTTTTTTTCTCTCTCTCTTTCTTTTTTTCACTATGCTTCAATAAAGCTTTGCAGAAATACAGTGCAGTTCATTTGATTAATTGGTTTAAAATAAAATATGTGACTGTAGGCCCCTAGAGTTCATTGTCCTTAAAGTTACCCCAACACACGTAGCCTTCTCATTACGTTTGATGCTCCTACTGTCTTATGTGCTTGTGACCTTGAGGGAGATACAATTCCCCAGGCGCAACTGCAATCTGAGTAATAACATCAGGCTAATAAATGTATATATCGTGGTGCTAACATTCGGGAAAGAAAGATTAAAGCTGCCTGTGTAGGATGTGCTCAGTTTTTTAAATTGCTAATTTGGATTTGTGTAGAAATTGCATAGCAACCGCAAATGAAACCAGGGAAGACAACCATACCCCCTCTTTACTGTGCAGCTGCTCTTTAAAGACACTTTGCCAGCCAATCAGGAGCAACTATTGATTTTTCCACTGGCATTAAGTGGCTTTGGACATTGATCAATGATTTAAAAGTGAAATACTAAATCTTACGGATGGGGAAGACAAGAAGGGCAGTGTGTGATGAAAAACCAGGGTAAATAAAACAGAGAAGGGATATTCAACATTACATTGACAAGATAGCCGAACATGCAGCTAATGGATTTTTGTAGCTACATATCTTGCAAGAAAAAAAATTGTACACATGAGTTAAATTTTATTACGCTAGCTCCTCCACTAAAATATACTTTGGTTATGTCTAGTAACAGATATTAGAAATTTTAAATTCCAGGCAGCGAAAGTTTTATGGGTTGAAGAATAAGATAAAAAGGAGACATCTATGTAAGTTGAATTTAAAATTGGGAAGTAGAACAGTAACAGTATCTTGTATTAACTAATCCTCTTTAAAATGAGATTTTGAATAGTTACAGCTGGGTATGACATTATTATTAACTAGGTGGGTTAGACTGCATATGCACTTTATAACGACAAGCCCAGAGCTTTGCTCATATTAACAGGTATATCTGTAACCTAGTTTGGGGGTGATGCAAATGTATCAGAAACTAGCAGTCTGTGTTGCTATTACATAGTAACATAGCAAGTTAGGTTAAAAAAAGACACACGTCCATCAAGTAAAATTTTTGTAACTATTTTAACCTGCCTAACTGCTAGTTGATCCAGAGGAAGGCAAAAAATCCCCATTTGAAGCCTCCCCAATTTGCCTCAGAGGGGGGAAAATTTCTTCCTGACTCTAAAAAGGCCGACTAGTCCCTGGATCAACTTGTACTATGAGCTATCTCCCATAACCCTGTATTCCCTCACTTGCTAAAAAGCAATCCAACCCCTTCTTAAAGCTATCTAATGTATCAGCCTGTACAACTGATTCAGGGAGAGAATTCCACATCTCACAGCTCTCACTGTAAAACACCCCTTCCGAATATTTAGGCGGAACCTCCTTTATTCTAATCGGAATGGGTGACCTCGTGTCAGCTGGAGACCTACTGGTAAATAAAGCATTAGATAGATTATTATATGATCCCCTTATATATTTATACATAGTTATCACATCTCCCCTTCAGCGCCTCTTCTCCAGAGTGAACAACCCCAATTTGGCCAGTCTTTGCTCATAGCTAAGATTTTCAATACCTTTTACCAGCTTAGTCGCCCTTCTCTGTACCTTTTATAATTCTATAATGTCCTGTTTGAGTACTGGAGACCAAAACTGTACGGCATATTCTAGATGGGGCCTTACAAGTGCTCTAAACATTGGAAGAATGACCCCCTCCTCCTGTGAATCAATTCTCCTTTTAATACAGCTCAAGACCTTATTTGACCTTTATGCTGCTGACTGGCATTGCTTGCTACAACCAAGTTTTTTAGCTACTCCAGGGTCCTTTTCCATAATGGATTTGCCTAGTGTAGTCCCATTAAGGGTATAAGTGGCTTGAATATTTTTACATCCCAGGTGCATGACTTTACATTTATCAACATTGAATCCATTTGCCACTTAGCTGCCCAGTTTGCCAGTTTGTCAAGATCGTGTTGCAAGGATGCCACATCCTGGATGGAATTAATTGGGCTGGATAATTTCGTGTCATCTGCAAACACTGATACATTACTTACAATACCCTCCCCTAAGTCATTAATGAACAAGTTAAATAAAAGTGGACCCAATACCGAGCCCTGAGGGACTCCACTAAGAACCTTACTCCAAGTAGACAATGTACCATTAACAACCACCCTCTGTACCTGATCCTGTAGCCAGTTTCCTATCCATGTGCAAACGACTTCATTAAGCCCAACAGGCCTTAGTTTAGAAAGCAGTCATTTGTTGGGTATAGCATCAAATGCTTTGGCAAAATCCAAATAGATGACATCTACTGCCCCCCCACTGTCCAACCTCTTACTTACCTCATCATAAAAAGCAATCAGATTTGTCTGACATGACCTATCCTTCATAAAGCCACACTGATTGCCGCTCAATGCCATTCACTCGGACAAAACTTTGAATGTGATCTCTTAACAAGACTTCAAATAATTTGCCCACCACAGATGTCAAATTTACTGGCCTATAATTGCCAGGCTGAGATCGTAATCCCTTTTTAAATATTGGAATGACATCAGCTTTTCTCCAATCCATAGGTACCATACTGAGAAGGGGCAGGTCTAAAACTGAACTAAGCTCTCGGGGGTGTATGCCATCTGGCCGTGGCACTTTGTTTATATTTATTTTTATTAAAGCTTTATAATTCATATCCTGAGTCAGCCACTGACTAGATTGAGCTGAGTGCAGCTATGAAGTGACAATTGTATACAATTAAGAAAATAACTGATTTAGCGCATTTGCCTTTTCTGTAGCTGTTACAACCATACTGGTAGTTCAACTATGGCTCTCGCACACCCTTAGTAAATTAAAGTAACGACACCTGGTGCACGAAGGTATACCATACTGGTACCATTTTTTTAAGCAGCAATACTCTCAACCCACATCTTTTCATTATTAATATATAAACTTTTTAGGGTTAGTATTAGCCTCAGCCACAATGCACTCCTCATTACCTATCTTTGCCTTCCAGATTGCTGTTTTACAACATTTATTATAGTGTTTATATTCATTAAATGCAGCTTCTGTTCCAACAGAGTTGTAGTTTTTAAATGTCTCTCTTCTTTCCTATCAACTTTTTTACTTCTATATAGGGTGATTCTTAGTGTTTCTACATTTACTCCCTGAGGGAATAAATTGAGAACAGTAACAATTTAATATCATTTTAAATGACAGGCATTTCTGTTCTGTATTTTCATATGAATACATAATGCTGCAGTCTGTGCTCTGAAGGGCAGCCCTCAAGGCACTAAAATTAGCTTTTCTGAAATTCATGGTTTTTGTCGACCCAGTGTATATTTGTTTTTTGCACATTATGGTCACTATTACCCAGGGGTTCAATTATTTGCACATTTGCTATACGTTCTGGATCATTTTCTAACAGTACCTTCTCCTTTATATTAGCTTTTAAATCCTGCCTAACAAACAGACATACCCCTTCTAATTTTTTATTGCCTCTGTCCCTCCAAAACAAAGTATAGCCACTGATATTAACTGCCTAGTCATGCGACTCATTCAGACATGTTTCGGCCAAACCAATCACATCATATCTTCCCTCCATCACCAACAATTGTTTTTTTGTTGGACTAAACAATTCCAAGTAACAGAAGGAAGAGGTAAGGTAGTAATGACATTATCCATTCCAGTTAAACCCACCAAATGACAATTTGTAACTTCGACTACCATACATGAAATACTGAGAGATTCAGTTCACCAATGGTTCTGGTTGCTGATCAATGGCCTTGACTAAAAGGGCTAATAACTATGGAGAACAGTTATAAACATCAAACAGGACAGGCTCCTTTTCGAGGGTGGTATGAGCTGAATTCCAGCAATAAACAACGCAAGAATCCTCGATATCTGTATATATTTCATTGAATAGACAGCCAATTCTAGAAAAGTAACCTGTTGGTGAGTGCTAAGATTAGTTATGTGTGAATGGAAGCTCCTGAGCCAAAAGTGAGATTATCAATTAAAAACTGCTACAAATTCAGGAAACACTAAAAATCCATAATTCATGTAAGAAGGTGCAGTCTGTCTTGGGGCTCTGTCCTTACCACCTGCCCTAAGTCACTGTTTATTATTGCTCAAAAGCTTATGCTGCACTCACCTCTGCACTATGTAACACTGCTAGCTTAATTATTGTTCACTATGGGATTTACCTACCTTACACTGCAAGAGTTAAATATTTTTTTATCATGAGTAATTATATGTTTTCAGATTCCACTCGCTCCTAGTGGGTTAAGATAACGGTAACTTTATGGTTTTTCCCAGCACATCAAGAAGCTATTCCCCTGCTCCATTGTTACATTCGGCAGATGCTGCCAATTAACTTCAGCAGAGTCCAAGAAAGCCTTTTGCAGCCTTTTGTAGCCATATGCAGAGTGTCACCTCTGCTGGCAACAGAACAAGATGTTTGTTATTATCATTCAATTGTCCTCCATCAGTCAGACTAGAACATAAATTCAAAACTAGATTTATTAAATGCTCATACCCACAAGTCAATAACATTTCTATGTGTTGTTTACCAGTGCATTTTATTGCCCAACACTGCAAACAATAGATACATTCTGTTGTTTAATCCTAATAATGTTATTTTTTGCTATAAACATGAAATGCGGGTACAGTAGGCTAGGACCTAAACAATGTTTTACATTGTACCTTTCCCTTTCTTCTCTTCAAAGTTTATAAAGCTCTTATTATTGATCTGCTATGCAGAAACTCCTAGGTAACATCAGAAATGGCAACATTTGAGAGGTATTATGGGAGCATTTCATGGGAATAGGAGAGAGATAAGGGATCAGAAGTTCATACGTATAAATGAAGGTGTGTTGCTTTATTATACAATGGTAGGACTTTCTGTAAAAATTATTCACTTGAGGAAGGAAAAATAAGGGTGGAGATGTGCTGATGTTATATAGAAGAATAAATCATCAATGCTATAAACATCAAACAAAACAGCCTCCTGCTGGAGGGTAGTGTGAGCTGAATTCCACTAAAATAAAAACACTGGAGGATTCTCTACATTTGTATCTATGTACTTACTGCAGATAGACTATTTTAGAGAGTAACCTGTTACCTATATAGATAACAAGTGTTGCAAACATATAACACAAGACACTGGTTACTTCACTTGCAAAAAACAATACCCAATCTTGGGTTGACCATTTGAGTCAATTAAAAAATAAATGCATCGGTTACAGGACACTCTAAATAATGTTAGTGGTTTTCTATAGCCAGTGTTGCAGATCTCACTCTGTAGCACTGCAGAAAGCTTAGCTTGTGAGTTGCCAGTGGCAGTCTATGAAGAAAGTACGCAAAGTTAATGTAAATACAGCCTATTTTCTTAAACTACCTCTCATATATTATGGTACTAATGAATTGGTGGAACACTGCTGTAATTCCCTTATTTATTAATGGTTTATGGTCTTTACCTGGCAATTATAAGTCTAAGTTTGACATCTGCTGTTCGGACTTAATTTTAATTAATTTATTTTATTAAGAGATACCATTCAATATGGCATTCTGGTGAATGGAATTGTAAGTAAGTAGTCATAAGCATGGATTTGTTAGGGACAGATAATATAAAACTAATTGACATCCTTGTTATGATATAGTATATTGCACAGTGGAGTTGCATTAGAGTGCAGTGTGTTCTACTTAGATTTTGCCAAGGCATTTGATACAGAGCCACATAAATGTTGCTAAACAGAGGTGTGCTGGTCTGACTGGTGCTAGTTGCGTGTAGATAGAAAACAGAGAGTATTAGTTGTTGATACTTTCAGCAATAGGACTACAATTCCAAATGGTGTGCTGGAAAGTTCTTTATTTGTTCCACTTATTTTCATCATTCATTAATGATTTGGGAATTCCAGAAAAGACTGGCTAAAGTGATAGAAGAAGTTCTAATTTATGAAGAAAGGCTGGTCAAGATGGATTTATAGAAGAGGTATTTATGAACACTATGTATAAACATAATAGTGTCACTAATTCTCATTATTCACAGTAGACCTTTCACAAGAACACATTGCCTCTAATCTTTCTTCTAATGTCAAGGAATGCCAAAGAAGGGCTTTTTTTTTTCTTAAACATCGAGAGCTGTGGAGTTTTGGAATTCTCTCCCCGAAGTAGTTTCATTGACTGATACTGTAAATAGTTTCAAGATAGGCTATTAAGCAACCAATGAAAAAGACTACATTTCCTTTTTTCTATGATATACAGTACTGCTCACAGTGGCTACTTATTCAGGTAAACTGTAGTCTTTTTGATGTAATGACTTGTCTATTTTTCTGGATAATATTTAGTTTTCCTGTCAAGTAATTCTCCGTTTGAAAGAGAATAGGTCTGTCTAAGTTTACATAGTCTTAGACCTGTTGGTCCCTCGTGTGTTATTGTAACCTTACAAACAGAAATCAATATCCAGCATGCTTGTGAACAACGAAAAATATTCATCTACTCCCTCTTATAGGGAAAGTTAAATAATATTTTTTTAACTTATTTTTAAATGTAACTCTGCATTTTAATATACTGTATAAATGTATGCAAAATATGAACTAAAATTGTGCCAATGGAGAATTAATTCAGTGAATGTAGGTAAAACTGTGTTGCCTTTCTCAAGGACTTTTTATCTAAATCAAAATATGGATTGCCTTACAAGGTTAAGAACATTGAACAAAATACTATTAAACAAACAAAAGATTATAGAGGAACAGTGTTATCCTCTGTGCGATCCACTGTATATAGAAGCTGCATTTACACAAAGGGTCTCCTATTACAATAAAAACTGCTGCTGTGTTTGTAAAAATAACAACAAATTAACTATTCTATAATGCAGCAGCCATTATTCATTGACTGGCTCTGTGCTGTCCCTATTCCATTTGCTGGACATGTGAAAACATGATGAGCTCAACCCTCAGAAAAGCAAGGCACAAGGTCAGGCAGTGAGGGTCGATAGCCCTGTTAAAGAGCAAATATGGCAGCAGCTCATAAATATGCAGAATATACATTTTGCTGCCAGTTGCAGCTTTGGGGTGCTTCTTTAAATTATAAATGCATCCCCCTTGATAACGATCTCTCCTTCAGCTAAAAGCAGCACAACTTTTCAAAGGAAATTACAGCATACAATCATGCTACATTTACCAGTTGCTTTATTGAACTTTGCCAATATTAATTATTATTATTAAAACCCATGCAAAACTAGTTGATTAAGGAAAACATATGTGCAATGCAAATAATATCTTTGCTCAAACTTCATATAGCTTTTTCAAAATATCTACTGTCCCATATGCCAGTGGAAAAAAATGACTGCCCACTTTATAGTTTGCACCACTTTTTTTAGTAAGAAGCTTTGTTTACTAAAAAATATTTTTTGCACTAAAAAAAGTAGCCACCTTTAAGCAGGTCCCCATAAAGTTTGCAATGTCCTATCTGTGTAATGAAGCATAATACAGCACTAAATGCAATTTTTTTATGAGTTTTAGCACACTGCGCCATTAGAATTGAATTTGTAATATATTTTATAAGTTTGTTTTCATTAGCTTCTATAGAGTTATTACAGATTTACAGGATATATATTGCACATGGTCTCCACAGTTCTGTATTACAGATTTACAGGATATATATTGCACATGGTCTCCACAGTTCTTTCCATTCTTGCCACAACCTTTTTTATGTCCTCTCATAGCCCTTCTGTGGTATGATAATCCCCTTACAATAATGCAGCAAGGGATTTGGAATAATAGATATGGCTGATGCAATGACCAAACAAAAGTTGGGGTAAACCAGGTAAAGTAGCAGCTGGAAAAATTCCTATGCCTGTTCATAAACTGTATACCGAGATGCAACAAATTGTATTCGACTGCTCATTCATTTTCAAATCGGTCTATAAATTCTCAAAATAATTTAAAAAATTTACTTACATTTACATTACTTACATTCCCATTGATTAACTTTTTTTTGCACTTAATAAATCTCTAAAATTCAAGTTTCAAAAATTCTAATTCAAATTTATGGTGTTATTTAGTTAAGTTCAAGTTGTGTTGTTTTCCCCTAAAAATTTGAGTTTTTCTAGGGTATTTCCACTAAAAACTCCAGCTAAAACCTGTTGAGGTCATGTAAAAGTCAATGGCAGAGGTCCCGTTAACCATTTAAAGATGTTTTTTGCCTTCATGATTTTTGGATTTTTTTTTTTTACGGTGGTTTGTGCTTGAAAACCTGATCAATTCGAGGTATTCAAGTTTTTTCCCGTGATTGCATTCAATCAAGTTTTTTTATTCAGTTTTTTTCAAAAATAAGCAAACATTAGAATTGTGAGTTTATTTGAGGTATAAAAAACCTCACAACCTCGACTTCTGACAAATAACCCCCTTAGTGCAAAAAGACCCCCCATAAATGGGAGTTTAGTATTCCTATAATTAAATGAAATATAGTATAAGCAGAGTATAATTTACAACATATCAGCATCCAAGTGAAAAAGATAATTTAATTGTATTCTATAGATAAGATTTTAGGGGTTGTTCCGGATGTTCCTTTGCATGCTCTCTGTTTTTCTCGGCTACATATATTTTTATTTATTGTGCCCTCAATGTCATCAGACTTCATGCTGGCTTCTTGTAAGGTAATTAAAAGGAGCTGTTGACAGAGAGGTTTATGGGAAATTGACAAAGAATAATGAAGCCAGACATGATTTTGGATATAGGCAGTAACAGGAATATATTTATATATCCATACGGCGTTATACTTCATCATTCAAATACATTAAAAGTACAAATGAGTTTGTATCTCTTTACATATCAGAGCACATGCTACAATGCAATATATCATGCATAAGCTGGACCTTATTTATAAGCATGGTCCTTCTTCATTGTAAGTCTTCTTGTAAGTTTTTTCCCGTGATTGCATTCAATCAAGTTTTTTTATTCAGTTTTTTTCAAAAATAAGCAAACATTAGAATTGTGAGTTTATTTGAGGTATAAAAAACCTCACAACCTCGACTTCTGACAAATAACCCCCTTAGTGCAAAAAGACCCCCCATAAATGGGAGTTTAGTATTCCTATAATTAAATGAAATATAGTATAAGCAGAGTATAATTTACAACATATCAGCATCCAAGTGAAAAAGATAATTTAATTGTATTCTATAGATAAGATTTTAGGGGTTGTTCCGGATGTTCCTTTGCATGCTCTCTGTTTTTCTCGGCTACATATATTTTTATTTATTGTGCCCTCAATGTCATCAGACTTCATGCTGGCTTCTTGTAAGGTAATTAAAAGGAGCTGTTGACAGAGAGGTTTATGGGAAATTGACAAAGAATAATGAAGCCAGACATGATTTTGGATATAGGCAGTAACAGGAATATATTTATATATCCATACGGCGTTATACTTCATCATTCAAATACATTAAAAGTACAAATGAGTTTGTATCTCTTTACATATCAGAGCACATGCTACAATGCAATATATCATGCATAAGCTGGACCTTATTTATAAGCATGGTCCTTCTTCATTGTAAGTCTTCTTAAATATATAGAAAAGTAATAACACAGACTGCACTGTTTTTATACAACATTCCTTCTCCACACTATACATATTTTATACCTATACAGTATGTAGGAGATATATAAATGCCAAGTTAAAATGATTTCCTTCACAAATACTGATGAGGCTGTTGAATCTGGAATGAATCTCTATAAATAACCCTTTAACTGGTGAAAATTAAACAAACTCCCACATATATAATTTAAAACAGAATGCTAAAATCAGATAAAAAAAAAAAACTATACCATAACGCTACTGGCCAGTTCCTGAGAAGTGAAAAGTAAACCCTAATAATAATAAAAAGGTTATTTTTTTCTATAAACACTCCCATTGTTGATAAGTCAAAGAGCCCTTATCTGACATTTTGAATCTTGCATCTTTCTTATTATTTTGATTCTGTCAGTAATAGTTTATACCAAAATGCGGCTCTTACTAAGGTCACTGATCCTCCAGCATGCAACTTTGTGGTGCTTTTTTGTTAAGAGCTGTCTTACCTAGGCTGTATGTTCCAAGGGAGATGTGACTTAATGGGGTTAGAAAGCTTGGGATGTTCTCCCAGAGGAGCCCTAGTCAAGGTCACAGAAAATCAAATTTGTAGAGGGCTGTCAAATCAAAACATTTGGACTGAGAACACTCGTCCTTGATGTCACCTTACTTCTTTTTTGGAGTTATCCTAGTTTACAATATGAATAAATTATCCCTCCCTCCTAAGACTGCAAGCCCCTAAGCGGCATAATGGGAAAGATATCGTGCACCTCTTTATAGAAGTTACCAATCAATTAGTTAACAGACAAATGGGGATTTAAAAATTAATTAAAGGACAGAAAAAGCAGAATATTTCATGAAATAGTTCAAGTTTTAGACAGACACTGGTGCATAAGTGCTCTGTTCTATTCCTGTTGTTCTTTTCTGTCTTGGGAATGGAATTAATATCTTGTGGTATCCTGTTTAATTATCAGATGTCTGTGCACTCAGCTAAAGAGACGACTAAACACTTTACAATTGAATCTGAGAGCCAATGTCAGTAGAGTCATTGCAGGCATCCAGTTACCAGTATGTTGAGGCGAAAAAAAAAAAGTTAGTGTTTCGGGGGAAAAAGAAATGTTGGTGTAAATACTAGGTGTCCACATGCTCTTGAAATGTATAAAGTGATGCTGCATTTATCATGAATTTTTAATAAAAATAACTAGAAACCATATTTCTGTTGACATACCAGTAAGACTAATGACCTAGTAAAAATAGATTTATAATATAACAAGCAATATATTGTAAATATAGTAAATATTTATCTTGTTTAAAAACAAAAGAAAGTACATTGTAGAATGCTATTTTATTGTAGGTTTTGTATTGTAGGTTTTCAATTCAAAACAATGGTTGTTTTTATGTTATGATGACCTCACTTGCACAGCAGAAATTGAATGTTAGCAAAGAACTACTTATTCCCTAAAAGGCATTGCATATGCAAAAGGCTGGAATATGTTTCTTTTTGAATGCCAGCTCTGCATAACCACTTAGACTATGTACGCTTCATAAAAATGGTTATTTACAGTATTTCTGAGTGGGGTTGAAAAAATAAGAAACAAGAAGGGTGGTTGGATGGCGAAAGGTAGTTTCTAACCAATTACAAAACCTCGGCATTAAGTTGACAGTGACAATCCATTGACTCTACATTCAGGCCTTGTCTAATATTCATTCTGTCCTAATGCGAATACCCTCAGCTTGGCAATCTCTTTTTAATACCTAAACATTATCCAAAATGTAATCAACTCTACACATCAGTGCAGATTTATAAAACTGTTCAAAATGATTTATGGTGATGAAAATAGTGTCAAAGTTGGTAACATAAATTGCTTGTTTACAAAAATCAGTTTTCTTTCATGTTGCCTGATCTTACACCCCTTTAGGCTTTGCGTAAGGTATAAATGTCAGTTCGAAAATTCCAGGCATAAAGTAAATGCTGGAATAACAAATGGCGTAAAATTGGTAAAAGATGTGAGCTTAGATGAACAGTTTTTTTCAAGCAGCTGCTGCACTTTACACTGGAATTTTGTACAATTAATGAAAATCAATAAACAGCTAAATACATATGTGGTGATGTCTGGCATGGTGATTTGTGGGGCAGTTTATCACTTTTTGTACTCAGCTTGATAAATAGTGAGCTTGAAAGCTACATTCATTCCTATAGATCCCATATGATAGATAAATATAGATAGGATGAAGGTGGATTAATTCTACAGACAAAAATTCTAGAAAACTAGAATCTAGTTTGATTCGAATTTCTCCGAAAAAAACGTGAATGCCAGGAAGGCTGCAAACAACTCAAAATTGATCCCTGAACCACTCCCTTGACTTAAACAGCAATTTGGCAGGCTTTCGGTGGCGAATAGTCAAATTTGAGTTCTTAAAGGGTCAGAGTATGATAAATCTCGAAAATCTAAATCAAGTAACATAGTAAGTTAGTATGAAAAAAACACACGTCCACCAAGTTCAACCTATTAAGTTTATATATAACCAGCCTAACTGCTAGATGACTCTGATGAAGACAAAAAAAAAAAATATTTGACGCCTATCCTCATAGGGGGTAAAAATTCCTTCCTGACTCCAAAATCGGACTAGTCCCTATATGCAAAGTAATGCCTTCTACCAGATATGGCTCCCCATTTTACTAGTCCCTATATAAACTTGTACTATGAGCTATCTTCCATTACCCTGTATTCCCTCACTTTCTAAAAAGCAATCCAACCCCTTCTTATCTAATGTATCAGCCTGTACAACTGATTCAGGGAGAGAATTCCACATCTTCACAGCTCTCACTGTAAATTCTAATTGGAATGCGTGCCACCTTGTCAGCTGGAAGGACCTAGTAGCAAGTAAAGAGGTTATTGTACGATCCCCTTATATATTTATACAGTTATAATATAACCCCTTAAGCGTCTCTTCTCCAGCGTGAACAAACCCAATTTGGCCTCATAGCTAATATTTTCCATACCTTTTACCAGCTTAGTTACCCTTCTCTGGACTCTCTCTAATACAATAATGTCCTGTTTGAGTGTAATGGAATCTACCTCAGGTCTTCAAGATGGCGTCCAAGATGGCGTCCAAGATGGCGACCACCTGCCTCACCACATGGCTCCTGCTGGGCACAGGTCTATGACCTCACCTTCTTCCCACTCCAGGATTGGTCGTCGGCGACGGACGCCGGCGTCAGAATCGGGCGCCGGCGTCGAGACGTCAGCGTGAGGACGCTGGCGTCTGCGTCTGACGCAAGCGCGTCAAAATTTGGCGCCAACCCAGAGACTATTTAAACCTACTTCCCCTTCCAGTCCTTGCCCAACTATAGGTTCCTGCTACAGAGTTCCTGGGTGTTATTATCTATATTTGATTCTTGTGTACCGATTCCTGCCTGTTCTTCGATTCTGCTTGTCTTCTGCCTGGTCTGACCTATTTGCCTGTATTTTGATGATTATTTGGATAAACCCTCTTGTACCTCGAACCTGGTCTGGTCTCCTCTTTTTTCTACACTATTACTGAGCCTTCGGGCCCGTTACAGTATAGTTGGGCCATGGACCCTTCGGAGGAGACTCCAGCTCCACCTGATGTCGGTGGCGCTATCCGCGGTCTGGCTTCCCGCATGCAGTCATACGAAGCCCAGCAGTCACACTTCGGTCAGGCTCTTGAAGCTATTCTGGACAAACTGTCGGCATTGTCACCTGTGGCCCCGGTCCCTGTGGCCGTTCCTGCAAGCCCACTTCAGCCTTCGGAACCTCGCATTCCTGCGCCTCCCCTCTACAGCGGCGATCCTGATGCATGCAGAGGTTTCATCAACCAGTGCGAGATCCAGTTCGCCCTGCTGCCAGGTCAGTTTGTATCCGAACGAGCTAAAGTGGGGTACATGATTACTCGCCTGCAGGGGAAGGCTTTGGAGTGGGCATCACCTCTGTGGGAGAAGGGGGACCCTTTGATTGACAACGCCAGTGCCTTCATCCGTGAACTTCGGGTCGTCTTTGATGCCCCTGGTCGAGCTATGGCATCCTCTGCTCGTCTGTTCCAGATCCAGCAAGGCACTCGCTCTGTTCCAGAGTACGCTATTGAGTTCCGCACCCTAGTTGCGGAGACCACCTGGAACAATGATGGGTACCATGCCGCCTTCTACAACGGCCTAGCCATGCGGATTAAAAACGACTTGGTCTCCCGGGAAATTCCTTCTCGGTGGGAGGATCTGGTGGCGCTGGCTATAATGGTTGACACCCGGCAGAGGGAATTTCAACTCGAGCTCGACAGAGAGCGTTCGAAGAAGTATCCCCGGTTCCAATCCACCCTGGCTCCTCGCTTCCAGAGACCCCTACTCTTCAATCCGGCTTCTGCTTTTGCCTCTCCTACTCCTGCGGTTTCTGCTTCCTCTGCTCCATCTACTGAGGAACCCATGCAGATCGGACGGGCTCGTCTTTCCGAACAGGAGAAGCTACGGAGAAGGGCTGCCGGCCTATGCCTGTATTGTGGGGGCAAATCGCACTTCGCCCATGAGTGTCCTGTGAAGCCGGGAAACGCCAGCACCTAGGTAGGTTTGGGGAGACCTATCTGGGTGGTGTTTGTCATTCTCCCCAACCCTCTACTCAACGCTTCCTTCTTCCAGCACAGATCCAATTCGGTTCCCAGAAGATCCCAGTGCAAGCTTTCCTGGACTCTGGTGCTGCCGGAAATTTCATGGACAGAGTTTTTGCTGCTCGTCATGCGGTTCCCCTACAACCCTTGGCCTCTCCTCTGCGGGTGTTGGCTATTGATGACCGCCCTCTGTCTTCGGCCATTATTTCTCAAACCACCGCTGAACTTTCTCTTAGAGTGGGCACCATGCATCTGGAGAGATTAGCTTTCCTACTCATCGATTGCCCTTCAACTCCACTCGTTTTGGGACTTCCCTGGTTGTGCACCCATAATCCAGTCATTGACTGGTCCTCCTCTCAAGTCTCCCGCTGGAGCCCCTATTGCCAACGGAACTGTTTGCCTGCTGTACCCCTTATCAAGGTTTCTTCTGTTTCTTCCAAGTTGTCCCTTCCATCCGTCTATCAAGATTTTGCTGATGTCTTCAATAAGGGCTCTGCAGAGACCCTTCCTCCTCATCGACCCTATGACTGTCCGGTCGAACTTCTTCCTGGTTCTATGCCTCCCCGGGGTCGCACCTATCCTCTTTCCCCCTCTGAGACGGCTGCCATGAAGACCTACATTCAGGAGAATCTCCAAAGAGGCTTCATCCGCCCTTCTTCCTCCCCTGCTGGTGCTGGATTTTTCTTTGTCGAAAAGAAGGACGGAGGTCTGCGACCATGCATCGACTATAGGGGGTTAAACAAAATCACCATTAAAAACCGTTACCCTCTCCCCCTAATCTCCGAACTCTTCGATCAGTTAAGAGGGGCCAAGATCTTCACTAAGCTGGATCTTCGGGGTGCCTATAACCTCATTAGAGTTCGTGAAGGGGACGAATGGAAGACCGCCTTCAATACCCGAGACGGGCATTACGACTATCTAGTCATGCCGTTTGGACTATGTAATGCCCCCGCGGTCTTCCAAGAGTTCGTAAATGATATATTCAGAGACCTGTTGGGGCAAAGTGTTGTCGTCTATCTGGATGACATTCTTGTCTTTTCCAAAAATCTCCACGAGCATCGCTCCCAAGTGAAGGAAGTTCTTCTTCGCCTAAGAAAGAATAATCTCTTCGCTAAATTGGAAAAGTGTTCGTTTGAAGTGTCTTCCATCCCTTTTCTTGGGTACATCATCTCCCAGCAGGGTTTCAAGATGGATCCAGCCAAGGTTTCAGCAATTCTTGATTGGCCCCTCCCCACAAGTGTCAAGGCTATTCAAAGATTTATTGGCTTTGCCAACTATTACAGACAATTTATTAAAGGTTTCTCTTCCAAGATCTCTCCTATCCTGGCCCTTATCCGCAAAGGGGGTAAACCACAGCACTGGCCTCCTCTAGCCTTGGAAGCCTTTGAAGCCTTTGAAGCCTTGAAAACTGCCTTTTCTTCTGCACCTATTCTCACACACCCCGAACTTCTTCTTCCCTTCTTCCTTGAAGTCGACGCCTCAGATGTGGGAGTTGGAGCTGTCTTGTCACAGAGATCATCCTTGGATGGGAAGTTACATCCCTGTGCATTCTTTTCTAAGAAATTTTCCTCCTCCGAGCAGAACTACGATGTGGGGAATCGTGAGTTATTGGCAGTGAAACTCGCCCTGGAGGAGTGGAGACATTTACTGGAGGGATCCTCCATTCCTGTGACCATCTTTACAGACCATAAGAACCTTGAATTTATCCAGTCCCTCAAACGTTTGAATCCTCGACAAGCCAGATGGTCACTGTTCTTCTCCCGTTTTAACTTCGTCATCACCTTTTGTCCTGGCTCTAGAAATAGAAAGGCTGATGCTTTGTCAAGAAGTTTTGTTCCTGAAGTTCCCTGCTCCGAAGATCCTGAACCCATTGTGCCTTCCTCCAAGATCGTCGCTGCCCTATTTCCCTCCTTGGCTTCGCAAATTCTTTCCGCTCAAGCTTCTGCTCCTGACAATATTCCTCTAGGGGTTGCCTTTGTTCCTCCTGATTGTCGCCAGTCTATCCTATCCCAGGCTCACAGTTCCAAACAGGCCGGCCATCCCAGAGTGGAGAAGACTACCGAACTCCTTTCTCGCCTGGTGTGGTGGCCATCCATGAAAAAGGATGTTAAAGACTTTGTTTCTTCTTGTACCATCTGTGCCATTTCCAAGTCTGGACATTCTCCTCCCAAAGGACTCCTTCTTCCATTACCCATTCCATCTCGTCCTTGGACTCATCTTGCCATGGATTTTATTGTGGATCTGCCTGTCTCCTCCGGTCACACTGTCATCTGGGTTGTCGTTGACAGGTTCAGCAAAATGGCTCATTTCATTCCCCTCCGCAAACTTCCCTCTGCTCCTGAACTTTCCAAGCTTTTCATCCAACATATTTTTCGTCTCCATGGGTTTCCTGCCGAGATCGTCTCTGACCGTGGCTCACAATTCGTGTCTAGATTCTGGAGATCCTTGTGCAAAGCTCTCAACATTTCTTTGCAATTTTCTTCTGCCTATCACCCACAGTCCAATGGAGCTGCTGAGAGAGTAAACCAGGCTTTGGAACAGTTTCTTCGCTGCCATGTTTCCCTGTGCCAAGACGACTGGTCGGATCTCCTTCCCTGGGCTGAGTTCTGCCATAACAATGCTTTGCATTCTTCCTCGCATCAGTCCCCTTTCTTCTGTGTCTACGGTCAGAATCCTTTGGCGTTCCCTCAGGATCTTCTCCTCACCAATGTTCCTGCCGCAAACGATCAGGCTGCCCACATGATGGCTATTTGGGCTGCTGTTGCCTCTAATCTGCAGAAGAGCTCCCTGGTCCAGAAGAGGTTTGCCGACAAGAAGAGGGTTTCCGCTCCACCCTATGCTCCTGGTGACAAAGTTTGGCTTTCCACCCGTAACATCCGCCTGAAGATTCCTACCCCAAAGCTTGGTCCCAGATTCATCGGTCCCTTTCCTGTCATTGAAATCATCAATCCGGTGGCGGTTCGTCTTCAACTCCCTCCAGAGATGCGGATCCCGAATGCCTTCCATGTCTCTCTCCTTAAGCCTGCTGTGTCCTTTTCTTCTTCTTCTTCTTCCCCAGCTCCAGTCCTGGTTGACGATCACCAGGAATTCGAGGTGAAGAGGATCTTGGACTCTCGTCTTTCCAGGGGCACTCTTCAATATCTCATCGAGTGGAAGGGGTTCGGTCCCGAGGAGTGCTCCTGGGTCAGGAGCTCAGATGTCCATGCGTCCATCTTGGTTCGTAGATTCCATAAACTATTCCCTCTCTCCCCTAGACTCGGTGGTCCTGAGGCCCCCCCTAAGGAGGGGGGTACTGTAATGGAATCTACCTCAGGTCTTCAAGATGGCGTCCAAGATGGCGTCCAAGATGGCGACCACCTGCCTCACCACATGGCTCCTGCTGGGCACAGGTCTATGACCTCACCTTCTTCCCACTCCAGGATTGGTCGTCGGCGACGGAACGGACGCCGGCGTCGAGACGTCAGCGTGAGGACGCTGGCGTCTGCGTCTGACGCAAGCGCGTCAAAATTTGGCGCCAACCCAGAGACTATTTAAACCTACTTCCCCTTCCAGTCCTTGCCCAACTATAGGTTCCTGCTACAGAGTTCCTGGGTGTTATTATCTATATTTGATTCTTGTGTACCGATTCCTGCCTGTTCTTCGATTCTGCTTGTCTTCTGCCTGGTCTGACCTATTTGCCTGTATTTTGACGATTCTTTGGATAAACCCTCTTGTACCTCGAATCTGGTCTGGTCTCCTCTTTGGTCTACACTATTACTGAGCCTTCGGGCCCGTTACATTGAGTGATGGAGACTAAAACTGCACTGCATATTCTAGATGGGGCCTTACCAGTGCTCTTTACAATGAAAGATTAACCCCCTCCTTCCGCAAATGTATGCCTCTTTTTATACAGCTCAAGACTACTGCGTATTTTTACATCCCAGGTGCATGACATTTATTAACACTGACTATCATCTGCCACTTAGCCACCCAGTTAATGGGTTTCTGGGTAACTGATCCATTACCTCTACCAACATACCCCATGTGCAGGTATGTTGGTGCTTCACTTGGTAGTGCCAATCATAACTATCAGCACAACTTTACAAATATGAATTTCAAGATTGCAGATTTGTTTTACACTTTGCACACTGCTTTCTGTTATGATAATGACCCCTTAATACTGTATGGTTAGCTTAAAGGCTAGAAATGTTGTCAATCCTAAACCAGAAACAGGAATAACTGATTCAAATTAAGAGTTTGAACTGCCAAGTAGAATCTGTATTTATGAAATTAAAACAACTAACCACAAAACACTTTATAGACCAACATAAACAACCTGAAATTAACTGTGTGTCAGTGTTGGATATTCACACAAAATAAACTTTTTTTTTTTTTTTACATTCTTCCCTGAAGCAAAAGGCAGAAGTGCAGCCTGGCTGTATTTATATTTTTTCATTAAATGTAATGTGATTAATTCACAAGTTAATTTACATCCCTGTCAGAAGAAAATTTTAAATTAAATATTTTACTGTTTAGAGTTATTAAAAAGCTGGTTTGCCGAGAAGAGGATTTCGTTGTAGGTGAATTTGGTTGGTACGTTTAAGCGGAGAATTAATCTTCTCTCTTAAGCCACAAGGTTAAGAAAATGCCCAGTTCACGAGTACAAATACAGTAATCCTTCCTCCATAATTATTAGTAGAAAAAGATGTTTCCAAGTTCCTTACAAAAAAAAGACTCAGAAACAATCTTAAATATGGAAACTGATATCATGGCTCATTTATTAACATAGGCGCTAACTTGCACAGACACAGTTGCCACTAGCAACCAATTAGCAATTGTAAGTAACTTAGTAACCATGCTAGTAATTCAGCCACACATTGCTTAGGTACAGTAACACCCGCAAAATTTGGCAAGTACCATTAGATCTGATCATTCCACTGATTAATATTTTGACTAAAATATTACAGGACAGATCTCTCAGTACTAAAAGTACACAATTTATTTCATCTAGTTTTGGATGCTTACATGTAACACTATAAAATGGGCCCTCCTTTCTATTCTACGTTTCGCCAAAAGGGCATACCAATATTCGCTGATGTTTTTATCATTACTATAAAGTATCACGAGGCACAATTAGACTAATCTTGGAAAGAGTATATTAAATGAAAGTTTAGACTGTCTTGGGAATATTTTCCACATGACCAGAAAGATAATTTTTATAGTATGAAGAAATGTGTGTAAACTACTATACTGTAACACTTATTGCTTGAATGTTGTATAAGGATTAGCTACATTGGGTACGTAAAACTGAGGGGCACTGATCCTTTGTTGCTACGGGGCCCCTGGGAAATGAGCCTGACCGGTGGAGTGACAGGAACTTTACTAGAGAATGAATAGAGCCTAAAATGGTTGGATAGTGTGATTATGGGACATATAGTTCAGTAGGTCTGTTAGTGGTAGGAGAGATAGGAGAAACTATCAAAAGGGTAAGTAGGAGGAGTGAAGTCAGCCATTTTAGACAGCATGTTTAGGTTGAAAGCTGTTAGGAATGATAGGTGGCTGAGGCCTAGTATCAGGCATGGAATCCAGGTTAAATGAAGTGGTTATATGCAGGCATCAGTGGATTATGCACTGGATTAACTGTAGAGGAATCAGACCGGCCATGCGGGGAGGGGGTCTGTTTCCTCTGTAGGGGGACTGTGGGTGACTATTGACACACGTAAAAATCACAGGTCAAGAATTATTATTATGGATGTTTAATAATATGTATGTGTGTTGTATGTTGTTATTTACAATGTATTTTCTAATAAATTAAACTGCAGCCTTTCCACCCAAAGGATTTGTTGTCAGTGTGATTTATTGGGCAGGGAATAGCAAAGAGGTAAGAGAGGGCCCAGAATGGAGTCTCTATGAGTCATATCCCTTCTTTAAGCATTCTGCTCTGCAGGGTGTTAGTGCTTTTCCCTTCTGATTCTGCTGTTAAATACTGTCAGCCCTGTTCTTAGTTCTCCTACACTGTAGATAACATATCCTGTGTTATATTATTAATGATAAATATTGTATCACTGCATATTTTAGTTGTAAAACAACATCTATCAAACATGATAGCCATTTTGGAATCTGGCTGCATTCAATGAAATGCTCTGGGCAAAGAACACAAACTACAAAGCAAAGAGGCAAGTTTTGCTGTGACCGTCCAACTGTTTAATTGCATCCAAGGTCTGATCAATAAGCAGCTCTAGCAAAGAAATATTTACAGCCTATTTAAATCCAGTCTCAGTACATGGCCTGAGAACCGGATCATTTAGCAAAGTCTCCAGTTCACAAAACATGTTTTAAAATCAGCACAAACTCTTAAAAGGAAAGTTTCTCAGGAAGCATTTTTTATTCTTTAACAATTTCTTCCATGTTTGAAAACACAACTCATTCTGGATTTAATATTTTTCATATGAAATATATACTAATAGATTGATCAGAACATTTGTTTCTTTTAAAAACGAAGTGCTCCCTTATCTGAGAGTACCTTGGAGGCAATCCTTATTCATCAAAATCAAGCAATATCATTGACAGCATTGGCAGTAATATTTGACCTATGGAGTCTCCATCTTCCCCTTTAGTTATGGAAAATGTCTTCCTCAAAGAAAAATAGCATATAAAATGAAGTGCATCACTGTTCCATGACTTAATTTGGGTCCCATGAGAAAAGGGGCAAGACCATAGAATTAATTCAGCACAGCACCTTGTGGTTAAAAAATGCCTTTATTCAAATTCTCATGGCAGACCCGTTCAGCAACGTTTCAGGCCTATATGCGGCCTTTTATCAAGCCCTTTAACAGAAATTACATCAGCAAACACAGATTATAATAGATGACATTGCCAAGCACTGTTTATAAGGATATAATTTACAAAATCTTCCTTGCTCTTCTGTATTATATAGTAAATAAAGTATTATAAGTTAGCGAGGCGTTCCATGACCATATAACAGCAAAAGGCCGATTGCCGAGTGTTTTTATACAGGTCATGGAACTCCGAGGTGACTTCTAATATGCTCATATTTTGCAGTAGAGAGTACTTTACTTATTATAATGCACACGTTTCAGTGAGTCATGTGATAGAAATAACTTCACTAAACTCCAAATATAAGGATATAATTTACAGGATATTCATGGCTCGTGTATTATATACTGTATATTTATATATTTTTTTTTTATAAAACTTTTTCTACTAGTTTTAAAAAAAGGTGAATCATTATGATCGTAATAAATTCGAAATATTTCATATTTGCCTGTAGCAAATTAATTCCACAATCTCTTACTGTTTCATGTCGAGATGGAAAGCAAAGCCTCCTCAAAAAAGAGCGAGCAAAATTTAGCATTCCCCCCTACTATGTGTAGTGTTTTCTATTAGAAAGGCAACCTTTGAGAATATAAGAAAAACTGAGAAATGAAGAAACCCAACAGCCTGAGGTCCATGTTTCCTGCTGATTCACCTTTCAAATGTCTGTGATACCTACAGAGAAGAACATGCTGGGAACTGAGAGAAATCATCTCATAATAACTACTCAGAGATGTAAATTCACAATCTGAATTCATCTTTCATATTACAGGAGTTTTTCTACCCACTGACAATAAATTAGACATTTAAGTAACCAGAGTAAAATGACATTTTCCAGGTGATGCTTATTCCTATAACCCAAATGTGAATCCTTTAGATTAGTTATTACGTTACAATCTCTGTATGTAACATCCCAAAAATATCTGCATGCATTTATTATATTCTGTGTTTAATAAGTAGAGTTTTAATAAGAGGCCAATCAGCCAAAACAATAACATTTTAGAATTTAAATGGCGTAGTTTTGAAGCACTGTGTTTTATGTAATGGATCCACCACACTCTTGTTTTCTCAAACACTGCACTGTTGACCTGACTTGGTCCTTAACAACAGCAAACATACGGAGCAGCACTATCCCAAAATTTATGCAGCTGTGGTGCTTTCTCCAATTATTGCTTCACCAAAAGTTTCTACGTTTCTGGGGGTGGACACCCTTGCTTCATCAGGATACAAAATGTGGTGTACTCACACCATTTAAAGCCAATATCCCACCTCCCTTACCCATAGTCCTTAATTGTCCAGCTAGCCCAAATTGTGATGAAATAATTAAGTGTCCATTTGGAATTCAGACATGTAAATGTGAAAGTCCAACATGAACTACTATACATAATCATTAAAAATCACTATTCGTATACTCACTGTTCACTAATAATGATTTCTAATGATTCTAATGATTTCTCAGCAAAATTACAGGATTCTATTGGATTTCCCCTTAACATTTTTACAGGGCTTACTTTTTTTATTGGCAAGATATAAACCAAATGAATAGAATAGTTCATTATTTTTTTCCAGTTACATGGTGAAATAAGAGGATTTCTTTATACTTTGATATATGACATAGGTGATATGAGAGGCTGAGGATTTTGTTTTATGGATCAAGAGAAAGATAAAATGATCCTTAATGTACACAGGTTTTATCATCATCCCCTGATGCCACGCAATATTCAGTATATTACTCGATCAATAATGGTTACAGCAAAGCTTTGTCACTTTCTATTGACATACAAGTTTTGATATTGTTTCAAAAACGGAAATGAATGTTTCTATTACCTGGTAAGCTATTGCAAAATGAAAGTTATTTGTCTAAAACTCAATTTAATGTCAGATTACAGCTGTTGATAGAGAAGAGTAGCAATAGGCAGCACATATATTAGTATTCTGGGTGCAAGGACAAAACAGTTTAGGCACTAAGGGGTATAACATTGTTACAGCCAATATATGAAACACTTCTATCTTTAATATTGGCACCTGTATGACAAACTTTTGGACTCCTTTCCAGGTAATTTATGCAGAAAACAAGGAGCTTTGTGGGTTTTTTTTTTGCATATTTATGGAGCACTATTTTATGAACAAAAATTCCATGACTCTCTCCAAATTATCTCAAAATTACAAATTTTTTTGTATCGTCTTATATTGTAGAACAAAAACAAAATCATCTGTAAATGCCAAGTTTATCAGTCAAGTCCATTAGATGGGTTGAGGCCTCTGCAGAGGTCTTGAGGAAATTATTTTCCTGTTCTTGATAAGTTGTCCTATCTTTGTCATATATAGCAACTACAGTACATCTGGTCGCTGCCTTCGCTTGAGCTTTTGGCTTTTTTTCCTGGTATGGCTGACTGCTACCTACTTTTCCTTTCTCTGTTCTTGAGGCTCCTGAATTTATGCTGCATCCTAGGGTGAGCTTTTGACTCTGTGCCCAAGTTCTGGTGGACATGGAGTACCATGCAAGAAATCCAAATGAGCAAAATCCTCTTCCTTTTGATGATGAGTGCTAGAAATGACAAAATCCTAACAAAAAACATCAGTGCAATTGCATCAGATTTGCATCAGTTAATAGGTGCTGCACTGGTTAAAAAAATTGCTACTTTTGTCTGAAATTGAACTTTGTATGCTGCACTTGTGCTTGTCAATGAGACCTCATATCATACTACTTTGTGTCATTGGTTAGAAGCTATAAAGGCTGGCACATGCCATAATATATAAAGAGTGTTTTATCCTTAGTAACCCCATATATATATTAAGTTAAGTATACATAAAATGTCTGCTATTATACTTTGATTGGAGAGCACCTTCATGCACATATGGGGGGGGTTTGTACATAACTCAATTACTACTGTATATATTTGTGCATGTATGATGTAGAATAATTATCTACATTTGAGAATTTACATCCTTATAAAGTTAACACTATGCTATGCTTTATTAAAGAATAAAACAAACTGCACATTTGAAGTATTTACATTATTTTGACTGCTACATATGAATAAAAAAAGCTATTAAACTTTACCAAAACAACTTGTTTTTACTTCTCAGCTTGCAGAATAGAGTTTATCATCTCTTGGGAATTTAATATACATAACTCAAGCTTCTAGTTACAATGATTTTAGCAAAGTGCCTCTCTGTTTTGCTCATACTAGTTAAATTATCTTGACAATTTTGTGAAAACAGTGTCTGGGCTGATTTCCAGTCTGGTGTTTAGGTAGCTGAAACATTTGTTTACAGCACAGCCGATTCTCACTTGTATTTCATTTTTGTCCTTTGATGCATTTTAATAGATGAACACTGGATTTATAACCACATGAAAGCCAATTTCTGAAGAAAGATGTATCCAGGTAAAATCTTGCATTATTACATGTCTGAAAGAGTATAACTATATTTTTATTATTCTAAAATGTTTTTCTTAGTCTTATAGTTTGGTTTATTATGGAAATCCAATAGAGTCAGTGTTGTAGAACACAGATATTGATAACCAATACTACAAATATACTTCCAAGCTACAGTATCATGTCCAAAGATTCTCCCAAATGCCCACACAGCATTGTCAATGATCTGCTATAACAGTGCTTCATATATCTGGTTCTGCTTCCTAATGACAGACATGTATTGTGCTCTGCTTGGCAGATGAAAAGCAATTCTATCCCTAGATACCTGTATCTCAAGTTTTCTGCTGCCCTTTCTGGCAACTACACTTTAAAAAAAACTCACATGAATTCGAAGTTCGACCCTTTACAAATGTGCCTTTAAGTCTAGGGTACGGAAAGATATGAAATCTAGGGTTGAAACGATGCGTCATGCTTTCAATGGAAATAGCTAGTGATGTGCGAAATTCGCGAAACGGCGATGGCGTCTCGTTTTTGACGCCGACGCCCGTTTTTTTGAAAAAAAATGTTTTGACACCGGCGAATTTTTGCCGCGAATTTTAGCGGGCTTTTCGCAAATTTATTCGCTGGCGGCGAATTGTGCAAATTCCCCACGAATTTGCGCCTGGCGAATAAATTCACCCATCACTAGAAATAGCAAGTTCTGTATATTATTGGTGAAATTGCAAAAACCTGGTTTTGTCGATTGAAGTACAGGTATGGGAACTGTTATGCAAAAGCTCTGAATTACATAAAGACTCATTTTATCCAAATCTACATTTTTTCAGTAATAATAAACCAGTACCTTGCATTGATCCCAGCTAAAATATAATTATTCTTTATTGGAAGCCAAACCAGCCTACTGGGTTGACTTAATGTTTACATCATTTTCAAGTAGACAAGGTATGAAGATTACTGAAAACTCCAGGTCCCAAGCATTCTGGATAACAGATCCCATATCTGTATATCAATCTATCTATCTTAGTGTTATTTGAATAAACAAATAGTGTGGAGAAGGTGCAGAAGTCATATCTGCTCACTAATACAATGTATATATGTTCTTAGCTGGAATTTAGCTTCTCCAGCTAAGATGATAAGCGATTTAGGTCATTAATGGTCTCCGTCTTTCTCTAACTGGGTGTCATGATCTCAAACCTTGAGCTCCATGATACATTGTTAATAACCCTAAGGGAACTCCTTCCAAACACATACACAAACTTTACTTGGGGAAGAAGGTAGGTATTACATTAAAATAACCTTCCACATCAAAGTTAAAAATGTGTGTATTTTATATCCTAAGGGCTACTAGTTTAATAATGTTCCTCCAAACATTCATTCTAATTATCATTGGGAAAAAAAATGTGTTAGTTCTAAACAAAGGTGGCATGCATGGGCTTGCTTATTGAGACAATTAAACCAAAAACTGTCAAGTAGCCAAATTAAACTCTTGTAGCTTGACAGCTGTGAAAGCAAAGCTCACAGTCTCATTTCCCTGACATATACTTGCCCTGTTCTATAATACAGCAAAGGAAACACTATATCACAGGCATGTGATGATTTCTACACAGAAAAAAGGATAAAGCTTTCCACCACACAGTTTACCTTTAAAAAATATTACCAAATAAGAATATTTAGAGAAGGATTTAAAGTATTAGCATAAAAATGATATAAAATGAAAGGGTGGATGGACTATTCCAAAGGATCACTATTTTATTTAGGTTATTTGTAATGAAAAGTTGCAACTCATTACAGTGCATATTTAGGAAGCAGCCTCTCAATGTGAAATTGAGAGGCTGCTGGTCACACTACCTCAGGAGCTCTAGTGGTTCTGGGCACAACAAATAACATTCCCATCACTTCCTATTCATGAGTCACCATGGCTCCATGTGTAGTATATGTACATAGAATGTAACCATTGCCTATATGTACAGCCTGGTGTTTCGGTGTCTAAAATGTCCTGTCTATAACTTAATACTATGTACAGTGCCATAGTTTATAATAGTGATGAATGATAAGCATATATCAATATATAGACTATAAATGCATTACTGCTCCTTAATGTTGCCATGTCAAATGCAGTATTAAAACCACACTGTTGTAAGATGTTCATTTTGAAGATAACATATATTCTCATGTTATGTAGTGTCAAAAAAAATGTTGTCGTCCATAAACTTCAATGCATTTTGGCAAATTTTCGACAAAACGGGTCAGCTAATGCTGTGTGAGTTTAAAGGAGAAACAAACCCCTTATTAAAAAACCTGACCCCACATAGACCCCCCTCCCTCCTCCCCCCACAGCCTAGTTGCTACCCTGGACAAATGCTCCTAACTTTTTACTTACCCCTCTGTGCTGATTCAGGGATCGGAGTTCACGGCAGCCATCTTCTGGGTCTTTGGTAATCTGAGAATGAGACCGGCATGGTGGTGCATGTGCAGTTCGAGCAATTTCCTGGATCTCGACAACTGTGCATGCACCAAAATTAACAGAAATTTCTGAATCGCCAGAAGACGACATGAAGACCCAGAAGATAGCTGCCTAAATATGCACCGAGAGGTACATAAAACGTTAGGGGCATTTGCCAGGGGTAGCAGCTTGGCTGGGGGGTGGAGGAAGGACGGGGAGGGTTTTTTTAATAAGGGGTTTGTTTTTCTTTTAAGTAGATAGTCGTCTCTTAAGATGGAGACAATATACCTTGTACTTATGAGATTACTTTAATGGTGCACCTTGTAATGTTTTTGTTACATTATGCTTTAAATTTCTCTTGTGCAATGTGGAATTCTCTCTCAATCATAAACACACAAAGAACTTCTATTCATGACTTCTTTGCCATTTCCTTTTACCTGCCCTCTATAATTGAAACCTGGTTTCTTTCAAAGACACTGCCTCACTTGCTGCTCTGTCTTCTGGGGGTTACCCCAGACCTGCCTATTTCAAGTATTTCCATCTGCTTCTCCTCTCAATTTCAACTTTTGAAGTATACCCAGTTCATGTCTTTTCCCATGTATTGTTTCAAATTGTCAGATACCAACCTCCTGCACCTACTGTACCTCAAGCATTTGCTGCTTGACTTTCATACCTTGTCACCTTTCTTCTGACAGCCCATTTATCATTGTTTGTAACTTTAATATCCTAATATCCCTGTGGCCTCTAACGTCCCTTTTTCTATCATACCGTTTTGTATTATCTTTGAGCTTAGATTCCCCCACTCGCTCCAGTGGTAACTACCTTGGTCTTAGATTCTAAGGATTCTGCTTATGAAGTACCCTTTACCCTTCACTGATAACAATCTGCTCACATTTCATCTCCCAATAGCTGCTTCTACCTCTTCTAGCTCCATAGGCATGTACATACACTGTACCTGGACCTGAAAACTCTGTCACATTTTCTATCTTGACTCTCTTTACTCTAGCATCTTGAGCATCTCCTGTCCTAATTAGACTACATCTGTTAATTATCCCACACTTACTGCTGTCCTTAATGAGATTGCCACTGCCAAGTCACAATACACAAAATCCAAATACCTACAACCTTGACACAGCTCAGACCAGTGCTCTCCAAAGGTGGTCACATGTCCTTAAACCCTGCTGATGTCAGTTCCTTTTAGAACCAGATTTTGTCTCTGTTTAACAAAACAAACCTACTTTATTGCACTCAAACATTTACTTTCAAAATAACCTGCAAAGCTTTTCTCTACTTTTCATTTCTTACGCTCTCCTTCCCCCATGGAATTATTTTAAAATAAAAATAAGACCAATATGAAATTACACCACTCTGCATCCTCCTAACCATCCATTTCTCTCCATGAACACTACTCACTTACTTCTGTGCTGCTGCTCCCAAGTAACTGGAGAGGAAGTCTCTCGTTTCCACCCATCCTACCTGTTTTCTCTGACCTCTTCCTTACAAACCTCTGCTATCCCACCGCCATTTTAATGACAGCCCTAACCCCTAGCCCTAAGTCCTTCCCCTCCCATTTCAAATATGCACTCTTCAACCCGAATGTGAAAAAGATCTCATTCTCTCGGATCTTGGCCTGACTGATCTGCTCTCGGATCATGGCATACATCTGTTTTTTTGGTCACAACTTTGTAAACTGCTCCAACACGACAGACCAATAGTGAAGGGCAAATCTGTCCAGTTTCATTTTGTCTAAAAATTTGCGAAACGCCAAAAAAATCTGCAAAATGGCGAAAAACTTGCGAAACACATTGAAGTCAATGGGTGTCAAAATTATTTTGACACGTGAAAATTTTTACACGAGTGAATTTTATGTTGCAGCAGATTTTTTTCGCGGGCCAATTTTTGCAAAACAATTCGCAGGTGGTGAAATGCAGAAATGTTTTATGAATCCATGCCTGGGAATAAATTCACCCATCTTTATAAACCAATGAACTGCAATAACCAAAAAACACCACTTTTTTATTACTCCTAGATCTTTCAGAAGCTTTTAACACCATCAACCTGTCAAGGTTTTCCCTCTTACCTTTAAAATAGCCTTTTGGGACAGAATGTGAATTTAGAATTATATTTATCAATGCATGAAAATTAGAGTTTACCATCTGATAAATATAATTCTATAAATCCCATAGGAATGAATAGAAAGTGAGTGATTTTTTTTTGTGAGCTCCCCATTAGCAGTAGCTATAAATGGAAGGCAATTGCTTGTTTCAGTCTATATATACACACTATATATATATACATATATATACATATATATACATATATATACATATATACATATATATACATATATACATATATATACATATATATACATATATAAATACATACATATACAAATACATACACACATACATCTATATCTATATCTATATCTATATCTATATATATATATATATATATACACACACACACACACATATACACATACACAGTTCCATATGTAGTGCACTCCGGTAAAAAAATCAGGTCATGCCTGGGTGCTGTTACATTTAAAGATAGTTGTTCCCCATAATTGATGCACACCAGGACTTCATAATGTAGTCAAACACAAAAGTTATTTATTGTCAACATTTCGGTCCTGTCTGGGACCTTTGTAATGTCTTGAGAAAGACACACATAGACCTCGAAAAGAAAAGGACGGCACTCCGATGCATGGAATATACTTTTATTCCAGTTTGAAACAAGGATCCAACACCCTACGCGTTTCGGGAATCACTCCCTTAATCATAGGCATACATCCTGATCCAAACAGACAGGTTATATACAAAATGTGAATAGCGACCCCTACTGGGCGCAATATAGTAATTCAATTAAAACAATCATATTTTATTAATATAGTAAAACCAATCAACCAAAGGTAAAAACCTCGTTTTCATATAAAACCTTTGTAATGTCTTGAGAAAGATCCCAGGACAGGACCGAAATGTTGGCCTATTCTTTTTGTGTTTGACTACATTATGAAGTAACATTAGCAGGTAATGGCTTGTTTCAGTCTACCTTAAAACAGCTCAAAAAATGATCCTTGGGCATTAATTATATAATACCCAAATAAACCCATGTATTTCTTGAAACCTGAAACAAGATTATTATAATACTATAAAAAAATGTTTGAAGGATTTTTTAACTTAAGAAAAAATAGTCACACAAACATTTAGTTACACTGTTTTCAGTGTTAAATCATGTTCAGTTAATGAAAGGATACATACATAGTACGGTTAACAAAAAAGTATTTATAACCATAAATCAAAAGATTTAATATATTCAATTTACTGAGACTGTGTAAGCATTCAGTATGCCAGTGGGACCCAAAAACATGTGCTGCAGAAAATATCCCCACTGAACGAACAAAAGTGGCTTTCTAGCAACCTCGCTCAAAACACAAGGGAAATATAACTAATCCACAAACATCCAGGATCTTTGTTTTGCTCACTTTATCACATACCAACATGATAACAAGGCATCCTAATTGACTGCATCTCGTGGACTTTAAAAGTGTCAGAGCAATTTAGCCTTTAAAGAACCACATAAAATATTTTATCACATCTCTGCCTGAGTAAGTTTAATAAACTGCATAGCCTTTGGGGACCAAGCTTCTTATAAATTAACTGCCTTCAACTCAAAACACAAGGGTCTTTATCTCTTGTCAGCTTAATTATGTGTTTAATTTTATTTTTTACATTTTTTAAAATGACCTACGCCATGAGAAGCCAAGATTGTTTAATTAAACAAATGAATATGGTGATATCTAGCATGATCAAAGCACTAATTTGTCATATTAATGTGCTATACAGAATTATATTTCCATTGTGGTTATAATACAATAGTCTATATTAGGGTATGTCTGATGATCACCAGCAATAAATACATTTGTTTGTATCGATGGCTACAAAATGGGATAGAATATTGTTTTGAGAGTACAGGCAATACAATATTTTACGAATACAATTTTTTACTTGTTTCGCTAAACTCCCAGTGTTTCTGTTCTTCTTGAATGATATAGTTTGGTAGTTCTATTGCCTATTCTTCCTGGAGAATATTGTCCTCAGGCTTTTGAGGAAAAATATACCTTATTACTTCTCATAAAGTAGATCCCAACAATGTGCATGTTTGATTGGTATCCTGTAGCACCATGTTCTAGAACAAAATCAATAAAATAAATATAAGAAAGGACACATCCAATTTGGCCACTTAGATTAACTTTGGCACTGCTGTTTTTCAACACCGCTAATGCTGTTTTTTCTCATACTGCAAGTTTAAGGGTGGTGGCCTAAAACATTTTTTTTTTTGAAGGTCACCTTAAGGGCCTCCATATAGATACCACTGATTTATATGGTTTCTCTCTTTACCTTCTTCTTCATAGGGCTCTTCAACACTGCACTACAATCTCTCCTTGCACAGATTAGAAAGCCCTTGGCTTCTCAGCTTTTCTAAAACTACAGTAGCTGGCCACTTCAGAAACTGGGAACCAACTGATGAAATCACACAGTACATTCTATCAGCAGTCTATTATTATTTTATTATTAACATGTATTTATATAGCGCCAACATATTGCGTAGCACTGTAAAGTAAATGTGATTATACAACTAAATCACATGAATTATATACATAGAACATATGGAGTTCTAGAAGCAAAGACTGTTTTTAGAAGAACATATGATTCTGAATGTATTCACAATGCAATAATACAGCGGATAAGTATGTTTCAAGCTGAGATGTATTTTACAATCTCTGCTAAGAATATTGTGGAATTTTTAATTCTGTTTGCAGTCCCCTTCAGACTTCTAGCAAATAACTGACAATTTTCCCTTGTGCTTTGCCTAGGCCAGAATGTAATAGGGTATTAGCAAATTACTAATGTTCTGCAAGCATTCATGCATATCCTGAGGATATAGCTTGTTTCCACTGTTAAACAGCAAACATTTGGTTCCATTTCACCAGAAGTTCAAGAAAAATGTAAGTAAGAAAATGGTCAAGTCTAAATCTTCAAAATATGGCATTTTGGACAAAAAAAGGTACAGATATGGGATCCGTTACTTGGAAACCCATTATCCAGAAAGCTCCAAACTACAGAATTCCCATATCCCATATACTCCATTTTATCCATATAATCCAAATATTTAAAAAAAATTCCTTTTTCTCTGTAATAATATAACCGTACATTGTACTTGTATCTTGTACTAAGATATAATTAATACTTTTTGGAAGTAAAACCAGCCAATTGGGTTTACTTAATATTTAGATGCTTTTCTAGTAGATGTAAGGTGAGAAGATCCAAATTACGGAAAGATCCACTATCCAGAAAACCCCAGGTCCTGAGCATTATGGATAACAAGACCCATACCTATACCATCATTCTATGTATTTTGTTATTTGAGAAAACATGTTCTCATAGACTTGAATATTATTATATAGTCACCTTGATGGAAGGTTCTTTCAAAAAAGTGCTTTTCGCAGAATTCAGATATAGACAAGTAATGATGAAATTGTTACACCTTAAATAAAAAGCTTTTTTTGCTTAAAAAAAACATAAGGCATAAAAGTAAATTTTATCAATACTGAAACTGTGACAAATAATGCAGAGTCTAAGGAAAAGCATTGGATACCCATACTGGTAGCATAGAACTAACCAAACCTAGCACACAGATGCATAGCATATATAAACCCAAAACATAAACACAAGATTTAGAGGGGACACAATAAGAGTACTGATCTGAATTGTATCCATGTGCAAAGTTTGGTTCGTCCTCTTTTACCATTCAAAGAGGGTGCTGTTCACCTTCTTATGCCATGCACTGGATTATCAAGAGAGGGAGACTTTCAAGGTGTGCCTGTGTGTATTGATACCCAGACTGGGCCTTTGTCTAAAGATGATCAAGATCAAGCAGAAACACCAGATCAACACAGAGATGGGAAGTGCCTATTAAGTGAAACAGAGTCATCCCATATGTTTTTCAAACTAAGTAACATCCTGTTTTGGTACTAAAACATCCCAACACCAAAACACAAGAAAAACAGTGTGGTATGTGCTGTCCAGTGTAGTGAAGACTAGAGTGCATGGATCTATAAAGTGGGGAGATTGGAGAAACAACCACTTAGAAAGCAAATGGCCCAGCATAGGAGGGCTAACTTCTCAGGACAAGATTCAGCAGTCTATCTACATCTAAAGGAAAAGGACCACTCCTTATAAACTCGGCTCAACTCAATGTCTCCAAGACATCTGTATCCCAACCCAGGAATTTTAAAAGTGATGGGAGAGGTACTTTTGGCGTAGGGTGAATCGAGTTATCATTGCGGTTATCAATAGTTTGGTGTTATCCTCATAAATATTGGTGACAAATCTTACTTAAAATTAATGAGCTTTCATACTAAAAAATGTATAGATAAATATATAAAAATAAAGCAATGTCAATAGCAATTGTCCATACTATTAAAATGTACTGTATATTGTGTCATTTGCTGGATACATATATATATATATTTTGATATTATGACACAGACCAATTCATTGATGCACAATCTTGGTTGTCCTGAGAGTGATGATATATGTTTAGGAGTGTGAACTATTTTGTGTTCAGCTATAATTAGAATAACAATATGTGCAAAACAAAAATTGACTTTGGGGAAGTAAAACAAGCATTTCTGAGTGCTTAAGCTACCCAAGGGTTAATGTGATTTCAGACTGAACACACAAAGACTCATGGAGATTGTAAGAGCAGGAGGAAATTAATAATTAATTCCTTCTTGCCAAATGTGTACTATATGCAGAATTTAGACTGAGGTTTGACTGTTGCATTTGAATAAACAATTTTATCGAAGTGTGGTTCTATTTTAGAAATGACATTTTTCTTTCCCATTTTATCCTAACTGACCACTTTTCTTTGAATATGTCTTTTTCGTCTCATTTCTTTTTAATAGTGACAGAACTTGACTTCTATTCTTACAAGAACTCAAGTAGAATTGTTATACTTAGACATCAGTTTATTTCTCTCTCACTCATTATATAACTGTAGTTACAATACATGCACACAAATTTTAAAATGTTGCTATATTTACAGCATGTTTAATGTATACAAACATCTATAGTACAGCGCTGTGCAATACGTTGCTACTTTATAAATAAGTGTAACATAATAATAATTACTTCTAATGATTAATAGTTCAAAAAATGGAGACTACAAATGTATTGTATCTTTCTAAATTTGAGGAACCAAAAGAGATGGCATATTGGCACACTAGTTTTAGTGGACTAGCACCAGAGTGTGTTGAAAAAAGAACAGCTTATTCCTTGTCCATCTAGATAAATGCTTTCCTGGTCCATCTAGATAAATGCTTTCTATTTCTATAACATTTACTGCATTTCAGTCCATCAAGACATTTATGCACCTTGGATCCCTCACATTTTACTTTTTATTTTGAATCATTAACAGTGATACCAGCATGCCCAGAGATCCACTACTACGGCACCAGTAGTATTTTCAATTAGTACACAGGGTCTAGTTTTATATTTTCAAATTCTATTGCAGCCATGCTCTATAAGATAAGGTCCCTGGAAGATGTGTTTTTTAGAGCTCAAACCTATTAAAGGTGACAGATAACCACCATTAAATTCAAAGTTGGCAAAAGGTGAACATTGAAGTAAATGCTAATTCCTTAGCACTTGTAGGACAGACCATCAAATTTGCATATCTCTAAACATCTCTTAATAAGACTGACACATTTAAAGTCATTAATCCAAGTTGTCTCATGGTCCAATCTTGGTGCAAGATTAGGTAAAAAGCATTTAATCTTTTACTAATCCAGTTAAGCTTTCTTTCATTTAAAGTCTGAATTCCCAAGTTATATCACAAATGCAAATGCATTGGATTCAGCATTTATGTTTCAAAGACTAAATAATGAATTCTTTCAATGAAATGAAACTGTTGTGATTGTAAAAAACAATATCCCCCATAAAGCTGCAGTCCCAAATTAAAACTCAAATGTATCTCATATTTTTATTAAACCAAACTCCCATACACAATGTTATCTTATTTATCAATAAATTAACTCAGTTGGGTAGGGAATAGACTCTATAAAACCAAGCAGCGCTCCTCTGCTCCTTTGGCGCATTTGTGCTGACGTGGTGACGTCCACATGCAGGGGCGCGAAGTTTGAAAGTTAAAAGGCGCACTTGGGCTGTAGTTCATTGCCCATTATAGGTTTCCACATTGTGAGTTCCTGGTGCCTCTGTGCTATATAAGCTTCTCTATTTCTGTAATCTGATACTCTGTTGTGACCTTCCTGCTACTGACGATCCTGACTTCTGAATCCTGACTTCTGAATCCTGACCTCTGCCTGAAAACCGACTCTGCTATAGCTGTATCCCTTTCTGATTGATTTCCTGGTTTGACCCTTGCCTGCCTGACTCTGTTTGTACTCTGCCTGCCTTGACCCGGCCTGATCTGACTACGATTTCTGTCTATGCCTTGTACCGTGACCGTCTGCCTAAAAGACTTTGCTTTACCATCATGCCCCTTTGCTCGTTCAGAACCCCTCGTTTGGCACCTCTCTTAAGACCTGGCGACATCTGATTAGCCGAGGGCTTCTCCAGAGGTGAAAGGCGGCTGTTAAAAGCAGAAGCAAGAGCAGAGAACAGGGTGCTTAGCATTGTTTCTGAATTTAGGGTGCCGACCGTGACACTGTATGTCAGATTGAGACAATTCTTCTGACTGTGGGATTCTTCTGGACAGGTAACAGAAACACATGCTGACATTTGTAAAAATCAACACAGTGCCTTTACAGCTCAGGTAAATGGAGAAACATAGCAAGGGATTTTGTGAACGATCACAAACTGCCAGTATATTCCACTAATACCCCTGCCAATTTCAAAGCATCCCATCAGTAGGGTGCTGTCAAGAGTGTTTCTGCATCTTAAATCCTAAAGCAGGAATGCCTTGATTGTAGATCTTGGAAAGGCAAAGTTTTCAAAAAATAGAGATTATAAACCCTCTAGCAACAGGAGGAAAATTATATAGCTAAATGAATTAATACAGAAAATAATGTTGCTGCTTTATTCAAAACAATGGGAATCTAGAACTGCAGTGCTCTGAAATACATAAAGCAACCAATGCTGTGTCTGTCTCGCTATACATAAGAACTTGTAAAGAAACAATATTTAGGATTTAGTTGTTATTAGGATATAGTCGCTATTTTTAGGTTCTAAAATGGCAATTAAACAAACCTCAGCAATAATACAGTAAAATAAACATTAATATTATTAATATTCATGCATATTCTTATATGTTACAAATATATAAACCCCTCAAAACAATGAGCACCTACAAATCAGGCCTCTTAGTGAACAAATTATGTTTTGAGGGTTCTTTTTATCTTCTGTAAATAAACCCAACTTTTGTACTTTGGCTCTGTGACAGCCAGAAGGTTGGAGCAGAAAGGCAATCTTTAGGGAAAGAACAGGACAGCAAGGCAGCATTAGAATTGGCCACAGAAAAACTCACCCACTTGCTATTCATTCCAACGGAATTTTTGGAAGCATATTTATCGAACTATAAACTGTACTTTCCACCCATTAATAAATATGCTTTTAAAAATCCTCTCGGTGTGGAAAGATGAGACAGTTTCATGCTAGAGGAAAATTAAGTAATCTTAAATAAGAGTTAGTGTGTCAAAAGAGAACTTGAGGGAGCCAAGCAAACTAAACAATAAAGTTAGAATAGGGACATAGTAGAGGTTGATCTATAACTGCAACATAAGGGAAGGTGTGGTGAAAGAGACATATGGGGGCAGATTTATCAATGTTCCAATAGTAAATTGGATTTTGAACTTCGAGTTTCATAATTCACATATTCTAATTTTAAACCCCCTATTCGAATGTAAATTCAACCATGGAAACAGTTCTAATTCAAATATTTACCACCTAAAACCTGCCGAGTTCATGTACAAATGAATGGCAGAGGTCCATTGAGCCATTTGGAGGTGTTAATAGCCTTCCTGACATTCAAGTTTTTTCTGGAGAAAAACTTGGTTCGTACGAATTGAAGACGATTCTAATTTTCAGGTCGGAACCATTCGATCGAATATTAGACATTCAATTTTTTCTTAAATAAACCTTCCAGTTGAATTGTGAGTATATACGGATTAAAAAAGCTCAAATGAATTCAAAATTCGACCTTTGATAAATGGGCCTCTTAATGTGAAATTCACTTCACAAGGAAGTGAAGGAAAGAAGAGCAACAGTGCATAGGGTTTTAAATCTATATTTGGTAGTTGATAGAACATTTGGAATTTTGATTTGCCGAAAACTTTACCAAACCACAGAAATTTCAACAAAATGCATGGGAGTCCATAGGATGGAGACATAAAGTTGTGGTTAAGTTGATTTAAGTTCAGCAATAGCATATACATTGCCATACCTTGTTAGAAAGTAACTCTTTATAGGAGACAAAATGCTGATGATACCTTGAATTTCATCACAAAACTCTTCTGGGTTAAAATGTTTGTCACCCTATTTGAAAAAGATAAAAAATCTAACTTCATATGAAAGTATATCTCTGGGCTTTGTAGATATATGATTTATAATGAAGCCAGTTATTGGCTCTCAAGTTTGTGGCAAAATAATTTTACTTTGTAGGCTAAGTGTCTTTAAAAGTTCTCCCAAGGGGCAAATTTCCTAAGCGCCGAAAATTTGCCATCGAAGGCTTCTCAGGCAGCGCAACACTTCGCTAGGTGAAAATTCACGCAGACAATGCTAATTCACTAACATGCAAAGTTGCGTCCAGGGTGGCGAACGCTGCCGAAGTTGCGCTAACGTTAATTCGGCAAACAGAGCAAAGTTGCAATATCGTTGGCTAATTTGCATACGGCGGGAAGTTAAAATTGAATGGACGTATATGTTGCAGCAAATACATTACACAAGCCCAGGGAAATAGAGTTGTTATATTGCCCTACACATAAGCCTAGTGTATAGTTTATGTGCCATATGTTAGGAAATGTAGGGGGAAGCCGGTTACCCCAAACAATTTGTACGCTCTTTTGCAGCCTATCACTCTGGGAAAGACGCCAGCTTTTTTTGGGACTCAGTGGCGGAGGCAAGTCTGGCTCAAGAGGCAACGTTCACTAAAATCCACATCTTAGTGAATTTGTGCAGTTACGTCCCTTCGACAGAGTGCAACTTTGCCTGGCAATTGAGTGTGAATGAGCGCCAGTCTCCTTCGCTAGCAAAGTTACGCCTGCGCCCGTTAGTAAATTGGTGACGTACCGAAATGATGTCACGCTGGCGAATTTTCGCCGACGTTAGTCACTTCGGCTTTTAGTAAGTTTGCCCCAACTATTATAGTAACACCTGTATCTGCATAAAATATGAAAAATAGGACTTTACTTGTCTCGTCTACCAATCAAATGCTGGTTAATCTGTTTAATTAAATTTTGATGTTGTGATAGCTTAAATTTCAAGATACGATTACTAGATTGAGTTGATAAGTGTTCTGCAACTGTGACTATTTCCTTGTAAAAATGCATGCACTACAATATACCTACCCTAAGCATGCCAAAATATTAACATGAATACTATGACCATGTTCTCTGGAATGAGTGAATTGGGGCTTATAGAAATATGTGGATATATACAGGACCGGATTTACATAGCACACACCCCTAGGCCCGCTGCTGTTCATCACCCCAGTCCCCTTCCTTGTGCACATGCACAACTTTTCAGCATAGGGTCCTGAATACTAGGGCTTGGTGCACTGGAAATTTTAAAAACGATTGCATCTTGTATGAATCACCAGTGCTTCCAAAGCAATGCAGGTGTGGTTAGGCCCCATGACACCCCCTAAATATATATATATTTATATTAATAGTTTGCGGTTTATAGTGAACATTATACTGTAGGTTACACTACCCATGACCATTCAGTAGAAATGTATTTTTTAATCAAACTTACTAATATAAAGCACACAATATGAAATCTTCCTCAGAAAATAACTGAGCCACAACAATGTAAGAATTATGGAATGTGGCTGAATACATTTAGACATGCAAAGTCCATTCAATTTATTGTCTTGTAATCAGCCTTGTTTATAATTTGTTGTTGTTGTTGTAATATTTCATTTCTATGATGTTCCATAAGAAAGAAACAGCTGTCTTGAAGTTATAAACTGAAGAAAACAGCATCCATTAATCTGACAGTCAATATGCACCCAATAGACATGGCTTGATCTGAATTTCAGAACGCCAAATTAAAACAGCAGTGCTAACAGAAATGAATCTTAATTTATAGGAGACCAGATGTCTACAGGAAAGTTTTGCCTGCTGGAATGTTGCATTAAATGATGGAAGGCACAGCTTAAAACAAAATGGTATATCCACACATCCCTTACCAATCATTGCAGAGAAATATAACAATATTTGCATCCTACCTATACTATAAACTGAGTTTTATGTAAAAGCAACTCATGAAAAACCCACAACTGGATGCTTGAAATGGGTCTCAGTAAGGTCACAGGTTCTGAATGTACAGTCCTCCTGGAAACCTCAGTCTCCAAGCAAAATTGTACCTGATCCAACTATTCTTCCTTGTTTTTTTGGTTCTTACCAATTGTATATCTCAGAGAGGACCAGCCCACTTCCCACACATTAACTAAACAGCACTATACAAAGATCAAACACATAACTGCAGTAAATATACATCAGGTAATATTAACATCATCATTTATTTATATAGCGCCGACAAGATATGCAGTGCTTTACCTTAGTTATAACAAACAGGGAATAAATGAGGATAACAAACAAGAGTTTACAGAGTACAATAGGATTAGAGGGCCCTACAAATTAAGAATTTGCAAAATAGGTTAGGGTACAATTGAAACATTAGGATTTTAGAAACAATTGTGATTTATGATACAGCAATGATTGATTAATTAAGGTACCTTGAATAAGCTTCTTTAAACAGGTGGGTCTTCAAGGAGCATTTGAAAGTTTGGAAAGAAGGGAAAATCTAACAGCTCAAGGCAGAGAGTTCCAGAGAAAAGCAGAAGTCAGAGAGAAGTCTTATAGACGAGAACGGGCAGAAGTGATGAGAGGAGAAGCGAGGTAAAAGTGAGAAGCAGAGCGAAGTTTGCGTGATGGAGTGTATTTGGAGATCAGAGATCAAATATAGGGAGGGGCTTCATTGTTAAGGGCCTTGAATGTGAGTGTAAGGCCTCATCAGGAGTATGCAGTGCAGTTTTGGACTCCTTAAGAGGGATATAAATGAGCTGGAGAGAGTGCAGAGACGTGCAACTAAATTGGTTAGAGGGATGGAAGACTTAAATTATGACGGTAGACTGTCAAGGTTGTGAGGGGACATGATTACACTTTACAACTACATTAGAGGACATTATAGACAAATAGCAGGGGACCTTTTTACCCATAAAGTGGATCACCGTACCAGAGGCCACCCCTTTAGACTAGAAGAAAAGAACTTTCATTTGAAGCAACGTCAGGACAGTGAGGTTGTGGAATGCACTGCTGGGTGATGTTGTGATGGCTGATTCAGTTAATGCCTTTAAGAATGGCTTGGATGATTTTTTGGACAGACATAATATCAAAGGCTATTGTGATACTAAGCTCTATAGTTAGTATAGGTATGGGTATATAGAATTTAATTAAAAGTAGGAAGGGGTGTGTGTATGGATGCTGGGTTTTCATTTGGAGGGGTTGAACTTGATGGACTTTGTCTTTTTTCAACCCAATTTAACTATGTATGTAACAAGAGCTTGACAATAGCAGTTTAGTTTATTGTCTGTGCACCATATGGTCAGGATATTCCAGTGCACAATTACATTCCTAAATCTGGGAGTTTCAGCAATTGGTTTTCATTTCATCTCTTACTGTGCTAATTGTTATCCTTCCTGTGCAAGCATTGTCTTTTGAGTGCTGAATTCATGCTTTATCTCAATGTGTAATTGACATATGACATCGTCTTTGTGAGTCGCACCCTTTTCTCAATCACCAGATATAATTAGAGGATCACTGCACAAAGGCAATATGTGTTTTATGTCCCTTCACTTTATCTCCAACTTGTCAGATTCGTCATTTTGTAACATCATATCATTGTATTCTTTTCAGTGGAAGCCCGTTGACAACTAGTACATCCAGCTTGTGGCTCTGGGAAAAGATGGCCTTCTGCATGTAGCAAAATAAGTGCTCAGCAAATAGTTGGCTAAAACATTTCTAAATGTAAGAATTTCCACCAGTAATTCATAAGGGGTGTTATCATTTCTGGTATCAGTTAATGTATAGCTGTGCAAAAGGTGTTATAGTAATAACAAATTACAATATGAACTAACATCTAGAGGCAGATTTATCAAGGGTCGAATTTCGAAGTTAAAAATACTTCGAAATCCGACCATTGAATTGAAATACTTCGACTTCGAATATTGAAGTTGAAGTTTTCTTCATCGAATTTGGGTATCCTGTGGTCGAAGTAAAATCGTTGGATTCGAAGGATTTCAGCAATCGAACGAACGATTTTACTTTGACTTCCAAAAACGTAGAAAAATGCTCTAGAAGGTCCCCATAGGCTAACATAGCACTTTGACAGGTTTAATTTGGCAAAGTATTGAAGTCGAAGTTTTTTTTAAAGAGACAGTACTTTGATTATCGAATGGTCGAATATTTTACGATTTTACTTCGAATCAATTCGAAGTCGTAGTATCCTATTCAATGGTTGAATTATCCAAAAAATTACTTCAATTTTTTTACTTCGAAAATTCCCTGGAATTCACTTCGACCCTTGATAAATCTGCCCCCTAATATAGACAGCCCACTTCTGCAATTATTTGCTTTTTGTTAGTTTGGAATTAAAAGAAATATTTACCCACATGAATAAAAAAGGTGTACTTTCCAAAAATACATGGTTTTCTAGCGTTTAACTTACTGTTGTTTTTACTATATAAAAATGTACTCAGTCTGTGTTTCTGCAAAGAAAATTGTAATGCACTTTTATATTTTATGGTGATTATAGTCAGACAAACGATAGTCCGTGCCAATCTTCCAACCTTCAACCAGCCATTCAGATTAATATAAATTAGTTATGAAAACAAATCACATGCTACTCAGGCCATTAATTGAGAAACAGCAATTGTACGAAAATGACAGTATGTCAGACAAATAGTAGTTACAATCACCCATAGTGATGGGTGAATTTGGGGCGTTTCGCTTTGCCGAAAAAACGTCGAAAAATTCGGGAAAGGGCGCCGGTGTCTCATTTTTGACGCCGGCGTCCGGTTTTGGACCCCGGCACAAATTTCCTGTGGTTTTGTGAATTTATTCGCCGGCGGCGAATCGCTGAATTCGCTGCAAATTCACGCCTGGCGAATAAATTCGCCCATCACCAATTACCCATTGATATCGTTAGATAGGCAATACATGCAGAGATATTATTGTTAGCCGATATAAATCTTCTAACCGGTCTGATCGACTGAATGTCCAAAAAATGTCAGGAAACTCCACACATGTCCAAAAATCATTTGAACCATTGTACATATTGTTCAGAGTGTCTATGGCCAGATTTAGTCTTTGTATCCAAACAGCTGGTGGTAGAACTAAATGACGCAATACTGAAATTTGAGCCTATTTCTGGAAATTCTGCTAGTTGCTAGATTATGGGGTTACCTTATTGCTAAAGAGATTGACAATAGAATTTGTTTCCAGGGGCTGAAATGTCAGAAAGGACACGGCAATAGTTTATATCTTCAGGGATCTACAAGCTACCTACCTTTAGTACCATGTGAAATTCACAGTTACAACATTTTATCTGTGTACCCAAGAGTTCGTGGTCTTTTTTTGCATAGTAAAAAATGCTAATTTCAGCAAAGATTTTAATTTAAGTGACAATGTTTGTTTTATACCCCCCCCCCCAAAAAAAACAAGACATAATAAAGGAAAAGTTCTAAGATGATTTTGAGAAATGTAAAAACTGAAGTTCACAAAGATTTTCAGTTTGGTAGTTTGGAAATGAAAGGTATATTTACCAATTTGCAATTCCTCAGAATATATACCTGCTAAAAAATCATGATTTTATGGGGTTGACTTTCTTCACCTTGAAACCTGAAGTATGCTTATTTATGGTGTGATGATTTTAAAATTCAGTATTATATAGTTCTATTTTTGAGCAAATGTTCTATTATAGCACGATAGTATGAGTATATGTAATTTGTTTCACACTTTAGGTATTAGAATCAAATATATTGTTACAGAAATAAAATTACACATGCATTTAGGGAGAACTAGAAAGCTTAGGTTGTCATGAAAAAAACGATATATTAAATAGTATATAATTTTTCGAAGGAAATTAAAGTTTTAGCCAAGAAAATGCCCTAAAAAAGAGCAGAATGTCCACAGCAAATGAAGTGCAAATTTGTAAAGTTAAAGTAGAATTAAAGCTTAGTAGAACAGTTACACCAAAAAATTCTAGTGTTGAAAATATCACGTACGGTTGCCCTGCACTGGTAAAACAAATCTGTTTGCTTCAGAAACACTACTATAGTTCATATAAACAAACTGCTGTGTAGAAATGGTGCAGATTGAAAAAAAGGCTATATGGCACAGGTTAAATAGTGGATAACATATATAGTAACACCATTATGTTATACAGAGAATATCCTCTGTCTGCTTTGTGGAAAGGCCCATTGGTTTGGATGCACTTGGGATTCACAGGAAACAATTGTTTTTAAATTTTCCTGTGCAACCCCTAAACGTAGCTTCTCAACAGCTGCTCAGAGTGTCGCAGACATGTCTAGTAACTCAAGATGGGGAGCTCCTGTGACAACTATGAAGGCCTGGATCATTGCTGTCATAGAGAAGCTGAATCTTTAGACTGGTGTAATAAGTTAAATGTATAAAATATGGTAATTCTAGCCATATTCATTTTTAGGGTTTAGTTCTCCTTTAAAATATAAATGAGAAAGGGAGGGTTGTGTTGCAGATGAGCCTATATCAGCATTTAAAGGGTAGTTCATATTTGAATTTGTGTTTTAGTATATTCCAGAATGGCTAAATCTGAGCAACTTTTCAACTTAGGAATGTCTTCATTTTTAATTTGTTACAGTTTTCACATTATTTGCCTTCTTCTACAGCCTCTTTCCAGAATGTAAAGGGGATCACACACTGACAACAGCAGCAAAAAAAAATATATAAATTTTATCGTTACTGTTATTTTTATTACTTATCTTTCCTACCAAGTTTTTTCTCCATACACACAACCTCCTGCTGGCCAAAAATAAAGGCAGGTCTTGCTGAACAAATACATTTCCACTTTGTAAAAATGACAGTATTCGTTTACGACAAGATCTATTATACAAGCTGTTGTTAGCTAACAACATAACTACTCCCAAAGCATTACAGAAATGATTATTGTTATTAATGCATGAAAGTATGAGCTAGCATCTTTAAGTTGGCAAAAAGTTACTTGTAATTCTAATTTAAATCTGTTTTACTGCCTGACTGTAAAAGAAACAGCAGTAAACCTTTTTATGATAACCTAATATTTCTTTCCTAACAGTTTAATGAAAAGTAGGCCCTAAAGGCTTTTCTAATAATATATATTAAAGCATGGCCCCATTAAATGCACTTCCAATCATTATTTACAAGAGTGATCTGGGAGCTTTGCTTTTGTTATTTAGATACATCTAAAACCATTTAGCCTTTGAAATTTAGCTCAGGTTGGTCAAGAGATGGTTTGAAATATTCACAATTCAGAATTTAGAGATGATTTCCAATCCAAACACCTACAACACCCAATTAATAATAAAAAAAGGCATTCATGGGATTCAAGGATACTAAGCTGTAGAGCCATCTAAGCAGTAGAGAACAGCAGTAGCACTTTGTAAAGCACTAGTTGGCCACTGCTACAGCAGCTATCAATCATCATTAACGTTTGCATTTGTACTATAACCCACCTCCTTCTTTAAATATTAGAGGCAAGGCATTGTAGTGCTCAACGCTAGCAGTCAATTTTCATCCCCAGTTGGCTAGATGTTTTAAACCAGGTGGTGCAGTACTCCTATAAAGGTAGAACATTTAAGAAAAACAACTAAAAGAATACATTATCACATGATCAGCAAATCTGGGTTAAATTAGAAGTTTTGAGTCTGGTCTTATGTCTCCCAATAAACCATTCCACACACTGGAGCAGATTTATTTCAAACATTAGAAAAACATTAAAAAAAAAAAAAAATAAAACTCTATTAAAGGGGTGGTTCACCTTTAAGGTAACTTTTAGTATGTTATAGAATGGCCAATTCTAATCAACTTTTCAATTGGTTTTCATTATTTATTTTTTTATAGTTTATAATTATTTGCCTTTTTCTTCTGGTTCTTTCCAGCTTTCAAATGGGCGTCGCTGACCCAATTAAATAAAAATGATCAATAACAGTACATTTGTAGCCTTACAGAGCATTTGCTTTTTGCTCATCGTTCTAGTAAGGTCCTCTCCTATTCATATTCCAGTCTCTTATTTTAATCAATGCATGGTTGCTGGGGTAATTTGGACCTTGCTGACATTGCAAACTGAAGAGCTGCTGAATAAAAATTTAAATAACTCAAATAATGATATATAATATATAAAAAATAATAATAATACAAAATTAAAACCAATTGCAAATTGTCTTAGAATATCACTCCTACATCATACTAAAAGTTAACTCAAAGTAGAACTACCCCTTTAAAGGTCTATGGGGAAATCAGGAGATGAGTTAGGTGTTCTGGCTCATTATTGGTAACTACAATGGATTAATATAATGGATTTTCCACAATCCTATAATAACTACTATACTTTTCTACTATGTTGACATATACAGAATATCTCTAGGTCACTTGCTATTCTTATCTACAGTATATAGCAAAACTATGTTCATTTATATTACAACAGAAATCTTCCGGCACGCCATTCAATCTGTTCTAAACTCACTCTAAGGGGTAAATTTATTATGTTCTGTACAACTAAATTGGTCAAAAAAAGGTGTAAAAAGCAGTTTACAATCAATGATTTTACATCATGCGAACGCCAGATTTGCAGCCGTTATTTTACATTGCTTCTGGTGGAAGCCACGCTAAGAAAAAAACGCGTAAAAATATTATGCCTATATTTACACAGCAATGCTAAGAGACGTGTGCAGTGTATCCTGCTGTTTTTTACACCGCATAATAAATATGCCCCATAGCCCTTCCTAGCACAGGAATGAGTTGAGAAGGCCAACACCTTGCTGTCACTTTCTAAGTTCATTTAATTTCTGAGAAGTACTAGAAGTCAGTATTGATCTTTGTTCAAGTGGCTGGATGTCCAGTTTTGCAGTTTATTTGAATAGGTGTTTAATATCCAACATATGTAGAGCAAGCACATGATATTATGCTTAAACTAGTCATAAATACTATTCTAACGGGATTCTGTATCAATTTTCGAATTCAAATTTTCTACTGCTATTTTTTTTGCACTTAAACTTATGAATTCAAATTATGTTTTCAAAATTTCAAATATTAGATGCTTGTCATGTAAACATGTAACCCCCCCAACACACACAAAAAAAAACAGCGTCTTTGGAATCTTGAGATAATTGACACTCTGGTTATTAAAAGATTAAAAGTAAGGCTGCTGCATCTTACTTTAATAACTTAGAAATCCTTTTCCTACTCTAACCCACCCAGCCCCCTTCCTCAGGAATTTACTGTGGTTGTTGACTTATAAGCATGCTCAGTTCTTCTCAGCTCAGATTACACACCCTCCACCCAATGAAGAGATAGCATTGTTGGTTCCCATAGAAACTCTAGCGCTCTGATCTTTTTCTCCTAACCGCCCCTCCTGAGCTTAGCTTAAAGGGGTTGTTCACCATAAGTTAACATTTAGTATGATGCAGAGATTGATATTCTGAGAATTTGAAATTGTTTTTTATTTTTATTTTTATTATTTGTGGTTTTTGAGTTGTTAAGCTTTTTATTCAGCTACTCTCCAGTTTGCAATTTCTGGTTGCTATGGTCCAAATTACCCTAGCAACAATACAATGATTTGCATTAGAGACTTAATATGAATAGGAGAGGCCTGAGTAGAAAGACGAGTTATAAAAAGTGGCAATAACAATGCATTAGTAGCTTACTGAGCATTCACTTTTTAGATGGGGTCAGTGACCCCCATCTGAAATCTGAAAAGAGTCAGAAGAAAGCAAATAATATAAAAACTATAAAAAATAAATAAATAATGAAGACCAATTGAAAAGTTGCTTAGAATGGGCTATATAGCATATTAAAAGTTGAAGGTGGACCACCCCTTTTACCATAACAGTGCTCAACCCCAGCAGAACTTTTTATCAAAATGTAGGTTCCTTTAAGCTAAAAAAAACTCCTAAAAACTGGGATGTAAAATTCAGCATCCAATAGTGTATGAGCTCATGTATAAGACAATGGAAGTTGGAAATTTTAGCAATTTTTCCATTCAAAATTTAGATTTTTTTTTTCTGAATTTTCTGATTTTTTTTTTTTTAGAATTTGTAGAATTGCTTGCTGTAAACAGACACTGTTTTATTATGATATAATTTCCCCTCATTAAATGTTTACATTATGTACAGTAAGGTACTTAAATGAGAACTGTAATGCATATACAGTTATTACAGAGCAAAATGTACTAACAGGCAGAAAATGCTGAGCACGGATCCGGCACGGATTTTTAAATACACGGCCTATATTTGTCCATTGAAAATACATTTTTCTGAAAGGTTTTGACAAGATCACATTTTTTTCCTGATAGTGAAAAGTAGTGATGGGCGAATTTGGGGTGTTTCGCTTCGCCGAAAAATCCGTGAATTTCCGGCGAAAAAAACACAGCTAAACAAAAAGTATATTGAAATTGTTGTCCTTTACTCAGTCTTTTGCTCAACATTTTAAGAAATAAACCATTTTCCCAAGCTTTATTAGAAAATTATCATACCAGCTGTCTCTTCCTCACAACTGGTATCCCTACAATATGCCTTACTCTTATTTCCCTTTAGCTTCAAGCATGTATTCTAATGAGTTTTCTGGAAAAGAAACCCCTGTGGAATATTAACACAGCAAAGAGCAGCTCTCTGAGTTAATTTCACTAAACTACATCTCCACAAAGTGTGATGGTTATACAAGCGAAGCCACTAATAGGAATTCATTCCTTGAGTATAAAAATTAATTCTTACAAATTTCTTTGTTCTTTCGGCATGGACAGCGCATCTAAATTTTCACCCATTATAGCGCTTTCACAGTATGAGATGCCATTTCCAGTCTGGCAATATTGGAATGTAAAGTCTGTAGGGTCAAAACCAGAAAGATTGGAAACTAATAGTAGACAACAGATATTATAAACTTTATTATAATACAGAGCTACCAACAAGCAGCACTGACTATACAAATCTTTAAGCACAGTGGACCACTACTCTGTAGATTTAAAAATCTATATTAAGATGCCTTAGGCACATATGTGAATAAATGGCTCTGACAAGCTCTCAAGGTGCTCATACAAAGAATAAAAGTGCAATCTACACTCTGGCATAATACAGTAAAGGAGAAGGCTCAGATCAGTTAATACTCAAGCTACAGTAGAACATAAATAGGTTTGGGACCTGGAAAGGAGCAGGTAAATACACAAAAGATATGTAGCTCTACTGGCAGGTGAGTCTGCCCATATATTACAGTCAATGGGTGTTTTTTTTGGGGGGAGTGCAACACCACAATTTTGTTTTGTCAGTGAAAGAAAGCAAACGGCAACATTCTAGCACAGATTTGCAGGAATCTAAATGTTATGCAGTAGGTCTATGCAATTTAATGCTAAGTACCACTGCTCACAATAGGAAAGGTTGTGTTTATAAAGTGCCATATGCTGTTTGCAGATTTCATCAATTACAATCTCTATTTTGCCTTGACCATCTTTTTGCTCTGAAAAGGTCAATTTGATAACTCTCTCTAGGCTCTCTCACATTTATTATCCACGCAACAAAGGTATTTTACACAATATCATATGACTCCTAAAGTATTGAAACACAAGGATCATTCCAGAATCCCTTATATGATACACTACCCTCTAAACAACAGGGTTAAGGAAAAGAAAATTTTAAAAAAAAAGACTCGTGCTGATTTTAAATAAGGGATTTTTTGGGGGGTCTAGTATGTTAAAAATAGTTTAGATAAACAATAAAAGTTTAGTCTTAAATGTTCTTTTCCTTCACACCGTTGTTTGGATGTGCATTATATAAGGTATTCTGGGATGAGCACTTTTTTTTCTTGGTGTGTCAAAAAAAAAAAAAAAAAAAAAAAAAAGTTTTTTTTGATGCTTGTCACTGCACTTATCAGAATGCATATATGGTTGACTATCACATAGTTGCCAGGAAGCGGCAAGATATTGTTTTAATGTGCCTGGTGAATCTATGAAACTCACCAACACATTGCTGGTGTTGATCCTAATTTTTGCACTGATCCCTATATGAAATTATTTATTTATATGAGGTCTATGGTTTCCCATATATACAGAAATAGGAGAAATACATAGATTGGAACACAAGTATGAGTGCCAGTTTTACAATTAGATGAATATATTTATATACATATTTTTTGAATGTTAGAAATATAGATAATAACATTTGAGGAAACATATGTTTTTCTCCATTCAGTTTGGTTTGAAACACTGCTTTAAATGCTTTTCAGACCAATTTCCTGCACATTTGTACATCTGTTTGTCAGATCTTTGATCCAAAACACAAGACCATGGGTATTCAATGACACTGTTATCTCATATTATCTTCCATAAATTATCTTCTTCTACTCATCCACATTGTGATGTTATTTTTTATTATAGGGCATATTGCTGATACTTTATCATGAAATCTGTTGTGTAGCTTATACACCATATCTGGTTTGCTGAAATCCTGTGTCAATTAATAGAGTCGAAAAGATAATGATGTAGAATATATAGCAATATAACACTGGGGGGGGGCCCAATAGCCAGAGGAGTATATTACAAATTAAGTAGTAAATATTTGACCAGTTTATGTGACAAAAAGCTGAACTTTTATTAATATGTCTTTTACCAGTATGTTTTTATATAAGCACCTTATGCATATTTCAGCCACTTTAACACTTGCTCAATGCTTAAAGAAGAAACATGCACTAGGTATGACTTGCACTAATGCATAACTTTAATGTACAATTTTAAGCACATAATTATTGATCACGACATATGGTCATTTTATCTGTATAGAGGTTTTTAGCACTAATCATTGTAATTACATTCAATGGTGTCTATGTCACTTCCTATTGATGGGTTCATGGGATTATGGGTATATAAACGAGAGTGGGGTTAAACATGGTTGCCTTGAGAAAGGTCCCTGTGTGGACCGAAATGTCACGTTGGCTTGTCATGTAATTTTCAATACACTTTTTTGAAAATTTCACAAGATATCTTGGTGTTGCTGGTCATTTTTCATTACATATTTCTCTTGTTAGGATGAACTAACCCTTCAATATACAAGGTCTTCTTCACCTCCTAGAATTGTGCATCATATGTAGGAGAAATACATGTTAAGCAAGACTAATGAAATAATGTCAGAACTACGTTGCAATAATATTCCTAAACATTTAGATCTAACTCAGGGCTGTCCAACTGAAGTCCATATATTGTCCTCCCAGAATTTTTTTATGGCCTCTAGACTGCACAAGAACTTCATAGAGATCATCAGATATCATAATTTCCAGACAGACCGTCCGGCCCTTGAGCATGCAGTATAATAAACTAAAAAGCTGTATACAAAAGCAGTTGGATAACAATGGTCTAACTGATAAAGACCCCTTTTAAGAAATTAAAGATAGAAACCCCTTAAAACTGTAGTTGACGGGTTTGAAAGGTGCGTCTCAAAAGTGGGTCAACCAGGTAACTACTGTGGCCAGATTGGCAATAACTTCCAAATGGAAATCCTCCGCCATCCCTTCCGCACAGGAAGTAATCCTTAGGCTTGAAAATAACAAACGATTTGAGGAAATGACTGCCCGTATTAACAATTCCTTGCAATTACATAATAATATTTGGGGCAACTGGGATTATTATCTAACTTCTAGAGATGACCGATCCTGATTTCCCTATTGCTTTAAACACAGCTCGGAATTCGTAATGTCTCTATTGGCTGCTTCTTCCCCTTCCTATGATATCTCTTGTGTTGGTTGCTTTCTTCTCTCCCTCTTCTTACTTTCCAAACTTTTTTTTTTTATTATTTTGACTGTTGCTTTTCATTACGGTTGTGCTGTTTTGATACTTTTCTGTAATTCAAACTTCAGTCTGTACTGTAATTTAGATACCTTTGCATGGAACGGAACTGATTGTTATAGATGATGACATGAGTCTTTTGTTGTTGACTATGTAAGTTTATTGTGAAACTCAATAAAATCTTAGTTACAAAAAAAAAAAAAAAACTGTAGTTGAGTCGCACTGTTTTTCCCCTTTAAGGTCAAAGTTCAGGAACCTGATTGTACATAAACATCCTCAAAAGCAAAATGTGTTCCTTTAAACCAGACTACTATAAATAATGGAAAATTAAATATCATTGGGCAATTTCTCCAGTTGGCAAAAAGCTACTCGAAAGACAAAAAAAAAAAAAAAAAAAAGGTTCTCGAACGCAATGCTTACTGATGTGTAAAAACATCTGTGTTTGAAACAAATAAGTAATTACTTTTTCATTCTTATTCAAAATGCAATGACATTTAGTAGCAGCGCTGACGAAAAATAGTAGAATGACATTCAAGAAGTCATTAAAAGATTCCTCACCAAGGAAATTCACTTAAATTTCAAGTTTAAAGTTGAATTCATAACCCTGTTTAATTAAGTAATCTTCAGCTCAATTCAATAAGCAGTTGTGATTCCCGTCTCTATTTCCTTGCGGGCTGGTGAGATTTAGAGTTTAATTTTTATCAGTTTTCAGGCTGCCTTCTTGTCTTGTTCTCCAGGCAAAACCACCTGATATTAAAGCCGTACACGGGTTCCTCTGTAGTAAGTAGCTAAAACATAACACGCTAGAGAATTGTACAGCTGACATTCCCCGAGGAAACTTCACGAGTCAGGGGAGAAATCTTCAATGTTATGAAGTGATGGCTGAGGCTGTCAGTGGGAGAGCATGATATTTTAGAGATATGGCTTCTGAGCTGTTTGAAATCTGTGAGTTTGTGTGTGAGAGGCAGTAGAAGAGACATGTGGTACAGAGATGTTTCTGAGCTTGAAGGAGATGTAGTGGCTGTGCTTTTTATTATAGTATCACTGCAGTAAGAGCGCATAAAGAGCAGCTGAAGATAGTGCGCCCATTGGCATTTTACAGTGACTAAAAAATACTTCTTTTAACTCTACTTTTTAAACTGCTGAAATGTTGGAAGTATATATAAATAATCCAAATTTTTTAAAAATGATTTCCTTTTTCTCTGTAGCAATTAAACAGTAGCTTGTACTTGATTCCAACTTGGCTATAATTAATCCTTATTGGTGGCAAAACAGTCTTTTTGGGTTTATTTACAGTCTACATTATTTTCTAGAAGGTTGTCAGATTTTTTTTCGCTAGTAATTGTCCGAAAGAGTCGACTATTACAGGTTTTCCTATTTTTATTCGCCTTGCTAAACATTTTTTCTGTTCATACTTTTATATTCAGATCTTTTAATAACTTTCATGGCATTCTAGAGAAAATGAGTTTAATGGTGGTTGTAAAAGCTTCGCTGCTTTTCTTTCATGGCCTCTTCTGTTTCTTTTTCATTCCTTATCAGTTTCTCCTCTTTTATTTATAATTTTCCATGATTGCTAAAGTTTTCCTGTATAACATCTAAAGGCAAAACTAATAATGGATCAGTGCATTCACTATGGAGCCATTTTACAATATAAACCAATAAAAAATGATCTCCTATTTGCAAGAACAAAGCACTCAAATTTAAATTGTAGCACATTCCCTGGCTTACGCTTTTCATATGTCTCTGAATAGTCATCTTAAAAGTACATAAATAAGGAATTTTACTTACAGGCAGGGAACAATAGGAACGTATGGAATTCATCCTAGATTCTGGGATGGTAGTGGATGTGATCAACTTAGATCTTGCTAAGGCATTTGCTACAGTACCACACAGAAGGTGAATGGTTAAAGGAATATTGGCCTTGAATAAAGTATTTGCACTTGGATAGCGAACTGGCTGAAGATTACAAAGAGTGTATTGGGCCAGTGTTGTTAGTGGTCTACCCCAGGGGTCTGTCCTTGGCCCTTTGCTTTTTAACTTGTTTATTAATGACCTTGAGGTTGTCATTTTAAGTACTGTTCCTATTTTTGCTGATAATACCCTAAATTGTTCAAAACTACATGTTCCATGCAGGATGTTGCTACTTTGCATTGATTTGGCTAAATTTGAAAACTTTGGCAGAAATACAATCAATGCTAGTTATACACTGTGGGTTGATAATCTGGTTTGGAGCATGTTTGCAGACTAGATCATATAAAAATGGTTTAAAAAAAAAAAACTAGTCCATGGATAGACTAGGGACTAGAAAAATGCCTTAGGGGACCATTACATCCATCCATGGGCTTCTGGCTGGACATATGTGCTCTTTAACTAGATTCTGAAATATTTAACTGCCATTTTAAGATAATGCAAACCTCAAAAAAAAGTTTCTATGCCATATATTTGTTGTGTCAGCATAATATTTCTGAATTTGTCGTTGTCTAAACATTTGAAAGTTACCAATGAAAACATTATTATCTGTCGGTATATGTTCAAAATAATTGTGTGTTAATCTTTACAAACTGTTGTGGGTCTTTTGGAAAAATCATCACTTTATCATACAATGAGTAAATGATTATTATAATTTTTGGTGCATAAAGAAATTTTATAGCAGCTTTTCTCTGCTTTTGGAACAAAGTTACTTTTGAGAATTCCCTCTCACAATTTTTACATGCATATTGAATGCATAGCTGGTCCCCACTGTTTTCCTCTGAAGAAATCAGTCATTTCTGCAGCACAATACCCCTAAGAAGAACATGCTGATACAATTCTATGGCACTTGTACTGTGAACTTATACATCTCTGAATTGTATTTTATGTGGCAATGACCAGACTTCCCTTAGTAAATAATGTCCCACGGGACACCTGGTTAATTAAATATTTTTAAAGCACAAATAGTATCTTTTGTTAGGAGCCCTGGCACACAGCCTAAACTTTGTCTGATGATTCAGACACTGTTTATAGAGGTAGTTATAAAAGCCCTGTCTGCTAAGCTAATTACAGTAGCTGCACCCACATTCTCCTTGCAGCAGCAACCCCCATGATGGAAAAAATAGTCAATTCCAGAGCTATGTTTGTATGCCCTGCATCTCAGACTGTCAGAGTGATCATAACTTGCTCAAATAGATACTATTCAAAAGGTTAGGGCTGAAATGAAACATAGCCCAGTGGTGTACAAATTTCATTGGTGCCCTATACTTAGCGGAAGCTTTTGTAACCATATAACTGCACATTCATGCAATAAGAAGAAATAAAATGGGGCATGTATATATTTTGTTATTGTATACTACTTAAAAATATATTACAACACCAATCAGATGCTTAATGTTTAAATTCTATTCATTTTTGCAACAAGTCATCGTCCTTTGGGATGTGACACAGAAAGTGACTAATATTAGATAAATTTAATAGCAATGAAGTTCACAATCTTCTAAAATGTTTCAAATATCACAGTCTAATAAAACTCATTATAGCTGTCTATGTTTTTCAATTAGGGCTTCGGTTCCTTAGCCCTGTTTATTGCTTCAGCCCAGCGGGAGAGCTTGCTTGCTTCTCAGTTTTTTTTTCCAACAGAGCAAAGCTGAAAACAATCCACTCTTATGACTCCATCATGTAAATCTATAATAGGTTAGATCCCTGTCTCTTTCAGCAAGCCTCCTGGGACGACAGGAGTCATGGAGGATCAGTGCCTCAAAGAATCCTATTATTGTTCTGTTACTGCAGTTCATTTGGAGATGGGCTTTTTTCAAAAACTTGTGACTGGTCCTTAACTGGTTTTCTGCCAGAGGTATGATTCCACACAGAATGATTAGGAAAGAAGAAAGAGAAGCATGGGGAAATGAATGTGATGCTCTTGTGCAGAAGGTCGGCGGACTTAAAATTGGTACAGCACATACATCTACCACAAAAGGTTAGTCCTATAAACACATTGCTCTCGGCCATCCCTATTCTGAACACACTACCTGTGAAAGGGGCTCTGATAATGCTGGAAGCTGCATGCTCAAGGGGGTGGGACTGGGAGGTTACAGGGCTAAGAAGCAGTTTGCTCAGAGAGGTCAGGAGGAAGTAGGAGTGCCTCCTGGGGAGGAAGTTGCTGAAAAGACTTGCTACAGTGTGGTCTGGTGGCTGCTACATTGTGGTCCGAGTTGGATAAGCTGCATTATCCCCTCCCTTTGAACTGTGATTCCCCAGAGCTGCACCCCATGTTATGTTCCTGGACTGTTGAACTATAACCCAGTTATACACCCACCCACAGAAGTGCAGCTGGAATACTTACTTTCCGCCTTGCTGGACTGCCTGAAAGCGGAGGGTGAATTTTATAAGGGACTCTATGTAGAGAGACTATAAAGTAATTACAGGGGAAGTTACCTCCATACTCTGCTTGTGGCCTAAAGAGGACTGGTTACTCAGGTTTACTAAACAACTGTTATTTGGATATGAGACTGGGGCCAGGTGCTGCCTAAAGGGACTAGGACACAAATCCAAACTAAGTTAAGCTCCTGTTGGGTAGTTGTTCCCTACCATATACATAAAGGAATTGCTTGCCATTAAAGTTTGGTTGTACTGTTTCCTGCCTGTGTGCTTCTTATGTGCCCATAAACCAGTCCCATGCTCTGGGATGCCACACTACGTATCAGCTACCTGTAGAATTCTGGTAAATACTGCATTTTTGGTAATAAACAGTCATTCGTGTACATTTATGTATTCTACCTTTAGAAGACCTTATATCTTCATTTGGTCCTAAATATCACCTGTACGCCGATGAGATACAGATTTATTTAGACACCCCTTTACTAACCACTGACGTTCAGACCAAGATTGTAAACTGCCTACTAGATATCTCCTCATGGATGAACCAACACCATCTCCAGCTCAACCTGGCTAAAATGGAGCTCATTGTTTTCCCACCTAAACCTAGCCCATTTCTTCCTTTCACCATTGCTAGTGGTGGCATGACCATTAATCCTATTAATTCATAGGGATGTCGCGGACTGTTCGCCCGCGAACTAATTCGCGCGAATATCGACCGTTCGCGTCCGCCGAATGTTCGCGAACGTCGCGCGACGTTCGCCAATTTGGGTTCGCCTTAGCTGGCGCTTATTTTTGCCCTCTCACCCCAGAGCAGCAGATACATGGCAGCCAATCAGGAAGCTCTCCCTCCTGGACCACCCCCACACCACTCCCCTTCCATATATAAACTGAAGCCCTGCAGCGTTTTTTTATTCTGCCTGTGTGTGCTTGGAAGAGCTAGTGTAGGGAGAGAGCTGTTTAGTGATTTGAGGGACAGTTGATAGAAACTTTGCTGGCTAGTAATCTACTTGATACTGCTCTGTATTGTAGGGACAGAATTCTGCAGGGATTTGAGGGACAGTGAGTTTAGGTTAGTTAGCTTTGCTGACTAGTAATCTACCTTCTACTGCAGTGCTCTGTATGTAGCTGCTGTGGGCACTGCTTCTGATCTCATCTGCTGACTGCTGTAATAACCCAATAGTCCTTGTAAGGACTGCTTTTATTTTCTTTTTTGTTTTTTTACTTTGCTACTATAAGAGCCCAGTGCTATTAGTCTAGCTGTGTTGGGGAGTGGGACTGGTGTGCTGCTCCTAGTAGTTCAGCACCAACCAGAGTAATTTTTTTTTTTTAATATACATATATATATTTTTTTTTATTTTACTTATCTTACTGTTCTTTAACGTGTCCAGTGCTGTTTGCTGTTCTTCATAGTAGTGCACCAATAGTAGTGCACTTGCAGGCATTGTTTGCCCAGTGTGTTCTTCAAACAACTGCCACCTAGCTGTGTGAGCTTGTTCACATTCTGTCTAAATATCAATAATAATACCGTCTCCAGAAACACCACCTGAGTGACGTTTTCCAAGCAGCAATAATATATTCCGTATCCACTGCTGTAGTGTATACGTTGACCTTGCAGGCATTGTTTGCCCAGTGTGTTCTTCAAACAACTGCCACCTAGCTGTGTGAGCTTGTTCACATTCTGTCTAAATATCAATAATAATACCGTCTCCAGAAACACCACCTGAGTGACGTTTTCCAAGCAGCAATAATATATTCCGTATCCACTGCTGTAGTGTATACGTTGACCTTGCAGGCATTGTTTGCCCAGTGTGTTCTTCAAACAACTGGCACCTAGCTGTGTGAGCTTGTTCACATTCTGTCTAAATATCAATAATAATACCGTCTCCAGAAACACCACCTGAGTGACGTTTTCCAAGCAGCAATAATATATTCCGTATCCACTGCTGTAGTGTATACATTGACCTTGCAGGCATTGTTTGCCCAGTGTGTTCTTCAAACAACTGCCACCTAGCTGGGTGAGCTTGTTCACATTCTGTCTAAATATCAATAATAATACCGTCTCCAGAAACACCACCTGAGTGACGTTTTCCAAGCAGCAATAATATATTCCGTATCCACTGCTGTAGTGTATACGTTGACCTTGCAGGCATTGTTTGCCCAGTGTGTTCTTCAAACAACTGCCACCTAGCTGTGTGAGCTTGTTCACATTCTGTCTAAATATCAATAATAATACCATCTCCAGAAACACCACCTGAGTGACGTTTTCCAAGCAGCAATAATATATTCCGTATCCACTGCTGTAGTGTATACGTTGACCTTGCAGGCATTGTTTGCCCAGTGTGTTCTTCAAACAACTGCCACCTAGCTGTGTGAGCTTGTTCACATTCTGTCTAAATATCAATAATAATACCGTCTCCAGAAACACCACCTGAGTGACGTTTTCCAAGCAGCAATAATATATTCCGTATCCACTGCTGTAGTGTATACGTTGACCTTGCAGGCATTGTTTGCCCAGTGTGTTCTTCAAACAACTGCCACCTAGCTGTGTGAGCTTTTTCACATTCTGTCTAAATATCAATAATAATACCGTCTCCAGAAACACCACCTGAGTTGTTGTTGTTGTTGTTGTTGTTTTAAAAAAAATGCCAGGCAAAGGCAGGCCGCCACGCAGAGGCACTAGGGGCCGTGCTGCTATGCTATCCTGTGGCCCTAGGAAATTGCCCTGATTTACAAAGGCAATTACCCTGAACTCCCAAAATGCTGAAGTGGTAGTTGACTGGCTTACACAGCACACCCCATCCTCTACCGTTTCTAACTTTGCCACAACATCCTCATCTGCTATGGGCACCCCACGTAACACTTCCTCCACCTCAGTTTCTTGAACTGAGTGATGCGCAACCATTATTGGCAGAAGAAGATGAAGGAGATGAGGACGTTACACCAGATATAATTCTGGCAGACAACACAACAGAGATGGACATAATGAGTGATGAGGAGGTCCCCGCTGCTGCTTCCTTCTGTGAGCTGTTAGAAGAAATTGATGCATCTGAGGAGAATGATGATGAGGAGATTGATGTTTTGTGGGTGCCCAGTAGAAGAGAGCAAGAGGAGGATAGTTCAGATGGAGAGACGGAGAGTCAGAGAGGCAGGAGGAGAACAAGACTTAGAAGAAGCAGGTAGGACAGCTCGCAGGGAACAGTAGGGCAACAACATGTATCGGCACCTGTGGTCAGCCGGCCAACGCACCCGCCATTGCCGCCAACTTCTACTGTTACCGCCAGATTGCCAGCTTCAAAAAGCTCAGCAGTGTGGGATTTTTTTAATGTGTGTGCCTCAAAAGCGTTGTAATTTGCAATGAGTGCAGTCAGAAACTGAGTCTTGGGAAGCCCAACACCCACATAGGTACAACTTCTAAGCGAAGGCACATGAACGGCAAGCACAAAGCACTATGGGAGCAACACCTCAAAGGCAGCAGACAAACTAAAAGCCACCCTCCTTCTGGTCGAGCATCTTACTGCTCTACCTCTGCTGTCCTTGACCCGTCTGAACCACCCTCCACTCCGCCTTCCACCTTGACCACCAGTTCCCAGTCATCTGCCCCCAGCCAAGTTTCTGTGAGGGCCATGTTTGAGCGTAAGAAGCTAATGTCTGCGAGTCACCCCCTTGCCCGGCATCTGACAGCTGGCTTGTATGCACTCTTAGCCCGCCAGCTTTTACCATACCAGCTGGTGGACTCTGAGGCCTTCTGCAAATTTGTAGCAATTGGGACACCGCAGTGGAAGGTACCCAGCCGCAATTTTTTTTCCAAGAAGGGAATACCACACCTGTACCACCATGTGCAGAGCCAAGTCACCGCATCTCTGTCACTTAGTGTTGGGCCAAAGGTCCATATGACTACTGACGCATGGTCCTCCAAGCATGGTCAGGGCAGGTATGTCACCTACACTGCCCACTGGGTGAACTTGCTTATGGCTGGGAAGCAGGGAATGCGTGGCTCAACAACAACAGTGGAGTTGGTGTCACCGCCACGGATTGCATGCGGTTCTGCCACCACCTCTACTCCTCCTTCGCTCTCTACCTCGTCTTCTTCCTCTGCTTCCTCCTCCTCTGCTGCTGGGTCCTCCTCCTCCACACCTGTGCACCCCCAGCTCCCCTAGGCTATTCGACGTGCCAGGTACGCCGTTGTCATGCTGTCTTGGGGATGACGTGCCTGGAAAGCAGAAACCATACCGGATCTGTACTCCTGTCATCTCTGCAGTCACAGGCCGATCGGTGGCTGACCCCACACCAACTGAAGATCGGAAAAGTGGTGTGTGACAACGGAAGCAATCTGTTGCACATGTGCCCTGCATGGCACATGTTCTGAATTTAATAGTCCAACGTTTTGTCTCGAAGTACCCAGGATTCCAGGACATTCTCAGGCAGTCCAGGAAGGTGTCGGCCCATTTCAGACGTTCCTACACAGCCATGGCACGCCTTGCTGACATTCAGCAGCAGTACAACATGCCAGTCAGGCGTTTAATTTGCGACAGCCAGACTCGCTGGAATTCAACGCTCCTCATGTTTGAACGTCTGCTGCAACAACAAAGAGCTGTCAATGAATACCTGTTTGAACTGGGTGGTAGGACTGGATCTGCAGAGCTGGGGATTTTTTTCCCCCGTTACTGGGTGCTTATGCGCGATGCCTGCAGGCTCATGCGCCCTTTTGAAGAGGTTACAAACATGGTCAGTCGCACCGAAGGCACCATCAGCGACCTAATACCCTTTGCTTTCTTCCTGGAGCGTGCCGTGTGACGAGTGACAGATGAGGCTGTAGACCAGCGTGACGAGGAGCAGGAAGCGCACGATTTCTGGTCGGAATCACCAGAACGAGCCCAGGCACCTGCTGCAACGCAGGGAGAGGTGTCAGAAGTGGAGTCAGAGGAGGAAGGTGGCTTTGTGGAGGAGGAGGACCAACAGGAGCAGGCTTCCCAGGGGGCTTGTGGTGACCTTTTGGGGACCCCTGGTCTTGTACGTGGCTGGGGGGAGGAGACCGTGGATGATATAGTCCTTGATAACGAGGAAGCGGAGATGGATACCTCTGCATCCAACCTTGTGAGAATGGGGTCTTTCATGCTGTCATGCCTGTTGAAGGACCCCCGTATCAAGAGGCTTAAGGAGAAGGACCTGTACTGGGTCGCAACGCTACTAGACCCTCGGTACAAGCATAAAGTGGCAGAAATGTTACCAACGTACCACAAGTCCGAAAGGATGCTGCATTTACAAACCAGCCTGCAAAACATGTTGTACAATGCTTTTAAGGGTGATGTCACTTCAGGAACTCATCAACATTCCAGGGGCAGAGGTGCCAGTAATCCTGCCACGAGCGCACCTGCAAGGACAATGCACTTTGGCCACTCTGTAACGTCAGACATGCAAAGGTTTTTCAGTCCAAGGCAGCGCCAGAACCCTTCTGGATCCATCCTCAAAGTACACCTCGACCGGCAGGTAGCGGACTACCTGGCATTAACTGCAGATATCGACACTCTGAGGAGCGATGAACCCCTGGACTACTGGGTGCGCAGGCTTGATCTGTGGCCAGAGCTGTCACAATTTGCCATGAACCTCTTGTCTTGCCCCGCCTCAAGTGTCCTCTCAGAAAGGAACTTCAGTGCAGCAGGAGGGATTGTAACTGAGAAGAGAACTCGCCTAGGTCACAAAAGTGTGGATTACCTGACCTTTATTAAAATGAACGAGGCATGGATCTCGGAGGGTTACTGCACGCAGGAAGACTTGTTCTGACTCCCCATGCAGCTGTCCTTCTCTGCACGCCGCATGACTCCACACACAGCTGTCCTTTAGCGTCCTCCTCCCTCCGCCACCGTAACAAACTAGGGTGCAAACCCTACTGGTTTCATTTTAATCAAAACTTTTTGGACAGGTAAATCCTGAGTTTTTCTGGCCTCTGTGCTTCAGTGGCTGCAACCAAAAAAATATATATTTTCAGCATTTATATGGCATATTTTTTCTGGCCTCTGTGCTTCAGTGGCTGCGACAATTTTTTTTTATATTTTTAGCATTTATATGGCATATTTTTTCTGGCCTCTGTGCTTCAGTGGCTGCGACAAATTTTTTTTTATATTTTTAGCATTTATATGGCATATTTTTTCTGGCCTCTGTGCTTCAGTGGCTGCGACAAAAAAAATTTAATATTTTCAGCATTTATATGGCATATTTTTTCTGGCCTCTGTGCTTCAGTGGCTGCGACAATTTTTTTTTATATTTTTAGCATTTATATGGCATATTTTTTCTGGCCTCTGTGCTTCAGTGGCTGCGACAAAAAATTTTTTATATTTTCAGCATTTAGATGGCATATTTTTTCTGGCCTCTGTGCTTCAGTGGCTGCGACAAAAAAAACATAATTTTTCAGGAAAGTACACATGCCTAATTTTTCAGGGTTCTGCAACAGTGGCAAAATCGCATCTTTTATGGTCACCGCAGGTGATCAATAAAGTAGACCAAAACTGGGCCAACACTGCAGAATCAGTGTTTTTTGGTTCACTTCACTGTACATTGAATTACCTCTGCCTGACCGTGCACGTGCGCACAAGCACGGTGACTGCTAAACACACCACTACAGAAATATTGCCACCAACAGGACGAACATCCTGGAGGTGACAAGCAACTAGTAATTAAAAACTATTATTTGCTCACTTGACGGTATCATTCATTAAAGCTCTTTGCGTTTTTTTGCGTTGCAGTAAGCGCCACGTTTTGTCTTTGCGTGTGAACAGGCTGTAACCTTTACACGACTTGATTGGCATGTAGACGCCGGACGTTTTAAAGCAGTTTATTACACAAGTTTAGAAATGTAGTGTGATTTCTGCCCTTTACAGAACTCTGCAAGGATTTGATGGACATTTTAGGTTAGGTAGCTTTGCTGGCTAGTAATCTAACTTCTACTGCAGTGCTCTGTATGTAGCTGCTGTGGGCAGCTGTCCTGCTGCTGATCTCTCATCTGCTGACTGCTGCCTGTAACCCAATAGTCCTTGTAAGGACTGGTTTTATTTTCTTTTTTGTTTTTTTTACTTTGCTACTGTAAGAGCCCAGTGCTATTAGTCTAGCTGTGTTGGGGAGTGGGACTGGTGTGCTGCTCCTCCTAGTAGTTCACCACTACCAGCACCAACCAGAGTCAAAATTGTTACAAAGTATCTTATTTGCACCTGTTAGCTGTTCTGAGCTCTCTGCCAAAAGCTAATTAAGTTAGAAACTGTTTTTTTTCTGGCTGTTCAGTTCAGAGAAAAGAGGAACTGGTGTGCTGCTCTTCCTAGTAGTTCACCACTACTAGCACCAACCAGAGTCAAAATTGTTACAAAGTTTCTTATTTGCACCTGTTAGCTGTTCTGAGCTCTCTGCCAAAAGCTAATTATGTTAGAAACTGTTTTTTTTCTGGCTGTTCAGTTCAGAGAAAAGAGGGACTGGTGTGCTGCTCCTCCTAGTAGTTCACCACTACCAGCACCAACCAGAGTCAAAATTGTTACAAAGTATCTTATTTGCACCTGTTAGCTGTTCTGAGCTCTCTGCCAAAAGCTAATTAAGTTAGAAACTGTTTTTTTTCTGGCTGTTCAGTTCAGAGAAAAGAGGGACTGGTGTGCTGCTCCTCCTAGTAGTTCACCACTACCAGCACCAACCAGAGTCAAAATTGCTACAAAGTATCTTATTTGCACCTGTTAGCTGTTCTGAGCTCTCTGCCAAAAGCTAATTAAGTTAGAAACTGTTTTTTTTTCTGGCTGTTCAGTTCAGAGAAAAGAGGGACTTTCCAGTACAAAAGAGGGACAGGGGGTTGAGTGGTCAAAAGAGGGACAGTTGGGAGGTATGCAAGTGCCACCTAGCTGTGTGAGCTTTTTCACATTCTGTCTAAATAACAATAATAATTCCGTGTCCGTAAACATCACCTGAGTGATGTTTTTACAGCAGCAATAATATATTCCGTACCCACTACTGTATACGTTGCCCTTGCAGGCATTGTTTGCCCAGTCTTTAACCAAGTGCCACCTAGCTGTGTGAGCTTTTTCACATTCCGTGTCCAGAAACATAACCTGAGTGAGGTAGTGTGATTTCTGCCCTTTACAGCACAAAACGCAGCGCTGTGTCAACAATGTATTTTTCAGATACATTTTTGCCCTTGATCCCCCTCTGGCATGCCACTGTCCAGGTCGTTGCACCCTTTAAACAACTTTAAAATCATTTTTCTGGCCAGAAATGTCTTTTCTAGCTTTTAAAATTCGCCTTCCCATTGAAGTCTATGGGGTTCGCGACTTCGCGAACCGTTCGCATTTTTGACGCAAGTTCGCGAATATGTTCGCGAACATTTTTTCCGCCGTTCGCTACATCCCTATTAATTCAGCATGCTATCATGCCACTCTTCCACAATATAGCCAAGATACGCCCCCTTCTATCAGACATAACAGCCAGAACACTAATCCATGCCCTTATCCTATCCAGTTTGTACTATTGTAATCTCTCTCTCCTCCAAACAATCTTAAACTCTTCTACTAGGATCCTCTTGCTCTCTCCTAAGTGGGAACCTGTTCAACCTCAATTAAAATCCTTAGCATGGCTGTCTGTTAAGAAAAGGATAGCATATAAAATGATTCTGCTAATATTCAAAGCCCTTCACTCATCTGCTCCTCACTACATTTCTTCACTTGTCTCACTGTACATTCCTGGCCGTCTTTGCTCCTCTCAGAGCCAGCTTCTTTTCACTCAATCCACATCCTAAATTCCTCCTTAAGGAGTGCTCTCTCAATATCTCATATAGAAAAAACCCTACATTTTGGAGCACTAGAAATTAGTCTAATCCTGGTACCTATTGGATAATGCCTTTACTTTGTACACTTTTTCCCTTCCAATTTGTGCCTGTATCTTAGCCACCCACCCACTTAAGACTAATCTCTATGAGCAGGGACCTCCATCCTACCGTGTCTCTTTCTGCATAGCACTTAAGCTTGATGTTCTTATAAATGCTCTGTGTACTGTGCATATTTATTGTATTTATTATGCGTCTTGTTCTCCCATGTGTGTACTTTTTATATATTATATTTGTATACATTTTACTCTATACTAACATTGCCTTGTTGCTCATGAAAGCTAAGCAATTTTTATCCTTTTTCTCTCTGATAAATATGTCCTCCTTTTGTGAAATCTGTCAAAAAAAATTAAATAAAATTGGTCTTTTTTTTTTTTAATAGAACCCTAAAGGTGAGGAGATGTTAATTGCTTAATTAATTTAGGAACTACGTATATGTATACTTGCTTTCAATATGCTTTTTATCGCACATTTACTCAAGTGTATAATTATGTTTTTAGCCATTGCTTGTATCTCATCACTCTGCAGCTTTAGAGATAAATTGTGTCATTTCTTTTTCCAGGAATGTGTTAGAAAGTTAATATGTTATCCATTTACAGCATGAACTATTATGGTAGCTCCGCTGACATTAAAGAGAGCTACATTACTGTATAAATAACAGCTATATCAAAGCTGAAAACTGAAAGAACTTTATATAAATGCCCTATTTTCTGTCCTCCACCCCTCAGCAACGTATAGTTTAATATTATTGATAACAGAGGCTATCTATGCAATAGAGAATTGGTTACTGGCCTCTTTTTCTCTGTATGGGCCACTGCCAAGGTATGGGGCCATGAAGTGAGATACAGTATAAGATGCTTACGATACTTAGAACAGAACATACATCTAGGCAAAAAGACACAGTTCAACTGTGATACGTAATTTTAACAGCAGTTCCTATAGTGCCAATTATTACATACTTGCAATACGCCTGCCTTCTTAAAGGGGAGCTCGCCTCCACCCTATTCGTATAAAAATCATGCCATGAAATCCAAAGATTTTCTGAAAGGTACATTTCTTAAATCTGTTCTGTTTTCTTATTCTTTTATCAGCTAAAAACACAATAAAGGAGCCCCTTAGTAACACTAAACAACTGAAGTATTTGCTATGCGTTTAACTTTTTTGTGCCACAAATTGCATATTTCTAATATATTCTGACTCATTCCCCTGAAAAGACAACAAAGAGAGCAACAAGGTAACAAGTGGCACATGGTAAATGATCCTTACTACCGTAACATCCTCCCATCACTGCCTCCTGCTATCTTCCTCCAATTTGCACTTTTGTATCTGCTTTACTGCACACACACTTTTTAAATAAACAACAATCTTTATGTCTGATGCTTAATTCAGGCTGTGTCATTGTTCTTTTATTACATTTCATTAATTTATTTCTTGCATTTTTTAATAATTTTATTTTATGTATTTTGTTTTCAGCTCCCACATTGCTATTGATTGCTTTTTTTTTTGTAGAATGTTCAACAGTGAGACCCGGGCCGGCCTTCGGCACATTGGACTGATTGGGCCCTGCACCGGGATTGCAACGGTTAACTGACAGGCATTCCCTGCTGTACCTGCCTGCTGGCTTTCCCTCCAGGTGCAGTCAGTGAATTCACACAACCAGGCAGGAATATGACATTTTTTCTCCGCTGCTGCTCCTACAGCACTGACTGCAGCCTACACCTTCCACTAATACCCCACTCGAAGGCAAGGCTTTTGCCTCATATATGATATTGCCTCATATATATCTCTCTGCTGTAGTCAACTCCTCAGGGCTTTCCCCCAAACACTTCCCTTGTTCAGGGGATATGATCTATGAATCTGCCACTGCTATGAGTTATACAGGTATTCTATATGAAATGGCCACTGTTTTATCCTGCTATGAGTTCTGGGGATATTTATACATGAAACTGGCACTGTGCCATCCTACTGGGCGTTATGGGGTGTTTATATATGGAATTGCAACTGTGCCATCCTGCTATGAATTCTGGGGGTGTATTTTATATAAAATCACCACTGCAACATCCTGCTATGAGTTCTGGAGGCATTATACATGCAACTGCCACTGTACTATCCTGCTATGAGTGCTAGGGTTGTTTCGATATTGAATTGCCACTATGCCATCTTGCTATGAGTTCTGGGGGTATTCATACATGGAATTGCCACTGTGCTATCTTTCTATGAGTTCTGGGGATATTTATACATGCGAGTTCTGGGGATATTTATACGTGTGAGTTTTGGGGTGTTTATATGTTTATGGGATTGCAACAGTGCTATACTACTAGGGAATTTCCACTGTGCCATCCTGCTATGAGTTCTGGAGGTATTATACATGCAACTGCCACTGTGCCATCTTGCTATGAGTTCTGGGGGTATTCAACACGGAATTGCCACTATAACACCTTTCTATGAGTTCTATGGTATTATACAAACAATTGGCACTGTGCCATCCTGCTATGAGCTTTAGGGGTAATTATACATAGAATTGCCACTGTGCCGTCTCTCTATGAGTTTTGGGGCTTTTTTATATATGGAATTGCTACAGTGCCATCCTGCTATGAGTTCTGAGGGTATTATACTGTACATGAAAAAGCCACTGCATTAACCCTATTTTGTGAGAGCTGTAAACAAAAACATGTCCTATGTGATCCATTTCCTCTGCCTCTCTCACACAGTGTGCCCCTATTTCCACCCGCTCTGTATATAATATACTTGGTGTGTCAGTTACAAGTGTTTGGGGCCACATTGTGCCATGATATGTTGGAGGCTAATGGGACAAGATAGAGAGAGGTGAAAAGGCAGGTCACTATTTCCCCACCTAGCCCTGAAACCCTTATGCCAGTCAGCAACACTATCTAATGGCCTGCCAAAATTGCAGTTGATAAGACCGACCAGCTTGGTAGTTTTACCATAAATTTGACTTTTTAAAAATATATGATTTTCTGGGGTCAATTTACTGTTACTGTTAGGGGCTTTTAATGCACATAAAATCCGTCATGGCAATTCATATGCACAAATTTCATTTTTGGATCTTAACATGCCACATACTTGGGTATAAATATTTGGGCATCAAACTGTTCAGAAGATCCCTGGTAGTGATGGGCGAATTTGCGCAGTTTCGCTTCGCCCAAAAATTCGCAAAATGTTTTTTTGACGCCGGCGGACGTTTTTGACGCCGGCGTCCGTTTTTTTCGACGCCGGCGAAAAAAATTTTTCATAGACTCCGGCGAATTTTTTTGGGCAAATTTTCGTGGGCGTTTCGCGAATTTATTCACTGGCGGTGAATCGCGCAAATTCACCATGAATTCGCGCCTGGTGAATAAATTCGCCCATCACTAATCCCTTTCATTCAAATGTACCATGGTTTATCTGTGTGTCTCAACACATGTCGGAGATAATGTAAACTCTAAGCATTAAGGTGATTTTGATAAAAATTTAAGGCAGCTAAATTTAGAAAATGTGTTGTTTGATAGATTTGGATAGAACTACATATTTACCCATTTGCTTTAGAAGCTCTAATATTTTCTATTATTCTGCTACTTCCCTTTGTGTGTTGCACATACATATAACTATCACCTAATGACTCAAGAAATGGGGATAAACAAGGCAATAAATGGACAGGTTATAAAAATATGAACTTGAATGTAGCCACAAATTTTCCCAGCATCCAGTTGAGAAACTGACTTTGCATGCAATATGAGAATCGATTGAGAGTTGAACTGTATTGTGCCATGAGATGCAAATTTAGCTAAGTGCATGTGAGGATCAAGGAATTCTGTATCACTGCTAAGAAACACAGACGCATCCTCTTTACCATTTTTATAGACTGGTTATGTATACTGGCTAAGTACACTGTAAGACACTTTATTGTGTGAAGGCATCAAATTCTATACCAGACTACATTTGTTTGCTGATTATTGAAAGGATGTGGGGGTGAACAATTCATGACAAAAGTTATCACATCAAACATATGAAATTAGTAAAAGGTAAAATAATACAGTAGAACCCAGCTTTTACATTCTCAAAAGGACTGAGCGAATCAAACTGGTTCCCAGTAGGTGTATGTGTGTATCTTAATGAAAGATACACACATACAGTATCTGTGCTGCACAGTTCAACTGTTCTAAGCTTTTTCAACCCCATCAATACTTAGCTGGGTTAAGGTGCTACTGTTGAAACATCAGGGGCTGTGCTCATTTTATTTTTTGAGGCTTTAAATCTCAAATCTGGGAGGGGAGGCTTTATTTTTAAATGTGTGAATAGAACTAAGCAAAGATGTAAGAAACAGTTACAAAAAATTTAACTGTGATTCACAGAATTCATATCCATCCATTAATCAATACTAATCAATTTGTTTTGAGATTTGAATGCAATTTGTATTCTAACAGCATACAAATCACAGCCCACAGACCAATTTTCATGGTTTTGGGTTAGGTTAATCAATTTACCAATGAAAACTTTGCTGATTTACTAAGCTCCATTTGTGGAGATCAATGACTGCAATTTGCCTGCAATTTTCTGAGTTTTCTGAACTTTACTTTAATAGTAGGTGTTACTGAAGAAATTACTTTCTATGCTCCTTTGTCTATTGATCAAAACAGGTATCTACTGAAAGCTTCAGAATTCCCAGAAGCAAAATGTGAATAAGACACAACAATGCAGATAACGGGCAGGACTCCACGGACGATCCCGGGCGATCCAACGTGCTATGCAAAAACGCAGGCGTCACGTCGGATGCGACGGAAATAAGGTAAGTGATTCTATTGTCGGATCATGTCGCAGCATCGCTAGCACGCTGCGTCTGCATCCGACAGTCGTATCGCATCAACAATGCAACACGATCCGACAATAGCATTACCTACCTTATTTCCGTCGCATCCGATGTAACGCCTGCGTTTTTGCGCAGCGCGTTGGATCCCGCCGGAATCGTCCGTGGAGTCCTGCCCAAAGGGTTATAGTTGATGCACACTGTTTCCAGATACAATGGGGTGTCTGTGTTTTAAAGCAACACACCAGCCTGTTGAAAATAAACAGTGCTACACTTATATTGAATAGCTTGTGGTATGTGGTATAGAAGGCCCTATAACTTATTTACATAAATCGAATCTGCAAATATTTGCTACCACCTATGAGTAAAAAAACCGAGAGTGGCAGTAGCGATCCGTCCCCATGTTGTGTTTGTTCCAGAAACAATAATATCTGATCCTGAAAGTAGATATTTGTTACTGCAAGGTACTACAGTATGTTAGGGAAACCTATCACAATTATGAACATTTATGCACACTCTATAGGTCTTCATAAGTTTTTCTCAAAGGTTTTTTTCTCCTTGGAGAAATTGGAGACTGATTTAATAATGCATCCCAGTAAGGATAGACAAGGCCCAATTATCTCAACTTCTATATCTGCACTAAAATATTTAAAACAAAATCTCTTTGACCTTTCTTTAATCGATGCATGGCGCTGCTTATACCCTAAAACAAGAGACTTTACTTTTTATTCAGCGCTACATAATTCTCACTCTAGGATCGATTATGTATATGTTTCTCAATCAGTTATTTCTAATGTTACAGACGCTACAATTGTGCCTATAGCATGGTCAGACCACTCTTCAGTCTTTGTTTCATTACATATTCCTGACCACTTTCCAGGTAAACATATGTGGCGCTTAAATTAATCAATACTGTCAGATACTGCACTATGTAATAGGATTACAGATGCTATTGAATATTACTGGTTAGATAATCTTGATGCCACTTTCCATGAGCAGGCTGTGGGCAGCCCATAAAGCTACCATTCGTTGGGATCTTATTAAATTTGCAGCACACGAAAATAAGGTTTTTCATAATCAGATAAAGAGCTTGCAACAAGATGTGGCAAATCGAGATCAGGTTCATAAGCATAACCCTAACCCACAAACCTTAGAAGCTTTACTAAAAGCTCATCAAAAACGAACCACTTTCTTATACCAAAAAGCCAACAAATCCCTTAGGGTTGGGACAGACGGGCAGATTCAGGGAGATTTAGTCGCCTGACGACCAATTGCCTCTTCTGCGGTGCGACAATCTCCCCAAACTGCCTTCCGTCTGCTTGAATGAAGAATCGCCTGTGCTAATGCACTCACAGTGCTTCGATTTCCGAAGCCTCACGAGGAAACTTTGGGCGATGGTATGCTTTTAAACACTCCTTCAGACATTAATGCTCAGTTCCAGGAAACGCTGCTTTCACAAATTAAATTTCCAAAACTATCTCTAGACAAAAATACTGCCCTAAATGCTCCAATCACCATAAAGGAAATTGAAATAGCTATTTGACAATTAAGGAACAGTTCTAGTCCAGGACCAGATGGTTTCCCTCCATCCTATTATTCCTATAGCATGGGGCACCCACCAAGGATGTCCCCTGTCTCCACTTCTTTTTTCCTTGGCCATTGAGCCACTGGCCATGCTAATCCGACAGGACAATAATATCTCAGGCTACGAATACTTTGGATATGTCTCACAAGCTCTCAGGCCTTCAAGTGAGTATCTCCAAAACTGAAGCACTTCCTCTTAATATCCCTAAACAACAGTTAAAACTCCTGGAACTGAATTTTTCATTGGAGAAAACATTTAGTAGATTATCTTGGGGTTAAAATAACTAAATCCTTACATACCATATATAAAGCAAACTTTCCTCCACTTATAAATACTTTAGGTAGAAAATTGGTCCAAATATGCTATTTAATGGCTGGGACGCATTGCGATGATGGTTCTCCATAAACTTCTGTATGCCTTGCCAGCCTTACCAATACCAGTTAATAACAGAGACCTTACCCGACTACAGAGAAAAGTCTGGAATTTTATTAGGAACAACAAATCACATAGGATAAATAAAAATGTATTATATAGACCTTATAACCAGGGAGGGTTAAAGGTTCAACCATTTGATGTATTACTACAAAGCCGCAAGGCTTGCACAGCTGACATAATGGCACCTACCATCTGGCCACTCTAAGTGGGTTGACTTTGAGAATGCTAGTATTTATCCGTTGCGGGTTGCCTCTCTTTTATGGGCTGATATGGATAAGATTCAGAAACATAAGATCACTAATCCTATAATTAAATTTCATCTACAGTAATGGAAAACTCTGAAGTGAAAGTTTATCCCACATACTTTCTGTAGTTACATGCAGCCATTAGTGGGCAACCCAGACTTTCCACCTGGACTAATTCATACAGCTTTTCATAGATGGTCTACCACTGGACTTCATACTTTATACAACCTATTGTCCCTGCAAGGCCTTAAATCCTTCCCCCAACTACGTGATCTGTATGCTTTTCCAGATGCTGAACAGTTTAGGTACACTCAAAATAATTGTCACTTTACTCTCAATTGGTGGAGGTTTCTTCTCCTGTCTAACATAAATATATGATAGCATGGCAAACAGATCTAGGTACCCTATTTTATTGGAGACTAAAGTATGGAATTCAATGTAGGAGTGGAGGGGATGCACGATTAGCAGTGATTATCTTTATGCTTGGTGGCATTGCCCCATTGTATCAGTGCTGTGGACAGAAGTGTATACTATAGCTTCTAAGATTATAGGGGTAACCATTAAACCATCTATGGAAACAGCACTTATCTTTACCCTACCCTAAATTAGCCTCGCATTTATGCAAGCTTGTAGCCCAGATATTAGCAGTTACGCGTTTGGTTATTGCCCTACATTGGTTGTCTCCATCCCTTCCTATCTCACATGTTATTAACAGACTTAAATGTATACAGTCTATGCATCATTTATCGTCTCATCTGAAAGACAAACTTGATCTACATACCTCCATATGGTCACCTTGGGATAAGTTTCTTTCTGAACAACCATAGGATTACTAACGTCCATACTGCAATCATGATTAGACTTTGCATGGTTTAATTTATTTGTATTATTTTATTTTGTGTAAATTATTTTTGTAACTTCTTTGAATTTGCCTTTTTCTTATGTACTATTATGATTTTATCCATGTATGTTAATAAATATGACAAATAAAGAGTTCTAAAAAAAATTGCACTACCATATAAAAAGTAACACCAACAATGGTTTGGTAACAAACATGACAAGGGGACTCCTCAATTAACCCTTAGTTTTCAGCCATTCTGCTGAACCCCATTGTTAATGAAACACCAGGAGTCATAAATGGTGTAAAATGGCCACAGCATTTATTAAAATTTTATCAAATACATAGGACTTTGCCCGCCTCACCAAAGGCAATATTCAAAGTCAGCGTTTCATAAGAGATTGCTACTACGCTCTGCCATTCCTCATTGCAGACCTGAGATCTGCACTGTCATTATATCCACCACTGAGTATTATTCTACCTTTACCTACAGAGAGGATGGCCCCAAACTCTGCAACCAGCATGAGATGCATCTCCCACCATGAGTCCTACTGCCAGTCCTGAATCTACAGTGTCTTGATGATAGGAAAACCTAGCACAAGAAGTAGTAGCGGCTGTATCAATCAAACTACTGTGCAGTCACAGTAGAGAACCTTCTTTCTCCCTCTTTTAAATTTACCTGTGCAGTACTGTAGCAAGGTCCTACTGCTGCTGTGACAAATAAAACTAAAAACACATTATCGAATATCCACTGTTTTGATCCAGAGGAAGGCCTGAAGACAGTGTCAATTATGCATCAAGAGGGAAAAATCCTTCCTGACCCCAATGGTGATCGGAAACATTCCCTGGATCAAGCATTTGACATTCATTTAACATGAATAATACCATGTGATGTTTCTACCTGCTCAGAAGATAAGGAAGTTAACTGCTTCTTCCCCTGACATCAAATCCCTCTTTCTTCACCCCAGCCCAGCTTTACCCTCCCTTAACTCACTCATTCTCACCCAATCACAGCTACATCTGATTGTGCCAGTCTTTAAGCATAAACCAATGTAATTTGGCTGCTGGTCACTTGGATCCCTTGTCATCCAGCCCCTGCACTATTAGCTCTTGGGCTTTCCCAAAAAAATAGTACAATTAGATCTTTATATCTCTTGAGAAAGCATATAAGCACAAAACATGTAGAGATCAAGATATTGGTGCAAGATCTCTGAAAGTGCCCCTGGTCGCCAACTGTCCCTGACACCATTTTAGATATTGCACAGTGGTGTGAATTGTAACTATTTGGAGATAAGCTGTCTGGAAGAGATCTCTAGTAACATTTATAATTATTAGTGAACTATTTTTAACACTGTTAAGCCTTTGAATTTATTTAATTTATTTTATAGTTGCACCATAACAACCAAGAAACTCAGTACATACAGGATCTAAAGTGTTATAACATCTTATTTGGTACACTGGCTAATGATATGATATCACGCCTCACTATTACTAATGTCCTTATTATTGGTGATTATTATAATTCTATTAACTGGTCATTTCTTTCTACTTGTACTAGAGGAATCATATTTTTTTTTGTTTGTTACCAAACCATTGATGGAATGTGTTTTACTGTATATAGTAGTATATTCACCTAAAGTAACAGGATTTATATAGATTTTTTTCTTCAACATATATTTTGTAAATGGAAATAAACTGATTTTTAACATGTGTCTTCTAACTGTCTAATTTTATGGGAGCACCGTTTTTCAATTAAATCCATGTTTATAATTTATTTACTTTTGAGTAATAGCAGCTATGTAAGTATACATGCTTTTTAATTCATTATCTTCAGCAGTATTTTTTACTATTAAGCAGAAGAAAATGCAAATCTTTGTATCACATAAGCAATTATTAAAAAAAAAATAATATTTAGCACCACGTTTAAGGATTGCTAAAATGTACGAGTCATGCTTAGCAAAGTTAGTACACATTCATTTACTGCATTAATAAATGTTGTTGACAAGGCTAGGCCCTTGTGAATATCATAAACTTCAAAGAAAATATATTTTACATAAAAATTGCCATTAAACATGCAAAAAAAATAGATATATAATGTAGAACATTGATGATAGAGTATTTTATATATTTCCCCCATTTCATTAAAGTATGGCATTTGCCATACAGTACAATTATTATTTTTTTTTTTTTTTAGTATATTTGTAGATGAGCCGTCTAGAATTGTAACAAACACAGGGGATGATTTAAGAATGTTCGAGCCTTTGGCTACTAAAGAAAATGAAAGTGTTCCTAAAACTAAAATCTGGTGAGCTTTTTTTCAGCATGAAGACAAGTTATTTGAATGAAGAAACCTAAACTCTCGTGTGGTTTTAATAGCCAAAGGCTCAGGCATTCAAAAGAATTCTTCAATTCTTAATTCAGTGCAGTGAATAGGCAATAAAATTTAAAACTAACCAAAAGGTATTGTGCGCTGCTTACATATTTTATTTGTAAATTTTAAAGGGCATGTAAAAACCCGCGAAAAAATGTAATTAGTGAACAGTCTCTTTGAAATCTTTAAATACCTGCCACTCTGGTTGTTAATAGTAAGGCTGCAGCATCCACCTAATCACTTAGGATCTCTTCCCCTCCTCTAACCCACCTGGCCCCCTTCCTTTTATCTCATTTATTCTAGCTTTTGGCTACTGAGCATGCTCAGTACTTCTCAACTCAGATTATTAAACACGCCCTCCAGTCTAGCAGCTAATAAGAGATGGCATTGTTGGTTTCTATAGAAACTCTGCTGTAGCTTTGTTGGTTTCTCTGCTGTAGCTTTGTTGTTTTCTATAGAAACTCTGCTGTAGCTTTCTGCTCCTATAAGTAAGTTGTGCCTGTGTAAGCATGCATTCTTCATTGTAAAAACTTTACAGTGCACATGTGCTGTTTGCAGATGTAAATGTAACCGATGTGCCAGAGAGAAAATGGTTGCTGGGTGAAAGATGCTATTTGTTTTAGGAAAAATGTGACTGTGATGGCAAATAGAGGGGGGGGGTAATGCAGTACAAATGATGTGGTTGGAGTGAGGGAGATGTGCCCAACTTAGATACATGGTAGGAGGAAGTAGGGTTTACATGTCTATTAATAACTGGAATTATGGATCAGGAAGCAAATACCAAGCAAAAATAAGCCTACAGTACACTAAAGGAACATATAAAGATGAAGCAGGTTTAGTTACAGCATTTGGTATAGAGTTAAACCTATGTTCTCATTGAATGAATTGGTGTAGCTTGTTCACTGCATGCACCAAATACAATATACAATCAGGTCTGTCTGGGCATGGAATGTCTATTACTTTTTGTGGTATGTGTGTGGATTGAACAAAAGGAGAGATTAAATATGATCCTGCTCTCCAGGTCATCTGTCAAGTTTAAGTTCAACACACACTGGCTCCTTCATATGATGGAGTAGAAGAATATTAGGGGGCACATTTACTATTGGTCGAATATCGAGGGTTAATTAACCCTCGATATTCGACTATCAAAGTTAAATCCTTCGACTTCGAATATAGAAGTCGAAGGATTTAGCGATATTCGTTTGATCGAACAAATCGAAGGATTTTAATCCATCGATCGAACGAACGAAATTCCTTCCATCAGAAATTTGCTAGAAAGCCTATGGGGACCTTCCTCATAGGCTAACATTGATGCTCGGTAGGTTTTAGGTGGCGAAGTAGGAGGTCAACGTTTTTTTTAACGAGACAGTACTTCAACTATCGAATGGTCGAATAGTCGAATGATTTCTAGTTCGAATCGTTTGATTCAAAGTCGTAGTCGAAGGTCGAAGTAGCTAAAAAAAACGTCGAAATTCAAAGTTTTTTTTTATTCTAATCCTTCACTCAAACTTAGTAAATGTGCCCCTATGTGTAATATTTGGCAAAGTATGCCACAGCCAGGTCAGTTTTTTTGATGTCCATCATAAGTACACTAAGCTTGATGATTTAAACTGCTGATTGGCCCCTATTGAGGTTATTGGGATGAGACCATTGTAAAAAATAATACAAAGTGGATCTATTTGCACAACTTGCAACAGCTAGTACAAAATATAATCTATGAAACTACACATTGAAGTAAAATGTTGTCTTTATTCCCCTACATTTATCACAGATATTTAATAGAAATAAAACAGGATTATGATTATTCACAGTAATTTTACTATATATATATATATATATATATATATATATATATATATATATATATATATATATATATATATATATATATATATATTAAAAAATTACATTAGAAACCCAACATTTTATTAAAACTTATATTTGAGAGGGTTCACCTTTAAAATTATCGAATACTTTTAGAGATTATATTTCTTGCTGCCTGAAAATTGAATATTTTTCTTCCTCCTGTCCTTTGTAAGCAGCATAAGAACAACACAGCTCTGTATTCTCGATGATTTGATAGCATTCATTGTAAATGAAAACAAAGCAGAATGGAGTCTTAAATGTAAACAAAAAAAAGAAATGAGAAAACAAGATTGTTTCATCTTTATACTATGCTTTCTCCTGTATTCTAGCAGAATGAAACCACTTATTGCATCATTGACTTGACCTTGGTTTTTGGGTTCCACATGTATTATATTGTAAACCTCCTGAGTTCACAGCTCTGTGACCATCAGAGAAAAAGCTGTTTTCAATGTCGCAGACTGAATAACAATGGACAGGTACATAGTGGAACTCAGCATTTTCTTGCCTATTGCTCAAGCAAGTCAGTTCTAAAAAAAATAAATAAATAAATAAATACGACGGATAAATGCCATTTAAACAACATTATTTTCATATTTCTTGTGTCAGAATGAAGCTTTGGCATAAAGGACTTCATCTGTTTTAAACAAATTGTTAAAAAACGGTTTCATTTGTCCGTAAAATTGCTGATTGTTGAAAATCCAATGCCTCTAACATCTTTGGTAAAAGATAAAGGACACTGGTAAGTAAAATATGAATATCCATAGAAAATAATAGTGAACATTTGGGGTATATTTACTACAGGACACATTATTAACTTAGTCCTTAATGTGCTAAAGAACTGCTTTTTTTTCTTTTCTTATTATACTTAAGAAGGTGAACAGAATTTCTTTGCATCCACTTTATATTATTTGCAGTTCACAATTAGCTTAGTTTTCAGTAAATTAATCTGGAAAAGCAGAAGGCACTGCTTGTTTTAGAAAAACAAACCGAGCAGTAAAATAAATCTCAAGTATAATGCAGCTTCACTCCTAAACTAGTTGGGATCCTAGATATCACCCCTTCTGTGGAATGAGGGATGGGGAGACAAAAGTTTTAATTAAATAGTTTTAGTTAAAGTTTCAGCATTGGTGTGTTCATTATGCATGATCTTGTGCTTGCAGATAAGCCAGCACAGCATCATGCAATTTCTTTTAAGCAACTTCCCTTTGTAGTGGTATGGAGATGGTAATTTAAGCAACAAGTGTGGTTCAAAGGGCACAGGGTTGGGGTATTATGTGTAAAAAAAAAAACACGTAATACCTGAAACGGTGAAAGTACCAACCGCATTTTAGTTATGCACCACGAGAACAGTTTCCATTAAACCTATTTAACACCACTTAATACTAACAGTCAAAAACCCCTGCACAGGTGAAATACACTGCTAAATATACTGCTAATGTTTAGTCACTTGTATAGCTACACCTTTAAGAAGGGGAGTATATAGAGACTGGCAGGTTCTTCATACACTATGTGTTTCTTGTTCTTGAAGCACAGTATTCAAGCTCCCATACTATTTATATAACTGACTTTTATCGCTATCTGGAAAAAAATACCACATTTTATTCCAACCTGTTATTTCTCTAGCAGTAGGAAGCTGAGTGATTGACAAGGCAATTACTGGCGCAAAGCTGCTGCTACGGTAAACGACATTTAAAACAGAATTTCAATATTTTGATGTACAGTAGCTGTTGGTTATAAAACTGGTTTTCTATCGTAGGCTGTGAAAGTCTGAGGGAAAAAAAATAGATAAGGCGACTTGCTCAACGGCTAACTTCCCCCAAAAGGTGACTTTAAATGACTGCAAATTCTTTCTCAGAGCTTTCTCTGTGGAGCTCACATCATAACTGTCCAAATGCAGGTACATTTACTCAGAAACTGCCTTTTTATGGTTGTGCTTACACAGAATCACTGCTATTTATATCACAAAGAATATGAACTGTCTTTTCAAAGAGACAGGGGTGTGTTGCCTTGTTTAGTTGTGCGGTGAATGCTTAATGAGTCTAGAGAGTCTAGAATGCAAATGTATCCAAGCATCTTTCAATTGGCACGCTTTCTTTCAGTGAAATGTACGCTTTTTAACCTCATTTGCCCACAGTTTTCTGACTTGCATGTCTGCATGATTTTATGTAGCAAAGAAAAAGCATTTGAGGCTGTCATCTATTCTGCTTTAACAAAGGCAACCTAAATAATAGTGTGAATAACTACATATGTTCCTCAATTTCTGGCCAGAAAAATTAAACTGTAAGCTCTTTGGGCAAGATAATCTGTCCTAACATCTTATTTCATTTTTTAACCAACAAATGTAATAAAGGGTAATAAGTTTGCCCAAGACTAAATGCCCATAGCAACCAATAAGATGTATTCTTTTAAGCAGGTGCCCAGTAAATGTTGCCTATTGATGGTTACTACTCTTGGGTAAACAGTGTTTGTTATTACATAACCCCCATAATCTTTTCAATTCATTGTGTTGCTTACTCAGAAGCTTTGACCTGTTTTGCCCATGCATATGCATGAATTGTCGAAACACGCTATTTATAATTTACAATGCGTCCATCATCCCCATAGATATATCCATATTTTGTAGTGTTACAACACATTTAATTGGGATTTTTATGATTTTAGTTAAAAGGTTTATTTAACTAAAAAGCAGAAATTTGTTGGTTGCATAGATAGTTTGGTAAGCTTTGCACATCTGGATCCTGAAATGTTTGGACATTTTTCTTGTTAAAATTGCTCAAGCTCTGCCATGCTGGATGCCCCTTGGTAAAAAGCAGTCTTGCCACAAATTTTCAATTGGATTAAGTGAAGGACTTTGACCAGACTATTTCATGACAGGTTCTTGGTTTAAAACAATCAAGTGCACATTTGGTTGTTTGTTTAGGGTCAGTTATTTAATTTTGGTCTCATCAAAACGGTCATGTTCGGTATCCAAAACCCAGAACAAATGCCACGGCACACGCTTCTGCCTAGAACAGCCGTCTTTCATGTTGGGAGGAGCCATGTCTTAAAATGAAAGAACCAAGGCGAGAGTTCTGGGCAGGCAAATTTGATTCAACTAATCAATAATAACTCAAATATTAATATATTTAGTGTACACAGAAATAGCTTGCCATGATAGTCAGTTTAGCACTATTAAAAAATATATAACTATTGGCTCTAGCAAAACCTAAAAATGCAGCCACCCCCCCCCCACAAACAAACACACAGTGAACTAATTCCTATTGGACACATGGAAACATTATAAAGGATTTTGTGACAAAGGATTTTTTAGTGCTTCAAGCATTATGTAGGCTCATAGGTTCCTAAGAAATCTGTCTGAGAGATTTCTAGGACTGGATTTTATAACCTTATTCTTATCTGTGTTAGAAAATATATAAACTGTACAGTAACCATGAAAACGATTAACACTTTACACTTGGATTATATTGGAATTAAATTTATATTTGGCACATTTCATTGTAAAGTGTGAGAGGGCTGTCAACCTGGAACTCGAGTAGAACACTGAGAATGGATAAGTGTTATAACAGCATTCACTTAGAACCCAGGTGAGCCCATGGAAATATTTAGTGACTAATCATGTATAACTTACTGGTATATACCAACGAGTATCAGAAATATTGTTGTGTCCTTCTTCAACTTTTAAAATTAAAGAAAGTGTGAATACCGAAATTTAATGTAGGTGTATTTTCTTTTAGTATTTGTATGATATTTAAATTTATCTTAAAAGCAAAACTATTGTACCTATCACATAACTTTTGGACACAATTGCAATAAATGGGGCTTAAATTGGATAAATGTGTTAATTAAAAATTAAACAATGCAAAAGAGTAAAATAGGAAACACTTTCACTTTACACTTGGTTCTTCAGAGAGCAATAATCCGAGGAGAAGGTAATCAATTTAGCAGTCTCAATTAAACCTCCAGTATAATGAACTACTCTTCATCTTCAAGTAACAGCTGGTCTGGCCTGCCAGGGTACCAGGGAATCAGTAGGATCTAGTAAGTCAAATTGTAGCATTATTCAAATTGACTCTCTTATTTCAGCAAGGCCACACCAATACAATTAGTACATTTTATATATAACTGGTCTTAGCGTGGGCTTTGGTTCTGAGGAAATTTGGTGGGCCAAAGGAGATGCAGTCCAAAGGTGACTACAGATCATTATCTGCAGACACAGCTGCTCATGCTCATGTTAATGTCTTTCTAGAGTTTCCTAAACTTTGTAGATCAATTTAATATTTTGTTCAAGTCATATAAAATAAGATTTTATGGCATAAATGTCCTAGATTTTTTTTAATGAAACATATATTTGCTTTTTATTTGTACAAGAGCACCCTTTTCTAGATGTTGTATAAAATCCTGAAAGACATGAAAGGATACATAGCTACAACACAGTGTCCAAACAACAATAAATCTATAATTTTCCTTTTTATGTTTCTTAAATAGCGTATATTTTGCAAATCTATCTAAAGAGAAATTGAGCACATTAGTTACATAGCAAAAGGATGACAAAGCAGATCATTAATATTAGCATGGGTTTGGGCAAAATTGTGCTTCATCTTAAGCAAACTAAACTCAATTTTTAAAGCTTTGGAATCATTTTGTGCCTTGACACTGGAAAGTGTATAAGCTGAAAAAAGGCAAACAGTCCTTTAAGTACTCAGCTGCATACTCTTAAAATACAATACACGTCTGCCTCCTGCTTAACTCCCTTCCTCTAAGGACCCAATTAATTGCAGCTTTTTCTTGCCCTTTACACAGTTTACTCTCCAAAAATGGGAAGGATTTCTGAAATGGTTAGTTCAGCTGCCCTGCTGTTCCATCAATAAATGGTGTGTTCTTTTACTTAGCCATACAGACAGTATGTTAAAAGTTACTTTTAGCTGGAGGATGTCAAATCATTTTTACATTATAATGCTAAATTTCCATTAAAGTTTTACAAATCAGTAGTTATTTTATTGCTCATGGAAAATTAGGGAATAGCTTTCTTTGCCAATGGCATGGCTTTCATTTATCTTTGCTGGTGAACCAGCTCTCCACCAAATAAGTAGTTTATTGGTGCTTTTTTTTTTAGAAAAGAAAAAAAGCAAAAGTATGGTTTGCTTAAAAATTCTGTGAAAATTGCAAAATATCCTGCCAGATCTTATAACATCTAAGAAGTTATGTTGTACATGTAATAGACAATCTATAAAAGAAATACACTCTGCTCTAGCAGCTATAATAATTGATTCACAGAACAAAAACTCTCAAATGCTATACAATAAGGTGTTTGATTGGGTATTCCTCTCACCTGATCAGATTAGTAACATTTAGATATTTTGGACCTTTGTTCATAAAGGCTGTCTCTATATTGTATCGCTCCTGCCAGGTCAAACGCTTTGTAAATGGACACCTCTCTTGCCCATACTCTCTAGCACAAGGTACTAGGCAGGGCTGCCCACTCTCTCTGCTACTATTTAACCTGGCACTTGACCCCTTCCTGCATATATATTACTTACCTCCACAGCCTTTCAGGGGATACAAATTGCACTCATTTTTTTTCAATACAATATGGATTCTGTATTTTATGGATATCAGATGGAGTCACCTTTATTTATTGACCACTCCACTCTCATATCAAGCAGTGTGTTTGTACACTGAATGCCACTACATGTCCATTTCTATGAAAAATTTGAAACTGAAATACAGATCTTGTCACACATATATGTTAAATATGCAAAAAAAGAAAAACTGGATTTGGTAGACTTTGGTAGTAGTTGCATTCATTATAGAACCAACTTTGGACTTGGCTCGATTGGGAGTCCTTAACCTCTTTACGCTTATTAGTGGAAATGTATGGTTTCAGTTCCAGATGCTATATATTGTTTCATTGTAGATGCTATAGTTACATTTTGCATCTTGGACACATGGGTTATTGTGTCTGGATCAGATAAAGAATGCCACTTTTCTCTGCGGAATGGCTTCATCATTCATTTTTATTTTTGTACTCTCCAACTGGACATCAGTTCCCAAGTCTGTAAAAACAGATTGTTTATCTATTATGTCACTATAATATCTATTGCGCCTGGATAACATTTTATAGCTTTACTCTTATCTAGCATCATTATAAAATTATGGCAATGTACATCTGTGCACAGACATGGAGACCTTTCACTTCCAAAACACATTTTAAACAAATTTTGGAAACCAATTATTTTGGTTTCTTCATAGGCCAACTTGGCTGTTAATGCTTATAAAAATAGAATCAAATAAGGTTTTATATTACAACGTGGTCACCATTTGAAATATTCTGGAATTGTTCAAAGCAGTTATAAGACACTTTCAGAACAAATGATCCACAATATGCACAGCATACCCCACCCAGGGACCTATCAAACTAATGTTTATACCTACTGTATTTATGAATCTGAAATCTCTGTTTCCAAGGCACTAAATTTTAAACATAAACCCTGGGTCCAAGGGATCTAAATGACTTGGGAAATATACTAGTTAGAATGAGTATCTCTAAACATGTAAGCATTTTTAACAATGTTTTGGCCAAGCACAAACAAACAGGTTTTACTATTTTGGACTCTGTCTGTATATACTGCAGTTACTACATTGTTTCAATAACAGAAAATGGGCATCAGTGATTGTCAACTTGACAATTTATTGCTGGAACTTCAGAAGCTATAATGCCATTCAAAGATGCTAGTTAGAGATTTAATTAGAATCACATTGGATTTCCAGCCACATTATATAAGGCCACACAGCACTGTATAGTAGACAGAGTAGACAGACATATCACAATTGTGTGGCATACATGTCTGAGAGCAAGGGTGCTTATAATTTCAAGAAAATATATATGAATATATGGAATGGTCCAATCACACCTCTGTTAGGGCTATAGAATGTTAAGTCTTAAAAAAAGTACTATACAGGCCACCTGTAAAATAGTGATGCATGCAAACACAAAAATGTATGCTTAGGGGTGAGATAAGAGGTTTGATTAAAATAGAATAAAATGTAATGTATGATGTACAATATTATTATGCTGGATGGTTTCTAGCAGCAACATACTCCCCCACTGAATGAACCCATGTAACAGAACATGAAGAAGTTACCTGATCATGGCAGCAAAGAGGCTTAAAGCAAGAAGTAAGTTGACCTGCAGACTCTTTGAGAGGTTATGTGGTCTCAAGCAGCCACTTACAGTTACATGCTAGCTGCATGCCATGTGCAAGTAAATAATTTAAATGAAGCTGAGCTTTCATAGGAAAAGTTAATTTGAGCATTTTATACTATTCAGTACATGAAAGGGGTATGATAAAAATCAACATTGGTTAAATACAATGAATGTTAACATGCGCGTTCATTAAGACGTTTGCCTATTGCATTTTTTTATATGAAAGGCGTTGTAACATGAAATCATATGCAGCAAGACTGGCTCTATTTGCTCTTAGATATCACGGCCTATTTCCTTTATACTGATCACCTTTCTTCTTCTTCTAATGAACATTGCTTGACTAGGACATACATTTGCATTCCATGTTGCCCCTGAGGTCAATTGTAAACTGTCTGTCTTGATCAAGATCTGTCCTTGTTCACAACTGGATTAGATCTTCTTGGGCGAGAGTCCTAGGAGACTGGTGAAAATGAATAGCCAAGAATTTGCTTTCCACACCAATTGCAACATAATGAGTGTGGCAGATCTGACAAGTAGTTTATCGTAGGGTAAATTCTATCCTAAGTTTATTTATTTACTAATAATACAGATGCCAACAGGCTTGGCTATTGTGGCTATAACCTGTACCACAAGAAATAGGACCCAAAGCTACACCTAGGCCATAAACACTGTTTGTACACTTCATATAAAATACAGTGAGTATCTCATATTTATAAAGGTCAATTTCGTACCTAGAAACATGACTTTATGTTGCATTTTTTATTTTAAATGTCATCTCATAGTCAACTAAAATCTTTTATCCTAAAAACTCCCTGCTACAAAGTTGCTGTCCAGCTTGTATGCCCATGTTGAAACATGCCTAACATGCACGCATGCTCATGTGAGATTTCTAACAGACAAATTTACACATATTGACATTTATGAATACAAATAGTTGAATACAATACTCAGCAAACATACATTCAAGGTTTTTTTTTTTTTACTAAACTCTAAATGCCGAAAATCAGAAACATTTGAGGTTTTTTTTAGTATAAAAATACACTAATTTTTCGGAATTTATTATACCCAGAGGATGGAAAAAGTGCCAATCCGAAAATCCGGCATCTCAGAAATGCCGATGTTGCATACAAGTCAATAATCTGAAGTTTTCGGGGTTTTCGGGCAAAAATCCCAAAAAAAAAAAGTTTGGGTGTAAATTTTGAAAAATTTATAATAGTATTTTTTTACGTTTTTTTCAGATTTTTCCTACAAACAAAATTTTCAGGAAAGTGTATTAATAAATAAGCTGAAAAACCACGTGCGGATTTGGTCAGAGTTTTTTAAAATATTGAGATAAAGTCGAACTTTGATAAATAACCCCCCATAATCTCAAATAATTCATGTCACTTAAGTCATAAAGCAACAGTAGTGATATCGAAGAATATTCTTCAACTGTGTCTTCTATTTAGGACTGTACGTTTGGAACTCAGTTGTAATGACAAGAAGCAGTATGCCAACTGACATGATATCCCAGAGTGGTTGATCAAAGGTACAATCCTATCTGCCCTATTTCCATGCTGCAGGCTTGTTCTTTTAAAAACCCTCAAGCATTTTGGTTCATTTGGAACATTTGCTTTCAGCTGTAGAGGTCACATACTGTATAAGCCTGTGTTAATATTTCAGTCAGTTATTCTAGTTTCGTATATTGTTACGGTATCCTCAGCCTGACCTGAGATGATTTTCTACAGACAGATCAAAGGGACGCTTAATCTTAACTGGCTACGTCTGTAACACAGTGCAAGAAAACCTCTTTACATTTCGATCTACCTTGTTCATACCTTCATAATAACAATTTTAAGAGCCCAAAACACTTTTCAAATCTCAAGCCTAAGTCATTAACAAGAAGTTCCATGTACCTTAAAACTGAACATACTGTACACATATTCAAAAGTGCTGTACTTTCTTTTTAGAGATAGCTATTGTGCAAGGTCTAGGCAACTTGTCATATTTGTACATTTAACACACACATATATACACTGCTTTAAATCTAGCATACACATGCAATTAAAATAGTCACCCATAGTATATTCCCTTTGAACTGATGTAGTGTATTGAACTTGTTGATCACTTGAACTGGTTGCCTGCCTGCCCATACCTGCTCCCCATGGCCGCCTGACTCCCACTGACTCTCTGACCTCCTTCTGCCCTGATTGTGGATGTATAATAGATAAAAATGTATATGTTGGGATTTGAGAAGGGGGACAGACAGGGCTTACTGCTGGTGTGGTAGGCCTGTGGGGTGACAGAGAGTGTGTGCAGCCCCTGAAGCAGCAGCACCAGTGGGCCAGGAACCCCCCTAGACGTGCACTGGCTACAACTGTTATATTCTTGAGCCATTTATGAACGCAAACATTTTCTAATAGAACTCTAACATCATAATGAACACTCACAGTTTCTGTTAATGGAAAAATGCAATTTCCTATGGTCTCATTCCCCTTCTGCAAACACTGTTTTCTGGAAAAAAATATGTATTTTATGGATATCATGTTCCTTGTTTATGCCATTATGAGATGTTCAGGTTTAAAGGAACAAAAGACAGATTAATGAACAGAACTATAATGACATTACCTAATGGCTCTGCTTTATTGTAGAATTCTTGAAATAAAGAAAAGACAAAATGGTCTTTAGAACTAAAAAATATGTTTTTCATACACGAAGATTGCAAAGCAAAAGCTAACCAAGTGCAAGGCAAATATTTAGTACCATTCCAATGTCTCGGAACTGAACAATCTAATCATCTTTCTTGTGCAGAGCCCCTGATTTGACAAAACAAATTATAACAAGATTGGACCACAGTAATAGCGCAAACAAGGCAGACTGACCTTATTAGTGCTTGCACAAACTTGATAGGTCTGCACTTTCAGCCTATAATTTAAGTGGTTCTCAAAATTGTCCTTAGGGGCCAAACTCAAGTCACTGCCATTTGGAACATCAGTGATTGTAAACATTGCTGTTATATCAGGTTCTTAAACACTATATTATGACAACTGATTTAAATGGATAGATGAATGAAAAATGTCATGCAGATGGGACTCACGTATTATGCACCTACACACAAACTGCTTTATGACAGTTGACCCTGGAGACTGGGTAATATGACTTGTTTTTCTGAATTCATGCAAATCAGGCTTACTGACACTATATGGATTTGTTTGCAGATTGATCTGACTACAGCTGGCTACCACTTTCAGATTGATCAAAATTATAATATATACAATATACATTTTAAGTGCCATCTTGATGACATCTGTAACATTTGGCTCTTACTGTTTTATTGTGGATCCTATTTACCTCATATATTGGACCTGTACACTGAGTATACCATGGGACTATTAGAAACCATTAATGGAATCTGTATCAATTGCCAGAGAGATTCAAGCTGACCTATAGACACCAGGTACAACAGTCACAATAAAATGGGGAACTATAGTACCCCACCCAACTGCTAACAAATATACATAAAAAAAAAGCCTGACTGGAGTCAAATGAACCTGATTAACCAAAAACCTACTGCTAGAAGCATAGTTAGAATTAGAGGTTTTTATAAAAGTACAACACCTCTTTGTTTGCAGGGTACAAAATGAAGCCTACCAAAAAAAAACAAAAAACATCCCTACAGTCCAACATTTTCATTCTGCTCATGGCATTATTATATCACGAGATTCCCAAGGCATTTTTGGACCTGGAGTCATAAATCTGTCTCTCTGTCAAAGATCATGGGCATGACTTCTTGAAATCAAGAGATTTCTATTTTATTTTTAAGTGCTATGTTGAACCCAGTGTCATAAATTTGGGGCTCTGTTGCTGATCCAGCAGGACACAACCCCACTGAACACACAAGAAGGTATCCCTTAAAGAGGGGAGAAATTGAGCAGTTTGCATGGAGTTAGGAAAAAGATGTAGAAAGCCAATCTATAATAAACTTAATTTTTTTCTTCTTTAGAAAAGTCTGCTGCCACATATTAAGGGGCACATTTACTATCGGTAGAATATCGAGGGTTAATTAACCCTCGATATTCGACCCTCAAAGTTAAATCCTTCGACTTCGAATATCGAAGTCAAAGGATTTACCGCAAATACTTCAATTTTAATCGATTGATCGAAGGATTTTCCTTCGATCCAGTGGCGTAACTAGATATTACTGGACCCCACAGCAGATTATTTTTCAGGCCCCCAGGTTGGCCAGTTTTACCACATTTTATTTAAATTGTATATGAATTAGGACCTCATGGGCCCTATACCTCCTGGGCCCCCCTGCAGCCGCAGGGTTTGCTTCCACTATAGAGAGACAGTACTTTGTAAAAATTGTTCGACTATTTGACCATCCGATAGTCGGTTTGAATTGTTTGATTCAAAGTTGTAGACAAAGGTCGAAGTAGCCAATTCGATGGTCAAAGTAGCCAAAAAAAAACCCTTCATAATTCAAAGTTTTTTCCTTCTAATGCTTCACTCGAGTAAAGTAAATGTGCCCCCCTAAGGTGTAAATAAATTATTTCAGATCTGAAAAGAATAGGGTGTTCACATGCAAAACAACAGGGACATAGATATTAAAAGATTTAATTGCAAAAAGCAGGCATTTTTTAATTCTGACCTGAACATTATGGCAAACGGGTCAAAAGCAATTCAGTTATTTTCGTTTATCATTTTAACAGAGCAAATCCTACAATAAAAAGATATTAATCTTTCATGTGTTCCATGACATTAGACATTAACGCATTAACAAAATAATAATTCTCTTTTTACTTTTAACTTCATAATCTCCTCTAGATCATAGAGAGAACTTACCATGACAGACATAATGATATTATACTTTATTTCATTGTATTTTTCCCCCTATACATTTACAGAGATTACTCCTGATCAGGATATTTACACACTTTATCAAAACTTTAACAGCTCTGCAACCACAGGAAGGGGTTATTATCACAGGCAGACATAATAACATGCATGTATTATTCATAATACTCTGTTTAACTGGCTTTGATATGGTTGTGATGGGAAAATGTAGATAATAAGATTTCATCTAAGGCAATTCATGACAGTTATTGTGGTGACTTTTCATTCAAGGCTGGCTCTATTACATGCAGAATATGAAAACCGTTTCCCATTTAAGAACGACGTATTATATTAAGCAGGACATTAGCTATAATAAATAAAGTGTATATCTGTGTGTTGTACAAAGCGAAAGTCTCTGGAATGAGCTGTCTTTCTTGATGACATGTTCTGAATTCATTACTACATTAACAAACTGCAAAAATGCAATGAATTCTCTCTGCAGTTATTTTTATATGGAATTTGTAAGCGAATACAAACACCCAGTGCATATCCCAAATGAATCTGCTTCATTGCTGACATTCCTTATTAAGTGATTGCATTTTTATGGCATATTTATACATTCTTCATCCTGTGCGGGTACATAATGCCAGTTCAACAAGGATGAGCTACAATATTTGTTGTAGTTCTGTGCTCTGCTTCCATGATAAAGTTAAACAATGACTTATCTGTATTAAATTATTGATGGATTTTTTAACCTAGCTCATAGAGACCTTGGTTTCAGCATTGTTTGGAAGCTGTTAAAAATAAAGCTAAAAGAATACCACTACATTCAATATTCCAGTGGTCAGTAGGTGCAAATGTTTTAATATTAGGAGTTTCATTGATTTAACACCAACCTGAAGAGTTTAAATTATCACATGCTAGCTCTTGCTGCTTACAATTTGCACATTTTCAGTTAGAGCTATAGATTTTTATTTATTTATGTACATTTTATTCATTGTTTTACAGAGGCTGATTACATAAATAATGGTATAGACTTGACCCCTCCCCATAATATGTGAAACCAGAAGCTTTAACAGAGTTTGTTGAATATTGAATTCTTGCCCTATTGCAGATTACAAATTAAGAACCCTACCACACATGCACATCAACCAGGAGCCTAATAACCTGCCTGTAGGTTGGAATCAACCTCCGAACCCCCACACAGCAAGGTATCAATGTTAACCACTGAATCATGAAGAGCTCACTATCCACTTGCTAACCTGCTCATTATTCAGTGTACAAGCCTATAATGATTATATAAAGTGAACACACAAACAGCTCTTCCGTGTAAGGTACTTTTGAAATACAGTAAATAAAGATTCCACTGAATCTTTCAAAAGAGAAGTGTAACAGACTATACTAGTCTCACTAGCCTCTCTGTAGATACTCAGCAGTTTGTAATGATAGTGAAGATTAAATATGTCCTGTTTTGTAGAAAATTTTGTGAAACTACAGGAAAATTCACGAAGCACGTTAAAATCTATGGACGATTTTTTTCTTGTGGCAACTTTTTTGTAGCAAAATATATTAGTCTATTGGCGACTTTTTTGTAGCAAACTACATTAGTGTATATGGGTGTTTTTAGTTATACCTTTTTTCTGCTTTTGGCCTAATAATACAACATTTTTTACTTAAAGGGATACAGTCATGGAAAAAAAGTTTTTTTCAAAAAAGTCAGTTAATAGTGCTGCTCCATCAGAATTCAAATCAGCACTCAATAGTAAAATCCAGGTCCCACTGCGACACATTCAGTAACATTGAATAGGAGAAAAAGATGATTATTTCATACTTACCGTGATCTTCCTTTCCTGGACGAACTCCATGTCAGTACTCATCGGGATAGCCCGCTCCTGCCTGCTCCCATTAGAAGGACCCTCCCCAAGCCTTTAAAAGACCAACCACATCCACTTACCGGCGTCTTTGTAACAAGCTCTGAAATTACTGGGAAAAGGGCAGGCTGTACTGACATGGAGTTCGTCCAGGAAAGGAAGATCACGATAAGTTTGAAATAATCTTCCTTTTTCCCCCTAGATGAACTTCATGTCAGTACTCATTGGGATGTAGCAAGTTACGATTTTCCCAATGGGAGGGAATACACTTTAAGAATCAGGAATGGAATAACACTGACTAGATAGACCACAATCATGCAACCTCTATAAGTTAATATAGAGACACCAGGTGAAAACCCCAGAATAAATTCACGAGGCTAAGAATAGCCACATATAGTATAGACTATAATATAGAGAGGGAGGTGTTAGCCCACCGTCAGAGTGAGGAACAAGTGAGTTCAATAACAACCACTTCACGAGAGAGAGAGAGAGAGAGAGAGAGAGAGAGAGAGAGAGAGAGAGAGAGAGAGAGAGAGAGAGAGAGAGAGAGACCCGCACATGGCGAATTCAGCAAGCTGAAATACTTACTTTCCTACTCACCAAGAAGCATCCATCACATGTATACCTAGTCTCAGTGCAAATTGCAAGGTACCTGTAAGAAACACTTGGTAGGAGTAAGAACCCAGAAGAGACTCATTGTAGGTATGACCTGTTTAGAATATAACAACAAGTGCAGGGTATACAAAGTACCACGAGGCACCCAAGGCATATGCCATAAACATCTACATATCAGAACGCCTACCAGTCAGAACTGTTTTAACAGAAAACAGATCTTAAAAGAACAGGGACAAGGGCACCTGAGACATAAATTGGGTTTAGAAGTCCTTACACGGTGTAAGGTCCTGTGTTGAGGTAGACTCGATTAACCGTGAAAACCAGAGCAACTACAGTACCTAAGGAATGGAGCCCATGCTGGTTGACCCAAACTAGTCTTATGAGAGTTATAACTGGATACCCCTAAGGTTACAGATCCAAAATAACCCCAGTGCAGCTAAATGGAAATCCCATGACTCATGGAGGCAGGTTGTACGCCATGGAGAGATGGCTAGTCACCCACGAAACCGGTGTTTTCATCCCACCTGTAAGGGACATATTTATTTGGACGCCATTATGTGGAGTCCACTATACTACATATATGAACTCCCTAAGTGAAGCTGACCTTAGGACTATGGATGTTCCAGTAAGTGTCAGAAGGGCTTCTAATCCACTAGAGCCATGCTGGGTCATATGTACCAGAAGTGGCACAGGAATGTGAATCAGAGAACAAGCAAGGCTAATAATAGAAGTGTCGCATCTGGAAAGTTACAGAGAGCCCTGTGATAATGTACAATAGACCCAATTCTCAGCCAGTGTAAATGTAAATCCCCATAGTATAGGAAACAATGTGATAGACATGGACAAAACAGACAAACACATCCAAACATCCTGTTTGAAGTCAGACAGACTTGCAGGACAGATACTTAAATATCTCCAATTCATTCAGAATGAAATGAATAATGCTGGCAGATGTAGGAGAATGCACTCGACTGTAATAACTGCAAACGTCTCACATAAGGGAAGACTATGATCCTGCTCAGGAGAGTCAAGTATGTTACAACCTGAGGCAATAGAACAGGTAGAAACCCCAGTATGTAACAGTGAGGAGGCAGATTCCAATACTGCTGGTGGTTCAAGAGGGCACTGACTTAGAGAGGAAAAACTTAGCACTCATTGGATGCTTCCATCTGCTGTCTAATCAGTTACCTATCTGGTATGGAAGAACAGCCAGCCCTGAATTCTAAAAAAAACCCACTAACTAGGGGATTGGAAAATTGAAGAAAAAACAGACCCAAATAAGTCTGCCTTCTGGATGCAGAAACCTGGCCTTTAAGCCACAATGATGCTTTGTTTTGCTGGCAGTATAAGCAAAATACTCCTATACTGGGCCAGTCCTATTTGTAACTTGAACAAAGGCCATCTCTATGTCTAACAGACACTTTGAGGATGCCTATAACCTGAAAACCTTTGGTCTGAAGTATAGACCTTAGGCATGCAACCAGCCTTATTTAAGACAAGACCTAAAACTTCCCAGTGGCCTGATGTCTATGTGTACCCATCTATCCTGACATTAAGCTTATCAGTAGTAAGTGTCAATGCATAAACCTGGGCAGAAGCCCTCCTCTTTAGCTTGTAGGAGGCACTGAGGAGCCTCCCAAGAAAGGTTAGAAATACATATAGGGTTATTTCAGCCAAGCATAGAGAACTATATTCCTTGTTCTTCTTTAACTCTGTCATTAGTGTCGGACTGGCCCACTGGGATAACAGGAAAACTCCCGGTGGGCCCAGGTGTCAATGGGCCCTCATGCTACTAAACCTTTGACCTATTTCATGGCCATTCCCTATTCTATGAGAACAAGGAGGCTAAATAGATGGAATAATAGATTATTGTATGCACGGAAAACAAACTAGGAGAATAGAGGTGTCCCAGTCCGACACTGTCTGTCATAGTTAGAATTTGTAGCCCTGTACTACTACACACACTACACTATATACACATACATATACATAGAAATGGGCACAGGCTGCACCCCTAAAAATTAGTCAGATGACCTGGGTGCTCTAGTAGATGGATAAATAGTTCAAAGTACTGGCACTCACAGGATTTTCATAAAAAGGAGAAAAAAAAGTATGTTGAATGAAAATATAGGTTATTTATCCACATAGGAACCTCTCTCAAGGACAAAAACTATACATATATTCTACTAAACAGTACCCCTCCCCCAGCATCTTAGGTCTTAAAACTAAAGTGTATGTGGGTGTGACTGAATTACACTGAATTATCTAAACAAATTAACCCATCACGGTCATTATACAACTTTAAGGAACAATTGGATTAAAGGGAACTTATCTGAATTTGGCAAAAAAAGACACTTTTAGTTACATGGTTTGTACAAAGTATGCATAAGCTGATGCGCCCGCCAAGGCAGTGTCCATGCATCAGTCCTACCTAAGTGAAAAAAGGGTAAGCCTATATCAGAACCTAGCAGCCACCCAGCCCAGTGGTCTACATCCATTAGGGCTACTCATTCCAGGTGAGCAATAACTAGAACATATACTGCAGAGCAAACTAGGAGCACACAGATACAATCCCAGCAACATGTAATACATATCTTATATATTAGCTGCCGCTTAGAGCAAGCATGTATCAGGGCCTAGCAGCCAGCCAGACCTGTGCTCTACATCCATTAGGGCTACTTGTTCCAGGTGAGCAATAGCCAGAACAAGATAGGAGCACATAGATACAATCACAGCAATATGGAATACAAATTTTAGATTAGCTGCTGCTTAGAGCAAGCATATATCAGGGCCGAGCAGCCACCCAGCCCAGAGATCTATATTCAATAGGGCTACTGATGTCATGTATGCCAATGGCCTGAACTCAGCACCCTGCATATCAGTATACAATACATGTCAGCATAAGAGCATGCTAGCCCATTTATCTGTTTGTATTAGGGCTACTTGTTTCAGGTGGGCAAACAACCAGAAGCAAGCACAGTGCAGGTAAGCTTATGATTACATTGCATGCAAGCAATTAGACTTTAGTAAACTGCAGAACAGCATATGGACACACTGCTTACCTGCTGCTTATTATGCAAGGCTGGAAGTAGACCCCTTAATGCCACATATTTCAGGACACTCTTTACATCCATTAGGAGGTTCATTGTTATCAGGAAGACAGGCCTCACAAGTTTACTGACAACAGCAGTACTTACCTGAGGCTTCTGAAGCCGCGTTCTAGTCTGCTGAGTTTAGAGAGTGGGTGGGGCCATCTCCACTTGCTATAGCTGGCAGTTGCACAGGAATCACTTGATTATACTCAGCTGGTGTCAGCACAGACAGAGGATTAATCTGTTTTGTCTGCATAAGCAGGTAACCAAAAGCAACTGCTGAGGTTATACTGAGGCAAGTTGGATAATTAGTGTTGGTGCCTCCTGCAAGGGCCCAAGTTTGCTGCTTTTTTGGCTGAAGCCTATAGCGCAACTTTTGTTTTTGTTTTGATCTTTTTAATTTTGACTACCTCCACCTTAGGAAAGATTGTTGAGGAAGGCAGCTGTCCATAAACCTGCCCCCATTAAAACATAAAAGAAAACAAAAGTAACAGGAGGCAGTAAGGTTCAGGCCCCTAACTAATTATGCCTAAACTGCCGCCTCCCTCGCCCATCCGTGGGGCCACATACACCACTGCTAGTGATGGGCGAATAAATTCGCCTGGCACTAATTTGTGGCAAACTCCCACGTTTCGCCGCCAGCGAATACATTTGTGAATCTCCCGTTAAAATTCACCGGCGTCAATTTCCGATTTTTTCATGAAAACCTTCAAATTTCACGATTTTTGAGTAAAATCCTTTAAATTTCACGATTTTTATAGTGAAGTCCTTCAAATTTCCCAATTGTTTTTATTGAAAACCTTCAAATTTCCCAATTTTTTAGTGAAATCCTTCAAATTTCCCATTTTTTTTATTGAAAACCTTCAAATTTCAAGTTTGAGTGAAAACATCGAATTTCAAGATTTCTTCGGGAACTTTCCAATTTCACGATTTTTCGCGAATTTTGTGGGAATTTTTCGGCGAAGCGAAATGGGACAAATTTGCCCATCACTAACCACTGGACGCCGTCTGGGCAGGTTGGGAGGGAAAATGGATGTAGGAACAAGCATCAGACAACCAATGCTCTTGACAGCAATACAGGAAGGCAACTGAAACACAGGCAGACAAGGAGTAGCAAACATTGCACACCAGTGCCTTACCTGATCTGGCAGCTGAAGTTCAGAAGACTCCAGATATAAGGTAGTGTGCTGGGGAACAAAAAGGTCCCGTGGACCAAAACCCCTGTCCCTAGGACGCCTTGTGGGCAGGCCTAATGCTTTCCCAAGGTTAAAAAGAAAATTTTGCTTCCAAGGGGAACAAAAGCAAAAGAGAAGGAAAAAAAATACCAGTAAGTAGGTGTGGTTGGCCTTTTAAAGGCTTGGGGAGGGTCCTTCTAATGGGAGCAGGGAGGAGGGGCTATCCCGATGAGTACTGACATGGTGTTCGTCCAGGAAAGGAAGATCAAACAACAGCCTGCCAGAAAGCAGTTCCATCCTAAAGTGCTGGCTCTTTCTGAAAGCCCATGACCAGGCAAAATGACCTGAAATGGCTGCCTACACACCAATATTACAACTAAAAAAAATACAGTAATGAAATTTTATATTGTAGAGTGAATTATTTGCTATGTAAATAATTTAGAAATAAAAACTACACCATAAAAATCATGACAGAATCCCTCTAATTCCAAGTCTTGCTGACTGTGTTGAGCGAATCTGCTATGCTTTGCGTCAAAATTTGCTGTATTGCATTGGAGTCGATGGAAAGGCAAAATCACATAGATTTTTTGCTCAGTATACTGCTACACACATGCCTTGCATTGTTGGATGACCTCCTATCCACTAGGCTACAAAATAAAAAAAATGGTTCCCATGTTGCCAATTTCTTAAAAACATTTTCTCTGGTCAACAGGTAATGGTCTCCACTACTACACTTAGTAACTCTGTTATGTTTAACCATAAATGACTATTTTTTAGTTAATAGCTAAAATTAGTAGCTTACAAACATGCAACATAAAGCTTTTTGAAAACAGAAGGCCTCATACCAAACATACATAGAACTGCCATAATACCAAAAATGAAAGTTTAATGCTCACATAAGGCATTATGGGCAGAGACATACAAATCACTCCTTTATGTCCCTTTGGCCAACTATACATTCAAAACCGCTGTTTTATAGCATAGATACAGCCTAACCGTTCAGAGCCATATATCCAAACTTGCAGATAACCTGTTTTGATCTTATTAGATCTCATCAGTACAAGATATTGGAACATGGCTTCTGAGTGGGTAGAAACTGTGGAGTAGCGAAGCAGGGAACCTAGCCTGGTTAGGGAGAGACAGGCTAAAAGGAGCCAAAAAGCCCTTTGTGTGCAAGACATGCAGCATTAAGCCTTCTGAAAACAGAAGGTATATACTTTCCTCATGCCCTATACATAGCACTGCCTTAATACCAAAAATGAAAGTTTGTGTAGGGGACTGGTAAATTAGTCCTCTAGTATTATTTAGCAGGCAGTTCCCTATTGTTATAGATGCCTAACTGGGTCCTAAAATACAGTTAGGAGGGGGACATGTTCCTTATCCTGCCTAAAGCTATGCCCCATTGGTGTTCACACAGTGACCAGTAGATGGCTAAAGTATAAAGTCCAGGGCTGCCATGAGATCAGGATCCATTTTGTGTTAGCCCTGGCCTGGGCAGACAGGCAGGTATCAAGTGGAACGTAAACAGGTCAGGTCTAGTAAGGATAGGCTACTCACCTTAAGAGGTCACTCTTGGGGGCAAATTTATTAAAGGGCAAAGTGACTAACACTGGCAAAAATTCACCAGCGTGATGTCATTTCGGGACTTTACCGATTTACTAATGGGCGCTGGCGTGAATTTGCTAGAGAAGGAGATAGACTGTAGCACCACTTCGCACTCTAACGCCAGGCGAATTTTCGCTCTGGTGAATGGAAATAACTACGCAAATTCACTAAGATGCGGATTTTAATGAACGTTACCTCTTGCGTGATACCTGCCTTCGCCACCTCAAACCAGGCGAAGTGCAATAAAGTAGATAGGAGTTCCTCAAAAAAAGTTCCAAAAAACGCTGTCGACGTTTCAGTTTTTCAGGGTGATAGACTGAAAAAGATCGTAATTTTTTTAGGGTACCTGGCTTCCCCTCTAAATTTCCTTACATATGGCACATAAACTATACACTGGGCACATGTGTAGGGTATTATAACAACTCTATTTTCTTTTATTAAGGTTCCCCGGGCTTGTGTAATGTAATGTATTACAACATATACTTGCTGCAACATATACGTCCATTAAAATTTAACTTCCCACTGAATGCAAATTAGCCAACGATATCAAAACTTCGCTTTGCTTGCCAGATTTAAGTGAATTGGCATTGTCGTGGCGAATTTTCAACCTGGAGAAGTGAGCGAAGCCGTCGCTGGCGAATTTCTGGCGGTTGGTGAATTTGCCCCTTGGAGTGACAGGTTATTTAGCTGAGCATCTTGAGGCTCCTCCGAGGATTGTGAGTGGGATTATGATCCCGGGTACTAATTACCCAGAAGTTTGGACTAAGTGTACAGACCTAGGGATGTAGAGATTCCCATCAGGTTCCCATCAAGGCTGAAGCTTGGCATACCTTAAGAAAGTGCTGCTGTACATGGTCTTTTCCCTGTGGTGACTGATATTAACCAAAGGTTCTGTGAGTATATGATTATTCACTATTGATGTATGATCCTGCTTGCTCTGTATGTACATCCCATTGCAGAGACTGTTTAGTAAATATGTTCCTTGCTTAAGTTATAAGAACCACTGGCACCCAATTTTTACACCCTGCATCAAGTTACAGTTAAATTACACTCCCTAAGAAATAAGGTCTCATCCGGAGCACAGTGGAGTGGAGCTTATAGATAGAGAATGATGCATGCAATTTACTATAACGCTACACTTGCATAAGGCAATATGGGCAGAGACATGTAAATCAGTCCTTTATGTCCCTTTGGCCAACTATGCATCCAGAACCACTGGTTTATAGCACAGATATAGCCTAATAGTTCAGAGCCATATGTCCAAAGCTTACAAACACAGACACAACTAATAAATCAGAATAAATCAGACCACCAACCCAACAGATAATGGTCCACATTCAATTCAATTCAGTGAGAAAAAGGTTTATCACGTGAAAACTCATGGTTGAGATTCAATTTGAGATGTAATTCAATTCAGAAAAACGTATCTTGCAGTTTATCACCTGAAAACTCTATTGAAGACTATGGGGAAAACTGGAACTGAATTAGGAGAAACGTTTTTTTCTCCTCAAATTGAATCTCGTCCATGAGTTTTCACGTGAGATAACTTCTTCTCACTGAATTGAATCTGATCCAATATCTGAAACCTTGAGAAATGTCTTAGACGTGGACTGAAACGTCTGCCTGTTTTCCTTTTAATTATGATAAATAAAAGTTAAGTTTTTAAAGAAATAATCCCCAGTGTGCATCTATACCTGCATTTTTATACTGTATATATTAGCTAAGATAGCACCTGGGTGCCATAATGACCGTACATACTGTATATACCCAAAATGTGAAAAATATTTATTAAAAGTTAACTGTACCTGCAGCCATGGCCACATTTTCTTGTATCCTATGGGACATGCCTTTACATCTTATACACAAACATAGAGTAGTATTCTTTTTTTCAGTGCCTAAAGCTTACAGTAAGACCTTAATGAGCAGTTTTCAATTAAAGGAAAGCCCTGGAGCTATAAACGTAGGGGCTGCATAACAAGGGATCTGAATGACCAGCAGACAGATTACACTGGTTTATGTTTAAAGGAAAACTATACCCCCTAACAATGTAGGTCTCTATTAAAAGATACTGAGTAAAACAGCTCATGTGTAAAACCCTGCTTCATGTAAATGAACCATTATCATAATAATATACTTATTTAGTAGTATGTGCCATTGGGTAATCATAAATAGAAAATTGCCATTTTAAAAAATAAGGGCCGCCCCCTGAGATCGTAAGATTCACTGTGTACACATACAAACCACATGTAAGGTCACATGAGCCAATTAACAGACAGAGTTCTGTCTTTTGCTTCCTCACTTCTTCCTGTTACAGTTAGGGGCTGATTCACTATGGGTCGAATATCGAGGGTTAATTAACCCTCGATATTCGACTAGGAATTGAAATCCTTCGAGTTAGAATATCGAAGTCGAAGGATTTAGCGCAAATGCTACGATCGTACGATCGAAGGATTATTCCTTCGATCGAACGATTAAATCCTTCGAATGGAACGATTTGAAGGATTTAAATCCAACGATCGAAGGAATATCCTTCGATCAAAAAAACGTAGGCAAGCCTATGGGGACCTTCCCCATAGGCTAACATTGACTTCGGTAGCTTTTATCTGCCGAAGTAGGGGGTCGAAGTTTTTTTTAAAGAGACAGTACTTCGACTATCGAATGGTCGAATAGTCGACCGATTTTTAGTACGAATCCTTCGATTCGTAGTCGTAGTCGAAGGTCGAAGTAGCCCATTCGATGGTCGAAGTAGCCCAAAAAATACTTTGAAATTCGAAGTTTTTTTACTTCGAATCCTTCACTCGAATTTAGTGAATCGGCCCCTTAGTGTTGTAGTATTTCTGGTCAGGTGATCTCTGAGGCAGCACAGATAGTTCAATTCAAAATCGGGAGTCCATATAGTTATTCAGCCAGGCCCAAGGGACTCGCCCCAGTTCAAAAAGGCATTCAACTGCAGAAAAGTTTATATCAAAAACGATATAAGTCCCAAGGCCTCTTCAAGTAAAAAATATTAATTTATTGTTATTCACATTAATAATAAATAAATTAATTAATTAATATTTTTTACTTGAAGAGGCCTTGGGACTTATATCGTTTTTGATATAAACTTTTCTGCAGCAGCACAGATAGAGTCACGAAATGGTAGTTCAAGGCACGAGATGTACACGGCAATATTTATGTAAATATATATTCCAGTTTGGTAAGATTCTTTAATATGTCATTCAATTTGATATAAACTATCTGTTGCTTAAGTGTTCATTTTGGGGGTATAGTTTTCCTTTAAAGATTGGCAGAATCAGATGTGCTGTAGCTGCTATTGGATGAGAAGGAATGTGTTAAAGCAGGGGAAAGCTGTGTTGGTGTTGGAGAAATAGAGGGATGTGATGTCAAGGGAAGAAGCAGTTCACTTTCTCATCTTCTGAGCAGGTAGAAACATCCCATCCATCCTCCTGTCTTCCTTTTTTACATATTTTGTAAAATCTCAGGAGTTTCTCTTCTTTATGTCCTAATATTAATAATAACTAAATGTGGATGTTTACCTGCTTGCATTGTTTGATTGTGGTTTTGGTACGGTTATACAGTATAAATGTGAGAGTCTGCATTATATTAATTCATGTTAGATGAATGTCAAATGCTTGATCCAGGGAATGTTTCCAATGCCACTGGGCTCAGGAAGGAATTGTTTTCCCTTTCGAGACATAATTGCCACTTTCTTTAGGTTGGGTTTTTGCCTTCCTCTGGATCAAAATAGTGGATGTATGATAAAGTTATTTTACGTTTCATTTGTCACAGCAGTCGTAGGACCCTGCCAGAGTACTGCACATGTCAATTTAGAAGAGGGAGAAAAGAGGTTCTCTGGTTGTTTGGTTGATTGATACAGACACTAATACAGCTTGTGCTAGGTGACAGTCTACTTGGATTTCCTTTCATCTATAGACTAAAGATTCAGGAGCGGCAGCAGGGCTGCTGAACTGTCTGTAGGTAGAGGCAGCCTAATACTCAGTGGTGGATATAATGACATAGTGCTCATAGATCTCAAGTCTTCACAGAGGAACTGCAGAGCATAGTAGTGATCTCTTATGGAATTCTGGCTTTGAATATTGCCTTGGGGTGAGTCTGGCAAGGGCCTATTTATTTGATAAAATGTGAATAAATGCTGTGGCCATTTTACCTCATTTCTGGCTCCTGGTGTTTCATTAAGGTATGTAGCAATGGGGTTCAGTGGGAGGGCTGAAAGTGAAGGGTCAATTGAGGAGTCTCTTTGTTAAGCAAACACAAAAGTTTGCATTACCGGATTCAGGCACTTTTCAACCAGCTTAAAAACACCACTAGAGAATATGCCATTAGTGCTACTAGCCTAACAGACAACATGATCAGACAATCCATGTAGATTTATATGTACTGCATCTATGTTATTTTTATGAGACTGTGCACTAACAGTTCGACAGGGGGGCTCTATGTGGGAGAAACACATAACTACTTCTGTGTTCCAGATCATTGTATCTCAGGCATGTAAGTATTGGTACATACTGGTAACTTTAAATCACAAAAATCAGGAAAAAAAAATCTAAGAATTCAAAGTTCTAAAAGTTTTTTTGGCAGTTTTTGGCACTTGTATTTATGTCCTTTTATGACTCTCAGCAAAACAAACAAGTTCTTCTTGGTCATCGCACAGCTAAGGTTAAATCGATCGACCTTTCATATCTCTAATATAGGTTACACGTTATTTAAACTGGCACTTGAAACTGCTTTTGAATTTACGACTCTATAAGCCTTATTCTCTTCTTTTTTTTTTGCAAATTATAAACAATGATAATTAGGTACCACAATTACAGTATGCTGCTCTTTTTTTTATTTTGCAAACAGCTCCAGGCCAGGATTTCACACTATGAACTCCTTAATAATGCATAAATTGCCTTGCTTTTTTACCCATAATGCTTTCTAAAAATTCCAGGGTAAAAATGAGTGCATGATAAGTTGCATCACAATTATCTAGCATGTGTGCCAATAAGAACACTAATCAGCTTTCACGGGTTGCAGCAAACATTTTCAGAGTAGGGATGATATTAATAAAGGAATTAGCATCCAGCAGGCTGGGCAGGTGCTCTGGTGTTGCCACTAGTACTTGCAAGTGCAAGGAGCAGATATGGGTGGAAGCACTACTTAAGAATGATTTGGTCATTTTTACATCTATTTGCACTTGCGACTGTAAATGAGCCTTCATTGTTACAGATGGGCTCCGTGGGAGGGACAGGAAGAATAGTTAACAGCAGAGGCAGGGTTTCCCATTTCCCCCTTTGCTTATTGGCGTGATAAGAAAACGATCCAGCCCAGAAGTGCTGCAAACGGAATCTTCAATCTGGGACACTGGTACTTTTATCTACAAATTGTAAATTGTCTGTGAAACTTAAGGCATTAAAATGGAAATAATGGTTTTAAATTTTGCACTTTTTAGAAATGCATGTTTTAATTTTGGTTCACAGGTACAAATTTCGAAATTACCCTTCCACATGCAGTGAGCGCAGAAGCAATTCAGCTGAAAGCCAGTATTCCGATTCACATTACCAAAATAACATATCATAAATGTTTTCATACTACAGGTAAAGGACCTGTTATGCAGAATACTCAGGACCTGGGATTTTACAGATAATGGGTCCATCCATAATCTGGATCCCCATGTCTTAAGTCTACTAAAAATCATTAAATTAACCAAATCGGATTGTTTTGCCTCCAATAAGGATTAATTATACTTTAGTAGGGATCAAGTATAAGGTACTGTTTTATTATTACAGAAAAAATGATTTTTTTTAAAAAAAATTTAATTATTTAAAAATATGTAATGAAGTTTTCTGGATAACATGTTAATGGATAATGGATCCCTTATCTGTATCGTGACATACACAAATATATTTTTAACAGTTTTAAAAGGGCCTCTTTCAGTAATTCACTAACTGTCTAGTCATCTAACTAGCATGTGGTTGTACACAAAGAACTTCTGAAATTTGAGAAGTGTAATGAACCTTTGCATTCTGTTGTGGTTTATTTTTCTAATTCCATAGAATTTCTAACCTTGCCAAAATGTTTTACTCATTTCTAGAGAGAAATGTTGTTCCTGAGCTTAATCTTGTTCCTAGCTAAGACTACTGCTCTGCTGAGAACCATAAATGTACATGGGCGAACAGTCGCTCTTGATTGCCCTGCAACCTAAAGACTGAAAAGTCAGAATCTTTTAGGGCTATAAACATGCATTTTACACATACAGTACGTGCTAAATATTATTAGTAGTAGCATTATTAGCTAACAATTGGTTTAGTTTAGTAGCTTTTGATTACTGCATTGTGCTCTATATAATCACATTATCTTTTACATGTTCCAGCTGTTCTTCCATGTAGGAGATTTGACCCATGCCGACCTTAGGAGTACAAAGTGATTGCACATAATCATCCCATTATTTATACGAGGCAGTTTACATTTTCATAGAAACACATTCAGAGAATCTTGAGACGGGTTATAATTAAAGCAACATTCGGAGCAAATGGCAGCGTGCATGTGCCGCAAGGTCATTATAAAAGTGAATGTATGGCCAAAGCAGTTCAGAAAAAAATTAATTTCTTTTTAAAACACAACAAGGGTATCATAGGTAAAATAATTCATCTGTATAAAATCTCCGTAACTATTCTCAACTAAGTATCTTGCAGCTACGGATACTGTTCTACTGGGAAGACCTACTCTTCTATAAATACTAATTAGGAATTTTCACATGACTTTACTGAAATACCTCAGGTGATGAGTGGTCAGTAGTTACTTGAAACACATTATCTCATTTCATGGCACTAATGTCCCCAACGCGATAGTGGGCTTGCTGAATAGTGAAGAATTATAGCTCATGCTATTCCCGCAAGGAGTATTTGCCAACTCTATCATTTAATAGGTCAGATGCCTCTACAGGAAGGTACTTCCATTTGTATTTGAAAAGTATTTGCAAACTTCCAGTCCTCTGCCTGTCAGACACTTTCTGTGGATTGCTCTGCCTTTAAGAGATGAATTACACAGAAAAGTCTACTACTCGACAATCAATCAAAAAACGTATTGAAAATGTAAAAAAAAGATTGCAGCTCTGTAGGCCAGACTGTCAGTATTTTGTAAAATTAGGAACATAACTTATTCTGGAGGTTTTTTTAAAAACATTTTATAAATTAAGTTAAAAATTGGCTATGTTTGCTGCAGATTAATCACTTATACTTAATGTGCTGTTATAGATTTAAGAATTACCTGGCGTTTGCAAAAGGAGCAGTGGGTGCATCAAAAACTTTTTTTTGTTGAATGTACTTTTGCATTTACATACCTATAGTGTATCCTTTTTTATGGTGGGGTGACCCTACCTACTAAAACGGAGATGTGCGGCCTCTGCCAGATGTTTCCATTGCACGTCCTAAAATGACTTAAAGGGGACCCATCACCCAAAAAAAAAATTAATCCAAATCCTATTTTATCATGTTAGTCAAGCAAAAATAACTTAAATTACACTATATAATTAATTTGAATCTTGTTTCCATCAGTCTGGACACTGTTATTAAGGCAAGCCTTACATCATCTCAAAATCTTGTTTGTGCACCAGAATGGGGGACCCAATGTCCATCCCCGTGCCCTGGCTACACCATTAAATGGTTAAGAAACTGGGGGAATGTGGGGAAAGCAGTGATTTCTAGGAAGTGCTGAAAGTGAAAGTAATTGCTTCCCCCGCCTCTATGCCCAAGGCATAGAGGAGGGGCAGGCAATATTTGGTTGACAGCTGAGATTTCTAAATGAGTTCATGCTATGGATGCTTTAATAAAAAAAAAGAATTTGGATTTCATGTTTAATTTGAAAGGGACTTTTAATATACCGCTTTTTATGTCTGAGTGACAGATCCACTTATTTTAGCAAAAACTGTAATCGTGAGTGTCAGAATTTTGATTTCTAGAATTTTTTCAAGCAGTGTGATTTTTTTTTTACATTTAACCTTTTTCTGACATCCTGAAAAATGTTAAATACTTTTACCCATTTATCCAAACAGTTCTCAATTCTGCACTACATTTTTCATAAGAATCGCCATCCTGAGTAGTCAAATTCCATTATTTCATATGGGTTATTGTGGTGTTTATACAAATGGCCTGTAGATGTCACTGTGTTCAGACTTATACTGTGCATGCTTCCTGGACAGCTTAAAAGTAAAAGTTATTGTTGTGTAATGGCTGTTAGAGTCTGCTAATAAAGCACTTTTATACTCTACTCATCCTCAGCTAACAAAACATAACAGTTATAATCTTGCTGCAGAAATTACAGTGAACTCAATTATTGCTCTAACCTAATGTAATGCATGTCTCTGGAGTGTTTGTGCATTGTTTTGATGTTATCAAAATAAAGGGAAATTTTAATTTTACATACTCTGATTTTAAGTTTTGCAACATTTTACATTTTTCTGTGGTCTTACCAAGGTACAGGTATGGGACTTGTTATCCAGAATGTTTGGGACCTGGGGTTTTCCAAATAACAGATCTTTCCATAATTTAGATCTTTATACCTTATCCCTTTATACTTTTTTTTTCCACAAAACACATCAGTTAATAGTGCTGCTCCAGCAGAATTCTGAACTCAAAACAGTTTCTCAAAAGAGTAAACAGATTTTTTTTATATTTAATTTTGAAATCAGACATGGTGCTAAACATATTGTCAGTTTCCCAGCAGCCCAGTCATGTGACTTGTGCTCTGATAAACTTCAGTCACTCTTTACTGCTGTGCTGCAAGTTGGAGTGATATCACCCCCTCCCTTTCCCCCCAGCAGCCTAATAACAACAATGGGAAGGTAACCAGATAACAGCTCCCTAACACAAGATAACAGCTCCCTGGTAGATCTAAGAAAAGAACCCAATAGTAAAATCCAGGTCCCACTGTGACACGTTCGTTACATGAGTAGGAGAAACAGCAACCTGCCAGAAAGCAGTTTTATCCTAGAGTACTGGCTCTTTCTGAAAGCACATGACAAGACAAAATGACCTGAGAAGGCTGCCTACACACCAATATACTACAAAAATACACTTAATGGTTCAGGAATGAAATTTTATATTGTAGAGTGAATTATTTGCAGTGTGAACAGTGTAATTTAGCAATAAAAACTAAATCATAACAGAAATAATATACATGACAGAATCCATTTAAGTCTACTTGAAAATCATGTAAACATTAAACATTACTTCCAATAAGGATTAATTATATATTAGTTGGAATCAAGTACAAGCAACTGTTTCATTATTATCGTGAAAAAGGAAATATTTCTAAACAATTTGGATTATTTGGTTAAAATGGAGTTTATGGGAGATGGCCTTTCCATAATTCTGGATAACAGGTCCCTGGATAATGGATCCCATACCATAATGCATTTTAATGGGTGCTTTACCCTAATTTAATATTATGGGGGTTTTTTTTCCAGATTTTACATAAAAATGTTGTCCTAATGTTCCCAAAATTGGCTGTTTGTCCTTTCTGAATGTCATCATCAGTGAAAATGTGCAGCAATGCTTAAATAAAAGAACCAAAACCACCACCACCATATACTGTATTACATACAGATATGACTTGTAGTTTACTTAACGTCAATAATGCAGGTTTTTTAGTTACAATATAAATATTAAGAAAAAAAGACAACATAATATAATTGACTAAAGTAATAATTAAATTTAATATCTGAACCTAAACTATAGCCATATGGAATGCCATTAAATGTGAATAACATTGACAATTTTACTAGCAAAATAGTAATTATTGTAATATTTTAATAATTTTATTAGCCATTTAAATCTTTAGTTGCTACTAGTAAATGTTAATAAGGAAATCAGAAAACCATTCATATACCTTCTACTAGATACATAGGCGATTTGTAAAAAGAAAACAAAACCTCTTTCATGGATGACTATAAAGGGATTGGGAGGATCTGAAAAACACCAAAGCCATGGGGAGCCAATCATCTGCATAAGAGTTGACAACTGGCTTTCCTGTGGTGACAAATTATCTAATACCCTAACCTTCCTAGTGTGTAATCAAAGAGAGATGGGGCCAGGTACTATGTAGGTTAAGCATTCTCTTGCTAGCAATAAGCATGAAAAAGATTTTTCTGTCATTGGACGTTGCTCTTCACCTTAACTAAACAGATACAGACCAGCATTGAGCTATGTCATAATGGGATCCATTTGACCTCTCAGCACATACAAGGTTAATTTGTGTTTTTCTGATGCATCATGTAATTATTGGTGATATTTACCAGTAGAGGTAATTTGCTCTTTCCATCTGTGTTTCTGTAAATATTGGGCAAAAATATACCTTTTTCATAGCAAGCCTAATCTTTGCTCAGAATTCTGAAACACATTTTTTTTGGAATAAATAGTTATCCTTGAGTATGAATGGGTACAATGCACTTAATTTATAAAGTAGTATTTCTAGAAGGCAAAATATATAACTATAAAAAAATGCTCATTTGATAAAATAGAAGTAGCTGCCAATAATTTAAGAGGAACAAAATTGCAAGTGACATGTTTCTAACTAATTTCTGGCACTTCCTTAGGTCTTGGGCAAGTAGTAGTCATGTGAGTATAAAGGGGGTCTATACAGTACTTAACATGTGACCATGTGGGAAGGAGAGGGCTTTCATAAGCCTTTGAGTGCCATTGGAACAATGCTTATGTAAGTATATATATATACACATAAACTGATGTTGCAAAGAAGATCCACACTCACAGGGCTTATAAGTTTTAGATGCTGTAAAATAAACCCAATTATGCCTCCAATATGGATTTATTATATATTAGCTGGAATGAAATACAATCTACTACATTATTACAGAGGAAAGGGAAATTATTTCAAAGTAATTTATTTGTTTAAAATGGAGTCTATGAGACATAGTCTCCCCATAATTCAGAGCTTTCTAAATGTAGTAGTCACTGCACTCCAACACTGCAACGCGCTTCTGATAGAAAAGTCAAGTGAAAGGTGCTCAGCACTAGCAAACTTAACCTTATCTTTATCCTTATCCCAATATCACAAGGATAAAATATTCGATTTTCAATTTAAAGTTACTGTTTTTCAGTCTATTGTACATGATTTTATCACTGTTTAAAGTAAATTGATACAGCTCCTACTCTATTTTTGTTTCCTTGAGATGAACTCTACTCTATTCATCTATATTGTTATCTTTAGTTACTGCTTAGCTTTGCACTTTCTCAGTTCCATGTATTTAGAACTCCCCCAACTATTATCTTGAAAAGTGTTTCTCTTCTTACTGTACCTTTGTGTAACCAAACAATAATTTATGTTCCACACATTTCAACATGTAACAATATCTCTAGCATATCTCTTAACATACACCAATATTATATTTTTTAAACGTGTCTTTCATCGACATTACATTTGCTAAAGTTATTAGCAGAATATTTACTTACATTAGTGTTAATCTCAATGTAGCCAACCTTGAATATTTAATTTGGAGAGTCTAATGACCCTTGTAAAGTATCTAAAAGTTCTCCAAATTCACTATTAATTATAATAATGGGCATCCTATCAACAAAAACAATGCAATGAGACTTATCTTATTGACAGAAGCAACATTTTGTATAACCCATTAAGTTCTGTAGATATTAGAATCTACAGCATTAGCTTGAAAGGACTTGACAGGGAAAGTGTAAATCTGACGAGCCCCTCCCAACAACACAAAGCTCTTCCCCCCCTTCCTTAGTACAACAAACTAAACCATGTGAGATATTTTGGGTGAAAAGGTTTGTTTATTAACAAATTCACATAAATAATGACCAATGTAAATCATCAGTTAAGTGTAGGTCAATGTAAACAAATACATTTAACTAGTATTTAACCATTAACTTTTGTAACATCTGATAGCAGCTGAAGGCTACAAAAGTAAGGGGCCCACCTGTTGTCCCTCCTAGATGCAGCTTTTCTCCGCAACTAGGGATGGGTGATTTTTTTTGTCCTTGTTTTGCCGCAGAAATGACACCTATAGACTTGTATGGCGTCGCGTCGCGCCGCAAAAAAATTTTTTTGCCAAGTATCAACATTTTTTTGACGCCCATAGACTTTAATGGGCGTCGGTGACAAATTTTTGGCAAAACGAAACGGGTCAAATTCACCCAAGCTTATCTGTAACTTATGCCCCTTCCATCACTTTGGCCCCAAGCCTAACCCCTGTAATGCCCTACACTTGATACCATTATCATCGGCTCCCCCCCTAAGAGAGACCCTCTCGCTATGACACTATACCAATAACTCCCCTCACTACACCGCTAATCCCCTTGCTCTGGGGAGGGCAAGCAGGAACTGTTCAAGGTTAAGAAGAGAACACCCTCTTCACTTCCTTCCTCTTTTAACCCCTAGGGGTCTATTTATAATGCTGTGTAAAAAGTGGAATGAATCATTACCTATGATGTTGCCCAGAGCAACCAATCAGCAATTAAATTATAACAGTTTGAAAACAAAATGTAAGGATACCTGTGCGGCGGGGTCGTCCGCCTCGCTACCGGCAGGGACACCCGCCGCACCTTCCTTCTTCTTAGCCGCGCCAGCGTGTTTTCGCTGGCGCCGGCTCTTCCTTAGGGCACGTGCGGCGCGTCTCCTTCCAGTTAAAGGCGCAGGCGCGCTGACGTCATACGTCAGCGCGCAAAGGCGCGAAATTCAAACAGTATAAAAAGCCCATCATGTCCACAGCACCTTGCCCATGATAAGAACTTGTTTCTTGTGGTTCCTAAGCCTTGTGTTTATTCTGATTCTGTCTGATTCCTGTTTTGACCCCTGCCTGGCTATTTTGACTATTCTGAATTCTGGATCCTGACCTTGCCTGCTTACGACTACTCTACAGTTTAACCCTTTGATTGATCACCCGGTTTTGACCCTTTTGCCTGTTTGACGTTTCTTGCTATCTGCCTGCCTCGACCCAGCCTGTCTGACGATTCTGTTGCCTGCTCCATTTGTACCGTGACCTTCGGCCCAAAAGACTCTGCTACCTGCCGTGCCCCTCTGCTAGCCAGAACATCTTGCCTTGTACCCCTCGTTAAGTCCAGGTGGCACCCAAGTAAGCTGAGGGCTCCTCCCGAAGCCCAACGGTGGTCACACTACTGGTGAAGCCGAGCCGAGACCAGGGTACTTGGCACCTGTTCTGGTATTGGGTGCCGGCCGTGACATTATCACGGGCCATGGAGGACGAAAGTCACGACGAAGCTGCTGCCGCTGCTGCTCCTCCAACTACCACCGAAGTGCTTCTTACTACACTGTTACAGTGCTTGGAGGATCATGAACAGAAGCAAAATTACCTCCTACAGGGTTTTCACAATCTAACCCGACAGCTGGAGGGTACGCAAGCTTCGCAGCAGCAGTCTGTTCCGGTTCCAACACCTTCTGTGAGTACCTCTGCCAATTGGGGTAACTCATCTAAACCCCATGAACCAAAAATTGTGTTCCCCCGAAAGGTTCAGTGGGGATCGCACTAAACTTTTTGTTTTCAAAGAGGCATGTAAGCTGTACCTTAGTTTCTTTCCTCATTCTTTCCCATCTGACGAGGAGAAAGTAAGGTTCATAATGACCCTGCTTTTGGGTGACCCCCAAATTTGGGCTCTCAGGCTGCCTTCCTCTGACCCTGCTCGTTATTCCCTAGACACTTTCTTTAACAGCATGGCCATTCTCTACGATGACCCGGATCGTGCATCGTCTGCCGATACCGCGATTCGTAAGTTGCGCCAAGGGAAAAGGGATGCGGAGGTGTATTGCACCGAATTCCGCCGGTGGGCAGTGGAAACTGGGTGGAATGATTTGGCTCTTAGGAGTCAATTCCGTTTGGGGTTATCCGATTCTGTAAAGGATAGTCTGGTTAATTTTCCCCTACCTTCTAATCTGGACGACCTCATGTCCTTCGCCATCCAGGTAGATAGAAGACAAAGGGAAAGAAGGGGTGAAAGGAGTACAAACTTCTCTGGGGTTACTAATTTAAGATCCAATGTGGTGACCAATGTAAAATCTCCTAACCTCTTTGTGCCTCTGCCTCAGGAGGAGCCTATGCAATTAGGCATATCCCACCTAACTCCTGAGGAAAAGGCACGCAGGCGTTCCATGGGTCTCTGTATGTACTGTGGTGAGAAGGGACATTTTCTGAACCAATGTTCTAAGAGGCCGGGAAACTCCGAAACCTAAATGGAGAAGGGGAGCTCCATTTGGGTGTAGGAGTTTCCTCTCCCCAATCTGCCTCTAAGGTTTTATTACCAGTTAAACTAACTTGGCCTACGGGCTCTGTTAAACTGTCCGCATTTGTGGACTCAGGGGCAGAGGGTAATTTTCTGGATACTGCTTTTTGCAGCTAAATTCTGTATCCCTGTTGTTCCTCTAAGTGCCCCCCATGAGAATAATGGCTGTGGACAGAAGACCCTTAGGGTCAGGTGTAATCTCTAAAGAGACGGTAACTCTTTCCTTGTGTGTTAATAATTTGCATTGTGAGGAGATAACTTTTTACCTCATAGAGGGTGCTTCCTCTCCTCTTATTTTGGGGTTACCGTGGCTCCAGAGGCATAACCCTCTGATTGACTGGGTCTCAAGGGAGGTGGTTCAATGGGGTACTATGTGTAATGGAGTAGGTGTTCCCTCTGTAGTAGCAACTACATCGCTTGAAGGGTTACCTGCTGCATATGCAGAATTCGCTGATGTCTTCTCTAAAAAGGCAGCAGAAACCTTACCCCCACACCGGCAGTATGACTGCCCAATTGATCTGGTTCCTGGATCTACTCCTCCTCGTGGTAGAACCTATCCTCTTTCATTGCCCGAAGCCCAGGCAATGAAAAAGTATATAAGGGAAAATCTAGAAAGGGGTTTCATCAGACCTTCTAGTTCCCCTGCGGGGACGGGCTTCTTTTTTGTTGGGAAAAAAGATGGTGGTCTTCGCCCCTGTATTGATTATAGGGGGCTCAATAAGATTACCATAAAAAATCGCTATCCTCTCCCTCTAATTTCTGAACTTTTTGATCAAGTTAAAAATGCAAAAGTCTTTACCAAGCTCGATCTTAGGGGGGCTTATAACTTGATTCGAATCAGGGAGGGTGATGAGTGGAAGACTGCATTTAACACCAGGGATGGCCACTACTAGTATCTTGTTATGCCTTTTGGTCTCTGTAACGCCCCCGCAGTGTTCCAGGAGTTTGTCAATGACATCTTCCGGGACCTGCTGGGGATCTTCATAGTGGTCTACCTAGACGATATTCTTATTTATTCCTCCAACATGAAGGAACATCAAAATCATGTTTGTGAAGTCTTACAAAGGCTAAGGGGGAATAATCTTTATGCGAAACTAGAGAAATGTACTTTTGGAGTTTCTTCTGTTCAGTTTTTGGGGTTTAACATTTCCAGCAAGGGTCTAGAAATGGATCCAGGCAAAGTGAGAGCAGTCCTGGATTGGACCCAACCCCTTTCGTTACGTGCAACCCAAAGATTTCTTGGTTTTGCTAATTATTATCGGCAGTTTATCAAAAATGTTTCCCTCATTGTGGCTCCCATCACTAATCTGACTAAAAAGGGTGCTGACCCCAGCATGTGGCCCCCTGAGGCCGTTCAAGCATTTGAATTCCTCAAAAAGGAAATCAGTTCAGCCCCCATTCTCAGACACCCCGATACGGCACTACCTTTTGTTGTTGAGGTTGATGCCTCTGAGGTAGGAGCTGGGGCAGTCCTTTCTCAAAGGCACCCGACTACCAACAAATTACATCCCTGTGCCTTTTTCTCCAGGAAATTTTCATCTGCTGAGGTGAATTATGATATAGGTAACAGGGAGTTGTTGGCAGTTAAGTGGGCCTTTGAGGAATGGCGACATCTCCTGGAGGGTGCAAAACATCTGGTGACGGTATATACTGACCACAAAAATCTATTGTATATAGAGTCTGCTAAACGCCTTAATCCAAGGCAGGCTAGGTGGGCTCTATTTTTCACAAGGTTTAATTTTTCTTTGACTTTCAGGCCTGGGACTAAAAACACCAAGGCGGATGCACTCTCTAGGAGTTTCGAATCCATTTCTTCTGACTCTAGTGAGTGTACTCCCATTATTCCCAGGGAAGTTATCATTGCAACCCTTGAATCTGACCTTTCTTCTCTATTGCTCCCTCTTCAAGCATCTGCTCCTATGGATACCCCTTCGGGGAGATGGTTTGTACCACAGGAGTTAAGGGAGCAAGTATTGAGAGAGGTTCATGATTCTAAGATGGCAGGGCATCCTGGCATTTCTAAAACGTTTTTTTTTGTTATCCCGTCATGTTTGGTGGCCATCATTCAAACTGGATGCGAAGGCCTTTGTTAATTCCTGCCCAGTCTGCCAAAGATCCAAGGTTTCTCGAAAATCTTCCCAGGGTTTGTTAATTCCTTTACCCATTCCAGTAAAACCTTGGTCCCATCTTTCGATGGACTTCATTGTTGATTTGCCCCCTTCACAGGGGAAAACTGTGATCTGGGTGGTGGTGGATAGGTTTAGCAAGATGAGCCATTTTGTTCCCCTTCCACACCTCCCTTCTGCTAAAACCTTGGCTGATTTGTTTGTTAATCACATTTTTAAGTTACATGGTTTTCCTGAAAATATTGTTTCTGACAGGGGGGTTCAGTTTGTCTCAAAGTTTTGGCGTGCTTTCTGTTCTTTGGTGGGGATTGAGTTATCTTTTTCCACTGCTTATCATCCCCAAACCAACGGCCAAACTGAGAGGGTGAATCAGTCACTGGAACAGTACCTCAGGTGTTATGTGTCTAACAACCAGTCCACTTGGGCAGAACTATTACCTTGGGCAGAGTTCGCATACAATAATGCTACTCATTCTTCCTCTGGGGAATCCCCTTTCTTTATTGTCAATGGTCTGCACCCCAAAGCTTTTTCGTTCTCTGGGTCGGGTTCCCCTGTACCATCTGCCAATTCCTCTGTTGAATTATTTTCTAAGGTCTGGTCTCAAGTGCATGAATCTCTGTCAAAAAAGGGCTGCTGACAGATCCCGTAGAGAGGCACCCCAGTATAAAGTGGGAGATTTGGTCTGGTTATCTACCAAGAATATCAAGTTGAAGGTGCCTTCTCTCAAACTGGGTCCTAAATTCATTGGTCCATATCCCATCACTGCTATAATGAACCCTTCCTCTGTTCGTCTTAAGTTACCTGGTAATTTTAAAATTTCTGATTCCTTTCATGTCTCCCTTCTCAAACCAGCTTCACAAATCCGGCAGTCATCTGTTCCTCCCCCAGTACTGGTTGAGGGTCAACCTGAATTTGAGATCCAAGAGTTCCTTGATTCTCGCCTGGTTAGCTCCAGTATTTGATTAAATGGAAGGGCTATGGCCCCGAGGAGAACTCTTGGGTCTCAGTTAAAGACATCAAGGCTGACCGTCTCAGGAAGCAATTCCATCAAAAATTTCCTGGGAGGCCTGGGGGTCCAGTGGCCCCCCCTGGAGAGGGGGGTAATGTAAGGATACCTGTGCGGCGGGGTCGTCCGCCTCGATACCGGCAGGGACACCCGCCGCACCTTCCTTCTTCTTAGCCGCGCCAGCGTGTTTTCGCTGGCGCCGGCTCTTCCTTAGGGCGCGCGTGGCGCGTCTCCTTCCAGTTAAAGGCGCAGGTGCGCTGACGTCATACGTCAGCGCGCAAAGGCGCGAAATTCAAACAGTATAAAAAGCCCATCATGTCCACAGCACCTTGCCCGTGATAAGAACTTGTTTCTTGTGGTTCCTAAGCCTTGTGTTTATTCTGATTCTGTCTGATTCCTGTTTTGACCCCTGCCTGGCTATTTTGACTATTCTGAATTCTGGATCCTGACCTTGCCTGCTTACGACTACTCTACAGTTTAACCCTTTGATTGATCACCCGGTTTTGACCCTTTTGCCTGTTTGACGTTTCTTGCTATCTGCCTGCCTCGACCCAGCCTGTCTGACGATTCTGTTGCCTGCTCCATTTGTACCGTGACCTTCGGCCCAAAAGACTCTGCTACCTGCCGTGCCCCTCTGCTAGCCAGAACATCTTGCCTTGTACCCCTCGTTAAGTCCAGGTGGCACCCAAGTAAGCTGAGGGCTCCTCCCGAAGCCCAACGGTGGTCACACTACTGGTGAAGCCGAGCCGAGACCAGGGTACTTGGCACCTGTTCTGGTATTGGGTGCCGGCCGTGACACAAAAGCAAAGATCTGATTCATTGCTATGAGCAACATTGTACATAGTTACATAGTTGAATCGGGTTCAACCCGTCCAAATGAAAACCCAGCATCCATACACACACCCCTCCCTACTTTCACATAAATTACCTATATTAACTATAGAGTTAAGTATCACAATAGCCTTTGTTATTATGTCTGTCCAAAAAATCATCCAAGCCATTCTTAAAGGCATTAACTGAATCAGCCATCACAACATCACCCGGCAGTGCATTCCACAACCTCACTGTTCTGACTGTGAAGAACCCCCTACGTTGCTTCAAATGAAAGTTCTTTTCTTCTAGTCTAAAGGGGTGGCCTCTGGTACGGTGATCCACTTTATGGGTAAAAAGGTCCCCTGCTATTTGTCTATAATGTCCTCTAATGTACTTGTAAAGTGTAATCACGTCCCCTCGCAAACGGGGGTAATATTTCACTCCACTTTTTACATAGCATGATAAATAGACCCCCTAGTCTTTCCACCTATCCCCACAGCAACCCAGGGAAAACTACAACACCCATAATCCCTAACACGCTCCTCTGGTTCCTTACTTCCTAGCCCTGTTATAACCATGTCATTCCCAGTTCTTCTTTAGTAATTCTTTAGTGCCAAAGCTCTACATTCTATAATTCCAGAAGACTGTTTCTAAATTTTTCTCTGCAGATCAATATCCCGTATGAACCTTTTATGGTTTTGGCAGTTATTTTTAAAACACTCCATAATATGATTGATTATTCATGTCCTCCTCTACATTTTTTCAAGGGCCTTTTATTATATACAATGAAGTATACAAATGATTTCCTTTCTTGTGTGAGAGTTGCTGACTGGCATTGTGGTTTTAACCCATATGTATTGCAAAAATTCACAATATATTACACAGAGATATTAAAGAACTGTTACTTCCATAAGGAATATTTTAGAGAAAAATAAAATATAACATATTTCAGGATTCTTGTGTTTAACAATATTGTGCTTGTGGCATAATCGGATTCAGTGATTCAGATGGTGTACCCACTTAATCAAATATATGGGAAAATGCTTTCAATAAAAGTTTTCATTTTAAGTAAAAGCGCCTGCTTCAGGCATCCAAATAAGAGTTTCTAATTTAAATGTATATAATAACAATCTAGGAATTTGACAGATGGGATGTTACATGATTATGGAGGCGAGAGAAATACTGTAGCACAAAAACACAATTACTGGTTTCGCTAGGAAATACAATTCTATTCAGATTAAGGTGAGATATGTTTTACCCATAAACTGCTGTAGATGAAAAAAATCCACATGACATTCTTTGCTCACAGTTACAATAGGATTGCTTTCTGGAAATGTAACTCTTCAGAAACCAGTAGCATTTGATTTGATGTGCCAAAATTACACACCCTTGCACAATAACACGTACACAATAAGGGTGTGCTGGATTTTATTATTGTGTGCCTGCATACACACTTCGTAATGGAGATGTGATTGTCACCAAAAACCATGGGGCATAGAGGAAAGTAGGGAGGGTCATAAAGAATCAGGTCCATTGTCCAAAATGTCCCAACTCTTGATTTGCAAATGTAGGGAGGTATGCAAAATATAACCTCATAAAAAAATATAACCTCATAAATATAACTATATATATATATATATATATATATATATATATATATATATACCTGTATATATATAAAACCAGCGAAGAGCCAGCACTCTCGAATAAAGTGTTAATTTGCCTGGTTGCACGATCAATATAATATCTCCATCCATCCAAAGAAGATCAGCACTCTCAGGGCTTAAAAATATGAAAAAGGTTTTATTGAAAATAACACATCATAGGACTAACATTTCGGCCCTGGAGGATGTGTATATATATATATATATATATATATATATACAATATATATATATTGTGGTAGAGTGACCAATTCAATGTGGGAAAATGTGTGTTTTCCCTTTAAATTCTCCTTAGTGGGAGAGGTATGCACAAGGAAGGGTGTTCATTCCGTGTATATATATATATATATATATATATATATATATATATATATATATATATATATATATATATATATATATATATATATATATATATATATATATATATATATATATATATATATATATATTTATTTAAGATAACCAACTACGTCAAAGTCATCCCTGTTATGTCCAGTCTACTGGCCAAGTCTGCTGCTTCATTATGCGTTCTACACAGAGACTAAATTTTAACTGCAACTTACTTGCTTTCAATGTTAAAACTCCCAAATGCCAACGTTTAGAGGTCTTAGAGGTAGACCGAAACGTTGGCCTGTTTTTAAATTTGATTTAATAAATATGATGATTTTTTAAACAGTGTGCACCTGTTTACCTTGGATATATATATATATATATATATATATATATATATATATATATATATATATATATATATATATATATATATTGCAAGCAGAGTGATTAATGAATATACTATGGTACAGTACATATGTAAAACAAGAAAGGGTCACAGCCTTATTGCACCCACTGCTAATGGTTTCAAATTTAGTGGTGAGCACAACTTTTGCTTTTTTGTTACAGGAGCAGTGGCCAGCTCCATGTTGTAGCTCCCATCATTCCCAGCTATAGTCAGGTGATCCCTGTAGTTAAAAGAACAAGCATTTGGGAGTTTTAACATTGAAAGCAAGAAAGTTGCAGGTAAAATTTAGTCTCTGTGTAGAACGCATAATGAAGCAGCAGACTTGGTCAGTAGACTGGCCGTAACAGGGATGACTTTGACGTAGTTGGTTATCTTAAATATATTGCAATATATGGACAAACAATCCCTCTTTTGTTTAAAGGAGAGTTTTTTAGCAGCTTAAGGCACAAATGGGGTTAATAAATAAAGGCACTAAGCTTGCTCAAGTTCAGGAAGCTATAGCAATCAATTATCAGGTATCATATACTTATGGGGGCATATGTCTAAATGTCAGAGTGCAGAGGACCTCTTGTGTTTGTCTGTTTGATATATATATATATATATATATATATATATATACAGAATCGAAGTCCTAACGCACACCATCCATTAGAGGTTCAAAAATGTATATGTATAAATCATATACCTGGGTGCTACCCTAAAAAAGCTGCGTTATCCATAGTCCATATCCAATGATATGTTTATTAAATAAATTTAAAACAGGAACCGGCTACCGTTTCGGTCTTTCTCTAAGACCTTTATCAAGACCTTGATAAAGGTCTTAGAGAAAGACCGAAACGTTGGCCAAGTTTTAACTACAAAATCCCGGTGTGCACCCTTATCATTGGACTATATATATATATATATATATATATATATATATATATATATATATATATATATATATATATATATATATATATATATATTACAATATCATAATACAGCAAATCCAACAATTATTATTACAAGATCTTGATAAAGATCTGTGATGTAGACTGAAAAGTAGTACAGATATGGGATCAGTTATCTGGAAATCAATTATAAAATAAGCTCCGAATTATGGAATGGCCTTCTCCTATAGACTCGATTTTATCCAAATAATCTAACATTTTTTAAAATGATTTCCTTTATCTCTGTAATAATAAAACAGTACATTTTACTTGATCCAAACTAAGATACACAGCAATTAATCCTTGTTGGAAGCAAAACCAGCCTATTGGGTTTGTTTAACTAGAAACATGATTTTCTAGTAGACTTGAGGTATGAAGATCCAAATTTTGGAAAGATCCCTTATCTGGAAAACCCCAGGTCCTGAGCATTCTGGATAACAGGTCCTATATCTGTATAAGATGGCACCCCCAACCCCAGGTACAATTAAAGGGACTCCACTGTGGTGAGGTTTGGGAAGCCTCTGAACATAGCCTATGGTTTTTAAAAAATACATTTGTTCTCATTGGAAAGCATTGCAAACTTTCACTTCCATTAACAATACTGTAGGTGAAAATGCATTTTCCTCTCTCTAAATTGATGGCCTGTTGGTGAGCACTGCTGCTAGTGATCATTAATTTAGGCTCATACCTTCATATAAAAGCAAGAAATAAGAAAGCTCTCGTTTTACATGGAATTTATAGACTAATTTGTTTTGTTGACTTACCACTTAGGCCGACTTGTTGATTTCACTACTGGGGCCATTCCATCTCGGTAAAGGCTTTTTGTTTTGCTGAAGTTGACAATGTTAAAAATAACTCTCTGAAAAATGGAATGAATAAAAACAAACATTTTATACAACAGCAAATAAAGACAAACTGTCCAGTTAAATAGTAACATATTTATACTGAATATTCTTTATAAAGGACACATATATTTAACCTTATTTAAAGAGCCACTTTCACAATAAAAATTATGAGTCTGGTTCTATAGAAGCAAAGTGCTTTGCCAGGTGACTGCAATATTCTGCACCATTTTCAGGATACTTCTGACACAGGGCATGTGTCAGAAGAAGAAAGAAGATACAATGCAATTTAGACCCCCTACTGGCACCTGAGTTATGCAGAAACGCATGTAAACTTTTGCATTCTGTTTTCAGCAGGCAAATTTGCTTAATATTGCGGACCATGCCAGTAGCCCTTTACATGTGTTACCATGACTAGTACATACGTTTAAAACAAAAATGATAAGCAATATTGAGAGCAATATTGAGAGCACATTGCCCTTCATTAATTTGAATATTTTTTATTTAAATCTTCATTGTAAATGCATTTCTTTTTATCATGCGTCAGAGCAGGTGCCAGTTTAAATGAACTCCGTTATAGCAGGACAACATCTGCAGAACAGGTGCGCAGCATGCTGTGAAAAAGCATTAAGACTGTATGCATCATCATATTTGCCCACAACTGACTTTCCTCTGCTGTGTCTTCACATTAGGCTAAATTTAGTCCAGTAATTGCTTTTGGATCAGCCATGAAATGCACAAGGAAGGAACGAAGAATCTGAACATCCTTTTATCACAAAGCCCAAAAGGAAGCACATTACATTAAAGCTTGCGTGTGCTTACTTTAGATGTGGGGGAAATGCAAAGCTCATCACACAAACTAACTAACCCTTTGCTGCCTGCACAGCACTTGACATAGATACTGGCTGTGTAACCTCAGACCTTGCTGGGTCTTAAATGTGCAGACTCGTAGACCTTATCCTTTCACAATGTTGATTGTATGCTGCTTTGGGAATGTACACTAACCTTTGAATAGAAGTCAAACTATTTATTTGCTTTCTTAGAAAACTATATTTTTCTATCTGACCTTGCACATTTTGGCCTTGTCTACCCAACAATTCCTTACATTGGCACCAACTGAGTTTCTAATAGAGTCCTATACCAGGTAGGGGGAAAATTGTGGTTGGCAGGTCTGAGTTGCTGGTCACATGTAGTGGGTATGGGTCAAGTATGGGTAAAAGAAAATGGACACATGCAGGACTCTAGTTTCTAATAACAAAAATGTATTTTAAACCACTAGATTTCAATGGCCATAGGTCCAGTTCATCAAAACATGGCAAGTTCAAAAGAAACGTTTTCACATGGGTTGGCACAGCTATTGAATGTTATTTCAGTGAGAAAAAACTTTTTAGATGGTCATGTATTTTTAGGGCTGGTAAGATTGATTTTACCAGAGCACAGAGTTGCTGTCCTTTTTTGGTACCATTGACTTTGCAGTTGGGAACCCCTAGGTGCATTTACTTGTTTCTCCATATGACTTGGAGAGAGGCTTTTATCTGCACATTAATGTATTAAATCCCCCCACATAGGAGATAGTGGGGGTCATTTAAAAACACTGGGCAAATTTGCCCATTTGCAGTAACATATATATATATAGGCACGTACTGTCCAAAGCTGCCACATGGGGACCCTTAAGGTCATTTACTCTGATCAGCCCCAGGCTCTCCTGTCCATCACTGACAACAAGTAAATACTACTGAAACATAATAAATAAACAGTAGAAAAGATTGCACCATGACCCCCTGCCTGCCGCATTCCTTCCATAAAGATTAAGCTAATCAACCAGTAGAAAAAAAAAGAAAGAGAGAAATGGATTTTAAACATTTGTAAGACATAAGAGAGTATAACAGATATTGTGCCACCCTCTCTATCACCTAAACAGTAATGAAGTACAGAGGTGGACAGTTGCACTGTGAATGGATCTAGTTAGCAGAAATTATAACCCATTGCTTTAATTGTGCAGTACAGTAATGCAACAAATTGTAATACAGAAGGTATTTGGTAAAATACACTAGACACTGTACATTCAGTGCTCCACGTCTCTACTAACAAGAACCCACACAGCCTCTACATTCCCTGTAGAGCTGAAAGCCCTTTGGCATTATTCTGGCGTCTCCAGAAATAAAAGATTCATCTTCAAGTCACAGCTACAAGCTACCCGAGAGAAATAAGACAGGGATCTCTCTTAATGAATATTGCATGGTGAGTCAGATGTGGCTCTTCAAAGACTGCCCTCATTCCACGCAATCCTTTAAATTTCATTTACAGAGATACAGAGGAGTACTTTTCAATCTCACTCAGGGCAAATGTTAAATTTCTTTAACACACAGGTATTAAGAAAGTGTTTAAAAACAATAAATATTTTAGAAGCGAAATGGATTGTGGCTTTAGAAATCATTTTCTGTCGATTAATTCCCTATTGTTCCTTTTTTCAACTACAGTGGCAGTGGTTTTAGTTTGTTTTACAAACGATTGCCTGGTAAAGGATACGTTCATACTGCCATCCCATTATTTCCCTGTTTTTAGATTTTTCTTTTTATTTTGGTGTGTGCCGAAATTACATGCATAGTAGTTACTAACATTCTTAAAAATGAAAGTTTTTTTAAGACTGCTGTAGAGCTCTGCCTTGCTTAATTTCTTACGTAATCCTGGTGCTAATTCATACTGTTAATAGCTCTAAATCCTGCAGATAAAATGTATGACCTTTGTAACACACAGTCCTGTTATACAGATTTGCTATCTCTACAAGAGGATTTATTCTTACATGAGCAAAAAAAATTTTCAGCCAAATATTTCTACTTCTGTACTGAACATTTAACTTTTTTATACCTACTAATGTAAATATTATTGTCAATGATTAATGTTAATCAAATATTATTATTATTAGGTATGGGATCCATTATCCAAAAACTCAAAGCTCTGAATTACGGAATCTCCCATAGACTCCATTATAATCAGATTATCCAAATTTAAAAAAAATTTCTGTAATAAAACAGTAGCTTGTACTTGATCAAAACTAAGATATAATTAATCCTTACTGGAATCAGAACCAGCCTATCGGGCTTATTTAACGTTTGCATGATTTTCTAATAGACTTAAGAAATGAAGATTCAAATTACAGAACGATCATTTAGCCAGAAAACACCAGGTCCCAAGCATTCTGGATAACAGGTCCCTTACCTAAAGTAAATGCATATCTGAGAATGGATTCCTGGTGCCTTGTCTTCTTTCATATAATGGAAAATAGTCTTCACTTAAAATTAAGGAATTTAGGGGGCCTGCATGATATTTGCACTGGAGAGCCCTTCTGCTACATATACAATTTAATTGATCTCTCTTTGATGTGAAATAAATTCCGCAATTTCATTTAGCAGATAATTGCATCTCAATTATTAATGAAGAGCATTATTAACTATTTGGCCAGAAAAAAAATGCAAGAAAAAAGAAAAAGAAAAAACAGCCACAGACTTCAATGCATTTTGCATAATTTCACAATTTTGTGGATTTTTCTACAGTTTCCTGCTAAGTTTTTGCCATAATTAAGTGGCATTTTTGCTCATCACTACTTATATGCAGTAGCTCAATTAATATATCAATGATTGAATATCCGACTCCAAGAAACACAAGGATAATATAGCTGTTAATAGAGCACAGCCCTCTCAAATTGCCTTCAGCAAACCACATTCTCTTGAAAAAAAATGGCACATGATCTTTCATGTGTGAAAAAGATATTGCTGAATGGATTAGAGATAGGAGTTCTCTATATAATCTACCTTTTGAAAACACTTGCTCTGATAGCTCTTGTGTATTAACATGGCTGTACTTGAGATGGACAGACCTGTAAATGTTTGTTAAAAATAAACAAATACTCTGAACAAAGGCAGCATTTAGACACAGAAAAGCATACCAACCATTAGAAAAAGATAAAATGTCCAGAATGTAGAGCTTTATACACTACCTATAATATCCTAAACATCCTTCATTAATTTAAGATTAATTAAGGATATTTAACCTTTTTATGCCAACCTACAAAGACGGTGAAACTAAATTCTACGTTCAAAAAAAGACACATATAATCTAATTTATAGCCTATGAAACAAGAAACCATATTCCTACATTACATTTCACTTCTGGAGTGATTTCTTAGTAGATTCTAGGACAATGCAACAGTAAAGGTAACAACTACCATTACCAGAAACCAAAAGAAACAGTCATTATACACTAAGAAACGTATTTTAGCAGCAACAAGGACATATATATTGCTATTTTGTAGACAGTCCTACCCTCAGCCTTTACAGTGACAACATATCTGTTGGAGCAATATAAATTAGAGGCAGTTGGCAACTCCTGGACTCTTTTTATTTCATAACAGCTTTTTTTATAGGGCTCGCTGGACTATTCTGTGAAGCAACTGGACTTTATATACTGTACGTCAAAAGAAGCTAGAAAACCATATTGTGGAAGCTATGAAATATCATCTTGACCCGAACAAAGTTGGGTCCAAAACTATAACCTGCTAAATAAACACTATAAACTGTTGAAATCATAATTGAATAATGCAGCTTCATGCTAAGCAATAATGGAGTGTGGGTATTTGTTTACATTTTTAAAATTCAATAAAAAAGCTGTTACACAGGCTTCATGTACAGCGTTTTAACAACAGTCAATGTTTCAAATATGTCACAGTTACATAGTAAGCGCAAACAATGTAGCATTGTCTGATTCTTTAACCCCTCGGGCACACAGTCACAAGAAGAATTGTCAGTGTCTTATTCATGATGGCAGGTCTCAGGTTTGATTCTGGCAGCTTTTGATCACTTGATGGCCCAAAAGCTTTCAAATGCAGAAAAATCTGATGCTTTCTTGGCATCCTGCAGTGTGTCGAAACCTCAAAAGTGACTTTCAGTCCCAGATGTGAATTACTGAAGCAGTGTAAACAAAACAGAGACATCACAAAATGATGAATATCTCCAGTTAAATGTCTTTGTTGGATGGGTGACAGGTCCAAGACACACAGAAGATGTTATGAGATTGTGCTGGCTCCATTTGGAAAATTCTGGCTTTTCAAACTAAAAATAAATTAACAGTGCATTCCACTCAAATTTTAAAATCTGCAAGACATTTATGGGCAAGACTGATGTGTTATTTTTAAGCCAAATTTAAATCTATGACACTGTTATTTTAGTGATGTTGCAGTATCTTGTCTGAGGGTCACCTAGGACTTTCTGAATAGTAAAGTCAATTTGTATTTCACATAAACTATAGTATGGCCGGAGTCTAATGAAATGTTAAAATGTTATGGGAATTTGTTCATGTTGTATATTAAGTCAAGCATTAAACTTTAAGAAATAGTTTACAGATGTTAACATCATAAATGTGATATCCGCATACATGGAGCAACATACTGTAAAACAGTGCTGTTATGCAGATATTACAGATGACTCAAGGAAAAGAAAATCCTTTGCTATAATCCAAATTTATGTTGCAATAAGGTGTATGGTCTTTGCTAGTAATTTAACCTAAACAAAACAATATCAATATTTTGTCAGTTGACCCTATTCTGTATTCAAGTTCAATATGAATGTCAAAATGACCAAAGTAGCTAGTGATGAGCAAATGTATTCTGCAGACATGGATTCGCAGTGCAAATCCGAATTTCGCCATGCGGAAAATTTTGCAGGCAAAGAATGCCCATAAGAAAAAATGCCCATTGATTTTAATGTATCTGGAGAAAAAAGTCACCATTACAAAAAAACGCCCATTGACTTTAAAGGAAAACTATACCCCCCAAACAATGTAGGTCTCTATTAAAAGATACTGAGTAAAACAGCAACAGGGGAATGTAATAAAAGTCGCTAATGGAAAAACTATTCGCAATGCGAAAAGTTATGCCTTTGTGCGAACAAATTTTGCTTTGTGCGAATTTAATATAGCTTTTGCGAGCCCGGAAACTGTTTAGCGACCACTTCCGACAGTGAAAGACCGTTTGCGAATTTTATAGTTTGCGCCAATGCGCAGTCAATGTAATAAAACTTCTTACTGAAAAAGTCGTTATGTTTGCTCCAAAAGATTACAACACCTTCAAGCACTTCTTATGAGTGCGCAATTAAAATTCGCAATGCGCAATTAAAATTCGCAATGCAGTAACAGTTTAAGGAACAATATTACATTGCGAGATGTGGATTTTTAGTCTTATTGGTGCGAATTGTTTTGCTCTTTGCGACTTTTATTACATTCCCCTGCAAATGTGTAAAACCCTGCTTCATGTAAATGAACCATTATCATAATAATATACTTTTTTAGTAGTATGTGCCATTGGGATATCGTAAATAGAAAATTGCCATTTTAAAAAATAAGGGCCGCCCCCTGAGATCGTAAAATTCACTGTGCACACATACAAACCACATGTAAGGTCACATGAGCCAATTAACAGACAGAGTTCTGCCTTTTGCTTCCTCACTTCTTCCTGTTACAGTTAGTGTTGTAGTATTTCTGGTCAGGTGATCTCTGAGGCAGCACAGATAGAGTCACGAAATGGTGGTTCAAGGCAAGAGATGTAAAAGGGCAATATTTATGTAAATATATATTCCAGTTTGGTAAGATTCTTTAATATGTCATTCAATTTGATATAAACTATCTGTTGCTTAAGTATTCATTTTGGGGGTATAGTTTTCCTTTAATGCATTATGACAAAAGTCCCCCATAAGAAAAAATGGCCATTGACTTTAATGCATTAGGACAAAAAAAAGTCGCCATAAGAAAAAACGGGCATTGGCTTTAATGCATTTGGATCGAGAAATAATTTGTGTGCATACAAATTGACGCCCATTGACTTCAATGCATTTCACGAACTTTTCGTTTTTTTTGCAAATTTTTTTGCAGTTTCGAAAATTTTCACATTGGCGACAGATTTGCTTATCACTAAAAGTAGCCTGCTTTGCTCGCCTTAATGCAATCAAACACTTTAAATGCTTCAACATTACATTTTGGTAGACAATAGGCCAAATTCAATTCAGTGAGAAAAACCTATCTAAGGGTTTGTCATATGAAAACTCTATGAAGTGAAGTCTAGGGGAAAATCTGCAGTTGAATTAAGAGAAAAGTTTTTCTCCTCAAACTGGATATGGGCCCAAATGATTGATATCAAAGTCAGGTCACCAGAAATCCAAAATACCATAAGATACTACTATTGCTTGGATATCTTGTTTAAATTGTCTAATAGGAGTCCCCCCCATGTTATTCTCTCTGCCAACGCATTGCAAACAGTATAGGGTAAGAAAGAGACAGAAGTTTCTCCTCCCTGTTTACTTCTTTATTAAACCATTTCATTAACCCCTATTACATGAACCCCTATTACAAAAGGAGTCTAGGAGAATCTTATTGATTCATGGATTATGTTCTTGTTTTAAAATAAAATACTTGGTACTAACATCCTTCATTTGAAATGTACTGCAGCCCATTATTGTCTTGTTAATATGTGTGCCCATTCTCTATGACTCTGCTTAAAGCACTTCTGTCCTTGAATGAAGAAGACGAATCTTCATCCACTTGAAGAAGGTCTCTTTCTGACACCAGAGAGTCAATTCACTCAGCTTAGCAGCATTCAATTCTCAACAACAATTTGTTCTGCGTCCCTGTCAAGTTATTCTAGGCTGTGAAATTGTCAGCAATGATGGATGGCTCTCAGCATTCTGCTATCTCTTAGCTTTATCCTATGAGGATTTGGGCTGTTTCTCTTTTTTCGCTAACAGGCTGAACACTCTTTCTCTTTTATTTTTCTACGCAATATGCCAAACCAGCAGCAGTGATTATTAAATAGACATAACTGCCATTTTGGGAATCTATCTACACTAGAATGCAACAGAGTTTGCATTCAAGTGCATTATTGCTTTGGTACTGTTTTCCTTATAAATGTAAGCATTGCATGTGACAACTTAATCTCCTAAAGCTATGAAACTGAACTCTTGTATGACTTTACAGTAGCTCAGTATAATAACTGTCATTCTACTTATGTCTAAATGCTGACCACATGTTATAAGTTGGTTTGGTACTTTGCAGTTGCATTATCATCGCTCTCATTAAATATTCTGATGAAATGTTACTGTAGACTGTCAAATATGTGTTATATGGAAATCCGCAGATCTAGTGACATTGCAAATAAGATTGACACATGGGGCTTAGATGGAATTCTTTAAATTGAATGTGTGGCAAAAGTGTTGGCGTAGGAAAGAAGGGTTTGGATTCCTAGAGCACTGGGTTGATTTTACTTCGGGGTGTAATCTATATAGCCATGTCAGATTGCACCTCAATGGAAGAAATTCAGCTTTGCTATGGGCAAACAATGGTTAAGAGAATAGAGGAGTGTTTAAACTAGGTAATGAGTGTGGTTGGTCACTTAGAGCATCAGATTAGAATGGGTTAGGAGGTAAGGAGTTCCCCCTGTTACAAAAAAAACTGTCTGACAGTAACTACAAATCTAAATTTCCAATGGATAATATATCAGACTGAAAAGTAGTAACCTCCACTCTCTATTTGCAATTCCACAGACCTTCTATGACATCACCATCTTTGAGAATGTGTTGCAAAAAAAGTTCAAAATTTGATAAATATGTCAGTGAAAATTTAATAGAAATGAATAGAGAGCAGTGGAGTTTTATTGTGGTGAGCTTTAATTTCAAACTTTGATAAATCTGCCCCTAAATTTTAGATATGCAAGCTTTTCCAGTATATGGACTAACTATATTGACTGGGAAAGGTTTTTCATGGGGTTAAACACAAAAGGAAAATGGAATGGTTCTAAAATGCCGTAAAGTTTTGTATTAGTGTTTTTTGTGATTTTTTTCGTTAAGAAAAAATTCTTAACTGTTATTTTTTGCCTGCTTACACAACTTAGGAACCAGTTAATGGAGGCTTCCTTTCTGAATACCCAGACCCATTTCCAATTATATTGCTATTGCTGCATGTGTAACTCGGAAGAAAAATTCGAAAGAGATTAGAACAAGTAAACAGAGGACCGAAAGGTGTTTATCTCAGGGTACTTGGGGATAAGATACTTGAATACATATGCAAATCATAATATGCCTGCATTTTTTTTATGTCTAATCGATCTTGCCAGACCATGTAATTACTGATGAGGAGATGAGCAGAAACCTAAACTCTAGGGTGCAAATTCACTAAGCGCCGAAGCGCTGAACGCTAGCGTTAATTCGCTAGCGTTTGGCATTTTCGTTACTGCGCAAATTCACTAACGAACGCTGGCGTAGTTTTGCTAGTGTTACTTCGCACCCTTACGCCAGGCGAATTTTCGATAGCGACGTAACTACGCAAATTCACTAACTTGCGCAGTGTACTGAACGCTACCTTTTACGCTAGACTTCCTTCGCCACCTCAGACCTGGCGAAGCGCAATAGAGTAGATAGGGATTGTTTAAAAAAAAGTCAAAATTTTTTCTAAGTCCCAAAAAACGCTGGCGTGTTTTCTACATTATGGGCTGAAAAAGATCGAAAATTTTTTTGGGGCTCCCCTCCTTCCCCCCTACATTTCCTGACTCATGGCTACTTACCTAGACAGTGGGCACATGTGTAGGGAAAATAAAAATTTATATTTGATGATTTGAAGGTTTTCTAGGCATTTGTAGTGCTGATACGTATTCCTCCATTGAAATTTGAATTTCGCGCCATATGCAAATTAGCCTTCGCTAGCGTAACTTCGCTTTACATAGCGAATCAATGCTAGTGCAACTTCGCAACCTTACGCTACCCCTGTGCGCAACTTCGGATTTTAGTGAATTTGCGGAACGCTGGCGAAACTACGCCTGGCGCAACTTCGCATCTTAGTGAATTTGCCCCAAAGAGTGGCAGTGGATGTGATTTGCAAATTACTGTAGATTCAATGTTGGTAAGTGCAAGGTTATTGTAGTAATATTATGTGAGTGCTCCTTAATTAAGAAGGATTTGGGGATCTTTGTGGACAACAAACTGTGTAACTCTAGTAAGAGTCATTCAGTGGCTATTAAGTAAATACAGTTTTAAATAAAGTACTGTCTGGCATAAAAAGTGCATAAGCTCAGGAAAGACAATACTGCTCTTTACAAGTAAAGGTTATTGCAAGGGGACATGGATACTCTTTACAAGTAATCATAGATAGCGCTGAACATTTTTTCCTATAAAAAAAAATCAAAGATTTAAAAGACACCCCTTTAGAATTAAGGAACAGTATTCATTAATTTGAGGCAGCAAAGGTGGTTCTTTGTGTTAAGGCAGTGGAATGTAAAATGTTTTGATAGGTGACACTTTCATTGTGGATTCTATGAATGCATTTAAGAATGGATTGGATGACTTCTAGGACAAGTATAATATCCAAGGCTATTGGGATTTTGAGATCTACACATGTAGTTTAGTATAGGTATTGGTATATAATGTTTATATACAGTATATGAGTGTATAGATAGGTCTGTATATGTATATGTGTATATTTGAGGGTTGAGCTTTATAGGCCTTTGTCTTTTTTCAATGTATGTAGGTAGAAAAGTAAAAGGTGGAAGTGTTGTCCCATGCTTGATGAATATTAAACCTGCCTAAATAAGGTAACAAAGCTCCATGAACGAGTAATAGTTGTGTCAGTAATCAATTGGAAATTACTAATTTAGAGAACCTACACTAAGGGAGAGATTTCTGAAAAGTCAAGATGGTGCTTTATCTCAATTCTAGAAAAAGAGCATACATAAATATACACAAGCTTATTCTTTAGAACTCTTTTTTTAGTCTCATTGAAAATAATTGTAACATTCATTTGCTTGTGTGTGTGTGTTTTTTTTTTTTTTTAAAAAAGTGACCATGAAGATTCTGGCAAAATTTTATTAATTGAGCTAGCATTTAACAAAGTATGCATTTTGTTGCTTTTTTTTAACATGCTTTCTCATGCTTTATTAAAACCTCAGTACCTATTTTTCTTTCAGTTGATATCAGATATGGAAAGTCACAGTTAAAGATCTTACAGGTTAGTATTTTTTAGAGAGAGTTAATTTAATGTTGTCAGTGTACAGAGTCAGTAACATACATTTAAAATGTGTTTTTGCAACAGCCTAGTTGATTTGGTCTAAGTCCACTTTCAAAGTAAGACATTGTGTTGAGTCAGGCTACCAGCATTTTCCAGTTGGCTACAGTTCTGTACTTTCTGCTGATCTCTAATCATGGTTGACTAGATGCAATTTCACTTTGATCAACATTGTTCTTTAAAAGCTCAGCATCACACATTTGCACTGTAAAAGACTAAAACAAGGGTCAATTACTGATGTAATAATGCTGTGTTGGCAAAAAGTGGTATCATTGGTTATACTAATATTTATTAAATGGGGTGGGGGCACGAACTTAAGTATCTTGGTTTGCAGTAACATTTGGGGTTCATAGGTCCTAAATTTTTAAATTGCTTGAATTTATATATATATATATATATATATATATATATATATATATATATATATATATATATATATATATATATATATATATATATATATATATATATATACACACATCTCCTTGGGAATGTTAAATATTTATAAAGGGAAAAATTCAGTTTTAATACAATAAATGGATGACAACTAGTCTATTCTCTATCAAAAAAGAATGTAGCTATATTTATTTTTGCATGTATGTATGTATTTTTTAATTTATTTAGATACAGTTTATTTATACACATTCATGATAAATGCTACTACATAATGTTCTGTGTATTTTTCAAAAAAAATTCCTTAAAGACAAATTATATATTACATGCCCCTTAGACCATTAAATATATAATATTTGGAATTTAACACATGAAATGTAACCAAATACAAGATCAGCTTGTCTGAATAGTATTTCTTTTATAAAGTATAATTTATCATTTACAGTTTACCTCTAAAAACCTAGCAGCTCACAGTAGCTAAAGCTTAGATTTTAATATACAGGTATGGGACGTGTTATTCTGAATGATTAGGACCTGGGGTTTTTCAGGATAAGGAATTTGGATCTCCTTTAGCCTGGATTTATTATATCTTATTTGGAATCAAGTACAAGATACTGTTTTATTATTACAGAGAAAAAGTAAATCATTTTTAAAAAATTTAATTATTTGATTAAAATGGAGTCTACAGACCTTTCTATATTCAGAGCTTTCTGGATAAGCACATACCTGTACAATGTAAAACTCTGCATAATGGCTGGTGCTATATAAATAAATGATGATAATACCATTGATAATATTGCTTAATACACAAACGTGATATTCATTATTACTTGAACCAAGATGACTTTTCTACAGATGTCCGTAATTAAACAGATAATGAATTAACCCATATATTGATAACTAATATAACCAAGAGGCACAACTAGATTACAATTAGGAATCTATTATCCTGTAAACCGATTTCACAAATTGTTGAAATTCATTATTTACCATAGTCCAAGCCTTTAGGATTTATTATATCAGATTTACTGGTCTGAGATGTCGAATCCCATAGGCTGCTGAAGACAAATTTAGAAAAAAAAACTTTTCAAGTGCATTTGATACTGGTATTGGTCAAATGTACGTTTAAACAAGTCACAAAATACATTTAAGTATAGAGTAGCTAGTAATATTCTTAAAAAAAAAATTGTTGTTTTTTTATAGTCATTTTGAAGTCAGAATTAGTTATAGACTCCAATGGGAGAATAAAAAATGTTGTGCTTCAAAAACATTTTGACACCCATAGACTTTAATGCATTTCGGCAAATTTTTGGCGTTTCACAAATTTTCGGCGAAATGGGTCAGACTTGCCCATTACTAGTCAGAATGGAAGATGAGAGAAGTTGGATAGAAATATAAGTAATAAAACATAATAAGATTGAAGCAGGACAGGAACAGAAAAACCATAGTATAAAAGAAAAGCCAATAATTTGGGGGCTGATTTATCAATGTTCAAATTCAACTTTTTTATATTAAAACTCACAAATTTAAATAATAGTTTCCAAAACTTGAATATCTGATATTTATTAAGCATAAGCAAATTGAAAAACTTGGATGTAAAAGCTTGCAAGTTCATGTAGAAATCAATGAGAGTCCAAACATTAAAAAAAAAAAAATTTAATTCAAGTTTTTTTTTTTTTTTAAATATTATTGTTTTTTTTAGAATTTGTAGACCCATTGAAAATGATAAATAGAATATGAATTTGATGCATTTGAGTCTTTTTCCTGGTTTTATGCAATCAAATATAAGAAAAAATGTAAGTTCGGTAAAATTTCACGTTTATTCAAATTTTGATAGGCCTCTAAGAATGCAAAATGTAGAATCTTGCTAACATTAGGAAAAATATAATGTACTACAAGTTCATTTGAAGGTGCGCTTCACCTTTAAAAACCTAGAATACCTAGAAACAGAATAAGGGAACTTTGGCATATAATAACGACATACTGAACATGTTTTTATTTGATGCAATGTCAACATTTATTTTTAACATATATATATGATAGCATATAAAAAATGAACCTTGGTTCTTTGTTCTAAAGCTGATCTCTGTTAAACAGAAATAAATACAACAGCATTTTACTCTAAGAGAGAGAGGAAAAAAACAGCAGCTTCAGCCCTAGATTTACACTTTGATGTGTCCATCTGTAAGCCTGCACTGTGGATGCTTTGTTTTATATCACCAAGTTGAAGCATCTTATAAAAAAGGGAAAAAATAGACCACTGGCATCTTCAAATATATTGTTACATTTTTATTTTGCGTCTAATGAATCCATATGCATTTGGATAGCTTGTCTTACACATTCCCCAGCTACTTCAGTTAATGAATAAGGAAAATCAGAACAAGGAGGGTTAGAACAGCAAAGGGAAGAGTCAACACATTTTAATGGAAATGAGTATCTGTGGTAATGCAATAGGCGGTTTGTATTCCTTCTCATTCTCTGATCTGTGTACATACTTTGAATTGAGAAAAATATCAAAACAAAGCAAATCAAATCCACTCAGAGCCTATAATGCTGGTGTACTCGAGCTTTTCTTCCGTGGCACACTGATAATTAAGAAAAGACATTTGAAACACCCACTTCAAAAAACCTACCATCATTAATAAGGGGTAGGATAGCATGGAACTTGCTGAATATGTCAGCTCAGCCTAAAGTCATAATTACTGCCTAAAATGTGCATATGAAGAAGGGCTTCTTTTTTGCTGCACTTTCTGAAAAATTATAAAGTTATAAAAGAAATATGCACCTTACACTGCGTAATATTATTGAAACCACTCATCCTTCACATCAGTCTTTGTACTAGTGAAGCTCACAAAGGTCCCTATAACATTCATACAACAAACAGGGGTGCTGCGCTAATGAGGTGAGTTTAGAAACTCACTTCAGATGGCAGAACCCCACTAGTTACCAGGGGTTGCAAATATGCTGCTCATGGTAACTTTAAGAGCCAAATTCCCGGTTTTCAAACCAGAAATTTGTCTTTTCTAGTGCAGAGAGCACAATTGTTCCTGGTCCCCTCTGCTGGCTTCATGGACCCCCTGGTGCAAAAAGGTGAGGCATGGGGGGGGGCAGCAAGATGACTCTGGCTGTGGAGGGGCCAGGATCACTCCTGACAATAAACACATGCTAGGGTTAATAGCAATAGCATTCACATAAGGAGAAGAACATACAAGTTGAACTCAGCACAGGACAAGATATATTGTCTGAAATTCAGTTGACAGAGTGATAAAAATCAATGAGCATTACATTAAAATAAGGTGTTGGGGTTTAGAGGGAACACTGGATGTAAGAACACAGATGGGTTTTATTATTCGCCCTGGACATTTGAATGACATAACAATATGTGATATTAGTAGTACTTCAGCACATTAAAGCCCTTGAGTTTAAGCTACACAATCTTTGCTGACTGACTGAAACAATAAAATGTTAAGTTCAAACACCTGCAGGACTGCATGTTTTTTCAGAAATAATATGGCAGCAGCAAACAAGGTCAAAAAAACAGCCAAAAGCAAAGGCAACAATTGTCAGCCCTCACAAATCCCTTTTTTAGTTGATGTAAAGAAAAGAAAATTCCCCTTGCAATGTAGGTTAAATTCATCTTTACAAGGTTAAAATATAAAGGCATGTATTATGCGCATTAAAATACAAACTGAATTACTCTCAGGAGTTAGCTATTGTTTAATACATGGCATGGGATCTTTTATCTGAAATGCTTGAGACCTGGAGTTTTCTGGATATATTTTTTTCTGTAATTTGGACTTTAGGGATAGGGCTACTAAAAACATTTCATAATTAAATGAACCCAAGTTTTGCAGGCAAATGCAGCTTAGTCAGGACCATGTACAAGGAACTGTTTTATTATTGCAGAGATAAAGGAAACTACTGAGATAAAATCAGTAAATACATGTGCTCTTTATAAAAACAATTCTTAAACATACTTAGCATAGTTATCAAATAAAAATGTGGAAATCATAACCTAATCATACCCTAAAAAAAAGAGGATGCATGTGACACCCTTCGTCTGGTACTTTCTGCCCAGCCCCATTAAAAGCCTCCTTTCAAATGATTACATAAACCCTACTTTTTCATTCTAGTCTAACCTATGTCTGTATATGTAAACTGTTTTGTGTTGTATTTGTATCCCATTACTCTGTAAAGTGCTGAGGGATACAATGGTACTGTATAAATAATAAGAAAACATCCATTATCAGATTCTAGATGGAGAATCACACAAGGTTGATATAAGTTATTATTAATATGCAAATGAAACCCACCAACCGTAACCTTGATATTCTGTCTTGAATTTCTATAACACATGCAGTTGTGTTTAACATAGTAACATAGTAACATAGTAAGTAAGGTTGAAAAAAGACACATGTCCATCGAGTTCAACTTTTTTTCTTTTTTTCTTATTAACTACCTAACTGCCAGTTGATCCAGAGGAAGGCAATAAAGTAATAAAGTACATAGAATAGACAAGATATAATGTAGCTCTGCCATGTTATAACCCCATTCTAGAAGTGTATAGAAGACTTACTGAGCAAAGTTTTAGATATCCTATCCATTTTAGTTTGGAAGCCATTAGACCCCAGTACAAATGCTGAGCAAAACCCTCATCTTCAAAATCTGAAGTATTGGCCAGAGTATCTAACATGAGGGATATGGATCATAAAACTAGACAGAGGAATGTTCTATCAATTATATCATGGAACCTCTGAGTTCTATGGCCTGCATGACCTTTATATGGTCATGGAACTCCTTGGTAACTTATAATATCATTATATTTTACAATAAGGGGTACTTTATTCAATATATATATACAGTCATATGAAAAAGTTTGGGAACCCCACTTCAGCCTGCAAAATAATTTACTCCACTTTCAACAAAAAAAGATAACAGTGGTATGTCTTTCATTTCGCAGGAATATCTGAGTACTGGGGTGTTTTCTGAACAAAGATTTTTAGTGAAGCAGTATTCAGTTGCATGAAATTAAATCAAATGTGAAAAACTGGTTGTGCAAAAATTTGAGTACTCTTATAATTTTGCTAATTTGAATGCATGTAACTGCTCAATACTGATTACTGGCAACACCAAATTGGTTGGATTAACTTGTTAAGCCTTGAACTTCATAGGTGGATGTGTCCAATCATGAGAAAAGGTATTTAAGGTGGCCAATTGCAAGTTGTGCTTCTGTTTGACTCTCCTCTGAAGAGTGACAGCATGGGATCCTCAAAACAACTCTCAAAAGATCTGAAAACAAAGATTGTTCAGTATCATGGTTTAGGGGAAGGCTACAAGAAGCTATCTCAGCTGTCTGTTTCAACTTTAAGGAGTGTAATCAGGAAATGGAAGGCCACAGGCACAGTTGCTGTAAAACCCAGGTCTGGCAGGCCAAGAGAAATACAGGAGCGGCATATGTGGAGGATTGTGAGAATGGTTACAGTCAAAGACCTGCAAGAACATCTTGCTGCAGATGGTGTATCTGTACATCATTCTACAATTCAGCGCTATATGCACCAAGAACATTTGTATGGCAGGGTGATGAGAAAGAAGCCCTTTCTGCACTCACGCTACAAACAGAGTCAATTAGTGTATGCAAATATTATATAATTTTGGAAAAAAGTGCTTTGGACTGACAAAAATTTAGTTATTTGGCCATAACAAAAAGCACTTTGCATGTCGGAAGAAAAACACCGCATTCCAAGAAAAACAACTGCTGCCTACTCTCAAATTTGGTGGATATCAAAAAATTCTTCAGGATAATGTTCAAGCATCAGTCACAAAGTTGAAGTTATGCAGGGGTTGGATATTCCAACAAGACAATGACCCTAAACACAAAATCTACAAAGGCATTTATGCAAAGGGAAAAGTACAATATTCTGGAATGGCCGTCACAGTCCCCTAACTTGAATATCATCGAAAATCTATGGGATGATTTGAAGCAGGCTGTCCATGCTCGGCAGCCATCAAATTTAACTGAACTGGAGACATTTTGTATGGACGAAACAAATGGTCAAAAATACCGCCATCCAGAATCCAGATACTCATCAAAGGCTATAGGAGGCGTCTAGAGGCTGTTACATTTGCAAAATGAGGCTCAACTAATATGACTATAAAGATTTTCATTCATCCAGGTCATGGTATATCTAGTATAGGTAAATCTAAAAACAACTGGACTTGCTGAGTAATCATTGAAGACGTTTCACTACTCATCCGAGCAGCTTCTTCAGTTCAACTGAGAAACCCCTTCACAACAGCCAAACAAGTGAACAACACTCTCCAGGAGGTAGGCGTATCAATATCCAAGTCTATTATAAAGAGAAGACTGCATGAAAGTAAATACAGAGGGTGCACTGCAAGGTGCAAGCCACTCATAAGCATCAAGAATTGAATTACTAGATTGGACTTTGCTAAAAAGCATCTAAAAAAGCCAGCACAGTTTTGGAAAAACATTTGTTGGACAGATGAAACCAAGATCAACCTCTACCAGAATGATGGCAAGAAAAAAGTATGGAGAAGGCGTAGAACAGCTCATGATCCAAAGCATACCACATCAACTGCAAAAAATGAAAGAGGCAGTGTGATGGCTTGGGGTGCATGGCTGCCAGTGGCACTGGGACACTAGTGTTTATCCATGATGTGACACAGGACAGAAGCTGCCGAATGAATTCTGAGGTGTTCAGAGACACTGTCTGCTCAAATCCAGCTAAATGCAGTCAAATTGATTGGGAGGCATTTCATAATACAGATGGACAATGACCCAAAACATACAGCCAAAGCAACCCCAGAGTTTATTAAAGCAAAGAAGTGGAATATTCTTGAATGCCCAAGTCAGTCACCTGAACTGAACCCAATGGAGCTGCATTTCACTTGTTGAAGACTAAACTTCGGGCACAAAGGCCTATAAAAAACAGGAACTGAAAGCGGCTGCAGTAAAGGCCTGGCAGAGCATTAAAAAGGAGGAAACCCAGAATCTGGTGATGTCCATGAGTTCAAGACTTCAGCCTGACATTGCCAGCAAAGGGTTTTAAACCAAGTATTAGAATTAAACATTTTATTTTCATGTTTTTAATTTGTCTAATTAGTTTTGAGCCCCTGAAATTAAGTGATTGTGTTAAAAAAAAAAAGGCGCTTTAGTTCCTCAAATTTTTATCTTTTTGTTCCACCCAGTGAATTAAAGCTGAAAGTCTGCAGTTCAACTGTATCTGAGTTGTTTCATCTAAAATTATTTGTAGTAATGTAAAGAACCAAAATTAGAAAAAAGTTGTCTCTGTCCAAATATTTATGGGCCTAACTGTACCTCAAAATGCCTCTTTGCAGCACATCAAGTTTTCTGAGTTTTTCCTCCTAAGTTATATATTTGTTTCATTTTCCTTGCCTTTCTCTGAACTTTTTTGAACGTTTTTTTGGCTGGATGCGAGTGACAAGGCTGCAGGGGGCACAATGTGAATCAGGGGCAGTCACGCTTCTGCAACCGGGGCTTCAGGGAGGCCGCCAGCACCCAGCACAGTCTCTTCATTTTTGCCGGAGCCCACGCTGACACCACGGGCCACTTGATTTTCCCTGATCTTCAAAAGCAAGCTGGCAGCCACGCTTCCCCCAATGTTGTGAATGGACAGATAAGGCTGCGCTTCTCAGGGGACATGCTGTCAGTAGAATAGCCAGGATGGAGAAATCAAGCACCGCAGAATGGATGGTCGCCATGCCGCCTTTTCTGAAGAGGACCGGAAGTGGAGTTTCTGTAAGTTATTTCTTAATAAAGACTTTGCTATTTCTTGGTGGGGGTTTTTTTCGAACTATACTAACAAATTTTTTTACATTTTTTTTTTTTGATGTTACTGTTCCTTTAAATGCACTACAAACTTAGAATGTTATAGTGGAGGAAGGTAATTATTCACAGGTGTGTTTGTTGGCTGGGGCTTAAAATCTCCTTGCTTTCTCACTAGAGCTGCTCCTGAGCTAAGGGTAAGTGCACAGTGGTCTTACTACTTACTACTTGCTGGGGGACTTGATTTTAAATGCACTAGAAACTTAGAATGCTCACAAATAGTATATGACTCGCATACAATGAGGGACCTTGACATGGCATGTGAGCTTACATATTTTGGCCAAGGTGTGGTGCTAACACTAATTATTTTTAATAATTATTTTTAAAGACAATTTTTCTCTTTATCCAGTTTTTTTATACCTCAAACTGTACACAATAACTAAAGTGCAGTGTAAACATATATTTATACACATACTGTAGGGGCAGATTTACTAAGCTTGAGTGATGGTTCGAATTTCAAAGTCAATTTTTGGGAACTTGGATCATCGAATAGGCTATATTCGACAATTCGACTTCGATACGAACAGTTCGAAGTAAAAATCGTTCGACTATTCGACCATTCGATAATCGAAGTACTGTCTCTTTAAAAAAAACTTCTACTTCATACTTCGCCAAATTAAAGCTATCGCAGTGTAACATTAGCCTATGGGCACCTTCCACGGCACTTTTCTAAAAAATTTTTGGTCGAATAGAAATCCTTTGATCGATCGCTAAAAATCGTTCGAAACAATTTTATTAGATCGTAGGATTGCCAAATTCGGTGAAAATACTTCTAAGTTCTAAGTTTTTCAATTCGATGGTTGAATTTTGAAGTTTTTTGTACTTCGAAATTCGACCCTTGATAAATCTGCCCCATAATAATTTTTAATTTTTGCATATCTTGAAAATAATTATTTTTTAATGTACAGGGAAATTTTATTAATCTTGCACATTGCCTGCAAAAACAACTTCTATAAATCCTTTTCCATTTATGATTTGCTGAGACTTTGCTGAGATTTGCTGAGACTGCTACAAATGTAGTAGCTGTTATTTCCAGAGACCAAGCACCAGATATTGCCTTGGAACATGTGCTGTGCAGTGAACCTGCAGATCTTTTGAGCTGAGATCTGTAAGTACGTACATATGTCGCATTCGCTGCATGCTAGGGTAGGAAACCATATATATTATAATGCACTGCATCTATGCCATTTAATCTGTAACAGACATTGTTATTTCTGTGATCCGAACAGCTGGTTTAATAGTATAGATACCATATTAAAATTCACAGATAATTCACACAAGATTGGATTTATGGCTTCAACTGCATCTGCTCTATTGAACAGTTGGTCCTGGATACATTAATGGCCACAGGGGCAAAAGGAATAACGTGCATGTCTCCATGTCTCCACCCATTGATCCATACCATACCAGAAATACTATAACAACCCAAAATTAAATTGTCTCTGATCTATCATTCTGCTGGTGCTTTTGACATTGCATGTGCTCATGGTGTACTCATGGGCTACTCTAGATTACTGGGCAGAATATGCCCTTTATGACAAATGTAGTTAGAACCTGGGCAATACAAAGACTTCTTGACATGTGAACCTCTAAAGCACTGCCTTGGAAGCATAGATCTATACGTCTATGCTGATAATGCAGAATCCATCTGAACTCTTAACCATGACCCCATATGGGTAACATGGATATCACTGTCCTGTTATACTGGATTCTAGAATAATAATACTGTCTGCAAGAAACCATTGGAGAACACCTCCCTGAACTTCAAATCCACAGATATCAATTATATCACATTTAAAATTTCACTGTATCTTTTTTTAGAAAGGTTTAAAATATGTTTTGTGACCTTTGTTTAGCATTGTTGACATGTATAACTGAAAACCATTTGCATTATAATAAAAGTCTTTAGAAAGAAAAAAAATGTTGCTTTGCTTTAGTTTTCACAATGTGGGGGTTGGCTGCATCGCTGGAAACAGAAATATGAGCTTCTGCATTAAACTACCTGGCACTTACTTCCATGAAATAAATCCACTGGATGACAGTTGAATTTTACAATAAAAAAGTGAAAATGAGCAACAAGAAAATCCTGATTGAAGTGAACCTGTGTTGCCATGGCTACTAAACATGTCACATCCAAATCTGAACAGACATTTTATAAGGCAGCTGACTGCAAATGCCCCTGAATATCAAAACTGAAAACAGAGACAGTATAATAAAACAACAGGCTATAGAGCCGGTGTCTTTCGCAGCTAATTAAAGAATCTACCATTTCAAAGCCACAAGAATCTCAGATTTTTCTTCGTTCTTGCCCCCACCTGAACAGAATGAAATTCAGTGCTTATCCAAAGAACACATTACTTACACACAGGCATATATCTCTTAACTGAAAATTCCTTGAAATTAAACATTTTAACACATTCAAAGTAAGATTCAATTGAGCAAAATAGACCACCCATTTCAAAATGAGCTTTGCCCCATCTTGCATCTGCTCATCTTTTGTACTACCCAAATGTAGCTAAATTCAGATAAGCCAGATATCTACTGAAATTTGTTAGACATTAATCCATTGCATTGGACTCAATGAACAAAAGGCTGATTATGGATGCCACATGAACAGTAATTTACCACCCTCCTCGAAAAAGAATACTGTCCCTTTTACTTCTGGTTTCTTCTCCACGACTAGTAGCACTGGTAAACCATCAGCCAGGTGGCAACCATAACTCCAAATTATAGTTCAAATAAGGGTTGAACAGTAAATTCAAATTCGAATTTTCAGGGTGTTTTTTTGTGTCAAAATTCACACTTTAAAATTTGAATGTAAATTAGAATGTGTGATTTATCACAACTCGAACATGGAAAAAGTTCTAATTTGAATATTCGCCACCTAAAACCTGCCAAGTTCATTTACTAGTCAATGGTAGATGTATATTCAACCATTTGAATATGTTAATTGCCTTCCTGACATTCAAGGTTTTTTTTGGAGGGAAAACTCGATTTACATTCGATTCAAATTCAATTCGAAATTTCAGTTCAGGACTACCAGATTGAATATTAGAATTTCGATTTGTTTTCTTAAATAACCTCCCATTTGCGTCGGGAAAATATTCAAATTTATTCAAGTAAAAAAAAAAACAAAAACACATAAATTAGAAATTCGAACTTTGATAAATCTGCACATATTGTTATTGTTAAATGCATTGCGTGCATGGGCCAGAATTCTTTGCTGTTAGATGTAAGGCCCAGAATTCCTTGATGTTAGATGTAAATGTCTTTTTTTGACTCTTTTTAAAAAATGAAAATTTCCTATCATACTAACTGTAAATTTCTTTTCCTGGCCACTTATCATGTCAGCAATACTACATGTATTTGCCCTGCCCCATACCCTGGTTAGCTCTGTCCCTCCCCCAAAGAAAATGATAAAGGACCCAGCCCCTCCTCACTTACTTGTCTCATAATTTAGTCAATAGAGGGTGGGTTTGTTGACATGATAAGTGACCAGGAAAATAAATTTACGGTAAGTATGATAGGAAATTCTCATTTTTCCTGGCCACTTGAGTATTGCTGCATGTCCGCAATACTATGGGTTTTACCCAAGCAATGACAAACAATCAAGAGGGAGGGCATAAAACAGTTTTTAATCAACAGTAGTGATGGGCGAAATATATAGCCTGCGAATTTAAAGTGAAAGTGCTGCGACATGAACTTTTAGAGTTCTGTATTGAAATCCTTTGCTCAATCCTTCCTGCAGGTATTCTAAAACCTGAGGTAAAGGTGGTGGAAAAATGGGATTTGCCTTCTCCAATTGCCATAGGAGAAATCTTTCCCAAATCTTATAATATGTGGTAGATGTAGTGCATTTTCTTGCCTTAAGCAATGTAGCCACCACTGCTTCGGAGAGCCCCAAGGCTACAAGCCTTTTGCGCTCAGCCTCCATGCCATCAATGAGAGAGAGTGCGGGTCTGGATATGACACTGTGGATCTGCTACTGCCACAGTCTTCTGAGCAGAGGAAACCATGGGCGACGAGGCCAATAAGGGGCCACAAGAATGACCTCTGCTTCCTCTTGAATAAACTTCAGTAGGACTTGAAGGAGGTGAGAAATTGGTGGAAACACAGAAGCTAAACGAAATATCCAGGCTTGAAGGAGTGCATCTGTCCCCTGAGCTAGATGCCTGAAAAATCTTGCAAAGAATATTGGCAATTGAGCATTGTCCGGTTAGGCCATGAAGTCCACTTCCGGAAGACCCCACTTCTCCACTAGTCGGTGGAAAACGTCTGGATGCAGTTTCCAATCATGTTTTGACAAAGTCATACGGCTGAGAAAGTCCGCTTTCTGATTGTGAATCCCTGGAACATGAACTGCCTTCAGATTCTCCAGATTCTACTCTGCCCAGCTCAGGATTGGGAATACTGCTTTCCATAGTGACCAACTCCTTGTTCCTCCTTGCTTCCTTATATATGACACTGCTGAGGAATTGTCTACTTTGACTTTTACCGCCATTCCCTTTATGTCTGGAGCAAAGGTTTTCAGTGCTTGAGACACTGCTCTTAGCTCTAACACATTTGCATGCACTTTCAGTGGAGACTTCCAGACTCCTTATGCCACACTGCTCTCCAGGAGAGCTCCTCAACCTTGGGAGGAGGCAACCATTGTTATTATCTTCCAATTTATTAGAGTAAGGGGAAATCCCCTGGACAAATTTGAAGGGCTCATCCACCACTGAAGGTTGACCTTGAGTTGGGGAGAAAGAGGAATTAATTGATTCCAATTGATTTTCCATCGATTCCAATGAGTCAGGAAATAATGTTGTGCCTCTTTCATATGGAATCTGAACCATTTGGTAATTGGAATAGAGGCCGCCATCAAACCTAGGAGAGACATAAATTGTAACTTTCCCGTGGCAACAGAAATCTTTAATTTCTTTCACCATTCGCTCCACCTTCTGTTGTGACAATTGGACTACATTGTCTGCCGTGTTGAATAGAGCCCCCAGGTTAATCAGGGATTGAGATGGCTGCAACTGACTTTTTCCCCAGTTGATTAGCCACCCGTGTGATTGAAGAAAATAAATTTCAATCTCTCTGTGTAACAAAAGGACTTCTGGAGACCTTGCGGACAGGAGGATATAGTCCAAGTAATGCCAGACTGTCAGGGCCTGTTTCCTCAGTTCTGCCACCAAGGTGATGAGGACCTTGGTAAACGTTCTTGGAGATGTTGAGAGGACAAAGGGGAGGGCCAGAAACTGAAAATGCTTGTGTCCAACTGCAAAGAGAAGAAAACGTTGATGCTGATCTGCTATCGGAAGGTGAAGGTATGCATCTTTCAAATCGATTGACAAGAGCCAGTGTCCTGCCTGTACTGCCGCAATAATGGTGTTTATTAACTCCATTTTGAATTTTTGAAGATGCACGAAGGAGTTCAGTTTCTTTAAATCTAGCACTGGCCTCCATCCTCCCGAAGCCTTCTTCACTAGAAAAAGTAGGGAATAAATGCCTTTTTCCCTCCTGATGCACTGGAACCACTACCTCCTGGCCCAAAATCATTTGGACATACTCTTCAATGGCTTTTTTCTTTTCTAGACCTCGAGGCATAGGGGAAACCAAAATTATATTTAGAGTTGGAACTGACAAAAAATCTATGCAGTAACCTCTTTTTAATACGGCCAGTACCCACTGGTCTGAAATTGACTGCTCACAAAAAAGTCTAAAATCTCGAAAGTCTTGCCCTGACTCGAGAATCCTTTACTCCATGATTGTCAGGAGGGTTTTTAGAAGTTGGAGACAGTTTAATCTTGGTCCCCCTGATAACTGTGGAGTGACCTCTTCTCCAAGACAATTTCATTGGACTGTCTCTGCCAAAGTATCTGTAATTATTGGCATAACATCTAGCTGTACCTGAGCCTCGAAAAAAAAAAAAAACCTTTAAAGGGTTGGGTCTTTGATTTCTTCTTTTCTTGCGGCAGGAAAGTACTTTTCCTCCCTGTCGCCTTTGCTATGACCTCTTCTAATTAAGGGCCAAACAGATTTTCTCCAACATAAGGCAGGAAAAAATTGTTTCGGTTTTGAAGAAGAAGGGAGCACCTTAGACTTCTGGGAATCCACTTTCTCCTCCATTCCCATGATTAATTTAATTGCTTTAATCAAAGGAGGAATTAAGGCCAAATCAAAGGATGAAGATTCTGTTTCTTCTTCTTCCTCCTCAGAAAACAACTCCGGCATTGGCTTTAGACTTTCATCTCCTGAGAAATCGGAGGACTCAGAATCCTCCCTGGACATTGAAGCTCCTTGGCCTGAAGGGACTTCACTATCAGGTGTACTTTGTAGAAGGCCAAAGCATGATTTACAAAACTTTTTCCCCGACAGCAGAGCATCAACGCAGCCTGCACAAACTTGAGAAGAAGAGCCAAACAATCTTTTCCTCTGTATGGACTCCATATGGCAAGCTGAACAGAGACAACAACAAGATGAATCAAAAAAATTATAAACAAAAAACTAAAGGTGTAAAACACCGCAAAGAGAGAGAACTAAAGAGGGACATACCAAGCAACAAGGGCAGCTGTAACTGAGGCTGTAAGATCACCAGTACACTTCAGTAACTCCTGGTGTGCTACAAGCAATACAGGAGAACAATAAGTATTGAGTTTTAACAAACCCAACATTTCTGTAAGACAGGCATTTGATTATCTGACTGGATCAGAAAACCGAATTATCCACTTCCAGTATTGTATGCACTTTCAAGCATTCCAAAATGCACTGAATGAATAGCCCTCAGAAATTGTCAACCTTTCTGAAGAGTTGGATTTGAACAAAATCAGCCGACAAGATGTCCCATGCTAACCAGAATGAAGACTAAGCAAAAAAAGACAAGTAAGTGAGGAGGGGCTGGGTCCTTTATCGTTTTCTTTGGGGGAGGGACAGAGCTAACTGGGGTATGGGGGCAGGGCAAATATCCATAGTATTGCTGACAAGAATTGGCCAGGAAACAATGCTTTCTATCTCAGTAGGAAAAAGCAATGGCAGCTAGTGATGGGCGAATTTGCGCCGTTTTGCTTCGCCAAAAAATTAGCGAATTTTGCGCGAAATTCGCGAAACGGCGAAAAATTCGCTAAACAGCGCCGGCGTCTCGTTTTTGAATTTTTTCCGCGAATTTTCGCGGGCGTTTCGCGAATTTATTCGCCAGGTGCGAATCGCACAAATTCGCCGCGAATTCGCGCCTGGCGAATAAATTCGCCCATCACTAATGGCAGCAACTGTCACAGGTTTGATAACATTGAATTCCATTACCCTACAGTAACAGAGAAATGGCTTATAGGACTTTGGACTCCTAAAGAGTTTTTTTTGTCAATTTCAAAACATATTTAAAAAAAATGTGGTGCTTTAAATCAAGGAAATGTAAAATGTGTTATTCAGTAAACTTGTTTAAGGTCTAAATATGTAGCAAAGAAGCAACCCAAAAAAATGGAAACAAAACTGCTTATGTACAGTATTTACTCTTGAAAATGTTCATTTGTTCCCGGTATTCTCATCTCTAAATAGTCATTAATACCTTTTGTCGAATTTATTTTTCTCTTAAATATCACATTACTAGGAAAACTCATTTATACTGGTTTGCAAGAAGGCATACACATGTCAATGGTTTCTGATATTACTGCAATCTTTTTTCTCCAGACGTTCAATTACATTTTTAAAAAATATCAATACACAGTAAGTGACTATCAGTCTACAATTTGATTTAATCCTTGGGAAAACTATTTGCCGAGTTGATCATTGTTCTGAAATACATAATTGCATTTCACACCAGTGGAAAATCAAGGAAACATTTGCTTTATTTTGCTATTTAAAAATAAAGTTGTGGTGATGAAAGTGGGGCTGACAGTATAAAGGTCAGTTTACAATATACAAATGATAATTTTGGACACAAAGTTGCCCAGATTAAAGTTCAATATTGCAGTTTAATCAAGGGCAGTTTAGGTGAAAGCATGAAACTGCCACAAGGGATTAGCAAACATTTGTACCTGGTACAGTTTAATGGGGACATTTGCTGTTTTGCCAGTGTCAAATCTGAATTAGAATATTTCCATGCTGCTTGTTTAGCTGGAAAAAATTATCTTAGTAGAGGCCATTAATAAAATATTAAAATGGTGATTTGGGCAAGTTGATTTCAAGGATTTCTGGCCTGAGCAACTGGAAAAAATGGCATGTAGATGTTGCTATTTATCTATGAAGAAAGGTTGAAGCATAGTGGAAAGGAACTTCTCTAACAATGTATATGCTATTGCAGAACAAAAACAGCTTTACGTTAACTTCAGTATTTTGTAAAAATGCCCATTCTTAACAACTTTACAATTGGTCTTTATTTTATCTTATAGGTTTTTTAATATTTGCCCTTCTCTGTAGCCTTTTCCAGCTTTCAAATGAGGGCCACTGACCCCAGCAGCCAAAATAATATTCCTCTGTGAGCCTAAAACATTATTACGGTATTTGTTATTACTTATCTTTCCATTTGAGCCCTGTCTTTTTCCATTTCCAGTCTCTCATTCAAACCACTGCCTGGTTGAATTAGATGCTAGTAACAAGATAGCTGCTGAAATTCCAAACTACAAAGCTGCTGAACAAAATATGAAAATCAAAAAACAACACGCCTACATCATACTAACAGTTGATTTCACGGTGATGTTGTTGCTAATATTGTTAGACAAAACAATGAAGTTTTTCTATGTGTATAATGGTATCACAGTACTATTTTTATACCAAACATGTCCTTGTCTAACATTATACAGGTATGGGATCCGTTATCTGGAAACCCTTTATCTAGAAAGCTCCAAATTACAAAAAGGCCATCTCCCATAGACTCCATTTTATCTTAATCATCCAAAATGTTTAAAAATTATGTATTTTTTCTATCAAAACAGTACCTTGTACTTTATTCAAACTAAGATATAATTAATCCTTATTGCAGGCAACACAGCCTATAGGGTTTATTTAATGTTTATATGATTTTCTAGTAGACTTAAGGTATGAAGATCCAAATTACAGAAAGATCCATTATCCGGAAAACCCCAGGCCCCGCACATTCTGGATAACAGGTCCCATACCTGTAAAACATGTTTACATTGCATCTCAATAAGCAGAGGTTTGTATTTAAAAACATAAGAAACTAAATGGCAATAACTTTAAAAGCAAAATGAGCAAAATGGCTGTGCTTTAATCAGCCTCATCAGTGACCTAGCCCTTTAACCACAATGTAATTTCATCTTCCCATTGACTCAGCAACATTTTCCATGGTATTTACAATATTATATATATATATATATATATATATATATATATATATATATATATATATATATATATATATATTTATTTATTTTTTATTATTATGTTTATAAATATGAATATGTGGATCTCTGCAAAACCCACCTTTCACCCCACTCTCTGACATACATACATCCTTCTTTCTTTTAACACCCTGATAGTAGCAAAACTGTCCTATGTTACTGTATCCTTATATTCAGTGTGACAACTACCATTATGTCAACTGTAATTCCTGGAAACACTGGTTCATAAAGTTTGCTTTCCCTTATCTAATCAAATAATAGAGACAGTTACTAAACGTAACCCTCCATTGTAACTTTAAAATACTTTTAACATAATTTGGTCAGTAAAGTGCAGTACATGAAATTTTGGTATTAAGTAAATTACAAGGAAGACTGCACTTTGCAAAATTAAAAAGTGCACAGTTAACTTATCCATTATTCCTCTGGGAAAGTATCCAGAGTGCGTCTATTGTGATTAGATAACGTTTATGGATAGAATACATCCAAAAGAAAACTGAAGCGCATCAGAGACTAAGGGTTTGTTTTTTATTATTACCAAGCTGATATATTTAAAGCTTTTAGATAACACTGAAGACAATTAGTAGTTATATAAGTCCTAGGGGAGATTTCATTGTATTCTGTAAAAGAAATAAAAGACCTGCTAGGATACAGAGATCTTTATTTCAGAAACCTCAATCTCGGTTTTTGCCAGGTTTATTTAAATAAAAGTTATCTCTGTCTGTTTTTTTTTTAATGATGTCAGTAATTCATTTTACTAATTTAAGAACAAATTCCTATGGAAAAGGTCAGTTCTAAAGATTTTATCAGCATTTTAATGCAAATAAAGTACTGAAAAATCTATCCGCGCTTTTGGGCCTGAAGAAAACTGTAAAGCAAAGACAAGACAAATTATTGATGTTTAAATAGTGATTGTGTTTGTCTAGTGAATTAATTTTCAGTGGATATGTAAGGGGATATTTACTAAAACCTGAATTTATATAATTCTTTAAATAAAAAAACCCACGACTAAAAGCCCACATTTTTCAGATTTTTGCCGGAAAAGCCCGAAATGGTTGGATTTTTGGGCTTATTCCAACGCAGACCACAGAAACTTCAAAATAGGATAGGGGCATCTGCCATTGACTTATACAGTACACAACCTCGGCAGGTTTGAAATGGCGGATTTTCAGATACGGGCCTTTTGCTGCATTGGGCTTTAATAAATTTCGAAAAAAAATTAAAAAAAACGACCCGAAAAATGTGAGTTTTGCCCCAAATTTCCTGACCAGAGTTTAGTAAATAATCCCCGCAAAAATCTAATGCTCTCAGTTGCCCACATCACAGTTTAGAATGCACAGGTCTGTTTAATATGTACCTTATAACAAATATAATCTATGTTCAAGGACACAACTACTGACTACTTAAGCTCCCCATAGACGCGACGATTCTTCATGCCGAACGACCGATTTTAGGGAAGCCTGACCAATCCTTCGAAATTATCGTGCGGTTAGTGGGATTTGAACGATCGTACATCTTGCGATTTTTTGGCCTACATCTGTCAGGAAATTAATCGGCCAGGTCAAAAAAATCTTTGTCGGTCCCAGTGCAATCTAAGTTATGTTTGCAGGGCCAAGCAGGCAGCTCCCCTTTGTTTTCCTGGCAAATTGGTCTTTTTAGTTGATGGTAAATTCGTACGATCGTACAATGTTTCTGAGAAGATCGTGGTCTCACGATCAGGATCTGATCTTTTAAAAATCTCAACATCTATGGCCAGCTTTAGATATTGGCCTGCTTGGGAGTGGTTTTCATTGAAGTTTAGTATTGAGTTTTTATTTTAGTCATCTGCGAGATTCAACCTTTGGTCAAGGCACACTTCACTTGGCAGTCACAGACATTGGGAAATGGGTCAAATGTTTGACTCACTTGTTACCACCTTGTTCTCTAAATGTGATATGACATTCACTTTTTTATTGTATCCATATGCTTGTCATACACACAACTAGCTGGAAGGAATGGACAATATGGATACTTCTGAATATCTGGTTAAAAAAACAGGTTGGGAACCTTGCCAACTAGTCTATAAACATTCACACATTCTGATAAAAAAGTGCCCAGGTACCAATACAAATGTTCTCATTAAATTACATCTTCTACAGGTAAAGACCATCAATGTGCATGGAAGAATAAATGTCCCCTTTAGGGCCAACATTACAGTATACAGTATCTTGGAGACAATTTCAATAAATTCTAAGTTTTCCTTTTTTTTTTTTCCAAGCTCACCTCATTCAAGTCAAGTGTAATAAATGTAAACTTCCCATTGAAAGGATCATTGTTATCTGACCATCCTTGCAGAGAGTTTTTGGCCTTGTATGACTGCTTTTAGCTGCAGGAAATGTATCTTAACTTTACATTCTTATGACAAGAGAACATATTGATGTAACCAACCACAAACATAATAATTTGCTGTTCTAAAATGCAATATTGTCAACGGAATGCTACATCAGTCTATACTTTACTGCAGTCTGTTTTCTTTTCTTTATATTGGAGGATGGACATACACGAGAATATCAAAATCACTGTAGGAATTAACAAGGACGTGCAGGCATTTATAGTTATGTATATTTAATCTGCGTTTCATTGAATCCAGAAAACATGCACCGTAATTAGATGGAAAAATGTTGCTGGAATGTTGTGTGTTTTAAGGACCCTGTGAGATCTAAATAGCGAAATCGAAATAACTTTTATCAGGTACCTCCAGATCTGACAGATTCTATTTGCTTAAAGTACAGATCAGATATATGGGTACAATATGTACAAATAAAGAACAAAATGGGAATGTTCTCGATTACCAAGTGGGTACAATAAGTACAGGACTGACAGTGAATCTAAAGTATTGAATAGCACTGAAAATAAAGAAGCATTGATTTTTACAGCTTCATACAAGTTCAAAATAATACAACTGAAGCTCTGAAATATAAAAACGTATACTGCAGAGTGAGAACAGTGATTATATCAATTTTGAACTGTATAAGCATAATCTTACTGTCCAGCACGCTAGGATATAAAATTAGTTACCTTATGTATCTATCCCTTATACGATTTTGAGACATGTTTATAATATTTTTCAGACACTTCATTTTCCAGCCCTGTATAACCACAATAATTATTTATACTGTAAGCAAAGGCTGCATTTTAAATGAGGTCTCTGCTGGTTAAATAGAGCAAGGTAAAATGCTTTGCTGATATCTTCAGAACAGGGATCAGCCAACTGGCTTAAAGCAAAAATACCAACTAATCTCAGCAGAAAATCAATTTAAACAGGAAACTTTTGTTGAGATTACAGCGCACTGAAACTCTTTGGCTGTGCTTCATGTTCTTACAGTTAGACAGTTTCGGAGAATGTGAGGGCATCTGACAGCTTTGGTCGACTTTAAATTGCTATAAACCCATTAAAAAGCAAAAACAAACAGCCTTGGGCACTGTAAATCAAGAGTAGAGCTTTCACTTCAACTTAAAGGACATTCTTTCATTGTATTAGCAATGTAACCTAGCCCAAATGCAATTTCATACTAGAAGCATAATGTTTTAACCTTTTAAAGGTCATGCTGATGGATATACAGTATGAGCCTCAGTTTACTGCCCTGTTTTATATTAAATGCAGACCTGCTTATAATCTCATCTAAATTATTTTTTTTTTCATTTGGTGGGAAATTCTGGAATATTGTTCAGAGAGGAACATATGCACAGGTTATGAATGTAGTAAATTAGACCAGCAGAAAGGCAAGAAATCAGGAGTACTGCATGATACAAAGACTTAAGTCCACATTAGGTAGCCAGCAGATGAGAGGACAATAAACACAATCTTATTTGGGAAAAGGAAGGAAACAGGGTCAGGAAATTAGGAAAAAATTAGTAACCAAAAAGTAGTATTTGTTACCATCATGGATTCAGGGATGCCATGATACAAACTACATCGACATGGTAAACATTTTGGGTAACATGGCTATGAGGAAGCTCCTTCCCATTTGTGAAAATGTTTCTGCAAGTTGTTTCATTATGAGGGGAGCTTTCATTATGAAATAATCATAACATTTTCAGGCCGCAGACACCATTCTCATTCTGTAAATTCCTGATAGATTTCACCTGATCTAATAGTTTGATTCCATCATTAATCAGCAATTTGCAAAGTCCAATTGCATAGTTTAGGTACAACAATTAAGGTGACACTCTCATGTGGAAATGAATAGGAGCATGCCTATATTACTAGAAAGGAGTGGCCACAAACTTCTTTTACAAAACTGCCCCAACCTAGTGTGGATAACTGCAGCCGATGTGTAACATAAAACAGAAAAGACTGCTCAAGCTCCCCACAATACCTCACTCCAGGTGCTCAGTCCTCAGTGTACCCACTGTATAAATGCAATAAACTTGAAGAATTGGACGGCACTTCTGGAAGGGCTTTATTATAGCAGTAAGCTGATAACACCTAAGACGTTTCAGGATGAACGCCCTTAATCATAGGCATACCATAACTGCAGCCAACACTCTAACATATCTTAGGTTCCTGAGAGCAGTAAACCTGTCATATCACTCACTTTGCTGCCGGGCTAAGTGAGGCACAATTGTTCATATGCATCTAATTGTGCTATATTTTGCTCCTGTGATTTCAGGAAAGGAAGCTTGGGTTTAGTTTTAAAAAGAGGTTGTGGTTCTTCCTACAAGTACTAGCATGTCCATATCAATTTATATAGGAATGTTTGTACCCCTGAAAAATTTAAACAAACCCAGGATAATTATAGCTGAAAATTTCTGAAATTCAAGACTCTGTGATGTTGACAGGGCTTCTACGGACAATTAATTCAGCCTCAATAACAGGCAGTGCTAGGGGCAGTGTATCCAAAAGTGATATTTCATGAACCATCTCTGACAATGCAGATCCACCTAAGGAAGCAAATCTTTTTGTAAATGACCTGATGATCAAAGCAAACAACTACAGTTCACTCATTTTAAGCACCGGTGAAGCTTTTGTATCTATAACTTGGATTTTCACACCTAAGAATCATTCTTCTCTCTCCTTGCTGGAAGTTGCAAGTCAACAGTTGAAGGGCAATGTTTTTTCAGTCTTGGTCAAAGGTTTCCGAATTGTGGGTCTGGCCACTACAGGGAAATCCAATAGAGAGAAAAGGAGGCAGCAGAGGTGGTAATTAGTGCTTATCTGTTATATTTCATACTTTCAATGTTAAGGACAGTAATAAGTATTGCTAATAACTAAGGAAACATAACAACTGCTGGTAAAGTAAAGGGAAGCTTGAACTAAAAAACTCTAAAAAAAACAGTATCTTAGCTAAGACCTTAAAGAAGAAGTAAACAAAGCCTTCCAGCTCTTTCTCCCAGTGCTGCTGTGATCTGGAATGAACCAGAATGAGCCTGTGACAACCTGCTATGTCACAGCATGCAAATGATCTCTCCGACTAGTCAGAGAAATATGGAGAGCTCAGTTAGCTATGGGGCGGGGCTTCACTCTGCACCAGGAAGAAGGGGAAACAAGCTACGATAACACAGGAAACAGAGCAGACTGGCAGCAGGGACTAAGGTACAGTTATCTGAGGGGCTGTTTAGAGTAAATTTATAGATAGAAGAAAAAAAAAAAGTTTACTTCTATAAATGATTTATCAAAACATATATATATATATATATATATATATATATATATATATATATCTTATATATATATATACATACAGTATAGCTTGTAAATAAATATTGCCCTTTTACATCTCTTGCCTTGAAACACCATTTTGTGATGGTCTGTGTGCTACCTCAGAGATCATCTGACCAGAAATACTGCAACTCTTAACTGTAACATTGGCAAGACATGTGGAAGCAAAAGGCAGCACTCTATTCTGTCTTTTAATTGTCTGTTTATTGGCTCATGTGACCTAACATGTATGGTTTGTTTGCTTTGTTTTTGTACACTGTGAATCCTATTATCCCAGGGGGTGGACCTTATTTTTTAAAAGGGCAATGTTCTATTTATGATTACCCAATGGCACATACTACTAAAAAAGTGTATTATTATGAAAATGGTTTATTTACATGAAGCAGGGCATTACAAATGAGTTGTTTTATGCAATATCTTTTTATAGAGACCTCCATTGTTCGGGGGGTATAGTTTTCTTTTTTCACACCAAACAATCTCCATTTTGCCTGGTTCATTGAATCATTGCAAGCCAGACATAGCCATTGAACCATTAACAATGCTTGTTGATAAAAGAGAACAGGTGTATTATTCATTGGGCAAAGCTTATTAACCTGGAGTGCATGTCCAGGTGTCACTAGCCCATTCAACAAGAAGATTTTAGGCATTTTGCATTCACTTTCTGACCTATAGAAGAGACTGCCTGAGTGCTGAAGGCAACTGTCCATGTGTAAGGTAAAATTACTTTTGTTTAGAGAATGCTAGGTCCAGGATAAGGTCACCGAGGATCTAGTGTACAGTGGGCAACTTGTTACTGCTTCAGTCCACACATTTGTGTTTAGATAAAGAGAGGACATTGGAATCCCACTGTGACACTTCTTTATATTTCACAAGTACAATGAGTTTATTTCATTTCTGATTATATATGAGCACTGTAGTGTGTGATATCCAACAGATAATAATGAAAAAATATGATTAAAGATCAAACATTCTGTGAAAATAGAGAAAGTGAATTGAGGCATCTTCTCATGCTGTGACTGTGGGAAATGAAACTCTTTCTCTCAAAGTATGGATAATTTTTCTTTTATGTTGCTAACAAATAAATGTGGTCAGACCCAACTTTAATGAAGAAGGGTCCAAAAGCTGTCAGATATTATGTGGCTCTGTATTTAGCTCCCTGCAGTAAATCTTACTTCCCTTCCCGGGAGTTCTATTATGATGTTCTTATGCAAAGCTACTAATTTCACACTACACTGTACAAAGGAAGTTTGAGATAGAACTGTCTATAGGGTGCAATAAGGACTGGCTGTTCTATCAGGCCCAGCAGACAAGCAGTTGTAGAAAGGAAGTTTAAAGGATATCAGACATTATGGAATAAGATGGTAACACTCGATTCAGATAATTAAGAAATATGGATCCTAAATTGCATCATTGCAGTTACCCATGAGCAATTAAATGTTTGCTTTGAAGTTCTGTAAATATAAGCTTGAATTCTAATTGGTTGCTACTTACAAATGCACTTGCGTAATTTAACACTTATATTTGTAAATTAGCCTATATATGGGGTTAACTAATCTTCTACCAATAAATGTCATAGATCTGGGAATTATACTTTAAATAACTGAACGGGATGGTTTGTTTTGTCTGGTTCTTTCACAGAAAAATACAATCCCAACACAGTTTACAGTCTAAACTTTTGTGACTGAGCACAAGGAAATTAAGAAGCATTTTTATCATAAATAATATATAATTATAGTAACCTCCTCATCTATCTCTGCCAAAGTTTGTTTTGTGTTAAGTATGAGGCTTATTTATCAAAGGTCCGAATTTAGTGGTTTAAGAAGTTTTTGGAACCATAACTAAACTCACTTTGTCTAAAACTCAGAATGTCAGATGAATGTCTGCTGTATTTTTAAGATAGTTAATCATCCTGTACCTGGCGAAATTAATTTTGGTTAAAAAAAACAGCTTGCTGTTCTTCAGAAATAGCTTTATTGTTGATGTTTCTTCATCAACGCAAAGCTCATTTGCCAAAATTTGTCATTTAAGGTTTAAGTAAATTGACAATGTCATAGGGAAAAATTTACATTTTGCACTTCACTAAATATGTTGATGGGCGAATTTGTGTAAAGAATTGAAGTCAATGGGCGTGAAAATAATTTTGACATGTGTCAATTTCGATGCCCGCAACAATTTTTATAAGCGCGCCTATTTTGTTCAAATGCATTAAAGTCAATGGGCGTCCGAATAATTTTGATGCAGGACCATTTTTTTTGATGCAGTGGATTTTTTTGCCTGTGAATTTTCGACGCCGAAATTATTCGCTGCCAGCGAAACGTGGAAATTCCCTGCAAAATTGCTCCTGCCTTATTTATTCACCCATCACTAAATATGTCCCTATATAAGCAGTGGACAGGTTAATGTTATCCACAAAAAAATGCAATAGAACTGGATTGTTTCTGTGAAACCATAAAAGCTTCCCTTCAGCCAGATAGGCCACTCGAAGTGAACAGCAGCAGCCAACCATCTAAGAGGAACACAATATAGAAAACTATCAAGAAGCTGAAGTGTTTCTTTGAAAAAGATTTGAATGAAAACAGTCAGGTTAATTTCCCAGGGCAAAAGAGGCACGCCGTCCACTACTGGTGAACCGCATCTCATCTTTTATAGACAAAAATACCTTTTAGAACTCATGTTGGATTGATATAGCTATACAGAAAGCTGCAATGCATGAGCAAAAGTACTGTAACTTGCCAGAAATGGAGTTGTTTAAAGTAAAGGGTCATGGGTCAACAGGAATTATAATAATTGTGTTATGAAGCATAGTAAGATAGTACTTTTATTACTAAATATACTCTAGGTAAATCTTGGCAGCATTTTATGCAAGTAGAGCATTTAAAGGTTATAAAAGTTAAATGACATATTGGATTGGAGGGTATGTAGGTAAGCACAGATGCTGTTAGAAAAGGTCTACACATACATATGAAGAATTTTAGAAGAATGGGGCAGATTTAAGAAGCAACAAAAAGATCTTGTCATACAAATTTTATTGCCTCCTACGAGGATGTCAGCAGAAACACAGACCTTGTGGTAGTAGTGGATGTGATCTGCTTAAATTTTGCTAAAGCATTTTAAACAATATCACATGGAAGGTTAAAGGGATTTTGTCATGATTTTTCTGGTGTCGTTTTTATTTCTAAATCACACTGTTTACACTGCAAATAATTCACTCTACCATGTAAAATTTCATTCCTGAACCAGCAAGTGCATTCTTTTTTAATTTATAATATATGTTTAGGCAGCCATCTCAGGTTATTTTGCCTGGTCATGTGAGTTTAATTAAGAGCCAGCACTAGAATGTAAAACTGCTTTCTGGCAGGCTGTTGTTTCTCCAACTCAATGTAACTGAATGTGTCTCAGTGGGACTTGACTTTTTACTATTGAGTGCTGTTCTTAGATCTACCAGGCAGTTGTTATCAGAGCTGTTATCTGGTTACATTCCCATTGCTATTTTGTAAGCTGCTGGGGGGGGAGGAAGGGTGTGATATCACTCCAACTTGCAGTGCAGCAGTGAATAATGACTGAAGTTTATCAGAACACAAGTCACATACATGACTGCGGCAGCTGAGAAATTGACAATATGTCTAGCCCCATGTCAGATTTCAGTGCAGAATTCTGCTGGAACAGCACTATTAACTGATGTGTTTTGAATAAAACATTTTTTCCCATTACAGTATAGCTTTAAATGTTAAAAAGGAACATTGGCCTTGATTATATGTACTAGGTAAAAAACTGTATGAAAGATAGATTTGTGTGCCATTTATTTTAGTTGGATCAGTGAGGCTAGTGGAATACCTCTGGGATTTTGCCTTGGTCCTAGCAAAGCTGTTTATTTCTGGAGAAAAGGTGCTTGTTAAGGGATATGATTACTCTTTATAAAGAAATTAGAGAATATTATAGAAAGATAGAAGGGGATATTTGTCACACAGAAAAGAAAAAGAAGCCATCTGTTTAGACTTGGAGAACCATATTTTCACCTGAACCAGTAGCTGAGAGGCTGAGAAATACCCTTCTGGGTGATGCTGAATTAAAAGTATAATGTACTGTTGCCCTGCACTGGTAAAACTTCTGTGTTTGCATCAGAAAGACTACTATAGTTTTTATAAACCAGCTGCTTTGTAGCCATGGGGGCAGCCATTCAGCTTATTTATATAAACTATAGTAGTCTTTCTGAAGCTAACACAAAACTTTTACCAGTGCAGAGTAACAGTACATTATATTTTAATTACTTTGATACACTTTCATTTTTTGGTGTCACTGTTCCTTTAATGTCTTCATCAGGGCCTTAGATGGCATCTTGGACAAGCGTAATATTGAGCGCTACAGTAATCTTTAGGGATAACCAGTCGAGGTCATGTAGAAGTAAATGACAGAGGTCCCTTGAACCATTTGAAGCGGTTGATAGTCTTCATGATGTTTTTCAGAGGGTTTTGCCCCAAAACAAAAAAAACAATTTGAGAGCTTCCAGTTTTTTTCGCCAAAAATGGGATTAATTTGAATATCCAGCCTTTGCAACTTGAACTTGCTGAATTTAGTTTTTGCCTAAATAAGAAACCATTCAAGTTGTGAGTTCATTCAAGTTCATTCAAGGTATAGCAAAAACTCTAAACATTTTTTTGTACCATGCGAAATTCTGCATTTTGCCATTTGTGGATTTTTTTTTGTGAAACTGCAACAAAACTTTGCCCCGAAAAAACGCTAGAAAAACCACGCATTCACTTCAATGTATTTGGAGTGAGAAAAAAACACGCATTGACAAATGCTTTTAGAGTACGAAAAACTTGACAAAAAAATGCCCATCGATGCGTATACAAAACACTGATTTACATACTAAATGTTGCCATGGCTTTGAATAACCTTGAGATGTAGAAAATAATGTCATAAGTGATAGGGAACACCATTAGTATTTCATTGTGACAGTCTGGAAACAAGCCTGTCAGCATCCAGCACTACTACCTGAACTATAGCCTTTATCATGGGCAAAAAAATGTACATTTAATCATACCAAAGTGATTTTCATCAAAAAGCAACTGTGGTAATCGATATGGGAGCAGGTAAGCTATCATTTCCAGATAGGACATGGAGGAGGGCAACACATTCATAGAACAATCACTTATGAGTTAAACATTCAGTCTTTCTCCTGAAGAATTCTTGCATTTGAATGGAGGCACATTAATGAAATCTTTGCCTGCTGCCATGCCAATCTTCGCATGAATTAACAATATCCACCTGTATGCCTGCAATGATGTGGATTTACCACAAGAAGCTGAACATAATTGGGAAAAAACATTCTTGTCAGTCACTTAAAATTTTCATTAACTTCTATGCAACATATTTAAGAATTCTGCCTTTTCCGGGTTGCACAAGATGCACTGCCTTTATTAGTCTCTCCCCTATAATGGATTCTCTGTTTCTCTTTCCTTTTCCTCTCTTTTACTCTATATTAATGCTGGAAAATCATTCAGCTAATTCATATGTATTGGTTTAACCTTGCAAAATATTTGCATTAGATTATTATATATTAATATGGACATATGTACTGGTTTTCAGAAATCTGAAAAACAGTCCAAGTTGCTCCAGAAAGGGCACAATACTGCTGAATTGGGTTATATACCTGTAAATCTATTTTTAACCACTCTATCTACTCAAGTAACTAAAAAAAAGGAATCAACAAATTCCATGAGAAATGTATTGAATTGTCCTTGACAGTGCTCTGGGTAGCAAACTCTAAGGGGCTGATTTACGAAAGCATGACTTTTTTCCGGTCTGGATTTTTGTTTCTAGAAAAAGTTGCATTAAAAAAGTAAAAAACAAACCTGTGACATTTCTGAATTCAAAAATCATGTAGAAGACCATGATCTTTTTTTGGTTTGTGGTTTTTGAGGTTTTCGGTTGACCTTTCTGACTTTTGTGCAATAAGAAATCAGGCAACTTTTTCAGAGACTTTTTCCCATTTGTGCTTTTTCAATTTAGATCTTTTGATAAATGACTGACTAACTAACCCCAGATACCTTCATTCTTCAGTTAAAGGAAAAGTATACCCCAACAATGTAGGTCTCTATAAAAAGATATTGCATAAAACAGCTCATATGTAAAACCCTGCTTCATATAAATAAAACCATTTTCATAATATACTTTTTTAGTAGTATGTGCCATTGGGTAATCATAAATATTGCCATTTTAAAAAATAAGGGCCACCCCTTGGGATCCTAGGATTCACGGTGCACACAAACAAACCATACACGTTTGGTCACATGAGCCAATTAACAAACAGAGTTATGTCTTTTGCTTCCACAAGTCTTCCTGTTACAGCTAGGGGCAGATTTACTAAGGTTTGAATGGTAAAGTTGGTCAAAACTCACAGTTTTGAGTTTAAAACCACCAACTCTAATTCAATATGTCGCCACCGAAAACCTGCCAAGTTCACGTAGAAGTCAATGCCATGGCAGAAGTCTGTTGACCAATTTGAAGATGTTAATAGCCTTCCTAACATTCAAGTTCTTTTTCAGAGGAAAACACAATTCGACTTGCGTTTGTATTTGGTTCAAGTTTTCGGACCGTTCGATCAAACTTTAGACATTAAAATGTTTTTATAAATATAAGCTCCCTTTCGAGTTTGAGTAAATTCGACTTTATTATTATTTGAGTAAAAATAAATTCACATAATGCAACCTTTGATAAATAGACCCCTTACAGTTGTAGTATTTCTGATCAGGTGATCTCTGAAGCCGCACAGAGACCATCACAAAATGGTGGTTCAAGAGCTGTAAAATGACAATATTTACTTAAATATATATTCCAGTTTGGTAAGATTCTTTAATATGCCACATTAAATCTGTTGCTTAAGTATACATTTTGGTGGTATAGTTTTCCTCCAACCATAACAAGATCACAAGATCACCATGCAGCCCATACATTGTGACATGAAACTTTATTTATAGAGATTGGATTGGCAATCTCCTATAGAAAAATAAGTAAAGTAAAAAACGATACTCAAATTAATTATTAAAAGCTTTTTTTTCCACAAATCTCCACAAATCCAAAAGAGGGTATATCATAGATTTAACCTTTGACAGTAGAGTACTTCTGTCAGAAGAGTTGTGTCTGCTATGGTGAGCTTTCTCTATTATACTATCTTTGGTGTTTCACCATTTAAAGGAGAAGGAAAGCTACCAATGCAGTTTATTGCCAATAGATTAGCCACAATAGTGCAAATTATAAAACCATATTTATTCTGCAGAATGCTTTACCATAACTGAGTAAATGGCTCTAGAAACTCTCTATGTTGGTTTAGGATAGCAGCTGCCATATTAGCTTGGTGTGACATCACAGATTACAGCAGGAAGGGGAGGAGGAAGGGGGGGAAGGGAGGGGAAGATGGAGAGAGAGGAGCAAACTGAGCATGCTCAAGCCCTAGCCCTGGATGTTTAAGCTGAAAACAGGAAGTCTGATACAGAAGCCCATGTTTACACAACAGAAGGAAAGAAATGCTGTGTTTTTTTGACAGCTTTTATACTTACAATAAGGGTGGTTTTGCTTAAATGTAAGACTATTAATTTCTCCTGAATACATTAAGAAGACCAGTGAATATTGCTTGGTGTATATGGGAAATATTACACAAAGATTCAAACATGAAAAGTGATAGAATGACAATGATGAGCTTCCGTTCTCAGTTATAGCTATTGTTACAACAGAATACCTAGCAAAATAGTCACAATTTACTGCAAGCATTTCTTCTGCTCTGTGTGCAATGGCCATACTGTATTTTAAATTAGTGCCCATTGTACTCCAGTATACAGTATACAGTATATCAAGACAAGAGTTTTTCATCATGTTACTCCAGATAAGTATAAGGTGCTCCCAACTATGCACTGGCGGTTAGCTGACATTCAATGAACCCCGTCTATTATTTTTTTCTAAGAACCATGAAATGTTTGAAAAACACCTAAACATACAGTAGCAGCAAGTACAATAGTTGATTAATAGGTGATTAATAGGCTGATAAAAATAATACGAGTTGTTTTATTGGCAGAAAAAATATGATGATTTACAGCAAGTTCAATATTTTCCATGAACTTGCTGAAACTGACCCCTGAAATTACATGCCTTTTATTCTGCATTTCAGAGGTTTTGAGTAGAATGTTTTTATTTAGCGGCAGCAGCTGAAACTCCTGTATCTTGGTGCCAAAGACACTTACAATATATGATTGTTCTACCAGCAGAATAAGGATTTAATAAGCTATTTTCATGGCCAGACAACAAATCTCCCCATTCTGACAGACATTGTTCTAACGTCTGATATCCTGGTGGAGTATGAGCTGAACAGGAATCACACTAACTCTGATAACTATTATAAAAGCACATTTTGTCTTCCATATAAAAATACTTTGCCACTTTCCGATATTTACTTTAATAGTGCCTCTGCTTGTTTGTACATGACACATTTTTGGCACATTCTTGACAAGTGAGTTCCTATGTAATGGTGAAATATAAGAAAGGGGTCACTGTGTTACTCAAGCTATCATTATTCCGAATGATTTCTTCTGCTCAGGTTGTTTTCATTTATGAAAATAATTTGATTTTTTTTATGTCTGCCCACATTCTTTTCACAGGCTGCGGGAGAATATCAAAACAATGTCCCCTCCACTTAATATGCAAGGAGAATGCTTAATAGAATCATTTGCAGGATAATTAAAAGCCTGCTGATATATCTTATGAAAGCATGCAAGGGATGTGCTGAACGAACAACTGCAATTGCTTATTTTTTGTAGATTAAGGATGAAGTCAAAGAGGTCAAAGCTGTTGGTTGGCAAAGAAAACAATTAATAATATGCTTTCGGGTTTACTTTTATTTGTTTTTGCTCCACACATTTCTCCCTGAGAAATAGTAAACATTTACAGCAGCAGGGAGTTCTGAACCAATGGAACAATTGACTGTTTTGTGCAATGTGTTAAAGTGCCAACAGTGTAGATTAGGGATGTAGCGAACTGTTCGCCCGCGAACTAGTTCGCGCGAACTTCGACCGTTTGCGTCCACCGAATGTTCGCGAACGTTTAGGAACTTTCGCATTTTGAGTTCGTGTTCGATCGTTCGACCATTCGACCATTCGAATTCCTTCGACCGCTAAAAATCGAACGATTTCCATTCGTTCGAACGATTGTAAGCATTCGATTCAATGAAAAGCATTCGATCGAATGGCTTCGATCGTTCGATTCGAATGAAAATCCTTCGATCGAACGATTAAAATCCTTCGATCGTTCGAATCGAACGATTTTAGCGGTGTTCGAAGTTCACAAACTGTTCGCGAACGTTCGCATTTTTTGCCGGTGTTCGCGAACGGCGTTCGCGAACACCAAATCGGCAGTTCGCTACATCCCTAGTGTAGATGCAAAAGAGTCAGTTTTGTTGGTTTGGGGTTTAGGTGACAGTTGCCAAACTACGCTATTTGCTGTTAGGCACTAGCTGAGAACAAAGGACAAAGGATATGGAGGGTTCATTGGAGCTTTTATAAAAAGGTTTCCAGTCAATGCCATTATTATTAAAATCAGTTACCAAATCACTAACCTAATGTGTGTCACTGACATTCATTGATTGGTGGCCTGAACTGCTTTATTTATAGCCCTAGCTCAAGGCACAATTCCTGGAATCTGCCCTGAATGCCTAAGCAATGGCTTACTCTTCTGAGTTATTTATGCATCTAAACCCACAGTACAAATTACTGATTCCAATAGAAGAGTCATAGTTCCGATCAACAGGTTTAGAATCTCATTTAAATATTCTGTACAAGAAAGTCCATGGGATGCACATTGATTGGTGCACATATTTACAGGCTTCAGTGCTAAAAGCAACTTCTTTTATTTCACCTAATGACTGGTGCTGGTGTTTTATAAATCAGCCTAGTTTCATATCATTTCTAGGGTTCTAGGGTCTAGGGTTTGCAACATGCACACTGCTATAAAGCCATTTGAAATTATAATTCAATTGAAGAACTGAATGCATTCCTAAATAAAGAGACTGTCATTCATTATTATACATTTTTTAATAAATAAACAGATACAAGGCCATTAGAGCACTGCAAGCACCCAGTCAGAAATCACCATTACTCACCAGCTTTGCCTATGCAGATACCGGCAATATCTGACAGAGACAGCTCAGAAGTTCTCACTTCATGACAGTAGAAGCATCTTCCATTGGCAGCACAATTTAATTATATGTGACTGGAAAGTAGCTGCAGGCTGGTAAGGGCATTCTAGCTGCTAAGATTCTCATTAAGAGAACTAAAGAATTGAAAGTCCAGTTTGCATTCCAGGGGATCCAAGACCTGCTATATTCATGAAAACCCTGTGTGCCAAATGCAGGTATCCAAATCTAATGGTCTCCTCCACTTACCCTAGTAAGCTTCAGAATGGTAAAGGTTCGTACAGGGTGCAGGGCCTGGCATTGGGGGGAATTTGTAGTGAAGGCAGTGAGTGAATAAGTATGCTTGATATAGGAAACCCTTTATACAGCAAGGCAGCCTATCCATAGTAACATAGTAAGTTAGGGTGAAAAAACACACATGTTCATCTGCCTATATCAAACCTGCCTAACTGCTGGTTGATCCAGAGGAAGCCAAAAAAAGTCCTCTGAGCCTCTCTACTTTGCCTCAGAGGAAGAAGTGGAAGGCATAAATATTTCTTTAAATAAGAAATGACATGCAGCTGAAGCTAATAAGTTTTTACAGGTGAAAGACAAAACAGAACAGAAGTGTTTCCAGTTAACAGGAGACCAAACAATCTCCTGTGCTCAACCTGCAAACACAAAGTCATCAATTCCAAACCAGGCAGGGCCTTACTGTACTAAGGTTATATGTTAGGGGTCCTATCCAATCATAAAAAATGATGGTACACAGATATCCATAATAATGACAAATTAGGAGTTTTTTGTAAACTTCAACAAGGTAAATGGCTCCTTAAATTGCTGGGCTATACAATACATTCCCTTTAAGTCATTAAGTCTTCATTTTGGTTAGAATGATGAATAGTTGATGCTGATCTAGGAAACAAAGAAGGTTGTGGTTAAGAAGATGGGAAGAAGAGAGATATATTGGCAAGAGATTCGGGTGTTTTCTTTTTGCCTTATAGTCACCAGTGGGTACATTACATTTAATGGACTGATGCCTTTTAAGACAGCACATGTACCTTTGATCATAAAGCTGACATATGGAATGATACCACATAGCACATGCATGGTAGGTTTTTTTTTATAGATTTATGTCAAGTGCAAACTTGCTGTTCTCTAAAGCAAAAGATTGTTTCTGCCAATAACCAATTACAAAAATCAGTATATAAATACCAGAGGAGTTCTCCCTAAGCCTGCAAGGTATTGATGAACTACAGATTTCATAAAGGTCGTTGAAGGGATGGTAGATGCAGTCTGACAAATATTTGAGGATACAGACTTCTCTGAAAAAAAACCTTATAAAGAAGACATTGTGCCCATGATCTTCTGTAAAATAATAATCCTATCACAAGATTAGAAGCAAAATGTTAAAAATATGCAGAGTGGGGCATTTTATTTCTATTGCGATGCTCATGGCAAATACAAAGGAACCAAGGTATATATCAAAGGTTATATTAATGCAGCATGCTCATGGAAAATGTATTTTTGCTTTAGGTCATTAAATCGGAAGCATGTTTCAGTCTTAGCACGGAACAGATGCCCTTTTCTTTCCCCATAATGACGTATCTAAACAATGTCTGGTTCTTTATGGTCTAGAATCTGTTTGCTTATTACAGAAAAAGACAGCAGTTCAATCTATTGACCTATTCCAGCAAATTACAAACATAGCACAGAGAGCTGGAGTTTGTAAACGCTGAATAAAATACAGTAGATACACATATTTCAAGCACATTAGCATAGTATTTATAGGTAATTGCACCTCTGCTCCATTAGGATTTAATTATACTGTAGGCAAAAGTTGTATAAATTGCATATTTAGGATTACATGCTTGTTCAAGGCCTCTTTTAAGTAATAAATTCTACCACACAGTAAATGCATTGCCTATTTGTAAAACTAATTAAAATATTATTTTTTAAAAAAAGGTTGTCTAATGTTGCTAATATATGTATGTTGTTAATATATGTATTTATTCTCACTTTTGATGGGCTAACTGATAACTGTGGAAACTCAAAATGGTTTATTCTGAAATGGCTATGCTATTCATTGAGCATATTTGAATTAGCTTTGGTTTGGTAAAAGAATGATTTGACTTGGAAACAAGATATGCAGTGAGATAAAGTATGACTATAATTATTGTAATATACTGTAATTCTATCAAAAAAACCAATGCAATAATATTTGAGTCATCTGTAGAATTTTATGATAAACAAGCTGAAAACATCAGTTTTACATGTGTACTGGACAATCTCCATCTAGCAGCAAGGTCCAGACACGAGCCTGTAAAAGATCTGAGATTTAACACTGACCAAGCCGAGAAATGGGTTGAATAACAAATGACAAGAAGATTCAACCTACATCCTTCTCGGACTCTAGCTTATCTGGGTGATTAAATAGATACAGTGAACAATAAAGATGTAAAGACTGTAAAGATGATTCAAGATATAGAGACTTCAGATAGAAATCTAGAAAAGTCTGTCTAGAGACCTGTATTACAGCCAGCAGATGTTGAGGATACCGTATATACTCGAGTATAAGCCGACCCGAGTATAAGCCGAGGTACCTAATTTTACCTACGAAAACTGGGAAAACTTATTGACTCTAGTATAAGCCTAGACACAACTACAGCCCTGTCTCCCAGCAGCGCACATTCTGCCAAAGCGACCCCCCCCAGCGATCAACCGGACTTCTTTGCAAAGTTGATGGTGACAGAGAATTGCCAAACGGATTACTGTGTGCATTGTCCCACTGTCCCACTACCATGTGCAGAGGCTGCTGTTTGATATTGCCATCACTGTTAATCTTTCGTATAACCAACAGAAGGCACTGTGTGATATTGCAGTCACTGTTATTCTTTCATATAACCAACAGAGGGTGCTGTGTGATATTGCAGTCACTGTTAATCTTTCATATAACCAACAGAGGGCACTGTGTGATATTGCAGTCACTGTTATTCTTCCATATAACCAACAGATGGCGCTGTGTGATATTGCAGTCACTGTTATTCTTTCATATAACCAACAGAGGGCGCACTGTTATTCTTTCATATAACCAACAGAGGGTGCTGTGTGATATTGCAGTCACTGTTATTCTTTAATATAACCAACAGAGGGTGCACTGTTATTCTTTCATACAACAAACAGATGGCGCTGTGTGATATTGCAGTCACTGTTAATCTTTCATATAACCAACAGAGGACGCACTTTTATTCTTTCATACAACCAACAGATGGCGCTGTGTGATATTGCAGTCACTGTTATTCTTTCATATAACCAACAGATGGCGCTGTGTGATATTGCAGTCACTGTTATTCTTTCACATAACCAACAGAGGGCGCACTGTTCTTTCATATAACCAACAGAGGGCATTGTGGGATATTGCAGTCTCTCCCCAAGTGTACTGTTGGTATAGGAATGATTAAAAGTGACTGCAATCTCAGCTACTCGGGTCAGGTACCGCTGACCCGAGTATAAGCCGAGGTAGACTTTTTCAGCACATTTTGGATGCTGAAAAACTCGGCTTATACTCGGGTATATACGGTACTGGGACTTTTGGCATTGACTTTCTTGCATTGGACTAGTCAGATAGGCCAGTAGGTTAATGAGGATAATTCAATTTCACTTTTTAAGTATTTTGGGACAGATATTATTTTGTGTATTTCAGAAGCTTGATACTAAGGGGCACATTTACTAACATTGAGGGTTAATTAACCATCGATATTCGACCATCAAAGTAAAATCCTTCAACTTCGAATATCGAAGTCGAAGGATTTACCGCAAATACTTCGATCGAACGAAAAATCGTTCGATCGAACGATTAAATCCTTAGAATCGAACGATTCGAAGGATTTTAATCCATCAATCAAAGGATTTTCCTTTGATCAACAAAAAGCCTAAAAAGCTTATGGGGAAGGTCTCCATAGGCTAACATTGATGCTCGGTAGGTTTAAAGTGCCGAAGTAGGTAGCCGAAGTTTTTTTTAAAGGAGACAGTACTACGACTATCGAATGGTCAAATGATTTTAGGTTAGAATCGTTCGATTTGAAGTCAAAATCGTAGTCAAAGTAGCCTTTTCGATGGTTGAAGTACCCCAAAAAAAAAAATCGAAATTCGAAGTAAATGTGCTCCTAAGCGACAGACCAAAAAAGGGGGGGGATTATAGTGAGCAGTTTCTTTCGTCATTACTTCTGGGAGGAGGGTATACTTAACCATTGCTAGTATGGGAGATAAGTATTTAAAAAATTGTAACCAGTAACAACTGTTTACAGTGAGACAATGCATCCAGCTTTCGCAACACATTGGTTTCTGTAGCGTTTCTTTAAATTAGTAATAATGTTGGATTAAAACATAGTCTCTGGTTTCTCAGCTCCCTTGTTGGAAATGCTGGTCTGACAAGTAACAGTTTGCTAAATCTTTTTGTTGTTTTTCTTTTCTTCAATAATAATGAGCCCCCTTGGTTTTCTGTCTTACCTCATTGCTGAAATGTTACACCTGAAGGTGAGGCAAGTGAGTGAGGCAGCAAGATGAAATGTATAAATGGACTGATTTTGTCAGTTAAATGGCACAGGAGTGACACATGAGCCCTTGAAGATGTTATTTGTAAAGAGATGGATTACAATATAAGTTAAAAACATCAGAGGATTCATTGTACATTTTACCATGACAAAGGGGGGGGGGGATCTTGTGATAAATAACTTGTGACACAGATCATTATCAGAGGATCATTAGGAAGAGGTTAGCATTGCTCCTCCACCTCTGGTCACCACTAAAATGTTTTGTGCTCTGACTTAAAAGGATGTAAAAGTGTTTTAAGTACAAAAGGAAGAAGGAAGGATGCAGAATTTATTTTTTTTAAATGTATCAGGAATATGGATTATGATTAGTGGATTCTGACAATATACCAGAACATGCTCATGTTTTCCATATTGTCTGCAACAAGAGACAAAAATTTGACCTTGACTGTAATTACAGTTAAATACATTTATAAAATTCTCTTAAAGCATTTGCTTCTGATTTTTTTTATTACTGGTGTTTGTGTTTCAGTGATAGACATCTGGTTATTTATTAGTGAGAATTTCATTAATTGTTTATAATAGAATAAGTGACCCCCTTGTATATAAAAATATTTTGCAGGAAAATCCTAACAAACCTGAGAGGAAATATAATGCCAATAAAGCAAAAAAAGCAGCACGCCACAATCTCTTTTTCCCTTCTACCTTATTCAAGAAAAAAACAAAACAGAATCCTAATCGAGAATTATATTGTTTCATTCATTTTTTTCAACGAGGCTGAAAAGTTTGAATATTTTAATAAACTGGGAAAATAAATAACTCTTTTGAGTTGTAAGAGATTTTAGTACTTTAAAATAACTGGAAATTCCAGGGTTAATTCCATGTGCAATTGAACCATGTGAATATGGTTAGTGGGTGTGACTTTCCATTAAATAAAGTGAACCCTAATTATATGTTAAGGTTTTTGAAAAGGACAAACAATGCCAATATTTTTCCTAGACATTTTTTTCATTTAAAAGGTAACTATTAAAAAGTTTATGCCGTGTAAAGGTTACTGTCCCCCAAATTAGCAGGGAGGATTGTTTATTATGCAGCCTTTGCTAAACTCAGATTTGTGGTCAAGTGGAAGTAAACAGATGGTTATTATGAAGTGAACAGTCTCTGAGGATTGTGGAATTAGAGTAACATATGAACTGAAAAGACAAATTAGCATTTAGTAAAGAGATGCTGAAACTGAGGAGGTGAGGGATTTGATACATGTCAATCAAAGATAGACCACTGGGAGGTAATATTATATTGAACATATATTGAATTTTTCATACCTCTATAATGGCCTTAGTGTAAAGTAAGGCCTCTAGAAGAAAAAGAGTTATTACCACACTAATATACACAAGGTACTCTAGAGGACTCTGTCTATAACATATACCCTTGACTGTATTTATATTTTTGTTAAATTCACATCAGCCTTACTTTAAAGCATCTTGAGTTCTTTGTTGTTGTCTTATTAATCTAACCTCAAGTAGTGGAGTAAAGGACTTTGCTACTCTGGGCAATACCATCATTTCACTAACGATGAATAATATCTGAACTACGTGTAAGCTCACAAATGAGAGCCAGCTCTAACTGTAACTTTTATTTCTAATACTAAAACTTTTTTTCTTCCTTAATTGCTTTTTTGGAGGTTTTTTCTTTGTAGTACTTGACTCCACTTGTGCAGTCTAATCTGCTTGTGTGTATTCAGCAGTAATTATCAAGAAGGTGTTTTAGCCTGTAAAATAAGGATAAATCTGCAAGTATTTCCATGGGACTGGTGCTCACTATCCCATTTATTACAAGGAAAATGTTAACCTAATTAGTGCCAAAGAGGCAGAACACTTTTGTCGATGGAAGTCCCCTAGTTAATAGTTAAGGTCTTATAGAATATGAATACTTCTAGCAGTTACCCATGCAAGGGATAGATTTTAACATATACTATAATGGTACACTGTATTCAAGGAAAACTATACCCCCCCCAAACAATGTATATTGCATAAAACAGCTCATATGTAAAACCTTGCTTCATGTAATTAACCATTTTCATAATAATATACATTTCTAGTAGTATGTGCCATTGGGTAATCCCAAATAGAAAATTGCCATTTTAAAAAACAAGGGCCGCCCCCTTGGATCCTAGCATTCACGGTGCACACCAACAAACCATACTGTACATGTTAGGTCACATGAGGACAAAGTTCTGTTACAGTTAGAGTTGTAGCATTTCTGGTCAGGTGATCTCTGAAGCAGCACACAGACCATCACAAAATTGTGGTACAAGGTAAGAGATGTAACAGGGCAATATTTACTGATATATACAGTATATTCCAGTTTTGTTAAATTCTTTAATATGACACTTAATATGATATAAACGGTTGCTTAAAGGGGGTGTTCACCTTCCAAAAACTTTTTTCCAGTTGTTTTCAGATAATTTTTTACCATTTTCCCCAAATTGAAGTTTAAAGTTTAATATTCCTGTCTCTAGTGTTTCAGTCTGGCAGCTCAGTGATCCAGGAGTAGGAATGGGCGAATTTGACCCATTTCGTAATGTTGCCAATGCCCATTAAAGTCTATGGGCGTCAAAAAAAAAATTGTTGAAATTTTTTTGACGCGCGTCTTTTTATTTTGACGCACAGCGCCATACAAGTCTATGGGCGTCATTTTTTCGGTGGAACAAGGCGGAAAAATTCGCCCATCCCTATCCAGGAGCATCTGAACTGTTACAATTGGATACAAATAGTTGCTACATTTCTCAGTAGGATCTATGGGGAATATAAGTGCAACTATTATATCAATTACAGCTGCCTGTAATGAAACCCAGGGATTCTGCTCAGCAGGAACAAAGATAACAAATGTTTCAACTAAATGTATCAATATAGAACAGTTTACAGGGTCGGCGACCTCCCCTCCTAGAGCTGCTTTAGAAGGTGAAAAATGAAACGTTACATTTTAGTATTAGAGAAATGGTCACAAATAGAAAGTAATTGGGAAAAAGTCTTTATTTCTGGTGAACTGTCTGAAAACAACTGAGCTAGAAAAAGTGTTTGTAGGTGAACAATCCCTTTAAGTATTCATTTGGGGGTAGTAAAGTTTTCCCCCTAATTTCCCTACACTATACACTTCTATAAGGTTTTAAACCTCAACCGCCACTTGACTAACCTCCTCCTCCTCCTCTATATAAAAACAACTGTCTGTGTGCACCTTGTTTCATTGTGCTGTAAATATTTATTTTATTTCACTATTAATAAGTTTTATTGACATATATAAAAATAAAATATGATACAATATATATATATATATATATATATATATATAGCAAAATTTTCCAGACCAGCACTCCCTTTTGGTGAAAAATCAACAATCTTTTATTGTGACATGGTATCTTATTCCAACGTTTCGATCCCAATAGGGATCTTTTTCAAGGAAGATATATATATATATATAAAAATATAAATATACGACCAGAGCCATGGGGATGGTTAGGAAAAAAGTGATATAGTGATTATTGCAGAAACCTTTTGGTTTTGTCTGAATCTAACACTTTTATAACTGAGAGCTGAATAATTGGAAATAGCAGGTTCTGTGAAGTTGTTATATTTTAGGAAAGGTTTAATACAATTTTGTATAATTCCCATCACATTCTAAATGCAAGCATTATGTTATTTTGCACTCTGGTGCTTTGAGTAAAAAAGAATTTTAATAACACCCCTTAAATGCCATTATATTCTCCAAATGTTTAAAAATAAATGTGGCTGCTAAAAATATGATCAGCATCGCCCCACAGATAAAATAGTTTTGGAGCCCAGGAGGCTAATTTTGTGTCCTCCAACATGACCGTCAAGCATCTTTTTCAGCAAATGACAATGGAAGACTTAAAGTGAAAATGACCAATCATTCATGGCACAATCCTTTGAGCCTGTAAATAAATGTAATGTGTAGCAGTGGCCCTCAGCTACAGCACCAAGGACAAATTCACATAGCAGAAATTGCTGAAAAGCAGGTAGAAAATAAAGTTGAGCAAATATATGAGTAACTCTCATTCAGCTAAGAAAAGTATTTTCTGTCTTAAAATGTTGCTTAGAAATGACACAAACAAGAATTGCGATTACTAACTCATAACAGGAGACTGCACACTATCAAAGGATGGACCAGTTAGAACCCATTGAGTTAATATTGATTTGCATTTGGTCCATAGCCAAGATTCGGACTTTAAAATTGCAAAATAATAATTGACATCACCCTTTAATTTATTTTACGTTTTCCACTCTCTACAAGTTTGTATGCAGTTCATACCAATATCCAGTCACTTACCCCCAAAAGCTATAAATTACTCAGACATTTTCATAGCTTGAGGCTATACAGAAGCACTGCGATTTTTGCAGTGGGCCTCTGACCGTGTTAGATGCCTCTCATACATTATGCTCCTTACGTTTCCCATTTAACTCTTTTTTGTCATCATTTTCATAGGTGCGCTCTCTTCACTAGCCTTTTCCCAAACAAATCTAAAACAAATTCCACAATTATGACCCCCCCCCAATAGAACAGTCCCTACCTAAGACTTTGCTATGTTACATAGGTTGCATAAAGATATCAAGCCCAATGTAGTGATGGGCAAATCTCTCCCATTTCGATTCGACGAAAAATTTGCGAATTTCCTACAAAATTCGTGAAACTGTGAAAAACTTGGGAAATTGTAAAGTTCCCGAAAAACGTGAAATTCTATAGTTTTCACGAAAAAACGAGCAATTCGAACCTTTTCACGAAAAAATCAAGCATTTCGCACCTTTTCATGAAAAAATCAAGCATTTTGAACCTTTTCACGAAAAAATCGTGAAAACCTGAAATTGACGCTGGCAAATTTTCACCGGCGAATTTTCGCGAAAGATTCGCAAATTTATTCGCCTTCGGCGAAATGCGGGAAATCGCTGCAAATTCTTGCAAGGTTAATTCGCCCATCACTATTGTTTTTCAAATACACTGAGGTTGGTCAAATGCTCAGTAGCCTTTAGGCCACTGCTGAGCAACTCCATTTATGACAACCTTCAGGTGATGGTGGGGAATGAGGATCCACAAACTATTTTCCAAAGGAGAGTGTGTCTGGAATTAAATAACTACCAAATCAAATAGAATCCCTGCACAAAATTCAGCCTGGGGTGATGAAACAGAATGCCAGGTTCTTTGGGGGATTAAAATGTATCTGTAAAAAACATGCACTTGCTCAAAAAGAAACACTGAGCAATTTTATGTAGTCACTGACATTTAAAGAATCATTGACTGCTTCATAACATTTTGTGTATTTGTGTTACGAGATTTAACTATTTGTTGTAATGTTAATGCTACCCAATATGCAACCAAATTGCACTGATACTGTTAGAATCTAACAACAGTGCACCTGTATTTAGCTCGGTCAAACCTAGCAAAACACCTTACTTTTCCTAGATAGCCTAAAGAACGTAAAAGAAGGTAGCACTTAAAAGGACAGTAACACCAAAGGCATGAAAACATGTACTGTTGGCACTGGTAAAACTGTTGTGTTTGCTTCAGAAGCACTGCTATTGTTTATATAACCAAGCTGCTGTGTAGCCATGGGGGCAGCTATTCAAGCACAGGAGACTCAGTTGATAACTGATAATTTCTTTAGAATCCCATTGTATACCACAAAGCTAATCTGCTATCTTCTGTATCCTTTGCCTTTTCTCCTTTTTCAGCTTTGATTGACTGCCCCCATGGCTACACAGCAGCATATTTATATAAACTATAGTAGAGTTTCTGAATCAAACACACCTGTTTTACTAGTGCAGAGTAGCAGTACTTTATATTTTAATTATTTTGATACATTAAGATTTTTTGGTGTTACTGTTCCTTTAACGTTCCTAATTTCCAGATAGAACACATCTAGTTTAGGGGTTTACTAAAACTTGAATTTATCTAATTTTTTTATTAAAACACAGTCGTCCTAACTCCCATCCTTGAATTTAACTGCTTTATCAAATTATCAGCTCCAAAAATTCGGTGCTGGAAAAGTCTTGATAAAATGGTGAGAAAATTCGTATTGTAAGACTTTTTTGAATCTGATTCCCGAATTGTATGATTTTTTTTTGAGTTGTCGCCCCAAAAAACCCAGACTTTTTTGGATTATCCTTGATAGATTTAGCTGGAGTATTTTTGGATCATTTGCATCTTTGGTGTATAATAAATCTCTAAAATTCAAACTCGAGTTTCCCCTTTGAAAACTTGACCAGAAAAAAAATAGCCCCCCTAGTGTATTGCTTTATCTTATCAACATTATGGAGCCCATTTATTATACCTCAATTTTTTCTGGTCAAGGTTTTAAGGGGATAAATTAAAAATTTCCGTGGAAAAAAAAAGATTTTTGAGATTTATCATACCCCAAATCTGCTAAAATTCTAAATCCAAAAATATACTTTCTCAAACCTGTCAAGGTCATGTAGAAGTCAATGGCAGATGTCCCTGAAGTTGTTTCTTGACATTGTGATCTAGGCTGAATAATCTGAAAAAGTCTGGGTTTTCATCCGATAAACTGAAAAAGTTGTGTTTTCGCAGGGGACATCTGATTAAATTGATTTTGTCTCTGCTCTGATTTTTTCGAGAAAATTATTGATAAATGAGTTCAATTTGTGGAAGGGAGTTTGGTTGAACTTATGTTAGGAAATGTAGGGGGGAAGGAGGGTACCCCCAAAAAAATTTACGATCTTTTTCAGCCTATCATCCTTAAAACGTAAAATACGCCAGCGTTTTTTGGGAAAAAATGTAAACTTTTTTTGAAGCAAGCCCTATCTACTCTGTTGCACTTCGCCTGGTCTGAGGTGGCGAAGGCAAGTCTGGCGCTATTTTTCTCTGTTTTGATAATATTTCTTTGAGCTGCTACTAGGCCTGACTTTAAATGTTATTTTGACTTGTCTCTTTTGGGTAATAAAATGAAATAACATGAAAATCAGATTTTTGTTGACAGTGGATTTGCATGACACTGTTTTAAGAATATCAGAAGAACATTTCATTCTCAAAATGTTTTAAATAACCCTTGAGACCCTTGTAATGCGTCAGTTTTCAATTTCATACTTGTGGAAATATCTACTGTATACACTTTACATCAGTAAGCAACATTTTAAATTATGGTTTACAATGAATCACAAAGTAGGCAATTAATATATGAAGCAGTTCAGTTCTTGTCAAGAGTGATGCAAGAATAATAATCAGCACCTGGCTCTTCAAGAAATAATTCTGGGCAAGCTGATACTATGCCCCAATACCTAGAATGAAATAGTGTACACAGGTGTCTTAGCCTGTATGTTGAGGATCTCAGATTTTACTTCTTCATACACCACACCTCAAGGTTTATCTTGAGCTCTTAAAACACACCTTATTAGAGAAGCTTACTTTTAGTTTTACTCGCTCTCTATCACTTTCTTTGAAGAATTAGTCATGAATCATTGCAATCAAAAGACCTTCACTGCATGACTCCACATATGTCCCTTTGGATGATAGTATTGATAATACTATTGCTTTTGCTTCCAAATTCTTATCCAATGTATGAATGATTTAATTACTTAAGTGCATCAGCATTTTCCATCTCTCTTAATACCAGCTAGGAATTAAAATTGTGCAAGTGCAATGACTAGCCAGTTAACTTACTTTCATTCTTTTTTTGTGTGCAGAATTCTGCTTTAATGTTCCCCAAAACTTTGCTGTATAGTCATTATGAATTGTATGTGCAATTCAATTAGTCAACATTTTCAAAACTTTTCATACTTAAATACATTATATCTAGGAACAAAAACTATTTTAGTTTCTTTCAAGTGTGGTGTGCCATTCTTTTTCTCTCACTTTAAAATGCCCTTGAAGTAACTTTCCACTAAACCCAATAGGTTTCTTTAGAACATTAGGTTGATGGTAACGCTATCTAAGCAATTTCATTCTCTGGAAGGAAATGATGGCAGAACACAAAGAAACTGATACATATGATTCTATTAGGCAGCTAAGTATAAGCCATAGTTTACAAATATCCCTGGACAGCAGACTATTGGACTCTTTATCAATATGACGCTTAACTCCCTCGATGCTGAGAGTGCAAGATAGCTAGCGATAGGATATGATTTCCTCAAAGCAATGCTTTGATTGCATTATGTTGACCTTAGAAAATGGAAATTTTATATTGTAAAAGCAGTTTGAGTAGATTACATAGTAGTACTAAGTGCTGCAGAGAGGTAATTCAATAAGAAATCAATACTGAAACCACATGATTATCCTTCTTTTACCATCTGTGGCAGAAAGCATGCTCGTTCTACTTTGAAAATTTTATGAAGCTATATAATGAGCAGCTGAGCTCTGGGAAAGCACAATGTGACCATAAAAAGAGACACTAAAACAAAAGTATTGGAGCTGCTGTACAGGTTATGTCTCCTGAATCCCATCTCCCTTACCTGGCTAGTAGGCTATGTGTAATAAAGTTGAAATCCCAGCTCACAATATGGAACAAGGACTGACCTTTATTTTTGAATCCCCATTGCAAAATGCAGTAGCATTCCTCACTCGATTTGGGAATAAAGGCAGCAAAAGGAACAGGCTGCTCTTGAAGTTTCCATTCTATCTGTCAATGTAGAGCTGTTTCCTATGTCCATAACGGTTTCGTACGTTCACGTTTTTCTAGCCACTAAGCTTGCATTTGTCAAGCGCAATGGATTCAGTAGTGAACAGTGAAATAAAAATGGGCACATCCTTACGAAAATGACGATAGACAATTTCAAACACACAATTACAATAGTATAACTATGTTATGTTATTGTGTATGAGATACAAATATATTATATTAGAAGAGAGATATAATTAGTTAAAATACATGACTGGGTGCAGCTACAAATTCTTACATCTATACCTTGATTAGCAAAGAGCAATATAAGAAAGACATTACACACTCTAGATTTTTATTTTGGCTTTAACTTTACTTTGATTCAAAGATCAGACTGCTTGAAAAAAAGAAAGATAAATTATGATCTCTCAGACTCCTGTTGAAGACAGTTGGCAAGATGGTTCACCGTTTCTTTTATGGATCCATCTGTAGCATTGTAAGAAGCATGGACGAAAGCCCATCAGTCCAGACTGGGGAGTCTGATAAAACCAAAATGATTGCACCCTGCTAGCACTGTGAATTGTTTTCTTTCCAAACTAATTTAGTAGCTGCTATGCAAAAAAAAAAAATTTAAATGCTTAATTTCTCATGGCATATGCAATAATTGATAATAGGACCTTCACCATTAGTTTACAGATCATTTTCAGCAAACTCAGAAAGGGAGCTAACCTAGTGACTTCAGTAGTGCTATGGCTATATGATACTGTGTTAGTTGTCTTATTTGTCAATTATATTACAGTAAAGCAGAAATGAGAGTTAACCGGCAAAAGTAGAAATAATAATTAATAATGCTAAGCCTAATTTGGATATTGAGGCTCTTGTCCAATCAGAGCTGCATTAGTAAAATATTTCAGATAGCTTTCCATTTATTGTTTTGAGTTCAAGTATACAGTAGCAAAAGGGGCAGTGACCTTAAACTACAAAATTATTGAAATGGAAACCCGAGTGTATACACTTTATGACATTTTAGAATTGTTGCCCTATACAATATATACAGTTTACAGTATTAGTATCTAATTTTAACATAATCATATAATCAAATTAAAATATTAGGACCATATACAGGACAGCAGGAATGTGGTCTGTAGTGCCATGTCAAATAGTAATCGTATTAAAGCAAATGTACTCATTTGTGGCAAATGACCTAGGTTGTCCAAAAGATTTCTGTATCCCTCCTAGGTGACAGCAAACTAGAGATGAGAAAAATAATTGAGCAAATAGGTTCAAATAAAAAGATGGGGCGGGGGTGTTGCCATCAAAATGGTTGATAAAAATGTAATTCTGCAAATTGCTTGAGAAGTTCCAAACACCACCATTTCTCATTTGCTCAGGGTAATAACAACTTAAGGGGTTCCTCCAATAAGCACAGCATGTGTCAGTACACAGCTAGTGGAGAATGTGATTTTATTCAATTGCTCGATCATGTTTTTGTTTCATAAAACTGATCAATTCATTGACTAGTATTCACCTGTTCTTTATAGGAGCTGTGCTTTTTTCTCTAAATGTGTTTTCTATTAAGTTTGAAAGTTTAGAAGCTTACATGTGTTACCCTATAACATGAACATTTAGCTAGTTACTCCTAATGGTCATCTAGAGCTGTAGAGGATAAACCTGGTGCCTTCACACTAGGGTTAAAATGGAAAGTTTTTTCACAGCATTTATTCACAGCTGGAAAGTATCTTAGAAATGGAAACAAAAGCTATAATCCAGAGGCACACAATTTTCCAGAAACATTTGCTAGTCACAAGAGAGATGCTGGCAGCCTTGTCTTATTAGCCATAGTTAGCAGAGCAACATGTAACATGGGTGACTGGGGACTTTGCAGGCATCCAATCACAATGAGTCTGCCAATGCTGATAGGAGCCATGTATGAGCCAAACTGCTGGCTATCTCCCACAGCAGCCAATATTACAGCTGTGCTATTTCCTAGATACAGTGACAACTAAGAGGGCTAACACTGACTGCCCATATAACCCTAGACCTACAAACAGTAACAATGAAAATCAACTGCTAAAAGATATTCTGCAATGATAAAAGCTGAACTGAATCAACACTGACATCTTTATGTAACACTCACTGGGTATAGAAATACTTTCACTGTCTTTCCTGTTGGGAAAAATATATAGTAAATTGCAATAAAAGATAATTTTTTCCCCAGGGGAATAAAAGGAAAATCTTTGAATTTGTCTCATAATGTTAGTAAACGTGCCCCCTAGATTCTGCAGAAAATATCTGAATATTACTTTATTAAAATGCACTTGATTTTAGCTTCCTCCACATTTCTTTTTTGTAGAAAAGCTGTCAGATATTCTCTGGCAGGCAACTGTAGTAAAAGAATTAATTACGGTTGTTGGCAAATATTGACTAATTTAAAGCATTGTATTGGGCTGGTAATAGATCCACAGTCATTGCTCATCTATGGAACCATCTATTATTATGCAAAGTAAAGAAATTAGCCATGTAATTAGCCTACACCAGAGCCATCATCCTTCACTCAATCATGGAAGTCCTGACTGGCCAGACAATAGCACCACTTCAAAATGTTTTCATTTGAATAAGTGACGGTGTAATCATGATGTGAATTCCTTATAGAAAGCTCCTACAGATTGTATACTTCATGCTGGGAAAATGAGGCCTCCTACAAGAAACCGATTAAAAGTCTAACAAATTATCCTCAGGAGATTGTTAAGGAGGTTTTGTTACTTTACTGCCATTCTAAAATATCTCGTGAAAAAAAATATTAAAAGGTTTATATTCAAATAAGTAAAATGAGCAAGAAATATTAAACATAATAACGGCATTGTGTTTTTTAATATACATTGTTTGTCTTGCAATTCAGTCACAGACAAATTTCATTAAAACTCCATAGATGATTATAGGTATGAGTAATGGGCATATATTAATTCCTTTTTTATAGAAAACACAGTATTAGATTTATCATGCAGTGCATCTCTCCAGTGGGAAAAGCTGCCCAGTTGGTAAGTTATTTTCTTGAAGAGAATTATTTCACTTGAATATCTTATAAAATAAAATACACTGATGTTATATGATCACAAAGGACACTGGTGACATTTTGATACATCATCACAAAATCATACATCATTACATCATAAAATCATACTACATGGTAAAAGTAGAAGACATTCTTATTCTTACAACAGGTAGAGCAATCTTTGTTTTCAGCATTCATTTCAATAGGAAAAGGAGTGATCGTCATCTATTTTAGATTGAGTCATAAAGCTCTTGATGGGTGATACCTGACTTTTTATTGATGGACATGGATCTCTTATTAAAAACATGCATCAAATGACTGTGCATTCAATGTATATTACTGATTGGCTGGACTGTCCGTGAATTCGATATGAGTTCCGATGTCAACAGCAAGGATTTTTATATAAAGGGAGACAGAAGCATTACATATATATATATTCTCATAATTGTCTTGCCGACATCTGAGAGTGGCAAATATAAGGAGACATTTCATTTCTCCACAGTCTAGTGACTATTGTATCTCCTACTTGGGAAGGATAGAACAGTGGTGATGTGGAATGAGATACTGTGATGATTAATATACTTAAAATATTATAAAGCCTAAGCTAAAGCTGAAATTGGAGAGAAAAGGAAGATGCACTCAAACGATAAATGTGGTGTTGATTACTGACGAAGGAGACGTGAGGCCTCTGAAACGTTTGATCCCTTTTTGTACTCCGTACCAATAAAAGTTTGGAGGTACTTTTTGTATCAATTGAGTGCATCTTCCTTTCTTTCCAATTTTGGCTTCCACTTCACTCTGTCACGTGATAAATCAAAGGTAGCACAGACAAAGAAGTATATAAAAGTTGCAACAAACCGTGAGTGTATTGAACCCCTAACCTTTAAGCTAAAGCTGCACACTTGCTTACTGTTAAAGGAGAACTTAACCCCCCATTAATCAAAAATTCCCACCCCTTCCATCCATTGGCCCCCCTCACTGCTTTCTCCCTCCTTAGTAACTCAGTGGAAAAAGTGTCCCTGTCATGAACCTTGGCATATTCATGCAGAGTAGCGCAGAGGAGCTCCCCGGCACCATCATGTTCTGGTTCCTCACAGAAGTGAGTGCCAGCACAGAGCCTTTTCGCGCATGCGCAGTTGGGACCATTCTGGTATTCGTGCCTACTATGCATGTGTGAAAAGCTCCAAAGCAAAAGAAGAGTATCCGAAGACACAGAAGATGGCACCGAAGAGCTCCGCTGCGCTACTCTGCATAATCATGATATGGTACAGGACAGGGATACTTTTTCCACTGACTTACTAAGGAGGGAGAAAGCATTGGGGCGGGCAATGGATGGAAGGGGATGAGGATTTTTGATTGACGGGGGCTTTAGTTCTCCTTTAAAGATAACTGTTAGATAAGTATAGTATACTAGCAATACAACCAATATATGGCAGCTAAACCCATACAAAACAGCAAGATAACCTTGAAAACAAAGTTGTGTAGAATGTCTGTAAGATGTCTAATTTCAGACACACAATTCCCAGTGTGGGTAAGTAGCATTGTAGAGGTTGAGAACATTTATTGAAGTTTAGATGTGGCAAAGCTGCCAATAGCCACAATCTACAATGTCTTGAAATCTCATCCCATAATGGGAAGCTCCCAGGATCAAAGCACACTTAGCAGCAGATGGTCGATCAAGACGTTATTGACTGTGGTCTCAAAATCTGTTGGACGTCGGTCAAACCTCTTATTACTAATGCTTGAGTGCAGTGATACATAACATCTACCAGAGCATTGTCTATTTGGAATGTGCTATTAAGATGCAAACTCTATATTTAGTTTTCTATACTGGAGACAGGAAATCTTCTCACTACCATGTAGGAAGAATAAAGAGTTTTTACCCTTAAACTGTTATACTCTGCCAAATTATAAAAATGATAATTGTACAGGAATAGTTGCAAAAGATAAATATCAATTGATAGCATCTTGTATCCATTAGTTTATGAATGATCTTTACATTAGTTAGAATGATTTTCTATTGCAGAACAGTATCGCTTAAAAGAAGTATGGATAAAAGGCCCATTCTGGTGCATAAATAAGATTCTGGTATGAGCCAAAGCTTGCCTTTACACTTTTCACAAAATGGCTATTGCCTGCTTGCTGTGATTGTGAATTCCGAGACTAAAAAAAAACAGATTTAAATAATTTATATAGTAAATTTAACTTTTATTTGACTAACACAAAAAAATAAGATTTGGAATTGTTTCTAAGGGTGACAGGTCCGCTTTAAGTGGTTATATGGATGTTTCTTAGTATCAGTACTTTCGTCTGTCTTTTTCACCACACGTCCACTCGCAAAATCCTGTTATATTCAGCTGCGAAACATTGCCCTAATATGGCCATATATCAGTTCAGACACAACCAAACCACTTATCCAGGCTGTGATCTCTAATTATCTCCTGCCTTGACTACTGTAACCTACTCTTCTCAGGTATTCCAACAAGTCATTTTTCATAACTCCAACCTGTTCTAAATGCTGCTGCTAGACTCATTCATCTATCTCACTGTAAACATCAGCTGCTTCCCTATGCATGTACCTTCACTGGCTCCCAAACTTCTCTAGAATCAAATTCAAACTATTAACACTCACATTCAAGGCCCTTAACAATGAAGCCCCTCCCTACATTTCATCTCTGATCTCAAAATACTCTCGTTCACGCAACCTTCACTCTACTTCTGACCTTTGCCTCTTATCCTCTTATCACTTCAGCCTATTCTTGCCTACAAGACTTTGCTCGGGCTTCTGCTTTTCTCTGGAACTCTCTGCCTCGAGCTGTCCTCCAAACTTTCAAATGCTCCCTAAAGACCCACCTGTAAAGGGAAGTCATATTATAAATCACAAATTTGTTTCTAAAATCCCTAAGTCTCTTGTTTGTGATTATATAACTGCATATAGTGCATGTCAGTGTCACTCTTGTTTCAGAGACCTCTGGGTTATCTTTTTCAAATACCATGTGCCTGTTTTTGACCAGCTTTTGGGTCATTCTCTAAATAGTAAAAGTTTCTCTTTTGTCCTCCAGGGTCAATTATTTCTGCATGCCCTGTGAGTCAGCTCAGGAACTTGGCTATTTGCAGAACCTTTAGACTCCAAGAGCTAAACTATTATTAATTATAATTAAATAATACATTTAATTTTATCTGCCAGTTATTACTTTAGCTGCACTTTCTAAAACTTTAAATTAATTGCTATTTTTTTCTTGAAAACTTTGTGGATGGTAATTTGAAAGTTGTTTTTATTTTATTTAAACATAAGGACATGTATAATAACCTATAGAGACCTAAATAGTCATTTCAATACTTAAGCCATTTTTTTACAATATCTATTTGAAAAAAGCTAGAGTTTGCCATTTGTAATTTTGGTGATATGTTTTTGAACTGCTGTTTGTTGCCGTCATAACCCTCATCATTTGTAAGAGGGAAAGTCTATTAATATAGCTAGCAACCTGCTCCCATAAAAAAACATGTATTTATAGTAGTTGAAGAGCAGGAATAATGCTTTGCAAGGCAATATTCTGAGGGATTCACTTTTTTATGACTTTGGTTGTGTTGGACCCCTTGAGCTTATGCCAGGAAAACTTCCAACATAAAGTCACTGGCAAACAGGAACACAGTTCATCTGCGTTTTAACAGCACGCATTCAAGACTTTTCCCCACACTGGGGTTCTCACAATACAGATTGGCTTCCACACTGAGGTAAATTCAGGCTTCTGAATCTCCCCTCCACAGGGCCGCTCCGGCCATGAGGCAAGGTGAGAATCTTGCCTCAGGCGGCACGGAGCGGCCAGTTACCAGGGGCGGCAAAAAGCCGCCTCTGGTAACTTTAAGAGCCGAATTTCAGTTTTTTAAAACGGAAATTCGGCTCTTCTAGCGCAGCGAGCGCAATAGCGCTCACTGCACTAGCGATGCGGCCCCTCCTCCACCCGCTTCGACGCTGGTAGTTAGAAGAGCGGAGCAGGAGGAGGGGCGGCATTGGGGCTGCTGCCTCAGGCGGCAGCAGCCCCTGAAACGTGCCTGCCCCTCCAGGGACACAAATTCACCAGCTTCCTGCCTGGCTCACCTTCTGGCAGCACTTTAGACTCATCTCAATCACCTGGTCACATATTTTTTTACTGTTCTCTGGGGTCATTCTACCACAACATAGAAAGGAGCAAAAAGACAAAGCAATGTGCTCCTACTCTAAAGAAGGTGCAAATAGGGCGTAGGCGATCATCTTAAAAATCGGTGAAAGCAATGTTGTTTACCAAGCAAATGGAGCAAAAATTCACAGGTTCACTGTGCCTAGGGAGGCAGCTTTTGGGGATGGCCCTTGGGTGCCTATATGCAGGCCCGGATACTGGGCTGAGATGCCCCTAGGCCACTGGGTCCCTCGCGTACCCCCCCTCTGCGCACATGCATTGGAGCGCTCGGGATTACAGAAGCACGCTTCCCCATCGCTCTGTATGTCGCGGCTAGACAGCATGCCGCCCCTAAAATCTTGCCGCCCTATGCCCAGGCCTTTTTGGCCTTGTCACAAATCCAGGCCTGCCTATATGGAAAAAAATACCCGCTGGACACTTACCTCTAAATTTGGCAGGGGAGGTGAGGGGGGTCAGGTGGTAACCTTTGCTTTCAATTCCTTTCCGCTAGCAACATGTGCAAGTATAGGATCCGTTATATGGAAACCCGTTTTCATAGACTCCATTTTATCCAAATATTCCAATTTTTTCAAATTATTTCCTTTTACTCTGTAATAATAAAACAGTCATTGTACTTGATCCAAACTAAGATATACATGTAATTAATCCTTATTGGAAGCAAAACCAGTCTATTGGGTTTAATGTTTACATGATTTTCTAGTAGATTTAAAGAATGACAATCCAAATTACGAAAAGATCCATTATGCAGGAAAACCCCAGGTTCGTAGCATTCTGGATAACAGGTCCCATACCTGTAGATGATTTTTGTCAATTGTAAAGGAAACGAGAGTGACTGGCCAGTGGTGCCTGCTAATACAGTTTTGAGGAAAAGGACACAACCAAATTGGAATTAGCAGAGATGGGTATTTTCATATTTTTTTAAAGAAACATTATCTCTACTCAGAAATATATATACAAGTTTTAAACCTCTCCCCAGGCCTCTAGTACAGGTATGGGACCTGTTATCAAGAATGCTTGGGGCCTGGGGTTTTCCGGATAAGGGATCTTTCTGTAATTTGGAACAGCATCCTTTAAGTCTATTGAAAAAATGTAAACATTAAACAAACCCAATAGGATTTTTATTCCTCCGATGAGGATTAACTATATCTTCGTTGGGAGAGAAAAAGGAAATCCCGTAATTGTCCCGTAATTTTGAGCTTTCTTGATAACAGATCCTATACCTGTAGCTACAATTTAATTCTAATGCCTAAAGTCAGGGCTGGTCCTATCAAATGTGGGGCCCAATTGCGACCATGTTGGCGGGGCCCCTAGACAAAGTGTTGCTGGCTACTGACACACCAAGTATTTAGGAAAATAAGGGCATACAGGCACAAAATAGAAAGGAAAGGGGCAGACAAGGTAACATAATAGGGGCACACAGGGTAAGAGAGAGAGGGAGGAAATAGGAGAGTGGACTGGGCCAATTAGTTTGGGGCTGGGCCGATTCAGCTTGGGAGCAGGCTTGGTTGGATTGGGGGCAGGCAGGGCCTATCAAGGTTGGAGGAAAGCTGGGCCTATGAGAGTTGGGGGCAGGCTAGACCTATGGATTTGGGGATGGGCTGGACTCTCAAAGTTGGGGGCAGGCCAGGCAGCATCATGTGCTGAGGGAAATATTATCTGTGCTGCCCTGTGGTGCGGGGCCCCCCAGAGGTGCGGGGCCCAATTGGTCCAATTGGCCTAAGGCCGGCCCTGCCTAAAGTAATCAGGAACTAATGCCAAACATGGTACCATTACTAAACTGAGATTATTTTAGAGCCTACTGTATTGAGCTAGGAATATTTACAATATTCACAGCTATTTAAATAGAATTTTCCCTACTGTAGCAGAATATTAACATCAGTACAAAGCAGCCAAGTTTCAAGGTCATGCGCTAAAGTAAATCTATTATGAGTTTCACCTGTGTCATGCCCAGTTAGATTTCAAATATATGTGCCAGTGGCTGTAGCTGTATGACAAGTGCTGAGTTGAGATGAAGGTGCAAGATAAAAGAGGGCAGAGTACAGCTTTGTCCAGGAAGAGATATACTGAATTCTGGGACAATAGTGGAGAATTAGCTGAAAAAAGCTGAGCTCTGCAAGCTGTCAGAGGGTATTTAGAGGTTGCTGTGGCCAGCAGGTGATCTGATCTAGAAAGCAATCCTAAAGTAGCACAGACTCTAGGGATTAGTTGGTCGCAGAGTTAGTGTATCTGAGCTGTAAGGTTATAGCTATTCCAGAGTTCTATATAAAGGATGCTTATATTGGCAATCCTATCTGTTAAATTAATAGCCTCTGTTTCCCTGTAACAGCAGCAGTGAAGAAAATTGGGCTGTGACACCAGTTTGCAACAGGGACATATGCTGCTAACTTTCTCAACTGACAGATGACAAAACAGCAGTAAAGAAAGCTGTAAGAGCTTATCCTTCCTGATTTCTAAATGCAGTAACAGTTTCAGACTGCTTGTTCGTTTATTATTTATACACTATGTTTATAGTTGAGATATTTTAGATTGAGAATAAAATCATTAGGAGTTTAAGGAAGTTTAATATCACAATAAAGAGCAATTAAATCGGAGCTTCATGTTGCTAGCTAGAGCAACCTCTTTAAACCATTTCACAATGTACAGAAGTTTACAGTTAACCGTTCACAATTTAAAATACATGATAGATGTTCTGTTACCCGTATTTGAAAAACTGCTTGCGTGTGCATGCTTCAGATGCTCCAATACCATTTATATAAGAACATTTCTTTTTAACAGTGGTGGCAAACATACAGGGCTCACATAAAACACGAGTATTAAAATGATTCTGTTCTATATAGCTTAAGTGGAAACCATGGATCAAATGTCATTCATGACTCCCAAAACACCCAAAGGAGTAGACAGATAGACAGGAACTAAGTAGAGAACAAGCATAGTATGTATCCAGGCCAGCTGTCAGGGCAGGCAGCTAGTGCAGTAATCCATAGACAAGCAAAGGTCAAAAACTAGGAAGACAGCTGGATAACCAATAGCAAGGGCAGTAAGGGCTCTAATAGGTTCTACAGCAGAAGTTGCAGCTTAGGCAAAGACAAATGTAGAAAGAAGATTTAAATAAGGGATTTGGTGCAAAACAGTCAAAGTGCATGAGGCATGTGCCCCAGGAACAAAAGGCAGAAATGTGTATGTTAGCTATAAAACCCTGAGGTGTATGTTTGATCCTGCAGTCAGAGAGCCAGACAGCTCAATACACAGAAGCCATATACATCCCATAATCTCTGTCAGTCTTGAACCCCATATTTGCTTGCATATTTCCCCAATCCCACTGTAAACTGGAAAAAAAAAGAGTGAGTTTGGACCCATAAATTTAAATGTAAGTACCGTGACACCCAAACTGACTTTTGTTGAGCCTTCGTCCCGTCAAGCATGGGGTAGGGTAAGGCCACAGACAAGATCTGCATACTATTATTATTAATAATAACAACAACAACAACATGTGCTTATAAAATGCCAACATATCCCACAGCATTGTACAATGAATGGATGAATATATTAAACATACAAAAGTACATATAAAAACAAACAATAACCATTATAAGAGGTTAAGAGGACCCTGGCCATAAACCTTAGGAGAAGAGGCTAAGGGGCAAATTCACTAAGATTCGTAGTTGCACCAGGCGCAACTTCGCCGCACTTCGCCGCACTTCGCCACACTTTGCCAGGCGTAGTTTCACCAGCGCTCCGCAAATTCACTAAAATCCGAAGTTGCACACAGGGGTAGCGTAAGGCTGCGAAGTTGCGCTAGCGTTGATTCGCTAAGTGAAGCGAAGTTACGCTAGCGATGGTTAATTTGCATACGGCTCCAAATTCAAATTTCAATGGAGGAATACGTAGAATCACTACAAATACCTGGGAAACCTTCAAAACATCAAATAAAATTTTTTTTTTGCCCTACACATGTTCCCACTGTATAGTTAAGTTGCCATGAGTTAGGAAATGTAGGGGGGAAGGAGGGGAGCCCCAAATAAATTTTCGATCTTTTTCAGCCTATCACCCATAATATAGAAAACACTTTGTATTTAATACACGTAGAAAGCAGCAATGTAGCCAGTCCCCCTGTCTCACAGGTGCTCCGTCCACACACCTCAAATCTTGTATACAATCAAAAGCGGAGAACAGAGGAACAAACTTGCAGAATAACTGCTAAAGTGCAAATTTATTATAGTCCATAGTGTGGACTATAATAAATTTGCACTTTAGCAGTTATTCTGCAAGTTTGTTCCTCTGTTCTCCGCTTTTGATTGAATATAGAAAACACGCCAGCGTTTTTTGGGACTTAGAAAAAATTTGAACTTTTTTTGAAGCAATCCCTATCTACTCTATTGCGCTTCGCCTAGTCTGAGGTGGCGAAGGAAGTCTAGCGTAAAAGGTAGCGTTCAGTACACTGCTCGCGTTAGTGAATTTGCGTAGTTACGTCCGTAGCGAAAATTCGCCAGGCGTAAGGGTGCGAAGTAACACTAGCGAAGTTACGCCAGCGTTTGTTAGTGAATTTGCGAAGTAACGAAAATGCGCTTCGGCCCTTAGTGAATTTGCCCCAAAGACACAGGTGTGCCATCACAAATGTATATTTTGTTATGGACCTGAATATCATATGCATTTGAGGGAACTAAGCACCAAAATATCAATGGAAAGGATACTTGGAAGATTTGTAAATAGCTTGTTTTTTTTCCTCCAAGGACTTGAAAGTGAATTTAAAGACCATTGCTTAATCAGGTCCCATAGACAAAATAGCTGGCAAACCATTTGAAAGTTATAGGCTACTATTCCACTTTGTAATAGTTTGTAAAGACAAAAAAAATGTCCTTGTGACGAGACACAGTGTTAACCTCTTTCCTTGAGAAAAATGCTTTGCTTGTGCGTAGACAACAAGTGATGCTTGCTGTAATTTATAAACATCACAACTAGTAAAACGCCATTGTTTGCCTTTTAAAGGACAGCTACAGAGGTCCTACTGAAACATACACAGGCTACATGTGTGATAGTGATGTATAAAGCTCCCTGGGGCAATGGAAGTGGCACAGACAGGTATTAAATCCATTAATACATCCACGTATAGGATTTGCAGATTCTTAAAAACAGATTCACACAATCATTTTTAGAATTGTATCTCTTTGCCTAAACTTCCCATTTTACAATCTTAACTCTAGACAGAGGCATAGAGCATTTTTCTGCATATATTCAATAATTAAGATGCTGCACAAAAGAAAATACAATATAATTTCAGCAAAAACACGAGCATAATTTACAAAACTCTTTAAAAAGGATCTAAGCCCATAAAATCAATTGATGTCCCTTTAAACACTATTATAACCGACATGAATTTAAAATTTTTAAGGTTTAGAAGAAACTAGTGGTTTTAGACAGTTTTAGGCAACTAATAGCAGGCTTTCGGCTCAACAGCTGTCTTTGAAGGTCACAGTCTCAGTGACCCTGGCAGTTTATTCACTTTCTGTGCAGTTCCTTTTTAGTCAGTTAACCCTTTGTTTGCTGGAATTTGAAGTATAAAACTGCTAATATCTCAGAAACTGCTAAATACAAAAAAATAATGTGAATGATAAATGTGCTCAGAAAAGTTGTTTTTTTTTTTTGTTTAGATGTCATTCAATTATATTGTCTCATCTAGCCCAATCAATAGAATGTAATTTCTCTAAAATAATTCTCATCTCATCATTGCAGCACGAACAGATCTGTTTTCCTATGGTTATTAAACAATTATTTCCAATTACTGAAAAGACATGTTGGTGATTTTAAAATTCCACTCCAAGGGGGTTATTTACTAAAACTAGAATTAATCAAATTTGTTTTATTAAAACAAAGTTGACTTAACTCCCATCCCCAAATTGTAATAATTTATTGATAATTCTTCTCAAATAAGTCGGAGCGAAAAAACATTGCAACAAATTTGCGTGTCAATCCGATGCATACAATTGACATGACTTTATCAATTTTTTTGCCTCAAAACTACAACTTTATCGGATTATTTTTTGATGGGCATTTAAAAATTGTTGCGCGTAAAAAAATTGTTGATGCCCATTGACTTCAATGCGCTTTGAGAATATTTAGCCATTTTGCAATTTTTTTGGCGAGGTGAAACAGGACAGATTCACTCATTACTAGTCATTAATGATGTGCTGGTCGATAAAAAGTTCAATCGCGCACCTATAAAACCGAAGCCGGAAGTCTAAAGTCGTGGGTGGGGAGAGCAGGCAGAAGAACTCAACCCAACCCGTCCACGACCCACAAACGGCACATCTAGTTCAGCCTGAAACCTCCCGACCAGCATGTAAACCTGCGGGTCCCACGAGTATCGGCCCGACACAACTCATCACTATCTGCCATTGACTTCTAAGTGACATCAACAGGACAAATACAAGAGGTCCTCTGCACTCAACCCATCAATATATTAAGGACATTGAAACATTTTGTTCCTTAAGCTACTAAAATGCCTTCCTCTTTAAACAAAACAGGGATTGTTTGTCCATATATTGCAATATATTTAAGCTGGCCAACTACGTCAAAGTCATCCCCGATATGGCCAGTCCTACACTCAATTTTCATCTGATTCATTAAGAATTCAATTGCTTCATTATACATTTTACAACAGGTTTGAGATGGAGTATTTTCGGATTTGGATTTTTAGCAGCTTTGGGGTACAATACATCTCTAAAAATTCAAGTTTTTTTCCTCTAAATATTTAATCCCTTTAAAAACTTGACCAGAAAATTGTGAGGTTTAAAAAATGGGCCCCCAATGTTTTATTACACTATAGTTTCAGAAGATGCAAAGTTGACTAGCAGTTGTACAAAGTTAACTAGCAGCCGTACATACCCATATTAAGAGCCAACTCTAGAAGTAGGCAAATAATGTAAATGTCTAGGGTACAACTGCGGGGAGGGCTCTAGGACCCTAGGCACATACCTCTTGAGTCTTCTGTAGCTCTGGTCCTGCATATTAGTGAGCAGGTGAGTGACAGGTGCTTTGGTTCTCTGTAATCTCTATGGCTTTGCTCAAATATCTACACTGCTTGATGCATGTGAATCAAATGTGCACTCAGAAGGGGTGGGGGTGAGCAAACCTGTCACAAGTCTTTGCAGATTAAATGGATCATGATGTGGGCAGTCAAATTTTTTAATCCTAAAGATTAAGTCCCATCCACTAGTCCCAGTGTCCCGTTGGCCACTTCCTCCCCGAATAGCCCACTTTAAAAAGTTTCACTGAATGTCACACAGACCTCTGCATGCAGAGTAGCAGAGCTCACAGGCAACATCTTCTGCATATTCGGATACGTTCGGTAAAGGACCACCTACACTAAGGTCTTTTGCGTACATGCAGTTGGAGGGAGTTTGGTGTTTGCACCTACTTGGCTGGTTTTAGGTGGCGAATATTAGAATTAGGACTGTTTCCATGGTTGAGGTGTGATAAACCTCACATTCAAATTTACATTCGAATAGTGGGATTAAAATTGTAATGTGTGAATTTTTTGCACTCGAAAATTCGCTTTGGAATTTACTATTCAACGCTTAATAAATCTGCTCCTCAGTGTTCTCTTAAAGGAGAACTAAACCCTAAAAATGAATAGGGCTAAAAATGCCATTTTTTATATACTGCACTTATTGCACCAGCCTAATGTTTCAGCTTCTCAATAGCAGCAACGATCCAGGACTTCAAACTTGTCACAGGGGGTCACCTTCTTCGAAAGTGTCTGCAACAATCACATGCTCAGTGGGCTCTGAGCAGCTGTTGAGAAGCTATGCTTAGGGGTTGTCGCAAATTTAAAAGCTGAATATATAATATGATGCTACAGGGCTGATTATTAAATTCGGAAGTTAATTGCACTGGTTTCTGTGCTGCAATGTAGTAATTATCCATATTAATTACTAATCAGCCGTATACTGTGACATTTATATTCAAAACATAATGTACAACATTTCTAGCCTACTTCTTTATTTTAACTTTCCTTGTCCTATAAGAAGCACCTGTGACCCCTTGTAAGCTGTGTTCTGCTCCTGGCACTTAGGAGATACAGCTAGCCCCGATGAGGGCTGCACCTCCTGAAAATGGCAAACTTGCTTATGTGAATGATGCATAAGTTAGGGACATTGCAGACATTGTTTGATTAAAGGGGCTTAATTCAGGCAAAAGGGAATGCTTCCATTCTTCAAATGCAATGCACATTGTGCAAAGTGGGAAAAATTGCAATAATGCAGCCATTAATTTATATCTACAGAGAAGTTAAACCCGCTTTCTTAACCCTACATAAAACAAAAAGTTAACATTTTAGAAGGATAATATAATGTAATTAATTATCTGTAGGCTGCAGATGCAGATTTTTCACGACCAAAGCAAACTTCCTCTGATATAGTTGAACAGCAGTACAGAAATCCTCCATCTTTCTTACCCATTTCCATGAATAGTTTCATAACAGTTCAAAAAGTAGGATTAAGGAGGAACTCTTGACATGGCCTTTTTGTTCAGCCACACACACACACACTTCTTTTGCTGCAAAAATTGTAAAGTACTTTACACTTTGAGTGCATTTTTGTGGAGGCATAAATGAATTCCTCTAGTAATGTATTACATGTAAATAGGATAAAGAGGGATAGTGGCCCTCTGGGTCCAAAATCAAAAGAACCTTGGGTAACAAGGACAGTAAATGAGGGTTAAAGGCATGAGAGGACAAAGCTGAATTCTATAGATGTTTCTCAGTGAGACATTGTAGGCCTATAATGCATAGTGTAGATAAGTACATTATTTGTGCAATGCCTAGATACATGCCATTAATATGCTTACTTTACTACATGCAAAACTTGCCGCCAGTCATACTGTGTTTTAAGAAACATTGCTGCCAGCTTGAAAGCATTGGGCAGGTTCATACCACTTTATTTACCATACTGCTTCATGTTTGGAGAGCCCTCAAGTATGTTGGTTAACCACACTCGCAGAAAATGTTCACGCTGCAAAATATGTTGTCGCTCTAAAAATACATTTTAATAATGCACACACATTCACGGAGGTACTGATGCATGCTACTTACTGACACACTCAAACATAGTTCCATATACACTGATACAATTTGTACTTCCTCAATGTCAATTCTGTACTTCTCCTCTTTCCTCTCTAAGGGCTTCTGCATCCCACCACCAATCCAGCCACATCAGTTTATCATTCATTTGCTCATCTGAGATAACGAGTCAAGGCCTGAAGATTCTTACAGTGTGCACGATTGCAAACTTGAATGAAATATTAAATAAATATTTTTGTAGCAATTGAATATACAAAGTAGACACGTGTTTCCCTTGTGTCTTTGCAGGTCTCATTACTTACATTTGGTTACATTTTGTAAAATAAAACTGGAAGGAATTTAAGCATTCATCATGCGCACTTACACAAATTTTGTAATATTTTTGCATGACTCGTTTCTCTTTTCAGCAACAGAGCAGGTGGAATCATGAGATGAGCCATTTCCAAAATTTCAGCTTAAAAAGATTGAAGCTTTCTCAAGCACAATACAGAAGTTTTTTGTGTTTTTTTTTTTTCTCCATTTGAGTCTTGGAGACACACTGAGAATTGAACATTATTAAGCAAAAGCATTAGTCCCAGTGCAAGACTATAATGCACTGCCTTGCTTTGTCCTTCCAAATAAATGGGAAACCAGAAATTACCAGTAATTTAACTGGGGAAGCAGGGGAGAGTAATTGTCTGTGTGAATCACAGACAGTGCTCTGAATAATGAGAAAGCACAACGGAGTGAGGCTGTAAATTAAGGGCACTTATCTTAATTGAACATCTGAAATAATGTTTTATTTATACAAAGAAGAGGTGCAAGAAAAATAACCGATCCAAAGCCCTAACAATACACACGTCTTTTTTAGAGCATTCCCATTGTTATAGGCATTCTTTTTACCCTGTCAATATAAGACAGAAAAGATCTTTATTGTCAGTGTATATAGGACTTTATAATGACCTGTTGCCATGAAAGATCATGTGTTCATATTTTACAGGCACAATGTTTTTGGGAATACTGGAGCAATGGTGGCCCTCATTCTACATTCCAGATATAAATGAACCAGTGATATGTCTTATGTGGAACAGCCTAATGTGTAAAGCTATGATACTCTGTTAGATAAAACTGAGGGGCACTGTAGATTACTTTGACATATTTTATTACAGCATAGGTATTTACAAACTGTAAGGCAGTGATCCCCAACCAGTGGCTCACAAGTAACATCTTGCTCACCAACCCCTTGGCTGTTGCTCCCAGTGGCCTCAAAGCAGGTGCTTATTTTTAAATTCTGGGCTTGAAGGCAAATTTTGGTTTCATAAAAACCAGATTTATGGCCAGACAGACCTCCCTTTAGGCTGACAGTCCACATAGGGGCTACATATAGCCAATCATAGCCTTTATTTGGCATACCCAGTGACCTTTAACATGCTTGTGTTGCTCCCCAACTCTTTTTTACATTTGAATGTGGCTCATGGTTAAAATAAAGTTTGTTTTTGTTTTGTCAGGATTCTGTGAAATCCAAGTGGCTGCCCAAACCAAATCCGTAACCTAAAAATACGATTTTAGATCATGTGATTATGTAAAATTATATACATTTTTGGGGATTTGGATTTGGTTCAGGATTCAGCTACTGTAAATCCATAGATAAAAGTTACAAGTATCATTTTGCCAATGATACTTTCTACTATATTATTATTATAAGGGATAACGGGAATGAAGGTTTGATTTACATTCCTTCTTGTCTTGGCAAGATTCAATGAAGGATTCTGGTGATTTTCAGATATAGGAATATGATGTGAATGAGGGTGATGACCTGGCAAACTGGCATCCAAAAGCAGAATGGGATGTGGAATAATTGTACATGGCTGCTCTACAAAGTAAAGACTAAAAAAACTTTTCTTTCCCTTTATAAAATGGGTAGGTTTTTCCTTCAGGAAGTATACAGAATGAAGAGAGCGTATATACTGCAGCATTAAATGATTAGCTGTTTTTAAAATACTGTAGTGAGAAAATATTACTTTCCTGCAATAACAGGAATTGTTCATGTATATTTATACAAAGATATATCAAGCAGCAATGAAAGTATTTCTGGAATGGGAAAGCAATTGAAATTATGCACAAACGCACTGATGTTTCGGAGCTGCCAAAATATGAAACATCTTTCTTTCTAAATCTTGTTAAAACTTTGAAGAAAAGACCAAAAAAGAAAAAAAACTCAGTCCAAATGGCTTGAAATGTTGTGAGTCAATATTGAAATGTGTTCAGTCGTACAGAAATGAGAAGTAAAACAGTGCGTCCAAGAACTCCCCAATTAAAGAACACATCTATCAAAGCTGCCATGTTTTTTAAACAGTGTTTCTTCTGTCCAAAATACTTCAAGCACAAACATATTTGGTTTAGCAAGCATCCTGGCCAGTATATAGCAGAGCTGTGCACTTGTCATTTGTGCAGATGGAGAACTGCATGCGCGTCCATCCATTCTGAATACAGCTGCAAACTGAACCAGCAACATTAGCCAACAACTTGGATCCACTGACCTGAGAAACAACAGAACATACTGCAGCCCTCTTTAAAGCCAATGGATTGTGGCAACAGAAAATACATTTAGACATCTGGGCTGGCAAAAAACATAAGAGTGCACAAGAGACAAGATAAAACCAAACCGGCCACTGATAATCCAGTTACCTAGGTGTAAAACTACACACATTGGCATGTATTTTGCAAGGCTGCTTTTATTGTTTGATATAAAGGGTTTGCCTCTATCTGTCCATTGGGACAGCTAGAGGGCTGCAGATTGGTATATTTGATTTAAATAGCCGGTTTTTGATGCTCCTTTCTCAGTTTCACATCCCTGAGATTTTGCAGAGATCGAGCAACACACTCTACCCAGTGCAGGGATATTTACTGTGATTCTCAATGTTTTGCAGATTGGTAAGCTCAGCAATTCATTTATATGTATTTCCCTTTTACTTTTTACATGACATTTGTGCTCTGACACTGTTACTAGAAATAAAAAAAGAGATAAATATTTTGTTTAAAAAAAAAAAACAACAACAATCCAGACTTGCAGACTCTGGCTTGCCTCTCCCATCATATTTCTCTCTACTGACAATACTTAATGGATCAAAGTTAAGCAAAAGTGTGAGCTGAAGAGTCCTGAGATGTGCTGATGACAGGCATTGGCTCTCCTCTAGTGAAGCCAACTCAACAGCCTTTGTTGATTCTTGGAACAGAAAGCAGGCTGCTTGTGGTTTCTGTATATCAGGTGTATTGGCTGGAAATTACTTCTATTCCTGTGTCACAGAGCATTAAGCAACTGGAGTAGGGAAATAACATTTGAGCCTTCCTGAGAAAGCCAGATCAGAATGGAGTGTTATTGTACACTGAACAGCATTCAATAAAAGAGGAAAATACGTTTGGAAAAAGAGAGTGAGGGAGAGCTTTGTGTCCACTGATCACTTGTTATCCTTCAGTTGCTATAAACCAACACTTGAAATAATAAATGAGCTATTGGCAAATCCCCTCACATCATGAAATGAATCATGACTTGGATCAATGGAAAGGATCAGAGATGCTCATCACCATTCAGTGCTAAACTGTATTTACAAAATGATCTTTTTGTTATCATCAGAAAAATGGTGTTGTAACTAAATTAGCATTGCGTTAAATACTGTTGCTATATTGCGCTTACGGTTAGAAAAAGATCTGTCTGTTTCAGCACATTTAAATCCCATGGCAAAGAAACTTGAATGTTTTTTTCCTAGTCCAGGATTCTGGTGAGTAAATAAAGAGGCAGAAAATGGTTTAAACTAGGGAACATTTTCAGTTTTTCTTCTTTTTTGGATCTTCACATATGTAAATTTATAATTTGGAACCTTGGCAGAAACATCACTGGAAAACTTCTCTTCGAATGTGTTCAAAAGAAGTTATACCTATAAATTTTACTATTCAGAGATGGCATTGCTAGGAAAATAACTACAATAAATTCTCTAAAATAGGGAATCGTTTCCTTGATACAGTGATCCAGTTATCATTTTTGTGTGTTTGGAATATTTATCTGACATGGTCCAGCTGACTTGAGCTAGCAGTCAGTCATACAGTTAAGGGCTCATCCCCGTGGTTGCGGTCAGGAAAAATGGATGAAATTTCATTAGACACCTTTGCATGTGTGGATCTTGCTTAGTTGCACTTTTGTGCTAGTGTATCCTGCCTTCTCTATGGTGGAGGTAACTCCAGAGTTCCCACATTGGACTGTGTCAATAGGAGCAGCATACTTGCACTTACATAGTTTTGATGCCATCTCTGGAAATTATGTTGACCTGACTGTTCCACACAATATGTCAAAACCATAGCAATGTTTGATCGAAATAACAGTTTGTTTGACACATTGAACTTGTGTTTGTAAATCAACCTTTATGAAACCCTCTATAAAACTGGAACATTGTTCCACAATTTGGAGACCCTAGATCTTTGGTCCATCCCCCTTCTAGAGATCTTTAATTAGGACCACAGTCGGTTGAACCAAGCCATTTAACATTAAATCTGATAACCTAGAAGGAAATAGCACAAAGATTATCCTCAAGGGCAGTTAGCTTAAAAAACTTTTAAAGGAATTGTTCAGTGTAAAAATAAAAACTGGGTAAATAGATAGGCTGTGCAAAATAAAAAATATTTCTAATATAGTTAGTTAGCCAAAAATGTAATGTATAAAGGCTGGAGTGATTTGATGTATAACTTGTCAGTCAGAACTCAACTTCCTGCTTTTCAGCTCTCTTGGTTTACACTGACTGGTTACCCTGGCTACCAGGCAGTAACCAATCAGAGACTTGAGGAGGGGCTACATGGGTCATATCTGTTGCTTCTGAATCTTGAAGATTTTTGTGAAGTCCGACCAATCTGTCAAATTATCATGAAGTTAGTGGGATTCGAACGATCGTACATCTTACAATTTTCTATCCGACATCTGTCAGAAAATTGATCGGCCAGGTTAAAAAATCTTTATCGGTCCTAGTGCAATTTATGTCTGCAGGGCCAAGCAGGCAGCTACCCTTCAGTTTTGCTGGCAATATCGCCTGAAATGGTCTTTTTAGTTGATGGACACATCGTACATATAAACGATCATTTCGAGATAATCGTGGTCTCACGATAACGATTGGATATTTTAAAAATCTTTACATCTATGGCCAGCTTAAATGGATACTGTCATGGGAAAAAAAACAATTTTCTAAATAAATCACTTAATAGTGCTGTTCTAGCAGAATTCTGCGCTGAAATCCATTTCTCAAAAGAGCAAACAGATTTTTTTATATTCAATTTTGAAATCTGACATGGGGCTAGACATATTGTCAATTTCCCAGCTGCCCCAAGTCATGTGACTTGTGCTCTGATAAACTTCAATCACTCTTTACTGCTGTACTGCAAGTTGGAGTGATAGCACCCCCTCCCTTTTTCCCCCCAGCAGCCAAACAAAAGAACAATAGGAAGGTAACCAGATAGCAGCTCCCTAACACAAGATAACAGCTGCCTGGTAGATCTAAGAACAGCACTCAATAGTAAAAACCTATGTCCCACTGAGACACATTCAGTTACATTGAGAAGGAAAAACAGCAGCCTGCCAGAAAGCATTTCTGTCCTAAAGTGCAGGCACAAGTCACATGACCAGGGGCAGCTGGGAAATTGACAAAATGTCTAGCCCCATGTCAGATTTCAAAATTGAATATGAAAAAAATCTGTTTGCTCTTTTGAGAAATGGATTTCAGTGCAGAATTCTGCTGGAGCAGCACTATTAACTGATTCATTTTGAAAAAAAAAAAATCCCATGACAGTATCCCTTTAAGTGATTTAAAAGTTTTGTTTATTAAAAAAAAAACCACTCCAGACTTACAGGCAACATTTGTTTAAATGGCACTTTGCAGACTGCCCTTGTGGTTGTAAATAACTAGGGATGCACCGAATCCACTATTTTGGATTCGGCCGAATCCCTGAATCCTCTGTGAATGATTTGGCCAAATACAGAAACAAATCTGAATCCGCAAATTAGGGGTGGGAAGGGGAAAACATTTTTAATTTCCTTGTTTTGTGACAAAAAGTCACGCAATTTCCCTCCCCACCCCTAATTTGCATTTGCAAATTAGAGTTCGGATTTGGTTTGGCCGGGCAGAAGTATTCGGCCGAATCCGAATCCTGCTGGAAAATATTTGGGCAACCCCCTTGACATTCCAAAGATCCTTAACTGGACCGTAGTGTGTTTGAACTAATTCATTCAAAATAAAAACTGATCACATTCATAATCAACACACCTGTCTGTAAAAAGACCTAGAAGGAAATAGCACAAACATTATCCTCAAGGGCATTTAGCTATATGCACTAAGGTTTCTCATTAGCAAGGAAATGTTTACATTATAATAAAAAACAAATTCAAATGAACACAGTGACCAACTAATCTTCCAGTTGCGAGTTTATAGACTGGAATATTTCAAAATTGCTAAAAACTGTAATTCAGACCCATAGTGATAACAAATTAGACTGATACTTTGCCATAGGGAATCAAATAGGACAAGAGGACTATTTTTTCCAAGGAGTGATATTATGCCCTTAGAATAAGTAGGATTTAAGAAAGATGTTATAAACTGGCTTGATTCCATTTTCGCATGGCTTATTGTCAGACCTGACATTAAACTCTTTTGTACATACAGCACACTAACACACAATCATTTTCAGCAAAACGTGTGGACTTATAAATAACTTTTTTTTTAATTTTAATTACCACATCCTGAAAGTGCTCCTCGCAGAAGATTGCATGTTGCCTACTCAAATCAAATATTGATATTAAATTACTCAAAATTAAATTCTGGATTTTTACAGGAAGCAAATATCATTTACAAGCTCTTCCAGAAATAGAATACCAAGAAGCTCACAGAGTTTTGCAGACAAAGGATGATGGAGCAGTGGTATCTGATTTTGCTATAATAAAATTTGGTTATGATTATCTGGATGCGCTTCCTGTAAGAATGAAGCAGATGATTTAGGAAACACAGGAGCTCTTTGCCAGCTGAAAGAGATTTTGAGCAAACGCTGTTCTAAAAACTACAATTCAATGGTCCTCAGATCAAAACAATACAAAAAAAATGATATTTTGGGAAATATAAAAACCTCCTTTCAAAATATTCTCTAAAAATACAGATAACCCTATCCCTTGTGAGGGAGTATCTGTCCATACATGGTAAGTTTCGCTCATTTGGCAAGGTCACCAGATGAGCCCACCTTTGCTCTGCATTCTCACTCTCACTATAGTCAACATTATCAGGAACCAGTTAATGTGTCTGTTTGTTTTTGGAGTGTGGGAGGGAACAGAAGCAGCAAACTATCCTAAGGGAGAGCATAAATACTCCTTGCAGATAGTACCCTGACTGAAATTGAACAGAGGACACCAGTATTGCAAGGTAACAATACAAATCAGTTTACCCTTGTGCTGCCTAGGCATAATGTCAGCTTGGATTTTCTCTATTTGTTCACATAACTTTGCATATGGGAATGTTTTGCAGTTGTAGTAATGATAACAATTATCAGTTTTGCTTGTTCAAATACTTGTAAATGATCCCCACAACTTCCCTATAGTCCCAAAATGACAAGTATAAGCCTATATGATAATCCATGTGAATTTTTTTCACCTATGTAAACCAGGACAAATATGGGAATGGCTGAACTTATCACAACCATGCCTATTATAACATCCCTATGCCATTTCACCCATTCTGCATGTCAGATTTAGCCAAGACATTTGTCTGATTAATCCACAAGCTCTGTAACTAATGCACAATTTTTTTATTTACTTGAAACCTTTTTATAGAATCATGCCATAACTTACAACCCACAAGCAAACACCACCAGCCACAAAGAAGAGGAGGCATCTTTACTAAATGTGCATTTTCTAGGCACCTGGGATCAGGGGGAAACAGATTTACTCCACAAAGCCAACATCCCCATCTATTCGTTAAGGGTAAAATAAAGTGAATAGTCTACTTCTTAGTATTCAGAAGTTCACCTTGCAATTCTTATCTAACCCTGCTGAGTTTCAAGCTGTAGATAAACATGTGCAATGGGTCATGGTGTCAGAAACACAGGTCTCATTTATTCAAATATGATCTCTTTTCAGCACACATACAGCATAAAAAGGAAGAAAGGCCCAGATGACAAGTTGATTGGAGCTTTAAAGTTTAACGCTGTCACTCTCAGGCAGCGGAGCAATACTCTGTAGACAAATACACTGAAGGATTCATTGGAAGCCAATGCGTTAACTTATATTCTACATCTGGCAAAATGCAGCAATATCATCTTCAGTGTCATTATTCATGAAGTGCTGAAGGATAGCTCGAATGTCATTCGGGAGGGACAGGTAAAACTTCTGTTGCAGATGGCTGCACAGTGAGACATTAAAGACCTCAACACTTCAAGAAAGCTGGGATTCTCACTCACCACTGTCACAGAAGGATGCACAGCTGAAATTCAAATCACATTAAATGGCTTCAAAAATTGCTCATAAAAGTTGAGACATCAGACCAAGCAAGGAGGTATAATTTTGGCAGAGGATATATCTGACTCCTCCAAGGTTGACATTTCCATCAAGATCAGTGAATAAAGAACATTTTATTGCTGGAGCAATGAGGTGGCACTTAAAAAGAAAATTTACTTTCAATGCCACAAATTTAGCTAACAATAACATACACCTCATTGTACATGTGTTTTCCCCAATTCCTGTCAATAAGAGTGGATATTTTACAGCCTAAGTCACTTTGAATTATTTCTGTAATAAACTGTATCAACATTCAAGGATGGGCTGCACATCTTGAAGGAAATGGAAATGTTCCTATCTCCTCTTGTTGCAAATAAAGGGAGCATTTGCTTCCTAGTGTAGCATTTTTTTCGTTGGGGACAGAGGGGGACATCTGAGTATGACAGTTTTAAAAGTTTAAGAAGGTATAACCCTGAAATCCTCTATTGCTTATAACTAACAGGTACAAAACAAATACACTTCCCTACAGCAATTTTTGTCTAAGCTGTGAGCTTTTGCCAATGCATGCCATGTATGACCGCTGCTCATAGAACAAAATGGGAATACACACAATTTACTTGGATCCACCCATTAGAGGGAACACTAATGAATAATAAATATCCATTGTATCCATAAAAATTTAAACTAAAAAACACTTTGCATAAAGTAAACTGTACTGGGAAGATGAGAGATAAGAGACCTTATTGTAGGATAATGTACAGTATGTGTAATGCTACTAGTTGTTATAGCAGATTTGAATCACACACTCAGGCCAAGCTGTTTAAGAGTACAGTATATTAATTGCATGTGTCAGGAATAACCATCTCCTACAGAAGGTGACACTATTCATATCTTCATAAACAACTTACAAAATGCTGGCTTGAATGAGTCATTCTGTTCACACTTTACCTTACCTTCTCTAGCCATATCAACACCACTGGCAAACTCTTCCTATTCTCAGTATTTCCTAGATGCATACTTTTTCTATAAATCAACCATTAATATTTTCCTTCAAGATCTCATCTATATTAAGGTAGTCTTCTTCTAACAAAGATTCCAGACTCCCTCTCCTCTCTCCTGTTCATTTTATATTAAACTCTGCTGCTGCTGCTGCTGCTGCTGGTGCTGCTGCTGCTGCTGCTGCTGCTGGCAGAATGTCTCTGTTGAGCTGACTCTTCCACTGCTGACATCAAAGACCTTTGGTCTGCTTCACCTCACTACATCTATTCACTTATGTCTAAATTGGTTTAGCTATATTATCATACCACCCTCTTACCCTGCTGCCTTCAACCTTATAAAATTTGCCATTTCTGCTTCCTATCTCTGTAATTTCAATTCTAAATTCCCCTATAATGATGCATGCCTTGTGGTCTCACTTTAATCTTGAAGTTCAGATTATGATAATCACGGACTATCACAATCTTTGGTTTGGACTTTGCCTTATGACATTAGTTACTTGCCCTTGCCCATCCATTTATGTGACCACACTTCAGCTATCTGCTGCTTTATACTGGTGATGTTAAGAGATTTCAGATCTTCATAAGATTTGTAACAGAAAGTCCAGGAACCCTAAGACCTTCAGTTAATGTGGTCATCTAAAAAGCTCTTCCAAAGTTCTTTCCAATCAAGCCAGTATATTTACTGTGTCTGCTCTAGGACTGAACTTGTTCCTCTTCATTTTCTTTTTTTATTAAGGTTGGCATCTCAAATTTGTAAGCAATGCTTTTTTTATAACTTGAGGAGAGAAAAAGAGGGGATAAACTGGATGGATGCAGAGGAGCCAAGTCTATGAGTCAGTTGACTCTGTTTGGGCTGTTTCAAATTCCGCCAAGGATAGCCATAACAGTTCATTTGTATATCCTTTGCCTTGTAAATATGCTCCAATGGTCTCCATATTTCTTATCCATTTCACTTTAGTGATGAGGGCCTGTTGATTTGGTAAGGAGGTGCTCTTCCAATTGGCGGCTCTTAATGTTTTCGATGCCGTAAATACGTGACGCTAGTTTATTTGATTCTGGGGCTTCATCGTTCTGAGAGGCAAACCCAATAGGAATGATAAGGGATTCTGGTCAATGGGCTGTTTAAAAATAGCTGACAAGGTGTGGGCTACCATTTTACAGAATGCTTTGACTATGTCACAGGCCGTTCTCCACATCCCCCAAAGCATTGTGGGGAAAAGGTATTTCCTGATAGGTGAGCCAGCTTTGAGGGGGGTACAGTACCATCTAAATATCAGTTTATAGGCCTTCTCCAGCATTATAATGCACACTGACTTTTTACTGGCTTTGTCCCAGATTATCTGCCACTTTTCATTTTCAATTGTCTCTTGTTGTATTGTCTTCAACAAGCCTATTATACAAGATTGATATCATATGAGTATTCTGATCCAAGGTGTTGCACAGTATTTCGAATTGTGTGGGGACTGATGGCGGTGTATTGCCCTGCATAAAAGTCTGACATATAAAATTACGTATTTGTAAGTATCTAAAATACTGGCTGTTCGGTATCTGAAGGTTGTCCGAGATCTTGAAAGGTTTGTATCTCTCTCCCTGTTACTAAAGTTGTGCATAGATAGGCTGTGTTATCCATCCAAGGAAGGAAATCTCGTAGTTCTTCCCCTGGGGGGGAATTTTTTATTTCTCAGGAATGTGCAAAATATTGAGTTACGTGAGGATAGGCTTTTGTCTTTATTTGTCCCAAAGTTGTATTGAGTGGATTGTTGTGGGTGAAAGTTCCTCTTCAGTTTCTTCCAAATTCAAGACTGGAACTAATAGGTGATTATAAGTAGCAACACTAAAATCAAAGTTTAAAAAAATGTTTCCTTTTACGATATAAAACATTTCTTAATAACTTAGTAAAATTGCCATGTGTAAAAAAATTTAGATTTTTGGCTCAAGTCCTCCTATAAAATTATACTAGAACATTGATTGGAGAAAATGGTAAGAGTGCCAGGGAAATATTTCACCAGCCCCACTTCCGTACTAATCAATATAACTAAAATTTGAAAGCCTTTTTCCTGCAATTAAAGCTGTTCATTTATTCCCACAGCATTGTGTGCTAAGCAGAATTACTTTTATCTTCTATCTGTAATACAAAAACACGCACACGCAATGTTCTGTTCCATTTTCTATGTGGTCTGGCAGACATTTACACCATGATGTCCTACTATGAACAGACAAATGTTAAAGTAAATTTGGTCTGTGTTCCTAAGCAAGGTCATGCATGTATCCAATAAACAAAATATTATTTCATGAACTTATTCAGTGCAAATTTGCAACACTGGGATTTTATTGTAAATTGTTAAAGATCATTTTGGGACCCAACTCATTTAAAACCCTATCACCCTTAATGGTCTTCTTGATCTAATTATTACAATGACCCTTATGTATGGTTTCTTTATAAACACTTAGGAAAGCCCATGCATACCCCACTGGGCGTAATGTTTGATAAACCAGCAGGATGGAGCTTGTTATGTGTTCGAAAGAATATCCCACATAGTGTGACTTATTGACCGGTCATGTTTCCCTCAAAAGACCACCAATCACTATAAGCAAGCTGTTGGTGGTATCACAAAGAGTCTGAGCATTCAGCTACAGCTTGTCTTCTGTTGTCCATCTGACACCAAGCCTAAAACTCCAACTCCAATGTGTTAATTAGACCATCTAATCATTACATTTCATTTCTGAAAATGCACTGCAGCAGAAGGCAACATTTTAAAGCCTAAATAATTGTAGCATTTTATATGTATAAATTAGTAAAACAGTTTTTAATAGCTTTGCTTATTTTCACATAATACCAGTTAGCATAATGTCACAAAGCTTTTTAATTTTGCATTTTAAATATTGTTTGCGTGTGCTTTGCCTTTTTGTTTTTAATAAAAAAAAAAAGGCAACACGACTGCTGCATAATTAAAATGCTAAAGAGCATGTGGATGGTTGATAAATATTTGTTCTAATTTCCATGACGTGATTTTTATAAACTGGTTATGCTTCGGCGTTTATAGAAATCTCTGAGCTGAATACGAGACGCTATCATTGTGTTGTCATTTATAAGGACTAAAAGTGAAAGCTTTATAAGGGCTTCATTTTAAAAAGATACTGTTATAAGTTTTGAGAGCAACCTTGGAGTTATTATAAGTAAAACAATAAAACTGAATATTGCCGATTCCAGAGCTGTAAGCACTGTATAAATTCTGTATCTTAGCTTGGGATACAATTCTCATTTTCCAATTGGAAGATGTTAGACTGAGTTAAATGTGCTGTGAAAGCAGAGAAAGCCCAGATAAGTTACAGTCACTGGCAGATGCTAGTTGTTTCACAGACTGATTTGTCAGAGTACCATTTTATATCAAGGTCATATGAGCGTCAAAAATACCAAAACATCCTTGCTACTAAACTTTAACATAAAAAATACAGCAAATACTTAGGTCTCTGACTAGAAATTTAAGACCCCTGTGTTTTTTTCTATTCTATTTGGCCTGAATATTCATGGCTCTAGTAAACAAAACATCCTGCCATATAACAGGCTGTTGGGTTTTTCATAACAGATTCCATGTTGCTGTAAAAATGCCAGTTTTAAATTACCATAGACAGATTTTGGTACAATTGCAGGTTAAAAGTATTTACTAAAAAAAGTAGTATTTACTACTAAGTAACCAGATTTCATTTACTATGATGGGCAAAGTGAAAAGTAAAATAACTGGTGCACATTGCCATTGTTTAACCCACAATGGAAGTGAAGCAGCAAATTAAAAATATTGAGAATTTGAGAAATGGGTATGAATTTGGAACGTAATTAAACACATCTCACCGAACATCAGCATCAAAGAATCGGCATACAAATTAATCATGAGATGCTATACTACCCCAGTACAGAAACAAAAATATATATAGCTTCTTGTTTTAGAAATTGCTCAGATAGAGGGACATATATCCGCTCATGGTGTAACTGCCCAATAGTGTCTACAATATGGACTGAAACATTTCTTTTAGCATCTCAGGTATTTAACATACAACTTTCTCCAGACCCGAAAATGGCTCTACTTTTTCTACATTCTAGGAAACTGACTAAAATGCAGAACAAACTGCTATCTCAAATATTAGTGGCAACACAATGGACAATATCGTTGAAATTGGCTATCTCCATCCTTATCAATACCCCAAATGAAATCCATGCAATGTCCTACATCTCGGCTTTACTGTCTGAAACACACAAACAAATATCGGACCCTTGGGAACATTTCAAGAGGCGTGACAACCCTAACACCAATAATACACTAACTTCAGATGACCATGTCTGAAACCTGACCCATAACAGAGGAACTTAAACTCTCTCACCTATCTCCAAAAAAATATCACACCAGACCAATTCCCAACCCTTACTATACTAGTATACTAGTAACAAGGACTTACACTCAGAAATACATAAATGCAACAAGGTTTGACTGATCATAAATGTACATCATTTATATGTGGGTTGATAATTTCTGATAAAGGGTTTTGTTTTGGTTTTTTATTAGTTTTTTAAAAAAAAGATTATTTTGTATTCTTTATAATTTATTTTACAGTATGATTTCACTGTTCATTATATTGCTGTAACGATGTCCACGCACCCTCTTGGTCTAGTGGGGGGACGGCAGGGAGGCCTTCCGCCCCTACGGCCGGGACGCCTGCCGCGCCGAACTGTTTCTCCACAATGCCTCTTCCTGGTTTTAGCGCATGCGTGCTGACGTGACGTGCTGAGTTTGTTCCTGCTGCTTCTGAGCATTTGGTATTTTGTTTCTGAACCTGTATTGAATCCTGTTGTGACCCCTGCCTGGCTTTTGACTATTCTGACTTCTGGATGCTGATCCCTGCTTGAATACCTCTTCTGATTCACCCTCTGATTGACTTCCTGGTTTGACCCTTGCCTGCCTGACAACGTTTATACTCTGCCTGCCCCGACCCGGCCTGATCTGACTACTCTATTGCCTAACACCTTGTACTACGACCTTGTGCCCAAAGACTATAGCTAACAGTCGTGCCCCTCTGCCTATCCAGAACATCTAGCCTTGCACCTCTCGTTTAAGTCCTGGTGGCATCCAAGTAGCTGAGGGCTCCTCCTGAGGCCAAAGGCAGTCACACTACAGACGAAGCACGAGCCAAGACCAGGGTGCTTGGCATTTGTTCTGGTGTTGGGTGCCGACTGTGACAATTCCATTGTTTTACTGTTTTTCAAGTAAAGTGATTATGGAAATATATAAAAAAAAAATATTAAAATTAATCCAAATACCAATACAAAAACCATGACATCTTCATACAATTACAAATGACAAAAACCTCTAAACCTCAAATTAATGAAAGATTTTAATTGGAAAAGGACAACTTCTGTTAATTTCCATTTAATGTTATTAAATGGGTCCCATAGTTATTATGGTTGAGATCAGCTGAAGGATGATGTGGTATTCCTATTCAACAAGCAAGCCTGCTGGGTAAATAGGAAAAGGGAAGGCAATCTTGTATTTGTGCATCCCAAACTAAGAGGCCTATTTACTAAAAAATTGATTTATTTTTTTCCGACAAATTGTATTCTTCTCTAAAGAAAATTTGAGTTTTTTTAGAAAATTTCTCCACAAATTTGAGATTTATTAAAGGGATTCTGTCATGATTTTTATTATGTAGTTTTTATTTCTAAATTACACTATGTACACTGCAAATAATTCACTCTACAATAGAAAATGTAATTCCTGAACCAGCAAGTGTATTTTTTTAGTTGTAATATTGGTGTGTAGGCAGCCATTTCAGGTCATTTTGCCTGGTCATGTGCTTTCAGAAAGAGCCAGTGCTGCACTATGGAACTGTTTTCTGACAGGTCATTGTTTCTCCTACTCAATGTAACTGAAGGAGTCACAGTGTGACTTGGATTTTACTATTGAGGGAGCTGTTATCTTGTGTTAGGGAGCTGCTATCTGGTTACCTTCCCATTGTTCTGTTGTTAGTTTGCGGGGGGGAAAGGGAGGGGTGACATTACTCCAACTTGCAGTACAGCAGCAGAGTGACTGAAGTTTATTAAAGCACAAGTCACATGACTGGGGGCAGCTGGGAAACTGACAATATGTCTAGCCCCATGTCCGATTTCAAAATGAAATATAAACAAAATCTGCTTGCTCTTTTCAGAAATGGATTTCAGTGCAGAATTCTGCTAGGGCAGCACAATTAACTGATGCATTTTGAAAAAAAAAATTTCCCATGACAGTATCCCTTTAAGTGTAAAAACCACTAAAAACCAATACAAAACTTTCCAGGTAAAAGCAGTTGATGCCCCATAGAGGTCAATGGGAGCTGTGCTGATCTTATTGAACTTTTATTTAGCTATTCAGACTTTTAGAGTTATTCTGATTTTTTTTCAATAGTAATTATCAAAAACATTTTTTTAGAGGTTTTAGAGATATATGTATTTTTTCTGCACTTTTTTTTTCATTCTGACTTTTTATATTCGGATCTTTTAATAACTTTCATGGTATTTGTGATTTATAGAAAAGTAGGGGTATATTTACCAAAAAGTTAATTTAGAGTCTGCCAGAGTGAAATATCTCCACTCTGAATTCAGTCCTATGGGATTTGGATATGAAATGTGTATTTGTCAAAGGGTGAACTCTCACTTTCACACATAAATAGGTTTTTAAAAAAGCCATAGAAATGAATATAGGAATTTCACGCTGGCAGACTGTCTTGAGCTATAAAGTCACTTTTTGGTGTGTACAATTAGTAAATTGGGGTTTCAAAAAGTTCCAATACAACTAATATTCCAACTTTAGAATAAATGGGCCTCTGTGTGAGGATGATAAATTAAGAATGTCTACAATGGCAATAATCTCTATAACACTGAGTAGTTGGACTAAGCAGATTTAAAATGGACCACTATGCCATTTGACCCTGGAGGTCATTGTAGGTGGCTGTGCCAGGTAATGCTGGCATTAGCTGTGCTATTTGATGCTGTAGTTCACTGTACATTTTGATGCGAATTCCCGCGATTCAGTGCCGGTGAATAAATTTGCGAAACCGCTGCGAAAATTCGCGTTCGTTTTTTTAATGGCTCTGTCGTTTCGGGAATTTTTTGCCGTTTCGCAAATTTCGTGGGAAATTCGCAAATTTTTCGGCGACGGGAAACGCCCCAAATAGCCCATCACTAATGCTCAATATAATTATGCCTGTTGATTCTGTGGGTAACTATGCTATTTGATGCTGTGGTTCACTGTGCAAGTTGATACTGGGATTCAATGTGCCATTTGACGCTGTGAGTTCATTGCGCCATTTGATGCTGGGAGTCAGTGTGTCATATGAGGTTATGCCTCACTGTTTGATGCTGAGGGTCATTGTGCCATATGATGCTGGGAAACACTGTGCCATGTGATGCTGGGGTCATGTGCCATTTGATGCTGATTGCTGTTGTGTTTAGAATGACTGTTGGGAATCACTGTGCAATTTAATGCTGTGAGTCTTTGTGACATTTAAAGGAGAAGGAAACATAGTCAGCGCAAATACCCTCCCCCCTCCCCTGTGTTGCTTCCCCTTCCTCCTCCCCCCTGGCCTACCTGTCCCGCTGGGCGAATGCCCCTAACTTGTTACTTACCCTTCTGCGCAGGTCCAGTCTACGGAGTTCACCGACACCATCTTCTTCCAAGCGATCTTCTTCCTGCTTTGACTGGTAACAAGTTAGGGGCATTTGTCCAGAGGGACAGGTAGGTAAGGGGGGGGAGGGAGGGTGGGCAACACGGGAGGGGGGTTTTTGCGCCGACTGGGTTTCCTTCTCCTTCAATGCAGGACATAACGGTGTTATTTAATGATACAATTAATGATACTGGAGGTCACAGTTTCATTTGGTGCGGAGGGTCACTGTTATATATTATATGATGTTAAGAATCACTCACTGTGCTACTTAACTGAAGTAGGCCACTGTGCCAATTCATTAAATAAGGACTATCATTTTACAATGCAGACAATCATTTTACAATGCAGACAGTATAGAGAATGCACAACATTATTTCAGTTGAGCCACGTGGTTGTGAAAGTATGTGGAATAAAATATCAACTGTTGGCTCCACAAAAATGTACCTGTGACCCTAGCAACACTAAAAATATCAGCTAACTCCATCTGATGACCCTTTCCTGGCATTTTAAGTCCATATTCAACATTACACCAAATATTGCCATGGATGGAGGTCTTCAAAATGCATCATCACCCTGTTAACATTGAAATGCTATATACAGAAAGATGAGGCGAAGAATAAATGTTAAATGAGGGTTTAGTAATTCTATTGATAAATACGGTATATTTGGTAGATTCATATACTGTATACTATACCAAACCTTCTATAAACCACAGCACTTCAAACCCTGATATTTATAACATATACAGTAACAATCCAATTTTCTTGGTGAAATAGATGCCATTGTTACTTGCATAAATTGTCCACACCCTATTAAATCTTAAACAATACACCTGATCTATAATGTCTCCTCTGCTTCCACAGACAAGAGAAAAACAAGTTCCACTTATTCAAGTGCCATCTGTTTCTTAACGAGAAAAACAATGCACTAGTGTCAAATGTCTGCATGGCACAATCTTGTAGTCTCTAATAATACTGTGTCATTTCCAGGAAAACATTAATAAGCTAATCAGATGAGAGTTTCCCTTTTTTTTGATGATCATTTTAATACATCAGTACACAGGTTTCACAATGTCCTTATAACAAAGCATTATGTTTTAGACACAGGGCCAGATTCAATTCAGTGAGAAAAATTTTTCTCACTGAATTGTATCTGGTCCATGGTGTGGTCTACTGATTCGGAGTATTGCTGGTCCTTTCTTACAGTTATATTTTTTTTACCTTGCAACTGGGTCGAAATTGGAGACTATATGAACTATATAGTGAATAAATGACACCCTCTTGTAAAATATTACGATTACGACAAATTACAGAGGCGTTCCATGATCATATGGAAAACATAAGCTGAAGGCTGAGTGTTTTTATACAGGTCATGGAACTCTGAGGTGACTTCTACTATGCTCATATTTTGCAACAGGGGTTACTTTATTTATTATAATACAGTCATGTAGAAGTCAATGGGATTTGTATTTTTCCAATTCTAAAGTCTCTTTAATTCAAACTTCTTTAAATTGCTTTATGCCAACTTTCAACAAATGGACTGAGACCATGAATACTGTTGATTTGTTGAGTTCTGACACAATTCAATTTTACTACTGTTCTCTGTAGACCCTGAAAGCAGTTTAGAAGGTTGCATGCAGGCACCAAATTGGATTCGGATGAATACTGAACAAAATACAAAACCTTATTTGAAGATTCAGATTTGTACGAACTCCAAACAAAAATTGCATGATCATCAATTATAATGTGTTTTCTTCTGTTGCCCAGAGTTTTCAAGTCCCATAAATGTAAAATCTTTGGATTGGTGTTTATCTAAACACTGAGGGTAAATCTATTCAAATTCAAGATCACTTTTTTGGCAATTCAAGAAAATCGTGACAATATATATATATATATATATATATATATATATATATATATATATATATATATATATATATATATATATATATATATATATATATATAAAATATATATTCAAGTTCAGATTTTCAAACTTGAAATATTTGCGATTTATTGAATGGACAGATCTTGAAAAAGTAAATGAAAAACTCCACCACCTAAAACCTGTGGAGATTCTATATAAGTCAATTGGAAGTGTGCTTACAACTGAAGTGTCCTGAAGAATACAAGCAAGCTGATGTTGGAGTTTTTGTTTTGAGCTTATCAAAAAATTTGAGGTTTTATTTGATAATGATTACTTTCAGATTTTTTTAATATGCTAGCAATTGAGGTGGAAAAATTGGATCATAAAAAATGTTTTCTTGAACTTGGAAAATGTATAAATCATCCTCCCTGTTTCATATGTATTAGGATTCTGCCAAATCTAGAAAAAGATCCTGGATTCAGTGCATCCCTATTTTCAAGTAAGGCCAAGTGGTTAAACATGCTAGAAGAGACCATTAATGTAGATCAGGGTGGTGCAGAAGCTCACCTATAAAGTCGGCAAAATGCTCACAACTGACCCTCCATTGACCTGAATGGTAATCAGCTTTTTACATCCAATTTTCAAAGCAGACATTCTTTGCCACCTGAATGTATCCCGTTCGCTTCCACAGGTTATACCAGGTGCAATAATTGTTGGTGTTAGTCCGATTTAAAGAAGATACATACTACAAACACAATGGATTCTAATGGATTATGTTTGTGATTATGAAGAACTGGGTTTCATTTATATATTGGGACTACAGCAGAGCTGCTTTGTAGGTATAATACCTGTCATACGGCATTATAGATATGCCTCCTAAATGCCCATTACATCTGAATCCAGACTTTTGAAACACTGTATGCCTAGGGATGGTAATGTTAATGGATATCCAATACCACTGCAGACAAGTTTGTATAGCATGTGTTCTAAGCGCATATCAGTACAAATGCTTAGATACCAATTCACAGTAAGCCCCAAGATGCAGGTGATAATGTATGCAAGTTTTTCCCTTTTCCCCTCAAGGTAGCAATTGTATACTTAACGCACAATTATTCAGTTTAAATTAATTTGCAGAAAGGACATTTCCCTTGGCAGATCATGTTAAAATCAAAAGGTATATATGCCTAAATCATGGCACGGAAATATCACTCACTTCCCATTTTTTTTGTAAGAAACGTTTCTTTGCTTTTGCATTGATTTAATCAATGCTTGTTAAATTCCTCTTCAGGGACAGCACTATTCTCAATCTTCTGTCTATGTAGTATTTAGAAAATATAAATTCCCAGATATCTCTTCCCCAGTGTCTACAGATAATACATTAAAGCTAAGCAAAATCCTGTTATTCCTGTGTAGATGCTGCTTTACTTGGGAACATCAGTATAAATGTCCTATTATGAGAAGTCTTTGGAGGTAATGGATATGGGAAAAGAATCCAGAATGGAACAGCACTCTTTGAAGGGTTACAAATGCCTTTATTGCATAATTTTATAGGGCAGTACATAAACGTTTCATGCCGGACTTGGCCCTTTATTGAGCACCTGATAAAGGGCCAAATCCAGCCCAAAACTTTACGTAATGCCCTATAAAATGATGCAATAAATGCATTTTTTTATTCTCCAACAAGGGGTGCTGTTCTATTCTGGATCTTGTGTATATGCCAGTGGAAAGTGGCCATTCGGGATGCATTGAAAATTGAAGTAATGTTGTTCTAACTACTCTCTGTTTAATGGATATGGAAATGCCATGATAAATCATAAAACCTAAAAGAAAAGCAGGAAAGGTAGGGTGGGCCTGAAGATCAGCTAAAGACATCCAGATTGGCCTTATACAACTAGTGATATAAACAGGTTCAGGGGCTAGGAATGCATACCATCAATCTTTCCATATGTAACCAAGTGTTGTGTTCCTTTCAGAGAGAATCTAATAACAGGAAAAATTGGCATGTAAATGGCAGATGATATCCAGGAACTGCACATTGTGGGAGTTATAACTGAATTTATAAATAGTTGACTTATTTTAAAGTTAATTCTTAATACAATTTCTAAAGGAAAATGACCAAGGAATATTAGTTGACAGCAGACTAAGGTTTAAGATTTTTACATTTACAGTTAGATGGAAGCTTCTTTTTTCCTGGTCTAAAGCTGGCCATAGACGCAAAGATCCGATCGTACGAATCAACGTACGATCGGACTTTCCCATCTCCCGACCCTCCACTAACCATTCAGATCAAAGTCTTTACCATTCCGATTAAATAAGAACAGATCACCCAATGTTCTGCCCCTGACGGCAATCGTACGATACTTATGTCTGACAACAGTCGACAGTCTCCCTCTGAAAATCATACGATCGGCAATACACGCAGAGATATTATCGGCAGCCGACAGAAATTTTCTAACCTGTCCGATCGACCAAACGACCGATCTCCGAAGGACGAAAAATGTCGGGACTCTCCACACATGGTCCGAAAATCGTACGAATCCACGATTCGTACGATCGGATCTTTGCGTCTATGGCCAGCTTAAAGCTGCTGCTTAGAAAAGTTGCAATCAGATTGGAACCATTTGGAGAATTGTGGCCAGTTTTCCGGAGCTGCGAAAACAAAATTAATTCACATTGATTTGACTATGTAGTTGGGCAGCAAACTGGTAAATGAGGTGCACTTTGGTAGAAATAACATACAGTAAATATTAATTATACACTAAACGGTACAGTGTTGGCAGCACCCTTAATTGAGAAACATTGGGGGATTTTAGTGTATCACAAGCTGTGTAACTCTAGGCAGTGGCTCTCAGTGGCTACAAATAAAGTACGGTCTTTCATAAAAAAAGGGCATTACATCAAGGGATCAAAACATAATTTTGTATCATTATAGGTCTTTGAAGGTCTCACCTTTAGTTTTCAGTGCAGTTTTGGGCTCCAATCCTTAAGACTGATATTAGCCAGAGAGACGTGCAACTAAACTGGTAAGGGGGGTGGAGGATTAGAGGGTAGGGTAGACTGTCAAGATTGTGATTGTTTTCTCTGGAGAAAGAGGGGGCATGATTATTCTTTACAAGTACATTAGAGGACATTATTAGTGATGGGCGAATTTATTCGCCAGGCGCGAATTTGCGCGATTCGCCGTCGGCAAAAAACTAGCGAAAATTCGCCAGCGTCAAAACAATTTCGGAAAAAAACGGACGCCGGCGCAGTTTCGCTTATTTTTCGCCATTTTGCGAATTTCCCGTGAAAATTTTTAGGCGAAGCAAAGCCGTGCAAATTCGCCCATCACTAGAAATTATAGACAGATACTACAAGTTTTGCCCAATTCATTTTGTCCAACCCTTTAGATTAGAGAACAGAAGCAGTTTAGGGGGTTCTTCACAGTGAGGACAGTGAGATTGTGGAATGCCCTGCCGGGTGACAGTGTGAGGGATGTTTCTGTTGATGCCTTTAAGGGTTTGGATCATTTCTTGAACAAGCATAATATACAAGGCTATTGTGATCAGTTAGTTGGTATCGATATTGGTATACATAGTTGATATTTTTGAGTGTCTAGATAGATATGTATGTGTATATATGTGCACTGGGTTCATTAGGTGGGGTTGAACTTGATAGACTTTGGTCTTTTTCCAGTCCAAATGAACTATGTAACTATTAGAAAATGAGTAACAAAATAAAGAGAAAATAGGGAAAAATCATTAGCCATAATAAAGAATGTTATCCTAAAATATACACTGTGTTTTTGGAAAGTTTTCCACTAAATTTACCAAAGAGTGAGTACTACAATTTCAGCCAAATTAGTCTCGCATTCTCAAATATTCACCTCTTTTTGCAAGGTAAAATGTCTCCAGTGGGAAGCTTTTTGCCAGTTAATCAAGAGAACCAGAACACATTTTTGTCTAGAGGAATTTGGTTCAGGCTGGCAAACTACCATTATAAATATAGAGAAGGCACTTTTGTTTCTCACCATTATCAATGCTGCAGACTATACCCATGCAGTATGCATCTAAATGAATTGCTAATTATCCATACAGCATTTGATTTCATGAGAGCTGGTAAGAAATGTTAGGAGGCAGTTTCAGTCACATGTAATTTCTTCTGCATTTGGTATTGTGTAACACTCCATAAATTTGAAGGCAGCTGACTAGGACATCAATAATTTGTTGGTATTTTTCCATAGTAATATAATGACTCTCTTTAGGCAAGACGTTTCTTTGTGAGTCAAAGAATTCCATCTACTATGCTTGAGCTAAGCAACCGAGATGGATGGCACCAAATAAACACTTGCAAAATACCAAATATGTTGCATGCAAAGGGTGTGGAAATCCAGTGTATCTACAAATGTTGTTTAGCTGCAACTCCCAGAGTCCCACCAAACATATGGAGGAACACAGGATGCCTTTCACTCACTGTAACCAACCTTAAAACACCTTTGTATTCTATACAGGTATGGGACAAGTAATGCAGAATGCTCGTGATCGGGTGTTTCTGGATAAGGGATTTTTATGTAATTTGGATCTTAATACCTTAAGTCTAAAAAAAAAAAACAATTATACATGAATTAAACCCAATTATTTTGCCTCCATTAAGGCTTATTTTTATCTTAATTAGGATTAAATACAAGGTACTATTATACTGTTACACAGAAAAAGGAAACCATGTTTAATTTTTTTTAATTGATTTAAATGGAGTCTATTGGAGACGGCCTTCCTGTAATTGTGAACTTTCTGGATAACGAGATTCCAGATCCTATATCTGCCATGATTTCTAGGGAAAGTGATATAGGAAAGTGGGTCCATATCTGAGGTGAAGAAATTAGTTAATTCTGAATGTCCAAAATGCAACAGTTGGAGGGCTGCAAGGACAGCAGGAATTTACTCTACATGGACGACTATTACACAGTCTTTTTGCAATTTCTTTGCCTTGGGCCAAACCCCATCTGTGACCAACCCTAAAGCAACCACTGATATTTCCAGAGTAAAAATCATTTCCCCATTGATACAAAGCAAACCGACCTTGGAACATTTACATGAGCCCCACAGGCTGTTTTATTATAAAGAGGTACCTCTGTTCTCTGAATCATTTGTGCTGCTTCAAATAAAGCTTTTCAAATCTTAAAAGGAACCGAGGGAAAATGCTTTGCACAAAAGCCAGTAACCCATTCCGTGCTGTCTCCTTCCTGCCCTCCTAAGGTAAAGAATCAGAATGCTGAATAGGATCCTTTTGATCAAACAATAACATAATGGCTTTTGTCTTGTGTCAGATTGCGTTAGCCAACATGAGAGAACAAAATAAGCAGAGACTTGCGTTTGTGCCTCTATTTTAAAAGGCCCTTCCATCTGCTAGGAAGCAGAAGCCATCAGCATTGTAATTAAAATGCAATTACTGTCCCCCACCGCAATCCCAAGACAGCCATTCCATCTGTGTGATATTCAGTGGAAAAAGCACCATTTTTTGCACTTTTCTGGCCCCATTAAGTTTATTCTCTCTCTATTAATTAATCTAACAGCACAGAGGGGTTCTTGTTTTGCAAACCTCCGTGTCACAAACTGTGCAAACACAAAGGATAAATTTGCATGTGTTTCTATAAAACTCTGCTCCGTCCCTGTGACACGGACCCTTAATTACATCTGACTAAATCTGTAATTAAAATATATCACCACAGCAGATTTACCTGCATGTGTGGGTGTTAGCGTGCATGCTTCTGTGACTGTCACAAATGAAGCTCTCGGATACACTCTCAGAAAAAGATTAGGATCTTCCACAAAGGATGCAGAGAACAGAATTGGGGGGGGGGGGGCTGTACAGCAAGAAAACAAAGGCACAGGTCCCTTGAAGGGATTTTATGCAATTCTTCCCCTTCAACAATTAGTCAGCCTCCCTTATTCCCATGTTTTCCCTGCTGTGTTATATATCCAAGCCAATATAGAAAATGACTTTTTAATTCATTTGTGAAGGTCATAAAGCCTGCTCACATTTAATACAATTACACAGAGGCATTCACATACAGACACTGGCAAGCAATGCTACTGCCATACTCTGCAATAATGAAACAAAGCTACACACATACACACACGCAGGACACAGGTGAATGCACAAAATTATTACAAGACACAAGTAAGTAATGTTCTGGCATGGCAGTGTGGCACTGATTCCTGGTTAAACAAAGGGCACAGTTATAACACAGAGATGCATGCTAAGGCTAAAGTATGTTAATATATTAAAATCTTAATCCCCACTCAAACCAGAAGCATCTTCAAGGCAAATAGTTGATCACATCTTCTGTTTTTCAGTTATCAACCATCAGATGGCATTATAGAGTATAATAAAGTACCCCCATTGTAAAATATAAGGATATTATAAGTTACAGAGACATTCCATGACCATATTAAAGCACAAGATCAAGGGTTTTTGTACAGGTCATGGAACTCCCAGGTGACTTCTTATATCCTCATATTTTATAGCAGGGGGTACTTTATTTATTATAATACATACGTTTCAGTTAGTCTTGTGACAGAAATGACATCACTAAACTCAGATTATAAACGATGACATCACTAAGCACCTTCTATAAGGATATAATTTACAGGATATTCATGGCTCTTGTGTATTATACAGTTATTAACTTAACTATATGCAATAGGCCAGTTTTTAAGGGCTATGCTATAGGTTGATCCAGGGGAAGCCCAATTGCTACTCACCACACCCCCTTTTAACACATTACTGACTTCTGTGAAATGCAAAGATCTTTCCACTCCATTCTAAAAGCTCAAGGAGCTGCACTGTTTGGTACAACCCACAAAGCAAGGTTTAAACTGGTGTTCCGGATTTCCACCTCCTCCTGCACTCTCCCAAGAGGGAACCTGCCCAAACCCAACTAGCATGGCTGGCTGGTAAGCAAAGGATAGCATATAAAATATTTACGTTAACATTCAAAGCCCTTCACTCCTATGATCATCACTACATTTCTTCACTTGTCTCACTGTATGATCCTAGTGGTCTTCTCGGCTCCTCTGGGAGCCAGCTCCTTTTTAAACCATCCACTGCCACGTCTCATCTCAACCCTTTATATCTTGCTGCTCCTTACCTGGCATTCCATACCTGAATTCCTCTGTAGTGCTCTGAGCTCTGAGTGCTCTCTCAATCTCTTAGAAAAAACAAAGAGTCTACATTTTGGAGCACTAGAACATTAGTCTAATTCTGTACCTATTGGACAATGCCTTTACCTTGTGCACTTATTCCCCTCCAATTTGTGCCTGTATGTTAGCCACCCACCCACTTAGACTGCAAGCTCTATGGGGCAGGGACCTCCTTTTGATGTGTCTCTTACCACATAGCACTTAAGCTTGATGTCCTTATATAAGCTCTGTGTACTGTGCATATTTATTATATCTATTATTTGACTTGTTCTCCCTGTGTGTCCTATTTATATATTGTTATTTTATATATTGCACGGCGCTGCAGCTCCTTAACAGCGCTTTACAATAAAGATATACATACTTATAAGAAACAGGACAATTTGTATACACTTTTACACTTTTTAGTGCTTTGCATCATGCCCCCAGCTTTGTAAATGAACTATATCTTTTAAACCCTGGCAAAAGCTTTTTCTGCATTTTAATTGTATCACTTTCTAAATGTACAACAAGAAAGGAATCTCCAGCAATGCATATCCCTGCTTTTCTCTCAAGTTTTATTCCACATGGAGCAAGGCAAATTCACCACTGGCCAAAAACAGGGCCAAAAAGTCTGGAACTGTCTGGCATGTGGTATGATGATACAATAAATAATCTGTTGTATTAATCATGTTACCAAATCAGATATGGAAGATACTGCCTTAATATATTCAAACACCTGACATCTTACTGGCCACTTTTAGCTGACATAGGACCGCCATCTGCACTTTGAAGAAAAGTAGAATTCAGTGGGGTAAAGAGGGTTCTGATCAAAACAGATAATGGGGGACATCATAAATAAAGCACCAGCATGTGATACTATTTAGTTATCAAAAGGGTGAAAGGAAGAGTGAGACAGTGGTGGAATTTCCCTGAATCTATAGTGAGCTCAATTTCCCCTTTTGATAAATATGGTATTTTATCTACACACGGTTTATACTGTTATCAGATAATCTTTTGTTTTCTAATAGAAGGCATTGTTCTAAGGACTGCTACACATAGGCAATACACAGACTGATGGTTATAGTCAGACTGTCTGTGCTGTAGGCCCACATGCCAGATGCTCAGATATGGACCCATTTGGCAATCCACAAAATTAGCCAAATATAAATGTTTCTACTTAATTGAGCAAATGTAAGCAGAAGAGGAATTTCTGTGCCTGCCAAAGCTTCATATGCGCACAGATGGGAGGAACCAGTATGACCATAACCTTTTTGAGAAGCTATAATTCAATGGAAGGTCTGTCTACAAAAAGGTCCATATATCTAACGATGATCATAGTAACTGCACAGTTAGTCAAACAGCCAGACCACAAAAGTGTATGCAATGCCATGTTAAACTAATGATCACGTAAGCTAATTAGACACATACGTTGTCCCTGATGATATTACATACATGGTACGTCATCACCCACCCTTACAACCTTAACTGTTACATTCCTATGACAATGCAAAATTGTGACAGATGTAGGCAGGCCATATTGAAAATCCAGGCACAATGTATATCTATTATGTATGCACATCACATAACTCGAAAAAAGAAAATAACCACAAGTAATTCAGTGAGAAATAGCAAGACTTTTTGAGGTTTACAGTATTTTCTTGTTTGGCGCAGTATAAACAGTATAAGAAAAGAGTCACTCCTTATATGTATGACTACCAGTTTTACTTTGCTCCAAATAACAAGCACAATTTGCTTTCATCCACTTGAGTCAGTAACACAGAGTGCAAGAAAAGTTCCCTTCTCGTGTAAAGTATGCAGCTTGCTCTAATTTAAAAGAGCATATGTACTATACTCTGGCAGAACAGAACCTTTCAGATATGTTATGTTCTATCAAGTTATGGAAAGTATAGCTATAAAACCAAGACTTTTCTCAAATTGCTATGGTATTATGTTTAGCTAGAAAGGGATTGGTGGACCGAAAGTAAGAAATGCATACAGATGGAGTAAAGGGAAAAGTTTCTATTGGACCTTTTCCTATTGTAAATATTTATAATATGAAAAGATGCAGGAAATCATTTGTTAAACCCTGCCCTCTGTTTTCCCCCAAACAGTTAAATTAATAACAATTAAAAACAATGTAAGTTTGAGTCTATTTTGTGAAACAGGAAGTACAGTATGTATCTACAGTCAACAATATGGCTGTTAACATATATCTGTGTTGATTCTAAAGAGATGGTTATTGATTTATATAAAGGTAGGAGGGTTTAGTTTTTGCACAAACTTCCTCCTTTTGAATTTAGGAAAGAGAATTATTTAACTGGATTTTCCCACCAAACAAATCCCTGCTCAGTATGAATGTTCTCATTTGTTCTGTGGTGTAGAATATAAGTTATGTTGCTTTATTGGAATGCTTTTAATTTATTTAATTACAGGTATGGGACCTGTTATCCAGAATGCTCGGGACCAGGGGTTTTCCAGATAAGGCATCTTTCCATAATTTAGATCAGCATATGTTATGTCTACTAAAAAATTATTTAAACATTAAATACACCCAATAGGATTGTTTTGCCTACAATACGGATTAATTATATCTTAGTTGGGCTCAAGTACAAGGTACTGAGTTATTATTACAGAGAAACAGGAAATTAATTTTAAAATTTTAAATTATTAGATGAAAATGAAGTCTATGGGAAATGGCCATCCCATAATTCGGAGTTTTATGGATAATGGGTTTCTGGATAATAGATCCTATACCTGTAAAACATTTTACTAAAAGTATAAGCAGGATATTATTTTACCATAAGGTTTTTTCACGAAGCATATACATACATAAAACACTATTTTTATACAAATTCAGTTTTTTGCATAATTATGCTGGAATTGTTCTATTTTGACATCTGAGACATAGTTGTTTTATCTTGTGGCTGTTTCTTCTAGCTATCTTGTTAAATTTGTCAGTAAATACAGTAATTGTATTTATCCTAACAAGGTTAAGCAGAAGACCTATACGTGGCATGGGAAACAATTGCTGCATCAGCGCGAGTGCAGTGGATGAAGGGCATTAATTATAGGGGAAATTAAAAAGGACTTGAGGCAACATTTCAGCTTCTGAGATGGTAGAAAAGCAAACATCTCTTAAACAATTCTTTGTGAATATATTGCACTAATAATTAGTAGTTAAATATAACATTACTTGTGTTTTTGATAGCTTGAGAAATAATGGCTTCCCTAATTCAGGAATTCCCTTTTATGGAAAGTGACAACTGGAAACATTTCTCTACTTAATTGTTTATGTACATGCTGAGCCTTACATGGTGGATACATCTAGACCTAATAAATGGCTATTTTATAGCCAGGCACAAGTCTTTGGGCCCCAGAAGCTGTGTTTAAATGAAGCCTTGTATCCCTGCAAAACAGCAACAAGACTATTTTGTATAAAAGAACAGTCAATTACATTTTCCCTATTTATATTCATTTAAGGACATGCCAGTTATTTCTATTATGTTAATGTAAACGTGTTTTCTTTGAAGTTGAAGCCTTGGTTCGTCTACCTTATATGTGTTGCAAAATCTCACCCAGTCTATCCTATTCAATAAAGCCTCACAATGCAAACATGCAAGCCTGCCCCCAAAATGCCAAGACTACTAATACTATGATTACATTTGTTTTACATTTTAAAAATTCGAAATAATTTACTTAAACACTAAGGGGCAGAATTATTAAAGGCTGATTTTTTTACCTACAGTAAAAAGTTTCCTTAACTGCAAATATTATTTTCCCATTTATGAAATGATGCGTGCAAAATGTATCATTTATTCATGCAATAAATAAAAAAATTAGATTTTCAAATTTTTTGTAAAAACATTTTTACTGTCCTTAAAATTTTTGTTTTCATTAAAACTGTTTGGCATCTCTAATGCAGAAAATAGAGATGAGCACCTTTTTTCGGTACACATGGATTCACTGCCTAATTCCACATTTCAACAACGCCAAATTTTTCCACTAAACTGTGGCAAATTTTTTTCTGAAGAACTCCCTTTGCCTAATGCATTTGGAGTGAGAAAAAAAACACCCATTGAAAATACATTCAGAGTGAGAAAAAAACACCAATTGACTAATGTATTTGGAGTGAAGCCGAGTGCATACAAAATGCAGAAAAAAAACCCTATTGACAATGCATTTTGCAAATTTTTCTGCAGTTTTGTGAGTTTTTCAAGCAAACCGAAACAGGGCAGATTTGCTCATAACTAGTGGCAAAATACTTGATAACCTACAGTCAAATTTGCCCTAAATCTCAGCTGATTGAATTGAATTTTTTGGCAACAGCAGCAAATTCTTAGCATACGAATCAATGGGAAAGCCTTGATTGCTGGAAAACATTTTTCACAGGTTTTCATGTTGGAAAAAAGGCCATCATTTCTGTAGGAATTTTAGAAAAACTGCCTCAAGTGAATAATTTAGGTAACTGCATTTTTCCAGTTTATCTGCAAAACAGCTAAGGTAAGTGGACCCTACGGCCCCATTAGGCCCTTAATGACAGCCCCCAGGGCTACATAGTTAACACATTTATACAAACTATATTGGAGCTCCTCAGCTTACCAGTGCAAGGTAACATGCATTGTATTTAAATTCAAATCTTTTTCATATTCTAGTGTTATTGGTAGTTTAAAGGACAACTAAAGCCTAACTAAAGAAGTAGGTTAGAAATGTTGTACATTATGTTTTGGGCTTCTCTACCAGCTCAAGGCAACCACAGCCCTTTAGCAGTAAAGATCTTTGCTTCTGAAAATGCTCCTGTAGCTCTCCCTCTTCTTTTTCTGCTGATTCACTGCACATGCTCTGTGCTGCTGTCACATATTCAGCTTACAGACCGACTCAAAATATATAATATGCATAGAATATAAATGTCCCAATATCAGGCTGCTTAGTAATTAATACAGATAATTACTACATGGCAGCATAGAAACCAGTGCAACTAGCAACAGAATTTAATTATCAGCCCTGTAGTATCAGCTTATATTACAGGCCAACCTCATTTTCTGCTTGATAATTTTAAGACAACCCCTAAACTAAGCTTCTCAACAGCTGCTCAGAGTTCACTGAGCATGTGAGTGTTGCAGACACTTTCCAAGATTGGGACCCCCCTGTGACAAGTTCTGGATCATTGCTGCCATTGAGAAGCTGAAAGTTTAGGTTGGTGCAATAAGTATAGTATATAAAATATGGCATTTTTAGCCATATTCATTTCTAGGGTTTAGTTCTCCTTTAAGGCATCTCCATTCTGTAATGATACACAATAAAGCCCATTTAGATGTCTACGGGGCAATAGAATAAAAGGTAAACACTGAAAATATATTTGCATAAATAAGAACCACCATTTGCCTGTTGCAGTGTAATGATCTTTTTTAGACAGTTTATTACATTGACCATTTTAGCTGTGCCTAGAGCAGTTTTTAAAATTGCATGCACTGCCATTTATTTGTAGTAGAAATAACATGAAAGAACTTTTATTATTATTATAGACTGGCCACTTTTGTAAATGATGAAATACATGCAATCATGTTTTCCACTGGTGGATAGGTCGCTAAATACTTTTGTGGGTTCACAAAACCTATATTAAATAAGCGCAAAGGAAAAATGATTCACATAGAAGAATAGTTGTTTCCACTGCACATACTTAAATTACTTTTAGTACATTGCCCCATGCAGTAATAGGGCATCTAAAAGATACACTTCTCTATGCTAAAGGGCATTTTTCCCTTACACATTAGGGGGCAAATTTACTAAACGGCGAAGTTGAGCTATGGCGAAGAGATGTAACTACACTAATTCACTAACTTGCACATTTTACTGAACGTTACCTCTTGCGTCAGACTTGCCTTCACCACCTCAGACCAGGCGAAGAGCAATAGAGTAGATAGGGCTTGCTTCAAAAAACGCTGATGTCTTATACTTTTTTAAGGATGATAGGCTGAAAAAGATTGTAATTTCTTCCCCCCTACATTTCCTAACATATGGCACATAAACTATACAGTGGGCACATGTATAGGGCAAAATAACAACTCTATTTTATTTTATGAAGCTTTTCCAGGCTTGTGTAGTGTAATGTATTTGCTGCTACATATACGTCCAATGTACTTTAACTTGGCGCCATATTCAAATTAGACATCGCTAGCGCAACTTCACTACCTTTCGCCTGAGCACAACTTCGGATTTTAGTGAATTAGCGGCGCATTGGCGAAACCTCGAAGGTAAGTAATTTTGCCCCTAGGGGTCATTTACTGCCCTGGTTTTGGATGTGCTGTATTCATGAGGAACAGGTGGCAGAAGGCTCATAGACATCCCACCATGCTCCAGCAGAAACTGAGTTAAAGAAAACCCTGTATTACCTAATGGCCTAGGACAGGTGCTAAGGACAGTGTGCCTTGTGCCCACAACAGCTGCAGGGCACAACGGTTGCAGGGTTGAGTATAAGGTTTGCAATTTGAATACCGTATTGCACTAGCACTTGATTCTGGGGTAGTTGTAAATGACTCATATTTTGCTAAGATACAAAATAAAAGCTTTTACATGTATAAGTATGTTCACTCCCCTGAGAGAATTTCCACCATAGCAGACATTGTAGAATTGGTAACACTCTATGTAACCTTGTCCTGACCAAGAAGTGTCAACAACATAAAGTATATAAAAAACAGTAGAGTAAAACAGTTGAATGTTGCCTGCTCTTTCAACTCAAATTCATAATTGTAGTTGTGTTTTCTAATAAAATTGCAAATAATCTGGCTAATACTGTATGTTCAGTGAAATCAAAAGGTGTGCATTTGCCTCATTACATGCAGTTTCATCAGTGCTACATTTGTTTCTTTTTGCTAGGAAAAGCCTTCAGCTCTTTATAGTTTTGCCCTGCATAGCTTAATTAATAGCAAGTTAACCTTCCACCTAGCTGGCTGGCAGAATGAAGCCTATATATTAGGTATTAACAAAAAATGTGTGTTTTCTCTTATGATTTATTCATATGGTATGCATCATTTCAAATTCAAATTGCACATTTGTAACAGACAGAATATTTGATTATTTGGTTCACTAATAAGTCATTACTATGTCAAATTTGCTGATATGTTTACTTCATATTAAAACAAATTGTACTCAGACAGTGAATATAACAGATATCATTATTAGAGGTTAAATCATGTGTCAACATTCTATGGCACTTGCCTATTCTGAAATCAAGATTACCGATATACGAATCACCCTTTCACAAATAGCCTATAATACATGCAATGGCACACACAGCTTGCATGAACGTCATCCCTAAACATTTAGAGCCATATTCTGTTCCACTAGGAAACACTTATTGTTTATCATGAAAACTATTTTTCAAAATCTGAAAATAGTTCTGAAATGAAATTAGTAGAACATTTTATATGTTGTAGATAATTAGATAATTTCTCCCATTTTTCCAATATTTAACTTTTTGTGGAAAATATCAAAAAAATATAAAGATTTTTAAAAATTCTCGGATATAAAATGATCAAGGGACAATATCATGGGGTTATATGCCTTTTATTTCCTTACTGTACTGACAAAGACTAGAAAAGAACATATTTTGTTTTTTTCCACAAGATACCCAAAAGAAAAATCTTGAATTTCTGATTGCAATATTGTTGGAGGAAAGCCCATTTCATCTTAGAGGCCATTGCAAGTGATGCTATTGCACTGTACATTTGATTGGCGAGAAGTGGATGTTAAAGGAACAGTTCAGTGAAAAAATTAAAACTGTGTAAATAGATAGGCTGTGCAAAAAAAAAAAATCTAATATAGTTAGCCAAAAATGTAATGTATATAGGCTGGCGTGAGCTGATGTCTAACATAACAGAACGGAATACAACTTCCTGATTTTTCAGCTCTGAGTTAGTCAGGGACTTTAAGGTGGGCCACATGGGACATAACTGTTGAGTAAGTTTGCAATTGATCCTTAGCATGCAGGTCAGATTCAAAAGCAAACCGTTATGACCCATGTGCCCCCCCCAAGTCTCTGATTGGTTACTGCCTGTTAACCAATCAGTGGAAACCAAAATAGCTTCAAAGCAGGAAGTAGTGTTCTGGCTATTATGTCACGCTGTCTGGCCTTTATACATTCCATGTTTGGTTAACTGTATAAGATTTTTTTTTTTTAATTTGCACAGCCTATTTACCAGGTTTTTCTTTTTATACTGAACAATTCCTTTAAGGTTTGGGCTTTATGATCAACTATGTTGTCCTTTTCTAAGTGTAGTTAGCTGTGGTGAGAATCTAGTTACTAAAGAAAGATAAAAGCAGAGCTGGCACTAGGGGGTAGGGAGAGTAGGCATGTGTCTAGACGCAAAAGTGTGTGGGGGGGGCACCAGGCACATACCTTCTCTGCATCCTTCCCCTAGTCCAGTCCCCATTTCGCCTCACTGGCTGTGCCCAGCCAGGTTGCCTAGGGTGTCTGGCTGGCCTGGCCCGGTGCTGGATAAAAGGTATTTACCTTTGAAAATCACTGCTAAAATGTATGTTAGTATCTGGAGATACTAGATACTGTTTTTTTTCATGCAATTGGACCTGAAGCAATATATTGATTGGTGTAACCTACTAATAGGGGGTTATTTACTAAAATCTGAATTTATCTAATTTTCCCAATAAAAAAAAGCTTGACCAAACTCCCATGCCCAATTTTGCCTTATTTACTAATGAATTAACAAAATTTTATTGACTCTTATTCTTACATTTTAGTCTTTTTTTATTTTTTACCTGAAAACACAGAAAAAGTCAGATTTTCTGACTAAACCCACCGAAGACCTCGATAATTTCACTTTGGGATAGGTGACTCTCCCATTGACTTATACAGGACCTCAACGGGTCTTAGATGGTGGATTTTCGGAATCTGGCTTTTTTTTGGGTTATAAGAAAACAATTGTAGTTTTTTTTTACCCGAAATAGTTTTGCCCCAAAAAAAGCCAGGCCAGAAAAAACTGAGGTTTAATAAATAAGCCCCAGAAGGTTGTTTTTTCTTTAACTATGTTCACCCACTTCTTATCTTCAGTCCATTTTAGTTCATTCTGTTCCACATAATCCTAACTGAAATGGGGAAAAAAACAATACAACAAACTTTTATTCTCAAATTATATTTTGTTTGAAGTACCTCATAGCAGATCTAAAATCTTGAACTCAACGTGAAAAACGAGAACAGCAAAAGTTGCCCAATATAATGGATATTAGCTCCATAAACAAATGTTTAAATAAGTTGAAGAAGATCCGACATGCAAATGTAATCCATCTATTCAAACTGAAGGATGGAATTTAATTACTGCATGGCAGAGAAAGAGCCAAGATCAGGGTAAGGGTCATTATGATGAAGATTAACTCTCGTTCAAGACGGGCTTTGTCTGTAGTATGTGTACAAATGATGAAGTCCCTAGTGGTCTCATTAACAATAGAGCAGGTAGAAAATAATAAGGCTAGATTAATGTACTTACTGCACTTAAAAGTTTTATATGAAGCAGAACTGGGTGAAAGGTATTAGTTATAGGGTACACGTCCTGCATATTATGTGCATACAGTATAATGGGAATGAAGCAATTTATAATATGAATATGTATGCATATGGTTAAGCATTAAGTTTTGTCATATTAATACAATGGGGTTCATTTACCGATACAAGATAAAATTTGCACCAATTCAGTAACTTACACCAACCAGTCAGCAATTAGCTTTGATTGGCCTAGTACAGTTTAAATAATGGAAACAGATGTCTGGTTGCTAGGGGTAACTGCATTTACACCTATGCTAGTAAAACAGCCCTATTGTTACTAGACAGGTTCACATGCCTTCACTAAATCTGAGTCATGGTATCAGACTGGGAAAACAACTGGGGCAGATATTGCACACATGGCATATCAATAAAACTTCCTATATTTAGAGTGCACCTACACTCAAATATTACTTTGGTGCATTCAGCCCTAACATCCCTGGCCAAAACTATAGAAGGGTGAAATATTTTCCTTCCCTTCTGATGTTTGTGGTTTGTTAAACAAGAGCAAACCTTTTGAGGATTTATGCAAGGTTGCCCCTCCCCTGTTTTCCTTTTGTATTGATCGGCACTAAATAATTGACTTTTCATTAGCATTATTATAACCATCTGCCATACTTTCTACTGTTTAAGTCTGTGTGTTCTTGATGTATGTTCAGATATGTCAGCTTCCCTGATATTGCCTCTGGTTCCGTTGAGTAGATTTATATCATTTAAATACATCCTAATCATTTCAGAGAATTTTTGTTGAGGCAGACTGTAGATTTGTTTCCAGATAAAGAACAGATTAATATTCTTGCCTTTCCCATGGGGAATTGTTAAACATTTGTCTTTTTCCATTTGTATAAAATGGTTTAATTTATTTTTGGCGCATCGTTATCAGCGATTCTTCTGATGCTCGTATTCTTGCTCTTCACTTTGAAGTCATGGAACATAAGTTAATGGAAAGTAATTCAGTACCCAGTAAGGTGTGTGCTGATCTCCCAGCTTGCTAACACTTTCTGCCGGTGGAAGCAAATTAAGCTTTTCAATGCATTTTTATTACGGTGCAAACTTATTTTAAGTCATTTAAAAGAGAGGAGTTTTTCGAAGATTTACGAAAATATATTTTTTTCCCTGTAATTGTAAACCATTTGAGGTAGCTGAAGAAAACATAAAGCTTAATCCAAAACATATTGTATGCTTCAACAGTCATTAGACTGCTAGATTCCAAACTGTAATGTAGAAATTACTGCATTAACTGCCTGAAAAACATTTAAATGCACATTAACTGCTGAGACACTAAAACAGTTCTATCCATTTTCAATGCTTTCCTATTGACTCCCATGCTGTTTTCATCAGAGTGACTCCAGGAGATGCTTGCTGTGAAAGCCTAAAAGGCGCTATCGGGAGTCAGTCTACAGTATTAGGACAATGCTCAATTAGTGGCAAGCTCCTTGTTTCATCAGACTTGGGAGTGCCTGTTTGTAGCTGGGAAGGAAGAAAACATCTGCAATGAAAGGACTTGGCAGGGCAAGTTATCAGAAGGATATTCTCAAGATACTTTTGTTCTTGTACTTACAAGCTCAAAGATAATACTATAACGAAACAAGCAAACCAATAAAGTTAGCAGAGCATCTGATGCAGGTTTGAGATGAAACCATAAAATACATTGTCTGCACATTCTTTTTATAGTTCTTTAAAAGAAAACAGCTATGCTATGTTACTGCAGTCATCTCAGATTTTACAAAATCCTGTGGTGCAAATTATTCATCTACCAAAGTCTTTGTTTTACCCATTAAGCACTTAACTGCAATTTTTTATATTTTCACATAAAATGAAGGACAAGTTTATACTTTTTTCGAAACCATATCATGCAGCTCCTTCGTATCTTGTTAAGGTAAGAGCAACAAAACGTATGTGCCTGGTGATACACAGATAAGCATTAATTGTCTCTTTGGACAAGGATGCCTTAAAGCCATAAAGGTGCACCTAAGAACAATTGCACACATGATGAATAGGCCAGTCTGTCCCATACCTGTACCGTGTGTGTACTGATAGCAATGAAAGCAGTCTGCCTGTCACTACACACAGGTGTTTTCTGCCTAAATTCCAGGCCATGTGCACAGTAACAGGTCGATCATATTAATTTCTGAAGTGACACCCATTTGGGAGTGGGATGGATCGTCATCTTATACCATGTATTCCATCGGCCTGAACCCTGTGGGTACACCTTCTTTGATGAAATGCCCCATGGTGCAAAATACTGAGGGAAATGCATGGGAGCCATGTGGCACTAGGATGCACCTTTGTATGGTCTCAGCTGTGATAAATACGCAATAGATGTTTTTATGTTTTGCGCTTTTCAGTTGTAAGAATGGGTATTCAGAGGGCAATATTTACGAGCTCTTATATGTTACATAAGTCCCTACAACCATGGGTAATTCACAGTTTCAGTCAGTTTCATTTTTATATTGGTATGTCTACTTTGAGTTACGTGTCCTTAAAGGAACAGTTCAGTGTGAAAATAAAAACTGTGTAAATAGATAGGCTGTGCAAAATAAAAAATGTTTCTAATATAGTTAGTTAGCCAAAAATGTAATGTATAAAGGCTGGAGTGAACAGATGTCTAATAAAACAGCCAGAATCCAACTTCCTGCTTTCCAGCTCTATAACTCTGAGTTAGTCAGCGACTTGAAGGGGGGCAACATGGTACATTTCTGTTCAGTGAGTTTACAATTGATCCTCAGCATTCAGCTCAGATTCAAAAGCAACAGATATGACCCATGTGGCTCCCCCTCAAGTCTCTGATTGGTTACTGCCTGGTAACCAGGGTAACCAGTCAGTGTAAACCAAGAGAGCTGAAAAGTAGTGTCTGACTGACATGTTATACATCAAACCACTCCAGCCTTTATACATTACATTTATGCCTAACTAACTATATTAGAAACATTTTTTATTTTGCACAGTCTATCTATTTACCCAGTTTTTATTTTTACACTGAACAATTCCTTTAAAGACCAAGCAAAGCTCTATTTGAATATTGAATAACAACAGAAAAACCACAAGTGTACTGATTAAATAACTTCCTCCTCTGTACACCCCCTGGGCACAACAAATATCTTTTGCATAAAACATATCCCAAACCAGCATTAGGGCTGAACTCACCTTCATCCAATTGCTGGATTGCGATTTGCTTATGTTACATGTGTGGATAGAACTACTTTTATGCTATATACTGTATCACTGCAGGGTATAAGAATACATACAGTAAGGGGCAAATTTATCAAAGGTCGAATTTTGAATTCATGGGAGTTTTTTTTAACTCCAATAAACTCCCATGAACTTGAAATTAGACCAATTGAAATTTATTTAAAAAGATTTAGTTGAGTTTTTTCTCCGAAACAACTCCATATTGATACCAGGATGTCTTCCATAGACTAAAACAGCAATTCGGCCAGAGTATAATAAATGTTGAAAATCTAATTCAAATTTTTAAAAAAACGAATCAAATTTTAACAATTCCCTAGTTGCGTTTGACATTTTTGGCCATAAAAATAACTTGAAAATTAGAATTTTCTATTCGACCCTTGATAAATCTGCCCCTAAATGTTGTTGCTGCTATAGCACTGCCTGTAATTTTCCATATTTGGCTGTTTATAACTAGTTAACTTGCAGGGTGTTAAACCATGTCTCCATAATCAATAAGACACTTTCCTGGGGTGGTGTTTTTTTAGGGAACTATGCCACTGTAAGAGGCCTATGGTAAGTAAAGAAAGAATGCTGTGGTAAGCCAGTCAGTGAAAAATGGAGACTTCACTTTTACCAGAGTTAGAAACAGCTTGGTAAACCAATACCAGAAAGCAAAAATAATTTATAAATAATGTTTAAAGGGAAGCTATAGATTGAATAAAGTAGCTCATATGTAGAACACTGCTTCATCTAAATAAAAACATTTTTTTCAAGCAGTACTGACTTTTTAAGTACTAAGAGCCACCTCCAGGCTCTTACACATCACTGTGCTCACACACAAACCAAGGGCACACAAATTTGGTAAGTTACAGCATGATCAATAGAGCTTTGTCTTTTAATCCCATACTTCCTTCTGTGACCAATGGAAGAGGTCTTAAAGGAGCAGCGCAGTGTAAAAACAAAAAAAAAACTGGGTAAAAAGATAGGCGGCGCAAAATAAAAAATGAATATAGTTAGTTAGCAACAATGTTACCTATAAAGGCACAACAATTTAATCTAAAAAGGCTAGAGTGACTGGATGTCTAACAGAACAGAACACAACTTCCTGCTTTTCAGCTCTCTAACTCCGAGTTAGTCAGTGACTTTAAGGGGAGCCACATGAGACATTTGCAATCGATCCTTAGCATGCAGCTCAGATTCAAAAGAAAACAGTTATGACCCTGGTAACCAATCAGTGAAAACCAAGAGTGCTGCAAAACAGGAAGTTGGTGTCTGGCTTTAATGTGCTTGACAAAGGGGACCACCCCGAAACGTTGCATCGTGTGCAAATAAATCTTCGCAAGGGTTTTCCCTGCTTGATCGTGCCCAGTGTGCCATTGCCTTTCTTTCCTTACTATTGGCTTTAATGTTAGACATCCAGTCTTTTTTTATTTTGCACAGACTATTTAGTCAGTTTTTATTTTTATGCTAAACAATTCCTTTAACGACAATCACTTGACGAGGATTGCTGTAAAACTGTAGGGATTTGGGGCCTTTAAGGACCATAGCAAACCTTTTATAGCCCACAATAAAGCAGGGATAACAGCTACTAACCTTGGTAAATATAGTGCTTCATAGAGATGGAAAAATTCTATAATTTTCTAATATGAAAATCAACTGAATACATAGCTTTAAAACAATTATAAAATAATGTATGCAAACTGCTGAGAAACAACTTCCCTCTACCTAGGAAACCTTATTAGCCTTTTCCATCCTGGCACAATAAAAGTAAAATAATTAACTGATAATGATGTAGTGTAGTGACAATTAGATCTGTGTTTGTATGTAAGACACATTACTGAATGGAAGTCACAGTTGCACTTCAAACTATTAGGGATACAAAGCTGTTTCTTTTTAGGACAGATGGCAGTTGGGTTGGTGGTAGGATTAGTAAAATTACAGGTAGGGGATCTATCATACAATTACCAGAAAGCTCCAAAATATACCAATAGTCATATTTCAAAATGTTTTGTACATTGTACTTGATGGCAATTAAAGTAGCATTAATCAGCAAGGCAACTATGTAAGATGGGTAGTTTATGGTGTTATTCTCTAAGCAGGAGGTAACTTTATTAAAAAACCACCGCAGGGTCAGACTTGCCCACCAGGATGTATGGGAATATCCTGGCATTAACTTTGGGGCATCTAGTTGAACCAACATTTTTGTAACATGCACAGTATCCTGGACCAGAATGTCCCTGCTGCTAGTCATCATTTTTAAGGGATTATTTACTTGCAAGATACAGTACTAGTTTGCAAACAGGCGCCTCACACTTCCCATGAACCCTTAAAGTAACAGTTCAGTGTAAAAATAAAAAATGGGTATAATCTATAAAGGCTGGAGTGAGCGGATGTCTAACAAAACAGAACACTACTTCCTGCTTTTCAACTCTCTAACTGAGTTAGTCAGCGACGCGAAGGGGGTCCACATGGGACATAATTGTTCAATGAGTTTGTAATTGATCCTCAGCATTCAGCTCAGATTTAAAAGCAAACAGTTATGACCCATGTGCCCCCCTCAAGTCTCTGATTGGTTACTGTCTGGTAATGGGGAGGGAGAGGCACCTACATGCTTCATGAATACAGTGCTGCTGAACACAGGTTGTGCTGTATTTATCAGAGAGCAAAGTCCTGCAGCAATTCATTAAGGCAAGGAAACATAGTATAAAGCTCAACAATATGGTAAACTGCACCTAGACTTACTCCCCATAAAGGACCCCTATTACTGTATCTCCCAGTACATATAAGCCTTCTATAAATTAAGGATTTCAGTTATCATGAAAGAATTTGTAAACCCCCCAAAAAATGTGCTTTATTAAAATTAAATATAATATTAAAGAACTAACACTTCCATTATTTCTAACTAAACTGTACTCAAAGCTCAGGGTTTACATTTTGTTTAATTTATGATATATTTCAACATTTTGCTTTATCTAAAGCTTATCTAAAAAGCAACGAAAATAAATATATATATATATAGTTTAAAATAACTATACATTCACAAACACAGGTGCTAAATTGCACACATGCAGCTGCCTTTAGCACTCAATCAGCCATTTGCTTTCATTTTGTAACTTCTATGGTTAAAGCTACTGGCTTCTTGGTTTCTATTGGCTTCTTGGTTTTTATTGGCACCTGCACTTGGCCAAATTAATGTATTTGTTTATAAATGATCTCCCTTCTCTGTTAATTGGGTAGGGAAAAAAAGAACCTTGGAGCAGAATTTTTCTTTGGTCTCACAATGTTTTCAGTACTTCTACATTTTCTTATTTTTGACCAGTAGGACCCCTGCTGCTGTTAGATAGAACGCTGCAGTTGTAGCTTCTTTGAAAGTTAAAAGTAACATTTTCAGTATAATCTCTCCTGGGCTCACTTCTCTGGGGAGCTCTGAGTGGTAAAAGTGATTGGACCTTAGATCTAGTTCAGTGAGTACACTAATGGAGGGAGAAGGCATCTCAAACAGATAACCTGTTTTCCCAAAGACGACACTTATCCTAGTACAGCATTCTTAAAAAGCTGTCCTGGTTCCCTTTCAACTCTGTTTTGTGGCATTAGGACAGAAGACTGTATTTAAGTTTGTCACAGATATTCAGTTAAACCAGCATTTTCTACACACATTTATTCTCTCTCTATATATAAATATACTTCTGAAGCACATCATTTATATGCGACTGCTCTTTCAAACCACTCTTTTAGCCTGTCACACCTCAAAGCATTCCACACACTAAAATCCCCTGCTACCACCATGGATTGCTTTTAAATTGCGTAAAGCTGCTCTCTGCTTCACCCACAAATAAGGTCAGATTAAATAGTTTAAACTAGACAAATTATTGTAATAAATATGCAAAATTGTCACATTTTGTATGTACAAAAAGTTCAAAACTGAAATACAGATATGTACAATGTAAAAAGTGATACAATTAAATGGCATACAACAAAATCTATAAACCATAACCTACAAATCCCCCAAGACAAGGTCAAAAATGGACTTACAACCCAACAGAATTCAAACCTGACATGTATGACAATGAATCTTTATCCTTGTGTTGGGTTACCTGAAAATAATACTCTCATTACCTATGGCTGTGGCACCACAAGAATGAGCCAAGTACAGCCTGAAATCTGATCCAAGTCATTAACTGTACTCTGTTTTATCAAAAGGTGTGTATCGTGTATTTTTCATGGGGAGGCCCATTTAGGGTTGAATTTTAGTGGTATTAGAGCTTTTTGAAGTCATGGTTAAATTCTATTTCTCTACAAACATGAATGCCATGAAAGCTAATAAAAGATCCAAATAAAAAAAACTACAAATGGAAAAAAAATTATGAATGTTCCGAAAAAATATATAAATATCTCTAATACCTCTAAAAATGAGAGTTTTTCTGAAAATTACTATTAAAAATTAAACCTCTAAAAGTTTGGTTTAAAAAAAAAAAAGGTCCAATAGGATTTGTGCAACTCCCATTGATTTTTGGGACTTCGACTACTTTTAATTGTAATTTGAGTTTTATGTTTTGTTAGAGAAAAATACAATTCATGAAAAAAAGGAAGGTTTTATGAGGTATTTGTATTATTTAGTGCATTGTTCAGCGTAATTTTCCATTCGTACTTTATTCAGATTTTTTAATAAATCTCATGACATTCATAGGTTTAGCAAAAGTGAGTTTAGTCGTGGTTTCAGAAACCTCTAAAACAAGTAAATTTCGAACTTTGAAGCGATTGTTCATCTTGAAATTAACTTTAAGTATGATTTAGAGAGTCATATTCCGAGCCGATTTGCAACTGGTTTTAATTTTTTCATTATTTGTAGTTTTGCGTAATTTAGGTTTTTATTCAGCATTTCCAGCAGTCTGGTTGCTAGGGTCCACATTACCCTAGCAACCATGCATTGATTTGAATAAGAGACTGAAATATGAATAGGAGAGGACCTGGATATAAAGATAAGTAATGCAAATTCTGCCATGAAGAACTTAAGAGTAAGGTACCAGAAGTCTTAATTCAACAAAGAGAAGCTTTAACTCCAGATGACATTAGAATCTGTAATGTATTTTTTAGCTGAAGACAATATGTGGATAAATGCCTAGCACACACCATTGCCTTCCTTTCTTTGTGACACAAAGTCTAATCATCTTTTTATTGAGTTGCATCTTTTTACTTTTCACTGTGGGTTATTTTATGAACTTACTATGCTGGTTTTGTTTTAAGTGATTCATATATTGGCAATTCTTGCTAGGACATATTATACATGTTTCCTTTTTCTTTACTTGGAATAGTATCATTTGCTTAATTTAACAGGAATTATTTAGTTGCACCGATAAAGATTACAGCATCTAGTAGTTATAACTCTAAAGCAACTGCACTTGCTGAGTAGCGATGGGCGAATCTGAAAATTGAGATTTATTAAGTATAAAAACTATGAAAAACTCTAATGCAAAACTTCTCCAAGTAAAAGCAGTGAAGGTCTTATAGATGTCAACAGGAGCTGTGCTGATCCCATTGGACCTTTTTTTTTAGCCATGCAAACTTTTAAATATTTTCAGATTATTTTTATATTTTTTATATTTATCAGAAAAAGCTCTTATTTGAAATAAATGATGTCAGTTATCTAAGGAACCAGTTGCACATGACTATTACAGCGCATAAATGTGTCAAAGTGACAGATGTTAAGTTGTCAATCATTTAAACACGTAACTACTTGTTAAAATGGGGTAACATTTATTGTCACCTAAGACATTCATTATGTATGAAATGCAAGCAAACCTGACACAGAAAGTGACAAAAAAAAAAAATAAGATATTTCAGCAGAGAGTTTATCTCATTCTCTTACTGTTAGGGGCAGATTTATCAAGGGTCAAATTTCGAAGTAAAAAATACTTCGAAATTCGACCATCGAATTGAAATACTTTGGGGGCACATTTACTATTGGTCGAATATCGAGGGTTAATTAACCCTCGATATTCGACCTTCTAAGTAAAATCCTTCAAATTCGAATATCGAAGTCGAAGGATTTACCGCAAATGCTCAATCGAACGATTAAATCCGTCTAATCGAACGATTCAAAGGATTTTAATCCATCAATCGAAGGATTTTCCTTCGACCAAAAAAAGCTTAGAAAGCTTATGGGGAAGGTCCCCATAGGCTAACATTGCTGCTCGGTAGGTTTTAGGTGGTGAAGTAGGTAGTCAAAGTTTTTTTTTAAAGACAGTACTTCGACTATCGAATGATCGAATGGTCGAATAGTCGAACAATTTTTAGTTCGAATCGTTTGATTCAAAGTCGAAGTCGTAGTCGAAGGTCAAAGTTCCCAATTCGATTGTTGAAGTAGCCAAAAAAAACCTTCAAAATTCAAAGTATTTTTCATTCTAATCCTTCACGCGAGCTAAGTAAATGTGCCCCTTTGACTTCGAATATCGAAGTCGAAGTATATTTCACCAAATTTGGCCATCGAACGATTGAAGTATAATCGTTCGATCGAACGATTAAATTGTTCGAATCGAAAGATTCAAACTATTTTATCGTACAATTGAACGATTTTACTTCGATGTGAAGGCTTAGAAAATGGTTGTAGAAGGTCCCCATAGGCTAACATAGCACTTCGGCAGGTTTAATTTGGGGAAGTATTGAAGTCAAAGTTTTTTTAAAGAGACAGTACTTCGATTATCGAATGGTCGAATATTCTAACGATTTTTATTTGGAATCGAAGTCGAAGTAAATTCGAAGTCATAGTACTTCGAATTTAAAAATTTTTTACTTCGAAAATTCCCTCGAATCCACTTCGAACCTTGATAAATCTGCCCCTAAGAGTGTCCTCATTACAAAAAAAGAAAGAAAGAGAATATGATAACTGCAATAATCTGAGATTCCACTTATTATTGAAAAATCACAAAATGAAGCCGGTCCTTCACGGATGTTGATATTATTTTATGCAGCACAGTTAGCTTTGTAAAGTTTTTTCTCATCTAATTTCTTTTTAGTCCTATCCAGCTTAAAGTGGTTTTATATAATAAAAATTATAATAGCAGCATAAATTGTAATATAGCAGGCTATATTTCAACAAATTCAATTTTCATCAGACCAACTCAGGTGATTATTTATTACTGTGTACACACATATAATCTTGATGTTTTGAAGGTGACTCAAGCTGACTGAGTAAGTAATCCTGGGAACGCCAGCAAAAGCATTTACTCAGCAACTAGGGTACCTATTACAAGCTCAACTCGGCATGAAGGACAATTTGGAGCTTTAGGAAGCAGAGAGCTAAAACAAGGACAATGGAAGCATTAAACTGTGTGGTGCATAGAACAAGCTACAATTAAAAAGGAATGGAAACAAATATTTGGAGGAAAGTGTATGAAAAAGCAGGAGACCAAATTACTTTTTCATGCATAGTTTTTCTCTTCAACTTATGGTTTGGGATCCATTATCTGGAAACCGATTAACTAGAAAGCCTCCCATAGAATCAATTTTATACAAATTATTCACATTTTTAAAACAAGATTTCCTTTTTTCAGTAATAATGAAACAGTACATGATCTCAACCAAAATATAATTAATAATTATTATAGGCAAAACAATGTTATTAGATTTATTTAATGTTTAAATGATTTTTTTTTTTAAGCAAATTTAAGGTATGGAGATGGAAATTATGAAAAGATCTGGAAGTCCCCAGGTCCTAAGCATTTTGGATAACAGTTCCTATACCTGTTAAACTTTAGCTAAGATATGGAGAAATATTTATAATTGCAAACAAAAGTATTGGCAATTATAGGAGATTTATAAGAGATTACATATATTTCATATTAATGGACCAATTTATAAAGCTTTTGTTTTTTTAATTTAACAGTAACAAATAGTAACAATTGTTAAAGCAAAAAAAACAATTGATGGTTTAACAATTATTCTCTACTTTCTTCCAATGATCCAAATCTTTAAACTCAACATTCCATTTACATCTGAGATTAACAGGTGTTAGAATTTAGTGCTTCTGCTGAGCTCTAAAATCCCACAAAGCAGAATGGTATTAGACAGCACAAAGCAGGCAAGGAAGAGATCCTCTATCACACATACTGTAGGTCTAGATTAAATTCAGTGGTAAAAATGTATCTACTAATAATTCCAAATGGCCTCATAGACTTCTACTGACTTCCGAACCATGACATTTGCTTTTGTGTTAAAATGGAATCTGGCCCAAAATACCCACTTCTAGTTTAATGAGAAAATGAAAATGTTGTCGCTTGGAACACTAATTACAGAAGTAATACTGCCACACTGCAGATTTAGTCTGCTACTTTGCTACAGTATTATGTGAGCAATGCCTTAAAGAAAGGACAGTCGAATCTGCATACTGTACATCCAGCTTTTAACTTTGAAGGCTGGTGGGAAATGCAGGGATTAGTTCTACAACAGCTGGAGGAAAGCAGACTGGATAGCTCTGATTAAAATAATAGGACACAGCACCCTGCTTGTGTCCAAATGAGACACCCCGCATAATAATTGATTACTATGCGAGTTATACTATACTATATACTGCAGAACAAATATTTGTATATATACTTATAATGATTTCAAAATTCAGCTTATTTAGGTATTGATACCTTTCCTAAACAACAGGCCAGATTCAATAAGATGAGAAAGACTTATCTTCTCATTCATTTCCAGATTGCCCCATAGAGCCATATAAAATACAATGAGAAAAACTTGTTTATTTATCACATGAAAACTCTTTGAAGTCTATGGGATTGGAACTGAGTTTAGGAAAAAAAAGCTTTACCTGTCCAACTGCATTTTATAAATGTACTGGTTATAGCCCTGCCTTGCTGTTTCCATTAGATGGACCGTCCCCAAGCTTTAAAAGCCCAACCCACGCAATACAGTGGGGCTCATTTATCAACACTGGGCAAATTTGCCCATGGGCAGTTACCTATGGCAACCAATCAGTGATTCACTTTTTAAAGGCAGCTGCTAGTAGAACAATGAATGCAGCAATTTGATTGGTTGCTATTGGTTACTGCCCATGGGCAAATTTGCCCAGTGTTGATAAATGAGCCCCACTGTATTGCGTGGGTTGGGCTTTTAAAGCTTGGGGACGGTCCATCTAATGGAAACAGCAAGGCAGGGCTATAACCAGTACATTTATAAAATGCAGTTGGACAGGTAAAGCTTTTTTTTCCTAAACTCAGTTCCAATCCCATAGACTTCAAAGAGTTTTCCAGTGTCGATAAATGACCCCCAGTGTGTTTTGTCCTTCTACTTCACTTGCTTTCAATGGAAGCATGTTTTCTTTTTAGCCTTGGGAAAGCATTACCTCTGCCAAAAAGATGATCTAGGCATTGAGGTTTTGGTCTTTGAGATCTTTTATCCCCTTATGCAAATTACCTCATTTGTATCCTCAGAGCTTCATTGGCTGGATCAGGTAGGGCACTGTGATGCTATATCATGTATTTGCCAATTCATGTGCCCTCCTGGCCTGCTTATAGCATGTCCAGGGGCAACTGTGGTGCCCCATCCATGTGCCTTACCGGCCTGCTCACAAGGTATCCAGCAGCTGTGGTGTATGTGGCCCCTACACACATTATGACTTTTACTGATGGGAGGTGGCAGTGAGACAAGTAACATTTAGTTTCAGAGGTTTCAGCTGGCCCAGCCCATTGGGGTAATAGGGATGCCTGGTTTTGGTAGTCCTCCGTTGCCCAGGGGTCATGGGGTGAGCAGACGTCTCTTTTGCAAAGATATGTTTATGTAGGGGCCTGAGCCTTAGGGTAGGACTGCACAAGCGTTTTTCATCAGATCCAAAGCGCTGGGAGGAAACAGATGTGACGAGACAGATGCAACAAAAATAAGGTAAGTAATAGAAATGTCGGACCTTGTCACTGCGTGCATCCAACACTACATGACTGTCGAATGCGAACACTGCACGTTGTGTCTTCATCAGACAGTCGTGTCAGATGCACGCAGCGGCAAGATCGGACATTTCTATTATTTACGTTATTTTCATTGCATCAATTTCCTCTCATCGCGTCGGATGAAAAACACTTGTGTAGTTCTACCCTTATAGCCTCCTTTTTTTTCTTTTCCCCAATGCTGGGGTATACTTAACTTTTCTTTTTGGAGGGTTTTAGGTCTAGAGCCAACTGCCTCCTTCACAAGTCGTTCCCAGGGTTTAGGTAATTAAAAAAAAAATGCTCAGAGATAATGCTCAAGCGTGGTGTCTGATATCATAAGTCTTAATTTGAATTGGTTAGTTTGGTTATCCAGGACAGTTCATTGCCTTTCTGTATATTCTGTGAGTATTGCAGCTTTAAGGTTGTCTGTATTTTCTGTGAGCAGTGCAATGCTGGTCTGTGCAGACACCAACTGTAGATAATTGGGTAATTACACTGGAGGTCAGTATTCAGGAGTAGGTAATGAGTAGGAGGTTCCCTCTTCTCTCCCTTCTGTAGCAGCTCAGAGTGAAGCTCTATAGTATCAGGTAAGATTCCCTGTGTTACACTGATGTCCTGGGCAGGTTTTTAGCTTTAAACTGCATTTCTTTCCAAAATGTTTCTCATCCATTGTCTGCCTAGCTTTAGAAACTAGGGAACTGGTATACAGCATTATGTCAGATTAACGCTGTTCAGCCACTGTTTATATTGGTATATTGATAGCCAGATAGAAGGTATAGCATATGGCTCTTTATCAGAGTGTTCCCAGACTTACTTAGGGGCAGATTTACAAAGCTCGAGTGAAGGATTCGAATTAAAAAAACTTCGAATTTCGAAGTGTTTTTTGGGCTACTTCGACCATCGAATGGGCTACTTCGACCTTCGACTTCGAATCGAACGATTCGAACTAAAAATCGTTCGACTATTCGACCATTCGATAGTCGAAGTACTGTCTCTTTAAGAAAAAGTTCGACCCCCTACTTCGGCAGCTAAAAGCTACCGAAGTCAATGTTAGCCTATGGGGAAGGTCCCCATAGGCTTGCCTGTGATTTTTTGATCGAAGGATATTCCTTCGATCGTTGTATTAAAATCCTTCGAATCGTTCGATTCGAAGAATTTAATCGTTCGATCGAACGAATAATCCTTCGATCGTTCGATCGCAGGATTTGCGCTAAATCGTTCAACTTCGATATTCGAAGTCGAACGATTTTAGTTCCTGGTCGAATATCGAGGGTTAATTAACCCTCGATATTCGACCCTTCTTACATCTGCCCCTTAATGTAACAACCAAACAATGTATATGGTGAACATCTTAGTGTTTTTGGAGCTGGCTAATGTAATAACCTAGCTGAATATATTTGCTAAAACATCTCAGCAGTTCTAGAGCTGGCTGAGGTAATAACCAAACTGAATGTATATGTAAACACCTCAGTGGATCTGGGACTAGCTAATTAACAACCAAACTGAATGTATATTATGTTAAACATCTCAGTAGTTCTGAAGCTGGCTAATGCTATAATCTAACGAAATGTATATATTAAACCTCTCAGTGGTTCTGGAGCCAGCTAATTAACAACCAAACTGAATGTATATGTAAACACCTCAGTGGATCTGGGACTAGCTAATTAACAACCAAACTGAATGTATATTATGTTAAACATCTCAGTAGTTCTGAAGCTGGCTAATGCTATAATCTAACGAAATGTATATATTAAACCTCTCAGTGGTTCTGGAGCCAGCTAATGTAATAACCAAACTGAATGTATATACTAAAACATCTCAGTGGTTTGGGGGGCTGGCTAATGTAACAACCAATGCTGAATGTATATGTTAAACATCCATCTGGTGATGGTTGATTTAACAACCTAACTGAATGCATATCTGACAACATCTCAGTATTTCGATGTGTTGGAGGCTAAATGCTATATCCAATCCAGACTATTCCATTATGAGTCATTTTGGCATGTATCGTTTCCAGGTTCGAACTGCAGACTTGCTAAATTACAGTAGTTGGCCATGTATAATTCACTGTTTTCTACCCTTCTTCATGTAAATAGATTTGTATATTCCATCAAAGTATATTATTTGGTATAAATTATGGAATATCTGGTTAACACAATTTTTATAAAAACACCTCCATAGCTTTTACATTGGAATTATGCCACTCAGGAAACTCAGAAACCCATAATCAGAGGAAAACCATAGTTTTATAAATATGTATTTGATGTTATGCCAAATGTGACAATTTTGTGGTATAAAATTTAATACAGTGGTATAAATGAGCCTCTAGATGTTCCTCCTTGTGGCTACTGTGAAGTCATCAGGTAAACAGAATTTTCTTGCATATAAACAGAAATACAAGCCAACACATGTAATTCATTGACGGAAAAAATAAATTTAGTGACAGCTAATGATGGAATGCTGGAAGCAAATTTGCAGTTAATATATGCTATTGTACCTGCCAAGTATGCATTTGTAAGTAATCCTGTCAAAACAAGGAGCTACTGAGTGATCTGTGAATAAAATCAATTCAGCGAAAACAAATAATGGCCTTTTTTATAAGGATGTTAGTATGCATACAGTATATACATATGTATACATGATCCTAGCTACCTTGCACATGTGATTTCTCCTGAGCATACTTGAAAATGCAAGTCTTGAAAATAAAATAAATGATAAACAAATGTAGCCCAAAGACATTCCAGAATGGATTCCAGACCTGTGTTCCACCCATGCATATAGTGTTGGCGGCATTTGGCAGTACTGTATTACTGTACAGCAGAGTGGAGTAGGTGCCTCCTATCTCACTCAATACATATCTCATCATTCCTGCAAGTTAGTGACCACTGTCGGGGGCAGAATGCTAAGAAATCCTGTCTTTACCACAGGTGGTAAGGGCAGGTCTGCTTTATATCCACCAACCCTGTGCTATGCACTTCATACTAGATTTCTATTCCAGATTGCGGTGCAGAGTACACCATGGCCTGGGTCAAAGTGCTTACTAAATAAGCACCACGGGGTGCAAAATCCTGACCTGCTCTAGCACATGCATCTGGGGTTTTTGTAACTGAGGCCCACACTGTTATTACATTTCAAGACTTGAGGGTCTAACTGTTCAGAATATTAAACACAATATATACATGTAAAACTAAGGAATAAAAAAAGAACTGAGGATAACTATATGTTTATCTGCTGAAGTCACAGCCCATTTCCAACCATCCCCGCAACTTTATCAATTTCAATGCCATAATAGATATGTAAATGTATTGACAAAATGGATTTTAGGGCCTTGAGTAAGGATAACATTGTTTTCAGTCAAATCATTGTTTTTTTTTGTCCATATAACTATTTATAATACATTAGCATAACTTTTAATATTAAAAATGAGTACACTATGGAACTAGTTTGTAGAACAAAAAACCTTATAAAAACACATATTTAAGTGACACCAAATATAAAAAAAATATTGTTTTAGTTTTTATATCACAACATAGTCCTGAAGTTAAAAACAGCCATAGCTGATTTGGCAAAACCTAGCATTTACACTTACAAGGAGGGTCCTCATTTTAAAGCACAAAACCTGGTAGAGAGTTCAGAAAAACCTATTCCATCTCAGCACTGTGAGGACAATGACAAGTCATATGACTATGACTTTCACCACCAAAAGTATGTTTTGCCCCAGCTATCAATCATGTGGTTGGAGAACATGAAAATAGAACACTGAAAATTAAAATACAGGTATGGGACCTGTTATCCAGAATGCTCGGGACCTGGGGGTTTTCCGGATAACTGATCTTTGCGTAATTTGGGTCTTCATGCCTTAAGTCTACTAGAAATTAATTTAAACATTCTGCCTGGTTTTGATTCCAATAAGGATTAATTATATCTTAGTTGGGCTCAAGTACAAGCTACTGTTTTATTATTACAGAGAAAAAGGAAATCATTTTTAAAAATTTGGATTATTTGGAGTCTATGGGAGCTTTCTGGATATCGGGTTTCCGGATAAGGGATCCTATACCTGTATTCAATATTGTATAAATAGAGCAGAATAGGATAAGGTCTAAGCATTTAATTACTAGGACACTCAAAAGTGGATACACCAGTTAGGATGATTCCAACCACAAAAGATGGCATTTAGTACTGTAACCAAAGAATTTCCTTTATGAAAGCTAAGTAAGACGGATGTAGGATCCTCTGTTGGGCTCACTATCAATTCTGGCAAAATACTACTGTATATGACTGAGCATTGTGTTCCAAACATATGACAGTAGTTACGTCTATTGTACTTCTTTACATTGCTTATCTAGAATGGTAATCCAAAAGTAAAATATTTATACTTTAAGACATTGGTCTTGTGGCTTTTGCTCATGATATAAAGTTGGAGCAATTTCTAATACCAATATACAGTGCATATATTTTTTGTGTATGTTATTTTATATTATTTTGCAGAATTAATAATGTTATTGAGATGGCCATTGTTTTGATGTTTCTGGTGTTTGTCCCAGATACTGTATATGACAAAGGATTTGTGATTTTTATTCTTTTTTTTGGAACATGTATTCAACTCAATATAACACACCAGAAAGAAATTTAATTTTCATTACAGTAAATCAAATGCAAGAACAACCCCAGAGCATTTTGTGACAGTCTGATTCATCGTCTTTTACTGTTGTTGATACCCTGCTTATTTACCATCTATTAAAATTGGATATGACTCACTGTGATTTCTTCTAAAACATTACTTCTATACAATATTAAGTGATTCAACTGCACACGAGGAAGATCTTGTTTCTAAAAATACGTCCTTGGTCTGATCAAATCTTCATAAGCTTTTTTTATGCCATTACTAATTTATTCTTCCGTTTGATGGTAAGCTAAAAACATCTTTCTCACTTGTCACGAAAAGTTATTTTATTGAGAATCCAAATATATTTATAATAAGATTTTTTTATGATAAAGAATCACAAAACATATTTGTAACCAAACTGAATGTCTGCCACACTGCATGCTAAAGTAATTAGGGTTAGTTTATGATATGATAATGGTCAAAGTACAAAAAACTTAAGATTTAGGGGTTATTTATCAAAGGTCGAATGTTACCGCATTTTATACCTCAAATGAACATGAATGAGCTCACAACTCGAATGTTATCTTATTTAAGAAAATACTCGAATGGAAAAAAACTCTATTTTGAGAGTTCGAGTTGCGAAACTCAAAAACTTGAATTAATTGAGTTTTCCACGGAAAAAGAATTGAATCTCTCAAATTATTTGAGCTTTAGGGGCAGAATCCTCCGAAAAACACTACAACATTATGCAGGCTATTAACATCTTCAAATAGTTCAAGGGACCTCTGTCATTGACTTCTCCATGACCTTGACAGGTTTAAGATGGTGTATTTTCAGATTCTTGCTATTTCAAGGGTTATAATCTCGAAAAAAAAATTGTTTTCTTAAAAAAACTCAAAAGAATTAGAAACCTGAAAATGTGAGTTTTGACCAAAAAAAAAATCACCTCGATCACCTTATAGTGGAAGATTGGCACATAGTTTAGATTTCAACTACAAGAGATATCATTGACTTATACATGCCTTTGCAAGCTTTTAGATGCCAAAGTTCTATTTTGCTTTATAAAATATCAAACATTTATGTTTTTTAAACCATTATTCACGATTTTTAGTGTAAAAAAAACTGAATCGTGAAAATAAAATACAAACTTTGATAACCCGTATAAGGGATAAAAAAAGGCTTTGCTTAACTCAAACATCTCAACACAATGGGAGGCCCATTTATTAAAGGTTTAATTTCAGGGGTATTAAAGCTTTTTGAAACCACAGCTAAAATCTATTGGGGGAAAGTAATACAATTTGCAAAGAGAAAAATCTATTTGCAAAAATAAGAATACAACTTTAATATTCTTCCTTAAAGGGGACCTGTCACCCAGAAATAAAAAGTTGTATACTAATATGCATTTTCAAATTAAACATGAAATCCAAATTCTTTTATTTATTAAAACATTCATAGCTGTTGTAAACTCATTTAAAATTTGCTGCTGTCAATCAAATAATGTCTGCCACTCCTCTATGCCTTACGCATAGAGGCAGGGCAGGCAGTTAGTTTCGCTTTCCATTCTGTACTTACTAGATGTCACAGCATTCCTCACATTACCCCTCCCTCATCATCATTTAATTGTGTAACCAATGCATGGAGATGAACATCAGGCCCCCAGTTCTGATGCACAAACAATATTTTAAGATGATGCTAAGCTTGCCTTAACAGTTTCCACAAAATGGCGCCTGCATGTTTGCTATAATTATGAATTTCCAGACTCAAGGAAACAAGATTTAAATAATTTATAAAGCCTAAGTTAAGTTGATTTTGCTTGACTAACATGATAACACGGGATTTGGAATTATTTCTTAGGGTGACAGGTCCTCTTTAAACTGTTATTGCATTGCAAATTTTTATTGCACATTGCAAATTTTAACTGCGCACCTTTAAGTAGTGCCTGTAGGTGTCGTAATCTTTTGGAGCAATCATAAAACTTCTTAATGAAAAAGTTGTTCATTCACTGTGCATTGGCGCAACATGTAAAATTTGCAAAAAGCTATATTAAATTTGCTCAAAAGAAAATTTGTTGGGGCAAAGGCATAACTTTTCGCATTGCGAATAGTTTTTCTTTACCAACTTTTATTACATTACCCCATATTTCTCTAAAATCACAAATGCCATGAAAGTTATTAAAAGATTTAATATAAAAAGTATAAATGGAAAAAAAGTGCAAAAAATAATACGAATATATCTAAAAATTTTAGTTTTTGGGTAATTACTAGTGAAAAAAAATCTGAAAACCTCAAAGTCTGAATGGCTAGATAGGATCAGTGCAGCTCTTATTGACTACTATGGGACTTCAGCTTTCACTTGGAGAAGTTTTGTATTAGAGTTTTTTGTGGTTTGTACACTTAATAAATATCTAATCTTTAGAGTTTGAGAAATCCGAATGTTAGTACTGTAGATAGGCTCCTTAGAGTTATTTTAGCCACAGTAATAAATCAAAACTTTACTTCTCTGGAAGAAATATCTAAAGCAGTGCTGTCCAACTTTTTCAGTGTATTGGGCTAACAATAGGATATACATGTCCAGGGGCTGGAATGTAAATATCAAGAGTATATTAGTCAAATGGCATGAAGTAGCCTTCAAGACATTCTGGGGTGATTGAACAATTTTGGAGATTTTACCCTCAGCAATTTACTAGCCATCACTAAGAATTCAGGAGTTTTTGTGCTTTAATGTAGGAGACAAAACAACCTGTGTCATTGCCATAATGGAAGTTAGGTAAGATTTGCTTTGCCAAGATTACATTGGTGCCGTCCTGCAGTGCCTGCATATGTTGCTCAATCGTTTTGAAATGCTTACAGAATCAGGTGAATGCCACAGAAGCAGGTATAATGCAAGCCTATTGTACAGCTAAAAACTGGATAATGCCCACTCAGGGAGGACTATAATCACAACTCAGATGTAGGCTCAAATTTGGGGCCAAGGTGCAAAATATGCATTTTTTTGTAAATTACACATTGGCCCATTACAATTTTTGGGTTGTGCCCTGAGACACAACTCTTCATGCTGCATTTTAGCAAATGCTGAAGTACACATGATTCTGTGAGAGAAGTGATCAAATTAGGCAGCTTGAATGTGACTGACTGTCAGTAAATGCCAGTATTTCAGTAATACAGACAAAGAAGAGAGAGCAAAAGGAAGTCCTATAAACAGGAACATTGTATGGAATGTTACAGTACATTTTTGCAAAAGGTAACATATTCAAATGATGCAAATCAAATGTGGGGAGAAAGGATCCGGACAATTATTTTTCATGGATGTTCAAGCATGGAAAATAATTTGCTAAACCTAAAACCGTTCTTAACTCTTTTATGGGAGGTAAGCATCGGTATCACTGTAAGATGTTAATCAGCCCCAAAAGTTTAGAAAAAAATCAAGATATCTTATATTGTTATATCTTTGAAAATAACAATTCCTTCAAAATGACAGTTCTAAAGTGATATCATTGGATCTCACCTACATTTTTTTAACCTATCCTTGTTTAAAACAGTTTTCCCAGAATGTAAAATTATAAAAAAAAAAGTTTTCAAAGACCACCACGAACCTTAGCAACCAAGATTTTCATTGTTTGGGTCCTTTTTTCCCCAATTTCAGACCTTAACGACGTCCTCGCAAAGTTGGTGAACATGAGCAGTGTATGTAATAAAATGTCACAATCGCAAAGCGTTTTTTTTGTGCCAAAATATTTAAGAAACTGCAGAGCAGGTGTTAATGCTTATCTTTGCTTAGCAATAATTTAATATTCACCAGGGAATAATTTGACATTGTAAGACTCACTAAACATTCGAAAAAATTCGATTTTGAACTTCACTTGTGAATTTAATTACATTCCCCCAATAGAATGAAACACATGCACATGCCTAACTTTTGAAACATTTACTAAAAGTATATGAAAGGCAAGTGCAAAAAATGGCCACCTACCGTCCTTCAAAAGTATTATAAATTAAAAAGTTTCATAGAAGGCTCACAAGAGCTCATCTGTAGTTAACATGCTAATTAAACTGCATGTTTAGAGAAGAATTATCAGACCAAGTTTTAATTCCTTGTCTTGGAGAGAGGTCTCAATACCACTCATTTACTGTATATAATATATTTGGAAATCTGATGTTTAAAGTGGCTCAAATTCTGTAAAGTCTAGGATTCAGTCAGACTTCATCAGTGATATTGTGGTGGGTTCTAGTGTTATTTTGAATGTCAGAGAAAGATCAGATTAAAAAGTCACAACAGAACTCTCTCAACGATTTTAACTGGCAACACAACCAAGCGTAGAGGACTTGAGGTTTTATTGGGTTATTTTCAGTAAATGAGAATCAAATACACCTGTGCCTATAGTCAGTGCTCTGTTTTCAAGACAATTTCAGCCCAGTTTCACAGCCAAGAGGCATGACTGCTTTGTGATCTTCAAAAGATTGCCATGAAGAGGAAAAACAGTTCTAGTTGCCATTTTGTAATGTAGATAATTGCCTTACAGTTTAGTAAGAAGAAGCAGAACAGGATTTCAGTGTCATGGCTCAACAATCATTTTTGAGTTGCAATGCTTTTTCAATTAAGGAATGCAAATGCTTTTAATGATCCGCTCTGCTGTGTTTAGGAAAGGTCATAGCAAACCTTTATTGCTGTTTACTGGAAAGACATTTTTGTACTCTCTGTCATTTCCATAATGGCCTCATGAGGTGCATTCTCACAATCTGATCTATGTTTTCTTTTCCATCGTTTTATTGCAAAATGCAAGCTGCTTGCCTTTTCTATTTTTCACAGTGCCAGATTGAATGCTTTTGTGTCCATTTGCTGTACGCCAGTATAAGAAGCTTTTACTGAGTTAAAGTATATTTAATTTATGCATATTTTCTATGTGCTTCAGCTTTGGATAGCATAACTGAAATATACTAGAAAATATTACAGAAGGTAATTTTTGAATAACTCCCTTTCACAAAAGAATATAGCAATAGATCTTATAGGCACAAATATTTTGTGTATAAGCTTTTATATGGAGGTGAGTGCCTTCTTCTCCTGCGGATGGTGCGCGTCAATTTCGGTGATCGCTGGATAGAACCGCTTCTCAGACCCGTGCTGGCAGTCCAGAGATCTGGATTCAATCTTCCACTCGGTGTCCCGGTCTTTTAGTTTTTGGGTGTAAAAATCAACTCTACTAGGGATTGATTTATAAATTAATTAATTTATTTAGTAAAAGCCCCGAAATTTGTATCCAATTGTAAAGGTTGTGCAAGCTGCACACGTCATTATGAGCACCACATATGTGGGAGACCAGCATTTACTCATACACCCCCTACAACGATCACAAGCACAGAAAATGTATGTGTTGGTGTAATACACAAAGGGAGGCCTATAATTACCAAGTGATCAATAAAAGCAGTAATGTATAGGGCACACTTGCATCAATAAAGTCAATGGTTGCTCCGTCACATTAATAGGCGCAATGGCCACATTGCACTTTTCATCTCTTAACTGGGAAAGTGATACTTACTCCACTAACCCACTAAAGTATAAATTATGGCAAATGATTACAGGTATGGGATTGATTATCCAGAATTGGGACTGGGCATTTTCCTGATAAGGGTTCTTTCAGTAATTTGGATCTCTATATATTAAGTCTTCTAAAAAAAATAATTTAAAGGAAAACTATACCCCCAAACAATGTAGGTCTCTATAAAAAGATATTGAATAAAACAGCTCGTATGTAAAACCATAAAGCCAAACCATAACATAACTGTTCAGTGAGTTTGCAAATGATCCTCAGCATGCAGGTCAGATTCAAAAGCAACAGTTATGACCCATTTGCCCCCCCCCCAATCACTGATTGGTTACTGCCTGGTAACCAATCCGTGGTAACCAAGAGAGCTGAAAAGTAGTGTTCTGGCTATTATGTTAGACATCCAGTCACTCCAGCCTTTATACATTACATTTTTGGCTAACTAACTATATTAGAAAAATTTTTTATTTTGCACATTTTTTGCCCAGTTTTTATTTTTACACTGAACAATTCCTTTAATGATTTCTGATAAATCGGCTAAGGGTTAATCAGGCCTATGATCAGTCTGCAACTCTTTACTGTGTTACACATACCCATACTTCTGGTCATAAATAAGCATTATAGTCTTGATGCTGCTGCTATTTTACCGCACATGTCCGTAGCAAAATGTAATTATGTAGCCTGCATCCCAGTCTAGTCTTGCCTAAGTGTAAAAATCATTCCAATTTAATGGATTTTATTCCCACAATGCAGCATATTTACCTGATAATTACAGTGCCAATGGAAGTTACAGCTACATCACTATGGTCACCATACAAATGGAGCTTTGGTGTATTTTTTTACCCTAAAACTTTGCTGAAAAGAGTGCAGTGCATAAAGGGAACCCTATGCCTACTTCTATGATGTACATTTCCAAGTGTAGCATATTGTATTCCTTTGCTACATAAGTGCTGTGCACTGCATCTTGTAATAAATACACTAGTAAAAAGCACAAGTATTGATACTGAATGTTACATAGAGCATGTACAAGTGCTTATTTTATAGTGACAAAAACCTGAAAGATTTGGTAACATTAGGTCACGCATACATGGGTGTAAGACCCCCAATCTCTGGGTGACAGAGAAAACCTTTTGTTTCTGATTATACCTGTAAACAACCTTGCATATAACCTACAACTTTTATATTTAAAGATATGTGAATGCGTGCAATTAAAAAGTAACTAAAATATCAGCTATATACACTACTGGCATCTTCATTTCATGTTTGTGATGAAGACTATTTGTATTCCCTAATTTAAACACCTTTAAAAAATAAGATCCTGTAGTTCATTAGGGAGAAATTTTAACAATAAATAAATCTCATTACCAAAATACATTCAAACTCCACTACAAAGGCAGGCTGTGACTCCTGTATCTAAGATCAGCTCAGCTTTTGCATGTTATTGTTTAGATCTAAGAAAACTTTCTAAGTCTCTAATGACTAATCAGGGATTGAAGTTTCTAGGCTACAAAAATCCTGTTGTGGTACAAAAGGCAGCAACCTAACACCCAAATCAATACTATATTACTCTCTCCGAAGGCAAAAGCTGCTAGGTCAGGAAAATCATGAAAAATTCATAGCGGAGGTGGTCAAGTTATCCATAAGATAGAGAAAATAATGCAATATCTAAAGATCCCTTGAGCAATTGAAGACACTTTATAGATTTGACTCTGGATAAGTGCTGGTTTGTTTCATCTCAGCACCTTTATGCTGCTCCTATCTTATTTTTTGCCAGTAAATATGGACACTTTGATCTATATATTTTCTTTCCTATTTACTTTTTTTTACTCATTTTTCAATAACCCATTTCTGACTGACTGCTGCATTGGCTAGCCGTGCAATATGTCCACCGAGTATATAGTCACAGAAATATCACTGTGCTAAGCAGCTTCATGCTGAACAATGAGACCTAAATTCCCCCCCCCCCCACACACACATACTTACAATTGGGAGAACAACTGTGACTAATGAACAGACAGAGCAAAGCATATTGTACAAGAAGATGGTGCTCCACTGGGTTAACAATTGCAAAAATGCTGTTAAGCCACAGTGATATTCATAGAAATATATCAACCCCCCAAAATGAGGGGATCATTTACAAATTTACTTTAGCACAAAACTGAAATATGTAGTCCTCTCCACCACTGTATTTGTCCGTGTGAAAGCTCTATTAGTAGCTCTAATGCAACATTTCCATTAGTTCTCCATTATTGATGCCCTTGTGCAAGAGCCTGTGTATAAGACCAAACTTTCCTGTGGTTTCTGCTTCTTATTTGCACTCAATGATTCAAGGCATTAAGGCAGCTCTTAAACTACACAGAAAACATATAAAGAGTAGCAAAGACATCTCTATATGAGCTAAAGTAAATGGTATCACCAAAGAGGTTTGACTTAAATGCATGGTAGTAATACTGAAGGAGTAGCAATGCTCTTTTCATAAGTTAAGTGCAAACATTTTTGCAACAATAAGAATGGATTAAAGGTATATTCGAATAGTCAGTCAGGTACACTCACATGTCTGCCTGAGAAGGCATGCTTACTAAGGCCAAATATCCTATGCCAAATTCCCTTTTGTATATATAGTGGTCCACTTTCACATCTATAAAATAACTTTTACAATACAGGTAACTTTATTTACATTTTTTTTAAAGAAAATGAAGGAGAACTCCAAAAATATGAAAAGAACTAACAGGATGAAGGTAACTAAGGTAAATAAAAGTAAATACATTCATTGGGACTGATGCAAAAAATGTGAGTGATGAAAGGATTTAACATGACATACAAGGCATTTTTGTTTTGAGACATTTGAAGGTTAAGGTTTACCACTGCAGACAGGCGATTAAGGGTAATGGCACAAGGGGTGCTTTGTGGTCTGTGGGAAATCATGCATCCATGGGTGACTGAATTCCCAAAGTGTTCACTCAATTTCACGATCAGACCAAACATGGTGATTTCTGTACAGTATTTTAAGATGCATGCCATCCTGTGCAGAGAGAGATTTCCCATAAATGGCAACAAGTCATTGCCCTAAAGGAGATCTCATGTACTGTTACCAAAACCCTCTGACAATAAGCAATGCTTTTGAAAAATATAGTTCATAATAGAGACCTCAGTCGGGTTTTGTGTGGAAATCCCAGATTCATCAATTGGGCAGGCGATCCGCTGGAACCCTGCCTGGGTATCCAGCTATGCTGCATTTATTATCCCTCTCCCTCAATGATCAAGAAAGTTTTTCCTTTTACTTGGTTGATCTGCCTCCGGAAGTGGTGCCACTTATGGCCCATGGTGATACCACTTCCAGTTCTGTGTGTCCCCTGGTCAGATAATAAGTAGACCCATTCTGGGTGGGATTGAGTAATGATTCTGGGTAGGTGACATAGCAAGGTGGCAAGTGTGGATCAGTATGTCCAGGCTGGGCAGGGGTCTAGGTGATGCAGGACTCATGCCCATGCAGGACTCTAGGTGATAAGATTGCATATGGAAGTCTCATATTATAGAACATGGCTGTCCATCTGGAGGCCCATATGTCGGATGTGGCCCTCCAAGGAATTATGTGCCCAAAGACATCATTTTAATATAATATTGCTCTCAGATGTGGAAAATTACAAATATGTGGTCTACTACATGTAAAAGACTGCACAGAACTGTTACAGAATATGTTAGAAACTTTGTCTTCAGTGCTGAACCTCAAATCTCTCACTTTGTGCAGATTGGCAGGGCTAAATATATCAAATTTGGGCGCTGATTCCCAGCTGTCCCCAGTTCTTGCAATACTAGAACTAATACGGAAATTGTTGACATGAAGCACCCCTGGTACCAAATTAAAAAAATTTTTTTTAGCATAGAGTGCGCAATTATAATCTTTACCCTTTAAATCCTCAACCCAGATTGGTAAGGGAGGTTGCCATTGGGTCTTCTGCCTCCAAGTGGCAGAGAAGAAACAAGGGTCTTCGAAAACTCAAATCAGACTCAACTAAATAACATTGTGATGCACAGTTCTGGCACTTGTGTCACCTACAGGGGTCATAGTGCAAAATGCCTTAATACACAGTTGATACGGTTACAATATGTTGTTTTTAATAATTTTATGAACCAAAACTTACTAGCTAAAGGTGGTTAGAAAGTTCAAATACAGAAATGGTGGGGGAAAAAATGTATTGGAACAGAAATTGCCTGGAATGTAGGTATAGCTAGAAAGCACGTCTTTAATTTACACACAGGTCTGCAAGGAGACAGCAGAAATGTGTACCTAAAAATTACTTTCTATTTCATCTCACAGGTTGTATTTTTTTTTCTAGATTCACATGTTGGAAACAATTTAAATACGATATAGCTTAAAGGCATGCAGTACACTTTGCAGACCACAGAAATCTCCTTGTATGCCACTAACACCTAAGGCCGATGGTCTGGTCTCAGCAGATAGAAAGAACAGATGATTGCTGATTGCGTTCTATTTTCCCAGGAATGGAATACTGGGTATAAGTTAACAACCATAGAAATGGGAAGTGGATTTCAGCCTGGCCAATAATAGTGTTCATACATTTATTTTTCACTACGATATCTGTACACTTTCCATAAAATGTTTTTACTGACGCACACAAATTTCTTTTTACATTGCTTACAAATTCACATCTACACTGTCTCAGCTGCCTCCACTAAATGATAATGAAGCAAATTTAAATGGTGAATGCCCGACACTGTATCAAAGCTTCTTTATTATTTCTTTTCTGGCATTGATGTTTCTTTGACTTTTTTAGCTGAAACCACAGGGTGCCAAACATATATGACAGTTTACAATAGAAAAACAATATTGCTATTAGTTAACAATGTTAGCTATGAATACATATTGACAGTATTTTCACTGCAGATTTGCTGCCGACATAACACGAAGCAAATAGCATTCGATATATTGAAACACTCTGGGGAGTTAGAGAGTTTCAGGAACAAATTTATAGCATTAAGTGCTGAATGCTAAATTTAATGAAAATGCAAATTTAGGAGTACTTTGCACACACTTTAAGGAAATATATTTGCAGATTCAATGAATTAACCTCTCCACCTCTGCTTTTTTTCTGATTTAAACAGCAGTATACTTGGCTACATTGAGAGGAATGACTCATTAGATGCTGATGATATGCAGAAGAAGCAACAGCAATGAAAGAATGTCAAGAATATTCTCCAATGTTTCACTTTCATGAGAGAGATGGGAAACAATAGCTCCAACTGGGAATATTTGTGTCATTTATACTAACACATCCTTGCAATTACCAAGACTGTAAACTCAGCTATTCTAGCATAGAGGTGGCAAAGTGCAAGCATCTATGTGTATGTCATCTAGGAGTCATGAACTACAAATGCCATTTAATTGAATCACATGGATTTCTGAGAGCAGAGCTAAATTGTTTGCTATAAGGAAATGAGTTTTCCTAATTGAGACTAAATGCAGATGGAGAAAGCAACAGTGCAAAGATGAGCCATTCCAATTACTACACACAACTTACATATTATTATATTAACATAAATGACAGGCATCCAGTTTTATATTCACACTCTTACTTTATTCTTTAATCCCACTTGCTGTAAAAGTCGAAAAAAAACCCCACTAGCAGCCCCCTTTAGTTTTTTCTGAACTAGCAACAGGCACATCCGCCAATTGTCTTCTTTCTACTATGTTTTCTCAGCATATTCAGTAGTTCAAAACAATTAAAAGCAACAAGATGTAAAAAAACCCCCAGATATTACTACACTTTTATAAGATTCCGTAAAATTACTCTTATGATGTCCATGTGCAACAACAAAAGGTAGAGTTATTATAGTTCGAACTGGAGGATACAGAAGCAGTGCTGAGCAATATCTCCTATCTGAATCCATGCTTCCCAATAGAAATCACGTGTTGTTCCAGCATACAAATGAATCCAAACTGTTGCCAGCACAGAAAATAAATAGTTAAATTCTAAACTGATAAATTATAAATCAGCCAGTGAGCAGATGACATATAAAGTCAACAAACAAATATTCTTAGTGTTGGATTAAAGATGTCTATGGCTTTTAAAGGACCCATTACATTAAAAAGTAAATGTCCATGTACCTTCAAAGTCTGCATCTCCTTTTCCAGCACCTACAATTCATTCATTAGCTACAAATATTCTATTTTATGTGAGAAAGATTTTCAGTCTGTAGCTCTGTAGAGAGCAATGATTGGCATTTGTTACCTATTTATTGTCCTGTGCAAGAACTAAACCCATTGTATTCTACACATCTTATCTGTTATCAGCTGTGTAACATGTGCCTTTTGCTCTTTTCAGCTTGAATTGCTACCTCCATGGCTACACAGCAGCTTATTTATTGTTTCTGAAGCAAGCACACTGTCCATTATATTTAAATGCATATACAACTTTCATATTTTGGTTTAACTGTTCTCAAAGAAACATTTCAATCTAAACAACTTTGTATTATACATTAATTAAATAATTATATGATTTTAAACATATTTGTAAATGTAATTGCAATTAAAAGCAGTAATTGTTTATTGTTCTCTGTATTGCTCTTCTTACTCTTGAAATAATGTAGCAGAAGCCAGCTATGGAAGAAGCTCTAGTTAGTTATGATGCTGCTGCCTTCCAATGTCACCTCATCGAGTCTATAGAAAGCACTGCAGCTCCTTATTGTATTTAAATGATACATTTGTTTCGGCTGTCAATGGATTCATCACTGAGGGTTGTTCTATCCCTCTTTAGAGAGATATGAGGAGTAAAGATTTATATGTGATTGCTACACGATAGTGTTGACTTCATCAAATATACATACTGCTGTACTTTCTAAACTGTCACCTTGTCTATGGTGAATAACCATTGTGGTTCAATAAACATGACAAACAAGAGCACCCTGTCCTATCACTTTTCAATCAATACATTCTTCATATCCATGTTCTATTGCACCACTGCTTCTTCAGTTTATTTTTAAGTTGAAGTTATCACTGTATTTTAAAGTTGAAGTTTTATGTGATAGGTATTCAGCAGTTTATATTGGGAACGGTTATTTTGCACCTGTAGCCGTACATCCATCAGATTTGAGCCAAAAAAGACAATCAATCAACGGTTTCTATGCGTTATTGGCCAGGTGGAAATTTGCCCAGTGTTTATAAATGAAGCAAATATTGCTGGTGACACTTACCAGGGGTTCTGCTGGTTGGTTAGAGCCACAGGAGGCTTTGCATAATATTATTCAAATATGATGCAGCATTCCCAGCTAGTTCCAGTAAATCAGGGGCAGGGATAGGGCTTGTACCTTAAAGGACAAGGAAAGTTAAACTAAAGAAGTAGGCTAGAAATGTTGTACATGATGTTTGTTTTGAGCTTCTGTACCAGCCACAGCCCTTTAGCAGGGAGGATCTGTGCCTTCAAAGATGCCGTAGTAGCTACCCATCTTTTTTTGTGCTGATTCACTGCACATGCTAAGTGCTGCTGTCAGTTACTGAGCTTAGGGACAGACTCCATATGCATAGAATATAAATGTCACAGTATAAGGCAGATTAGTAATTAATACAGATAATTATTACATGGCGGCACAGAACTCAGTGCAATTAGCATCAGAATTTAATAATCAGCCCTGTAGAATCAGTTTATATAACAGGCCAATCTTGTTTTCTGCTGGATAATTTGTGATGACTCCTAAGCTTAGCTTCTCAACAGCTGCTCAGATCCCACTGAGCATGTGAGTGTCGCAGACACTTTCCAAAAATGGTGACCTCCTGTGACAAGTATGAAGTCCTGAATCATTGCTGCTATTGACAAGCTGAAACTTTACACTGGTGCAATAAATTCAGTATGTAAAACATGGCGTTTTTAGCCCTATTCATTGTTAGGGTTTAGTTCTCCTTTAACTATGGAAGAATGTCAAACATTTAACAGCATACAGTTCTGACTTAAAAAGATTCCTTGAGTTCCTGTGGTGCCTATGCTAAGAAAACAGTATTTTGGCAGTACAGAAATACCTGGAATTTTAAATCCCATTATATAAAATTCTGTAATACAATGGGGCTAAGGAAAAATGGATTCAAATAGGTTAAAATAAGTGAGAATAATAAGAGAAACAGGCTTGTTTCAATATAAACTTTCTTTAGTAGAGAAAATTATACCTGACAATACAAAAGATATATTTAATCTCAAGGGGGTAATTTTAATTCTTTTAGCTTTCAAGAACAGGAGATTTAAAATCCTGCATAGTTCTGCCTGGAATTCAGATTTATGAGCCTCATGTTCTGCTTATGCATTTCATTGTCTGAACATTAAGGGCCCTGGGCCACTGATGCTCAAAAATGAGCAATCCAACACTATAACATGTCTCTTTGTTATGATAATTGTTTCTTCCTTGCTGCCGCAAGAACATCTGTTGTTTCATGCTAAATACAGAACAATGCCACTTTGTATACGTTACCTGCAGCACAGTGTTAATCTATGGCACCTTAAAGGCTATCGCTGGATTTTACTGAACTGCTGGCCATTTGGACAAGTCACAGTGTTCATAAATTGTTATGTAAGACATAATGAAAAACTGAAACTTAATTGTGTGATTAGTTGAATGGTGACTGAACTACTGGATGAAAATAAATCCCAGCTTAATCTGTGCAACCAAACCGAGGTATTTGCTTACATACTGGCAATCAAAATAAATGTTGCTCTGCATGATGACATTGTGATTTTACCAACATTTTTTCACATACATATTTAATATAGAAAAAATGTCAATAAAATGTAATTCCATACTTACCTCAATTTCTCAAAAAATATAAAGAATAGTGAAAATTAAACTGTATGAAAAAAATCCACAGTTTTTTATTGGAAGCTTCATCTTCATTCAGTGCAAAAAAAAAGTGCAAAACACAAAGTGCAAGGGTTGCAAAAATTGTCCCTATCGCCTTAGTTTTCTGACGTACGGAAACAAAATAAAAGGCAGTCTTCAGGCCCACCTTGTTCAGGCTTGGGTGGGCATCTTTATCCCCAACCTCAGCGACCAAAAGGCCCGCAGAAGGCAAGGGTCTTCAGACCCCCTTTGTCGCAAGGCTAGGGGGCCCTTTTGTCCAATCCCCACCAGGCCAAAGGCATATAAGGTAAAAAAATAAGTCAAACCAACATTGTTTGTGCCAGGTTTCAGGGGGAGATTGAGCCTAATGGCCACACATATTCCCCCTATGGAAAATAGTACCAAAGTGACATACAGTTGAGATAAAAATATAAATAAAAGATCACAAATAGCTGATTTGAAGGAGAACTCAACCCCCCAATTAAAAAATGCCCTACCTACAACCTAGATACCTCCCCCACATACTTCAATAGACACGAAAATGTCCCTAAAATATTTTTCACCTATCAGTGCAGAGTAAGCGCAGCGGAGCTCGTGGGCGCCATTTTCCATATCTTCGGATTTCTTTGGGTCCTCTTCAACAATTCAAGTCGCTTTCGGCAATTTTTCGCAGTCCGTATGAACTGGAAGACTGCTCCAACTGCGCATACGCCAATATGGCGCTCTATTACAGATGCTATCAGGAAGATGGTGCCCACAAGCTCCTCTGCGCTTACTCTGCAATGATAGGTGAGAAATATTTTAGGGACATTTTAAGGGCTATTGAAGTATGCTGGGGGGGAAGCCGTGAAGGGGGGCTATCTAGTTTAGTAGGTAGGGGCTTTTCTTAATTGGGGGGGGATGATTTCTCCTTTAAAACCAATCTAAAATACACCCAATCCCCAACTGTCTGGTGTAAAGTGAAGGTGCTCCTAAAGTGCCAAAGTAAAAGTGTGCTATTGTCTTTAATTTTGGCGCCTCCTTAAGGCAAACCAGGGGTGGGAATCCTGGGGTGCAAAAATGCTCAGGCATAAAATATATCTATAAATGTTGTATCTGAAGAATTAACTTACACTAATATGAGTATATTACATACGTTTGTTCAGAGGCAAGCAATATAGTTTTACCTAGCTGAAAACATGGGTAATAGACAGCTAGAAGGAGAATTAACTAAAAAATTGATCCAAAATCTGCAGCTACTGTAGTATACCTTGTCCTTTAACATTGCAAGGAAATAAAGTAAGATGTCCTGGAGACCTCAGTGCTCAATATTATGTTCATTTTCTTAGCCAAAAACTTTTATAGGCAGCACCCCTTGACCCTGTGATGTTATCTCTGTCAATCATAAGGGGAAATTTGTTTAGCCCAAGTCAGTTTTTAGGCAAACCCTATTTTCTATGTATCCACATTTTTTAATTGAATGTGCACTCTCAGAATGGAGGGCAAGGAGCTTCACCTTTGGGTAAATACAGTGGACCTGTGTTTAGCATTGTTGTATTCACAAGGGGCAGCATTTGTGAAACCTCTTGAACCCCCTCCTAGTTTTTGTGTTATTCCAAAGCTCCATTGAATCAGAGATGCAGGAGGTCCCTGTAGTCTAGTGACGAGCAATTTTCACCACAAATTGTCCCAGAAAAACACTATGGACTCCAATGTTTTGTACGCTAAAAAAAGTTCCATTTTGCAAATTTTTGCTGTTCCTCAAAATGGGGACAGATTTGCTCATCACTACCCTGTATTCACTGTTTGCCTATGGCAGGTGCTGCCTTGCCACCAACAGGTACAGGGCTGCCTTGCCTCCAACAGTGCTGCTATGTACCTGGTGCCATATTTTTAATACAGCTCAAGGTGCAGAGCATAGCAAATCCCCTTTGGGCAACAGCACTTGAGCTCTTTAGGACTGTGGCATTAGTAAATATAGCCTCTTAGTATCTTTTGTGGTATTTGAAACAGGCAATAGCAAATAAAATTACATATATAAATAATTCTAACCTTACAGCAAACTGGAAAATGAGTTTCAATGTTGATAAATGCAAGGTTATGCACTTTGGCAAAAATAATATTAATGCAAGTTATACACTAAATGGCAGTGTGTTGGGATAACAAGTTGTCTAATTCTGGGCAGTGTCATTCTGTAACTACTAAAGCAAATACATTCTGTCTTGCATAAAAAAGGGCATTAACTCAAGGGATGAAAACATAATTATGCCTCTTTATAGGTCCCTGGTAAGGCCTCATCTGGAGTATGCAGTGCAGTTTTGGACTCCAGTCCTAAAGAGGAATATAAATTAGCTGGAGTAAGTGCAGAGATGTGCAACTAAACTGGTTAGCGGGGTGGAAGACTTAAATTATGAGGGTAGACTGTCAAGGATGGGGTTGTTTTCGCTGGAAAAACGGTGCTTGTGAGGGGACATGATTACACTTTACAAGTACATTAGAGGACATTGTAGACAAATATCAGGGGACCTTTTAAATATAAAGAGGATGACAGTACCAGAGGCCACCCCTTCAGACTAGAAGAAAATAACTTTCATTTGAAGCAACATAGGTGGTTCTTTACAGTGAGGACAGTGAGGTTGTGGAATGCACTGCCGGGTGATGTTGTGATGGCTGATTCAGTTAATGCCTTTAAGAATGGCTTGGATGATTTTTTGGACAGACATAATATCAAAGGCTATTGTGATACTAAACTCTATAGTTAGTATAGATATGGGTATATATAATTTATGTGAAAGTAGGGAGGGGTGTGTGTATGGATGCTGGGTTTTCATTGGAGGGGTTGAACTTGATGGACTTTGTCTTTTTTCAACCCGATTTACTGTAACTATGTAACCTAATTTTTCAGTAATAATATTGATTCAGAACAGCAAAAGAGAAGTCAGTTGAGTGGTTTTACTCAGAACCCATTTATTTTTATTGGAGATGCAATAAGTGGGCAGATATTCAGTCTATGGGGCTCATTTATAAACAGTGAGCAAATTTACAAATTTTGGGTAGTAAACCATGGCAACCAATCAGATGGTCGATTTCAGTGCTCAACCTGCAGCTGTTTGAAAAAACAATCACTGTTTGGTTGCTAGGGGTTACTGCCCAGGTGCAAATTTGCCCACGGTTTGTAAAGGAGTCCTTCTGTGTTTTTGCAAAACAGAGCATCAAAGGTTTGCTAGAGCAGAGACCCTTTAAGGGTAATATATTTCAGCATTAGAAGAGCTTGTCTCATTTTATAGTTAACTGGTGAAAACTGAAATGACATTGTTTAGAAAATATTTTTCTTTGTATATCAGTACAGGGTGAAAAACAAATACAACTGAAGCTGCATGCCTTTCGTTGTCGCTGCTTGAGACATTTCTGAAGTGTTGGCATGACTTCCAGGGAATTAATTTGACAGCAGCACAGATGGGATGGTAGTAAAACAACCCTGATTGGGATGTGTTGAACTTAACCCAGAGTTTATCACACCCTTTTCTGAGTTCAAATTGCTTAAATTCTCCACTTTTTCCTGTAACAATGAATAGAAAGCTTTTCTGTAGAGATGTAGCACTAACGGACTAATGTTTCTCTTAAATAAAAAAAAGTCAGCTCCTAATAGTATCAGCAGCTGCCACAAGATAAAAATAATGAGCTACAGGGGCACTGAGCTAGTGCTAGTATGAAAATTAGAAGCTTTCATGTAGCTCCTCCATCTGTAAGGAAATTATAAGACACGTCAGTGTCGCTGAGTGCTAGAGCAGACATTTTCAATCTAGGATTATGTGTTCAATTGTAGCTTCTTTGTGATAAAGGCTGTTATACTGGATGTGAAGATGCTGATATCTGCATTGCACACAATAAATAATGATTATTTTCTTGCCTAAAAATTCTCTGGAAAGTTGTTTCCTTCTCAAACTTGTAGGGACCGGTTTATTAAAGGTTGAGATGCTCAACCTCAAAGAAAGATTATTCTGGTATCCATTAAGTATTGTTGACGGTGTTTCCTTGACAAAATAACTACCTGTTAAGTTGAAACCTGTTGAGATTCATTCAAACTGATGGTGTGTTTTAATTGATCTCTGTCCTGCACTCAATGTGGTTAATCATTCTGATCTGCTGGATTAAACAGTCCATAAAAATATTGCCAAGTGTTTTGGCTATTGAGAAAATTTGACTCCAACTGAGAAAACTTGGGTTGCAGAATATGTTGAGACACAATCAGCGACATCAATGGGGAAAAAAATACAAGTGCTGCATGGGATAGGTTATTCAAAAAGCTTGGGACCTGGGGTTTTTTGAGTAAGGGATCTTTCCGTAGTTTGGTCATGCAAGTGAGAACAGTCTAAATGGCAATTTTAGCCCATATATAGACTCATAAGCTGCCAGGTGTTCAGGACCAAATACAGTAAATGGCACAACAAGGTGTTACTTATATTTTTGGCATTACACCCATTTTATAGCATGAAAGGTAGTTGTCACCATAAAGTAACTGCATGGTTAAAAAAAAGTTTTAGTTTTTGTGGTATGCTATAAAATGGAAAGTAAAAAGTCATGCAGTCTGTGACTGATTACTTCTTTTTATGTTTGTGATAAGAATCAAGGAATAGAAAGAAGTTTAAATTACAAAGAGAGTATGAACTTGAAACTAATTAATATCTCCATTTCTCTGCATTCTAAATGATAAACAGCTTTGTTGATGGGTAAAAATTAAAAACACTTTGCCGATCAGATAATTACATTTATCTGTGTATGCTGTTTAAGCAACTAGTTTATCTTGTTATGCCCCAGATCAGCCATACCACTCCCACTCAGGATCTAGATTTAGGATTTAAAATGTAATTTCAATTTGTCAGTATTTGTTTTCAAAAACACCAAACTTGCATGTTTGATATTGTTTAGTATGCATAATTTATTCCTTTTTACTATTTGCAGACAAAGGATAAATACAGTGATCTCAAAGACACCCAGATACAATACATGAGATCACAGGATTATAAATCAAACAGATTGTAAATTCTAGCAATGCCATATATCCTTATAAATATTAAGAAACCTCTATAGCAAATAGAATCACAGATGAAATACCAGGCATATGTATCTCAGGGTAAGTAAGGTTATGATGCAGCTTTAAAAAAATGATAAAACATGTAGAAAGTGTGGGAGTTATAGTATATTGTGTGTACCATGTAATTAACTCCCCCTAGTGCTTCATACCATTACTTGTCTCCATTTATTCCCACTGAAGCTCCAAAGAAACGTGCAAGATACAGCAATCTGATTTAACAATTTGTTGCATACTGTATGTGTAAGTAGCTGTAGATTGTTCAATAATGTTCCAAACAGGCATAGTCAGTATAAAATCATTGAATGTTTTGTATACTTGTTATTTAAAAATGGTTTGTAAACACAGTAAAAACAGAAGCAGCAATGGGCATTTTAAGAAAGTTCTTATGTCAAAACACTAAACTGATTACACTGAGAATGCAGAAAAGGGAATGCGGCAGGATGGTGAGTAGGATAAAGGTTCCTTTTCTTGAAAGACAAGGAAAATGTAAATCATTGTGGATTCCTATTTGTCAGGTATCCCCAGCAACCTTGATCGCTAACCTTGGTCCCTAGGCCAGTAATATCCATTGGCCAGAGGTGGTTGAATTGGCATTTGCGGATAAAGTGATAGATGAGAATCTTAGAAAATATTTGTATAAAATTAACCCCATCACACCTGTATTTTATACTATCCCAAAAATTCACAAGGACTTACAACATCCACCTGGGCAACACATAGTGGCCAATACAGATTCAGTTTTCTCTCCTTTGTCCATTTATTTGGATAGACTTTTACAACCCATTGTTCGTAAAACGAAATCTTTTCTTAAGGACACTAACCAATTACTAGACATTTTGGATAACTGTAAAGTTAATGCTAACAGTGTTAGTCAGTCTAGATGTAAGTAGTCTATATACTTCTATAACACACACAGCGGGCTTGGCTGCAGTAGATTATTGGCTAAACAAATCTTCAGAATATACAAAGAAAAATCTTTCCTTTTGGATTTATTACAAACAGTACTTAAGGATAGTTACTTCCTATTTGGTGACAATTTTTATAAACAAGTACAGGGGACAGCAATGGGGAATAATGTGGCCCCCACTTACGCCAACCTCTATATGGCAGATTTTGAGGAGAATTACGTTTATACTGATATACTATTTAAACAATACTGTTCCCTATATCACCGGTATATTGATGATATTATAATGTTTTGGGAAGGACCAGTGGGTACACTTATTGAATTTCACCATATTTTGAATTCTGTGGTACCTACTTTTGAAGTTCACATTATGTCATGATATGGAGAAATTGAATTTTTTGGATGTTATGATACAAAAAAAATGGCACACTGTTGGAAACAGATCTGTATAAGAAAGAGACGGATAGGAACAATCTGTTATATAATACTAGTTTCCATCCGCGGTCATTATTGAAGTCTCTACCAATGACACAGTTTAAGAGGGTCAAAAGGATCGTTTCCAATGAACAACAGTGTGAAATCTGTTTAAAAGAAATGTCAGAACGCTTCATAGAAAGGGGTTACTCTCAGTGTAAATTAATGGAAGATTTAACAGCTATAAAAGATATAACATCTGTACAGTTAAGGACTCCAAAAAAGACAGACAATACAGAGAAAGAAAGTAGACTAGCCTTTGTAAGTCAGTATTCAGTGGCAAGTGATCAGGTTAAGAACATTTTGACAAAACATTGGCAGATCCTCAAAACAGGGGTTTCACATGTCAAGGAATTCTCATCTGTTCCTTTAATGGCTTACAAACGTAATAAAAACTTAAAGGACCTTTTGGTGAGAGCAGATATAGGTCCCCAAAAGAAACTTCGACAACAATTTTTAGGAACCCCCCAAAAGGGGACATTCCCTTGTTTATCTTGCGCAGATTGTAATAACATTACTAAAGGGAATTCCTTTACACATCCCTATACGGGCAAAAATATTTTGATTAAAAAATACTATACTTGTGAGTCCAGGTTTGTAGTCTACCTGATTAAGTGCCCATGTGGATTAGCATATGTGGGTGAAACGACACAGAAGGTGAAAGAAAGGATAAAGCAACATAAATCATATATACGTTGTAAATTGCTACATTTACCGATACCCGCACATAAGACGTGGCGGTGACAGACAACAAATCCTTAAAGGAGAAGGAAACCCCCAGGGCGCTAAACCCCTCCCCCCCTCCCCTGTGCTGCCCCCCCTCCCTCCTCCCCCCTGGCCTACCTGTCCCCCTGGGCAAATGCCCCTAACTTTTTACTCACCCCTCTGCGCAGGTCCTGTCCACGGAGTACGCAGTCGCCATCTTCTCCCACGCTCGTCTTCTTCCTGCTCTGATCGGCGTTTTCTGGCGCATGCGCAGTAGGAACAGGTACCGGTACGGCTCTACTGCGCATGCGCCGAATGTCACGAAGTGAAATCGGAAAACTTCGTGACATTCGGCGCATGCGCAGTAGAGCCGTACCGGTACCTGTTCCTACTGCGCATGCGCCAGAAAACGCCGATCAGAGCAGGAAGAAGACGCGCGTGGGAGAAGATGGCGACTGCGTACTCCGTGGACAGGACCTGCGCAGAGGGGTGAGTAAAAAGTTAGGGGCATTTGCCCAGGGGGACAGGTAGGCCAGGGGGGAGGAGGGAGGGGGGGCAGCACAGGGGAGGGGGGGAGGGGTTTAGCGCCCTGGGGGTTTCCTTCTCCTTTAAGAAATTAGAGATGCGTTGGATTAATACATTGGGCACTTTAACGCCGGGTGGTTTAAACAGAGAATATACGCCTATGTTATTTATATAAGTAAGTGCTTGAAGTTCACTTTATTGATATGCTTGTTTTTAACATGTGTCTGTTTATAGATTTAAAATGATTATATAATAATTTTATCTCTATTTTTATTGTGTTATAGGACAGTGAAATTTAAAGATATGGAAGCTCCTGATTCAAAGTAATTCAGGGGTATTAGTTCCCTGAATTCAGCATTGGAGCCAGAAATAAGCAAAATTCAGAAGTCTAATATTGAGATAAAGCAAAGTAAGACTTCCTGTCCTTGACACTTATGTTGCAAAGGTTATTTAAAAAGGTTTTTAATACATTGTGTCACTCTTTGAAAAAATGTTTATTTATTACCTGTTACTATATAGCACTTTCTGCAATTCACTTCTTTTGTAACAATATATGAATACGAGACATGTAATCTGATATATTGAAAGTAATTTGATATGGAAATAGTTCACTGTGACTTATGGGTAAATGGGAGGTGCAATGGTGTGACTCCTCCCTAAGGTGGGTATTTAAGCACATTTAGACACTGTTAATTAATGGCTTGACAAAGGGCCTGTGTAGCCCGAAACGTTGCCTATGGCATTGGCCAGAGGTATATTCCTATCTCTGCCAGGCCCCTATGTTCTGCCGCTTCCCAATGGTCCTTTTTAGTTTTTCAGGACTGTGTGTATGCACTGTATAGTAAAAATATATATTTTGCCTATACTGTACATGTTTGCAGTCCTAGGCAAACTAAATGGGCCGCTGGGAAACTCACAGGACAGGTCAGTGCATTTTTTAGAGAAGAGGAGCACCAACTCAGCATCTTAAGTTATTGATAATAAACACTGGGTGGTTCCTGACAAATAAGCACCCCCAATGATTTTTACATTCCTTGTCTTTAAGCTACAAAAGTTACTCTGCGCACCACATCATTAGTACAGACACTTAGGGGGTTATTTATTAAAGTCTGAATGCTAAAAATGTGAAAAACGTTTGTTTTTTGTTTTACTATAAAAACTGAATTTTAAGTGGAGAAAAAAAAAACCTTGAATTTTTCGAGATTTATTATACCCCTAGGATGCAAAAAGTCTAAATCCGAAAATCCGCCATCTCAATGGGAGAGGTCTCTATCCTATTAGGAGGTTTCTTTGGTCTGCGCTGGAATTAGCCGAAAATCCGACTAATTTGTAAGATTCGGATTTTCGCTCAATTTTATTGAGTTTTTTCCTGATCTGATTAAATGAAGCTTTTTTAATAATAAATAAGGTCAAATCGTGGATTCTATTTTGGTCTCATTTTTTAAAAATAAAATCAGAAAAATTCGGATTTTGAAAAATAACCAGCTGGGAAACTGACGACATGTCTAGCCCATGTCAGATTTAAAAATGAAATATAAAAAAATCTGTTTGCTCTTTGGAGAAATGGATTTCAGTGCAGAATTCTGCTAGAGCAACACTATTAACTACTGCATTTTGAAAAAAAAAACCTTTTTTTCCCCCATGACAGTATCCCTTTAAGGTATGCAAAAAAACGGTTTAATAAAGCAAATAATTACAAAAATGAATAATTATAAAGCCATTAAAACATACAATTTAGTACATACCAAACATAGTGCCCAGAAATAAACACCAGCACTCAAGCTGGTAAGGCAAACAAGTTAGTGTATGGAAGAATAACCCAACTCAATACACTTAGGGGCCAATTCACCAAGCTCGAGTGAAGGATTCGAAGTAAAAAAACTTCGAATTTCGAAGTCTTTTTGGTTGAAGGATAATCCTTCGATCGTTGGGTTAAAATACTTTGAATCGTTCGATTCGAAGAATTTAATCGTTCGATCGAAGGATTATTCCTTCGATCAAACTATTTGTGCTAAAATCCTTCGACTTCGATATTCGAAGTCGAAGGATTTTAATTCCCAGTCGAATATCGAGGGTTAATTAACCCTCGATATTCGACCCTTGGTGAATTTGCCCCTTAGTCCTTTGTCAAGGGGATTCCCTAAGTACTTACATAGAGTAAGGCTCTGGACATAAAAATGAAGGGATGGATATGAAGTGAAGAATGGGTCATTTGTAAAATATTTAGCACACAGTGGGTTCTTTAGTCAATTGGAATGTTAACCATGTTATACTAATGTGTCTGTATAGATTTATAGGCCATTAGTACCATTTACAATTTCTACACATGGAAAAGGAAACAAGACTCTAAGCAACTTGAACTAAATAATATCATAAGCAGACTCAGGACATTTATCCATAGTTTCTATTAAAGGGGTCCATTAAAACATGTTTTGCATGAGAAAATGCAACTATATAAATATTAATTGCAATTTTGTATTTGTTTATTGTTTTCCTGGTCCTGACTGCTAAAATATTGTAGCAGAAGCCAGATGATTAATAGACCTAGAGAAAAACTAACTTCTTTCTGCTACTTTGCCAGAATCAGAATGAATAAATACAAAAATAAAAAAGAATGGCTTTCAATTGCAAATATATGTACAAATAACTTTTAAACCACTTGTAATTAACGTATATAAGAAAATTGCTTAGAATTCCATTTGCTTTCATTGTGCTACATATTAGTAAATAGTTTTTTAAAAAAAATCATAGATAAATGGAAAATACAATGTTTATTTACACTGCCTTGCCATTTGATGAGTAGCTGTAAATGATGATAATTTAGCAACTGTATAAAACTGAGGAGAAGATTGCATGTCACTGGGTGATAGGAGTAATAATTATGATACATAGATTGGAAAAAAACATTACTTTTGATTGATTCAAAATTAAGGCAAATGGCATGCATAAGCCCAGCCATTAGCGGTTAGGATAATGAATTTTCCTTTAGATGCAAGTATAAAGGAAAAAAGACGAAAACAGACAAATGAATAAGCATAATTAAAAAAATCTTTTTTTTTTTTTTCTGTAACGAACCAGCAGTTAATAGTGAAGAAAACACTTTTCTTTTTCACAATTTGCAATGGCTCTTAGTTTGAAAAATACCTGTAGACATGGCCTTTCTAAAAGGCCAAGCTGATCTAAGTTCATGGGTGCCCAACCAGGCAGAATTTGGTAGGTTTTTTCAGTACCAGTTACTAAATATGTCCTTTCTTTCCTTAATAGGAAAATGTCCAAGACTGTTCTTGAATCTCCTTTATGACCTCAGCATGACTGCCTTAAATATAATGAAATAATTCTTATACTAATAGTGAAGCCTTCTTTCCTTTAGTCTTTTGTAACCTTCATATACCTAAAGAAAAAAGTTAGACACTATTTTGTATTGACCGTCTACATATTTGGTCCACATTATATTTCTTCTTTCTGCTCTCGTTTCTATGGATAATTAAATAATCAGTTCCCTGAATTAATCTGGTTGCAGTTCTTTAAACTAAAACATTGATGGAAGCATGATACTCTACGAGCATGGTGCATTCTTGCTCTGAGATATCCATATTAGCAGAATTATGTTTGCCGGTCTAAAATTGAATCCCCTTTCACTCGACTTAGCAAAAGCATGCTATGCCACAGAGTGGCTCGATTTATGGGCAGAGCTATGGTCATTTGGCTTGGGCTTCATTTTATTTCTTGAAGTAACAGATATAAAGCCGTGGTTGCACAGGATCAGTTCAACAATCCCCACACATTATCTTGGGGTGTAGCACTAAGCAAGGCTGCCCCCTTTCCCCACTTCACATTGGCAATTTAACAACCTCTAGTGCAGGAAATATGTAACATAAAGGGCATTATTGGCTTTTATCTTTAATCACTACATGAGAAAAATGCCCTCTTTACAGAGTATACATTGCTATTTTGGGGGACATCTGGAGCAATCTTTTCAAGAGGCAATGCAAATGTTAAATACATCATTTTGCCATTTTGTCAGGATTTGGGGATACCCTGTAATAATGGATATCAATCCCAAATAATATGTATCCATATTCAGACTCAGTTGGTAGGTTTGCAAGGGGGACAAAGTACATTTTCATATGGGACATTCCCTGGGGTACGGTCAATGAAAATTCAGTCTGGATGCATGGGGGCCAATTCACTATGCGCCGAAAATGCATTAGCGACGCCTTCGCCGCACTTCACCAGGGCGCTGCAAATTCACTAAAATCCGAAGTTGCGCTCAGGGAGGCAAAAGGTAGCGAAGTTACGCTAGCATTAATTCGTCAAGCAAAGCGAAGTTACACTAGCGATGCCTAATTTGCATACGGCGCCAAGTTAAAGTACAATGGACGTATATGTAGCAGCAAATACATTATACTACACAAGCCTGGGAAAGCTTCATAAAATAAAATAAGAGTTGTTATTTTGCACTATACATGTGCCCACTGTATAGTTTAGGTGCCATATGTTAGGAAATGTGGGGGGGAAGGAGGGAACCCTTAAAAAAATGTTTTTCAGCCTATCACCCTTAAAAAAGTAAAAGACGCCAGCTTTTTTTGGGACTTGAAGCAAGCCCTATCTACTCTATTGCACTTCACCTGGTCTGAGGTGGCGAAGGCAAGTCTGGCGCAAGAGGTAACATTCAATAAAATTCTCAAGTTAGTGAATTAGCGTAGTTATGTCCCTTTGCCATAGCGCAACTTTGCCTGGCGTAAGGGTGTGAAGTAGTGCTAGAGTAGGTCAACTTCACTAGCAAATTTACACCAGCTCAAATTAGTAAATCAGCAAATTTTCGCTAGCCACTATGCCCTTTAGTAAATTTGCCCTATGGACTGCAATGCATGGACAATGCTGCGAAATATGTTGGTGCTATATAAATTTTATTTATTTCAGACTGAATTTGTGGCGCCCCATGCAGCCTCCCTTTAAAAAGATACAGGAAATAGTTATAATAAGTAGCTACTTACTCAAAAGCTGCACATAAAAGTGGTTTAATCATATCAACACTATATTAGTGAATTGACCTATGGTAGTTTTAGTCATCTAGTAGGTAAAACATTACATGATTAATTGATTGATATAGGATTCTGACCCAGTGACCTTGCACTCAATGATGAAACCAATAAACTATTTTCTTATACAGTATATCATGAAAGCAGACTACCAGATTCTACAGTTGGATATGAAGCTTCTATAACTTCTTTATCTTCTACAAACACAGATACTTATATTGGTACAGTATTGCAAAATATAACAAAAATCTAATTTCCTGTCTCATAAACTACCTTTTGAATTAACTCCCTTTATGACTCTTTTGCATGTACCATAAGAGTTGAAGCTGCAAAACTGATTGTATATGTTGATATACTTTCCACAGGGAACATATTTTTGGGGTACAAAAGTTTTTTTTCAACTTAAATGGTCCCCTGAGAAAAGGAACATGGGACTAGCCCATAGTTTGTTGTGCATAGAGATTTGTGAAATTATACTACACTGTCTATTTAAGAAGAAAATTTAAGCCTAATTATTTGTAGGGTATATTTCCCATCGCCCATATTTGTTGTTTTGCATCTCTGAGACCTTTTTCAAAAGCTGAAAAAATGAATGTAGCAGTTTCCAATGACTAAAAATGCTGTTGCTTGCCACCCTAAACTCTAAACAAGGTCTAAGCATTGATTAAATCCAAGCAGGGCTCATCCTGACGGAAATTGGAAAAGATGAAAAAAGATTATAGAAAGAGACATTATAAAAGCAGACCACGCAAGTCAAGCCAAACAGTGAAACCATTCCCTTTCATGTACGTAGTATACAGCAGAAGCAAATATCCTGAGTTCTAGAGATAGATTGTATCTCTCCAACAGACCTTTCCTTCCACTGACACATTCGCATTCATTTTGAGATTATCATTTGATTGCAGAAGACTCTAAAGAACAGCATGAAGGGGTGCGATATAAAAGACTAGGAATAAAAAAGAAAATCAGATGTGCAACAATCGCATGTATTAAATTCATTAGTGGATAAAAGCAGATGAAAGCAGTTCAACTTGTGATTTGTTATCCTTCTGTTATGCATTTTTATTCAAAGAATGGCATGCTCCTTATAAGTAGTTCAAAAGGGCAGTGTACACACAACTCTAAGCCTACAGAGGACTGCAGTAATCCTTATAGTATTTTTGAAAACTATAGCATGAGCTCTTTAAAGGGGTTTTTCACCTTCCAAACACTTTTTCAGTTCAGTTGTTTTCAGATTGTTCAGCAAAAAGATTTTTTTTCCAAAACTGAAGTTTAAATTTTAATGTTCCTGTCTCTAGTGTTTCAGTGTGGCAGCTCAGTAATCCAGGTGTAGATATTTATCAGTAACATCTATTGGAATATTGCAATTATTCTTTAAATTCTGTTAAAAAACAGCTGCTTTTAATGAAACTCAGGGCCAAATATAAGAAATGTATCAACTAAATGTATCAATATAAAACAGGTGGCCAAAACTGTATGCATCAATATTAGAAAAACTGGTCACAAACTTTGAAAGTAATTGAAAAAACGTCTATTTCTGGTCAACTGTATGAAAACAGAACTGAAAAGAGTGTTGGAAGGTGAACAACCCCTTAAAACACAACTAAAGCTTAATGAATGAAGTAGGCTAGTAATGTTGTACATTATGTCTTGGGCTTCTGTACTAGCCCAAAGCAAAAACAACCCTTTAGCAGGGAAGATCTGTGTCTTTAAATATGTCCCAGTAATTCCCCATCTTCTTTTCTGCCGATTCACTGCACATGCTCTGTGCTGCTGTCAGTTACTGAACTTAAAATATACAGTGCATATAGAATATAAATGTCACAATATAAGGCTGATTAGTAATTAATACAGATAATTATTATATGGCAGCACATACACCAGTGCAATTAGCATGAGAATCTAATAATCAGTTTGTAGCATCATCTTATATTACAGACAAACCTCATTTTCTGCTTGATAATTTGTGACAACCCCTAAGCTTAGCTTCTCAACAGCTGCTCAGAGCCCACTGAGCATGTGAGTGTCACAGACACTTTCCCTGTGACAAGTTTGAAGTCCTGGATCATTGCTGCTATGCTGCAGTTACTTTTTTTGGCTCTAAAATATTCTGCCATAGACAATATTGAGAATTGTCTATGCTAAAGCACATGTAGAGGGAGTGTAATTAAAGGTTGCAAGCATAATATAAAATTATGTCTTTGCGAATGTTTAGCAATGTAAAATCAGTCACTGGCGAATATTGAATTGCACATTTTCGCCAAGCAAAGGTTTAGCGTAAACACTTACTTTGGAGTTTTGTTAAATATTTTGCTGCCAAATAGATTTTATGCATGTGAAATTGAATTACATACGCTGTGAATGTTCGCAAAGGCCATTTGTTCCAAACTTTGCGAAGTTGTTGAGGTCTTTAATCAGTTAAAAAGGATCCCAACATGGTTGCTCCATCTTTGCGCAGGTTTTTGTTCTAGTGAAAAATATAACATTAACCCAGTAATGTCTAAGTAAAGCCAATTATCACCATTGTCTCATTTGTAGCCATGACAAGTAGCTGTGTAGCTCTGTAGGCATAGGTTATTCTGTCTAATAAGTTGGATGAAGTTTATTCATATGTGTGGGAATTGCTATGCTGGTTGATGTGAGGAGTACATATGCAATATCATTCATGAAGCAGTATGAAAAAATACCCAACTGTCAAGAAATTGTACATGTTTCACTGCACAATGTATAATGTCAAATATAAAGTAAATATCTGAGAGTCCTCTTCTGAGATTTTTTTAATTTAATGTTTCATTTTGACCTACTTAAAACTTATCTTTCTATTGATAAACTGGAAACTTTGTCTCAGTAGCTTTCTCCATTTATAAAGAAGGGCTTTTATTCTTTCAGAGTGCCTCACCACAAAATGTTGATGCCTGTTAGCCTCCGGCTGGAACATTAAGCAATAGAACTGTCACAGATTCAATGGAAGAAATAGACCTAATTACTTGGCAGTGTACTACCTCAATACTTGTCATAGAATCCACTTCTTGGTGATTCAGGGAACATATGGGCCTCCTGAATAATTCCAGCACAATCTTCTTTGTTTGCCAATCTGGTTCTCCAGATTCTGATTCTGTCCTCATCATTCCACATCATTTGTCCATTTATTCTGTGCCTGCCAATCTTGGTTGGATCCCCATTTTCCCATAACATACCTTATGCACAGTCCTATATTTCTGCATCCTATGTGCCCAGCCACCTTAATCTACTACTTTAAATTAGATTCTATATCATGCAGGTCCTTTGTTTTTCATTGTCCCTTCTGTTCATCTTCTTCTGAGCATCTCGTCTGATCCTGTCATTGTGCAGGTCTCTCAGCCATAGGCCAACACTGATTCTACCATGACTTTTATGGTGTAGTTTTTTTTTCTAAATAACACTGCATTATAAATAATTCACTTTACCATACAATGTTTTCTTCCACAACCAACAAGTGAATTATTTTAGCTGTGATATTGTTGTTTAGGCAGCCATCTCAGGTCATTGTGCCTGGTCATGCGCTTTCTGAAAGAACCAGCACAATGGAACTGCTTTCAGGTAAGCTATTGTCTCTCTTACTTAATGTAACTAGATTCAAGTGGGACTTTACTCTTGAGTGCTATTCTCATATCACTCCAACTTGCATTGCAGCAGTAAAGAGTGACATGGCTGAGGACACCTGGGAAACTAACATGTCTAGCCTCAAGTCAGATTGCAAAATTAAATATAAAAAAACATTTTTGCTCTTTTGCAGTGCAGTATTCTGCTGGAACAGCACTATTAACTGATGCATTTTGGAAAAAAACATGTATGCATAAGACACACAAACCAAGGGCACTCTTGCATGCTAGGTTGAATCAGCCATTGAAAGGACAGAACTTGCTTTGTCGTTACTCACAAACTTTTTTCTGTTTCAGTTAGAGCTGCCTTATTTGCGGTCAGGTGATATCTGAGGCAGCACACAGCCACAAAATGGTTACTCAAGGTGAAAGATAAAAAGGCCAATATTTACTGATATCTACTGTATATGCCTATTTGGTAAAATTCTGTGATAGGTTACTTATTAAGATATCAATTATCTGTTGGTTAAGTATTGATTCTTAAGGTATAGTCAGTGTTAGTATAAAGTATAGCTCAATGATGCTCATGATGGCTCTGTTTATTTAACATTATATATTTATATATCACATAATATTCCTTCTGTGCAAGTCTTGTTTATTTTGTGAAAATGGTGGTCCATTTTCACTTCATATCTTATGATATACTGACAATACTTTATAATCTTAAAATGTTATCAACAATATAAGAAATTATGCCCAACATATTTTAAGATTCTTGCAGGCGTATCAACAAATACTCTGGGTAAAGTTATTAAGTTAATGCCACACTCTGTTCAAAAAGTATAAATTATTAAATAAGTCTAAAGCCTGATGTATTTCAGGTTAGATAACCCATAATCATAGACTAATGAAAATACAACTCATAAAATTTATTTATAAAGGTGCAGAGGTGCACACTAAAATTTAAAAAGCTTAAAGGAACAGTAATACCAAAAAATTTAAGTGTTTTAAAGTAATGAAAATATCATATACTATTGCCCTGCACTGATAAAACTGATGTGTTTGCTTCAGAAACACTACTATTGTTTATATAAACAAGCTGCTGAGTAGCAATTGAAAAAATGCTATATGACACAGGATAAATAGTGGATAACAGATAACATTATGTTCTAAAGAGCTTATCTGCTGTGTAACTTGAGCCTTTTCTCCTTTGAATAGCTGCCCCCATGGCTACACAGCAGCTTACTTATATAAACAATAGTAGTGTTTCTTAAGCAAACACAGCAATTTTACTAGTGCAGGGCAACACTGCATTACTTTAAAACAATTTCATTTTTTGATGTTACTGTTCCTTTAACATCTCACTATAATTAGTACTCAACAGCTGTAAGTTTCTGTTGCAGGAAACGGTTAGCAAGCTAGCCAAATATATTTGGAAAAATGAAAACTAAGATAATTGCAGTTCCGTTCAGTTCCAGATATGTCTCAGGCAAGAAAGAGGCTAGGGCTGAAGGCCAGTGATCTAGGTTAAAGGTACAAACAGGATGACTGATCTTTTAATATACATGGGTTAAATTGCTTTTACCATAGTGATGACCACAATGTGACTGTGTGTTGGCCAGAGGAAACATTGTAGTGAATATGAACAGCAGCAAAATGCTAACCACAGAAATGTGCAGTGTTATGGCTCGAATAAAAAGAAATGCAACAATACCTGCGATTTTCTCACATTTTCCACTGTGAAGTTGAACCAAACTCGAAACCGTGGGTTACAGGTATCAGGTCTAATAAACAAGTCATATTCAAATTCAGAAATATAGTCAATCCTGCCAAGGTTACCTAAAACAAGCATAAAGCAAACAATTTATTCAGTTTGATATGAATACATACACCTCTGCAATTGGATTAGAAAGGTTAGTTTTGCAATAGTAAGTAATAATAGGCAATATATACAATTATGCAACAACTGTTCATTTTAAGCATTTATCGAATGTTCTGAAAGGATTTAAGTAATTTGTATATGAAATTCCAAGCAATATTTTGGATATGGTGAAACGTAGTACTAAATGTTATAATATATATTTCAAACAGATATAATATTTTGGTCCATCAAGGTCTTGGAGCATGGGCATTTTCTACTACAACTGGGTATTTAAAAGGGTGGTTAACCTTTAAGTTACTTTAAGTATGTTATAGGTTAATTCTAAGCAACTATTCAGCTGATCATTATTTATAGTTTTTTTTAATCATTTGCCTTCTTCTTCTGACTTTTTCCAGATTTCAAATGGGGGACACTGACTGAAATGCACTGTACACTTTTTATTACTCATCTTTCTATTCGGGGCTTCTCCTATTCCATATTCCAGCCTCTCATTTAAATCAGTGCATGATTGCTAGGGTAATTTAAGCCCTTGCTTGAGAGCTGCTGAATAAAAGGCTAAATAACTAAAAAACACAAATAATAAAAAATGAAAACCAATTACAAATTGCCTCAGAATTTCACTTTCTACACAATACTAAAAGTTAATTTAAAGATGAAAAACCCCTTTAACAATTGGTTTTCCAATGTTAAGTATGTCTCAATCTCTAATATTAATGGGCATTAATAAAGTTAAAATTTCAGTTTTTGATCTACAAAAAATAAATGACCAAAAGTAATTTAATCATTGTCCAAGTAGACAACATCTAAAATAATGACTTACATACATTTGTATGTATATAAAGACCCATTATCTGGAAAACCCCAGGTCCCAAACATTCTACATAAAAGGTCCCATACCTATATATATAACCAACACTGCTTCAGTCAGTTGAACTCATCAAATGGGTGCCACACCAGGGCTGACATCAGTATAGTACAAAAAGATGCACACATAGTAATCTCTTTTATTGAGCAATACTTTGCTATTGTCCTTTTGGTTATATCAACCTTTCACAAAACTTTATGGTCCTCAGTTTCAAACACAACTGTATTAAAATAACTTTACTGATCACATACTGGAATCAAGTACTGGTGTAGGGACACTATATATCCTGTGTGTTCGACTGGGACCAGGAACTGCAGGCAAAGTACCCCACTCTGGCCCCGAAGGACCAACAGTCGAGATTAGTCACATTCAATTAATTACAGCAAATCACAATACAGGATTACTTTATGCTTAAAAAATTACATAAACAAGTCTCATACATACCTTTTGGTTAGATAGCAATCAGTTTATTAATCCAAATCCAGCTTTTATATCCAAAAAGTTTCGTGCTGCAAAAGCACCTGTGATCTGTTCCCTCACCTGTGTGCATTATTGAGCAAATCTGTTCAGTTTTCATTTGCCAAAAATTCGCAAAATCTTGAAAAATTTGCAACACGCATTGAAATCAATGCAACAATTTTTTCTCGCTCCAAATGCATTAAAGTCAATGGCCATTTTTACTTAAGGCAACTTTTTTGTCCAAATGCATTAAAGTCAATGGGCGTTTTTTCTTATGGTCGTTTTGTCGCGGCAAATTTTTGGCAAAATGCAGAATTTTGCAGTGAATCCATACCTGACGAAAAAAATTGCTCATCAACACCTATGAGGCATTGGGAGATGCTCAATTGCTATGTATTTGATCTCTAAAAAGTGTTTAGCCACAGGCGTATTGCACTTTTGATCATGGTATGCAGTGTTTATGGCTGACCTGTGTGCATCCATTCTCTTAATATAGATAAATAGTACCTGGTCTCACAGAAACCAGTGCAAATAGCATCAGAATTAAATAATCAGCCCTGTAGCATCAGCTTATATTACAGGACAATATAATTTTCTGTTTGATAATTTGCAACGACCCCTAAACTTTACTTCTCAACAGCTGCTCAGAGCCCACTGAGCATGACAATTTCCAAGATGGTGACTCCCTTTGACAAGTTTGAAGTCTTGGATTATTGCTGCTTTTGAGAAGCTGAAACTGAGGCGATAAACAATGTATTGATGTATTGGAACTTTGTGCTTCTATTCAACATATTTTTCAGCACCCTTCCTTGTAAAATACAGCGCTTCGCAATTTGTTGGTGCTCTAAAAGTACATGTGATTAATAATAATAATACTACTACTACTACTACTACCACAGGTATGGGACCTGTTATCCAGAATGCTTGGGACCTGGGGCTTTCTGGATAATGGATTTTTCCATAATTTGGATCTTCACACCTTTAGTCTACTAAAAGATCATGTAAACCTTAAATAAACTCAATAGGCTGGTTTTGCTTCAATAAGAATTACTATCTTAGTTTTATTATCACAGAGAAAAAGGAAATCATTTTTAAAATTTGGATTATTTGAATAAAATGGAGTCTATGGGAGACAGCCTTTCCGTAATTCGGAGCTTTCTGGATAACAGATTTCCGGATAACGGATACCATACCTGTACTAATAATACTGTCATAACAGACTATGGGCCAGATACAATTCAGTGAGAAAAAAGTTCTCATGGTTGATCACTTGAAAACTCATGGACTAGATTCAATTCAAGGAAAAAAGATTTCTACTAATTCTCTTCCAGTTTTTTCCCATAGACTTCAATAGAGTTTTCATGTGATAAATTGTGAGATAAGTTTTTCTGAATTAAATTGCATCTCAAATTGAATCTGGTCCATGAGTTTTCACATGCGAAACCTTTTTCTCACTGAATTTAATCTGGCCCTATATTTGGAGTGGCGTGCATACTTCTTTACCGAATTCTACCTATATGTCACAGAGAAATACAGATATGAGCTGAACTCTGATTCTTTCTAGCATGCATTGTTATATTGCACATTACATAGATTCAATATGATTCACATTGTTGCCTGCACCAGGTGAGATTACAATCCAAGGTCCCTATCACAATCACATACTAGAGTTAAATTAAAGGCAACCAGTTAACCTTCCATCACATTTCTGGAATTTTGGTATAAACTGGAGTACTGTACCCAAGAAAACCCACTTCTGATCATGTCTTTTATTTGGCTGGTCAGTATTTCATTTAGAAAATTGAATTGCACATCACATTATTGGCCACCACCAATACCGCCCAAGCCTATAGTCAGTGACATTAAGGTCATAGGCAAGTTAAAGGTACATTTTCAAATTGAAATCTGCCTAGTGTGCTCAATGACAGATGCCACAGATGTCACTACAGGAACAGGTGGTGCTGGTATTTTTTTTTTTTGGCAGTGGAGATGACACTTTTTTTTAAAGCCTTTTGAACATACATTTGTCTAAACTTATTCAATAGACTTTTTTAATATTTGATATTTTCTCCAAAATTGAGAAATATGATATCTAGATATTCTTGCTAATACTGCTAATACTGGCTGTGCTCAAAAAAGAAAATCACACATAAGTACAATCTACCAAGTCTTTACAGTATTCTGGATGTCTGCTGTACCCTGACCTTTCAAGTAAGCTGAAAGATGGTTTATTTAGTGAAGATCCCAGACTGCAACTTACTGCATTCTAAGTGACCTTTATAAAATACTGGAGAACTGGCACTTTTATCTAAGAAAACTTTTTGTAGAAGTGATAATTTGCAAAGTTATTATTGACAGCAGCAATATACAGAAATGACGTGTACCTTTGAAATACTTTTGTTTTATTATTATTAGTGCTAGAGATCAGGACTTTGATCTTACAATAATCCTGATTTACAAAAAAATATATAAAATATATATGCTAAAATAATACAATGTTTGGACAAAGCAACAATTCAAAATATACAGATTAAAGAGTGTTTGCATATTGATAGCTTTGTTCTGTAATTGCTTTTTGTGGTTCTGCTGATGTGAGCTGCATTCCCCATGAGTCAGATGAGATCAGTGCAATCATACAAAGCCATTAGAGCCCCTTTATCAACAAGCCACTATCCATTATCCTAAATGGAAAGTAGTGTAGTAGAAAAACAGGATGTTTCAAAGTAATGGGGTTAAAATGGATCCTTGTGCTTGATAAATAATGTATATAGTAAGAATCTAAAAGTCCATATGGTTCATTGCAATATGCCAGCAAAATGTCATCTTCTAAATACTTTGTAATGATACCTTATTCTCCACAGCCGATATTTATGGGACAGGCACGCAAAGTGTGCAGTGGTCACCCACAGCTTATAATTTATGTCTTTAGAACAAGAGAAAAAAAAGAGGGTGTTGCATTTGCTGTACAGTGCATGCGGTCATTTGCTTGCCATTTCTTTATCATTTTGTTAAACAAGAACTGAACAATGCTTTGAATCAGTGCCAGCTGTAAATTGAGAATAAAACGAGGTTTACAGCAACACGCTTTAGCAAAAACTGCATTATCGTGTTCATTTCTTATCCAAAATGTCTAATGTATTAAAGCATGACAAAGAAATAATATTTACTACAAAATCAAAATTTGTTATGAGAAATGATGCAGGCTTTGGTCTATGAAAATAGCAATGTAACCATTTACAGTAAATCCCTAAAAAGAAGAATCCATTAGGGCCATTATTCTTATGTATTATACTTCTATATTATATTATTTTATTATTGTGCTTGCTAAACTGTGGTGTAGTTGGATCACTTATATCCTATGCATTCAATGCATGTCTCATGAATCCTAAAAACTGACATAAATCGTATTGCAAAACACCTATTCCTCTCTGGGGGACTATTATTTAGACAGAAGATAACATATAGACTGCACTTTATCTTTATTCTTATTGCCTCTAGAAATTCCTTAACTCAATTATTTCAGTATGCGATACCAAATGTCTTCATGCTCACCTCATCTACAATTTGATGTATGATATTATATAAGCTGTTAATATTCTACCTTTCACTTACCCATTGTTTATGTTTGTAAAATTGAATTGTGCACATACATTCTACCTTTCAATTTTCCATTATTTTTTTAAAAGAAACAGAGTGATTTATTTTATATAAATGAACCCTAAGAGTTTAGATGCTTACCTTATTTTGGTGTTTGTGAATCATACCTGTACTTAAATAAATATGCATATTTAATTGCATGTGTTATTCTTTGTGCATTATTTGTAAAGGATTCCATTAAACTATGAATAGCCTTACCTATGCTTCATGAATGTTCTGCAGATATTTTTCCCAATAAGTCATTAGTCATTGCGGCCCTTGGGAATTTCTGCCTGTCACTAATGTTAATTTAGAATTTGCCTTCAGAGTCACTGATGTATTTCAGATATTTTTGATTAACGGACATCTGCAAAGCTGTGTCTTTTGGTCATGGGTCCTGGACCATCTAATGTATGTAAAAAAAAAGTAATTTGCAAAATTTTTGATGGGGATGTAAGGCTACCAGCCCTGACCTGCTGTGGCATTATCTGATTAAGTAGAGACGGGACAGTATTTACTTATACAGTATAGTCAAAGACGACGGACAAGGTTCTGTGTTTATAGGCAAGACTGATACCAAAAATTTAAATTGAGAATAGGGAGCAAGAAATAGACAGTCTACTGCTGATCAAGAATTACAAACTTGCCCCATTTAACTTTTATCTTACTCCCCAGAACTTAAAGAGGAATTATGACAAAAATTAAAATTTGATAAAACCTTCATCATACTGAAATAAGAAGCTTTGTAAACAATTAATTAAAAAATTCTGAGCGGTTTCTCAAATACAAGTTACTCTCTTCACTATCCCCCTCTCAGCATATGCCTCTCTTCATTCTCTCTTTAGTCAGAAGTTGGGTATCTGATTTTGAATGACAGTTAAATCCAATACATATTTTATGGGGGCTCCTTTTGCCTAAAAGATGCATTACAGCTTACTTTATTAAAATCACCACAAATCCTGTCTTTCTACATGCAGAATTTGTGCAAAGTCAGCTATTTTGTTAGATTTTGTTTGTACTGGAATCACTATTTTGAGTAAGCTCTAATACATCTGCTAGGAAAGGGAGCCCCAGTATAAGATATGCTGAATCTGTTCATGAAAATCTGACACCCAGCTCTTGCATGAAGACAGAATGAACAGTAACAGACACAGAGGGGGATAGTGAATAAACTGTAAACTATATGTAGCCTTTCTCCCAATGTAAATACCAAGCATTTTATTGTAGATAAAAAGTTTATTAATTCTGTCAGGAAACTGCTAAGAGAAACAATCCCAGATATAATGGGTATTCCAGGGGCAGCAACCAAAAGATAAACAGACAGTAAATGGTTGTCTCTCAAAATGTTATTCAAAACCAATTATGCCTTTATTACCTGCCCCATAGTGAAGCACCATTTGCTATTTAGAGAATAGAAATATTGTGAATAGCTAGTTTATCACAAATACAAAGTGAGTTTTGTGAGTTGCTGTAGTAGTCAGTCCTGCTGTTTGGTTAATGGTTGGGGAACACTAAAATTCCTGCATTTGTGTATAAAATGGACTGTTAAAATGTTACCTAAAATGTTTAACAAATACTAGCCCCCAATGGAACAGAATGTGTACCTCAAACAAAGATCCAACATTTAGATCCATTCTAAATGTTAAAAATGTATACAAAAACACAAGCCAGAAACAAACATTAACAACCATAGCCATGGCTTAATAATAAAATGGGTGGACCTATGCTCAAGTGGGTGGACATTTCCAAAGATTTACACAGTCATATATTCTGTAAAGCCCTAGACACAAACCAAATTCTGGGATGATGATGGGTGTCTAGAATGGAATCCTATCTGAAGATCCACTACCATAAGAATGAATCTACCCAGTAAGTCTTAATTGTTAAAATACAGTCTCATAAATATCTGCATTTTTAAAACTCATTATACATATAAGACATCTATATTGTATCTATACTCAGTAAAAGCTGTTTTAACCCAAGTGTTAAAATCTGTAACCACTGTTTTGTGTAGGGGGGCTGGCAAGATCTTGGGCATCTCAGTAAATGCATTTATAATAAAGTTAGGCTCACTTATAAACACTGCACCTAGACAGTAACCATCAGCAACCAAACAGTAATAAGCTTTTTTCAGCCAGCTGCAGGTTGAATGCTGAAAGCAATCATCTGATTGGTTGCCATGGGTTACTGCCCAGGTGCAAATGTTCTGTTTATAAATGACCCCCGGTGTGTCAGTGGAAATCCTGCAACTTCACAATATTTTACTAAGCTACTGAAAAAATAGACTACTCAGAAAATAAGCACAGATGTAATAGAGTATTATTAATCATCCTCTTAAAGCTCAGTCACTTATTGCAAAGGAACAAATGACCTTGACCTTAAATACTCAAATCTGTCACATCTGTATTGCCAAGATAACAGGCACTTTGTCATTATCTACAGCAAAGATTTCAAGTTGAGATAACCCTCAAATTTTCACTAATCCGTAATCTTAGCGATGCCTTGGCACCTTTTCCATCCATGCATTTAATTTTAGAACTTGTGTTTTGTTCAGAAAGGCTTTACATTTTTAAGTACTGTTTTCTACCAATTCGCTAAATACTATTGCTCGTAATAAGTCTAAATTTCTTGCAAAATATACTTATCACCCTGTTAAGTCACCCTTTACAGTTCAACTCTTCTCTTCCATTAGTTCATTTGCTCAGAGAATGAACCCCAAAATACATTTGTAACACATAAAAGAGAATGCTGAAGTGCACAACAATCTATAACCATTTTGCGAGCTGAGAAATATTGATTGGTTGAAGTATCCATTTCAATAGGATAATTGTAACAGGTGGCCAAGCAATTTTGTTCCTGTCTCTCGTGTAGTTGTGGGAATCTTTTGCTGAAAGTTTCTCTTTGGCTGCAGAAATAAAAGATTTCTTCAAAAAACAAAAAAAAGATGGAGATAGTAAGGTTTATCTAACATGTATCACTATCCAATTCAAGAAGCAAGCTATATTTGATAATGTTTTGACTTGCTTGGACCACCATAGCTGAAGATAAAATAATCTTCTAGAATAAATACCTTAATGAATCTGGTCATTAAATTCCGAAGACAGCACATTTCAATATCATATTTAATCATTACTCTCTCTTAGTACATTGCCCTGATTCATTACCTTGAAATGCAGTTTTTGAGTTCCTAGAAAGAAGAACACATCTCACTCTAAATCCAGCTGTGTCTGCCTTTGGCAATTCTGCATCGGGGGGGGGGGGAGTAGGTGGCATAAGGGTGTCTCTTGGAACACTTCCTAGCTTTTGCATAATTTAGACAAAAAGAGAGGAATCACCAGACACGAGGTGCTGGAAAGTCCTGCACTTTTCACTTTAGGCTTTAAGAACATGATACCCATGCACCTGATAGCATTATGATCTGCATGCATCAACTTAAATTGGGAACCCCTGTATATGGCAGTTTCTGACAACTAGTAAAAAGAAAATGTCATGTATTTTCACACACAATTATAAACATTGGCAGACAGTGCTTCATATAGACATTATAGGGCTCATTTATAATGGATGCAGGCATATAGGAGATATAAAAATTGTGACCTTAGGGCCTGTACATATGCCTTATCTATGCCAGGTGCACTCTAAGAGGTTTAGCCCAGATAAAAGGGAGCAATGTACTCATTGCTTGTAAGCAATAAGTACAGAATGTCACATACGGTATCCCAAAGCCCAGAACAGATGCCAAGGTTCCGTCACGGCTCAAGCTTCTGCCTATAACAGCCATCTTTCACTTCGGGAGGGGCCCTTCGCTATTAGGATACCGCCAGGTCTTAAAGTGGGAGAACCAAGGCTAGAGTTCTGGGCAGACAGTGGCACCGTAATGTGGGATAGGAGCAAAAGGGTTAGAGCAAAGTGTAGTCAAGAAACAAGCCAGAGTCGATAACTAGTCCGTCAGTGCAGTACAGAATCAGGAAGAATAATCAGAAAGCAGGCAATGGGTGGGTCAGGCAGCGAATAAGCAGAAGTCATGGACAAGGACGGGGCAAGTACAGGAAAACCAGACAATAAACACGCCCTGGAACTGACAACAGACCTACCTTGTGCAATGGGAAACTGGACAAAACATCTTAAATATTTGAATTTCACACCAGGATGTGGGCTTCCCCACTGGGAGAGCAATGGGCAGGGATGTTTCAGGAATTAATGGTGCCTGAGGCAGCGTCCACAATAGCAACCCCCCCACGCCCTTTGCACTTACCTTAACATCGCCGGGGGTGCATCGCTAGCGCAGAGAGCAGAATTGCGCTCTCTGTGCTGCGCTAGAAAAGTGAAATTTCTGGTTTAGCAACTGGAAATTTGGCTCTTTAAGTTACCAGAAGCGGCTATTTGCTGCACAGGTAATTTCTGTGGAACTGTTGCCTGAGGTAAGTTACTCACCTTTATCTATTGAAAAATCGGGAGTCCATACAGCTATTCAGCATGGCCAAAGGGACCAGCCCCAGTTCCAAGGCAGTCAAATCCAAATAAGTTTATATCAAAAAAGATATATATCCCAAGGCCTTTTAGAGTAAAAATAAGAGTAATTTATTGAATTTCACATTTAAAAAGTATTCAGTACATACCACCCCACATATCCCACCTTACGCGTTTCGCACCTTCCGGCGCCTAGTCATAGGACATGGGACACACCTATGACTAGGCGCCGGAAGGTGCGAAACGCGTAAGGTGGGATATGTGGGGTGGTATGTACTGAATACTTTTAAAATGTGAAATTCAATAAATTACTCTTATTTTTACTCTAAAAGGCCTTGGGATATATATCTTTTTTGATATAAACTTATAAGGTACTCACCTTGCTAGCAGAAACACCCCTGGAGGAGGGCCTCCATGCCACCCCACTAGACCACCAGGTACAGTTACACAGGACTTCTTTGCATCTGGTTTCCTAAAGGGGGTAGGGGTTATGCCTTGCCGATATATAGTAGGCAGCACTGACAATTGGTGCCAATACCATATAAATTAACAGCAAACCTTCCACTCCGTTCTACCCACTACACTATAAACAAGCCCTTGATAAGTTATTTTAGATGGTAAAATTTCAGCCACATCTCACAAGGCTAGATTTGGGGTAAACTGTTCAATGGGCAATATGTCATGGACCAATCTGTGCAGCTGTCAGTATTGATCCTCTATCTTCCTTATTCAGAAAGGGCACCAATGGGGTACATGTAGTACCAAAAATCAATTCAGGTACTACAGGAGTGTAATTTAGAAATCACAGACCATCACCTTTCTACTACAGAGGTGCACTCATAGAGGGTTATGGATATAGTAATTTATGGGATGTTCCACTACCAATAAAAGCATAGAGGCAAGCTCTGTAATGAAAGTCAGAAAAATAATCTTTCAGATGAAAAAAAAATTGGACATGAAAAATTGGACACTCAAAAAATCAAGAGTACATAGCTACCAATATGTGCAGCTATATGCTGTATACTAATGAAAAAAAACAAACAAAACAGATTAGAGCTGTATTAGGCCAATTTGAAGAAGTCTCCTACATATGCTATATTTCTAACAGGGCCGTAATTCAACGACACATTTCTTGGGGTTCGTGTATGGTTTTAGCCAACCTCCACAGTGGAAGTAAGTAGGGACTTCAATGGACACCTCTAATTTAGGTAACATTATTTGATTGAGAACCATAAAATATCACAATAAAGTGCAAGTCCTTGGGAGCAGTCCATGTAATGAACTAAAGAAGGTAAAGCAAAATAAGAGAATGAATAAGCAGTTTGATATAGTACTGTATCCAGAGCTGGGGATGTATTTGGCTAATTTTATAAAGACATTTTTGCTTCTTAAACATTATGCAACAGATGATACCTTCATAGTATAGATGTCACACATGCTTTACCATGACAGGAGCCTGATAATGACTTTAGAAGTAAAATATTATCAGTGCAATGCAACCAAGCGCTTAGTTTTCCCTTAAAAGTCACAATAGGGTCCAATGAAAAGAAAAGGCTGTGTCTTCAGTCTGTTACTTTTCTCAAGAACACAGATGTGAAAAATGTTTCTGCAGAATGTGGCTAAAGCAAATCTATAAACACTTTTACAAGTATATGTGGTATATCAATGCCGTTTGAGCTTCAATGACTTCTCTATGTAGAGGATATTATTATGATGTATCTTCAATCAAATAAAGTAATTAAGTGTTTACATCGATTTATATTTCTTTATTCTTATTTTAACCTAAACATAGCTCTGTTAACATATGGAGTATGTGTTTGAGATAGCAAACCAGCAGAAGGTGCAAAATCTGAAAGGCAGGGAGGGAAATCTAAGGATCTCACAGGGGAGGAGTGTTGTAATGTTAATTCACCATATTTTGTGGTCTATGTAAATGTATTTATTTATACAGCACAACAAATTTACACAGTGCTTTATAAGGCATAAACACAAATCGAGGTACAGTTGCTGAGGTTCCTAATTGCTTAGGTGTTACAGTACCCAGTTAGGATGAGCCCCCTGCCCCAAACAGCTTACAATCTATTAGAAAGATGAGACAGACAAATCAAAACTGGTTGAAAACTAATACAATGGTTAAGGATATGTTACTGCAGAGGAAGACAAGAGCTTTCTCTAGATGTTGATTTTTAAGGAACATTGAGAAAAGTGTTAGTAGTTTTGGAGCATTCCTCATGTAAGGAGGTAGACTATACCAGAGAATATATATACCAGGTGTAATCAGGGAGAAATGTTTTATGCACAACTTTGGTGAACTGTAGTATCAAAACATTGTCTGAGCAGAGTGCAGGGCATGGAGGAAGTGTATAGAAAGATAATAGCAGATGTATAGAACGGAGCAGATATATAGAGATAATCATTTTGTGAATAGTTCCCCATTTACCCGGGAGCCAAAAGAGAGACTTTAGTGATGAGAAGGTAGAGAGAAATACTGCAATACTGAGATGGATAAAACAGCTTTTGGGGAGTTAACATAATTCATTCTCATCTGTAATAGGAATGCTAAACAAAAAGCAATACTGGTCAATTGCATGATGACCACATTGTTGTTAGATGGAGGAGGGCTTCTAGCAAGAACCAGTGGTGCCTTTTGTAAATAAAAGCACTGTATGAGGCCTAAATGTTCTATAGTTACTTTACCATGCCAGCCTCCACATTCATCATTATCAAACTGTAAAATAAAACAAAAGAGAGGGTATTGATCAATGCACATTCCCTAGTCCCCGGTTTCATAAATCTATGCAAGTGCATTTATTTATGCATTTATTTATAAAAACAGGGGTTGGTGGTTATGATGCTAAAATGGGGTTACCTTGATGTGGTATGGTGACTTACCAATTTTATGATCATAATAACTTTGTAAATAAAATAAAAAAAAACACTGATTTTGTAAATACAGGTATAGGATCCCTTATCCAGAAACCCGATATCCAGAAAGCTCCGAATTATGGAATGGCTGTCTCCCATAGACTCCATTTTATCCAAATAATCCATATTTTTAAGAATTATTTCCTTTTTCTCTGTAATAATAAAACAGTAGCTTGTACTTGATCCCAATTAAGATATAATTAATCCTCATTGGAAGCAAAACCCAGCCTATTGGGTTTATTTTATGTTAAAATTACTATTAATGAAATGGGCAGAGTATCATGGAAAAGGTGTGATGATTTTATTAAGACACAACTATAGTACCCAACCTTAACAACCAGGAGTGTCTGCCAAGGGGTAGCAAAGGGACCACCAATCTGTACTTTTTTTGTCAGCCCCATTATGGTCTGTACAACAGGTTTCTAAACTTACAGTCACAGTCTGCTAGCCTGGGCACAGCCATACCCTCTGGGATCTTGCTGAATTTTGCTGCCGAGTTCCTCCATGTATCAGTAACTTGTATCTTGTGACCTCGGCTATATTGAGAAAAGATGAACAACCTGTACCATAGTTCAAAAGGGAATTGGGAGAGTGGGAAAACACAAAATCTAACAACAGATTACCTGCCCTTCACTGCTTGGTCTCTCTTCTTAAACGACAAGGAAAGGCAAAAAAATAAAATCCCATTTTTACTTTCTTTAATGAAAAATAAACCTATCCCCAATATACTTCAATTAAAAAATGTGTACCGTTTTTAGAAGAAACCTGACTGTATGCAGTGAAATTCTCCCTTCATTTACTGCTGTGGATAGGAATGGTCAGATGGTCCCTAACGGTTGAGCAGGGAAACAATCATACTTATGAACAGCAGGGGGAGTCCCCGCCTTACTTCCCAGCCATGCAGATTTCAAGCAGCTTTGTTTATGACGATCCCTAAGTAGACCAGACCACACTAAGCATGTGCACAGTCTTAGTCTTGCAAAAATGTTTAACATAGTTACAAGATGAAAGCCCCCTGTGGCCAACTTTGAAAGCATAAATCATTTGTTTGATTAGGCTTTGTGGTGCAGTAAGTTCATGCTTATGTTTAGTATACAAAATACAGCATTTCTAGCCTTATTCTATTTTAGACTTTCCTTGTACTTTAGGAGTATAGAGCAGGGCAGTCAGCAGAGTGACTCTGCCACCTTCACCCAGCAATAGCGTGGATTGGCCTCCATTTAAATCATTGCAGTCTTCTTGTCTCTTGGAATGTGATACCCTTCTTGTGTACAGGATTATGGCCCTGTCCTTTATTATGACATTTTATCCAGGACGCTAAGACTGGACAAGAAAATGGATGTGATATAGCATGAATATTGAGGGAGGAATATGCTTTATAAAGGGTTTGTTAAGGCAGGTTCACTCTTTCTTGGCCACCAAAAGGTACAATTTGTTTGTATATAGTATTCCATTAGTTCATAGATATCTTCATTCAAAAGCATTTTTGGAGTTAAATTAGAAAGTTTTAGGTATATATGTAAGAAAATCAAATGCATGTCAACATATTTCAGATTATGCATTGGGGATAATGTATGAGTAAGAAATTCCAAAATTAGTGTCATTCTTTTTACTAAGCTAAAAATCTCATAGGCAGGTATGTCCAGCAATTACATTAAGGGGGTTATTTATTAAAGGCCGAGCTGAGATAAAAAAAATTCAAATTTTTTGAGATCTATTATGCCCTGAAGTTGCTTAAAGTCAGAATCTGAAAGTACTCAAGCTAAAATCCTTTATGTAGACCTCAATGGCAGAGGTTTCTTAAACCATTTAAAGATGTTTTTGCATTCATGATTTTTGTTTTTTTACAGTGGTTTGCGCTCGATAACTCGATAAATTCAAGGTATTCTAGGTTTTTAGACTATAACTCGATAAATTCAAGGTGTTCAAGTTTTTCCGCCCGATTGCATTCAAACAAGTTTTTTTACATAAATTTTTTTTTCATAAATAAGCAAACATTCGAGTTTGGAGTTTTTTCGAGGTAGAAAAAAACCTCACAAACTCAACCTTTGATCAATAACCCTCCATAAGTGAAAAATGTGTGACATCCAAGGGATAAATAAACAGGTCTGTAGCAGCTGCTTAAAACACCATAGAAACTAATGTGCATATACACAGGATTCAGGCTACAAAACAATTGCTTACTTACTATTTGTTTATCAGCTGCAGATTTGTAGATGCATTTTATTATTTTAAAATATCTATTTCCATCATCAGAACATAATCCAATTATGTGTAATTCATTGTTAAAAAAGGCTGAATTTATAGAAAAAGTGCTGCTTGTTTAAGTATATGGCAATAATTCATTTAGACAGTGTCAGCTATAAATGGCATTTTTGCCACTGAACAGCTTATTATGCTTTTAGACAACCGATAAAAATTTTTCTTTAACAACATACAAGCTGTAGGTAATGTATTTATGTATTAAAAAGCTATTGGCCTGAAATATGATATTTAACATCACATCTAATCTGAGTCAGAGGAAAGCAAATAACAATGAAAACTTGTATCACATAAGTTTTATAGTAAAAATCACAAAAGGAAGTGTAAAAAAAATACAGACCTGTTTATTTATCCCTTAGATGTCACACATTTTTCTTTCCTACTGAGAATTTTCAGATGAAGAGTAGACCTTGAGGGTCTTAGACAAGCCTGAGGCAATATAAAGAAAAAGGTCAAACACTCTGCTAAAAAGGAGCGTTATCTGTGGAACAACAACTTATCAGCCAGCTTGCAGCCCTTTTTATTTACAGTTATTGGTCCCGAAGGTAGTGCACTTCTGTGCAGGGCGTGATTACTTTGTAATGAGTTTGCCAAGAATGGGAAAGGAGACTCTAATTTGTAACAATGTGCTGTTCCCTGCTCATGAACTTTCCCACTTGCTTGTGCCCAGCAATGAGCAAGTGACTAGCTAAGATATTAGGCTGTGGAACCACCAACAGGCATGTCTCAGTAAATAAAATACAGTTTTAACCACTGCCTCGCTGGAACAAGAGATGTTTGCATGTAACTAGCATATTTGTAATAGAAAAAATCATTTTGCAAAAGGAGGTGGAGAATTTTGAAATCTGTTTTTCTTCTGAAGGAGGGTGTATTCTCAAAGAGTATAGGTTCTTACAAATCTAGGTTAATCAACCTCTAAAATTTTTTGACCCAGAGTAAGGTGTCAATGTACCACAACAGTATCATAGAAAACACTTTTTTTTTTTTTTATTTACTTTAACCTGTTTACATTTCCAGTTGACCTACTAATGCCAAATATTACCACATACAAAAGTCTCTGCTGGTGTTTTCTCATTTTCTCTGCTGACACTGATAGCGTGACAGTAATAAACTGAAATGAATTACATTTTTTTCCACCTGTAAGAACTCCAATAATTTTGATGGGGGCACTCAAATGAAGTAGAGACATGAGGCTGCACAGAATTTAATTATACATTTATAAAGAAAAGGCTAAAATGCCTTAGTTCATGCAAGTGTGACATCAGACAATATTATATCCAGGGAATGTTACCCAGGACTGTCAAGTAAATCAGTATACTTACTATTCTATTATAGGATTATTTCAATCTGTTTTTGGAGCTATGCCATCAATTTTGGTTTATTTCTAAATATCATGGCCTGATTATTGATGTACTTGATTTTTCAGCTCTTGACCTGGCATAAAAAAGAACTTTTACATACAAATCCTAATTTAAGGGTTGTGTTTAACTTGTTTACATATAGACAAATACAAGAGTCCTCTGCACTCAACCCATTATCAATATATTTAAGACAGAGACATTTTGTGCATACTGCTACTGAAAAATGCCTTACCCTTTAAACAAAACAGGGATTGTTTGTCCATATATTGCAATATATTTAAGCTGGCCAACTACGTCAAAGTCATCCCTTATCTGGCCAGTCCTACGCTTAATTTTCATCTGATTCATTAAGAATTCTATTGCTTCATTATACATTTTACAAAGGGACTAAGTTTTACCTGCAACTTACTAGCTGCTTTCAAAGTAAAACTCCCAAACTTGGCTGCCCTTTTATTAGACACCAGTGGGATTAAATATTAGTTAACATTTAAAAATGTCATAACACGAGGGGCAGATGTGAGTCAGACCTTTTTGAAAAAAACTTCTCATTCCTAAAGTTGATCCAGTAATAATCTTCATTCTAAAATAACAGAATACCTTAGAGGGTTAGCAGTAGATTTATGAATCTTTAGAAAAGTGTGAATAAATTGAGTTTGACGATATTCCACAGAGAAAAATTCAAAAGTTGATTTTATCAGTTCAAACTTCCTTAAGACTTATAGGTTGCTGAAATAATAGGATGGCCTGGTGTGTAAGTAGTTGATTTATACTATAAATCTTGTGAATTGTATAAATAGATTTTTAGGGACTCTTGAGAGAAAAGCAAAAATGAGGTTTATCACTCTAACCTGCCTCAAAACCTACAATAACAATTTCAACTTTTGATATAGATTTTCTATATCCAATGTTGTGCATAAATGTTTTTTTACAATAGCCATAATCAGTTTGGAAAATGTCAATTTTAAACAAATATAATCAAGCAAAACCACCTGTACATAGCCTTATAACTACCGATCATTACACTTCATTAAATTATTATTATTTCTTTTTAGAGCACCAACATATTGCGCAAATTAGACAGACATCCAAATATTATGAATACTATTATAGCTCCACAATATATGTGGCATATTTCCAACTTCTCCAAAACCTCTTCAACACATGGAAATATTGGAATACATTGTTGAAATCTTAAGGGCTTGAAGCTTTTTGAATTGCTCTCTTCCAGACCAATTCCAATTTCCCAGTTGTGGGAATTTTGGAAAAGCCTTTGGAATCTAATGATTTGGTAATTGCAGAATCTTAGAGGCCTATTTATCAAATGTTTAGATTTTAAAGGTTTTAGTTTTAGAGGTTTTTGAAACTACGACTAAACTCACAAACTCAAACTATGAATGTCATGAGATTTATTAAAAATATGAGGATAACATTAGGTCTGAATTTTCTATAGAAGAATGGCCTGTCCATGTAATACTACCAATATCTGTTTTGTTCAAAGATTTTTATCTATCAAAAAGAAATCTAGGATAAGAATACATTGTGTAGTCTCTAGACTGGATTTAGATTATGCCACATTGTATACATTTTATTGTAAAATAATATGGCTAATGGTGTTAAAGTGGTGTCTAGTTTAGGGTCTATTAGAAGATTAACATTTCCTGACTAACTAAATAATCTTGTTTTAGTGTATGAAGTTTACAAAAGACAATAGATAAAAATTCATCTGGGAACTATTAGGGGCATATAAATTACACAATGTAAACTGTTTTACCATTTAACCTACAAATTACAGCTTTTGGTCAGCCTCAACATGTAAAAGAGAGAAAACAATTCTAGAGCTATTCAGAATGATAATTCTTTTTTCTCTTGGACCAATGCTAGCAATATATGAGGGTATTTGGAGAAAAAATTAGGTGTATCGTAAAGTGATTCTTGCAAAAAAGTCTACATCTTCTTTAAAGGGATACTGTCATGGGAAAAAAATTTTTTTCAAAATGAATCAGTTAATAGTGCTGCTCCAGCAGAATTCTGCACTGAAATCCATTTCTCAAAAGAGCAAACAGATTTTTTTATATTCAATTTTGAAATCTGACATGGGGCTAGACATATTGTCAATTTCCCAGCTGCCCCAAGTCATGTGACTTGTGCCTTCACTTTAGGAGAGAAATGCTTTCTGGCAGGCTGCCATTTTTCCATCTCAAAATATTAACTGGTTCTTTTTGAAAAAAAAATTTTTTCCCATGACAGTATCCCTTTAAGTTTATTCATTTGACACACAGTTTTGGACCTCTTGAAAGAAGAGTCAAGTCCTTTAACATATAGGGGGTTGTTTATCAAAGGTCAAGTTTGTGAGGTTTTTTTATACCTCGAATGAACTCACAACTCGAATGTTTGGTTATTTATGAAAAAAACTTGAATGTAAAAAACTCCAATTATTGTAATCGGGGGGGAAAAACTCTAGTTAATAGAGTTATCGGCGAAAAAAAACCCCAAATCACTTCAATTTGAGTTTTCGAGTAAATACCACCGAAAAAAACCCCCGAACATTATGAAGACTACATCTTCAAATGGTTCAAGGGACCTCTGCCATGGACTTCTACATGACCTCAACAGGTTTTAGATTTTAGTATTTTCGATTCAAGCTATTTCCATCTTCAGGGCATAATAAATGTCAGAAAATTCGAGTTTTTACAGAAACTACCCAAATTTTTCAGGAAAAAACACAACTCAACCTTTAATAAATAACCCCCTAAGTTAAACTACTTTAATTGATGAAGCCATAATGAAAGAATAACAACCAAGTTACTGACCATATTGTTATTTAAATCTGTATGATAGTAGCGAAGTAGTAAGGAGCTAAAACAAAAACAAAAAATAATAAATAAAATAAAAGTTGAATACAACCAACTATATATATATAGTCAGGAAATGTTGCCCCAAAATGTGATTCAATACTGAATAAATTGCCATACAATTTGTCAAATTGTAAACAAATCATAACATATTGGAGCACTTACAACAGGAATGTATATTTGAATTGTAAAATATAACAAATTAAAATTTAAACTGATCTTTATCCCCATGAAGTATAAAATTAGCTTGAGGACAGAAGATAGCCTATGATTACATATTTGTGATACGAAACGCGTCAGGATGCTAATGATTTTAACTTACTGAAATAAACTTCAAAATTTTTTCTTCATGAGTGGTGTCCTTGCTGTCTTTCTTTTTGCACTTCAAGGATTTCCCCCTAAGCTACGGGTTCGGGGCGACGCACCCCCGGTGCGTGCGACTCCTTCCTTTTGATCTGTGATTATTAAAGTCTGCAAACTCAGAAGCGCAGTATATGGGGTATATGGCTCAGTATATGGGGTATATACAACCAGGTCACCGTAAAAACAGGGTGAGCATGAATAATATAAATATACACATATGTATACTCCTTAAGATGATGATATTTTTGCCGCTACCCACAAATTGTAAAAGTACTTCAGCGCATAAAACAATTTATAATTTATATTTAATACATTTGGGCTGAACAATATCAAATTACTTTGTATGAGGACAGATAGTTACACAACACATCAAGTTTATTTATAAAAACATGTAATAATTTTATTCCAATGTGTAACTAAGTGAAAATTCTGGTATTTTTAAGAGGTTAGCTTGAAAAAACAGACATGTAGAAACCAGATGAATTCCACCACTTTTTACACAGTTTTATCAATAACATTCTGCAAAATAAATTATGATGCTATATGTTAACAGCTTATATGCTTAAAGGAAAAATAAAATAAAGAGTTAATGTTAACTGAAATTCAGTGCAGAATAAAACCATTCTAATTTAAAATAAGGAAGTTAGGTTATATAATTTAATGCACATCTGAAAACAGAAAAGACTGTGCTTCCTTTTATGTGAAAATAAAGAGAAAACTCCAGCAGATATACATTATCCTTTGTAAGTCTGAAAGTATTAGAAATAATGCTGTAAAGATTTTCAGATGCACAATACATCTAATGTTACTATCTATAGCAATGTTTCCCAATCAGAAAATCTGAAACTATCCTGAAAGCATGCTAAAGACAGAATAATAAATGGTGTGTGTTTAGTGTATAGCTGCTGAAGGTTCCTGGATCAAATGAAAAAAAAAGGAAACAATAGAATTATAATTATACTTCTATGCTGCGTAATTGTAATTGTAAACTGGAAGTTGAAAATGTAGTAATTATTCAATATTTAATTTAAGACTGTACCGAATGTTCTATTAACATTAATGGATGATCTGAAACAAAGCCAAAAGAGTACCATAATTAATTAACTATCTTTTATCACCTTTTACATTGGCAAGTCCACATAAGGTTTGTGTATTCTTTTATAGTGTTACATCTACAAAAGCAAAATATTTATTAGATTTTGTAAAGCAAATAAATATATATATATATATATATATATATATATATATATACCCAAAGCATATTATAATGCAGAAGTAGTACAAAAACTTTTTTTTTTGGAGAAAAGCCTGCAGAGTAGTGATTGGCGAATTTCTCCCGTTTCGCTTCGCCGAGAAATTTGCGAAACATTTGCGAAATGCAAATTTTGACACAAGTGTCAGAATATTTTTGACGCCAGTGACAATTCCGACACCCATTAAAGTCAATGGGCGTTTAGAAACTCGGAAATTCGCCGCGAATTTGCACCAGGCAAATAAATTCGCCCATCGCTACTGCAGAGTATAGGTGTAACGGTGTTCAATAAATGCAAATTAAATGCTAAATTAAAAATCGATTTACTAAAAATGGGCATACATGGGATATACTGTATGTAATATATTATAAATACAGGCGAAAAAAGTTATTTATCAAAGGTTGAATTTTAGTGAGCTTTTTTAGACCTGGAATGAACTCACAGCTAGAATGGTTTCTAATTTAAGAAGAAACTCAAATGCAAAATCAGTGTAGTCGGGGTGAAAAACTCAAACATTCGCTAAAAACGCACACATCATGAAGGCTATTAACATCTTCAAATGGTTAAAAATTTGAGTTTGTTTTTAACCTGAAAAATCAATCTTGATTTGTACCAGGCCTACTAGAGGTGCACAAGTGCATAGAGGTATATGAAAAATTAATATATCATAGTACTGCTGGCTGTACCTCTAAATATTTAAGGGCAACCCTATAATAAGACATGAGGTAGTAAGCAAATTTGAGTAATGGTTTTAGTTGTCTTATAACAGAAACTTAATAACTATTTAATTTTAGGCCAAAATTTTTAAATTTATTGCCCATTACACACCGCAGGATCAAATGAGCAAAAGTTGAAGACCTGAGTAATACTAGGCTTGTCCCATTTTGACTGTATTCTGGTAATAGTTCAAATATTATACCAAATATACATTAATCTTTTAGTTACAGCCATAATTATATTTATTTCTGCTTCAAGTTCTGTCATTTTCTACAAACATTTGTATAAGGTTATCATATATATGCTTCAATGACCAGCTTCATTTGTGTCAGATTAACGTATATTGCTATATTTTTCTCAATAATTCTCTTGACTTCATTATAATAATGTGATTGAACAATCTTATGGGGGGTATAGCTGTCTTTTATATAGATATATACATACACCATTATACTGTGTCTGTTACATGGGTTTTAGGGCTACATTGCGTTTAGGGATTACAGTCTTTGTAAATGCAACAGCATTTGCTAGAAATGATGAACCAAACAACAGAGACATTTACTTGGCCTTCAGGTTAACGGTTGGCGAAGTAAATAGGAACCCCCTATGGAAATAATTTCCACAGGCCCTGTCCTGGTGGTCATCCCAGAACCATTGTTGTCACATTGCTCGCTTTGGTGTCTTCTGGTGCTTTCCAGAAAAAGAAAACATTGGCAAAGGCAAATTACCATGGACCAAATAAAGAGTATTAACTGTTTAAGGGCTTTAAGATCCTCCTTGTGTTGTTATAGGGAACCAAAGTGAATTGGCTGTTATTAGAATGTGCTGAAAAGTTAATTTTGTTGATACTATTACTCTCAGCTATTTTGATATTCAAATTCCAGTCAAAAATGGCTTGCAAAGTCACATGGGCTGATATTTACATCAAGCCATTGATAATTATCCAATATAATGAAACTGTTTGAACTACCTTGTACAGGAATGGGATCCATTATCCAGAAAGCTCCAAATTATGGAAAGGCCATCCACGACAGACTCCATTTTATCCAAATAATCCAAATTTTTTAAAAATGATTTCCCTTTTCTCTGTAATAATAAAATTGTACCTTTTACTTGATCTAAACTAAAATATAATTGATCCTTATTGGAGAAAAAAAAAAACAGTCTATTGGGTTTATTTAATGTTTATATGTTTTTCTAGAAGACTAAGAAATGAAGATTCAAATTATGGAACACCGCAGGTCCTGAGCATTATGGATAATAGGTCCCATACATGTCGTAATTACGATTACTACTACAATTAATACATTACACATTATTACAGGGGAAATAAACCCTTTTCAGTAAGTTATTTGTAGAAATAAGTCATTTTATATGAACCTATGGTTCTTGTGTTACTGGGCTGCATTTATTTTAAAATAAACCCATTAGCAGATTACTTCTAGACGTCTCCTTCTAGATGTCTCCTTGTATTACAATTGAGGAATTTATTCATGAAAACAACTCTTTACAAAACCAAGCTTGACCAAATTCCTTTCACGATTTTATCTTTTTTATCAATAAAATAAATCAAAAAAGTCGGGTCGGGAAATGACTCAATAAAATCAACTAAAAACTGGAATTGTACGAATTTTTCGGATTTGATGCCCGAATTGCTCAATTTTTATGAGCAGCACGATACAGGTATGCAACCTGTTATCTACAATGCTCGCAACCTGGGGTATTCCAGATAACGGATCTAAAGGATCTTCATACCTTAAGTCTACTACAAAATCATATAAGCGTTAAATTATATCTTAGTTTGGGTCAAGTACAAGATACCATTTTATTATTACAGAGAAAAAGGAAATAATTTTTTAAACTTTGGATTATTTGGTTAAAATGGAGTCTATGGGTGACGGGCTTTCCATAATTCTGAGCTTTCTGGATAACGGGTTTGTGGATAACGGATACCATACCTATATCTTCAAATTGTAAAAGCGACATCTGTCATTGACTTCTACATGACCTCTGCAGGTTTGAGATGGAGGATTTTCAGATTCAGACTTTTAGCAGCTTCGGGGTATAATAAATTTCAAAAAATTCAAGTCTTTTTTTCCTCTAAAAATTTAAGTTTTTGCCTAAAAAACCTCAACCAGAAAAAACTGATGTTTTGTATCATACCACAAAGCATGTAGAAGTCAATGGCAGATGTCAATAAAGTTGTTTCTTAACATCATGATCTGCACAGGATAATCCAAATAGAGATTTTTGCCTGAAAATCCGAAAAAGTTGCGTTTTCTGAGCGTCAATCGTACAATCCGAATTGAAGCTCAATTTTGTCTTGACGTTTTGTCACTCCAATTTTTTCGAGTAATATTATTGATAAATGAGTTAAAATCGTGGATGGGAGTTCGGTCAGATTCGTTTTCATAAAGAAATTAGATTAATTTGAGTTTATTAAATGTGCCCCTATGTCTTCCCTAATGACTACATTTAACAGAGCTCAGAGACTACCAAAAAAAAAGAAAAATGTATATATATAGTACATTCTAAAAAAAATTTTTCAATTCAGCAGACAATTTCCCACTACCAGTAAGGTCATCTTGACTTAATTTGAGATGGCATACTCATTTGGAAAAGTGAAATATTGCACACATTTCAGAATAAAAAACACATAACAGAGAAACCTTTCAAGAAAGAAGTCAAAGCAAGATAAGTTGACATTTCCCCTCTATCAATATGTTTACAATCATACAATACATTAATAATCAAGCTCACCCAGTTTTATGAAGATGCTTCTTGACATTGTGAACTGCTGATAATCCAAAAAACAGTTGGATTTTCAGTGACAAATCACACCATTTGGGCGTCAAATTAGAAAAAGTCATATGGACTTTGCCTGTACCGATTTCTGTTCAAGCTGACTATTTGATAAATGAGTCAAGTTTGTGGACAGGAGTTAGGTCAACATTTTTTTTTTTTTTTTTTTTTTTGAGTTTTAGTACATACCCCCCCCAAGAGTGTAGATCATATTGAAAGTGGTACATTTGGTACTTACCACTTTCAAAGCAGGCATCAAAAATCAAATGACCCTTTTTTAGTTGACCATAATAACCATGTGGAGAAACGGCCAGCTTGCTCACATTTCCAGATATCTCTTCCTGCCCCTTGTCTTTTCCTGTTTGAAAAATATACAGGAGGAATTTTAATCACTTAAGTAGGATATATAATAACAAAAACATTTAAATGTTGCACCAAAGAAATCAATTAACTGTTTCTTTATATTCTGTGCATTGATGTGTTTTGATTCTAAGCCCCATATGTAATAAAGGCATTAAGTTTGACCAAGAGCAGTAACTTATTGCAACAAATATGATACTTGCTTTTAAAGAAGTGGACAATGAATACTACCTGCTGATTGGTTGCTATGGATTACCGAGTCAAACTTAGTTCCTTTTTTTTACATACTCCATTAACATTGTTTTTGTTTGTTTTTGGTTATTTCTTTCATTTGGCCCTTTTCTCCCTGTTTTAGGGGACAGGGGATAACAATATGAATTACTGTGCTGAAATAAATCCAGAGTTGTTTGTTTTTGTTACATGAAAATGGCAAATCTACCTTTCTATAGATAAGGGGGCCCAATAAGAAGACTATGAAATACAAGTAGATCTTTGCCCAGTAGATAGCAACCCAAAAATGATCCACAAAAAGTTTTGTTTTGCATGGTAAAACAAAATGGCTTGGCAAATAAGTATGGTTAGTGTAAATACAATATGAATTAGTTGCAGGGTTATGGTTTGCTTGAAAGTACAACATATAAGGTGGTAAAGACTGGGTACCTCTGTTCTAAACTCACTAGCAGGCACAAGATTGGCTTGCCAGCATAAACATACAGTAGATGAGTTTAGTGTGAAAATTCACACTTTAGCATCTCCTCACAGAAATGTGTGCGCATAGGTGATCCTATGGGTAAAAAAAACATGTGTATTAAGTGAATTAAGTAACTAGTCATTTTTAATATTAGCAGGGGATCAACCCATGACATTATAGGTCAACAAAAACATCATTAATATAACCACCATCTTTTTATCCACAAAAGATGGATATCTACATCCATTTAAGACACTTAAAAAGCAATAGGTGTAGGTGATACAATAGGTCACAGCCAGCCCTGTATTTACCATCTACATCTCTTCCCGTCTGCCCCTCATGAATATAGCTCTGCCAAATGCAGTCACGACACATGGGAGATAATAGAAGATGGACTATGGGGCTATTGGTATGTCAATATAAGGCAAGTAACTGCATAGGATAAGCTTTATTATCACAGATACCATATACAGTATCTATAAAATGAATTCAATTACAACTAAAAGAATAGCCTGGTGATATGCTAGTAATAACATCCAAATGCTAAGTATGTCACCAACATTTATCCGGAGCATATGAGCATACACAGAACACACACAAAAACACAGCAAGGTATTCATTTTTTCCTAACTCCAGCCATTTCTGCATTCTTAGTGCACATCTATAGGTGATACATTGTATGCTGCTCATTTTTTCTATTTTTATTTACTGTATTTAACTTTTGAAATGCAAATATAGTGCCAAATTATATAGTTGCTGAGTAAAATACTGTTACCTACAAAACTGACCATTTGTATAAAAAAAAATAACCTAATATTTATCTTTTGCTTCGATTTAGAATATATTATCAAAAACAAAACTTTTTGTAGTAAAAAAAAAAGCACATACTTGAATTTTCCATAAAATCAATAATTAACTAAGAAGTATTTATCCCAAAAGTTAACTTAATTTGGTTGTTTATTCAACACAACAATGTATTCAACACAACAAAGGGACTTGGACAAACTTCTGCTTGAATTATAACCAGAATCTGTTAGAAGAAAAGTTCTCTTCACAAAACTGCATTTTATGTTGATGTTAGCTAAGGCGAAGAAAAGTAGTCAAATATTTTCAGGGAAGTGTATTACAAAAACATTTTGTAAAAGGACCCTATTAGCAATGTGGAGGTTGCATACATTATCTTTATCTGTGATACATGGGAGATACATGCTTCTTTTACTGCATGCTTTGTGAAAAATTATGCCGGCGGTGTTGGCCCACGTGGTTCATGGGCGCCGCCATCTTGGACGCGGCGCCCATGAACCACGTGAGCAGGCGCTGGTGTGATGACGTCACCAGGCCCGCGTGAAATTCAAAATAAAAGGACGCCAGTTCGATGCCCGATTGTAGGTTTTGTTTTGAACATTCCTGGGTGTTTGATGGATCCTGTTATATTGATTCCTGGACTTTTGACCCTGCCTGAACCTCGACTTTGATATCATTCTGACTGCCTTTTGGACTTTTGCCTGGACTTTGATTACAATTTTGCCTGATCCTGTTTGTACCGCGAACTTGGACTTTAACGCCTAAAGCATTCTCCTTGGTCCTGACTATTCCAGCTGGGAGCCGATAGGCCCCCTGACATTACAATCGGGCCATGGACCCCACTGAGGAAGCTGCGCCGGATTTCCGAAGAGCCCTATGGGGGCTGGCGTCCAACATGGAAACTTATGAGGCACAACAAGTCCGCATTGGGCAAGTACTTGACACGCTTCTTTCTCGTATGCCTCCCACTTCCCACTCCTGTTGCTCCTGGGGCAGTGATTTCTTCAGCTGGTGAGCCACACATTCCTCCTCCACTTCGCTATAATGGGGACCTGCAAGCCTGCAGAGGGTATGTTACCCAGTGTCTTATTCAGTTTGAATTTCAACCTTCGCAACTCTCTTCTGAGAGGGCTAAAGTGGGGTATGTGATATCCCGTCTGGAGGGTAACCGCTAGAGTGGGCAACACCTCTCTGGGGGAAGAATTCTCCTCTGACCTTCGATGCGAACGAGTTCCTCCAGGCTTTCCGAACTGTGTTTGATGCCCCGGGCCAAGTCACTAATGCTTCATCCTGGCTCCGGCAGAGAAGTCACAGTGCCCGTGAGTATGCTATTGACTTTAGAACTTTAATGCCAGAAACCAATTGGAATGATGAGGCATATAAAGCTGTCTTCTACCAAGGACTGTCCACTTGACTGAAAGACGATCTCGTCTCCAGAGAACTTCCCTGAGTTGCTGGAAGATTTAATTGCCCTTGCAATTAAGGTGGACACATCTCAGAGAGCATCAACTTGCCAAGGAGCGCAACAAGAAGTTCCACCCAATACTGGCTCCACGCATCCAACGACCCCTTTCGCCTGCTCCATCCCAGCAACCCCCAGTCATTTCTCCGGAGGAACCTATGCAGATCGGAAGGGCACGTCTCTCCGAGCAGGAGAGACCTCAGAGATGTTAGGCTGGCATGTCTATACTGTGGTGGCCAGGCTCACTGTCAATTCCTGCCGATCGAAGCCAGGAGGTTCCTCTCCTCAAGGTAAAACTGGGGTGTCTCCTTCCTTGATTCCGGGGCTGGAGGGAATTTCATGGACACTTCCTTTGCCCAATACATGGGTGTACCCCTCTACCCCTTATCTACTCCCTTGCGGGTTACTGCCATTGATGACAGACCAGGTTGGGACTTTGCATAAAGAGAGACTTTCGTTCCTAATTATTACCTGCCAATCGGCTCCTGTGGTGTTGGGGTTACCCTGGCTATGTCTGCGCAATTCCTCCATTGGCTGGTCTGCTATCCAGATTTCCCGTTGGTCTGCTAACCAGATTTTGATTTGGAGTCCTTTTTGTCAAAAGAACTGTTTGCCGGCTAAGCCCGTCCAAGGGGTGTCCCTCGCTGCTGTGGAGCTGCAATCTTTGCCCGCTGTGTACAGACTTTGCAGACGTCTTCTGCAAGAAGAGCACTGGAACAATTCCTGAGAAGTCATGTATCCGTCTGTCAGGATGATTGGGCCGATCTACTTCCCTGGGCGGAATTCACTCACAAAACCGCTTGCCATGCCTCGACTGGAAGATCGCCCTTGACCGTGTATGGACAACATCCTCAAGCTTTCCCTCAGGACTTCCTCTTGTCTGATGGTTGGGTACCAAAACCAAAAAGTATGCTGATCAAGGACAGAGGTCTTCTCCCTCATATAAAGTTGGGGACAAAATGTGGCTCTCTACGAGGAACATTCGTCTCAAGATTCCTTCCCCCAAATTGGGTCCATGGCTGTCAGACTTCAGCTTTCCCTTGAGATGCGAATCCCTAGTGTTCCATGTGTCTTTGGTAAAGCTGGTCATCGTTTATCGCTTCTCCTCAGAACAATCTCCTCCTCTGACTCAATATCTAGAGGTTCCTGATCCAATGGAAAGGTTTCAGTCCCCAGTCCCAAATGCTGTTGGATTAAACAGGCTGATCTTCATGCTCCCAGTCTGGTACGGGAATTCTACAAAACAGTTTCCAAAGAAACCACAAGATGGTTGTCCAGTGGCCCCCCTGGGGGAGGGGGTACTGTCAGGAGCACCTGATGTCTATCCCGTCTCCGGCAGCACCACGTCCAAGATTGCGGAGCCCATGAACGACGTGGGCCGACGCCGGCTCGATACCCAATTGTAGGTTTTGTTTTGAACATTCCTGGGTGTTTGATAAACCCTGTTATATTGAATAAGTTATTTAATTTGGCTGTTTATTCAACACAACACAGGGACTTGAACAAACTTCGAATTGAAGTATAACCAGAATCTATTAAAGAAAAGATTTCTTCATAGAGCTGCATTTTGTGTTTATGTTACGTTATTTGAATTTGGTGTTGTTTACTTAACACAACAAAGGAACTTGAACAAACTTCCAGAATCTGTAAAGAAGTGAAGAAGAGGAAAGATTTTAATAAGGACATAGTAGGTCACTTTTAAGACCTATAAATACTGGAAAAAGTGCTGGAAAACAAGCAATCAAAAAGCAAAAATAGAAAATGAGGTTTGCTTGACTTCACATATTGCTTCACTTGCAAAATCGAATCCCCCACATTTTATAAAGTATATCAGCAATACAAATATGGTTGCAAGGGTGTCACTATTATAATGGCATATTGACTGCAGGAGAAAAAGCAAATGTGCTTAATCAGAAGTCAGGGAAGTTAGTTACAGGAACAACTATGTAAAGGTACACAGAGCAAAGCTCAAACAAGTTTTCAGTAGCAAACACAGGATGTGATCCTTAAATGTATCAGAAAAGTTAATATGAACAAGGGCCTAGGGCATGATGGAATACACTTGTGGACTTAAGAGAGCTTAGTTCAGTTTTAGCCAGTATACTTTTTCCATTTTCTCAGACACGTCTCAAAGACTATTTCTCAGAGACTTTATTGTGTATATGATGATGATATTATGCTATGATGATGATGTAATTCTTATATTTAAAAAGGAAATATGATAGAAACCTGGCAACTGTAAGTTGACATTTGTTGTTGACAAGTTTTTCAGGTTTGTTAAGGGATCACATTCAACAATATGCGATATATGATCTGATATGTGGGTATATTTTTATATTCTAGTCTTGTAATTAAACCAAGAGAGCTGACTGATCCTACAGGGAATCTTTACAGTGCAATCAATATAAGAGTACGCAAAAGAAAAAAGTAAAAAATCAAACACACAATTAAATATGGCTAAAATCTCTCCGTACACAGGACAACATTATCTGTCAGCCTAGCACTCCAAACCAATTCTGCAATTTACAGGCCCGTGGAGCCAAAACATTTCCCTGCTTGACCAATATCCGACTGGGGCAGGTTTTAAAGACTAATGGCAATGACCACATTGGGATGTTGACAAGTTCTCTCTCAAGAGGTCTGCATGAGCCTCTATTACGATACCAACATTGGTCCACATACTGTAGGTGGTCAAATTGGATAAAGATCAACCTATTTTGCAACATCAACAGATCATATTGTTCATGTATAGCTAGCTTAACTAAAGAATGAAAGCTCTCAAATAAATAGAAATTAAGAAAAATTTCTCCCCAACAAAACTTGCCAATGTTACCGCTAATTCCCTCTCTGTTATGTGTACAAAATTATTTTTTGTGTACATTTTAAACTTTTGTGTGCGGTTTTTAAAAACTGTCTGTGCAGGTCAGAATTAATGCAAAATGTTGTGTTTTCACCACTTGTGCTGGCCTCAAAATTTGTCAGCATGTACAAGTGCACATATTAGAGGGAACAATGATCACAGGCACTTTCTTAGCTCAATTACGTAGCTAAAATCTATTTCTTTTATGAGTAAAAGAAATCTAATATGACATCATTCTTTTTTAACAAGTGCACAAAGACTATTTTTGTCAGATTAAAACAGACATAGTGGCTATGAAGGAACTTTTTCTCAAAATCTAAAACTAGCAATACTACAAGATTTTTGTATTAGTAAACTGCAACAGAATCTGTCACTTTACATGACAAGCTGTCACTTATAAGTATTCTTATTATTAAGGTGCCAAATATGTTCACATTTTGTATTCATCGTTTAGTCATATAAATACTGAGGTTTTGACATCTCTAAATCAAAACCTTTAAGCAATGTAGAATTATAATATATTAATATTCTTTATAAATATATGTTTACTTAATATTTTCTGCCAATATGTTTACAATACTGCTTCATCAGCTCTGCTACTTTTACATTTTTTAAAGTAATTATAGTCTATCGGGGATTCATTATGGGAATGAGGATGAAGTTTATGAGCCAAGAGGGAGTAGGAGGCCTAGGGTAGGGATAATTCATAAAAAGATTGTAATATTATAATATAACATGCCATTACAAATGGGACAAAAGCCATTACCTGTATTGTAACTTGGGAAACACCTCCCAGTGGAAGTTAACTATTTAGTTGCTTAGCAATACAACCAAAGCTATTGTTGCAACAATTAAAAGTACAGACTTGTGCAGAAATTTGTAAAATACAGTGGAACCTCAATTTTGCATCCTGTGATTTTAAGTTTTCTCTCATTTCACATTGTTGTTTTGTAGTCCTTCCTACATATTATGCATAATACATTTCCCTGGATTTTACACTTTTTTTCTGATCCCCTGAAAAACGTAAGATGGGGGTTCTACTTTACATGTAATGTTGCCCTTTAAGTTAAAATAGGTTAATAAATAAGAGAAGAACAGGAACATGCCTAAAAATAAAGTATGGGTGAGTTGATAAAGTTAAGCACTGTAAGGCAGAATTATCTTCTTTTTTTTTTAAATAGTGTCGTCATCACATATGCAACACATGTATTTACAGTGATGGCTCATCATTTACAATTAGAAACCATGCTGGATTTATAAGGCCCTTACGAGATATGTTAATGTAGTCCCCGAGAGCAAGTCAGCATCTTTGCATCAGATGATCATATATATTCTATAAATAATAAATGTACCTACACGAATATATGGACAATTGTGTCTCGCTGGAAACTGAATAGGCACAGATAGAGTCCTGCGCAAGTCCATTTATTTGAAACCTGTAGCCAACTTATACCCGCAATTTGACCTGCATGTTCCCACTACCCAACCCGCAATAGGCCAACTAACCTTCCGACCCAGGGGATGCAAAACTGGACATGATGTCACTCTGGTACCAAATCTTCCCAAAAATAAAAATGGGCAGAATCACAGTGGTGGGTGTGAGGGATCAAACCAAAACCTTTGTTGGGCACCCAGTTGGGTTACCTGAGGACTGCCCGCACGGCCAAGGAATCAGTGACTTTTTTCCCCAAAACCTGATCACTTCGCGGGTATTCCGCGGGTACCTTACCCGATGGAGGACTCTGGGTATGGACACTCTAGTTTGGACAGGACTAGAAATGCTACACTGTAAAATAAATGTATATAGTATGGTGAAACTGAGGATTTGCAAAGCTACATTACTAAATTGTTTTCTCAATCAAAAGCCTGCCTTTCTGCTGTTCCTTACTGGTTTTATGACTTCAAATCTTCTCTCTTCATGCCCTGTCTGCATTCTCCCCCACCCCATGTTGTAAAACTGAACACTGTAAAAATTCTATTTCACTACAAATTTCAAGTCTCTTAAATTACCTGTACTTCTCCTGGATAAAAGAAGTGACTTGGTGCTTTTTCTGTAGCCAACACCCAATTGTTCAAATCTCTGCAGCATTCACCATGGTGCATGTTAAATATTAAAATGTTTAATATTTAATGGCTGATGTTTTGGAACAGCAATATATTAATTTTCATCTACTCTGAAAATGGAATACACCCAGATTCTAAAATATCAGTACTTAAAATACTTGTAAAGCTTGTGTGCCATGGTAAATACAGCAGACAATTGGTTTAACTACAGCATAAAAACTGTGCAGCAGTTCCTGGAATTTTTGTGTTACTACCTTCAACGTTATCATGGGTTTGCTGAAACATTCCTGTGCCACAATAAATCCATAAATGTTTTTAATCACAGATTCCCAATAGAAATCCCAAATATGTTAATAAGTTATTCAATCATCTAGCACAATGTAAGGGCCAGTTTCTTAATTCTATTTACAACAAATGTTTTGTGTAAGTTAATGCATTTTACAAATTACTTGTCTTCACAATCATTAAAGGGAAACTATCATGAAAATGAAAATATTAAAATCTTCAGCATACTGAAATAAGGAAAGTTCTAAATACAATCAATAAAATATTCTGTACCGTTTCTGAAATAATCAAATTTATCGTCACTATCCCTCTTTCAGCATCTGTTTCTCTTAACTCACTAGTCATGCAGGAGTTGGATGTCAGATATTCATTGACAGTTAGATCCAATATATCTTATAGGGGGGGCTCCTTTTGAGTAGAAAATGATAAATTTTAGTTTTTGTGTTTTTCAACCCGAATTTACTGAGTTTATCACAATCGAGTTTTTTCATAAATCAGAAAACATTCAAGTTGTGAGTTTATACGAGGTATAAAAAACCTCACAAATTCTGCCTTTGATAAATAACCCCCTAAATGTAGCTATGTGTTTGTAAGGCCACATATACAGTTAGGTCCATAAAACTTTGGACAGAGACAACTTTTTTTTCTAATTTTGGTTCTGTATATCACCACAATAAATTTTAAATGAAACAACTTGGATGCAGTTGAACTGCAGACTTTCAGCTTTAATTCAGTGGGTTGAACAAAAATATTACATAAAATGTGAGGCCCTAAAGCCTTTTTTTAACACAATCACTTCATTTCAGGGCTCAAAAGCAATTGGACAAATTAAAAAACTGAAAAATAAAATGTTCATTTCTAATACTTGAAAAGTTGAAAACCCTTTGCTGGCAATGACAGCCTGAAGTCTTGAACTCATGGACATCACCAGATTCTGGGATGCCTCCTTTTTAATGCTTGGCCAGGCCTTTACTGCAGTGGCTTTCAGTTGCCGTTTGTTTGTGGCCCTTTCTGTCCGAAGTTTAGTCTTCAACAAGTGAAATACATGCTCAATTGGGTTCAGATCAGGTGACTGACTTGGCCATTCAAGAATATTCCACTTCTTTGCTTCAATAAACTCCTGGGTTGTTTTGGCTGTATGTTTTGGGCCATTGTCCATCTGTATTATGAAACGCCTCCCAATAAATTTGACTGCATTTAGCTGGATTTGAGCAGACAGTGTCTCTGAAC